>NC_047113.1:28413768-29706268 GCF_902500255.1 Thalassophryne amazonica
GCAGCACAGGTAACGCACGACAACAGTGCTAAAAATAATAAAAACGAAAGCGTTAGCAAGCTAGTTAGCTTGCCAACGCTGATGAAAGTTAGCTGATAAAAGTGCTCCGTCGCGATGTTTCGACCGTTAGAGGTCTTCCTTAGGCGTTGGAGCACAGTAAAAAAGTAAAAAAAAAGTAAAAAGGTAAAAAAGTAAAAAAGTATTGAAAAAGACTGTTAGTTCAAAGTCCAAAGCAGCAGGTAGCAGTCTCTGTGTAAACAGTCCCAACAGAGAGCCAAAATTCTGATGCAACGTCTTCCTTCCAACAGTGAACGCACGACAACGGTGCTAAAATAAAATAAAAATCAACTAAACACGCTGTGGAGCAACACAGGTAACGCACGACAACAGTGCTAAAAAAAATAAAAACGAAAGCGTTAGCAAGCTAGTTAGCTTGCCAACGCTGATGAAAGTTAGCTGATAAAAGTGCTCCGTCGCGATGTTTCGACCGTTAGAGGTCTTCCTTAGGCGTTGGAGCACAGTAAAAAAGTAAAAAAAAAAGTAAAAAGGTAAAAAAAATAAAAAAGTCTTGAAAAAGACTGTTAGTTCAAAGTCCAAAGCAGCAGGTAGCAGTCTCTGTGTAAACAGTCCCAACAGAGAGCCAAAATTCTGATGCAACGTCTTCCTTGGTCCGCCAGGCGGATAGACTGGTGGACCAAGTCCGTTGTGTCCTACTATATTAAAGGGATGTGACCATTTAACACAACTGAATTGTGCTTTGTTATTGTTTAATATTGTTATTAAAAATATGATCACATGACAACGGTTAGATTTAAAACAGGGCTGCCTGTGTGTGAAGAACACCTGCCCTGCATGCTGTCATGTCTACCTGCTCTACTCACACCTGATTATTTAATTCTGATGTTTCCCAGCTCCTCATTGGCTGAGCATACCTTTAACATTAATTAGCTGTTTGTGGATCAGGATGAATAAACAAGCTTCCCCCCCTCCAAGAACAGATTTGGGCAGCCCTGGTTTACTATCACAATGTTACCTACACTTAATAATTTTTTTTAATTTTTTTTTTTTCTGTGTGGCTTCACATATGCATCTTAGATCTGGATCTGGATCAGACTGCACATTTTGATAATCTGTTTTGGGATACACAGTATTTACATTTAAAAAATGAATAAAAATGATCAGGTAGTTTTCATTAATTCTGGTGTATTACTGTAGGTTAAATCAGCCAAAATGTTGAAAAATAAGTTATCAGTGCAATATTATAAAAGCTTTAAATTGATCCATGAGACTGACTGAGATTGGGATTAATCCCACAAGTGAATCAATGCTTTCACTAACCAAATTCCAAACTACGGCAAAATTTAATTGAAAACCATCTGTAAAGTTTTGAGGTATATCCACAGATGGACAGACATCAGTGAAAAGATGATGGAACCTATGTCCAACTTCATTGGCAGTGCACACAGACAAACATGAATACACCCTGGGGGATACTTTTTATAGCTTCTGTATTTCTTCTGGAAAGTCCACTGTAAGCAATCTCTGAAAGAAAAGTAATCAGAGTTCTGACCACTGTCGAGGTCCCTAAGTTTTAGTAGTGCATGTAATAAATGAATGCAAAACTCTCATGGTGGCTTTTCTAGGTTAGGTTTATATAGGCTTGCCTAACCTGCTTAGTTTGCAGATCTATATTTGGAAACTGAAGCCTGCAGGTTTTTAGAACTCACCTTCAGCAAAAACAACTAATTTGGTACACTAACTTACACAAAATGACAAGCAAAGACAATCCTGGAATGATTATTTAGTTGAAGTTTTCACAGTCACATGAAGAACACTCACTGAAATGCTTAGCTGCTAAGGTTCCACACTGTGCAAGGACCTCTACTACTTACAGTGACAAACAACATTTTGACCTACATACCTATTGTAAATAGGTCAAAATGCTTTACGACTTTTCAGTTGGGTTTGCGGTTGTACAGGTGTTGTTGCAACAAAGGGTGACAACCTGACTTTCTGCACTCCGCCATAACATTGTGACCACTTGCCTAATACTGTGTAAGGCCCCCAAAACAGCTCTGAGCCTTTGAGGCGTGGACTCCACTACACCTCTGAAGGAGTGCTGTGGTATCTGGTGCCAAGACATTAGCAGCAAAGGCTTCTGTTGAAGACCACAGGGGCATGCTTCTTCTCTGACATGGTAACTTTCAGCATTGATAGGCTGAACTCGTGATGTCTAATACTCCCGTCACACTAGAGGCCAAATGAGCCCGAATGCCATCCGAATGAAAATATGACGTACATTCTGGAACAGCTGAGGTGCATTTGAAAACTGCTGACTGCAATCTGAGTGTGTTCCAAGCAGTCGGGCAAATTCCTGTGGCCGGCCTGAAAGTTTAGTTCATGTTCAAAAAGGCTGAGGTGCAGTTGAGATGGAAAAATATTGTACGGCAGTCGAGGAGGACTCTAACTGCATTCTGACTGCAATCTAAATATTCTCACGGCATCAAAATAGCATTCAAAATGGTCTGATTGCACTCGAGGGAATGTTGAAATGTTCAGGCACGCCAAATCCTGCTGGTATGTGCCAAATGTGGCATGGAGCTGCACGTCCAGTGCGGTCCAATTGGGGTGTAAGAACTTGCCCAAACTGAATCTGTCCTGACCCATACTGCCTCCAGTTATGGGAAGTGTACATTATGTACTGTACATATGTCATGGTGGTGTTTGTGGTCTCCCTCAAACAGCACATGAGAAGCAGAACGCACTCACCTCTCCAGCCGGACAGCGGGGCCGTATCGCAGCCCTGTGGAGCTGTCATGTCAGATCGCATGCTGCCCTGTGGAACTGTCATGTCAGATCATGCGCTTGTGTCCCCATTTTTCCTGCTTGCAGCACATCATCTTCAAGGACAAAATGTCACCTTGCTGAGTATTGTAGCCCACCCACTGACAGGGGCCTTCATAAGGAGATAATCAATGTTATTCATTTCACCTGTCCATGGTCACAGTGTTGTGGCTGATCAGTATATAGCACATGATCTAAAATGCACAGATCAACAGCATTCAGGGAGTGTCCAACTCTACTTTCCTATTTATATGATGATAAATCTGAGTGCAAAGTAAAGTGCAGAGTGAAAAAGGGTTGTATTTAGTTTCTCAATTAAGAGTGTGTTTTTTATGCATCACAAGTTACACCTGTCAGAGTGTCATTTGCCATTTCCTTCAGAGCTATGTTAGAACCTGGCACATTACTATTTAGAGAGAGGAGAAGTGAGAGGTTTTCTGGCAAGGAAACTAATACCAATGCAAATTGTAAAAACACACAAACAGTTATGAGAGCAGCAGTCATCCACCTGAGCTCCCTCAGGTGAAGCAGCTGCGCTTCTTGTTCCTGCAGTATCTCTGTGCATATCTGTTCATGGATAATCCTATGGAATCCATAGGATTATCCATGCACATTTATTTGCCAAGCAGCTTGGTGAAAAAAGATCAACTGTTGGAGCAATTATTAGAAAATGGAAGAAGCTAAACATGACTGTCAATCTCCCTCGGACTGGGGCTCCATACACGATCTCACCTAGTGGTGTATCAGTGATCCTAAGAAAGGTGAGGAATCAGCCCAGAACTGCACGGGAGGAACTGGTCAATGACTTGAAGAGAGTTGGCACCACTGTTTCCAAGGTTACTGTGGGTAACACACTAAGACGTCATGGGTGAAAATCATGCATGGCACGGAAGGTTCCCCTGCTTAAGTCAGCACACGTCCAGGCCCATCTTGAGTTTGCCCATGACCATTTGGATGATTTAGAGGAGTCATGGGAGAAAGTTATGTGGTCAGATGAGAGCAAAATAGAACTTTTTGGTCTTAATTCCACTCGCCGTGTTTGGAGGAAGAAGAATGCTGACTGCACTGAGTGTTTCTTTCTCTTTTTGCTCTGTATGCACCACTCTGCATTTAATCATTAGTAATTGATCTCTGCTCTCTTCCACAGCATGTCTTTTTCCTGATTCTCTCCCTCAGCCCCAACCAGTCCCAGCAGAAGACTGCCCCTCCCTGAGCCTGGTTCTGCTGGAGGTTTCTTCCAGTTAAAAGGGAGTTTTTCCTTCCCACTGTTGCCAAGTGCTTGCTCACAGGGGGTCGTTTTGACCGTTGGGGTTTTTCCGTAATTATTGTATGGCTTTCCCTTACAATATAAAGCGCCTTGGGGCAACTGTTTGTTGTGATTTGGCGCTATATAAATAAAATTGATTTGATTTTGATTTGATTTGATTTATCACCCTAACCTGCTGCACATCCTTTCCAGCTCTGTCCCTTTGTCTGGCCAATCGTACAAGTCCTTTACAACTGTTTGTTGTGATTTGGCGCTATATAAATAAAATTGATTTGATTTGATTTGATATTTTGCAGGTGGAAGAAAGCAGTCCTCATAATATCGCTAATGTGGAGGTCAAAGGACAATGTAGGATCAAAAATTACCCCAAGGTTCCTCACTTTGCCAGTGTGATGTATGACACACGAGCCTAGGCTAAGTGTTAGCTGGTCAAATTGATGCCGATGTCTCATTGGACCAAGAACCATCATTTCAAATTCTTGAAGCCATTTCTTAATAAATGGAGATTCCAAACAATCAGTTCAACCAACTGTATGCAAGTACAAGTCAGCTGGATGTGTCACCACTTTGCCAAGGTCTGGAAGAAGATCCAAACTGTCACCCTCAGATGAGAGGTCATTGCTTAGGATGTTCAGGAACAACCCAGGACGCATCCACATGGACAAGCCAAATGCCTTCTGGAGAAAAGTTATATGGTCAGACAAAACATACGGGTGATTCTTAGACTACGGGCACTTTTATGTCCCTTGATCATATTTCATGAAAAAAAGAAAAAAGGGGAAATTTCACACTTTTATAGTTATCTTTACAATGAAAGTGTTTGAAGAAATTTGTCCTAGTAGTCTATGACTTTTTCACCTTTTTTCAGCATCATTATATGCAAATATTGCCGTTTTGTGCTTGTCCCACACCCAGACTTATGATCTTCAATGATAAAAATGAATAGTAAACAAACGTTTTTCTAATGTTTTAAAATATCTCTGAATAAAATATCAGTAAAATAATCAAAACATAACTGGGGTATTCAATGTCATACAACTGTTGTGATTTTTTTAAACAAAATGTAGTTGTCCCACACTATTGCCGTAATTTCCACCACAACAATAATGTCCCTTTAAAAAGTTTGTATGAAAGATTGTGTGGGTAGTTTCTATGGAGATAAACAGTAACATCAGAGCACATGTATATAGCGCCAAATCACAACAAACAGTTGCCCCAAGGCACTTTATATTGTAAGGCAATGGTGTGGTGGAAATTACATTTACAAGGCCAATAGTGCCCGTAGTTAAAGAATCACCCATACATTGAGCTATTTGGCCACAATGACAAGTGGTATGTTTGGAGGAGTAAACTTGAAGCTTTCAAAGCTGAGACCACTGTACCAACTGCATGGTGGTGGTACCATCATGCTCTGGGGCTGTTTTCCCGCCAGCAGTACTGGTGCATTACACAAAGTGCATGGAATAATGAAGAAGAAAGAATACCTCCAAATTCTTCAATATTACTTTACATAAACAGGTGGATGTTTGAAACTTGGCCACAATTTGTTGTTCCAACAGAACAATGATCTCAAATACATATAAAAAAGTGTTGTTGTTTGGAAAAAGCAGGCTAACATTACGCATCTGGAATGGCCTTTCCAACCTCCCAACCTCAACCCTACTGAAAATTTGTGGACTGTGCTTAAAAGCCAAGTCCATGCCAGGAACCCAACAAATTTAAAGAAACTCCACCATTTCTGCCCAGAAAAGTTTGTAGTTGAGGTGACGCTTGCTAAGGGACATTTAACTAAATCCTAATGGGGGTGTATGTATATATTTGAGCCTGTACATATAATTTTGACCATGTATGGATTAGAGAAGATTCAAATAAATTCAAACTTGTGCACCCAATTCTTGTTTTAAAAGTCATTAATCATTCCACCCTGGAAAAAGAACAGTTCAAGGACATCATGAAAAGCCCACAATTACACAATACTCATGCCCATGATGCATGTATGTAAACTTCTGACCATAGCTGTATTCAAAATCCTTTATTCTTTCAATACAGACACTCATCAAAGTCCCCAATTTAGATTCCAAGCATCATATGCAGTCACTCCCCAGCTGCTGGCATTTGCTCATAACAATAAAAAAGATGCATCCAAAAATGGGAGCCCTCTGTCTTATTTGTCAAATAACACAGGTACTCCTGAGCATCTGATAAACCTCCAGTGTGCAGTTGCAGGCAGAGGGGCCACTTGAAATCTTGCTCCCCCACATAACCAAAAGCTTTTTGAATGCCCTCCCCCTATAGGGGCCCTGTGACCCTCTACTTTGGCACCTGAGCACCATCCAGTTGCACCTGACAGATGTACTTTACATTGGCAGGGACACAACACACATGCACTCTGCGTGCACTGCACTGCTTCACCTCAGGGAGCTGGTGGTTGCTCTCTTCTTGCACGCTTTGATGTGCTGTGTGCACATCTATTAACTCACCAGAAAGTCACCCACTTGAGTTTGCTGTTAAAATTGCTGTGCAACAGGATTCAGTACACCCTGATCCTTAAAGGACCTGACAGCGGTAAAGCTAATTGGTTTATTTCATCTTATGCCCAAAACGCACCTATGACTAAATACAACCAGTTTGTGCTCTGTACACTATTTTTTTTACTCTGATTATACACCTTGTAAAGAGCAAAGTGGAGCTGGAGATGCTGAAAATGCACTTTTGCTCTGCAGATTGTCTGCCATATAATGCACCAGATAACAGAATATTTACAGAGGAATCCTTCAAATGGTGATGCAAGCACCAAAGTTGGCACAAATACACGTTACTCTTTTGAAAAATCGACTAGCCACTTGAATTTTCAATAGGTGGACAGGTAGGGGTCAAATTGAAGAATGAAGAATTAAACAGGGGTCAAAATTTAAAAATGTTCCAGTCATATTGAAAGCTATACCACATGATTTGTCTGAATATAAATATTCCAAAAGGTATAGTTTGGACTATCTATGACTGAATCTTATGGAGTTATGCGGTAAAAACAGCAAGAATAGTGACAAATGTCAGGTTCAGTTTGTACAGGGGTTAGAAGTTAAAGTTGCTCCAATTATTGTAAAACATGATGCAAATTATTGGTTGAGTTAACAGGGTTTTAAAAAGAAATAGTTTGCACCATGTGTCATGCTTAGTTGTCACATTACGGGGTAACATATGTCACATGCCATAGAATCCAATGAGGGTCGACATTGTTTGACCTTTACTTTGCAGACCAAGCATTCAACACAATCAAAACTATTCCATTTATCAATCCTATTAGTTCAACCAATAATCTGCATCACTTTGCACCATTTGCACCACACCATGTGAAGGATTGTTTCAGTTATCTGCTGCACTAATAGCTGGTCAAAATAGGGCCCCAATCTTCAAAATGTTGTTGGCATCCTTTTGTTGTCAGACCCAACTCTTCCCATGCATGCTTTTGGGCTACCACTCTACCATTCCTCTACAACCTCATTTTCCATGTCAATAACCTTAATGCCACTGCTGGGTAAACAATAACAAAGTGCTGAATGAACAAACTGTCAGTTCTGTTAATGTGCATAATATGTGAGAAATTCAATGCATTTTGATTAACCAAACCCAGTTTGCTACCTAATGAGATGTTTGCATCACCGAGCATCTATTCAATTGAATTAAACCCTGTTTTTGTTGCTCAATCCAATTTCCTTCTGCACCCTTTGCACTCTCAGAATCCACATCTGTAAATAAAGCAAAGCTTTAATCGAGGACTCTGCAGGAAACTCCTTGATACAGCAGAGCCCCCTGCAGTTAGCACGTCAGTGACTGCACACCACATCATTAAAGCAGCCACAGTTTTTACATTCACATTAAAGCTATCACATAGTAGCATATATATTATATGTCAACCCTTTTTTCCACCACTTAGGGCTGCTACAGTAGATATGCAATGGATCTGCATGCTGATTTGGCATAATTTTTTTTTTTTTTTTTACACCAGATGCCCTTCCTAACACATTTCCACCTTTCATGGAAAATGGGCATGGGTAGTCCAGAACTGGGAACCTTCTGCTTTGGAAACAAATGCACTAACCACTTAGCCAACACGCTGTGCATTCGGAAAGTATTCACAGCGCTTCACTCTTTACACATTTTGTTATGTTACAGCCTTATTCCAATATGGAGTAAATTCACTTTTTCCCCTCAAAATTCTACTCACACACCCCATAACGACAACATGAAAACAGTTTTTTTTTTTTTTTTTTTGCAAATTTATAGAAAACAAACAAAGAAATCACGTGTACGTAAGTATTCACACCCTTTGCTCAATACATTGTTGATGCACCTTTGGCAGCAATTACAGCCTCAGGTCTTCTTGAATATGATGCCACAAGCTTGGTGCACCTATCTTTGGGCAGTTTTGTCCATTCCTCTTTGCAGCACCTCTCAAGCTCCATCAGGTTGGATGGGGAGCATCAGTGCACAGCCATTTTCAGATCTCTCCAGAAATGTTAAATCTGATTCAGGTCTGGGCTCTGGCTGGGCCACTGAAGGACATTCACAGAGTTGTCCTGAAGCCACTCCTTTGATGTCTTGGCTGTGTGTTTAGGGTCATTTTCCTGCTGAAAGATGAACTGTCACCCCAATCTGAGGTCCAGAGCGCTCTGGAGCCGGTTTTCATCCAGGATGTCTCTGTATATTGTTGCATTCATCTTTCCCTCAATCCTGACTAGTCTCCAAGTTCCTGCAGCTGAAAAACATCCCCACAGCATGATGCTGCCACCACCATGCTTCACTGTAGGGATGGTGCCTGGTTTTCTCCAAACATGATGCCTGGCATTCAGCCCAAAGAGTGCAATCTTTGTCTCAGCAAACCAGAGAATTTTGTTTCTCATGGTCTGAGAATCCTTCAGGTGCCTTTTAACAAACTTCAGGTGGATTGCCATTTGCCTTTTACTAAGGAGTGGCTTCTGTCTCGCCACACTACCATACAGGACTGTTTGGTGGATATGAATGTGCTCTGACATGCACTGTCAACTATTCAATTCAATTCAATTTTTTTTTTTTTATATATAGCGCCAAATCACAACAAACAGTTGCCCCAAGGCGCTTTATATTGTAAGGCAAGGCCATACAATAATTACGTAAAAACCCCAACGGTCAAAACGACCCCCTGTGAGCAAGCACTTGGCTACAGTGGGAAGGAAAAACTCCCTTTTAACAGGAAGAAACCTCCAGCAGAACCAGGCTCAGGGAGGGGCAGTCTTCTGCTGGGACTGGTTGGGGCTGAGGGAGAGAACCAGGAAAAAGACATGCTGTGGAGGGGAGCAGAGATCGATCACTAATGATTAAATGCAGAGTGGTGCATACAGAGCAAAAAGAGAAAGAAACAGTGCATCATGGGAACCCCCCAGCAGTCTACGTCTACAGCAGCATAACTAAGGGATGGTTCAGGGTCACCTGATCCAGCCCTAACTATAAGCTTAGCAAAAAGGAAAGTTTTAAGCCTAATCTTAAAAGTAGAGAGGGTGTCTGTCTCCCTGATCTGAATTGGGAGCTGGTTCCACAGGAGAGGAGCCTGAAAGCTGAAGGCTCTGCCTCCCATTCTACTCTTACAAACCCTAGGAACTACAAGTAAGCCTGCAGTCTGAGAGCGAAGCGCTCTATTGGGGTGATATGGTACTACGAGGTCCCTAAGATAAGATGGGACCTGATTATTCAAAACCTTATAAGTAAGAAGAAGAATTTTAAATTCTATTCTAGAATTAACAGGAAGCCAATGAAGAGAGGCCAATATGGGTGAGATATGCTCTCTCCTTCTAGTCCCCGTCAGTACTCTAGCTGCAGCATTTTGAATTAACTGAAGGCTTTTTAGGGAACTTTTAGGACAACCTGATAATAATGAATTACAATAGTCCAGCCTAGAGGAAATAAATGCATGAATTAGTTTTTCAGCATCACTCTGAGACAAGACCTTTCTGATTTTAGAGATATTGCGTAAATGCAAAAAAGCAGTCCTACATATTTGTTTAATATGCGCTTTGAATGACATATTCTGATCAAAAATGACTCCAAGATTTCTCACAGTATTACTAGAGGTCAGGGTAATGCCATCCACAGTAAGGATCTGGTTAGACACCATGTTTCTAAGATTTGTGGGGACCAAGTACAATAACTTCAGTTTTATCTGAGTTTAAAAGCAGGAAATTAGAGGTCATCCATGTCTTTATGTCTGTAAGACAATCCTGCAGTTTAGCTAATTGGTGTGTGTCCTCTGGCTTCATGGATAGATAAAGCTGGGTATCATCTGCGTAACAATGAAAATTTAAGCAATACTGTCTAATAATACTGCCTAAGGGAAGCATGTATAAAGTGAATAAAATTGGTCCTAGCACAGAACCTTGTGGAACTCCATAATTAACTTCAGTCTGTGAAGAAGATTCCCCATTTACATGAACAAATTGTAATCTATTAGACAAATATGATTCAAACCACCGCAGCGCAGTGCCTTTAATACCTATGGCATGCTCTAATCTCTGTAATAAAATTTTATGGTCAACAGTATCAAAAGCAGCACTGAGGTCTAACAGAACAAGCACAGAGATGAGTCCACTGTCCGAGGCCATAAGAAGATCATTTGTAACCTTCACTAATGCTGTTTCTGTACTATGATGAATTCTAAAACCTGACTGAAACTCTTCAAATAGACCATTCCTCTGCAGATGATCAGTTAGCTGTTTTACAACTACCCTTTCGAGAATTTTTGAGAGAAAAGGAAGGTTGGAGATTGGCCTATAATTAGCTAAGATAGCTGGGTCAAGTGATGGCTTTTTAAGTAATGGTTTAATTACTGCCACCTTAAAAGCCTGTGGTACATAGCCAACTAACAAAGATAGATTGATCATATTTAAGATCGAAGCATTAAATAATGGTAGGGCTTCCTTGAGCAGCCTGGTAGGAATGGGCTCTAATAAACATGTTGATGGTTTGGATGAAGTAACTAATGAAAATAACTCAGACAGAACAATCAGAGAGAAAGAGTCTAACCAAATACCGGCATCACTGAAAGCAGCCAAAGATAACGATACGTCTTTGGGATGGTTATGAGTAATTTTTTCTCTAATAGTTAAAATTTTGTTAGCAAAGAAAGTCATGAAGTCATTACTAGTTAAAGTTAATGGAATACTCAGCTCAATAGAGCTCTGACTCTTTGTCAGCCTGGCTACAGTGCTGAAAAGAAACCTGGGGTTGTTCTTATTTTCTTCAATTAGTGATGAGTAGAAAGATGTCCTAGCTTTACGGAGGGCTTTTTTATAGAGCAACAGACTCTTTTTCCAGGCTAAGTGAAGATCTTCTAAATTAGTGAGACGCCATTTCCTCTCCAACTTACGGGTTATCTGCTTTAAGCTACGAGTTTGTGAGTTATACCACGGAGTCAGGCACTTCTGATTTAAAGCTCTCTTTTTCAGAGGAGCTACAGCATCCAAAGTTGTCTTCATTGAGGTTGTAAAACTATTGACGAGATACTCTATCTCACTTACAGAGTTTAGGTAGCTACTCTGCACTGTGTTGGTATATGGCATTAGAGAACATAAAGAAGGAATCATATCCTTAAACCTAGTTACAGTGCTTTCTGAAAGACTTCTAGTGTAATGAAACTTATTCCCCACTGCTGGGTAGTCCATCAGAGTAAATGTAAATGTTATTAAGAAATGATCAGACAGAAGGGAGTTTTCAGGGAATACTGTTAAGTCTTCTATTTCCATACTATAAGTCAGAACAAGATCTAAGATATGATTAAAGTGGTGGGTGGACTCATTTACATTTTGAGCAAAGCCAATAGAGTCTAATAATAGATTAAATGCAGTGTTGAGGCTGTCATTCTCAGCATCTGTGTGGATGTTAAAATCGCCCACTATAATTATCTTATCTGAGCTAAGCACTAAGTCAGACAAAAGGTCTGAAAATTCACAGAGAAACTCACAGTAACGACCAGGTGGACGATAGATAATAACAAATAAAACTGGTTTTTGGGACTTCCAATTTGGATGGACAAGACTAAGAGTCAAGCTTTCAAATGAATTAAAGCTCTGTCTGGGTTTTTGATTAATTAATAAGCTGGAATGGAAGATTGCTGCTAATCCTCCGCCTCGGCCCGTGCTACGAGCACTCTGACAGTTAGTGTGACTCAGGGGTGTTGACTCATTTAAACTAACATATTCATCCTGCTGTAACCAGGTTTCTGTAAGGCAGAATAAATCAATATGTTGATCAATTATTATATCATTTACCAACAGGGACTTAGAAGAGAGAGACCTAATGTTTAATAGACCACATTTAACTGTTTTAGTCTGTGGTGCAGTTGAAGGTGCTATATTATTTTTTCTTTTGAATTTTTATGCTTAAATAGATTTTTGCTGGTTATTGGTGGTCTGGGAGCAGACACCGTCTCTACGGGCATGGGGTAATGAGGGGATGGCAGGGGGAGAGAAGCTGCAGAGAGGTGTGTAAGACTACAACTCTGCTTCCTGGTCCCAACCCTGGATAGTCACGGTTTGGAGGATTTAAGAAAATTGGCCAGATTTCTAGAAATGAGAGCTGCTCCATCCAAAGTGGGATGGATGCCGTCTCTCCTAACAAGACCAGGTTTTCCCCAGAAGCTTTGCCAATTATCTATGAAGCCCACCTCATTTTTTGGACACCACTCAGGAGGCCAGCAATTCAAGGAGAACATGCGGCTAAACATGTCACTCCCGGTCCGATTGGGGAGGGGCCCAGAGAAAACTACAGAGTCCGACATTGTTTTTGCAAAGTTACACACCGATTTAATGTTAATTTTAGTGACCTCCGATTGGCGTAACCGGGTGTCGTTACTGCCGACGTGAATTACAATCTTACCAAATTTACGCTTAGCCTTAGCCAGCAGTTTCAAATTTCCTTCAATGTCGCCTGCTCTGGCCCCCGGAAGACAATTGACTATGGTTGCTGGTGTCGCTAACTTCACATTTCTCAAAACAGAGTCGCCAATAACCAGAGTTTGATCCTTGGCGGGTGTGTCGCCGAGTGGGGAAAAACTGTTAGAGATGTGAACGGGTTGGCGGTGTACACAGGGCTTCTGTTTAGAACTACGCTTCCTCCTCACAGTCACCCAGTCGGCCTGCTTTCCCGGCTGCTCGGGATCTGCCAGAGGGGAACTAACGGCGGCTAAGCTACCTTGGTCCGCACCGACTACAGGGGCCTGGCTAGCTGTAGAATTTTCCACGGTGCGGAGCCGAGTCTCCAATTCGCCCAGCCTGGCCTCCAAAGCTATGAATAAGCTACACTTATTACAAGTACCGTTACTGCTAAAGGAGGCCGAGGAATAACTAAACATTTCACACCCAGAGCAGAAAAGTGCGGGAGAGACAGGAGAAGCCGCCATGCTAAACCGGCTAAGAGGTAGTAGCTGCACTAAGCTAGCAGATTCCTAAAAACACGCAAAGTGAATAATGTGTAAATAATTTAGAGGTGATTCAGCAGAAGGAGTGCTTTAGTTAAGGCACGTGGAGATTACACTGGGAAACAAATCGTAATCTAGATAACTAGATAAATCTAACTGCGCAGATTAAACAGCTAACAGATACAGAAAAACACTGCTGTGCTCCGGAACAGGAAGTGATACAATACCGCAGTGAGAGCCAACCACCAGTAGAGGCAAACTATGGGACCTTATATGTAAACAGGTGGGTGTGCCTTTCCAAATCACGTCCAATCAACTGAATTTACCCCAGGTGGACTCCAAATAAGATGTAGAAACATCTCAAGGATGATCAGTGGAAACAGGATACACCTGAGCTCAATTCTGAGGTTCACTGCAAAGGCTGTGAATACTTAGGTACATACATTATTTGTAATATATTTGCAAAACAAACAAACAAACAAAACAAAACAAAACAAACCTTTTTCCATATTATCATTATGGGGTATTGTGTGTAGAATTTTGAGGAAAAAAAAATTGAATTTCATCCATTTTGGAATAAGGCTGTAACATAGCAAAGCGTCTAGAACAGGGGTAAGCAACGAGGTCCAAGACACTGCAGGTTTTCCTTGCAACCAATCACCTTAGCAGGTGGTTTGCTGATTAGCTTCTCCCTGGAACATAAACACCTGATCATTAATTAAATCACCTGCTAAGGTGATTGATAGCACCTAAAACCTGTAGTGTCTTGGCCCTTCATGGCACATGATTGCCCACCCTTGGTCTAGAATGTGAAGTGCTGTGAATACTTTCTGGATGCCCTGTAATTAATAGTCAGTGTTTATTATGTGTGGTTTTATTTTTTTCTAAAGATATAGCTTTTTTTTTTTTTTTTTGACATTATTCTGCTTCCCTGAGCTCTCTCAGTTTATGGATAAATATATCAACGAGAATCTGAAGTGACACCTTGAATAAAATTTTCCACAAGTCTTTTTCAGAAGCTTGGACACGTGCACTCTGCAGGTTTTTTTGTTAGTTTCTGCTGCCCCCTAATGGTAACACAGCGGCTATACCAGGCTGTGTAATATCTGCATTTGTCAGTAAAATTATTAATTCACAATCCACATTGGGGTTACTTGTACGAAGTGTTATTTTATGCAGTAGTGTGACTTCGATGACGTGACTTTGTCGTTTTTAATTGGAAGAGTCACTTTGAGGTAAATTAAGCCTCCTGTTGTTCTGAGATGAAGGTGTTTTAATGGAGTCCATCTATCACATGCTGATTTGTTCACATGGACACACACACACACACACACACATTCACCCTCACTAAACAAACGGTCGTACAGTAAAGGTGAGTTTATCTTTGTTCCAGGGTGCTCAGGTCCCTCAGTTAAAGTCTGGCCCCCGAAGAGCGAAGGACACAGTGGCTATAACAGAGAGGGTGTGTTATGGTGGGGCCGAGGAGAGAAAGGGACACTTACTGGAATGGAACGAAGGTCAGGATAAGAGAAGGAGACGATACCCCAGGGGGGTGAGGGATGGGGGAGATAAAAAGACAGAAACAGAGAGGGGCGGGCAGAGAGCTGATCAACTCCAAGAGAAAGTGAGGATGCATAAGTTTCTTCATGACTAAGTAAGTATAGAAGAGACCAACAGAAAACCAGTTAGGAGTAAATGAATAAGAGGTGAGCAAGGGACAGGATTGAAATCATCAAAATGGAAAGAGAAGAGCAGCGTGACAACAGTTTGCAAACTATAGCCATCATTGCGATGTGCTGTGGAGCCGTGAAGATGCTACACATGCTGGGAGTCATCTCTGTGGAGGGTGAGTCCAAACTACAGCCATCACCACGTCTGTATGTGTGAGTGTGGAAAACAACACAAATATGGATGCACTGAAGGTAATGTTGGATATCTGGGGAAAAAAGGACACTAAGTGTTTGCTGTTGTTGGTGCAGCTGCAGGTTTGGAGGTTGTTGAAATGTTTGGCATTTGTAGATACGATCTATAACAGTGTGTTACGAATTTGGACAGTACTTTGCTTGTGGTTTAATTTCATCTGCTATCAAAAATGTTTGGTCTTGTCATAATTATTTAGTTATACAGTGTTGGTTTTTTTCATATTGCTTATTTGATACAAGCAACAGTGGCCTTACTGTTCACCAGGACCCTGGGATTAGCAACAAGATCACAGGCTGCATACACACTGGACAAATGCAGAGATTTTCTACAGAGAGCCGGAAGAGCCGATATGAAGCCCATATCTGGGCATCGCCATGTTGGCAGCGCTTATTCTGCTTATACCATGACAAACCCATAAATGGATGAAGAGGTGGAGCACGAGTGGCTTAGTGTATGAAGAACGAACCCCGAACACGCCCCTCTGATTGAATGCGTACCAGCAAAGCTGACAGGCTAACTTCAGTTCGGGTCTTCATTAAATCATATTTTTGGGAACTTCACGGTGGTTCTCATAATGGTTTGCTTTGGTGTGGGTACTGGAATTTATGAGCCAAATATTTTCTCCGTAAAAGTACATTAATGTAACCAAAAAGTTGCTAAAAGTGCTAACGCTGTTTGCATACAACATTAAATAGGACGAGAATATCACTCACTGACAAATGAGCACAGGGAAACACAAAAACAGAGTTTAAATTTTAGTTTAAACCTGTGGTGGTTTAGTTGATTTGTTTACACTTGCCTTCATTTGCTAATCACCTCCCAGTCTATTTAAACTCTGCTTTTGTATTTTCCTGTGCTAGTGTATCAGTTGCACACCCCCCCCCCCCCCCCCCCGAATTATAGTTGAGTTATCTGCTTTTTGTTTTCCGGTAATTCTCTTGGGCAAACCCTCATGGACAACTCTGCTGGTGTGCTGCTCATCTGTGTATGACTTTGGACTGTCTCTAGCTAGAGGTGGGCGGATCGATCCTAATATCGATAATATTGATACCAACGCTGGTATTGATATAGAACGATCCTCGTGTAAAAAGATTGATACTTAAGCTTTTTTTCTCTCTCGCACGCACTGACAGATTCATTAAAGTCTACTTTCTGTCTGTAAGAGCAGCACTGTGCTGTGTCACACAACACAAAGCAGCGCACCCTTGTATTGTGGTTTGTCAGCCCTCTACCTCAGGAGATTTCGTTTTAAGTTGTGTTGAGTGATATTTTTTTAAACAAAAATGTTGATTGCGATAATAAAGTTTTTTGTTGTCATGTACAATGTTTGGTGAAATTCTATCTTAGGTCTTTTGGATCCTTTGGATCTATGAAGCTTAAATAAGAAAAAGTATCGGTATTGGTATCGATATCGGCGATACTGCGCCTGTATTTACTTGGTATCGGATCCATGCCAAAATTCCCAGTATCGCCCACCTCTATCTCTAGCTATGATTAAGGAAGTTTAGATTTCTACCTTACTGCTTGTGTTTTGCACTGGTGTCATCTCAGTTGTATGAAACATGACACGTGCCTGCCTGTACAAGCTCAGACGTGTCCCATTCATTTCCTCAGCCTGCTTTGTCCTGTGAAGGATGGAGTCATTCCCAGCAGTAATTGGGCAAAAAAGGTGGGGTGCACTCTGGATAGGTCGCCCATCTACTACATGGTTTTGCCAAAATGACTATTTAAAATAATACCTAAAAATGTCCTACAGCTTATGTTAAAAGATCCCAACATGGTCTGGTCACTGGGCCTCATCTGTATCTATCAGAATGCAAAATTACAGAGTTGAGTATACAGAGGTTTTCACAGCATTATTGATTGAAATTTTCTGGAATCACTGACTGACTCTATTATACTAGTGTCTGTCCTGCTGATTGTAGGGAGCATCTACTATGGACATGTTTATTAAGTCTGTCTGGTCAATGACATTTCCTTTCTTGCTTGTCAACCTGTAACACCTACAGGGAATTAATGTAAATCTCCTTTGGGGTGAATCCCACTGCAGAAGGACTGAAACCTAAACTGAGAAGTAATGCTGATATAAGAAAAAACAGTGACATGGTCGTCCACCCTTCTGGTGCACTGAGATGGTGCTGCAAAATCAGTGGAGGGGACCCACTGTGGTTAGTTTCTCCTCCATTTTTGCATTTTTCTCCCTTCTGAGAATTGTTACTACATATACGTCCGGACATATTGCACTGTTGCAATGTGAGCATTGGGAATCATGTGACTATGTCATTGTCCTGCAGGGGTATAATACAGACAATATAGGAACAGTGAACCTTTATAGGTGAGTGACCCTGTACATGTGTGTGTGTGCAAAAGTGTTGCCATTTGCACATCATAAACTTATAGCAGCTGGCTTTGTATACTGGTATACATGCACCACCTTTGCGGGGGTGGGTGGGGGGGTGGTATGAGATGATATATCCTTGAAGAGCATTGGGAGTTAGGTGTATGAATTACCTCATCTGGGGCTGGAGAGCTTCTCCATCCTAATATGACATTGACAAAAATGGAACGGCCCAGCTGATGAAATGAACAGCCTGCGGGTCCTGTGTGAGTTACCCGCACATGGATGGGTGTAGTTCTTTGTGCGTTTTTATTTTATCTGTTAAAGGAGATCAAGGAAAGAGTTGCATAATAGCAAGAACACTCAGTCTGCAGACCCTCATCCCTGCATATCAGTTTTTCACTTTTCCAGAGAGACACATATCACACCTGTTCAGAATGTCACTGTACAGTAGGAAACAAGTATGTTTGTCTACTCAGTCCTGATGAATAATGAACCTAGACCTAAATGCTAGTTATAACAAATTAGTGATATGTTTAAGATTACACATATTGTTTAAGAGATAAATGAATAGTAGCTCAGTTGTGCGTCTTATGGCGCTACTCCATAAGGTTGGAGATCTTCCCCTTGATGTGTGTAGCAGATATAAATTCAACACTATTTAATTGAATGTGAAATATAATTAAATACCTCAAATGGGGCACCACCTGTCTGAACCACAGGAAAATAATGTTATGATCAGTATTAATCAGTCTTTAAACTGAAAGTCACAAGTTCTGGAAACGATTGATTAAACATCTGACTTCAACTGGACACAAGACCAACCAACTAGCATATTTACAAATTTTATTATTTTATTGTTATAATTCATCCATCTTATTGTATACCCGCTTATTTCAATTAAGAGTCATGGGGGGGGGGGGGGGGGGTATTGGAGCCAATCCCAGCGGTCATAGGGCATGAGGCGGGGTACACCCAGGACAAGACGCCAGTCTGTCACAAGGCTGTTATTATATCAAGAAAATAAAACAAAGCCACTTTGTATCGCTAACAGCAAAGACCATCAGAACACTTGAAGGTTCACTTATCTAGGTCCTTTGGATCGTGAAGAGGTTTGGTCCACTGTGGTCCTGGTTGGCCTTTTTCTGGCCTTTTTAATTGACCTTTGTTGAGGTAGCACACCAGGTTGCCCAAATTTCACAGGCATGCGGACTACTGGGTTGGTTTCACAGCAGGACTGAACATAATAGTTCGGCAGTTCATCGACCAACCCAGAATGAAGGTTATGGAGTTTGCTGTCAAAAATGCTCTGGCAGCTTCCAAAACTTGTGGAAAATCAATTCAAAGTCAATGTGAAAATTTAGAAAAAGGCTCAAGGCTTGGCAAAGAAGGCTTTGGAGAAAAATTAAAGTAAAAAAATAAATAAAAAAATTTTGCCATTGAGCGGAAAAGGAAGAATTTGGAGACTCGCAAATTCCCTCGTAATTTGAAAAACTCAGCTAAGAAGTTGTCTTCAAAATGCAGAGGACTTGGCTTGGGCCTTAAAATTACTGGCAAAAGTTAGTGACATTCTAAGCTATGGCTAACAGAAAAATGCGGGACTCAAACAAAGAAACAATGAAACAAAAGCCACAAGGTAAGACTAAGGGCTAAGAAGATAAGAGGAAGAAGAAAAGTTCCATAGAGAGCAAGTTGAAGGGTCAAGAGAAGTGAGCGCGCCTTTGTTTTGGGTTCTTTTAAAGAGTCTTCCTCACATGTTCATAAGCTCCACACATTTGGCATCAGGTTGCTTCCAACAGAAAGTTATTTGAAAAACACAAATACAATAAATGACATGTACCTTCTTTCTTCTTTTCTTTCTTTGGCTAACAAATATCAGCTGACTGAAAGTCATCTTCTAAACTCATCCATAAAACATTGAAATGATTAACAAAAACACTGTTTACTCCTTGACGATTCAGTAATAATCAACAAATAACATTTAAACATGCACCAACAGTTTAAGTAAATGGAAGACTCATAACATCACATTAAAGAAATGTGTAAAAGATTAAATTGGAGTTAAATTTCATCTTTAGTAAAGTATAATAACAGAAAAAGTGTTGGGAAGGTGTCGTAGCACGGACCCACAACAGGGGGCGCAAATGAACGGACAATGAATAAGCCAAAAAGGTAACAATTTAATGTTGTGATAATACACAACGAAACGTACAGTAATTTGCACAGTCAATTTAACACCAGGTGACGTGTGGGCAGGCTCGAAGATAGAAGACCCCTGACGAGAGAGAAGCCGCATCCCACACGGCTTCCACCACCAACGGTCTGAAGAACACCGGAGCCGCCAAGTCCCGAGTCCCCAGGTGGCCTCTGTCTTCGGCTGTCGACCCTGGTACTGCTGGCAGAAAGCAGAAATATGATGAGTGAGTGTGAGTCCGCACACTCAGTGATTCTCAGTCCCAACACAGCCAGGAGGGAGCACCTCCACCTCCAAACTAGGTTATCACTCGTGCAGCTCCTGTTGTCTTCTTTCTGGATGGAGTGAGAGACGAAGACCGTCGTCCTCTCACTATCCGCCAATCCAGTCTTCCACAGACTTCACAGGTACGTGGCTGCACACAGATCACAGTTTAGATACACTGAATAATTATAGCAGAGAAGAATTACCGAGGTAATGGTAGTCGATTTCTCGGCGGGGAGGTGGAGTTGCAGTCCGGCTTTTATGGTGGTGATGATGAACGAGTGACAGCTGGTGCAGAGGATGAGTGACAGCTGTCACTTCTTCTGGGTCTGGCGCCCTCTCGTGCTTGGAGCCCGCACTCCAAGCACGGCGCCCTCTGGTGGTGGTGGGCCAGCAGTACCTCCTCTTCAGCGGCCCACACAACAGGACCCCCCCCTCAACGGGCGCCTCCTGGCGTCCGACCAGGCTTGTCCGGATGTCTCGCGTAGAACTCGGCCAGGAGGGCCGGGTCCAGGATGAAGCTTCTCTTCACCCAGGAGCGTTGTTCAGGTCCATACCCCTCCCAGTCCACCAGATATTGGAAACCCCGGCCCTTACGACGGACATCCAGGAGCCTGCGGACTGTCCAGGCAGGCTCCCCGTCAATGAGCCGGGCAGGAGGCGGCGTAGGTCCCGGAGTACAGAGGGGCGAGGTGTGGTGTGGTTTGAGACGGGAAACATGAAAGACAGGGTGAATCCGCAGTGAAGAAGTGAGTTGCAGCTTCACTGCGGCCGGGTTGATGATCCTGAGGATTTTGAAAGGTCCAATGAATCTGTCTTTCAGCTTTGGGGAATCGACACACAAAGGGATGTCCTTGGTCGAGAGCCACACCTCCTGCCCGGGCTGGTATGTGGGGGCCGGGGAACGCCGGCGGTCCGCATGGGCCTTGGCCCTCGTCCGGGCCTTTAACAGGGCAGAGCGGACGGCCCGCCACACCCGGCGGCACCTCCTGAGGTGGGCCTGGACCGAGGGCACACCGACCTCTCCCTCCACCAGCGGGAACAATGGGGGCTGGTACCCCAAACATGCCTCAAAAGGGGAGAGGCCAGTAGCAGATGAAACTTGGCTGTTGTGGGCATACTCGATCCAGGCCAGATGGTGACTCCAGGCCGCCGGATGCGCGGAGGTGACACATCGAAGGGCCTGCTCCAGCTCCTGGTTAGCCCGCTCTGCCTGGCCATTTGTCTGGGGGTGGTACCCGGACGAGAGACTCACGGTGGCCCCCAGCTCCCTGCAGAAACTCTTCCACACCTGTGAAGAGAACTGGGGACCACGATCTGAAACAATGTCCGATGGTATCCCATGCAGCCACATGACGTGGTGGACCAGGAGGTCTGCCGTCTCGTGGGCCGTCGGGAGCTTCGGGAGGGCCACGAAGTGGGCCGCCTTGGAGAACCGGTCCACTATCGTGAGAATCACGGTGTTGCCCTGGGACGGCGGGAGGCCCATGATGAAATCCAGGCCGATGTGAGACCAGGGGCGATGAGGCACTGGCAGAGGTTGGAGGAGTCCCGTCGTCCTCCGATGATCTGCCTTGCCCCTGGCGCAGATGGTACAGGCCTGGACATAGTCCCGGACGTCGGTTTCCAGGGACGCCCACCAGAAGCGCTGCTGGACTACTGCCACGGTCCTACGCACTCCGGGATGACAAGAGAGCTTGGACCCGTGACAGAAGTCCAATACGGCAGCTCTTGCCTCTGGTGGGATGTACAGTCTGTTCTTGGGGCCAGTCCCCGGGTCCGGGCTCCTTGTCAGGGCCTCCCGGATGGTCTTCTCCACGTCCCAGGTGAGGGTGGCCACGACAGTGGACTCGGGGATGATGGTCTCAGTGGGGTTCGACAGCCCCGCTTTGGCTTCTTCTTCATGCACCCGGGACAATGCATCTGATTTTTGGTTCTTAGTCCCAGGGCGGTACGTGATCTGGAAGTCAAAGCGTCCAAAGAACAGAGACCAGCGGGCTTGCCTGGGGTTCAGCCGCTTGGCGGTCCGGATGTACTCCAGGTTCCGATGGTCCGTGAAAACCGTGAAGGGCAACGATGCCCCCTCCAGCAGGTGTCTCCACTCTTCAAGAGCCTCCTTCACCGCGAGGAGCTCCCGATTGCCGACATCATAGTTCCGTTCAGCTAGGGTCAACCTGCGGGAATAAAAGGCACAAGGATGGAGAACTTTATCAGCCTCCACGCTCTGGGACAGCACGGCTCCTATCCCTGAGTCAGAGGCGTCCACTTCTACTATGTACTGGCGATCAGGATCAGGCTGCACCAGAACTGGTGCAGTCGAGAACCGGCGTTTCAACTCCTGGAACGCGGCTTCGCACCGATCCGACCAGGCGAAGGGGACCTTGGTGGAGGTCAGGGCAGTCAGGGGGCTAACTACCTGACTGTAACCTTTAATGAACCTCCTGTAGAAATTTGCAAAGCCTAGGAACTGCTGTAGTTTCCTGCGGCTTGTTGGTTGGGGCCAATCTCTCACCGCCGCAACCTTAGCCGGATCAGGGGCGACGGAGTTGGAGGAGATGATGAACCCCAGGAAGGACAAAGAAGTGCGGTGGAACTCGCACTTCTCGCCCTTCACAAACAGCCGGTTCTCCAACAACCGCTGTAGGACCTGACGTACATGCTGGACATGGGTCTCAGGGTCCGGGGAAAAGATGAGTATATTGTCCAGATATACAAAGACGAACCGATGCAGGAAGTCCCGCAAGACGTCATTTACCAAAGCTTGGAACGTCGCGGGGGCGTTAGTGAGGCCGAACGGCATGACCAGGTACTCAAAATGACCTAACGGGGTGTTGAATGCCGTCTTCCATTCGTCTCCCTTCCGGATCCGAACCAGGTGGTACGCGTTTATAAGATCCAATTTAGTGAAAATTTGGGCTCCATGCAGGGGCGTGAACACTGAATCCAACAGAGGTAACGGGTATTGGTTGCGAACCGTGATCTCATTCAGCCCTCTGTAATCAATGCATGGACGGAGTCCGCCGTCTTTTTTACCCAGAAAAAAGAAACCAGCACCCATCGGAGAGGTGGAGTTCCGGATCAGCCCGGCAGCTAAGGAGTCCCGGATGTAGGTCTCCATTGATTCGCGTTCCGGACGTGAGAGGTTGTACAACCTACAGGACGGGTACTCAGCGCCCGGGACCAAATCGATGGCACAATCATACGGTCGGTGCGGGGGAAGAGTGAGCGCCAGATCTTTGCTGAAAACGTCCGCAAGATCATGGTACTCCTTTGGCACCGCCGATAGATTAGGGGGG
The DNA here is from genome assembly GCF_902500255.1 of Thalassophryne amazonica. NCBI lineage: Eukaryota > Metazoa > Chordata > Actinopteri > Batrachoidiformes > Batrachoididae > Thalassophryne > Thalassophryne amazonica. The sequence goes on from NC_047113.1 coordinate 28,437,340, forward strand.
ACTTTGACCTCCTCATTAGCCGTAGTGCCGGGAGGAACCGAGGATCCTAAACACTCCCGGTGGCAGGTTTCGCTCCACTGCGTGACAACCCCGGACGGCCAATCTATCCGGGGATTGTGCTTCACCATCCATGGAAAGCCCAAAATCACTCGGGAGGTAGATGGTGTTACATGGAACACTATCTCCTCCCTGTGATTCCCAGACACAACCAAAGTCACTGGTTGTGTCTGATGTGTGATTAATGGAAGCAGGGTGCCATCTAGTGCTCGCACCTGCAATGGTGCTGGCAGAGCCACCAGAGGGAGCCCTACTTCCTTTGCCCATCTGCTGTCCAGCAGATTCCCTTCAGACCCCGTGTCTACCAGTGCTGGGGCGTGAAGGGTTAAATCCCCACAAAGGATTGTTACTGGGATTCGTGCAGATTTGCGGGGTTTTCCCGCGTTTGTGTTATGGCCCACCCTTAGCCCAGTTTCTAAGGACGAGCGTTGTAGTTTGACCGTTTAGGGCAGTCCTTCTGCATGTGCTCGCAAGAGCCGCAGACAAAACACTCCCCGCGGGCCAGCCTCCTTTGTCTGACATTTGTTTTTACTTTGGCCTTGCTCGTGTCCATAGCCTCCTCAGCAGGGGGAGCTGTAGCCACACGGAGCTCTCTGATAGTGAAGCGTGGGGACGACGTCACCTTGTCGGAAACGGAAAGGGGAGGGACGGCTCGTGCCCGGTCACGCCCCCCGGCCTGCTCCCAACGATGCTCGTTTAAACGGTTGTCTAAGCGTATAACTAAATCGACAAGCCCGTCAAAATCCCGCGGTCCCTCCTTAGCCAGTAGGTGCTCCTTAAGGACCGGGGACAGTCCATTTACAAAGGCGGCGCGGAGCGCAACGTTATTCCAGCCGGACCTCGCTGCCGCGATGCGGAAGTCGACTGCATACTCGGCTGCGCTACGGCACCCCTGTCTCATCGACAGCAGCACGTTCGAAGCGGTCTCGCCTCTATTGGGATGATCAAACACTTGTTTGAACTCCCGTACAAACCCAGTATAAGACGTTAGGAGCCGTGAATTCTGCTCCCAAAGCGCCATAGCCCAGGCGCGTGCCTCTCCTCGAAGCAGATTAATAACATAAGCCACCCGGCTAGTGTCTGATGCGTCCATGACAGGGCGCTGTGAAAAGACGAGCGAACACTGCATGAGGAAGTCTGCGCACGTCTCGACACAGCCCCCGTACGGTTCCGGAGGGCTTATGTATGCTTCAGGGGACGGTGGGGGGGTTCGTTGAACGACCAGTGGAACGTCTGATACAGGCACAGGACCAGCCAGAGGAGTGGCTGCAGCAGCGCCCTGATCGCGCGCTTCCACCCTGGCGGTGAGAGCCTCCACCCTCCGATTAAGGAGGACATTCTGCTCGGACACTAAATCTAGGCGGTTAAGATCGGCTGCAGCTCACTCAACACGCCTCCCGCTGACGCCTGCGCTCCTGGCTCTTCCATTGGCCGTTCAAGCTCGGGTTGACGCCCCTCGGAATCCATGATGATGGCCGAGAAATCCTGTTGGGAAGGTGTCGTAGCACGGACCCACAACAGGGGGCGCAAATGAACGGACAATGAATAAGCCAAAAAGGTAACAATTTAATGTTGTGATAATACACAACAAAACGTACAGTAATTTGCACAGTCAATTTAACACCAGGTGACGTGTGGGCAGGCTCGAAGATAGAAGACCCCCGACGAGAGAGAAGCCGCGTCCCACACGGCTTCCACCACCAACGGTCTGAAGAACACCGGAGCCGCCAAGTCCCGAGTCCCCAGGTGGCCTCTGTCTTCGGCTGTCGACCCTGGTACTGCTGGCAGAAAGCAGAAATATGATGAGTGAGTGTGAGTCCGCACACTCAGTAATTCTCAGTCCCAACACAGCCAGGAGGGAGCACCTCCACCTCCAAACTAGGTTATCACTCGTGCAGCTCCTGTTGTCTTCTTTCTGGATGGAGTGAGAGACGAAGACCGTCGTCCTCTCACTATCCGCCAGTCCAGTCTTCCACAGACTTCACAGGTACGCGGCTGCACACAGATCACAGTTTAGATACACTGAATAATTATAGCAGAGAAGAATTACCTTGGTAATGGTAGTCGATTTCTCGGCGGGGAGGTGGAGTTGCAGTCCGGCTTTTATGGTGGTGATGATGAACGAGTGACAGCTGGTGCAGAGGATGAGTGACAGCTGTCACTTCTTCTGGGTCTGGCGCCCTCTCGTGCTTGGAGCCCGCACTCCAAGCAGGGCGCCCTCTGGTGGTGGTGGGCCAGCAGTACCTCCTCTTCAGCGGCCCACACAACAAAAAGAAAGTGATTTTTTTCTCTTTTCTATGTTAAAAAAGTGTATTTGCATATTGAAGGGTAACTGTCCTTCCAAAAGGGGGCACTGTGGTTCCATCACTATGTTGATTGTTGTATGACCTCTGATCTTTTGGCCATCTGGCTGGGTTAAGAGGGCTGTTTTAACGATAAGACATGAACAAGAATGCTTTGAGGGTCGCTTCTGGAGATGTGGGATGCTATAAATTGATTAAAGAGTACTTTGGGTGTTGACATATCCTGGCACCATGCTCACTAGCAAAACAGTTTGATGTCACTTTGATATGTTATAGGTTTAGGATTGTCAATTGAATTCAAGGCACTTTGTGGAAGGAAGCTTAGAGGCTTTTGGTGCCTGATACCAAGTCAAGTGATAACACAATCATTTGGCTTAAGACATTTCGATCTTAGAAATGTCTGGGCAGTTCAGTTCTGCATTGGAAGTGAAAATTGAAGCCAACCTTGGCTTCTCACTGCCAACCTTGGCTTCTCACTGCGGTATTGTATCACTTCCTGTTCCGGAGCACAGCGGTGTTTTTCTGTATCTGTTAGCTGTTTAATCTGCGCAGTTAGATTGATCTAGTTATCTAGATTACGATTTGTTTCCCAGTATAATCTTTACGTGCCTTAACTAAAGCACTCCTTCTGCTGAATCACCTCTAAATTATTTACACATTATTCACTTTGCGTGTTTTTAGGAATACGCTAGCTTAGCGTAGCTACTAGCTCTTAGCCGATTTAGCATGGCGGCTTCTCCTGTCTCTCCCTCACTTTTCTGCTCTGGGTGTGAAATGTTTAGTTATTCCTCGGCCTCCTTTAGCAGTAACGGTACTTGTAATAAGTGTAGCTTATTCGTAGCTTTGGAGGCCAGGCTGGGCGAATTGGAGACTCGGCTCCGCACCGTGGAAAATTCTACAGCTAGCCAGGCCCCTGTAGTCGGTGCGGACCAAGGTAGCTTAGCCGCCGTTAGTTACCCCCTGGCAGATCCCGAGCAGCCGGGAAAGCAGGCTGACTGGGTGACTGTGAGGAGGAAGCGTAGCCCTAAACACCGCCATCCCCTCATTACCCCATCCCCGTAGAGACGGTGCCTGCTCCCAGACTACCAATAACCAGCAAAAATCTATTTAAGCATAAAAATTCAAAAAGAAAAAATAATATAGCACCTTCAACTGCACCACAGACTAAAACAGTTAAATGTGGTCTATTAAACATTAGGTCTCTCTCTTCTAAGTCCCTGTTGGTAAATGATATAATAATTGATCAACATATTGATTTATTCTGCCTTACAGAAACCTGGTTACAGCAGGATGAATATGTTAGTTTAAATGAGTCAACACCCCCGAGTCACACTAACTGTCAGAATGCTCGTAGCACGGGCCGGGGCGGAGGATTAGCAGCAATCTTCCATTCCAGCTTATTAATTAATCAAAAACCCAGATAGAGCTTTAATTCATTTGAAAGCTTGTCTCTTAGTCTTGTCCATCCAAATTGGAAGTCCCAAAAACCAGTTTTATTTGTTATTATCTATCGTCCACCTGGTCGTTACTGTGAGTTTCTCTGTGAATTTTCAGACCTTTTGTCTGACTTAGTGCTTAGCTCAGATAAGATAATTATAGTGGGCGATTTTAACATCCACACAGATGCTGAGAATGACAGCCTCAACACTGCATTTAATCTATTATTAGACTCTATTGGCTTTGCTCAAAAAGTAAATGAGTCCACCCACCACTTTAATCATATCTTAGATCTTGTTCTGACTTATGGTATGGAAATAGAAGACTTAACAGTATTCCCTGAAAACTCCCTTCTGTCTGATCATTTCTTAATAACATTTACATTTACTCTGATGGACTACCCAGCAGTGGGGAATAAGTTTCATTACACTAGAAGTCTTTCAGAAAGCACTGTAACTAGGTTTAAGGATATGATTCCTTCTTTATGTTCTCTAATGCCATATACCAACACAGTGCAGAGTAGCTACCTAAACTCTGTAAGTGAGATAGAGTATCTCGTCAATAGTTTTACATCCTCATTGAAGACAACTTTGGCTGCTGTAGCTCCTCTAAAAAAGAGAGCTTTAAATCAGAAGTGCCTGACTCCGTGGTATAACTCACAAACTCGTAGCTTAAAGCAGATAACCCGTAAGTTGGAGAGGAAATGGCGTCTCACTAACTTAGAAGATCTTCACTTAGCCTGGAAAAAGAGTCTGTTGCTCTATAAAAAAAAGCCCTCCGTAAAGCTAGGACATCTTTCTACTCATCACTAATTGAAGAAAATAAGAACAACCCCAGGTTTCTTTTCAGCACTGTAGCCAGGCTGACAAAGAGTCAGAGCTCTATTGAGCTGAGTATTCCATTAACTTTAACTAGTAATGACTTCATGACTTTCTTTGCTAACAAAATTTTAACTATTAGAGAAAAAATTACTCATAACCATCCCAAAGACGTATCGTTATCTTTGGCTGCTTTCAGTGATGCCGGTATTTGGTTAGACTCTTTCTCTCTGATTGTTCTGTCTGAGTTATTTTCATTAGTTACTTCATCCAAACCATCAACATGTTTATTAGACCCCATTCCTACCAGGCTGCTCAAGGAAGCCCTACCATTATTTAATGCTTCGATCTTAAATATGATCAATCTATCTTTGTTAGTTGGCTATTAACTAACAAACACAGGCTTTTAAGGTGGCAGTAATTAAACCATTACTTAAAAAGCCATCACTTGACCCAGCTATCTTAGCTAATTATAGGCCAATCTCCAACCTTCCTTTTCTCTCAAAAATTCTTGAAAGGGTAGTTGTAAAACAGCTAACTGATCATCTGCAGAGGAATGGTCTATTTGAAGAGTTTCAGTCAGGTTTTAGAATTCATCATAGTACAGAAACAGCATTAGTGAAGGTTACAAATGATCTTCTTATGGCCTCGGACAGTAGACTCATCTCTTGCTTGTTCTGTTAGACCTCAGTGCTGCTTTTGATACTGTTGACCATAAAATTTTATTACAGAGATTAGAGCATGCCATAGGTATTAAAGGCACTGCGCTGCGGTGGTTTGAATCATATTTGTCTAATAGATTACAATTTGTTCATGTAAATGGGGAATCTTCTTCACAGACTGAAGTTAATTATGGAGTTCCACAAGGTTCTGTGCTAGGACCAATTTTATTCACTTTATACATGCTTCCCTTAGGCAGTATTATTAGACGGTATTGCTTAAATTTTGATTGTTACGCAGATGATACCCAGCTTTATCTATCCATGAAGCCAGAGGACACACACCAATTAGCTAAACTGCAGGATTGTCTTACAGACATAAAGACATGGATGACCTCTAATTTCCTGCTTTTAAACTCAGATAAAACTGAAGTTATTGTACTTGGCCCCACAAATCTTAGAAACATGGTGTCTAACCAGATCCTTACTGTGGATGGCATTACCCTGACCTCTAGTAATACTGTGAGAAATCTTGGAGTCATTTTTGATCAGAATATGTCATTCAAAGCGCATATTAAACAAATATGTAGGACTGCTTTTTTGCATTTACGCAATATCTCTAAAATCAGAAAGGTCTTGTCTCAGAGTGATGCTGAAAAACTAATTCATGCATTTATTTCCTCTAGGCTGGACTATTGTAATTCATTATTATCAGGTTGTCCTACAAGTTCCCTAAAAAGCCTTCAGTTAATTCAAAATGCTGCAGCTAGAGTACTGACGGGGACTAGAAGGAGAGAGCATATCTCACCCATATTGGCCTCTCTTCATTGGCTTCCTGTTAATTCTAGAATAGAATTTAAAATTCTTCTTCTTACTTATAAGGTTTTGAATAATCAGGTCCCATCTTATCTTAGGGACCTCGTAGTACCATATCACCCCAATAGAGCGCTTCGCTCTCAGACTGCAGGCTTACTTGTAGTTCCTAGGGTTTGTAAGAGTAGAATGGGAGGCAGAGCCTTCAGCTTTCAGGCTCCTCTCCTGTGGAACCAGCTCCCAATTCAGATCAGGGAGACAGACACCCTCTCTACTTTTAAGATTAGGCTTAAAACTTTCCTTTTTGCTAAAGCTTATAGTTAGGGCTGGATCAGGTGACCCTGAACCATCCCTTAGTTATGCTGCTGTAGACGTAGACTGCTGGGGGGTTCCCGTGGTGCACTGTTTCTTTCTCTTTTTGCTCTGTATGCACCACTCTGCATTTAATCATTAGTGATCGATCTCTGCTCCCCTCCACAGCATGTCTTTTTCCTGGTTCTCTCCCTCAGCCCCAACCAGTCCCAGCAGAAGACTGCCCCTCCCTGAGCCTGGTTCTGCTGGAGGTTTCTTCCTGTTAAAAGGGAGTTTTTCCTTCCCACTGTAGCCAAGTGCTTGCTCACAGGGGGTCGTTTTGACCGTTGGGGTTTTACATAATTATTGTATGGCCTTGCCTTACAATATAAAGCGCCTTGGGGCAACTGTTTGTTGTGATTTGGTGCTATATAAAAAAATTGATTGATTGATATTCGCTACATGTAAATGGCTGTTCCATCTCTCCCTGCCCAGAGGTCTGTAACCCAGGGATGATTTTGGGCTCCGCCCTGTCATTCCACTCTCACATCAAATTCATCACCAAATCTGCTTGATACCATCTCAGAAACATTTCAAGACCCTGACCCTCACTGTCTGATTCTATGGCTGAGGCCCTCATCCATGTTTTCATCACCTCCTGCCTGGATGATTACAGTGATGTTCTGTTTTGTAAAGCCTTGGAGTTCTGCATACACTGCAGCTGCTATGAAATCCTCCTCACCTATAAATCCTTCCATTCCCACACTCCTCATTCCCCATTGCATCTTCTCTATTCTTAATGGTTGTGGGTGGAGCCGGTCTGCTCTATATGCCTGATTCCATCAGATCCCGGAAGCTAAGCAGTGCAGGACCTGGTTAGTACTTGGATGGGAGACCTCTTTGAAACACCAGCGGCTCTGTGTGTGTTTCTCCAGGTAAAACTGGAGTTTCATCAGGAAGGGCATCCGACATAAAACTTGTGCCAAATACCAATGCGGATCTGACTGTATCCGCTGTGGCGACCCCGAACAAAAACACGAGCAGCCAAAATGACAATACACTTAATGGTTGTGGGCCCACAGTGAAAGCTTGTGGAGCGATCGTTCTTCACTCGACCGTGTCCTTGTCTTAATCTTGTTTTTTGCCTTAGATATTCTGTCTTGATACGAGGTCTGTTATAAAAGTAACGGACCTTTGGCTGGGAAAAAAAACTGGCTTACCTGGAGTGTTGGAAACCTAATCACCCTCGAAGTAGTCTCCTTGGGACTCCACACACTTCTCCCAGTGGTGTCGCCACTGTTGGAAGCATTCCAAGAAAGCCTCTTTTGGAATGGAGTGCAGCTCCGCCGTCATTGCAGCCATAATGTCCTCTCTTGTCTCAAATCGCGTTCCTTTTAATGGTCTTTAAGTTTTGGGAACAGCCAGAAGTCGCAAGGGGCCATGTCAGGAGAGTAAGGTGCCTGTTGAACCACCGGAGTCTGGTTTTTCGTCAAATAAGTCTGAATTAAGTGAGAGGAATGAGCTGGAGGATTGTCGTGATGGATGCGCCAATTTCCTGTGGCCCACAACTCCAGTCTCTTGCGCCGCACACCATCACGTAGACGACGGAGGACATCCCTGTAATACTTCTTCGTTATTGTTTGACCCTGTGGTGCGTACTCGTGGTGTACCACACCACGGGAGTCAAAGAAAACAGTCAGCATTACCTTGATGTTGCTGCGCACTTGGCGCGCCTTCTTCGGTTGTGGCAACGTGGAATGCTTCCATTGTGACGACTGGAATTTGGTTTCCGGGTCGTACCCGTACACCCAGGACTCATCACCGGTGATTATGGTGTCCATAAAGCTGGGATCAGTTTGTATGGAGTCCAGCATGTCCTGTGAGACTTCAACACGACATTGCTTTTGCTCCGCCGTCAGCTACTTTGGCACAAATTTCGCCTCCACTTGTTTCATGCCCAAATCTTCTGTCACGATGGAATGTGCCGAAAAAGTACTAATGTCCACCTCTTCCGCAATTTCTCGGACAGTCACACGACGGTCCCGCATAACCACAGTGTTCACTTTGGAAATGATCTCGTCATTTCGGCATGTTGAAGGCCGACTGGAACGCGGCGCGCTCTCTACCGTTACGCGGCTGTCTTTAAACCGATTGTACCACTCCTTAATCTGTGTGATGCTCATAGCTTCATCTCCGAAAACCGTCTGAATTTTCTGAATCGTTTCCACCTAGCTATTGCCAAGTTTCTGGCAGAATTTGATGCAATAGCGTTGCTCCAAACATTCGTCCATTTTCCTCGCAATAAAAATCCGACGAGGGGGGAAGACCAGTGCTCACTCAAAGCATGCTCACAGGCGAATGACGCAACCGACAGGCATGAAAAAACTCACGCATGCGCACAAAGGTTCAAGCTTGGCTGATGCAATCACACGTGATTCAAATCCATAAGGTTATTGCAAAAAATAAAAAGGTACGATACTTTTCTAACAGACATAGTAGAGAATCTTCGATCTTTGATTCAAGCTTCTCTACTATGGAAACCACCTGGACAACTGAGAGCCTACACAGAAACAATGCGACCAACTGTGGGCATGATGCCCTGGCATTGGTATGTAAGCTGGAAAGGACTGCTAAAAAGATAGCTAACTTTAGAAACCACTTAAGATTTAACCTAAGATGCAAACAAAACAATGTTATTCCCAGATGCATGAAGCAAAAGGCACTAGAAGCAGGCCACACAGCAGAAAGGATCCAGCACAGTTACCTTAGGAGGATTTTGGGTCTTAGAATTAGAAGGCTTCATTTTAAAATATTAGACCTCCAAAATAATCTTGATAGTCTTTACAAAAGGTCAGAAACCTTAGTGGGGGAAGAGGCCCATAATAAGATCACAAAGTTCATAGTTAAAATTCAAATGGCTGAGCATTTAAAAAGTACGGAGCGGCAAATCAGGAAGTTTCACAACCTTTTAGTGCAGAAAAGGCGTACTTTCAGGGGGAGTAGTTTTAAAGATACACCCAGACAAATTAGTGACAACAGGGAAAATTGGGTAAAGAATCTGTCCGACAGGGTTCTTACACAGACAGAAAAGGATGTGCTCACCAAAGGACTAAATTTCTCAGTGACCCCTAAAAATATACTGACAGTAGATTACATCACTGCAGTAGAGTCAGCCATTAAACATACAGTTTGTCAGAGTCAGAAGCTGGGGACCTCCAACTAAGAGTCACTGCAGTGCTTAACAGTGCTAAGCCTCCTCCGTCCAACATCACAGGAGAAGAACAGAAAGCTTTGGCAGCACTGCAGAAGGACCAAAGTATCCTTATCTTGCCAGCAGATAAAGGCAGATGCACGGTGTTCCTGAACACATCGGACGACGAGGCCAAGATGAACAACTTGCTCAGTGACTCCAGTACATACGAACGTCTGAAGAGAGACCCCACGAGTGGCTATAAGAAAAAAATCATTAGCTACCTCCAAAACCTGGAGAAAGAGGGACTCATCGACAGGCAGACATACTACAGACTGTACCCGGGGGACACCACTCCATGCATCTGTGGACTGCCCAAAATCCACAAACAGGACGTGCTACTCAGGCCTATTGTAAGTAGCACAGATTCCATCACATACAATTTAGCCAAGCACCTCAAGTGGATTTTGGCTCCTCTAGTGGGTAACTCAGACCACCATGTGGCGAACACACAAGATTTTGTGAACAAGATCAAGGACCTGCAGCTGGAGGCAGATGAAACTATGGTGTCATTTGATGTGACTTCGTTGTTCACCTGCATCCCCACCGCTGAGGCCATCTCAGCTGTGAGGCAGAGACTGCTGGAGGATGTGTCTCTACCTGAAAGGACCAAACTCACACCAGACCACATCTGCCAACTCTTGGAGATCTGTCTTAACACCACGTATTTCCTGTTTAGGGGGAATTACTACAGGCAGATCCATGGTTGTGCGATGGGTCTCCGGTATCCCCCATTGTGGCCAATCTGTACATGGAGCGAGTGGAGAAGACAGCCTTGACGTCGTTCACGAGCATCTCTCCCAGTCACTGGTTCAGATATGTCGATGACACATGGGTTAAAATCAAGCAACAGGAGGTCGAGGACTTTACAGAACACATCAATTCGGTGGATTCCATATCAAGTTCACACGTGAGGATGCAAGAAACAACCATTTAGCCTTCTTGGACTGTGATGTTACGATTGGAGCAGCTCCAGACAGAGGTTTACAGAAAACCCACTCACACTGACCAATATCTGCTCTTTGGCTCAAACCACCCCCTTGAACACAAGCTCGGGGTGATCAGGACTCTTCAACACAGAGCCCTACAGGTGCCCACAACTGCAGAGGGAAGGGCTAAAGAACAACAACTTGTACGGAAAGCCCTCACAGTATGTGGGTACCCACGATGGTCCCTGGACAAAGTGCAGACGTCCCAGAAAACAAAGAGACCAGATAGACAGGAGACGGAGACAAGAAGAAGAGGAGTGTCGCTCCCTTATTTAGCAGGAGTAGGGGAAAAACCACAGAGGATCTTCAGACAGCACAAAATCCCAGTTTACTTTAAACCAGTTAACACCTTGAGACAGAAATTAGTTCACCCTAAGGACAGGATCCCTAGTTACAAACAGAGCAATGTAGTGTATTATATCAGATGTCAGGAAAACTGTAATGAACACTACATAGGTGAGACTAAGCAACCTTTAAACAAGAGGCTATACCAGCACTGCAGAGAGGTCGCCAGTGGACCTCAGTCTGCAGTTCATCTCCACCTGAAAGACACTAACCACACGTTTGAGGACAAGGAAGTTAAAATTTTAGCCAGAGAGAAGAAATGGTTTGAGAGAGGTGTCAAGGAAGCATTCTTTGTAAAACAGTTGAAACCCAGCCTTAACCGGGGGGCGGGTCTCAGACACGCTTTGTCCCCTGTTTACAATGGGGTACTCAGGTCAAAGCAGTTTCAGTCTTTTGTTCATGGTAATGAGTCATTCACGTCATCAGGAGAGTCGTCAAGGGAGCCATCAGGGGAGGCTTCCATCCCATCATTAGGAGAGTGCTAACTAGAGCACAATAGGTGCTAATTAGAGCTATTGTTTAGTCACTAGCCTATAGTAGTCGGCCTCTCGGTAGGAGGGGTCTGGTTAGGTTAAAAAACTCCATCTTTTGTTGGCTTCTGGTTTATTCTTCTCTACAAGAGTCAAGACAGAAGTCAGACTACCAGAGCAAGAATTTTAGCTGAGGAAGCTTCTGTGATTTGAAGCGAAACGTCCTCACGTCAAGCAACCCAGTCCAGTCGAAGATTCAAGCTTCTCTACTATGGAAACCACCTGGACAACTGAGAGCCTACAGAGAAACTTTTCTAACAGACCTCGTAGAATGGTCAAATTAGGTGGCCACTTCAGTGAGTCTGGTCTGCATAAGGTTTCTTCCTATTTAGGAGTTGTTCCTTATCATTGTTTGCAAAGGCTTGCTCATGGGGTGGGCAAGGTCTTGATAATCCTCACCGGAAAAAGTGATTCTTGGACCAACTTTTTAAAAAATACTGCAATTTGTTGCACATACATTTATTATTTTCCTTCAAATTGTATATGTAATGTAAGAATTATAAATATGCTTCGAGAAAAACAAATCTCAGTGTCAGCAATCTTTTTTTTTTTAAAGTTGGTCCAAGTTTCAATTTTTTTTAGTAAGATAGGTTATCGTCTGAACTAATTGTGTGTTATTCTCACATCTGCTTTCCTGGAGAAGATTTTTCAGCTAACCTTATACTGAATAGGCAACATAAACACTGGTAAAACTGACTTTCTTTTAGCCTCCATTTTTTGTGAGCAGAATTATATCATCACACTTTATAGCAGTTTGACCATATTCAGAATTTGTATGACTATTTTAATTAAATTATACACAGTTATCAGTATGCATAATTATTAGAGTGCAGACTGCTACAGGGAAGCTGGATGCTCTTAAAAATAAGAGCAAGACAGCGAAAGCAAGACTATAAAGAAACGGGTGTCTTAGTTTAGTGTTTACCTATGTGTGGGTGCTGTGACTGAGTCGATAGTTTGTCCTCTGTCCCCTATCCTCCAGCATGGAGCATAATGAGTTGCTAATGAAGGGACCAGTGAGAGGATGAACATGGGTCACATCCACCTTTAGCACCTTAGAGATCCTCTCCTCTTTTTTTCCCTCCTACTGTTTTTGCCTTTAGATACATCCAATTAATTCCTTTCTCAGATCTTCTGCACTTATTTTCTTTTTGACTCTTTAGTCTTATGTAATACAAGTACACATTAAAAAAAACCATGATTTTGCTTCTGTGTGTTTGTTGTGTCAGACAAAACAGACGATGACTTGGAGATGACAATGGTGTGCCATCGACCCGAAGGTCTGGACCAACTGGAAGCTCAAACCAACTTCAGTAAAAGAGAACTCCAAGTGCTCTACAGGGGCTTCAAGAACGTAAGTGACTGAACAAGTTCACTTCAAAGGACAAAAACATGCTTTTTGTTTGGGGGGCATTATTCTAATTATTGTTGTTGTTGCCCCTCAGACTTTAACGTGATTATGCTATTAACATTCACCTTCAGTGCAGAAATAATTCTGTTCATTTAATTATTTATTTTAAAGATAAAATACCAGTCACTCAGCTCTCCAAAATAAAGCATGGATAATGTGAGAAATAATCCACATTTAACAAATACAGAATGCAAATCCCATGTAGGAGGACTTTGATCAATGTTGTTGGTTTTTTTTTGTCATTAAATTCAATGAACTTGAATATGATTGCATGGCAAGAACTCATATTGAAGGAATACTGTCTACAAACGTTTTGTGATGTCTACTTTTTTTCAAATTTGTGGATTGGTTGTCTGTCTGGGTGGTTGCCATGCAGAACCTGCGGCCATTTCATTTAATTTTGAATGTGTCAGTGTGCGATACCAGCACATGCTCCCCAACTTGACTTGACTTCCACCAAAAAAGTATAAGTAAGTTAAGTAAGTAAAGTTTATTTATATAAGCACCTTTCCAGATCAAAATCACAAATTGTTTCACATAAGACATTGGAACACAGAAATGAAAAACAGCAGAAACATAAAATTAGATAAAACTAGGTAAAAGCCAGCCTATAGAAAGGGGTCTTGAGCTTCACCTGAAATTTTTCAGCAGAGTCCATGGAGTATAGGTCCAATGGTATTGCATTCCATAATTTACGTGCCACAACCTCGAATGCACAATCTTCAGTCTTGATCTAGGTGCAACCAATCAATCAATCAATCAATCAATCAATTTTTTTTATATAGCGCCAAATCACAACAAACAGTTGCCCAAGGCGCCTCATATTGTAAGGCAAGGCCATACATAATCATGTAAAACCCCAACGGTCAAAACGACCCCCTGTGAGCAAGCACTTGGCTACAGTGGGAAGGAAAAACTCCCTTTAACAGGAAGAAACCTCCAGCAGAACCAGGCTCAGGGAGGGGCAGTCCTCTGCTGGGACTGGTTGGGGCTGAGGGAGAGAACCAGGAAAAAGACATGCTGTGGAGGGAGCAGAGATCGATCACTAATGATTAAATGCAGAGTGGTGCATACAGAGCAAAAAGAGAAAGAAACAGTGCACCACGGGAACCCCCAGCATCTACGTCTACAGCAGCATAACTAAGGGATGGTTCAGGGTCACCTGATCCAGCCCTAACTATAAGCTTTAGCAAAAAGGAAAGTTTTAAGCCTAATCTTAAAAGTAGAGAGGGTGTCTGTCTCCCTGATCTGAATTGGGAGCTGGTTCCACAGGAGAGGAGCCTGAAAGCTGAAGGCTCTGCCTCCCATTCTACTCTTACAAACCCTAGGAACTACAAGTAAGCCTGCAGTCTGAGAGCGAAGCGCTCTATTGGGGTGATATGGTACTACGAGGTCCCTAAGATAAGATGGGACCTGATTATTCAAAAACCTTATAAGTAAGAAGAAGAATTTTAAATTCTATTCTAGAATTAACAGGAAGCCAATGAAGAGAGGCCAATATGGGTGAGATATGCTCTCTCCTTCTAGTCCCCCGTCAGTACTCTAGCTGCAGCATTTTGAATTAACTGAAGGCTTTTTAGGGAACTTGTAGGACAACCTGATAATAATGAATTACAATAGTCCAGCCTAGAGGAAATAAATGCATGAATTAGTTTTTCAGCATCACTCTGAGACAAGACCTTTCTGATTTTAGAGATATTGCGTAAATGCAAAAAAGCAGTCCTACATATTTGTTTAATATGCGCTTTGAATGACATATCCTGATCAAAAATGACTCCAAGATTTCTCACAGTATTACTAGAGGTCAGGGTAATGCCATCCAGAGTAAGGATCTGGTTAGACACCATGTTTCTAAAATTTGTGGGGCCAAGTACAATAACTTCAGTTTTATCTGAGTTTAAAAGCAGGAAATTAGAGGTCATCCATGTCTTTATGTCTGTAAGACAGTCCTGCAGTTTAGCTAATTGGTGTGTGTCCTCTGGCCTCATAGATAGATAAAGCTGGGTATCATCTGCGTAACAATGAAAATTTAAGCAATACCGTCTAATAATACTGCCTAAGTGAAGCATGTATAAAGTGAATAAAATTGGTCCTAGTGTTGGGTATTTTCTCCTCCAAACATTCTTAAAACCTTTTATAAGACAAACAGAGTCAAGAAACACCAGTGAGACAGAAAGTCAAATTAATCACGCGCGGAGTGCGGCCAGGCTGTACACCAAGGCTACACTAAAGTCTGGCCTGTGCTCCCGCTCTTTTTATTAGAGATGCCCTCATTACATCATAAAACTTGTCCTAAGGGTGGGGGAAGGATGACGCAAGACAAGTTTCTTCCCGTAACATAAACACATACGTCAATAAGCGCAGCTGTAAGGAAAAACAGTTTCTTTCTTTTACTCTTATCGTCGAAGGTCAGCACATCTCGTTCGTCTGTTGCAGTTATCAGCTGTTGTGCATCTGCCTGGAGTGTCCTGGTCTTCACACTAAGCATCACATCACAACAGTCAAAACAACCTTGTGGAACTCCATAATTAACTTTAGTCTGTGAAGAAGATTCCCCATTTACATGAACAAATTGTAATCTATTAGACAAATATGATTCAAACCACCGCAGCGCAGTGCCTTTAATACCTATGGCATGCTCTAATCTCTGTAATAAAATTTTATGGTCAACAGTATCAAAAGCAGCACTGAGGTCTAACAGAACAAGCACAGAGATGAGTCCACTGTCCGAGGCCATAAGAAGATCATTTGTAACCTTCACTAATGCTGTTTCTGTACTATGATGAATTCTAAAACCTGACTGAAACTCTTCAAATAGACCATTCCTCTGCAGATGATCAGTTAGCTGTTTTGCAACTACCCTTTCAAGAATTTTTGAGAGAAAAGGAAGGTTGGAGATTGGCCTATAATTAGCTAAGATAGCTGGGTCAAGTGATGGCTTTTTAAGTAATGGTTTAATTACTGCCACCTTAAAAGCCTGTGGTACATAGCCAACTAACAAAGATAGATTGATCATATTTAAGATCGAAGCATTAATAATGGTAGGGCTTCCTTGAGCAGCCTGGTAGGAATGGGGTCTAATAAACATGTTGATGGTTTGGATGAAGTAACTAATGAAAATAACTCAGACAGAACAATCGGAGAGAAAGAGTCTAACCAAATACCGGCATCACTGAAAGCAGCCAAAGATAACGATACGTCTTTGGGATGGTTATGAGTAATTTTTCTCTAATAGTTAAAATTTTGTTAGCAAAGAAAGTCATGAAGTCATTACTAGTTAAAGTTAATGGAATACTCAGCTCAATAGAGCTCTGACTCTTTGTCAGCCTGGCTACAGTGCTGAAAAGAACCTGGGGTTGTTCTTATTTTCTTCAATTAGTGATGAGTAGAAAGATGTCCTAGCTTTACGGAGGGCTTTTTATAGAGCAACAGACTCTTTTTCCAGGCTAAGTGAAGATCTTCTAAATTAGTGAGACGCCATTTCCTCTCCAACTTACGGGTTATCTGCTTTAAGCTACGAGTTTGTGAGTTATACCACGGAGTCAGGCACTTCTGATTTAAAGCTCTCTTTTTAGAGGAGCTACAGCATCCAAAGTTGTCTTCAATGAGGATGTAAAACTATTGACAAGATACTCTATCTCACTTACAGAGTTTAGGTAGCTACTCTGCACTGTGTTGGTATATGGCATTAGAGAACATAAAGAAGGAATCATATCCTTAAACCTAGTTACAGCGCTTTCTGAAAGACTTCTAGTGTAATGAAACTTATTCCCCACTGCTGGGTAGTCCATCAGAGTAAATGTAAATGTTATTAAGAAATGATCAGACAGAAGGGAGTTTTCAGGGAATACTGTTAAGTCTTCTATTTCCATACCATAAGTCAGAACAAGATCTAAGATATGATTAAAGTGGTGGGTGGACTCATTTACTTTTTGAGCAAAGCCAATAGAGTCTAATAATAGATTAAATGCAGTGTTGAGGCTGTCATTCTCAGCATCTGTGTGACATCCAAGACCTCAGAGGCCTACTTATGACATACGGATGTGACAGTTCAGTGATATAAAGTGGCAGTGATATAAAGAAACAAGACTGTGCCAGGCGGGTAACATATGTGTCAAAATTGAGGGAATGATCCAACGTAACCAAGTAACCACCCAAGTTCCTGACTGCTGAGTGAGCAAAAGGGAACAGAGAGCCAAGGTTCCTAGCCACAGTGGAAACAAACTCATCAGGCGCACAAACAAGAAACTTGGTTTTTGCTGTATTAAGGGACAATTAATTAGCTGTCATCCAGTCTCCAATTACCTCAACACAGCTCTGAAGAGCAGATACCCTAGTAACCGTTTGAGGAGTAAATGAAATATACAGCAAGATGTCATCTACATAACAGTGGTATGACACATCTTTCAAAGAGCTCAAGACATGACCAAGTGGGAGCAAATATAGAGCAAATAATATAGGTCCCAGAACTGAGTCTTCAGGCACACCACAGGATGGCACAGCAGAAGAGGACATAAATTTGTCAGTAGCAACAGCAAAACTCCTGTTAGAAATGTAAAATAAAAACCAATCCAGGGCAGACCCAGAGATGCCCACCCAAGTCCCTAGTCTCTCAAAAGCCTAATCACCAAGTTTCATGATGACTGAAAAGGATGAGCCATGCCTGGAATCAGATTCAAGGATACATTCAGACAGAGATGCAAAGTCAGCAGATTTTTCACGAATGTGCTGAAATTGATAGGGCAAGCTCAGAGTGTGAATCATAGAAGGGGAGGGGTTGGGGGGTGGAATAACAAATTTTTGTGATAAAGGGAAAAATGTTGTATCAAAGTTGACTGGAAGGCAAAGTGTGTTAGGTGCACAAGCAACAGGGATGACGGCAGCTTTGAGAAGATTGTCAAGCAAAGCCAATTCAAGAACTTGGAGGAGCTTCAGAAGGAGTGGACTGATGCTGGAGTCTGTGAGCCACCACACACATCCAGGTTGTTTAACAGAAAAATTGGAAGAATGCCTCACTGTGGATGTTCATACCAGGTTTCATGCTTGTATCCTCATTTGAACATTTTTTCCCCATGATTCCTCCACTATGAGAGGTAGGGATGAACCAGATGTCTACCTGGGTGACTGCCATCAAGGACCCAAGGTGGTTCTGTGGTGTGGTGGATGCACTGGCACATGGCACCAGTGCAAGCTCCCAGACTTGAATATTTGAAAGAAGCAGTCAACATCACCGTCCAGATACATGCTCATCAGTCTGTAGCCATCATCAGCTTTAATCCTTACAAAATAATTTCACAGTCCTCCTCATTCTCATTCGTGGTCTGTCTGTCCATCCTTATTACTTGGACTGTCTCATTTTTGGCTCTCATTTATTCTTCTCCCTCTGTCTGTCCAGGAATGTCCTAGCGGTGTGGTAAATGAGGACACCTTCAAGCAAATATACTCTCAGTTCTTCCCACATGGAGGTAAAAGAGCACATGCTCCTGCTTGTTGTGCATTCTGTTTTCTTTCTGTAAGGTCTCTGATAACTAACAGGAGCCTGATCTCTCTCCTCCAGATGCCAGTGCATATGCACACTACCTGTTCAATGCATTTGATACGGGAAATAGTGGCTCCATAATGTTTGAGGTTTGCTGACTTCACTCATCTTATGTTTCTGCAAACTAGTGCATGCGTTTTACGGAAAGTTTAAATAATCTTGTCAAGTGTTCTTTCCTACGTCGAGCTCCTTCTTTAGCTTGTCACAAAAACATCTTGTCTCTCTAACAGGACTTTGTAACAGCGCTGTCCATTTTATTACGGGGCTCCATCACTGAGAAGCTCCAGTGGACCTTCAACCTGTATGATATCAACAGAGATGGATACATCAACAAGGAGGTGTGTGTTCAATGGCTATTCTTCTTATTATTATTAATCCTGCAACAAAGCCAAATCCAACCAAAAATCATTTTTTTCTCACAGTTGTACACACAATACCCCATAATGACAATATAAAAGGTTTTTTTTTTTTTTTTTTCAAATTTATAAAAAAAAAAAACAAGAAATCACATGTGCATAAGTATTCACAGCCTTTGACATGAAGCTCAAAATTGAGCTCAGGTGCATCCTGTTTCCACTGATCATCCATGAGATGTTTCTACAGCTTAATTGGACTCCACCTGGGGTAAATTCAGTTGATTTTACATGACTTGGAAAGACACACACCTGTCTACATATAAAGTCCCACAGCTGACAGTGCATGTCAGAGCGCAAACTAAGCATGAAGTTAAAGGAATTGTCTGTAGACCTCAGAGACAGGATTGCCTCAAGGCACTAATCTGGGGAATAGTACAGAAATTTTTTTGCTGCTTTGAAGGTCCCAGTGAGCACAGTGGCCTCCATCATCTGTGAATGGAAGATGTTCAGATCCACCAAGACTCATCCTAAAGCTGGCCACCCTTCTAAAATGAGAGATCGGGGGAGAAGGAATTTAGTCAGGGAGGTTACCAAGAACCCGATGGTCACTCTGTCATAGCTCCAGCATTCCTCTGTGGAGAGAGGAGAACCTTCCAGAAGGACATCCATCTCTGCAGCAATCCACCAATCGGACCTGTATGGTAAAGTGGCCAGACGGAAGCCACTCCTTAGTAAAAACTCATGGCAGCCCACCTGCAGTTTGCCAAAAGGCACCTGAAGGACTCTCAGACCATGAAAAACAAAATTCTGTCCTTTGATGAGACAAAGATTGAACTCTTTGGCGTGAATGGCAGGCGTCATGTTTGGAGGAAACCAGACACCATCCCTACAGTGAAGCATGGTGGTGTCAGCATCGTGCTGTAGAGATTGCAGCAATGCAATGTACAGAGACATCCTGGATGAAAACCTGCTCCAGAGCGCTCTTGACCTCAGACTGGGGTGACAGGTCATCTTTTAGCAGGACAATGACCCTAAACACACAGCCAAGATATCAAAGGAGTGGCTTCAGGACAACTCTCTGAATGTCCTTGAGTGGTCCAGTCAGAGCCCAGACCTGAATCAGCTTGAACATCTCTGGAGAGATCTGAAAATGGCTGTGCACCGACGCTTCCCATCCATCCTGATGGAGCTTGAGAGGTGCTGCAAAGAGGAATGGGCAAAACTGCCCAAAGATAGGTGCACGAAGACTTGAGGCTGCAATTGCTGCCAAAGGTACATCAACAAAGTATTGAGCAAAGGGTGTGAATACTTATGTACACGTGATTTCTTAGTTTGTTTTTGTATAAATTATTTTTTTTAATAAAAAAAACAACTTTTTTCATGTTATCATTATGGGGTGTTGTGAGTAGAATTTTGAGTGAAAATAGTAACATAACAAAATAGTGAAAAAGTGAAGCGCTGTGAACACTTTCTGGATGCACCGTACTTTTTTATTGTATTTAAAGTCATGTGGATTTCCTAGCCTGCACTATTGTTCATTTTGAGTATGTTGAATTATCTTGTAAGTTATTACTTGATATATACTGTTTTCTAGTTTGTTTCCTTGTTTGATGTGCTCTCACCCAGTTGGCACTACTTCTACTTTCTCTTGCCATATTCCCTTGTGGGTACTTCACACAATAAAGTGTTTCTATCTGTTAATTCATTAACTCACCACAGTGCTGTATATGGTTGCCGATGCTATTTTATTACCAAACTATGATATGTCTTTCTTCTTTGTTGGCACAACAGATTTTTCTTAGCTGGTCCTCCACATCATCTGATATCACACCAAACCTTGCATGTTCTCCCTCAGTTCATCCATAAACCTCCTCTTCTTTTCTTCCTGCATCGTAGCTCTATCATCAGCATCTTTCTCCTGATATACCCCACATTTCTAGTCTACACCTGCCCAAACCACAACAAGTATCGTGCCTCCACAGTTCCTCTGATATGCACAATCCTGTACCTGTTCATCTTCATCACTTCCAAAGAAAGTCACAGCATCTTCAGTAATTTTCATAATCAAGCATGCCATAGGTATTAAAGGCACTGCGCTGCGGTGGTTTGAATCATATTTATCTAATAGATTACAATTTGTTCATGTAAATGGGGAATCTTCTTCACAGACTAAGGTTAATTATGGAGTTCCACAAGGTTCTGTGCTAGGACCAATTTTATTCACTTTATACATGCTTCCCTTAGGCAGTATTATTAGACGGCATTGCTTAAATTTTCATTGTTACGCAGATGATACCCAGCTTTATCTATCCATGAAGCCAGAGGACACACACCAATTAGCTAAACTGCAGGATTGTCTTACAGACATAAAGACATGGATGACCTCTAATTTCCTGCTTTTAAACTCAGATAAAACTGAAGTTATTGTACTTGGCCCCACAAATCTTAGAAACATGGTGTCTAATCAGATCCTTACTCTGGATGGCATTACCCTGACCTCTAGTAATACTGTGAGAAAACTTGGAGTCATTTTTGATCAGGATATGTCATTCAAAGCGCATATTAAACAAATACGTAGGACTGCTTTTTTGCATTTTTATGCAATATCTCTAAAATTAGAAAGGTCTTGTCTCAGAGTGATGCTGAAAAACTAATTCATGCATTTATTTCCTCTAGGCTGGACTATTGTAATTCATTATTATCAGGTTGTCCTAAAAGTTCCCTGAAAAGCCTTCAGTTAATTCAAAATGCTGCAGCTAGAGTACTAACGGGGACTAGAAGGAGAGAGCATATCTCACCCATATTGGCCTCTCTTCATTGGCTTCCTGTTAATTCTAGAATAGAATTTAAAATTCTTCTTCTTACTTATAAGGTTTTGAATAATCAGGTCCCATCTTATCTTAGGGACCTCATAGTACCATATCACCCCAATAGAGCGCTTCGCTCTCAGACTGCAGGCTTACTTGTAGTTCCTAGGGTTTGTAAGAGTAGAATGGGAGGCAGAGCCTTCAGCTTTCAGGCTCCTCTCCTGTGGAACCAGCTCCCAATTCAGATCAGGGAGACAGACACCCTCTCTACTTTTAAGATTAGGCTTAAAACTTTCCTTTTTGCTAAAGCTTATAGTTAGGGCTGGATCAGGTGACCCTGAACCATCCCTTAGTTATGCTGCTATAGACTTAGACTGCTGGGGGGTTCCCATGATGCACTGAGTGTTTCTTTCTCTTTTTGCTCTGTATGCACCACTCTGCATTTAATCATTAGTGATTGATCTCTGCTCCCCTCCACAGCATGTCTTTTTCCTGGTTTTCTCCCTCAGCCCCAAGCAGTCCCAGCAGAAAACTGCCCCTCCCTGAGCCTCGTTCTGCTGGAGGTTTCTTCCTGTTAAAAGGGAGTTTTTCCTTCCCACTGTCGCCAAGTACTTTCTCACAGGGGGTCGTTTTGACCATTGGGGTTTTTACGTAATTATTGTATGGCCTTGCCTTACAATATAAAGCGCCTTGGGGCAACTGTTTGTTGTGATTTGGTGCTATATAAATAAAATTGATTGATAATCTTCATAAATTGCTCCATTGAGATAAAGGATTATCTCATCTTATTGCCACCTCTAGTTTGCCTGTCAGCAACACCTCCTCCAACCTACAAAATACAGTTGATCTCACTACCCTCTTGTCACCTTTCCTTTTCACTCCCGCAGGGTTAGGGATAGGGTTAGGGTCCTTCTACATATCGTGCACCACCCTGACATACTTCTCTGCCACTCCAGACATCCTCATACAATACCACAACTCCTATCTCACCACTCAGTCATAAGCTTTCCCTAAACCCACAAACTCACAGTGCTCCTCCTTCTGGCCTTCTCTATGCTTCTCCAATTGCACTGTCAGAGCAAACGCTGCATCTGTAGTGTTCGTTCTTTCTCAGTGTGAAAGTGTATTGCTGCTCAAAGATCTTCTCAGCGGAGGTGATGGTCTAGTGGTTAAGCGTTGGGTTTGAGACCAGAGGATCCTTGGTTCAAATCTCAGCCTGACTGGAAAATCACTAAGGGGCCTTGGGCAAAGTCCTTAATCCCCTAGTTGGTCCTGGTGTGTAGCGAATGCCTTGTATGGCAGCACCCTGACATCGGTGTGAATGTGAGGCATTATTGTAAAGCACTTTGAGTGTCTGAAGCAGATGGAAAAGTGGTATATAAATGCAGACCATTTACTATTTCTCACTTATCCATGAGTCACTCATCTGCTTGGGTTTCTTCAGTTAAGTAGCTGTCAGAACTTGTAAACCTGCCATGTCTTTACATTAATTTCACAATTGTATCATTTCTATTTTTAGGAGATGACAGATATTGTCAGAGCGATATATGACATGATGGGGAAGTACACTTACCCTGTTTTGAAAACCGACACACCCAAACAGCATGTGGATGCCTTTTTCCAGGTAATGGCGGCCAACTTTTTTATTTCAAACAAATATCTATCTATCTATCTATCTATCTATCTATCTATCTATCTATCTATCTATCTATCTATCTATCTATCTATCTATCTATCTATCTATCTATCTATCTATCTATCTATCTATCTATCTATCTATCTATCTATGAGGTCTGTTAGAAAAGTATAGGACCTTTTTATTTTTTGCAAAAACCTGATGGATTTGAATCACGTGTGCTTGCATGAGCAAACCTTTAACCTTCGTGTGCATGCGTGAATTTTTTCACGCCTGTCGATTGCATCTTTTGCTGGTAAGCAGCCTTTGTGTGAGGTGTGTGTGGTGCACTTGGCGGATTTTCATTGCAAGGAAAAAGACGGAACGACTGGAGCAGCACTGCATCAAATTTCGCCAGAAACTGGGCGACAGCCAGGTGGAAACCATTCGGATGATTCAGACGGCTTTCGGTGACTTTTCAGTCGTGTGACTATCCGAGAAATTGTGGAAGAGGTGGGCATGTCACAGCATGTCCTGTGAGACTTCAACACGAAGGTGCTTTTGCTCCGTCGTCAGCAGCTTCGTGCCGAAGCCTTCGGCACAAATTTCACCGCCACTCTTTTCATGGCCAAATCTTCTGTCACAATGGAATGTGTTGTAAAAGTGTAGTGACACGGACCCACAACAGGGGGCGCAAATGAACGGTCAATAGATGAGCCAAAATGTAACAATTTAATGTTGTGAAGGTGCACAACGAATACACAGACAATCTCAGAATATGATTACAGTCAATCCACAAAGGTGACGTGTGGGCAGGCTCGAGGATAGAAGACGTCTGTCCTGAGAAGAGCCGGAACCACACGATTTCCGCCCCCACCGAACCTGGTGAATACTGGAGCCGCCAAGTCCCGAATTCCCAGGTGATCACCGTCCCGACTGTCGGATCTGGTACTGCCGGCAAAGAACAAAGACAGTCAAGTGTGGGTGTGTGGGTGTGTGTACACCCAGTAACAACAACGGTGAGAATGCCACCTCCACCTCTCACTCAATATGCTGCAGAGTACCGCAGTGATTCCTCAGGGGAACAGAGTGCCGTCCTGCACTCACTCAGCTTCCACAGAAAGAGGGACTGGTACTCCTGCAAACACTCACAATATACAGATATATTGCAAAACAAACGGCTGAGGATATTACCTCCAGTGAAGTACGATATCTCGGCGATGAGGTGGAGATGACGTCTGGGTTTTATGGAGTGGGATGATGAAGAATGAGTGACAGCTGTCAGGACATAATGAGTAACAGCTGTCACTCCCGGCTGTGTCCGTGGCGGCAGCGCCCTCTCGTGCCTGAAGCCCGCACTTCAGGCAGGGCGCCCTCTGGTGGTGGGCCAGCAGTACCTCCTCTTCTGGCGGCCCACACAACAGGAATGTGCCGAAAAAGTGCTGATGTCCACCAATTTCTCGGATAGTCACACGACGGTTCCGCATCACCACAGCGTTCACTTTGGAAATGATCTGGTCATTTCAGCATGTTGATGGCCGACCGGAGCGTGGCTCGCTCTCCACCGTTGTGCAGACGTCTTTAAACCGGTTGTACCACTCCTTAATCTGTGTGATGCCCATAGCATCGTCACTGAAAGCTGTCTGAATCATCCGAATGGTTTCCACCTGGCTGTTGCCCAGTTTCTGGCAAAATTTGATGCAGTAGTGCTGCTCCAGTCGTTCCGTCATTTTCCTTGCAATGAAAATCCGCCAAGAGCACTACACACGACCTCACACAAAGGCAGCTTACCAGCAACTGACGCAATTGACAGGCATGAAAAAGTTCACGCATGCGCACAAAGGTTCAAGGTTGGCTGATGCAAGCACACATGATTCAAATCCATCATGTTTTTGCAAAAAATAAAAAGGTCTGATACTTTTCTAACAGACCTCGTATATATATATATATATATACAACCCCTGGCAATAATTATGGAATCACCGGCCTCGGAGGATGTTCATTCAGTTGTTTAATTTCGTAGAAAAAAAGCAGATCACAAACATGACACAAAACTAAAGTAATTTCAACTGGCAACTTTCTGGCTTTAAGAAACACTATAAGTAATCAGGAAAAAAAATTGTGGCAGTCAGTAACGGTTACTTTTTTAGACCAAGCAGAGGGAAAAAAAATATGGACTCATTAAATTCTGAGGAATAAATTATGGAATCACCCTGTAAATTTTCATCCCCAAAACTAACACCTGCATCAAATCAGATCTGCTTGTTAGTCTGCATCTAAAAAGGAGTGATCACACCTTGGAGAGCTGTTGCACCAAATGGACTGACATGAATCATGGCTCCAACACGAGCGATGTCAATTGAAACAAAGGAGAAGATTATCAA
Organism: Thalassophryne amazonica; assembly: GCF_902500255.1. NCBI lineage: Eukaryota > Metazoa > Chordata > Actinopteri > Batrachoidiformes > Batrachoididae > Thalassophryne > Thalassophryne amazonica. Next base: position 28,462,944 of record NC_047113.1, read on the forward strand.
ACTCTTAAAAGAGGGTAAATCATCACGCAATGTTGCAAAAGATGTTGGTTGTTCGCAGTCAGCTGTGTCTAAACTCTGGACCAAATACAAACAACATGGGAAGGTTGTTAAAGGCAAACATACTGGTAGACCAAGGAAGACATCAAAGCGTCAAGACAGAAAACTTAAAGCAATATATCTCAAAAATCGAAAATGCACATCAAAACAAATGAGGAACGAATGGGAGGAAACTGGAGTCAACGTCTGTGACCGAACTGTAAGAAACCGCCTAAAGGAAATGGGATTTACATACAGAAAAGCTAAACGAAAGCCATCATTAACACCTAAACAGAAAAAAACAAGGTTACAATGGGCTAAGGAAAAGCAATCATGGACTGTGGATGACTGGATGAAAGTCATATTCAGTGATGAATCTCGAATCTGCATTGGGCAAGGTGATGATGCTGGAACTTTTGTTTGGTGCCGTTCCAGTGAGATTTATAAAGATGCCTGCCTGAAGAGAACATGTAAATTTCCACAGTCATTGATGATATGGGGCTGCATGACAGGTAAAGGCACTGGGGAGATGGCTGTCATTACATCATCAATAAATGCACAAGTTTACGTTGATATTTTGGACACTTTTCTTATCCCATCAATTGAAAGGATGTTTGGGGATGATGAAATCATTTTTCAAGATGATAATGCATCTTGCCATAGAGCAAAAACTGTGAAAACATTCCTTACAAAAAGACACATAGGGTCAATGTCATGGCCTGCAAATAGTCCGGATTTTAATCCAATTGAAAATCTTTGGTGGAAGTTGAAGAAAATGGTCCATGACAAGGCTCCAACCTGGAAAGCTGATCTGGCAACAGCAATCAGAGAAAGTTGGAGCCAGATTGATGAAGAGTACTGTTTGTCACTCATTAAGTCCATGCCTCAGAGACTGCAAGCTGTTATAAAAGCCAGAGGTGGTGCAACAAAATACTAGTGATGTGTTGGAGCGTTCTTTTGTTTTTCATGATTCCATAATTTTTTCCTCAGAATTGAGTGAGTCCATATTTTTTTCACTCTGCTTGGTCTAAAAAAGTAACAGTTACTGACTGCCACAATTTTTTTTTCCTGATTTCTTATAGTGTTTCTTAAAGCCAGAAAGTTTCCATTTGAAATTACTTTAGTTTTGTGTCATGTCTGTGATCTGCTTTTTTTCTACCAAATTAAACAACTGAATGAACATCCTCCAAGGCCGGTGATTCCATAATTTTTGGCAGGGGTATATATATATATATTAACCAGCCTCTAAACCAGTGGTCAGTGGGGCAGGTTCCAGCCCCCTGTCACCCTTAACTGGAATAAGGGAGCCTGGAAATTGAATGAATATAGTAGTTTGTATAATGAGAAGCCAACACTGATTCAAAACCAAGGACTGTCAGTCTGTCCCTACTCAAATGGTGTGTTATATTTTTTGAAGGACTCGGTACTTTGAAAGGGATTATGGTAACCAGTTAACAAAGCACAAACAATCTGATAAACTTACCCAAGTAAAGATGGAACACTGTCTGGCACTAAGAAATAAAGAAATTCCACAGCATTAAGCAATAAGCAGAAAATCTATAAAGATAATGAATCAGTAAATATCCTGTTGAGACCCAGCAATGCATTTTTGTCCTCTGAAAGGGACACGTTTCACAGCTTTATTTTAAAAGAACGATCCTGCTGTCCACTGCAAAGGACATTCCTTTAAAAAAAAGAATATTTCCGACAAAAGAAAAAGAATGTTCTTTTCGCCCAAGTCAATTATTTAATGAAAAAAAAAAAAAAGGAACAGTTATTTTTCTGCGTCACCAGAGGATAAGTCACAGACTGTAGGAATGAGATAGTATTTGTATCTCGTAGTTAAAATCTAACTCCCATAAATATATAACTTGACAGCTTGTGTCTCTCTACAGAAAATGGACAAAAACAGAGATGGGGTGGTCACGCTTGATGAATTCATTCTTTCTTGTCAAGAGGTAATTGGTTTTCTTTACTTATTTCTTTTAACTTGTGTAATCCTGTAAATGACTTTTCACACAAAATCAACCATTGCACTGACAATATTAGTTAACTTGCTTAAAAATGTTACATATTTGAAAGACTGAAGTTTCTGCAGCATCTCTCAGCAGATCTGACTAAAACTTGTAAGAATGGTCCTCTGATGACTCTTCCAGCATGTATGCATGTATGTATGTATCGATCTATAGCTGCCTCACTGGAGGTAATCAATTATTGGCTTAAAAGTACATTATATGAATGTCTATATTATGGTTAGCACTGCTGCCTCACAGCAAGAAGGTTGTGGGATTGTTTCCCACCTGGGGCCTTTCTTTGTGTTCTTTCTCCAACATCCCAAAGACATGCAGATTAGATAAAATGGTAACTTTAAACTGACCATGGGTGTGATTGCACTTAACTGTCTATATGTGGCCCTGGCATCCTGTCCAGTCTGTACCCTGCCCATAGAGCAGTATATGGCTCTATAACCCTACCTCACACCCTATGATTGCTGGCATAGGCTCCAGCCCCCCTACCATGACCCTTAATTGGAGTAAACATATATGGCTTAAAAGTATATTTCTATATGACTGCCTGCCTCGCAATGCAGGGGTGGTGGCCAAGTGGTTAGTGGGCTTGGTTTCAGTGCAGAAGGTTCCAGGTTCAAATCCCACCCCTGCCACATTTCTCCATGTAATGTGGAGTTGCGTCAGGAAGGGCACCTGGCGTAAAACCTGTGCCAATTCAACATGCAGATCCACCTTGGATTTGCTGTGGCGACCCCGAGTGCAAACCAGGGAGCAGCCGAAGGGACTTACTTTACTGCCTGCCTCGCAATGGCAGCTTCCTTGTGGTCATTTTATTGACTTTTACTGCCCTCTAGTGGCCATTAAGTGATATAATTGCTTGTGGATGACTTTCTCGTTCTCCTCTCAGCTTCTCACTTGTTTTTCTCACTTTGCACAGGATGAAAACATCATGCGCTCTCTACAGCTCTTTGAAAACGTCATCTAGACACCAACAAAAGGAAAACAGGTGGACCAACAGATGAGACCAGTGAGCATGACAAATGAACAAAACTAAAGTGAAGAATAGATTGGACCTGCATTAATAAAGGAACAGTACATCTCATGAAGGAAAGACAACAGGAGACTTGAGGTGTGACTTTGCCACAAAACAGAAAGTGTTGTGTCTTGGTGTATCGGTTCCAAGACAAACCATTGTTGTTATGGCGTTTGTCTGTCAGATGTATCCCGACTCTTGATTTGACCTTTCTGTTTGACCTTTCTGTGACCATTTACCTCTATCTCCCCCAGCGGTCTCCATCAGCCATCTATGTTGCTGTTGCTACAGTAACTGTCACGTTGGACAGTGTGTAATTCATGTGTAAATACTGATTGTCTCAAAAAAAAAAAAACCTCTGGAATATTTAATTAATCTTGTTTTAAAACAGGACTGGAAATCCTGCAGTGTGATCACACACGTCTGAAATCAACAGACATTATGCTTTATTATAGCCGAGCAATTCTGTCGTCATCATGCATGTGAGTCTGAGCATATTGTAAGTTGGGTTGCACCAGTACTGTTCTAATTTTGCTTACGGGGTATGGGAAGACTTTTGTGCAGCAGAAAGGGGCAACGCAGAGAGGTATCATGAGATTTTACACATGGGTAAAATCTCATGTTCTTCTTCTAATAGCTATAGTGCCTGATAATTTGGCACTATAGCTATTATAGTGCAGCAGATAACTGAAACAATCATGCAAATGGTGATAAAAGCATCAAATTCAGCAGAAATACTTCTTAGACACTCCTCTTTTGAAAAAAACAATTGGCCACTTGACTTTCCATTGGTGGTCAGGTAGGGGTCAATTGAAGAATTACACAGAGGTCAAAATTAAAAGATGCTCCAATCATATTGAAAAATATTCCAAATTATTTGCCTGATTATAGAGATTCCAAAAAGGTATAGTTTGGACTATCTGTGACTGAATTCTATGGAGTTATGGGATAAAAACAGCAAGAATGGTGACAAAGCTCAGTTTAATTTTGTATGGGGGTCAAAAGTTAAAGTTACTCCAATTTTGGTCAAAAGTGATGCAAATTATTGGTTGAGCTAATAGGATTAATAAATGGAATAGTTTTGACAGTGTTGAATGCTTGGTCTCCAAAGTAAAGGTCAAACAAGGTCTACGTCTATTGGATATGTGACATATGTTACCCCGTAACATGATAAGTAAGGATGATACATGGTCCAAACTATTCCTTTTTAAAACCGTGTTAACTCAACTAGTAATTTGCATCACTTTTTACCAAAATGGGAGCAACTTTAACTTTTGACCCCCGTACAAACCGACACTGACCTTTGTCACCATTCTTGCTGTTTTTATCCCATAACTCCATAGAATTCAGTCACAGATGGTCTAAACTATACCTTTTTAGAATCTTTATGATTAGGCAAATAATGTGGCATAGGTTTCAATATGATTGGAGCATCGTTTAATTTTGACTCCTGCGTAATTCTTCAATTGACCCCTACCTGAACGCCAACTGAAAATTCAAGTGGCCAATTGTTTTTTGTTTTTTTCAAAAGAGGATTGTCTGAGGACTATTTCTGCCAAATTTGATGCTTTTATCACCATTTGCAGGATTCCGCTCTAAATATTCTCTTATCTGCTGCACTATTAGAAGAACAAAATGAATCAGCGTATCCCAAATCAGACATGTGTATTGTTAAGGTTGATTATAATATGTTGCACTTCAGTTCACTTTGAGTTTAGAAACCAGGCCTTGGAACAGTGTCCTTCAGGGTCTGCCTCATCTGTCTTCAGAGAGTAATTACCAAATTCAGCTTTTGTCCTCTTCAGGTTTGCTGAGCTGAATGTGACCTGAGCCATCTTGCAGCATTCTTTTAAAGCTTTCGTAAATCCCACTTTAACTCTTTGCTTTCCTGTGGTGTCCGTCTGTGTTTCAGTGTTGTAACAAATGTACATAGTTTACCGTTGTGTTTGTGGCTTCTACTCGCTGAAATCATTGGTGTCTGTCTGGGTGTTTTGGATTCTGTCTGTCTTTCTGTCAGTTTGGAGAGAATTCTGTAGTAACTCAGGTTCAGCTTGTCACTCAAAGTCCATTTAAAGATTTCCCGATATAATAGTTTGGGAACGGAACCCTCCATGATGTGTTGCACCCCAAGAACTAAACAAAACAAACTTTCTGAGGTCCATTAGACCTCAGGTGCTCAAACTGGGGTCCATCCCCCTTTCTGGCGTGTGTGTGTGTGTGTGTGTGTGCATATGTGGTGGTGGTGGTGGTGTGTGTGTGGGGGGGGTATTGTCTGCTCTAAGGTCACTAAATTAGGAGTGTATGTCTTTAAAAAAATCATATAATAACACGCTTACTCGGCAATCAAAACTCATTAAAAAGGTTTAAAAAAAATCTAAGTGACAAATATTATAATAAGGTGTGTGTGTGTGGGGGGGGGGGGGGGGGGGGGGGGGGGTTACAAAAAGGTTAGGAACCTTAGATGACCGTAAAAGACAATCAAGATCTTCCTCAAAATAATAACTGACCTCAGGCTCATTCAAAACAGTTTCGAAAATGGAAGATAAAATATGTTTTTCTGTCATAATAATACATAATTTTGTTTGTTGCTGCAGTGCATTAGAGGGGCATTTAAAATGGGGGGGGGGGGGTTGTTTGGTGGCCATTTTGGAAGCCATTTTGAATTTAAAACTCATGAATGAAATTATTTAGGCACAATTTTATTTACTGTCACCTAAAGCCTTCTCCTTGTGCTGTGTTTTTGCTTATAAGTCCTTTATATATTTTTTTCCTTTTTTAAAAACTTATTTTGGCGGACATTTTGGACAGCATCTTCGCTATCATGCTTTTTATTTTTGGGAACATCCTTTTTGTGTTTTGGGGTCATCTCAATGGAACCTAAAGACTCTGGTTTGGTTTCGGTGGTTGGTTCTGTCTCCCCGATAATAATCGAGGACACTGTGTGCATGTGTGTTTGTGTTATGTGTCGGACGCAGCTCGGAGAACCGACCAGCGTTTGAAGGACCCAGTATGAAATAAGCAGAGCACGGTACAAAGGCTAACTGAATTTAATACATAACAGTGATACAAAATACACAAAAGAAAGTGCGGTCTGGCGTGGTGCGCTCCCAGCAGCGCTAACGGTCCGGAGCCAGAAGCTGTTCGGACCCAATGGACCCCGCCGACACCCCCCAGGTGGCCGCAACAAACCGAGTCTGTGAAAGAAGAGAACCATTATGTGAGTCCACACTCTACACACAGAGAGAACACTTAAAGGTGTACAAACAGCAAACACTTCCTGGCTTGATTACTAATCAGCTTCCCAACCTGCAGGCATGGAACATCCAGTTCACAAAACTCCACTGCAGTGGAAGCCGATACATGACTAACATACAGCTCAATATAATAAAGGTGTGAGGGACACCACATTTACTGACTGTATAAATGTTAGTCACAAAATCTAACGTACCTCAGGAAGTGTGCTGACGAGCGTGAGACCTCACCCCCTCCTCTTTCACAGACCGTGCATCAAACCCTGGACGTTCTCTGCATCCACTGATGATGAGATGGCTCCCGAGACAACGATCTCACCCGTCTGGTCACAAGGTCGAGTCTCTGGCAAATACACACTGTATACTCCAGTCTTAAATGCCACCATGTTCCAATCCATATAGATGCACCTCAGCTGTGAGTCCTGATGAGCCGCAGGTGATCAGGGTGAGGTCCTGATAACCTCAGCAACACAGCCACTCAGTCCCAAATGCAAGCCACCTGGAAGGAAAAACAAAAGACAGAAACAAAAAGGCAGCCAGGCCCCCCAGCCATACAACAGTTTGACTGAATATTCCCAATATTATTTATGATCTACATCTTCATGTTCACTGGGCATTGCAGCTGTATTTGAGGGGCAACTCTTCAGTCTTGTGTTAACATGTTGACTCAGAACCGACCAACCTTTCACTGTGAAGGAGAGCTGGAGGAAGGAGGGATGGAAGGGGACACAGCTGAGAGAAAGTGAGAGTAAAAGACCTTTTCACTGATTCTGAGGGAATGGAAGCCATGTTTCAAAGAGCCATCATTGCAAAGATTGAGCACAACAAAAACTCTGATTTGTAAGTGGTTTACTGTCACGCCCTCTCACTGTGCTACAGATGATAAAATTATTCACCGGGACGCGCTCATCTCATACTTCCACAAAGACAGAGAGACAAACGGATCAAGAGACAGAGGACAGCACAAAACTGTCAGAATAAAAGAATGTGTGTATTGAAATATTGTATAAAATCATTCTATTTATCAATAAACTTTTCAAGAAACAACTTTAATTCATGTCTTTTTTTTTCTCACCCCACTCTACTTTGCATCTCTGGCATAATTTTTGTTGGAAACTTAAAAGTGGTGCATCATAAACTCAACAGATGCTTAAGCACATATTTTATGATATTTACAGAGCTGTACAATGAACATACAAAAAGAGCTGTAATAAAACTTGATGTAAGAAAACTGACTTCAAACACCAGGAACATGCATCTCTGCCTTTATTACCAAAGACAACCGCTTTTAGATTTACTTCACTGCTCTCCAAGCCTGACTTTTTTTTAATTGTTAACATGACTTTTTTATTAAAAAATGTAACTTTTTTTTTTTTTTTTTTTTTTTTTTTTTGGAGGTGCTGTACCACACCAGTGAATGTACATATGATTGTGCTGGTGCATGGAGAGAAGAAAACAATTTATAAATGAAATGTTTATATTCATTTTCTTTTACATTATTTTCAAAATATTTTTCTTTGCGTCACCTTTTTTTTTTTTTTTTTTGACAAAACAGCAGGAGATTCATTAAAAAAAGAACATATTTTGGTGCAAATTCAGAACTATTTTGTGGTGTTTCCCCCTTAAAAGAAGAAGGAAAAATAATGGTGCAGATTTAACTGCATCCATCAAAAAAAAAAAAAAAAAAAAGGACAAGCAGATTAGATGACAGTTACAAGGTGACTTTTTTTTTTAAATTGAAACCTCAGTTTTTGCTCCTGAGGAGTGCTGTAGTCCTCAAGTCCACATTTGCAAGCTTTAGTCCAAACGAGGTTGTGCTTCACAACCATCCAGTGGAAAACCAGCTGTGACCCATCACTCAGTTTGTCTTCTCCGACATGTTCCTCCATTGGATCAAAGTGAGTCCCAACACTGTCCTTTGCAGGGGCCAAATTGAATTATTTATCCTCCCAGGGATAATGTGACGCTCATTGATTACAGTCTGACACCACTGTTTAGTGGATGATCTCTATTCCCTCTCTTCGGCCCAGGGCTGGAGGTTCTGCAGGGCGTACAGGGAGGAGTTATGGGCGCACAATGGATCCGACACCGCTGATTCGCCCAGAGACTTTTGGAGGGCGGACTGCTGGAGCTGCAGGATGAGGCGATTGGCCTGCTGGCGCTCCGCCTCCCTCTCTTCGGCCGTCTGTCTCCTGACAAGAGAAGCGATTAAACTTGAATAAAGAAAGAAAATGTAAGATTATGTAAGACAACAAAACCAAATGAGATCAGGGGAATTAGGAAGTGAGAAAATTCCTAAAGGTTGAGTGGGAATGAGAAGAAGTTTTTAGATTAAAAATAGAAGCATAAGGAATGCTGTAAAAGTGGAAAGATTAATACTAAAAATATGGCTACAACTTATACATTTGAGAGTTTTAAAAAATCATTTTAATTGCATAAATAACCAAAAGAAAAAAAATAAAAGAAATGTATTAAAATGGAATTGTTATTTATTTTATTATTTTGTGGACTGGCTGATCATTACGCATAAGGTCAGGCGCAAAACAAGGAAACTTTCAAATTTAAAGAAACCTAAAACTGCGGGGAATGGAGCACGGATGAAGTGCAGCTAACAAAAACTTTTTCGAAACTGAAATTTCATAACAACCTCCACTTGGTCCTGCGGTTCTGGAACCAGGTTTTGACCTGTGCGTCTGTCATCTTCAGGCTCTTGGCCAAAGCTGCGCGTTCGGCGCTGGCCAGGTATTTCTGCCGGTGGAAGCGCTTCTCCAGCTCGCAGATCTGCACTCTGGAGAAGGAGGTGCGAGGCTTTTTCCGTTTGGGAGGTGTCCGGTTCTGGTACGGGTGGCCTATCCGCCGCGTAACGGCGAACGGCACAAGAGCGGCTGCAACGAACACAGAGAGAAAAGCTGGTTAATGGACCATACAGAAATAAACAGTTCTGTTTGAGAGTGGAAATAAAAGGCCATAAATTACAGGATTTTTAATCAGCTATTTTTTATTTATATTGTAGTTTTTCAGTTCAAATGGTCAAGAGAGTTGAGTTTGAGCCGATATTTAAAACAGTCAACGTATATAAAAAAATATTCTTATATAATTTAATTATTTTCACTTAATATTTTTTTTTTTGTATTTCACGTTTCCAAATTATGAATATGCTGCAATGCTTTATAAATAAACATTTAGCAACAATTTGTATTTTATTGTACATAACACAACATATGCATTGTTTATTATTAGTTTGCTGTACAGTCTGCGATTTTTTAATTATTCAGCGTTCTATTTTTTTTTTTTTTCAAGTTGGCGCCATACTGTTTCTGGTTGGCTTTTTGAAAGTATATTTCTTTACAACAAATGTACAAACAGACAAATCAGTGTTAAAACAATTAAGTGATGTATTTTGAATGTACATTACTTATTGCGGAAATAATAATAATAATAATAATAATAATAATAATAATAATAATAATAATGTAAAGTAACAAGAGGTTGTTTCCACTTCAGTTTCCCAGAAAGCCTTATTAGTAAAATAGGTTTTTTAAGAATCTGGCACACGTGTTTCTTATTATTCCCGCTCCTGATCCAGTATGTTTTAACATGGATTAATGCGGGGTTCCATAGCTGACCTGATATTCTGTCCTTGGCGAACCTGTTTCCTATCCAGGGGAAGCACAGCCCTCCGAACCCAGGGACGGCGCTCTGCACTGGCGCTGTGGGTCCTGGTGCCGTGACGGGTCTGTGCGCCGGGACCCGAATCACCCCTCGGCTGCTCAGACTCCGACTCTCCCCATATGAGCCCGAAGCTTCCACCGGAGGCATTATCCCGGAGAGGGAGATGGACAGGGCGGTGTAAGAAGGCGCGCCGGCTCCGGCCGGGCTTCCTAAATTGTAGTAACCGTCCCCGCTGCTTAAATCCGACCCGCTCTTCCTCCCAGCCGTGCGCCCATTTTCTGCCTCCGTACCTGTTCCCAGGATCTGATCGATACCGAAGCTGATGGGTTCGTGTTGAACGGGTTTGGGAGGAGGGCTCGGCGCGCTGGGTGCTTGCTCCATCCCTGGCGCTCTGTCGCAAAGACAACGAAATATAATGAACAAATAAATAAATAAATAAATAATAAGAGCTTCTCTGGAATATTCACAAAGGGTCAAACTGTTCCAAAAGTCAGCGGCGATAACGTCTCCATCGTTGTCCGGTCTAGCGCGTCCTCGGTGTCTCACAAAGGCCCCATTTAGAGGACTGGGTCCTGGTGAAAGTTTGATGGGCGTTTGGAGAGATGTGACGCTCCGTCCTCCTCTCAGCGCGTCAAAACGCACCGTCTGGCAGCTCCGTCCTCCTCCATCTCTCTCCACCTTTCATTGGCTGGCACCACAATGACTGATTGAATGTTAAAACGGGGTAGGCCCACGTTTTGGCACAACGCACCGCATATCTCCATCAGAAAACTGATATGTGACAAGATATGACGCCCTCTAAATCAGCATTAGATACCGTCATTTGTAATTATTATAATTATTATAATTAAGAGCCTAAACTTTATGCAAATAGTTTGATTGGATCTAACACACACCAGGGAGCATTGCGCGTGTGGTAATAAATATGAGACATCAAAACTTAAAAAAAAAAAAAAAAAAGCAAATACAAGCTTATATACTTTGATGATCAATGACGTCAGACATATAAACTTTTACAGTGCATATGAATTCACAGTTTTTCAGCAAAATAGACGCAAAGAGTTTATCAATTATTCTCCTACATCACTTCTTTGGGTATGTGCCTTTAAATTACAACTACAGTTAAACGAAAATGACCAGGAAACGATCATTTTAATAAGCAAAACAAAAATATTGGAAAAAAATGGCAGTTTCATTGCAAGAGCAACGGCTTTAATTTAAAATCCTGTTCTCAAATTATTATTTAAAGGAGCAGATATATGTTAGTCTGAATATATATTCGAATTGAACATTTATACTCTTTAATCAAATGCAAAAGAATGGAAATATTGTCTATTTCTTGTGAGATTCAAGACACCGACTGTTCATATATATATATATATATATATATATATATATATATATATATATATATATATATATATATAGTAAAATTGCAATTGAATGATGCATTTATGAAATATGCATTGTATATGTAACTTACTATGAATTTAACAAAAAGCACAGGATAATAACTTTTATATGTTACAACACTATTCCGCACCAAGGACGTTTTTCCTGCACAGATCATGAATCAACCAACCCAGAACAGCTCCCGTCGAGTTTGGCAAACCGTTCCTTATTTCTCCCAGCGTCACATTAAACGACCTGACAAGTTCGGACCGTCCGGTTCCCTGTTCCCAGGATCCTAAAGTGATCCGATAATCCCATTTCCACTAACTGGTCTCCACAGACAAATGTGCATCGGATTTTGACGCGGCAGGTGGCTTTTTTTTGACAATCACATTAGTTTACAATAACAAGCTAATAACCAGAATATTTATTGATTGGCAACAGGGGCTTGTGTACTTTTTGTCATCTGAAGTGAGATATTTTACGCACACGTGTTGGGATAAATATATCAATTATATGAAAATTATTTTAACACGTGTTGTGCAGTCTTACCGGCCAAATATATACATACACACATTAATAATAATAATAATAATAATAATAATAACAATAATAATAACCAACAGTTTGAAAAAAAACTTGAATCTGCATCTTGAATTGATTTTAAACTCTTTTTTTAAAATGTCACAAATTTGCCAGATATCTAATTTGCGATCTTGGTGAATGCAAAGATATTTTACTGGGTAATATATATTTTTAAAAGCATCCGCAGTTCGCCCTTCACAATATCTTACGAAGCAATATGAGGTGGGACAAGGCCCGAGGTGTTTGTTTGGCAATATGGACAGGCTGAATGTTGGCCGCTTCACACCGACATATGTGAACTCACCGGTGGCTTTTGATGGGGGAGAATTGGTCTGTTATAGCTGTCATCTTTGCAGACATTTTTTTTTCTAAATGTTTATCCAGAACACAATAATTATCGCGGAAATGATGTGGCACACATTGTTCATCGACAAAATAAGATGTAGTTGCAATAACGCGTGGCCACTTTTCCACCTTTCCACAGTGATCACACTTATTTCTTGTATTTCTTGTGGGCTGAGAGTGAGGACAGTCTCTAAATGTGAGAGCACACGGGGTCCCACTGGTTGCAGATGTTGGGTGTTATAATCCTCGTGTAATCCAATGATTATGAGCGATTATGACACATTAGGTCTGGAGACGCTGCTGTGACATTAGAAAAAAAAAAAAAAAGCACATCCCCTGCCAGCATTTATAAATATATAAAAGATAATAATTAATGTTAGTATTTCCAATAACGCAAAATAAAGTAAAATAAATAAATAAATAAATAAATAAAACAAACAATGCAATAAAATAAGTGTTGCGTCATGGAGAGGGTTTTGTCGTCATCTTGCAAAACAAAAAACAAAAAAAAACGCGCAACTCACACAAACAATTAAAACGCACATCAATTCACCCAACTCCCCCAAGCTGACACATTGATTCCAAAAGTCCAAAAAGAAACGGCAACAAAAGAGTGAAAGAGTGCGATTTGTTTGAGAAATTACCACTTGATCTGCATAATCGGGGGGTCTGGGCTGCAGCTCGGTACCCGCGGGCTGCGTTTTTATTGCGCGTCTCTGCGCCGTTATCAATTTCAGCAGCGCGCCTGACTTTTTAAAAGGGGGACGCGGCCGGCTGCTTGTGAATAATGAATGACACGCTTTTATATTGTCGCTAAAGTGCCCGTGATGTTACAATATGAAAAGGCAGCGGTAAGTAATAGTGCATTTAAAGGGGATGTAGTGTATTATTATGATGTAAAAGAGAAGAAAGAGAGGGAGATGAGCAGCACCAGGAGAAAGAGAGAGATTGTTTTATTACAATAAGAGGAGATGAGTTTGCCTCGCAGCGAAATGGGGACCAGTTAATGAAACTTTACCGCAGCTAACGATTTCCCCTCCCTTCCTTAAAAAAAACCTGCCCTTATGAAATATTTAAACTATTTAATATAGGTAGTATTAAGCTGAAAGACGCTGGCATCGGCCATCTGACAACATTTACAAGGCTGTGGATTTTTTAAAGTTGGGTAAACAAAGCTTTACAGCCTCTTTCGCCAGCCACAACACAAGTCACGTAGTAAATCACACTCGCATTGAGTGCAATATAGTGAAAATGTGTTTTAGGCCCACTGCTGGGAGACTTGATTTAGTCTAATTTACACTTTTCTCCATACCACCCCATGCATCTTTCACACTGACACTTAGGCTCATCCTATCAATGTAAACCTAACGGGAGGGATGTGGTGAGGGGGTGTAGTGTTTCATATCGACATGCTCAGTGGGACTGTTGGATGAGAAGAGAGGAATGGGATTTCCCATCAGGGACACGGTCAGGGTCCAAATCCTCTCAGGGCCACTGTGTGCAGGGGCGTAACCAGGACAACTCAGTCTCAGGGCAGTTCGTGTTGGAATTACGAAAAGTACATTAATCAATGGGATTGTGGTGGCAAGAAAATGGGGTGCTTTTTGTGATAGGGGCATGAATTAATTTCATGATGGGGGCACAAAATGTGGGGTGATGGGGGCTCTGGGGAGTTATGGTGAGGGTTAGGGGAGGGTAGACACTTTTCGTGACGGGGCACCAAAAAAAAAAAAACATTAGACCTCCCCTAACCTTAACCATAACCCCCCCAGATCTCCCATCACCCTACATTTTGTGCCCCCATCACTAAATGAATTCTTGCCCCCATCATGAAAAGAGCCCCATTTTCGTGCCCTGTCACAGACCCATAGGTTAATGTACTTTTCATAATGCCGCCACAAACTGCTGTGAGAAAGGGTTGCACCTACGCTATGGCAACCCAGTCTCACGCTATGTCATGATTCAGCAGCACGAAATATACTATATAGATGTAATATAATATCTATAGATGTATAGATGTGCTGCTGAATCACCTGGGTGCATGCACAAAGGAATGCTGCTTTCGTGCTGCTGAATCACCAATATATTGGTTCGTCATATGGTCACAAAAGTGGAAAATTTTCGTCATGGGAGCACAAATTTATTTTAATTTATTCCATGATGGGTGCATGTAATTAAAAGTGCAGCAGCGGGTGGTTATGGTTAGGGCTAGGGGAAGAAGTAGGTTAGGAGAAGGGGAGAATTCTAAATAGCAAAATAATAATAATAATAAAAAAAACGTCACAGAAATCAGGCAGTTTTCGTGACGTGTGAGAGCATGCAAACCTCCATTGCCACAGTATCACTTTGGGTCCTAAAGGCAGCCACCCAGGCAGACAACTAGTTCATCCCAGCTTTTAAAAGTTACCATGTATATCTGCTGTAGACAGGTGCAACATGGGGATTCCCTTGGCCTTCTCGCGCTGTTGGCATCCTCAACACTGAGGCACCTGGGTGCTGGATCATGCACAAAGGAATGCTCCACATATTTGAAAAATGTTGCTTCATTTTGTATTGCAAATATTTTCTTTAAATACAAAGTAATTTTCTGTAGCAGGGTGTTTACTTGCATTTTTTAAAATCCTTTGAAACAAGTGTTCCCCTTAAAGGGTAACACTGGTGATTTTAATCTGGTCTTAATTTTTTAGATGTATAGGAGTTCATGAAATAAATTATTTCAGTTAATGCTGTATTAATTAAGGACACAAACACTGTCATGTGGGCTAGTTACATAATGTAATTGTATCCACACGTCTCACTGTTTTTTTTTTCATGATACGTCATGAAATGTTTCTTTTTCATGACAAGGTCAAGTTTAATTCAATATTTCTAACCCTATCCCTAACCATAACGCTGCCCCCCCACACACATCACATCACCCCAAATTTCGTAATACTGTCACATAGTAATTTTGTGATACTATCATGTAAATCTAACACATTTTGTGACAGCATCACAAACTAATAGATTAAATCATTTTTTTGTGATGCCATCTTGAACTAGTGTGAGATCTGGTTGAATTGTGCAGGATAAGATAATAACACTCACAGTAAATGTTATTATTATAGTATCTAAGAAACAAACACTTTTAGACGTGAGCATATTACGCCCATCCTGTACTTACTACACTGGCTTCCAGTTCGTTATAGAATGGATTTTAAAATTTTAATGTTTGTTTTTAAAGCTATTTATGGCCTTGCACGTCCCTACTTGTCTGAAATTCTAACTTTGCGCACCTACAGTAGGACATTAAGGGCCTCTGGCCAGCTTTACATAGATGTTCCAAGGTCAAGATATAAACGCTGGGGTGATCATGCTTTCGCGGTAGCTGGCCCCAGACTGTGGAACGAGCTACCTCTTGAGTTACGTACTATTCCTGACCTCGCACTTTTTAAATCTAAGTTAAAGACTTATTTATTTAAACTGGCTTTTAACACTTAGTGGGGAGGTGACATGTTCTGTTTTTATGTGCTGTTTTAAAATTTTATTCTATATGTGTTTTATTTTTGTGAATGTGTGTTTTTAATGTTAAGCACTTTTGGACACCGGTCAGTGCTGTAAAGCGCTTTATAAATAAATGTTGATTGATTTATTGATTGATCAAGTATAGCACAAAGAGGATCCCTACAGAGGTTTACTGCTCTAAATGCAAGGAAACTTTATAAAATATATGCACACAGTTAAGTGACCCTTGCTGTTATTCGGTGGCACTGGCTCTCCACAAGTCAATTGTAGATGAGGGGCTCAGGCTATAAAACCAAGCCCATGTGAGTTTACTCTGAGTGTTTTCATCTTGCCCCCTGCAATTCTATTATGTACTCGATTAAACCTTTGAAGGTGATTCAAAATCAATACTGTACCAATTAAAATTGCTTTTGTACCAAGTGAAAAGATTAAGGTGGTGGTAGTGTGTGTTTGTGTGTAGGTAGGTGGGGGAGGCTGGGGGTTAACTTGTTTTGCATCACTGGCAACAATTGTTGCCAAAGTGAATCACTGTCATTTTCTACTCAGAATAAAACAATCTCAAAGGTACTAATGCAACTTTTTCCACTTATTAAAAAACACATCTGGGCATAAACTGGTTAAACATGAAATCTTTTACCCAAGGCCATCAAATATGGTCATGCGGTATTGCAAAGGCTTTGCATCTATCCATCTGTCCATCCATCCATCTTTCTGTTCTCAGCACAAGCCCTGTTACTGCCAGAGTCTTCAAATTCACAGGGAACATTCTTGGGACACAGATCTTGGACAAGTTTAAAGATGGCTAACCTTGACCTATTTTAAAGGGTATTTTAAGAGGTTAAAAAGTCACATTCTGTTTCATAATTTTATGCTATGAGTCATGCAAATCAGTTTTTTTTTTTGTTTTTTTTTGACAGGGGTGACAGCCAATCAGAGTAGAGTGGCACCGTGATGTCAGTGGCTGGTCCCTCTCTGGCACTCCAAAACTGGTTCGTTTATATGTAAATATAACATGTTTCTCATATATTATGTAAAAGCTAGTGAGAAATAAACACGTCTCAAACTGAAAATTCTATTTTTGGAACCCGATAACACCTCTGGAGAGATTTACAAGACATTTCGCAGATATTAGCTTGGTGACATCACTGACTGGTCTAGCTAGTTGCTAAAACCCTGGTCACACGGAATAATAATAAAGCCATGAACTGTGGCAGACACAGCTAACCAAAAAGTTAGCTTCATTAACCATTAATCCAATAACTGAAAAGCTATCTGACACTAAACTGATAAACTTCTAAAAAATGTATCTTTATTACAGATAACTGATAACTTTTAGCATTGATTTGGATGCCACATCAAATTACACTGTCAGCTTCTGATAAACCTCAACCAGGAACACAAACACATAAGAACACATGAAAAATGAATGAATAAAAAATAAAACCCCAACTAAAAAGCTGCTGCTGCTTTTTTTCACACGCTTTGAACCCTGCAGCTTAAACAACCGAAATACGTCCATTAATGCATTGATTGATTAAAAGACACGTAGTAAATATAAATTCTTACCTGTTAGTTTGTGAGTGCAAGTCATTGAGTCAGTGCACCTCATCACAGTGCAGCTCATCTGATCGATTGTAACGAGATGTTAAATCTATCATATACATACTTGTACAGCTGCTCATAAGAAGGAATGAACATGCAACTGTTTTACCAAGCCATTACAATAAAAACATTATAAATAATTACCTTTTAGATGATTCCAAATGCTTTCTTCACCTCATGAAGCACAGGGAAGAGAGAGAAAAAGCTCCAGCTGAAACCATCCTCTGTGATTCCAGAAGTGATTAGAGCTGTTTTCAACAGCCAAACTCAGAGAAAATGATTACTCCACTACGAAATAATTATTTTATATATGCAGCATCCAACGCACAAAGCGTGGCATCCAGCAGAACAAAGCGCGGTGGGATTGTCATGACAAATTGCACAAGAATGCGAAGCCAAAATAGGCTGTTCAAAATAGCCTGTCCTGTCTTCGTAGCTTCTAGGTACTCGGATAGTGGGCTTCTAGCAGCCTCATACTCATCACTAACTTGCCGCTAACATCCTCGTTTGTCCTCGTACTACCTTCGTACATAAACACTGTTTTTGCAAAATTTGAACCTCTTGAAATTAGCGCCATGCTCAGAGATGAGCCTCATTAGCAGAATATTCTGCCTCTAAGAGCCTCTAGGAGCCACTAAAACATGCTACGTGGCTCATTATTCATCGTTCATTATTTGGTGGGACCAGGGCTTAACTTCACTTCATTTGTGTGTAAATATTATACGTTTCTCATATATAATCTAAAAGCTAGTGAGAAATAAACACTTCTAAAACTAAAAACACTGTTTGTGGAACCTAATAACACCTCTGGAGTGATTTACAAGACATTTCACAGACGTTAGCTTGGCAACATCACTGGTTGTTCTAGCTAGCTGCTAAGGCTCTGGTCACGCTAATGTCCGCTAACTCAAAGCTAACCCACTCTTGTCAAAAGCTCATGTATGCGCACACACGCCCTCTTGCAGATGCCGTTAAAACGTGAATAAAATATTGTTTATGACTGATTGGTTGACTGAGTTTATTCTGCAACATCAATATAAATGTAGCAAGGTGAAGTCCGGATTGAAAAGATGTTCCGTGAGCTTGGCTAATGGGGAATTCCCCTTTGGCTGACTTGGTAGAGTTCTGGTCTTTAGTGCGAGCAGTCCGGGGTTCGATCCCACTGCCGTACTGGCAACAAGGGTTCTACGGTCACATAAAAATACAGAGGAGAATGTATCAGTGATACACAGATAACACAATAAAGCACAAATGCTTATTTTCATTGTGGTCCTTGTGAAATTATCACTCGTGACAGGGGCTTCATTGAACATAGAAATTGTACATAAGACAATAGGATCTGAATAGGATCACTGACCCTTTACACACACACACTAATTACAAGCAAACAGATCACAGGTGAGGATGGTTACCTTTTGTAGCCATTCAACCCCGTTTGTGTCCACTTGCGTGTATGCTATCAGGCCAAAATCACCAGGGTATGTAAACTTTAGATCTGGGTCATTTGGGTAGTTTCTATTGTCATTATGATTTAAAAAGAGTAAAGACAGTTGTATGATAATAAATGGCTTCACACAACCACTAACCATGAGTGAAAACAATTTTTTTTTTGTGTTATCATTCATACCCTTTGAAAAATGGCAAAAAAAAAAAAAATCAAAAATTCTGCCAGAGTATGTAAACTTATGAATGCAAGTATGTATATATATATATATATATATATATATATATATATATATATATATATATATATATATATATATATATATATATATATATATATATATATACGAGGTCTGTCCATAAAGTATAGGTCCTTTTTATTTTATTCAAAAACTATATGGATTTCATTCATATGTTTTTACATCAGACATGCTTGAACCCTCGTGCGCATGAGTTTTTCCACGCCTGTCGGTGACGTCATTCGCCTGTGAGCACTCCTTGTGGGAGGAGTCGTCCAGCCCCTCATCGGAATTCCTTTGTCTGAGAAGTTGCTGAGAGACTGGCGCTTTGTTTGATCAAAATTTTTTCTAAACCTGTGAGACACATCGAAGTGGACATGGTTCGAAAAATTAAGCTGGTTTTCAGTGAAAATTTTAACGGCTGATGAGAGATTTTGAGGTGATACTGTCGCTTTAAGGACTTCCCACGGAGCGAGACGTCGCGCAGCGGTCCCAGGCGCCGTCGTCAGCCTGTTTTAAGCTGAAAACCTCCACATTTCAGGCTCTATTGATCCAGGATGTCGTGAGAGAACAGAGAAGTTTCAGAAGAAGTCGGTTTCAGCATTTTATTCGGATATTCCACTGTTAAAGGAGATTTTTTTAATGAAAGACGTGCGGACGGGTCCACGCGTCGGGAAGCAGCCGGCGCGGTGCGGCGGCACAGGAAAAACACCTCCGTGTTGATAACCAATTGTAAAATCCAGGCGGCTTTTGATGGCTTTCAGTGGAGTGAGTATATGAGAAATTGTTTAACAGCTGGACATGTTCCAACTTGTCCTTAAGGCTTCCAACGGAGGTGTTTTTCCTGTGGCAGGAGCATTGCGGCGGCTGCGAGCCGACGCTGCAATCCGCCCGCACGTCTTTCATTAAAAAAATCTCCTTTAACAGTGGAATATCCGGATAAAATGCTGAAACCGACTTCTTCTGAAACTTCTCTGTTCTCTCACGACGTCCTGGATCAATAGAGCCTGAAATGTGGAGGTTTTCAGCTTGAAACAGGCTGACGACGGCGCCTGGGAGCGCTGCATGACGTCTCGCTCCGTGGGAAGTCCTTAAAGCGACAGTATCACCTCAAAATCTCTCATCAGTTGTTAAAATTTTCACCGAAAACCAGCTTAATTTTTCGAACCGTGTCCACTTCGATGTGTCTCACAGGTTTAGAAAAATTTTGATCAAACAAAGCGCCAGTCTCTCAGCAACTTCTCAGACAAAGGAATTCCGACGAGGGGCTGGATGACTCCTCCCACAAGGAGTGCTCACAGGCGAATGACGTCACCGACAGGCGTGGAAAAACTCACGCATGCGCACGAGGGTTCAAGCATGTCTGACGTAAAAACATATGAATGAAATCCATATAGTTTTTGAAAAAATAAAAAGGACCTATACTTTATTGACAGCCCTCGTATATATATATATATATATATATATATATATATATACACACACACACATGCATGTTGCACTGGGATACCAGTTAAACAAATGCAAGTTATAAAGAAGACACTGCTCATACAGAGGGTATTTTAGCATTGTGTTATACTTTTCTTTTAGCTATACCTATGGCTGTAACACAACTCATCTGACAGTTAAAAAAGAGCTTCAGCCATGTAAAATGTCACTGTAAATGTCAAACATATGGCTTTGAACACATTAAAGGATTTTAATTTCGCAAATATGAAGACTGACCTCCCTAAAGGTTTTGGTTTTTATTGGGGGGAAAATAATTCATAGCTTCCAAAATGACAGATGACATGTTGCCTTTTAAATGATAGCAGCTGATTACAAAAAGTTAACTGTGTGTTATTGGATATTCTCGTCATGTGGAGCAAGCGGCTTTTCACTGTGACGCTCGTGCATGCGAATCAGTCACGTAAGCTTTCTTACAAGTACCAGGATGCACATTTAACCACAGAAAGATGCCCTGATATGGTGGATATTTGAACACTATTGTTTCAGATGAAGAATACTATACTTCGTCTGTGTGTGTGTGTGTGTGTGTGTGTGTGTGTGTGTGTGTGTGTGTGTGTGTGTGTGTGTGTGTGTGTGTGTGTGTGTGTGTGTGTGTGTGTGTGTGTGTGTGTGTGTGTGTGTGTGTGTGCTTGCGTGTATGAGGGCAGACCATGTCGGCCTGTCTGATGGTTGAATGCATGACTGCCTCTTCACGCTGGTTAGAGTCAGAGGGAGGGAGAGAGAGAAGGATGGAGAGGAAGAGAGTGAGAAAGGGAAGTAGTAACCGGACAAACATGAATTATAAGGATGGACGAAGAGTGGATGGAAAAAAAGAAGGATGGATGGCGAAGATTGAGATGTGAGAGAAAGACTTGCAGCAATAATGGGGATCATTTGGGGCTGATGATGATTGAGCACATGGATTGAGTTTGCACAGGCTATCATTCTGAGCAACATCTTTGCATGTATGTGTGTGTGTGTGTGTGTGTGTGTGTGTGTGTGTGTGTGTGTGTGTGTGTGTGTGCATGGTTATGAGAGTTAACCTCTCTTTTCTCTTCTGAGCTCTAAGTAAAAGTTAGCATGGTTACTGTGGACACACGGTTTTCTTTCGGCGTCTTTGTGAGGGCCCAGAGACAAAATGACTGATGCAATTAATAAGTGAGTTAGTTTGCTGTTGCCTTAATGAGTTACAACTCATTTATACGTGTGAGAGGACGAGCGTGTGCCAGTGTGTGTTTGTGTCTAAGAGCAGCTGAGTGCTCCTGAACGCCCCTGGTCGTGGTGCTAATGTGTTAATTCATTACTGCTTGTAGTCAGGAGCATTGTGTCAGAGCCGTGCTTCGGTCTCTGGGCTTCATAAAAGCTGATTATCCCGCATGTCACCGCCGTTCCGCCCATTCTCTCCTGCCTCTTGACCTCCTCACCCCGCCTGTTGCCTTGCCTGCAGGGTGCTCATGCAGGGGAGGAGGCGAGGGAGAGACAGAGGACCAGCTGCCACCAGCCATCGTGCTCTGCTGCCTGGCAGAGGGAACTACTCCAGCACCCTGCTTTGCTGGGCCTTCTGGCCCCTCAGGGTGGAATGGAAAGGGAGCAGGTGGGGGGTTGTGACATGAGCCTCATGCCACCAGCCCCACCTGTCTGGCCCCAGGCGCAGCCAGCACGACTGATTAAACACAAACACACTTACTAAGGTTCACATACGCACATGCATATTATTGCCTGATGACCCTCAAACAATGTAAAATTTCCAGTAAATTTGATTAATCCAATGAGCTTTAAAAAAAAAAAAATCATTTTCTTTCCTTCACTTTCCTTTTTGCTAAAGCTTATAGTTAGGGCTGGATCAGGTGACCCTGAACCATCCCTTAGTTATGCTGCTATAGACGTAGACTGCTGGGGGGTTCCCATGATGCACTGTTTCTTTCTCTTTTTGCTCTGTATGCACCACTCTGCATTTAATCATTGGTGATCGATCTCTGCTCCCCTCCACAGCATGTCTTTTTCCCGGTTTTCTCCCTCAGCCCCAACCAGTCCCAGCAGAAGACTGCCCCTCCCTGAGCCTGGTTCTGCTGGAGGTTTCTTCCTGTTAAAAGGGAGTTTTTCCTTCCCACTGTAGCCAAGTGCTTGCTCACAGGGGGTCATTTTGACCGTTGGGGTTTTACATAATTGTTGTATGGCCTTGCCTTACAATGTAGAGCGCCTTGGGGCAACTGTTTGTTGTGATTTGGCGCTATATAAAAAAAAAATTGATTGATTGATTGATTAGAGGAACAATTCAGTTCACAGATGCACGTAATCCTTCAGATGAAACATAAAAAATAAAGCAGAAGGGTATTAATGAAAGAACACACTTCTGTCGCAGCCACAAATTCCATGTCTTGCTATGTTTAATAATAATAATAATAATAGCAATCAGGGATTTCTGACATCCACCAATCCGGATCTGGATCACCTCCAAAATTCAGTGGAGTCTCTCACCACACGTCTGGTTGAAAGAGCTGCATTTTGAAATTAGTGAGTCACATCGACTGCTAGGTTCCTCCTGTCCAGTAGTTGGTGCTGTGTACCACAAAAAGTTCTAATCCACCTTAGTAGAAGAAGAAAAATGTTTGCCTCAGATTTGAACTGAACACGTCATTTGAACTATGGACTTCTAATGACACCAAACTTATATTGGTGAGTAAATGACCGTATTTTATGCCAGAAATGAAGGTCCAAGTTGTTAAAAGCAGCATTTCTCCTTTAATTTGAGTTGCTTAAACATGCCTACACATGTTTAAGCTAACAGACAGCAGCTGATTCATGCTCTGTTGGCTTATTAGTGCAGCAGATAACTGAAACAATCCTTCAAATGATGATACAAGCATCAAATTCAGCACAAATACACCTTAGACATTACACTTTTTGAAAAAACAAATGACTGGCCACATGAATTATCAATAGGCAGCCGGATAGGGGTTAATTGAAGAATTACACAGGGGTCAAAATTTAAAAATGCTCCAGTCAAATTGAAAACTACACCACATTACTTTTCTGATCATAAAGATTCCAAAAGGGTATAGTGTGGACTATCTATGACTGAATGTTATGGAGTTATGGGGTAAAAACAGCAAGAATAGTGAGAAAGGTCAATTTCAGGTTATACAGGGGTCAAAAGTTAAAGTCGCTCCAGTTTTGGTAAAAAGTAATGTAAATTATTGGTTGAGTTAATATGATTAATAAATGGAATAGTTTTGGTAGTGCTTAATGCTTGGTCTCCAAAGTAAAGGTCAAACAAGGTCAATGCCCATTGGATTCTATGACATGTGACATATGTTACCCTGTAACATGAACTAAGCATGACACATGATGCAAACTGTTACTTTTTAAAACCCCATTAACTCAACCAGTAATTTGCATCATTTTTTTTTTTTTTTTTTTTTTTACCAAAATTGGAGCAACTTTAACTTTTGACCCCTGTACAAACTGAAACTGACCTTTGTCACCATTCTTGCTCCTTTTACCTCATAACTCCATAACATTCAGTCACAGATTGTCCAAACTATACCTTTTTGGAATCTTTATGATCAGGCAAATAATGTGGTGTAGTTTTCTATATGATGGGAGCATCTTTTAATTTTGACCCCTGTGTAATTTTTCAATTGACCCCTACCTGGCTGTCTATTGAAAATTCAAGTGGCCAATCAATCAATCAATCAGTTTTTTAAAAGAGTTAATGTCTATGGATTATTTGTGCTAAATCTGATGCTTGTATCACCATTTGCAGGATTCCACTCTAAATATTCTCTTATCTGCTGCACTATATATGAGTTGTAAGATGTTGGTCATAGGTGTTTCTCAGTTGACCTCAAAAGTATTGGAACACTTGATATTTCACACATTTTAATTTGTTTATTCCATTTCAAATACAATTTTTTCTTCTAAAATTATCTTCCTTAAACTCAAACTGAAAGCAAATCTCTACAACTTGATACAAATTAATTAAAAATATAAAAGCCAGCTTCCTGATGAAGTGGTGTAGAGGAGGATTTTCTTAAAAAGACGACCTGAAAGTTCAGCAACAATTTGACAGAAAGTACATCTGTTTATATTTCTATCTATCTATCTATCTATCTATCTATCTATCTATCTATCTATCTATCTATCTATCTATCTATCTATCTATCTATCTATCTATCTATCTATCTATCTATCTATCTATCTATCTATCTATCTATCTATCTATCTATCTATCTATCTATCTATCTATCTATCTATCTATCTATCTATCTATCTATCTATCTATCTATCTATCTATCTATCTATCTATCTATCTATCTAGACATACATAAACATTATTCATTAACACTCAACATTTCCTGCACTTGTTTACAATGGTCTTGAAACACCAGTGTGATCTGCTGAGAGCCACTGAAAGTCACATCATTACCATATATTATTCGGCATATTCACAGACATCAAATAGTGATGTTTTGGCAGAGCTTTCTTTGTGCTTATGTGCATACTGTAAAAATTTGTTGACTTAGGACTTGTTAATTTCTTTCTTTATTTGTTCACATAACCAACATATTTATATACTCCACAACTCACTTTCAAGAGAGTTTTTCCACTGGGACATCTTGAGGAATTACATGCTTTTTTGCTTATTCAATTTCAGTTTATTTTCATTTATATAGCGCCAAATCACAACAAGGTTGTCTCAAGGCGCCTCACACAAGTAAGGTCTAACCTTACCAACCCCCAGAGCAACAGTGGTAAGAAAAACTCCCTCTAAAGAAGAAACCTCAAGCAGACCAGACTGAAAGGGGTCACCCTCTGCTTGGGCCATGCTACAAACATAAATTACAGAACAGTTCACAAAATGAACATACAGGAAATGTTGCCATGCACAGGACGGTTTCTGGAACAGATACCACACCCATCTGTGGATGGAGCCGCACCTCAAACAGAGAGAAAAGAAAAAAGCAGAATCAAGCATCAGAAAGACCAATACAGTGTAATTTGTCAGCATTAAGCAACTAGAAAAAAGAAGAAAAAAAATACTAAGGTGATCGCCAGCCACTAGCCCTAAGCTTCAATAAAAGATACAGAATTTAGATCAAGTTGAGGCCGCGGCCTGCTCTGTTTCCTTTTAAAATGAATTAAAACAGTAAAAAGCATAGAAACATATTGTGCCAGTATGCTAGCCATAGGAAAGGGAAAATAAGTACATCTTAAGTCTGGACATGAAAGTCTCTACAGAATCTGACTGTTTTATTGACGCAGGGAGATCATTCCACAGAACAGGGGCATGATAAGAGAAAGCTCTATGACCTGCAGACTTTTTATTCACCCGAAGGACACTAAGTAGTCCTACACCTTGAGAACGTAGGGTTTAATTACGTCATCTAGATACTGAGGTGCCAGTCCGTGAACAATTTTATAGGTTAGTAGAAAAACCTTAAAATTTGATCTTACTGGGACAAGAAGCCAGTTTGCCAAAATTGGTGTAATGTGGTCAAACTTTCTGGTTCGTGTCAAAACTCTGGCAGCAGCATTTTGAACCAATTGGAGACTCCTAATGCTTGACTACAGTAAACCAGAAAATAAAATATTGCAGTAGTCCAATCTAGAAGAGACAAACACATGAATCAGGGTCTCAGCTTCAGCCATAAACAGGATGGGACGAATCGTCATTATATTTTGCAGGTGGAAGAAACCACTCCTCGTAATATCTCTAATGTGGAGGTCAAAAGACAATGTAGGATCAAAAATTACCCCAAGATTCCTCACTTTGTCAGTGTGTTGTATGGCACATGAGCCAAGGCTAAGAGTTAACTGGTCAAATTGATGCCGATGTCTCACTGGACCAAGAACCATCATTTCAGTCTGATCAGAGTTTAAAAGTAGGAAGTTGCTAGACATCCATCTTCTCACTGATGCAAGGCAATTTTCTAAGGATTTTATGTGGATGAGATGACCAGCAGTTATCGGCATGTAAACCTGAGTGTCATCAGCATAGCAGTGAAAGGTAACCCCAAAACGCCACAATATGTGCCCAAGAGGTGCTATATAAATGGAGAAAAGCAGGGCCCCTAAGACGGACCCCTGTGGAACCCCAAATTTCATGTCACTGAGGTTAGAGGTAGTGTTATTGTACAAAACACAGTGAGAACGACTGGTCAGGTATGAGGTCAACCATACAATGGCACTCCCAGTAATCCTAAAATGTTTCTCCAGCCTATCAAGTAGAATATGATCATCCACAGTATCAAACGCAGCTGTTCTGTGGGCCGCCAGAAGAGGAGGTACTGCTGACCCACCACCAGAGGGCGCCCTGCCTGAAGTGCGGGCTTCAGGCACGAGAGGGCGCTGCCGCCACGGACACAGCCGGGAGTGACAGCTGTCACTCATTATTTCCTGACAGCTGTCACTCATTCTTCATCATCTCACTCCATAAAACCCAGACGTCATCTCCACCTCATCGCCGAGATATCGTACTTCTATGGAGGTAACTTTCTCTGTCTGTATTGATTGATTGTGTTGCAGCTGTCTAACCGGAGGACCGGCGTGGGTCGCGACTGTTTGTCCTACTTCCCGTCAGATAAGTGGTTACACAGATGCTGCACGAGTGTGTATTAGAGGTGGAGGTGGCATTCCCACCGTTGTTGTTACGGGGTGTACACACCCACACTTGACTGTCTCTGCTCTTCGCCAGCAGTACCAGATCCGACAGTCGGGGACGGTGATCACCTGGGAATTCGGGACTTGGCGGCTCCAGTATTCACCAGGTTCGGTGGCGGCGGAAATCGTGTGGTTCCGGCTCTTCTCAGGACAGACGTCTTCTATCCTCGAGCCTGCCCACACGTCACCTTTGTGGATTGACTGTTATCAGATTCTGAGATTGTCTGTATATTCGTTGTGCACCTTCACAACATTAAATTGTTACTTTTTTGGCTCATCTATTGACCGTTCATTTGCACCCCCTGTTGTGGGTCCGTGTCACTACACTTTCACAACAGCAGCACTGAGATCGAACAGCACCAGACCTGTACTGGTGTCTGAATCAACTGCAAGTAGAAGATCATTCACCACTTTAGTGAGAGCTGTCTCTGTGGAATGATATTTTCTAAAACACTATTAATCGATGCCGACACATCTTCCTGGCAAGGTCACAAGTCCTCTCTATGTCCATAGAGAAGACATAGAGAGACTAGTCCTCTCTATGTCCTTATTCATCTCATATTCAATTCATTCCTATCCATGAAGCCAGAGGACACACACCAATTAGCTAAACTGCAGGATTGTCTTACAGACATAAAGACATGGATGACCTCTAATTTCCTGCTTTTAAACTCAGATAAAACTGAAGTTATTGTACTTGGCCCCACAAATCTTAGAAACATGGTGTCTAACCAGATCCTTACTCTGGATGGCATTACCCTGACCTCTAGTAATACTGTGAGAAATCTTGGAGTCATTTTTGATCAGGATATGTCATTCAAAGCGCATATTAAACAAATATGTAGGACTGCTTTTTTGCATTTACGCAATATCTCTAAAATCAGAAAGGTCTTGTCTCAGAGTGATGCTGAAAAACTAATTCATGCATTTATTTCCTCTAGGCTGGACTATTGTAATTCTTTATTATCAGGTTGTCCTAAAAGTTCCCTAAAAAGCCTTCAGTTAATTCAAAATGCTGCAGCTAGAGTACTGACGGGGACTAGAAGGAGAGAGCATATCTCACCCATATTGGCCTCTCTTCATTGGCTTCCTGTTAATTCTAGAATAGAATTTAAAATTCTTCTTCTTACTTATAAGGTTTTGAATAATCAGGTCCCATCTTATCTTAGGGACCTCGTAGTACCATATCACCCCAATAGAGCGCTTCGCTGTCAGACTGCAGGCTTACTTGTAGTTCCTAGGGTTTGTAAGAGTAGAATGGGAGGCAGAGCCTTCAGCTTTCAGGCTCCTCTCCTGTGGAACCAGCTCCCAATTCAGATCAGGGAGACAGACACCCTCTCTACTTTTAAGATTAGGCTTAAAACTTTCCTTTTTGCTAAAGCTTATAGTTAGGGCTGGATCAGGTGACCCTGAACCATCCCTTAGTTATGCTGCTATAGACGTAGACTGCTGGGGGGTTCCCATGATGCACTGTTTCTTTCTCTTTTTGCTCTGTATGCACCACTCTGCATTTAATCATTAGTGATCGATCTCTGCTCCCCTCCACAGCATGTCTTTTTCCTGGTTCTCTCCCTCAGCCCCAACCAGTCCCAGCAGAAGACTGCCCCTCCCTGAGCCTGGTTCTGCTGGAGGTTTCTTCCTGTTAAAAGGGAGTTTTTCCTTCCCACTGTAGCCAAGTGCTTGCTCACAGGGGGTCGTTTTGACCGTTGGGGTTTTACATAATTATTGTATGGCCTTGCCTTACAATATAAAGCGCCTTGGGGCAACTGTTTGTTGTGATTTGGCGCTATATAAAAAAAAATTGATTGATTGATTGATTGATTCCATTTATTATCACATGCTGATCCACAGAGCAGGTAATTTCCCTCCTCATGAATATGGGCTACCTGCTCTTCACCATTTGCTCCTTTTTCTGTTCCATGTTGTATTGACTTTGGACTTTGACTTCATTTGATGTTGTCAGGAGACATCATTGACATAAGAGGTCTGATACATTTGTTAGGCCCAGAAGAGCTGATATCTATACAGAAAACCATATTTCAATAGCCCCTATAGATCCTGTGACAGAGTCATTAATGTGTTTTAGAAAATAAATTTAGATTTGACCTTGATCTTAGACTTATTATATACCTTATATATACCTTGTTATGGCATGTGTTGCATGAATTTATCCACCAGGTTTAACTGAAATTGCTGTTTGCATTTTTGGCCACATTGCTTGGACAGACAACCAAACAGACAGACAGACATGGCCATTGCAATACCCTTATTATGTTTCATGAGAAGAAGAAGTAAGGCTTGTATAGACCCCGAGGCCCATTGGTACCAGTGCTTGTCTCTGACTACCATAACATGAAGTGTGTGAAAATCTTTGACTCCCCCTGGATAGGATGCTAGTCCATCACAGGTTACTTCCCTAGTCAACACTGGTACCCATTTACAGCTGTAAATGGACTGGAGTCAAGGGAGTGTCTTGTCCAAGGACACATACATGTGGTGTAACCAGGAATCAATCAAGTGCTACAGAATGGAAGCCTAGATCCTATCCCACTGATAAAAGCATTTATGCAATAATAGAAGTTCAACCCCAATTCCAATGAAGTTAGGACATTGTGTAAAATGTAAATAAAAACAGAATACAATGATTTGCAAATCCTCTTCAACCTATATTCAGTTGAATACACCACAAAGACAAAATATTTAATGTTCAAACTGATAAACTTTATTGTTTTTTGCAAATATTTGCTCATTTTGAAATTGATGTCTGCAACACGTTTCAAAAAAGCTGGGGCAGTGGTATGTTTACCACTGTGTTACATCACCTTTCCTTCTAACAACACTCAATAAGCATTTGGGAATTGAAGACACTAATTGTTGAAGCTTTGTATGTGGAATTCTTTCCCATTCTTGCTTTATGTACGACTTTAGTTGTTCAACAGTTCGGGGTCTCCGTTGTCGTATTTTGTGCTTCATAATGCGCCACACATTTTTAATGGATGACAGGTCTGGACTGCAGGCAGGCCAGTCTAGTACCTGCACTCTTTTACTATGAAGGCACGTTGTAACACGTGCAGAATGTGGCTTGGCATTGTCTTGCTGAAATAAGCAGGGACGTCCCTGAAAAAGACGTTGCTTGGATGGCAGCATGTGTTGGTCCAAAACCTGAATGTACCTTTCAGCATTGATGGTGCCATCACAGATGTGTAAGTTGCCCATGCTATGGGCACTAACACACCCCATACCATCACAGATGCTGGCTTTTGAACTTTGGGCTGGTAACAGTCTGGATGGTCTTTTTCCTCTTTTGTCCAAAGGACACAACATCCATGATTTCCAAAAACAAATTAAAATGTGGACTCATCAGACCACAGCACACTTTTCCACTTTGCCTCTGTTTATTTTAAATGACCTCGGGCCCAGAAAAGGTGGCGGCATTTCTGGATGTTGTTGATGTATGGCTTTCGCTTTGCATGGTAGAGTTTTAACTTGCACTTGTAGATGTAATGATGAACTGTGTTAACTGACAATGGTTTTCTGAAGTGTTCCTGAGCCCACACGATAAGATCCTTTACACAATGATGTTGGTTTTTAATGCACTGCTGCCTGAGGGATCGAAGGTCACGGCCATTCAATGTTGGTATTCGGCATTGTCGCTTATGTGTAGAAAGTTCTCCAGATTCTCTGAATCTTCTGATTATATTATGGACTGTAGATGATGGAATCCCTAAATTCCTTGCAATTGAACATTGAGAGACATTGTTCTTAAACTGTTGAACTATTTTTTTCACACAGTTGTTCACAAAGTGGTGATGCTCACTCCATCTTTGCTTGTGAACGGCTGAGCCTTTTGTGGATGTTCCTTTTATACCTAATCATGACACTTACCTGTTTCCAATTAGGTGTTCTGTGAGCATTCATCAACTTTCCCAGTCTTTTGTTGCCCCATCCCAACTTTTTTGAAATGTGTTGCAGGCATCCATTTCAAAATGAGCAAATATTTGTACAAAAACAAAAAAGTTTATCAGTTTGAACATTAAATGTTGTGGGCTGGGGTGTTTGGCTGGCTTGGTTTTTGTTTTCTGTTTCTCCCACCAGGTGGTATGCATTCAGGACTGAGTGGCTGAGCATCAGGACCTCACCCTGAACACCTGAGGCTTGTTATCACATGCAGGTCATCAGGACTCACAGCTGTGGTGTATTTTGTCTTAATCAGAGATTGTTGCATTTAAACCTTGAATGCACAGTGTTTGATTGCCAGAGACTCGACCTTGTGAGCAGACGTGTGAGATCGACGTCAGGAGAACAATCTCACCATCACAGAGACCGCTCCAGGTTTGATGCCACAGTCTGTGAAGGAGGATTGGGTGAGGTCTCACGCTCTTCAGCACACTTCCTGAGGTAATTTGGTTTTGGTGACTTTTATGAAGTAATGACAGTGGATTTGGTATCCCTCACACCTTGTGTTAGTGAGCTGTCACGTTATGCTAATTGTCTAATCAGCTTCTGCT
This sequence comes from Thalassophryne amazonica, assembly GCF_902500255.1. NCBI lineage: Eukaryota > Metazoa > Chordata > Actinopteri > Batrachoidiformes > Batrachoididae > Thalassophryne > Thalassophryne amazonica. Next base: position 28,494,714 of record NC_047113.1, read on the forward strand.
GCAGTGGAGATTTGAACTGAGTTGTTCCGTGCCTGCAGGGTAAGAAGCTGATGTATAGATTTAAGCCAGGAAGTGTTTGCTGATTGCGTGCACCTTTGAGTTGTGTCTCTCTGTGTGGAGTTGGACTCACCTCATGTTTTCTTTCTTCACAGACTTGGTTTGTCGCGGCCACCTGGGGGGTGTCGGCGGGGTCCCTGGGTCCAAACTGCTGTGGCTCCGGACCGTTTGCACTGTTGAGAGCGCGCCGTGTTTCCACCTCACCAGACCGCGGACCTTTTAGTTGTTTAGCACTGCACCCACTGTTATGTTTATTAAATTCTGTTGTCTTTTGAACCGTGCTCTGCTTATTTTATGCTGGGTCCTTTCAAACGCTGGGTCGGTGCTCCGACCGCGTCTGAAACATAACAATTAAATATCTTGTCTTTGTGGTGTATTCAATTGAATATTGGTTGGAGGATTTGCACATCATTGTATTCTGTTTTTATTTACATTTTACTCAACGTTCCAACTTCATTGGAAGTGGGGTTGTAATATCCCAAGTTATGGTCTTATGAAATACCCATTTCTCTCATGAAGTAGTTTAAAAAGTGACTGATAAAGCTAACCCACTGTATGAAAGACTGTTGTTCAACAAATGTTCTTGAATTAGTATAGCAACCTGACTGTCAGCAGGAATAAAAAAAGCAACTCAAGACTCTCATTTTTTAAACAGGCTTTCCAAAGCTTTCAGACGGTTGGTGCCACGTTTTTATTTTTGGACTATGATATTTTATCTTGTAAAGCACTTTGTGACCTTTGTCTGTGAAAAGCTCTATATAAATAAAGTTTACTTACTTACTAATAGCATGGTGTATTCCATAATACAGTTTGTCCTTGTTGCTACAGCAAGAGGAAAATTGGCAAATTTTTAAACTTTTATTGATATGTAGTGCACCAGTGTGGAGCTGCTGCTCTCACAGCGAGCAGTGGCAGAATTTTCTGTCGTCCTAAAAACAATGTAACATCTGATTTAATGTGTGTTGCACATGTTCAAAACACTCTTGGCGCCATTGAGATGAAACGCTCATCTGACAGCGGTCTATATGCAGTTTTTGCATCATCTGATCACAGTCTACATATTCTGACGGCAGCAAAACTGCATCTGAAACGATCTGATCACGGTTGATTGAGTTCTGAGATTGATCGTCACAGCAAAGCCTGATTTAATGTCTGCTGGGTGTGAGCTTAGTATAAGAATAAAAATAAGAATAAGAATAAGAATGAAGCGCACCAGTGTGGCGCTGCTGCTCTCACAGCGAGCAGTGGCAGAATTTTCTGTCGTCCTAAAAACTTACTTTTAAGAATAAGAATGAACTTTATTAATCCCAAAGGAAATTATTTTGTCAGCGTGCCGAAACAATAAGCAGTAAACATTGCTTCTTTTTTTTTTTTTGCAATGAGAACAATGAGTACAACATGTTGATGCATGTTTATCAGAAGTACTTTTTGGACATCATCAGTTTTATATTTGCAGAGAATGAAACTACTTGAATCAACAATCCAGACCATTCACCAAGCTGTAAGAATGGGGCAGGATGGAAGTGGAAGGGGAACATAGTTCATTCTAAGAAGCTAACTCAAATATCTTCAGAAGAGTCTAAGTAAAAATCTTTCAATCATCTGTTTCTTTGTAATCCAGACACAATATTTGCATCAAGTTTTATGAAAATTAACTTTCAAGCAATCCTGGCAGCATGGTGGCCACGTGGTTGGTTAGTGCGTTTGTTTCCCCCTGCCCATTCTCCATGCAATGTGGAGTTATGTCAAGAAGGGCATCCATTGGCAGGGCTGTATCATGTCTGCTGTAAGAAAATCCCTTCAGCTGCTCCCTTGTTTGCACTCGGTGTCACCACAGCAAATCCACGATGGATCTGCATGTTGAATTGGCACAAGTTTTACACCGGATGCCCTTCCTGAAGCAACTCCACATATGGAGAAATGTGGCAGCAGTGGGGTTTGAACCGGGAACCTTCTACACTGAAACCAAGTGCACTAACCACTTGGCCACTACCTGGCAACCCAAAATGAAAAAGGGAGAAGACAAAACAACTAATTAGTAGCCAAGTGTTCAGTGCACTTGATTGCAAAACAGAAGGTTCCTGGTTCTCTGCGTGCAACATGGAGTTGCATCAGGAAGGTCATCCGGTGTAAAATGTGTCAAATCAACATGCAGATCCATTACATATGGACTCCAAGCATAAAGGGAGAAGCCGAAGAAAGTTTTTGAGCAATCCTACCACCAACATAACCTGCTGGTTGGTTTGAAACTGCAGCTCAGTGCTTACGAGTGGCAGTAGCAGCAGCACAGTTTGATGCTTACACACATACACACACACTATGCCCCTTCTCATGTGCAGAAAATGCACGGGGGCACTTTGCTGTGAGGCGTGAAAGAGCCAATGCTAAGTGAGGCCACTCCAGAGCATTATTCTCTGTATTGATTTCCCATTATCAGAGGCCGGTCCCTGTGGAGTCATTAGTGGCGGGATCAAACAGACAGACAGAGAAGGAGACTAATACCAGTCACTTACACCAGCACAGGGAGATCACCTTACCTCCCCGAGGGTAGGAAGGCCAGCGAAGAGCAGAGGAAACGAGGAGGGGGGAGAAGGAGACGGACCATTGCAACCAGCTAACAGATGGAGATAGCAATGTGGAGAGAGAGAGAGAGAGAGAGAGAGAGAGAGAGAGAGACAGAGAGAGAAGAGGAGTGGAACGTTCACAGGCAAATACACGCTTTGATCACTTTATAAGAACCTTCTGATTTTCTCTGTTGTGGCGGAAGCGTCTTGCTTTCTTCTTTTTCTTTCTTCTCCTCCTATTCAAGCTTTCCACAATGCTTTTGGCCTTTTGCTATGACTGAGGTCAAATTCTCATCATTTCCAGGATGGGTGATGGGTGTGTTAAACATTTTTCTTGCTTGTCCGACCCTTTTAAAAGGCCAATATATTGACTGGTTAATAATTGGATGGTAAAGACGCGATGATGTCACAAGTGTCCCGACTCAAGAGAGTCTAAAAGAGGAATATGAAACATGAGATACGTACTCATGTTGGTGGCTTCCCTCATAATTTTTCTAGATGTATTTATTCTCTGCGGATTCAGAGGGAACAATGATTTCATACGAATCAACATCATCTGTTTTATTCACTTCTTGCTGCTGGTGAGTTCTGGAAGTGCTGGACAGGCTTTAAGCTCAGACGGGGGGTGACCCTGGCCTGACCCCCCTGCTGACCCCCAATCTGTTCCCCAACCTCACACCGTGAGAGACCAGGACACACCGGGACAGGGACACACACACATACACGCACACAGACACACATATTGGCACGTTGTGCAGTGTGTGATCTGATGGATATCTCCTCAGACAGTACCGTATGTACGTGTGTGTGTATATGTATGTGTGTCACCTTACCCTCTGCCCCCTCCCACTGGTGTTAATTGATTCTTGGTGTGCTTTGTTGATTGGTGTGAGGACCCCTAGAGGCGGGCCCAGTCTCAAATGATGCCCCTCCTCATTTCTGTTGCACCTTCACACACACAGACATGTTTTTGGTGCATTGGAAGACATTACAGTAACCACGGCTTGATCCTAGATTTGCAATGTGATTGGTTTGGACATGATTGCACCTAATGACAACAAAATTATTGTTTTGTAAAGCTGATCTTAAGATGTGTTAGCATCAGAGACTTGTTAATGTAGCTTTATTTATACAGTTGTGCTCATAAGTTTACATACCCTGGCAGAATTTTTGATTTTTTGGCCATTTTTCAAAATATGAATAATAACACAAATGTTTTTCACTCATGGTTAGTGGTTGGGTGAAACCATTTATTGTCAAACAACTGTGTTTACAGAAACTACACAAATGACTGTGATCAAACATTTACATACCCCTGTTCTTAATGGGTTGTGTATTTCCCCCTTTAACATCAATGGCAGCTTGGAGTCTTTAGGGGTCGTTGTGGACGAGGCTCTCTGATGGTGAAACTGCCACTGAATATGTCTTGGACTTTATTTACATCAATTATAAAGAAATACAAACAGCATGACACTCTTTGGTAAATCAGCATGGGGTAGACAGTTCTCAAAAACTGAGTGACTGTGCAAGAAGGAGAAGAGTGAGGAAAGCCACCAAGACACCCAGACAACCCAGAAGAAGTTATAGGATTACCTGGCTGTGATTCAAGAAATTGTGAATAGTGCAAGCTTTGCATTTTGTATCACCAGTTATACAGCTTTGTGATAAAGTGGTACAGAGGAGGAGAAGACCTGAAAATTTATCTACAAATTGCCAGAGAGTACAGTGGTTCCCCTCTATTAAGGCCACCTGTACCACGGACTAAAAGTGGCCACATCAGAGGGGTGAACTTTGTTGAGGGGGAGACTCTATATATTGTTCCATTCAGCTTTCCCTCAATCCTGACTAGTCTCCCAGTTCCTGCTGCTGACAAACATCCCCACAGCATGATGCTGCCACCGCCATGGTTCAATGTAGGGATGGTGCCTGGTTTCCTCCAAACATGATGCCTGGCATTCACAACAAAGAGTTCAGTCATTGTCTCATCAGACGACACAGTTTTGTTTCTCATGGTCTGGGAGTCCTTCAGGTGGCTTTTGGCAAACTCCAGGTGAGCTGCCATGTGCCTTTTATTAAGGAGTAGCTTCCATCTGGCCACTCTACCATACAGGCCTGATTGGTGGATGGCTATAGACATGGTTGTCCTTCTGGAAGGTTCTTCTCTCTCCACAGAGGAATGCTGGCACTCTGACAGAGTGACCATCAGGTTCCTGGTTACCTCCCTGACCAAAGCCCTTCTCCCCGATTGCTGAGTTTAGACGGATGGCCAGCTCTAGGAATTGTCCTGGTGGATGGATGATGGAGGCCACTGTGCTCATTGGGACCTTCAAAGCAGCAGAAATGTTTCTGTACCCATCCCCAGATTTGTGCCTCGAGAGATCCTGTCTCAGAGGTCTACAGACAATTCCTTTGACTTCATGCTGGGTTTGTGCTCTGACATGCACTGTCAACTGTGGGACCTTATATGTAGGCAGGTGCCTTTCCAAATCACCTCCAAACAATTGAATTTACCCCTGGGCCCGGTTTCATAAAGCGGTCTAATTTTTCACTCTACTCAACTTCCTTAGTCAACAAAGATTAGTCGTCTAATAGCTATTTCACATCGACAGTTAAACTTGTAGATTAGCTGTCTTACATTAGTCAACGATTTTCACGGGCATAGTGGCTTCACGAGTGCTGTTGCCAAGAAATGCCTGCAATGCGCAAGAGTTTTGTTTCCTTCCGGGTTGATCGCAACCACAACATGTTTGTTAGACTCTCGCCCGTTCCCAAGATGTGTATGTCCAGTCCCACCCACAGCTGGAAAACTCTGAGAATTTATGCCCGCACAATAATAGAAATGCATTGATTTTGTGTCTTCTCCCCTCCCGCAGAAGAAAATGCGCCATTTAGGGTATTAAAGAGATTTGTGGGATGTTTGTTTCATTTCCCTGGCCTATATGTTTTTGAAGGAAGATCACTGCTATTTCATTGATTTCATTTAGTTTAAAGATGGTTTCATATGTGTGCCATATATGGGCATGCAGGGTTGCTATGGTAACTCTTGCTGCGGCTGTGTTTGTCTCTGTATGTGTACCTGTTACTGTCGGCTCATAAGTGCCAAACTAACATCTCTCACGATTTGGCACATGGTTGACTTGGAGGCATGGATGGTTTCGCTGATATGGGATGTGGTGTCGCCTGAAAGGTCCCACAGACGGCATTTTTGAGGTAAGACACTGAAGTTTTATCGACTAAGATAAGATCAGCCTCCTCTGTAGCACGCTAAAAACTTTAGTCACGAAACGTGAAACCTTAGCCGACTAAGCGCTTTGTGCAATGACTAACGTCAAAAGATTATTCAACTAAGTGAGTTTAGTCAAGTAAACAACATTAGACTGCTTTATGAAACTGGGCCAAGGTGGACTCCAGTTAAGCTGTAGAAACATTTCAAGGATGATCAGTGGAAATAAAATGCACCTGAGCTCAATTTTGAGCTTCATGGCAAAGGCTGTGAATTCTTATGTATGGGTGATTTCTTAGTTTTTAATAAATTTGCAAAAAAAAAAACCAACCTTTTTTCACATCATCATTATGGGGTATTGTGTGTAGAATTTTGAAGAAAAAATGAATTTCATCCATTTTGCAATAAGGCTGTGACATAAAATGTGGAAAAAGTGAAGCGCTGTGAATACTTTCTGGGTGCACAGTATGCATGCACGCACGCACGCACACGCACACACAAGCACGCACGCACGCACATGCACACACAAGCACGCACGCACGCACACACACACACACACACTGTATAATTTTTTTCAGCAATTTGAGCTACAGCAGTTACTCTGTTGGATCAGACCACACTGGCCAGTCTTCATTTCTCATGTGCATCACTGAGCTTGGCTGTCCATGTCCCTGTTGTTGAATCTCCAGTTTTCCATTCTTGGAGGACAGCTTTGATAGGCCATGACCACTGCAGACCGGGAACATCTCACAAGAACTTCTGTTTTGGAGATGCTTAGGCTTATTTCTTGAGCTATCACAATTTGGCCCTTGTCACAGTCACTCAAATTTTATGCATGCCCATTTTTCCAGCATCCAGCACATCAACTTTGAGGACAAAATGTTAATTTTCCACTGAGGTGCCATTGTAACAAGATAATCAATGTTCTTCACTTCACTTGTCAGTGGTCACAATGGTATGACTGATCAGTGTATATATATGGTTATTTTCATTTGTCTCATTTTGTATTCCATCCAAATCATTCATTGCGTTTCTTTTGGAAAAAAAATTTGACATGATGCCCTTCTGTCTTAGCCAAAGAATTTTTTTTTTTTTTTTTTTTTAGTTTTAGTTTTGATTAAGTAAGTGTGTTATTATGGCTTTGTTTAATAGCTGAACTTGTTGATAACCTCAGAGCATCTACATATTTGGTCCCATTCGCTCAGCTGTCTTCAAAACACTCTTGGCACCATCGAGATGAAACGCACATCTGACAGCAGTCTATAGGCAGTTTTTGCATCATCTGATCACAGTTTACGTATTCTGATGGCGTCAAAACTGCATCTGAAATGATCTGATCGCGGTTGACTGAGCTCTGAGATTGATTGGTCACAACAAAGCCTGCTGGCATGTTGTGCCACGGATGTCCACCTGCAATGGACCCCAGCCAGGGAGGGCAAATGAAATGTTGATGTAACATGTATGTGGCACACAGTCATCATTTACAGTAAATGTGAATACCGCACAATCAAACCGAAAGTACCATGTGCTGCTGTTATTACCCGATCACCATCTAAACTCTGCAAGAGGTGTGACATGGAACTGTATCCCAGGCCATGACAACATTATTACACAGGAAACTCACCTCCAGCATGGAACGACGATTCTTTCACAGCGCAGGGCACACAGGAGCCAAACCACAGCCTGTGGTGAAAAGCCTCACCCCAGCTGCAAAAATTAAATCCCATGGGCCAATCCAACCGATATCACAGTGTACAGAGTTGCGTTGCAAAAAAGAAAAAAGAAATTGAAGTTCACTGGAAAGGCTGCGTCTGACACATGGTGTGACTGCTTGGCCCACAGTCAGCAAACTTTCAGCAAAGGTGTCCAGTGGCACGCATGCACGCATGTGCGTCCTGCGTGCACACTTAGTGGCTCATGCAGCCTTTATAAAAACACACACACACACACACACACACACACACACACACACACACACACACACACACACACACACACACACACACACACACACACACACACACACTTCTTATATTTTTGCAGAATATAACAAATTGTAGGAGGTCTGTTAGAAAAGTATCCAACCTTTTTTTTTTTTGCGAAAACCTGATGGATTTGAATCAAGCATGCTTGCATGAGCAAACCTTGAACCTTTCGGAAAATGACGGAACGACTGTAGCAGCACTACTGAATCAAATTTTGCCAGAAACTGGGCGACAGCCAGGTGGAAACCATTCGGAAGATTCAGATGGCTTTCGGTGACGATGTTATGGGCGTGACACAGATTAAGGAGTGGTACAACTGGTTTAAAGACGGCCGCACAACAGTGGAGAGCGAGCCACGCTCCGGTCGGCCATCAACATGCTGAAATGACCAGATCATTTCCAAAGTGAATGCTGTGGTGGTGCGGGGCCCTCGTGTGACTATCAGAGAAATTGCTGGAGAGATGGACATCAGCACTTTTTTGGCATATTCCACTGTGACAGAAGATTTGGCCATGAAAAGATTGGTGGTGAAATTTGTGCCGAAGCTGACGTCGGAGCAAAAGCAACTTTGTGTTGAAGTCTCACAGGACATGCTGGACTCCGAAAAATGATGCCCACCTCTTCCACAATTTCTCGGATAGTCACACGACTGAAAAGGCACCGAAAGCCGTCTGAATCTTCCGAATGGTTTCCACCTGGCCGTCGCCCAGTTTCTGGCAAAATTTGATGCAGTAATGCTGCTCCAGTCGTTTCGTCATTTTCCTTGCAATGAAAAACCGCAGAGAGCACAACACACGACCTCACACAAATGCTGCTTGCCAGCAACTGATGCAGTTGACAGGCGTGAAAAAATTCACGCATGTGCACGAAGGTTCAAGGTTGTCTCACGCAAGCATGCTTGATTCAAATCCATCAGGGTTTTGCAATAAATAAATAAATAAATAAATAAAGGTATAAGGTCGGATACTTTTCTAACAGACCTCGTATATTGCTTATGGTAAAATGAATCTCTCTGAGGTGACTCAGAAGGTAAGTCAGTCTTGTGGAGAACCAAAATTTGCTTTGGAAGTCTTTGGTTACCATATTTTCTGGAGTATATGTCATGTTTGCTATCAGAAATGCCCATTGGTTGGAATTCATAAATGCAGTGATCATATTATATTTGCCAAATGAATGAATGAATGAATGAATGAATGAAAACTGTTTATTTCGAACATTTGATACAACAACAATTACAAGATAGATCAGTAAAGACAACAACAAAAAAGTTCCTACTGTGTACCCAACATGTCCGAAAAGGGGTAGGGTGAAGCATCAGCTTATTTATCCCTACCCCTTCTTCCCCACAACCAGTAATACCCTTTGCCACATATACACATAGATTCCTACACACCTAAACCGATATCAATATATATATATATACATATATATACACATACACATACATATATTCATACACACATCAACATACATACACATATACATACACATATATACACATATACATATATACACATATATATACACAAACATAAATATACACCTACACATACCTACTTACATACAAAATACTATATATTTACAAGCCGAAGCAAAAAACAAAAACACCCTAACCCTCATTACCCTTCCTCCTCCCTATACCCAGAAAAAAACATATTTTTGTACCGCTGTTTGAACTGGTTCATGCTTGGACATTGCTTGAGCCCCACTCCCAATCTGTTCCACATCCTCACCCCACAGACAGAAATACAGAAACCTTTTAATGTTGTTCGTGCCCACTGATGCTTTAAATTAAATTTCCCCCTCAGACTGTAATCCCCTGATCTGTTAAAAAACATATTTTTAATATTTGCTGGAAGTAAATTGTTTATTGCTTTATACACAATTTGTACTGTTTGAAAATGAACCAAGTCTGTGAATTTTAAGAATTTGGATTGTAAAAATAGTGGATTTGTATGATCTCTATAGCCAGTATTATGAATAATTCTTATAGCTCTTTTCTGCATTACTGATAGTGATTGTGTTGTACCTTTATAAGTATTACCCCATACCTCTGCACAGTACTGTAAATATGGTAAAACCAGTGAGCAGTAAAGAATGCGGAGTGAGTTGTGGTCCAGAATATGTTTCGCTTTGTTTAGAACTGAAATGCTTCTTGACAGTTTACTTTGTATATGTTTTATATGAGTCTTCCAGTTTATCTTATCATCTATTATCACCCCCAGAAACTTATTTTCATGTACCCTTTCAATATCTACCCCCTCGACTTGTAACTGAACCTGTATGTCTGTATTACAATAGCCAAATAACATGTATTTTGTTTTACTTAAGTTTAATGATAATTTGTTTGTCAAACCATATTTTCAATTTTCCCATTTCTATACTGATCCTCCTCAGTAACTTCTGCAAATCCCCCCCTGAACAAAAAACGCTTGTGTCATCTGCAAATAATACTAATTTTAATATTTTGGAAACATTGACAATATCATTTATATAAATTAGAAACAGTTTTGGACCCAATACTGACCCCTGTGGGACGCCACAAGCATTGTCCAAGCATGATGATGTATATTCCCCCAACTTCACAAACTGTTTTCTGTTACTTAAGTAGCTTCTCACCCAGTGCAACACCAACCCCCTAATCCCATACTGTTCAAGTTTATTGATTAATATGCCATGATTGATTGTATCAAAAGCCTTTTTAAGGTCTATAAATATTCCAACTGAATGTAATTTGTGGTCTATGGCGTTTGTAATCTCCTCAACTGATTCTATTAATGCAAGTGATGTTGAACTATGTGCTCTGAATCCATATTGACTATCAGTAAGTAATTTATGTTTATTTATGAATTTGTCTAATCTATTATTGAATAAATTTTCTAATAATTTGGAAAATTGTGGAAGCAAAGAAACAGGTCTATAATTTGTGAAGTGGTGTCTATCCCCAGTCTTATACAGCGGCACAACCTTAGCTATTTTCATTTGATTGTGAAATTTACCGGTTTGAAATGATAAGTTACAGATGTATGTTAATGGTTCTACAATCCATTGAATGACCTGTTTTACCACCACCATATCAATTTCATTTAAATCGGTAGATGTTTTATATTTACAATTATTCACAATGTCTATAATTTCATTTCCATCCACTGCTGTGAGGAACATTGAACAGGGATTTCTTTCTATGAGATTATTATCCCAATCCTCAGGTTGGGAATCTGGAATTTTTTCTGCCAAGCTTGGTCCAATATTTACAAAAAAATTATTAAAACCGTTGACTACCTCATCCTTATTTTCCTTCTTGACATTATTATCAATGAAATACTGAGGGTAACTCTGTTTTTTATTACCATTTTTGATAATGCTATTTAATATATCCCATATTCCTTTAATATTGTTTTTGTTATTATATAATATGTTACTATAATATTCCTTCCTACATACCCGTATAATATTAGTTAATCTATTTTTGTATTTCTTATATCTATTTTCTGCCTCTTTAGTCTTTAGTTTTATGAATTCTCTATACAGTGTATTTTTCTTATTACATGCATTTCGTAACCCTTTCGTCATCCATGGTCGAGCTTGGATTTTTTGTTTTCTGTAGTCTTGTTTAATTGGACAATTTTTATCATATAATGATGTAAATATTTGTAAAAAAGTTTCATATGCACTATCAACATCACTTTCACTGTATACCTTTTCCCAGTTTTGCTCCTGTAAATCCTTCTTTAGTGTGTTCATGTTTTCCTCTGTCCGCACTCGCCTGTATTTTATTTTCTCCTCTGGCTGATTCCGCCGATGGTTTCTATTATAAACGATGAAAACTGGTAGATGATCACTAATGTCATTGATTAATAATCCACTCACAGTGTTATTCTCAATATCATTGCTGAATATATTATCAATTAAGGTAGCACTATGGGATGTAATTCTGCTTGGCCTGGTGATTTTTGGATATAAACTCATACTGTACATTATACTGATAAATTCATCTGTTATTTTATGCTTATTTGGATTGAGCAGATCAATATTTAAGTCACCACAAATGAACACAGTTTTTTGATTAGTTTTTGAGAACATTTTTCCCATACAGTCAGTGAATGTTTCAATACAAGATCCTGGTGCTCTATATATACAGCTGACTAATACATTTTTGCTTTTTTCTTCACATATTTCAAGTTATACATTCTAATAAGTTATCGATCACAGTTGTCATATTGTCTACTATTTTATAATCCATGTTCTTATCCACATACACAGCCACTCCTCCTCCACTCTTATTTTTTCTGTTTACACAATTAAATTCATATCCATCCAGTTCAAAATCCATTCCTTTATCTTCATTGATCCATGTTTCTGATATAGCAATTATGTTAAATATTTTTTTAAACTGACTTAAATATTCTTTAATGTTGTTAAAGTTTGCATATAGACTTCTGCTGTTGAAATGGATTATTGATAATTTGTTATCCGTTTTAATGATCCGATTAAACTGTTCATCTGTATAATAGCAACAACTGTCATTGATATTTGAGAAGAAATTATTGTCCGGGTCTATATCGTGCTCCAAGTCCAGTACATTGTGGTCTGTGTATTTAAATGTTCTCAGTTCTACTTTTCCATGATCAGCAATCCTTTGAGTTATATCCTTCTTGTCTCCAGATGTAGATGAATAGGTAGTAGATGAATAGGTTCCTCTGGTCTGTGTCATGGTGTTGTGATGTGTTTGTGTCCTCATACCTTATTGGTCATATTTGTCCAGATCCTCGCTTTAAGAAACACTATTGTTCATATTTGTCCAGCTCCTCGATGTTCCTTATTGCCATGACTTTTGCTTGTTCTGGTGATCCGTTCAGTTTGATGAATATTTTACAGTTTGAAGTCCATGTGTGCTGGATACAAAGAACAAACTGTTTGAAAAAGACTGTAAATACTGGCAATGGGTGATGTCATTTTTTTGGGAAAGCAATGTTTTTTGTCATCATCTCTGAATGCAAAGCCCAGTTATCCTAAGACATTTGTGGCATGACTGCTTTGAGTGACAGCTCGTGTGTTGTTGCTGTGGTCAGGATGTCTGAAGTTGCCGGTTGCATCTATTTTGAGCATCCTTTTACAAATATCTGTAATAATAAGGCTTGCTGCATTGCTAATTCTCCAAACAAATAACCCAAGATGTGTATGTACCATTATTTACATTGAATGGAATTACGGTGTGATGTCATTTAAGATTCTAACAGTATTAGCATTTTAACGGCTATTGGTAGCTTTATGATGTCAGGTCCAGTTAATCCATGATTACTGAACAAATCACTCATCTTCAACTGCTTATCCGGGATCGGTTCGCAGGAGCAACAGCTCTAGCAGGGGACCCAGACTTCCCTTTCCCGGGCCACATTGACCACCTCTGACTGGGAGATCCCAAGGCATTCCCAGGCCAGTGTGGAGGTTTAATCTCTCCACCTAGTCCTGGGTCTTCCCCCAGGGTCTCCTCCCCGATGGACATGCCTGGAAGGGGTATCCTCACCAGATGCCCTTACCGTGGCGTAGAATTTTTAATGCCCACACCAAAACAAAACCATTATGAGAACCACTACCCAGCCCCCAAAATACAACCCCTGGCAAAAATTATGGAATCACCGGCCTCAGAGGATGTTCATTCAGTTGTTTAATTTTGTAGAAAAAAAGCAGATCACAGACATGACACAAAACTAAAGTCATTTCAAATGGCAACTTTCTGGCTTTAAGAAACACTATAAGAAATCAAGAAAAAAAGATTGTGGCAGTCAGTAATGGTTACTTTTTTAGACCAAGCAGAGGAAAAAAATATGGAATCACTCACTTCTGAGGAAAAAATTATGGAATCACCCTGTAAATTTTCATCCCCCAAATTAACACCTGCATCAAATCAGATCTGCTCATTGACATTGACCCTATGCCATGACATTGACCCTATGTGTCTTTTTGCAAGGAATGTTTTTTGCAGTTTTTGCTCTATGGCAAGATGCATTATCATCTTGAAAAATGATTTCATCATCCCCAAACATCCTTTCAATTGTCCAAAATATCAACATAAACTTGTGCATTTATTGATGATGTAATGACAGCCATCTCCCCAGTGCCTTTACCTGACATGCAGCCCCATATCATCAATGACTGTGGAAATTTACATGTTCTCTTCAGGCAGTCATCTTTATAAATCTCATTGGAAAGGCACCAAACAAAAGTTCCAGCATCATCACCTTGCCCAATACAGATTTGAGATTCATCACTGAATATGACTTTCATCCAGTCATCCACAGTCCACAACTGCTTTTCCTTAGCCCATTGTAACCTTGCTTTTTTTCTGTTTAGGTGTTAATGATGCCTTTCGTTTAGCTTTTCTGTATGTAAATCCCATTTCCTTTAGGCGGTTTCTTACAGTTCGGTCACAGACGTTGACTCCAGTTTCCTCCCATTCGTTCCTCATTTGTTTTGTTGTACATTTTTGGATTTTTGAGACATATTGCTTCTGTCTTGACGCTTTGATGTCTTCCTTGGTCTACCAGTATGTTTGCCTTTAACAACCTTCCCATGTTGTTTGTATTTGGTCCAGAGTTTAGACACAGCTGATTGTGAACAACCAACATCTTTTGCAACATTGCGTGATGATTTACTCTCTTTTAAGAGTTTGATAATCCTCTCCTTTGTTTCAATTGACATCTCTTGTGTTGGAGCCATGATTCATGTCAGTCCACTTGGTGCAACAGCTCTCCAAGGTGTGTTCACTCCTTTTTAGATGCAGACTAACGAGCAGATCTGATATGATGCAGGTGTTAGTTTTGGGGATGAAAATTTACAGGGTGATTCCATAATTTTTTCCTCAGAATTGAGTGATTCCATATTTTTTTCCTCTGCTTGGTCTAAAAAAGTAACCGTTACTGACTGCCACAATCTTTTTTTCTTGATTTCTTATAGTGTTTCTTAAAGCCAGAAAGTTGCCATTTGAAATGTCATGTCTGTGATCTGCTTTTTTTCTACAAAATTAAACAACTGAATGAACATCCTCCGAGGCCGGTGATTCCATAATTTTTGCCAGGGGTTGTATGACTGAATAAACACAGAAACTGAGGTTAGCCTGTTCAGTGAGCTTGTCAGTGTTCTGCTTCATTTGTCCGCCCACATCATGAACAGGCCAATCTCCTGTTTTTTTCTCATGACCCTGTTACGAAAAGCACCCACTTTTCGCAGCACATTTTAAAAATTTTTCTATTTATAATCTTCCCCTTCTCCTAACTCTAACCATAACCATAACTTAAGTGTCTGCCCTCCTAAAACGTTAACCATGACCCCCCCCATGACTTTGATTTTACAAAGTGAAAATATCAGCTATATGTTTTAGCTTTAAAGTAATGCACTAATTTTGAAGGTTTTAGCGTTTAGACACACATGCCACAATGCATTATGGGTAAATTAGTTTCCTGACATGAGTGGTTGGTTGGTCGGTAACACACAACTTAATGAAACGTCTGGTGGGTTTTACAAATAAATCTGTATTTGTAAATATGTCATTTTTTTTCATTTGTAAAAAAAGGCAATTTGAAAACTGAAAATTTTGGTTTGTTCAGTGGATTCAGCACTTTTAGCAAATGTGTGGTAGCAAATGCTGTTCATACTGCCATGAACACTGCCATCTACTGGACAGTAGATGGCAGTGTTCATGGCAGTGTGAATACAACAGGCCAATACAGCTGTGACTTGCGAGCACAGATATCTGAATAGCTGCAGGTAACAGCGGGGCACGCCCACCTTTGTCCGTGGACGTCACTGCTGTGGGTAAAAAAAAAACAAAAAAAACCACACACCATAAAAACACCACAAGTTATTGAATCCCTCTTATTGAGCAGACAATGCATGTATGATCCTTCTGTTCCTCTGTAGATGACCCATGGTCATAGATGTACAATCATGAAATGACATAAATGAAGCAGTGCATGCTTATCCCGTAGTGAGCTGTGCACCAAAGGAGAGACACCGCGTCATGTAGACCAGAGCTCACGTGGGAGACGTGACATTCAGATCACCAGCTGATGTTCAAATGATCAGACAGTCCTTTTCACATGGAGCAGCCTATAAAGTAAAATCACCAGTTGTTTCAACACTGTCCATGTTAGTTTTACACTGGTGATTTTATTGTGTACCAGTACACACGCCGAGCGGCCGCTCCAGCCTGTGGCAAAATATATGCCACAGGCATATGTTTTTATGTTTTTCCACGTGAGGACAGCAGGCACATACACGTGCCTCACGGCGTAGAGTTGTAACACGGTCAAAACACGATACGTGTTCTTCAGCTGTGACGTCCAGGTCCAGAGATCTCAACATCTGTTGCTGTTTGGGGCCATGCCCCCCTGTTTGTGCAGCTCACAGAACAAATTGTCACTCTCTGTGAAACTAATAGACATTCAGGTGGATGTAGCTCACATTGCTTTATAAAATGGAGTAAGTGTAGGAAGAAAGCTGGTTATAAAGGTTTTAGCCAAGGTGTATCCAAGCTTAAGTATGCAGCTGTACATAACACCCCTCACTGTCCATATGCTCCTTGTGTCTGACTGACTTTGTAACCAGTCTCACCAGTCACAGCTGCATGTGAAAAAATAAACCAAGTCTTACAGCAATTCCCTGGAGATGTTGCAGTAATGTCCTGCGATAGATCGGTGGGCTGTCCAGGGTGTACCTCTCCTCTTGCTCAATAAGGACTGGGATAAATGGGTTTAGAAAATAGATGGAAGGACCAAAGTTTTGCTCCCAAATTATTTGTTTCATATCCTCTTGTTCTACAAACATACATCTTGCTTTCATCCTACAATTTGTAGAATCTTTAATGAGTGTTTCCAATGTCTCTCCAGCATTTCTGCATTGCTTGACTATTGATAGACTCATGCACATTTTTGGGTTTGTGATCTTCTTTAACTCACTTTTCATAATTTGTGAGGAAACAGGTTTGAACAGTTCAATCAATCACTTTTTGTTTTTTGTTTTTGATGACTCAGAGTCTCTACATAGCTACGTGCAATAACAATATGGTACGGCAAATGTATGAAATCCTCAAATTCTGACCCTGTAAAGATGATTTTGTCCCCACAACATGATGAATACAAACATGCACACACATATATGCACATGAACACGTGTCTTTCAGGGGGATTTTCACACCCTGATAAAGAGGAAGCTGGCTGGCTGACATGAGCAGATTGTGGATCATATGAGCCGATCCACACAGAAAAAAAAATTAAATAAATAAATAAATAAAAAATCACTGTCTTAGAAGTGATTCATGAACAATATAGGTGGGCGTAGGTGTGTGTGTGCGCGCGTGCATGCAATGGGGAGCCAGAAAGCCTAACACAGATGAATCTCCGGTTATTAATTTCCAGCCGCGGCCCCTGGGTGAGATGTTAATATAGGGCTGATTGTGACTAATTTCATATTAATTGCCATCAGCGATTACACACTGGCCAGTAATGTGGCTAATTTGTTGAAATGAATTTGTTTTTTGGAGGCATTTTAATTGCTGCAGGTGGGCAGCGTTTGCTTTGCTTTTGTGTTTTCAGCAGGAAACTTTTGAAGATGTGCTGCTGCATTTGTACTACTCCAGAATTACACGTTTACATGCATGTGCACACATGTGCATGCATAACCTTCCCGTGTGCAAACGAGTACACAAACAAATCTTTTTGATGTGATTGTAAATGCCATTGATATCTTATTCATCAATTTTATGCGTCTTCCTCCACCCATATATCTCTATGTTTGCGATCATTACAGTGGGGACGGAGGGACGTTTAAGTTGTTGCTTTTGTTTGTTGAATGTTTATAGCTTCCGTTAGCACATTCACAACGACCACTGAGGATCCAGTAAATACAAAATCCAAATCCCCGTATAAAAGAGGAGATGCCCTCTGGGCAGCCATAGCTCATAGTTGGCCTGATTTAGTGGCAGGCAGGAATCCAGGCTTGAATAAAGACAGAGAGAGAGTTGGGGGGGTGGGGGTGTAGTGGAAGAGAGAGGGGAAAGATAGCTCCCTGTGTGATAAATAGCCCCGGCTTGCTCTATTGCATTAGCCGTCCGGGCCGATAGATTGCGAGCCCAATAGACCCAGACGTATGCGATTGGTTTCTCATATAAAAGTTGCATATTAAATTCCTTCACAGGACTGTGCCCCCCAAGCATGAAGAAGGGAAGGGAAGAATGGGAGTTAAAAAACAGAAAGTGGAGAAGAGCAAGAAAAAGGCTTTTTATGAGAGGCGAAACGCAGGCAGAGTTGAGGGAGCCTGAGAAGACACGGGAAAGATAATGGCAGGAGGAAAGTAGCTTGATGGTGGAAAAGACAAATGGCGATGTCATGTATTTAATAAGTCCGTAGATATTGGGCGATGAGTGCGACCGTACGTCCATTTAATCAGTATTGCTTCTCAATGAAGATTTCTCTCTTTCTTTATACTCGCTCCCCCATCTTCTGTTCTCAGTTGTTCTTCGGTACATGCTAACGACCTCTATAATTGTTTCCAGGCTCATTAAGACGCTGATGTTTTAATAGTAATTAATCCGTCATTTGCCTACATGCAAACACGGGCCGCTGAGGTTTGTTCATTGCCATTTCAATACACTGGTAATGCAGTGGCCTCGTCAAAGGAGACAACATCCTGCTAATTTAGCTCATCACTGTTAATTGGTTGTTAAGTGCCTTTAATTACCAAAGCAGGCTGTGGGATTTGGGTCGTCAGAAAGACACGAATGGAAGTGATGGTCCTTGCTTGTGTGAACTGACTGATGTACGAAAGCGACGCACTGACCCTGTACATTGTTCATTTTTTTTTGATGTAGGCCTTTCACTTGTTTCTCTCTCCTTATTTCCTTTCCTCCGTCCTTCTGTCCCTTCCTCCATCTCTGTCTCACTCCCCATCTCTTTCTCCAGATATTATTAACTCATTAAGTTTTTTTCATTATTTTTAATAAAAGATGAGTTATGGCTTTAGCCTTAGTGTGGCGGCATCCCTCCACACCTTCCTCCTCCCTCACTCTCTTCATTCTCCTTCAGCCACTTACTCCCCTTCTTCTCCTCAGCCCCCTTTTTCCTCCTCCCTCTGTCACCATATTGTGCTCCTTCCTATCCGTTTGACCCTTGGACTCCAGTTGTTGACCTCGGCGTTGCTCGTTGCAGCCTTCTGTCCATCTCCTTTGCTTTCGAAACACCCCCCCTTCGTCTATCAATCATCTCTCTTTTTCATAGCATTGAGTCTTTAGGTGGCATTCATAAGATTTATGATTCATGATTCTCTCCTCTGTGCGTGTGTGTGTGTGTGTGACAGAGACAAAGAGAGACAGAGACAGACAGCAGGAGGAGACACACACAGAGAGAGGTTTGTCGATGACACGGTTGAATAATGACAATCTCTATGATTGATAACTCCTACAGATCTCGCCAGGTGTGTGTACTCTGTGTGTTTGTGAGAGTGTGTGAGTAAGAGAGATCAAGTGACAGAAAGAAAGAGAGTTTATATGTTCTGTTACACCCACATTAATTTGATGTTAAAGAAGCAATGATGAATGGTTTTCATGTAGTTTGAGCTGTCAATGGTCACTTCGGAGGGAGAAGGAGAGCGAGGGAGAGAAAATGATAGAAGGAGAGAGGAGAGGAGGCACAAAAGTGATCAGAATCAGTTGCCCGCCAGTGAACATGTGAAATTTACATAGAAATAAAAAGGGCATAAAAACATAATTGCTTTTCTTTGAAGGTGCAATATTCCTCAAAAGAAGCAGGACTTCACGGACAAAAAGTCATCTGTCGTTGCTGTTACCGAAGCTAAAGTAAGATTATTCTGCTTTTGATCCCTTCCTCTAGCTGTCATTGGTCATACATGTGTTTAGGTGAGTTGAGGATCAACTTTTCCAAAATCCTCTTTATAATCCTGGGTTGTGGTACAGTTTAAGTGAACTGACCTTTACTTTTAATCCAACCTTGGTATACCATCACCTACATAAAAATGTTTGGTGGCCATAGGCTCCCAGCTATAGCCAGGTAGGGATCAATGAAGGATTACACAGGGGTCAACATTTAAAAATGCTACATTCATATTGAAAGGTATACCGCATTATTTTCTGGATCATAAACATTACAAAAAGGTATAGTTTGGACTATCTATGACTGGATGTTATGGAGTTATGGGGTAAAAACAGCAAAAATTGTGACAAAAGCAGATTTCAGTTTGTACAGGGGTCAAAAGTTAAAGTTACACCAATTTTGGTAAAAAGTGGTGCAAATTATTGGGGGTGCTAATAGGGTTTAAAAAGGAATACTTAGCACCATGTGTCATGCTTAGTTATCACGTTACAGGGTAACATATGCCACATGTCATAGAATCCAATGGACGTTGACATTGTTTGACCTTTACCAAAATTAGAGCAACTTTAACTTTTGACCCCTGTACAAACTGAAACTGATCTTTGTCTCCATTCTTGCTGTCATGGCGTGACCCCATAACACCATAACATTCAGTCACAGACAGTCCAAACTGTACATTTTGGAATTTTTATGATCAAACTAATATCGATACCAAACTCAGTCATGCACCTATGGTTAATTTAAAGTTTACAATTCACCAACACAAACACAGGGAGACCATGCAAACTCCACACAAAAAGGCCCCAGGTGGGAAGTAATCTTCCGGCCTTCTTATTGAGGCAGCAGTGCTGCCCACCCCTGAAGTCCAGATATTGTTTTTTTTTTTCCAAAAAAGTTGTGAAATAACTGCCCACTACTTTGGTAGTGCAAAGATATTGTACAATGCCAAGATAACAGACTTGTCTGACCACCACCATTACTTTACTATGAGTGGAGTTGTAATTGACATTATAACAGAATCATTTCATAGGCTGCTGTTTCTTAGATTAATTCAGTCAATTGTAAAAGTGGAAATATTGTTGTTCAGCCAACATGGATTTTTGTGCTATAGCATATGTATGTGCTGATTGTACTTTGAAGTGCTGTGATATTACAAAGATAATGTTTTCAGTTCATTTCCGTGTGATGTATTTAACCAATTTCTCAACAAACTATATCAAAAGTTTTTCCATTATTCAACAGAATATGCTGACACCACCAATTTTAGTGCAAAGATGAGATTTCTGGTACTTGTATCAAATCAACATGTGAATCCATAGCAGATCTACTGTGGACTGTATAAAAAAAATACAAGAAATTCCATTGTATTCACGGGGTGAAAAAAGGGGCACCTGTGGTTGTCAAACTGTGTACAAAATACAGTAAAATATATAAATACCTTCACAAAAACACTTTAAAATCTGCAGCATATAACCACTGTCTGAGCCTATAGTGTGTGTGTGTGTGTGTGTGTGTGTGTGTGTGTGTGTGTGTGTGTGTGTGTGTGTGTGTGTGTGTGTGTGTGTGTGTGTGTGTGTGTGTGTGTGTGTGTGTGTGTGTGTGTGTGTGTGGCTTCAACCACGCAAAAACCGAGGAGAGCTGATATTTGCTGTTTGGTTGCCTTATGTATTTTGGGTCAAGAGTGAATGCTGCAATGCACCATGGGAGTTTGGGGTTTTGAGGTTTTACACATTGTTACTGTGGTTTATGTGAGTTTAACAGTGTTGTTAATGTTACAGATTTTTTTGTAGCGCATTTGGTTTATTCATCCATCCATCCATCCATTTTCTTCCGCTTTATCCGGAGTCGGGTCGCGGGGGCAGCAGCTCAAGCAAAGCCGCCCAGACCTCCCGATCCACACACACCTCCCCCAGCTACTCCGGGGGGACCCCAAGGCATTCCCAAGCCAGCCGAGAGATGTAGTCCCTCCAGCGTGTCTTGGGTCTTCCCCGGGGCCTCCTCCCAATGGGACGTGCCCGGAACACCTCTCCAGCGAGGCGTCCAGGGGGTATCCGGAAAAGATGATACCTCAACTGACTCCTTTTGAGGTGGAGGAGCAGCGGCTCGACTCCGAGCTCCTCTCGAGTGACCGAGCTCCTCACCCTATCTCTAATGGAGCGCCCAGCCACCCTGCGGAGGAAACTCATCTCGGCTGCTTGTACTCGCAATCTCGTTCTTTCAGTCATGAGCCAAATCTCATGACCATAGGTGAGGATCGGAACGTAGATCGACCGGTAAATCGAGAGCTTTGCCCCCTACTCAGCTCTCTCTTCACCACGACGGTCCGATACAGCGACCGCATCACTGCAGATGCTGCACAGATCTGTCTATCGATCTCATGGCCCATCTGTCCCTCACTCGTGAACAAGACCCCAAGATACTTAAACTCCTCCACTTGAGGCAAGGACACTCCACCGACCTGAAGAGGGCAAAGCACCTTTTTCCGTTCAAGAACCATGGCCTCGGATTTGGAGGTGCTGATTTTCATCCCGGACGCTTCACACTCGGCTGTAAACCCCCCCAGTGCACACTGAAGGTCCTGATTTGACGAAGCCAACAGAACCACATCATCCGCAAACAGCAGAGATGAGATTCTGTGGTTCCCAAACCAGACCCCCTCTACACCCTGGCTGCGCCTAGAAATTCTGTCCATAAAAATAATGAACAGAACCGGTGACAAAGGGCAGCCCTGGCGGAGGCCAACGTGCACTGGAAACAGTTTTGACTTACTACCGGCAATGTGAACCAAGCTCCTGCTGCGGTCGTACAGGGACCAGATAGCCATTTGCAAAGGACCCCGGACCCCGTACTCCCGGAGCACTCCCCACAGGGTGCCCCGAGGGACACAGTCGAACGCCTTCTCCAGATCCACAAAACACATGTGGACTGGTTGGGCGAACTCCCATGAACCCTCGAGCACCAGATGGAGCGTGTAGAACTGGTCCAGTGTGCCGCGACCAGGACAAAAACCACACTGCTCCTCCTGAATCTGAGGTTTGACCATCGGTCGAATTCTCCTCTCCAGTACTCTGGAATAGACCTTACCGGGGAGGCTGAGGAGTGTGATCCCCCTATAGTTGGAACACACCCTCTGGTCCCCCTTCTTAAACAGAGGGACCACCACCCCAGTCTGCCAACCCAGAGGCACTGTCCCCGATCGCCACGCAATGTTGCAGAAGCGTGTCAGCCAAGACAGTCCCACAACATTCAGAGACTTAAGGTACTCAGGACGGATTTCATCCACCCCAGGAGCCTTGCCACCGAGGAGCTTTCTAACCACCTCGGTGACTTCGGCCTGGGTCATGGATGAGTCTGCCTCTGAGTCCCCAGTCTCTGCTTCCTCTTTGGAAGACGTGACGATGGGATTGAGGAGATCCTCGAAGTACTCCTTCCACTGCCCGACAACATCCCCAGTCAGGGTCAACAGCTCCCCACCCGCACCATAAACAGTGCTGGTGGAGAGCTGCTTCTGCCTCCTGAGGTGATGGACGGTTTGCCAGAATCTCTTCGAGGCCGACCGATAGTCCTCCTCCATAGCCTCCCCGAACTCCTCCCAGACCCGAGTTTTTGCCTCTGCGACCGCACGGGCTGCGGCACGCTTGGCCTGCCGGTACCCGTCAGCTACCTCTGGGGTCCCACCTACCAACAAAGATAAGTAGGACTCCTTCTTCAGCTTGACGGCATCCCTTACGTCCGGTGTCTACCACCAGGTTCGGGGATTGCCATCGCAACAGGCACCAGAGACCTTGCGAACACAGCTACGAGCGGCCGCATTGACAATGGAGGTGGAGAACATGGTCCATTCCGACTGCATGTCTCCAACCTCCCCTGGGATCTGGGAGAAGCTCTCCCGGAGGTGGGAGTTGAAGACCTCGCTGACAGAGGGTTCCACCAGTTGTTTCCAGCAGACCCTCACGATACGTTTGGGCCTGCCAGATCTGACCGGCTTCCTCCCCTCCCAGCGGATCCAACTCACCACCAGGTGGTGATCGGTCGACAGCTCTGCCCCTCTCTTCACTCGAGTGTCCGAGACACGTGGCCGAAGGTCAGATGATACGACTACAAAGTCGATCATCGACCTCTGGCTCAGGGTGTCCTGGTGCCACGCGCACTTATGGACTCCTTTTTGCTCGAACATGGTGTTCGTGATGGACAAATTGTGACTAGCACAGAAGTCCAACAACTGAACACCACTTGGGTTCAGATCGGGGAGGCCGTGCTTCCTGATCACCCACCTCCAGGTCTCACTGTCGCCGCTCACGTGGGCATTGAAATCCCCCAGGAGAACAATGGAGTCCCCGGTCGCAGCAATATCTAGTACCCCTCCCAGGGACTCCAGGAAGGTCGGGTACTCTGCACTGATGCTCGGCCCGTAGGCCGAGACAACGGTGAGAGACCTGTCCCCAACCCGAAGGCGTAGGGACGCGACCCTCTCGTTCACCGGAGTAAACTCCAACACATGGCGACTGAGCTGGGGAGCAATAAGCAATGCAACCCCAGCTCTCCGCCTCTCCCCGTGGGCAACGCCAGAAAAATGAAGCGTCTAGCCCCTCTCCAGGAGTTGGGTACCAGAGCCCAAGCTGTGCGTGGAGGTGAGCCCAACTATCTCTAGTCGGTATCTCTCAACCTCCCGCACAAGCTCAGGTTCCTTCCCCCCTAGCGAGGTGACATTCCACGTCCCAACAGCCAGGGGCTGTGAGCATGGACCGGGCCACTGGGCCACCCGCCCTCGACCGCCACCCAATCCTCTCTGCACCCGACCCCCATGGCCCCCTCTGCAGGTGGTGAACCCACAGGAGGATGGTTTATTCAGTTTAGGTAAATCTCATGTTGCTATTACCATGAGTGACTTAAGTTTCATGTTGGTACCATGAATGAAATGTTTAGTGGTTTTAAGGTCATCAGGCACTGTCTTTGTTTGTCAAATTAAAACCACCTGCTTACATCATCAGTGCGTGTGTGGTGCTCATTACTTTCTGGACTCTTGCCATTCTAGCAGGGGGCATTAAGTTATCTTTAAATTAAAAGTGTGAGTGTGGTGAGTGATTTTAAGTTCAATGTAAGTACATAATATAATTATAAATACATTAAAAATACATGGATGACCAGTGTTGGGCACGTTACTTTGAAAAAGTAATTAGTTATAGTTACTAGTTACTTCTCCCAAAAAGTAACTGAGTTACTAACTGAGTTACTCCACTATAAAAGTAACTAGTTACCACTAAAAGTAACTATTGCGTTACTCGCCTCTTGGCCCCCCCCCCCTTCTCAGAGTGTGTTTCATAAGCCAGATGCATAGAGAGCAGGACAGCAAAGACAAGTACATTCACAGAGCTTTGCATTTATTGCAACTCAACGCAAACTATAGACAACAGATGGACATACAGTTCTCAAAATATGTTTTTAAAAAGAAAAGTACACAATTTAACAGAGGCTCATTTAAACTGAATTGAAAATGTATATGGATTTGTTAAATCCAACTTAAAGTCCAAAACATGCATTCATTCATCTTGCATGTATGCAATCATTTATCCAACCAGCCAACCCAGTCGTCTCACCAACAGCAAACACCTGCACAAAGGTTTTCATTTACTGCAACTCTAACTTACCAGAATTAGTACACAACTATAGCCAACAGATGGACATAAAGTGCTTCAATTTTGTTTCTTAAAGAAAGTAAATAGCTTAACAGGAGTGCTTTTTAAATTGAACTGAAAATGTTCATGCATTTGTTAAATCCAACTCTAAACATGCATGCATTCCTCTCTCCATCCATCCACCCAACCCAGTCATCTCAACATTTTAGCCCTTAAACCAGTGGTTGTATCGTACGAGAAGCAGCTTCTCAAATTTGAGGTCAGAGAGTCTGTTCCTCTTTGGGGTGAAGACCAGCTTCCCCAGGCTAAACAGTCTCTCCACTGGAGCACTGGATGGAGTGGCAGCATTATACTTCAGGGAAATTCTCTTTATAAGAGGAAATCCATGAAGTGAGTCCATCCCTTGGGCTCCTGATTTCAAATAATCTGCGACTTGACTTTCCGCAGTAGCAGAAGTGTCGTCCTCATCATCAAAGGAGAAGAACGCATCCTCAACAGTTGAGCTGGTACATGTGGGTGTGGTGGTGCTTGTACCTTTTTGCTGGTCTTCATTTCTTAGACTTGCACGACATACCGCCAGCAGCTCTGCTTTGGCCTTGTCCTTTCTTTCTTGTGTTCGCAGCCAACGTAACTTGAACCTGGGCAGAGTCACAGCAGCCAGGAGAGCACTGTCGCTCTCCAGCACCTCTGTAAATCTTGTTTTTATCGCCTGAAATGACATAAAGCAAAGAACATATGACTGACTGTCTATACAAACACACACACACACACACACACACACACACACACACACACACGAGTACAATATATACTCTATATTATTCATTTTCACAACGTATGGATGTATTAGACAGAAATGTAGTTCTTACCTCGACAATTGCCTCTGGAAGGTCCACAAGTATTTGGAGTCCACTCTTCAGCTCAAGGGTTTTCATCATCAAGGTCTCCAGGGTAGGTAGCAGCATGCCGTGGTAGCAGTTGTCCTCTCCCTGGAGGATATCTAGGGCGACTGTCAGCGGCTTCATCGCAATGCAATATTCCTTCAGGAGCTGATGCTCTTTTTCTGTGATTGCTTTCAAGCCGAACTTGGATGAGATGGTGTTGAGATCGACTATGGGAATCTCACAGATCCTAGCTAAGGCTTCATAAAAATAATTCCATCTGGTACTGCAAGGCACTATCAGCTTCTTTGCAACCACATCCTCTACAGTCTCTGCAGCCACTGTGGAACGGCTGGCCTTATTCCACAAGGCTGTGCATTTTGCAGTTGCACTCCTGTAAACTGCCTTCTCTGGTCTGGAGAGAATCCACTTCTCAATGTCAGAACAAGACACAAGGTTCAGTGTGTGTGATGCACACCTGTAGTATGGTGGTAAATTAATCACATCGTCATCCTCATCAACACGGCTTTGCAAGACATCATTCATGTCAACAAAAGTCACCTCATCATCTTCCTCATCCCCAGAGTTATCCTCCTCGACTGACTGATACCTCTTAAAAGCCTTAATGAAATTTGAGCCATTGTCAGTGACAGTTGCTGTTATTTTGTGCGAAATGCCATATGACGAGTGGATGTTGTCAAGCTCTGTGGCGATACTCTCGTGTGTATGACGGCCCTTAAACCGTCGGCATGCCAGGGCAGCTTTTTTTCATTCCATGTTTGTTGGTGGATGTATCCAGTGTGCAGTTACGCCAAGGTAGCTTTTATTGTGTGCAGTCCATATGTCTGCAGTAGTTGCCAAATATTCCAGCTGTTCAAATTCTTTTTTGAGCTCAGCATTCATTTTAACATATTCGGCATCAATGTATTTCGAAAATGTCTTTCTACAAGGCGGGCCGACGCCTCCTTTTCTTGGTATTTTCCCTGTCAGAGCCCTGAAGGAGTCTGACTCCACTGTTGACATCGGCAGCATGTTCTCCACAATATATCTCCCTATCAAGTCATAGAGCTCTGTCTGCGTTAGTTTTTGGGGAGCTGAAGCACAAAAATCAAGCTTTTGCTGCTTACACAGTGAGGGTCCTTCACTGTGCCCTTTGTTAGCGGACCCCACGTTAACACCAGCCCTGCTACCTGTGTCTTGGTCTTCTTGGGCCACTAGTTTAGCGGAAGCGTGAGCCGTCGACAGGTGTTTCAGTAGGTTGGAGTTGCTTACACAAGACGTGGACAAAGTTTTTGCTCGGGGACATAATGTACACTCGACGTGTACATTTTTACCTTTGACCTCAACGTGGTTAAAGTAGTGTCTGTATTTCCATCTGGCAAACGCTGTCTTCACACTTGAATCCTCCTCACTCGCCATCTCTCGCTATGCGTTGTAAACACCCTCCACTATGCATGCGCTCTAAACACCCACCCACCTAGTTTCTCTGATTGGCTGAAGACGTAATCTTACTATACCTTAGCCAATCATCATTGCTTAGGCGGTTATCTCACCCTCCCCTCCTTTGTCACTCACACACACACACACACACACTGACAAGACACACACACTTGCGCCTGAGAGTCCTGTGTCTGTATGCGTGAAGTAAAAAACAAAAAAAAAGATTATTGAGCGGCTTCAGTAACGTGCAGTAACGGGGTGTCGGTAGTGGTAACGGCGTTATAGTGACAGTCAGAGTAATTAGATTAATCGTTACTGAAAAAAGTAACGGCGTTAGTAATGCCGTTTATTTCAACGCCGTTATTCCCATCACTGTGGATGACACAAGAAAGTGAAAACACTTATTTCTATTGTGGTCCATTTAAAAATTTAAAAATCAAATGACATAATAGAAGTACAAATAAAATAATAATAGCGCATATGAACCTAAACAGCACAAGAACCTAAACAATTTGTAAATACATTCAAACAGTAAATTAACATAAAAAAATCACACAATTAACAAGAAATAAAAGGGATGAGTTCTTCTTCTAAAAATTTTTGAGGTCTAAGGTTCTAAAAACATTCTGGACTCACACACCATTCCAACTCATTATACAAGCTTTGCTTAATTTATTACTACCCTTAGGGCCCCTTCACACATAACACAATTGAACCCGACTAGTGCACAAAGGAGGAATTGCATGCCATTCGTCAAAAATCGGAGCCACCTCATACGCTTCGTACACCTGTTGCTACAACCATTTACACACACAAGCGGCCGAAAGACAGCGAACACCCTGCACATGCTCATTCGATCCCCCTCTCGGCAGGTGTTGACCAAATTACAGGTGTCACACATGAACATCTAACACCACTCGCTGCACACTTAGAAAAGGCGGGGCTATTCACGCTCCTGGTTCGACAGTAGAGAGCAGGCAATCACAGTCGACCTGTCTGTGAATATTGTCAAAGTGCAACACAAGTGTGGTGTCACCTAGAAAGACACATGGGTGTAACTGTGCTGACCCCCCCCCCCCCCACACACACACATACATAAATGGCGTGTGGAGTGTGTCGTCGTTGTCTGCCTACCCCCAACACAAATGGCTTGTGGAGTGTGTACCACCAACACACCACCAACACACACCAACACACACACACACACACACACACACACACACACACACACACACACACACACACACACACACACACACACACACACACACACACACACACACACACACACACACACACACACACCATGAACCCAACATTATCAGCTGTGGCTGAAGGTCCCAGTGTCCAGTTGCTTTGATCATATGCTTTGTTGTGGACATACAGCACTTGTCAGCTGACTGCAGACTGTCAGCTGGATGTGACCATGCACACAAAGTGTCAAATTAAAAACACAGACATCAGACAGACGCAGGAGCAACACATAATAATAAATACATTAAATTAAAATCACAGAACACAGCAACAGAGAGTGAGCCCTTTTTTCTGTGAGCTGCAAGGTCCACTAGGCATGTCCCCCTGCGATGTGCAACTGGTCAAATACCTGTGCTTGCAAGTCATAGCTTGGGAACACCTGTACTGGCTTGTAGGATATTAAGTGGCATAACTATAGTGTGAAGCGCGGACGTTGGCATGCTGTCCTCGTGTCGAAATAAATTAAAACACATATTGCTTCAGCTGACTGCTGCACCAGTACACCGCAACGCTGATGAATATCGTGCCATGCAGGAAATCACCCCATGGGATGCTCCCGCCTTTTGTCAGTGATTACGGCGCTTTTTGCACTGTAATTTAAGACTTCTTCTTTGTCTACATAGTCTAATTTCTCTCTTTTTTTTAAAAATACATTGATCTCCTTGTTGATTTTAGGAATTTTACACTCCTGTTACAGGATAGTGATGGTAGTGCAGTGGTAAATTTTATGTCTGTTAATTAGAGCTTTCGTAAATTGCAGGTTTGAATCCCGCAGGTGGCATGTATTTTTTATTTCTCCATCGCAGCAGTGGTTCCACACACTCCAGCTGGTTTTTATTTTTTTCCACAGCAGCTACATGATGTGGTTCTACACACTCCAGCTGCTCGCACTGTGTTCGTGCACATGCACAAGCATGCATGAAACCATCACCGGTGTGTTGTGCACACCTGTGTGACTGTGTGTCCCTCGCGACAGCAGGTGGAATGTTTCGTGATTCCTCATTTCATGTTTGGTTTGCGGATTTTCTTCTGGTTTCTGCATCTTTCATGTTATGTGTGAAGGGGCCCTTACCACAAAGATGTCAGCGACCTATTTTATAAACTCTACCCAATCTACATACATGTCAACCTGTACGGATTGTCCGTAAATTATACGTATTTTTCCGAGTTTCAGAGTCATACGGGCGTATGAATAAAGTCTTACGGATATTCAGGGTTTGGTCTGCAGCAGGTCTGTAATCAACCGTTTCTGCACTGCGACTCCACTTTGATGCATGAGCCATTGAAGCAATGCTTTGAACCACTGGCTCGTGGTTCTTTGATTAGCTGCTCTTCAGAAGCGAATCAACTCTTCTTAACTCCTCTCAAAGCCATTAAAATATCATGAGTCACTTTTGTGTGGATTAAAGTCACTAACTGGGACACTTGTCATGTTGTAGTCAAGAAACGAAAGTCGTCCTCCGTTCTGCTGACACAAAATTGTCACTTTAAATAAAATGACACCTCTTTCCAAATGCTGTAATACAGAAAATAAACTGCAATTTACTAAAACATTTTTTTTTCTTCCCACAATGAGACATCCTTTGTTCTTTGTGAATTAAACTGATGCTGACGTGCAGCACAGCCAGCTGTAAAAGCTCAGCTCAGATATATGGAAAGACATTCATGCCAAAATGTCTGAAAGGAAATGCTTTTGACAAAAACTACAGATTTGGTTTATTTCTATTTATGTCCAGAGATCAAGGATCCACCATGTAGAGTTTATTATGTCCAAAGTTTCAGGATCCAGTGACCAATTTCATATTTATTTAAGACTCAATAAAATGTTGTTCAATTCGATTTTTAATGTTTGGACAACAGCCTAGGCTCCCAGTTGACTTTTTGTTGGGCCGCGTAAATTAATTAACAAACACAAAGCATGGAGGGATTGGTCAGCAGCAAGGGCTTACTGGTGAAAAGGAGACACCAGCAGTGATGGTCCCTAAAGAAAGAAATAAGCACCCCAGTCACACGTGACACACACACCACAATCACACTGTGAAGGTCCAATCCTACGGGGTGGGTGAAGCACAACACACCAAAATCGAGGGATCCAACACCCTGGGCCCCTACACCACCACCGTTGCCCCACAACTGAAAAACAAATAAAAGAGATCAAAACAATCCCCCCAATTAGACATAGTTAAAAAAAGATTTAAAATTAACCACGGACTAGACGCCAAAAAAAAAGCACATCAGCCAATATTAAAAAAAAGAAATATACAGTTAAAAGAAAAAGGATAAAATAAAAAAACAAAAATTACTAGACTCTAATCCAAACCCCCACAAGCGCTACTGCGCAAAGAGGCCTGGATATGTTGCGGGTGTCTAAGTTAGCCACCAGGGGGGTATGCTAACATTAACACGTACAGACAACACGCTAAAACCAAGTAAGGCAAAGCAGCAGCGGTCTCATGCAGCCGGTCCAGAGCTGCTGTCCACACCAGAGATCTGCCATGACATCACAAATTACTACAAAAAAGCCAGAACATATGCATTGCTAACACGTTGAGCTACATACCAATGAAGGAGCCGCTTAATCACAGGAAGGGAGGGAGGAGCGCCACAGCTGCTGATGCCGCCGTAATGACCTACGGATCACGTTTCCCCCCACAACATGATAACCACAGATTTCCTGCCTGCTGTAAATTTACAGATATAATAATAAGCTATGGCCTCATTTAGCCGTCTTGCAGGCAGTGCGATTACAGCAACGTACTTGAGCTGCAGAAGACGAGGCGCACACCCAGATAGCGCACAGAAGGAGGCTGGCAACTCACTGCACAATGATGTGCTGCAGAATAAAATCATTAACGACAAACACCAAAACAATAAAGTTGATACGCAGCACAGCACTGCCACATACCTGCACCAGGAGTGAGGCAAAAGAAACCAAGTGGTGGAAGTGGAGCGGCTAAGCTTGCCTGCTCAATACCATGCCGAACCAGGAAGGGCCCACCCATAAGGCACCACTCCTTTTGAAGTGCGCCCCTAACGAGGATTGGATGAACCAAATGACAATCAGGTGAGAGACAGGGAATACTCCTCCTGCTACATTCTACCCCCGCCTTTTTCATCGTCGCCCCGACGATGCATCGATTCAACCTAACCTAATCCCAAGGTCTAAAAAGGGCAATCATGGCATTGGACACTGGGCCAGAACCACCCAGCCTTCCATCCACCACTTGACCCACGGGCCTAAGTAGATGGTACCTATTGGAGTGCTGGCCTGCTGTTGACCGTGCAGTTTGCCTAACTGCTCCCCCAGTGGCATCCAAAGGAGCAGCTTGTGAGCATGCCAACGGGGCAGGTGGCAAATCAGTCACCTCAGGGGCAGGAGAATCTAACACTTGCCCTGGAAGAACTGCACCACCCTGCAACGGTGAGGTGCTTGGAATCACTACCACCCTGCGACTAGGAGTTCCACAACAAGTTCCACGAGTCACCACAAACAGATCACTTTCTGGGGGTTCCTCCTCCAGAAGCTCTCCCTCCAGAGAAAGAGGACCCGGGTCCACAGGGGTACCAACTCCAGCCACTACCTTTAACAGGGTTCTGTGGACTGTTTTAATTTTAGAGTAGTCCTCCACGGGGGCGATAGTATACACAGAGCCCCCGTCTTTTGGTGCTTTCAGGACTTGATACAGAACAGAACTCCACAAATCCTGAATTTTATTACGGCCCTTTGCACTACAGTCCCGCAACAACACCAACTGCCATCCTGGACCTGCCGATTATAGTTGTTTCGTCAATGCTCTGTTACCAACCTCAACCTCTCTCTGGCACCCTCAAATGCCATCCGCAACTGGGCTTGGTGCTCCTGAATCCATTCTGAAACACCACCACGAACTGGACTTTGAACACGGCCCAACAAAAAGTCAACTGGGAGCCTAGGCTCTTGTCCAAACATTAAAAAGAATAGAGATTCACCTGTTGACTGATGGGGGGTGGTGTTATATGAATAAAGGAGTTGCGGTAGGCAGGCGTGCCACTCACGTTTCCGAGAGGCGGGCAAAGTACGCAGCAGGTTGTGGAGGGTTCGATTAACCCGCTCACACTGCCCATTGCCAGCTGGATGATATGGCATTGTACGGGACTTTTCAATGCCATAAAGACTACAAAGCTGCTGGATCAGCAAACTCTCAAAGTTACGCCCCTGATCGGAGTGAATACGAGCGGGGACCCCAAACTTACAAAACCACTCTGTAATCAACACTTGTGCCACAGTAGATGCACGTTGGTCATGGGTGGGAATGTCCAGAGTGTACTTACTAAAATCATCCGTCATAACAAGGACGTTCTCCAGGCCTGTAGCAGTAGGTTCCAGTACCGTAAAATCCATGGCCAAGATCTCATTTGGCCGAGATGCAAGCAGGTGCCCCATGAAGCTAAGAGCGACTGGTTGAGTGTTTCTGGTAACCTGGCACCTATCACAGGACCGGCACCACTGCGCCACGTCAGTGGACATGCCTGGCCAGTAACAGCGCAAACGCAACAACTCCGAGGTCCTTTCAACACCCTGATGGCCATGTCTCTGGTGTACTTCCGTTAATACCTCTTCCTTTAATGCTACAGGTAACACCAACTGCAACACCCCCTCAATACCATCAGGGCGGAAGGCCCGCCGATACAACATACCCTCCCTCTCCACCAAGCGGTCCCACTGGCAGAGCAGAACCAAGGCAGAGTGGGAGAGTTGTTTACGCTCCACGTAAGTTGGACGCCGCTTCTGCACCCAAAAAGTCAAAAGTTCTTGAATGACCGGGTCAGCCTGTTGGAGTTGGGAAAGATCCTGGGGCGCATAATGAGGCAGAGCCACAACAGCACCCTGAATCGCTTCCGTGGCGCTAGGCTGCAGTACCCGCTGTAAGGCTGCAGGAACCACCGTAGCAGGCAGCATAGCCTCCAGGTCTAACGGGCCAGGAGGATGTTGACGAGACAACGCATCAGCGTTCCTGTTAACCCAACCAGTCCGATAACAAATATCGAAATCGAACTGCGCGAGTTGAGCTGCCCAGCACTGTTCCATGGCACCAAGCTTAGCTGATAAAAGGTGGCTCAAGGGATTATTGTCAGTATAGACCACACACTTATGACCAAGCAGGTATTCTCGAAACTTTTCAGTCATGGCCCACTTGAGCGCCAAAAACTCCAGCTTCATAGAGCTGTAATTGTCCATATTGTGCTTGGCGGGCCGTAGACCTCTGCTGGCATAAGCAATCGGCCTAATCTGGCCATTCTGCTGCTGTGACAATACTGCCCCCAAACCACCATAGCTTGCGTCCACATCCAGGATAAACGGAAGGGAAAAGTCAGCGTATGCCAACACAGGTGCAGTGGTGAGTTTGGTCTTCAATAACTCAAAACTCCGATGACACTCATCAGACCAGTGCTCAACCATAGTAGGCGATCTATTTCTAGACCTTTTCCCTCCCAGCTCAGCCACCAATCAGTGTAAGGGTGCTGCCAACTTGGCAAAGCCTTCCACAAACCGGCGGTAATAGCTAGCAAAACCCAGAAATGACCGCAGTTCAGAAATTGTGGTGGGAGGCTGCCAATTAGCCACCACTTCGACCTTACAAGGGTCTGTAGTAACACCCTTGTCAGAAATCACATGCCCCAAATAACACACTTCCCTCTGAAAGAAGGAGTATTTGGAAAGCTTTGCTTTAAGGCCCTCTCGCTGTAACCGCTCGAGCACCACCTCCAACCTTTGGAGATGTTGATCAACAGTCGAAGAGAAGACCACAATATCATCCAGGTAGAGCAGCAATGACTGGCATTGCTGATCACCAAAAAGCCTCTGCATCAATCTCTGAAAGGTGCTCAGAGAATTACAGAGCCCGAAGGGCATGCGATTCCACTCAAACAAGCCAAAAGATGTACAAAACGCCGTTTTGGCTCGATCTCCCTCTGCAACCGGAACCTGATTATACCTGCTAGCGAGGTCCAAAGTCGAAAACCAGCGAGCCCCAGTCAGAGCATCCAAAGACTCCTCAATACGAGGCAGAGGGAAAGCATCCTTCCTGGTTTTACTATTTAACTCTCTGTAGTACACACATACGGAGGCTGCCATCCTTCTTTTTAACAAGGACAATGGGAGAGGCATACGGACTGCTACCCTCCCGAATCACCTGAGCCTCCAGCAGTTGATTTATGTGTGCTTTTACCACCTCATATTCAGATGGAGGAATGCGCCTGTAATGCTGCTGAACAGGAGCATCATCCAACAAAGGGATGTCATGGGTGATCAAATTGGTACAGCCAAGGTCACCATCATAAGCGGCGAATACAGACGCATACTTTGTGAGGAGAGCCCTGACCATACACTGGTCTTCAACAGACAAAGAAGGCAAGGGAAGGGAGGCGATCTGCTCAGAAACAGAAGTGGAAGCCGACTGAGATAAGACTGTGGCCACATTAGATGGTACTTCTGTGACCCCAGCAGGGAGACTCACAACGTCTACCTCAGTGAGGCTGCCAACTACAGTACAAGGATAAAGCAGTGCCTCTGTGGTACCTACATTCACTATAGGAATGTAGGCTGTCCCCCCGACAACCCGAACCAAAGCTGGCGAGGCAATTAGTCCAGCAGGGAGACCAGATTCCAAAGGCTCAAACAGTGCGGCATTGCCTGAGTATGAATGTTCAGAACAGGTTGCTGCAACAATCCGCATCACCCCACCAGGAATTCGCCACATCCTCCCACCACACACCTTGACCTCACCAGAGGCAAACCAACAGGTTGACACACTAGCCTGATGACACGAATGTAGTGCCCGCACAACCGCTTCGGGGGCCTCAAACACAGATGGCAAATCGAACAATGCGGGACCATGTTGGCCAAACAGCTCCTGGTAGCACTTGCATATGCTGTTCATCCCCAAAACACCGGGAGCTGGCGCAAACCCGCCACCAGGAGGATCCTGGACCACAAGGACCCCACATTGCGGCATCAGCTTGCCACAAAACTCAACCGGAAGCTCCAAATAGCCAATATAGGGGATAGCCAGGCCATTGGCTGCTCTAAGTTGAAGCCATTGGCAAGACCGAAGTCTGTCCTCGCCTCATGGCTTAAAATGTTGAAGGAAGAAACTCTCTGTAATTGTAGAGACCATAGAGCCAGTATCCACTAAACAAGGGACACTGACTCCACCCATGCTCACAGCTAAATGGGGACAAGATGACACCAATTTAGCAACTTCAGAATTGCCAACGGCAAACTTTGAGCCTGTGGCTACACCCTCAGAACTGTGGCTCTGCAATCCGGCGGGAACTAGTTTTCCGCCGGTTCAACAGAATGGGTCAGCCATCTGGTCATCCATGCAGAAGGAGAAAACTGAGTGCCTGAGGCCACACGAACCCCATCACACTCCCTAGCAAAGTGACTGGGTTGCTGACATCAGTCACAAATAAGAGGGCCACGATGGGAGCGACTACGCTGGCGAGAGCTGCGTAACTGGGAGATGCTCTGAGTGAGCTGATTAAGCTGCTCCTGCTGGAGTCTGATCATCTCCCTCATCTCAGTCAGCTCAGACCCATAGGATGGATTAACTGTGGGGCCACCGTTGATACCATACTGAAAGCCAAGCAGTGAAGGGACAAAAGAACTATGACCCCGAGAACCCCCAGACAGACCCTCCCGTTCCCACCGAATTGCCTCACGCCGGACCTCAAGCAATGTAGCAGTCGGCTGCCAGTGCACATATTGTTTCAACTCCCGACGAAAGGAGCCATCACTAACATGCTCTACAAATTGATCACGTAGCAGGGTGTCAGCATTAGGCATGTCGCCCGGGGCACGCTGTCTAACAGCCGCCATTAAACGCATTAATGCTAACGAAAACTCCTGCAACGTTTCACCTTCTTGCTGTCGTCGGGAGAAGAACGCTTCCTGCAGAGCAACATAGGAATCACAACAACCATACAACTGCTGCAACACTGCAATGATTTCATCTGGATCTTCCCGCTTTTGCCTCGACCGAAATTTAATCTCTTCACGTGCCTCCCCCCAAGATGATCAAACAAAAAGAATGCCCTATCAGATGTGGATAGGTGACACGCTCTCATACAAGCCTCTACCTCCTCAATCCATTTGTTCAGTCCTATCCCTGATCTTCCCCTAAACATAGGGCATTTCCGGTCCCGAGGTACCAAAACTAACCTCTCAGGAAGGGGGGCCTCAGGAGGTCCAGCAGACACCGAAGTGCTAGGTCCCAACCCAACTTTGGCCCGCTCCGGTCGTAACCCCTCATTGTCTGCCTTCAACTGAGCAACTAACTCTCTTAATTCCTGTAACTGTTCCTCCATGGCTACAACTCACCCAAAAAAAAAAAAAAAATTGCAAACCCACTGCTGCTTTGCCTCAAAACAAAAACAGACACAAATTAAGGAACACAGGTCTCTGCCCCCACCCTATGAGAATCCTGTTCATGATGCCAGAATGTGGCGACCCCTACAGGTCACCAACAAAAAAAGAGAGATTCTCAAACTAAGAAAAACAAGCAGAGTCGTGGTCCCAAGTTACAATAATTCAGTTTTTATTTTCAAATGTTTAAAATGGCCAACTTGTGTTGTGGTTAAAAATTAATTAACAAACACAAAGCATGGAGGGATTGGTCAGCAGCAAGGGCTTACCGGTAAAAAGGAGACACCAGCAGTGATGGTCCCTAAAGAAAGAAATAAGCACCCCAGTCACACGTGACACACACACCACAATCACACTGTGAAGGACCAATCCTGCAGGGTGGGTGAAGCACAACACACCAAAATCGAGGGATCCAACACCCTGGGCCCCTACACCACCACCGCTGCCCCACAACTGAAAAACAAATAAAAGAGATCAAAACAATCCCCCCAATGAGACATAGTTAAAAAAAAGATTTAAAATTAACCACAGACTAGATGCAAAAAAAAGCACATCAGCCAATATTAAAAAGAAACACACAATATACAGTTAAAAGAAAAAGGATAAAATAAAAAAACAAAAATTACTAGACTCTAATCCAAACCCCCACAAGCGCTACTGCGCAAAGAGGCCTGGATATGTTGCGGGTGTCTAAGTTAGCCACCAGGGGGGTATGCTAACATTAACACGTACAGACAACACGCTAAAACCAAGTAAGGCAAAGCAGCAGCGGTCTCATGCAGCCGGTCCAGAGCTGCTGTCCACATCACATGACATCACAAATTACTACAAAAAAGCCAGAACATATGCATTGCTAACACGTTGAGCTACATACCAATGAAGGAGCCGCTTAATCACAGGAAGGGAGGGAGGAGCGCCACAGCTGCTGATGCCGCCGTAACGACCTACGGATCACGTTTCCCCCCACAACACGATAACCACAGATTTCCTGCCTGCTGTAAATTTACAGATATAATAATAAGCTATGGCCTCATTTAGCCGTCTTGCAGGCAGTGCGATTACAGCAACGTACCTGAGCTGCAGAAGACGAGGCGCACACCCAGATAGCGCACAGAAGGAGGCTGGCAACTCGCTGCACGATGACGTGCTGCAGAATAAAATCATTAACGACAAACACCAAAACAATAAAGTTGATACGCAGCACAGTACTGCCACATACCTGCACTGGGAGTGAGGCAAAAGAAACCAAGTGGTGGAAGTGGAGCAGCTAAGCGTGCCCGCTCAATACCATGCCGAACCAGGAAGGGCCCACCCATAAGGCACCACTCCTTTTGAAGTGCGCCCCTAACGAGGACTGGATGAACCAAATGACAATCAGGGGAGAGACAGGGAATACTCCTCCTGCTACAATAAGAAAGAGAATAAAAATAGGCTTTAAGGCTTGACTTAAAAATGTCCACAGATTCCAACTACCTCACGGTTGTAGGAAGACCATTCCACAGAGCAAGTGCACAGTAAGAAAAAGCTCTTTGACCCGCTGACATAGAAAACCTGTAAAGCCTATTTTTAGTACACAAAAAAAAAAAAAAAAATCACAAGAGGTATCGATAAGGAATCGGATTGATAAGCGGAATCGATAATGGTATTGATATATTGCAGTACAAAAGGCTGCAATTTATGGTATCGCCCCGTGTGTTTGAAGTCGAAGATCATCGACATGCCCGTCTGCAACATCGGCACTGGCGAGGTGATTTTCGATACACTTGATGAAGTTCTGAGGTATGTTTTATTTTGTTAATTATATTCAAATTATTTTTCATGATTTTATTAATGTATTTCCACTAGTGACACACAGTTCTTGTTTCTGTAAAAAAATAACTAAATTTGACACATTCAGTTCTATAAAATTCAGCTTGACGCATGAATACTAGATCTCTATTGTCTGAAATTCAACTGTGGAGGAAAAACTAATGATCCTGACTTTAATGTCATTGTGGCAACTCATAATATGTGGACAAAAACCTAGTTACATGATATGTGGTTGTGTGTACTGTAATAAAACTAATTTTTCTGCGATTTGGAGGTTATAAGGATTTTGTGCTGATTTTATGGATTTTCTCACTTGGTTATATAGGTGGACCCTCAAAGGGGTTGACATGTATGAATCTAGAGCCCATGGAGCTCCACGGGCAACATGCTAGTGTATATATATATATATATATATATATATATATATATATATATATATATATATATATATATATATATATATATATATATAATGTATGTATGTATGTGTGTGTGTGTCTATGTCACTAAAACTTAAAACTTAGTCCTGAACTGGAGATACTCTGTTGAGGAAGCATGGACACCATTCTGCCAGGTGTTATTAATTAGTCTGCCAGGTGTTATTATTTAGTCTGAAATAACTGATAACTGATGTGCCTTAGACTGGTCACAATAGACGCCCACTTTAAAATGTGCAGTTGATTTTGTGAGGTGGATTGGATGGCCTGCAAAACATGGCAGCTGTGGGTATGGTGTGACACAAACCTTCAGTTCACAGACGACAGGTCTGGCAGATGTTCCTGTAGTGACCATGCCAAATGTGGCATTATAGTGTGTGAATAAACTACACATTTTACAGCGGTCTTATATTATGGCCAGTCCAAGGCACATCTGTGCAATAATCACGCTGTGTAATCAGCATCTTGATATGCCACATCTGCCGGTTGAATGAATTGTCTTAGAATAGAATAGATTAGACAGAACTTTATTGATCCCTTGGGAAACTGCGGTTCCAGCAGCATTGTGTAGCAGCACACAGGCTAAGACGCACACACGGTATCAAAAGTGAAAGTAAATAAGAAAAACAGTTTGCAATATAAATACACAATATAAACACCATACTGATGGCTACTGGTTTACTGGTTACTACTGGTCCTCTCATTCCTGTCCCCTGTCTTCCTGTTACTCCTCCTCCCCCTGAGTGAGGAGTTGTACAGTCTGATGGCCTTGAGGGACAAAGGAGTTTTTCACTCTGTTGGTCCTGCACTTGGGAAGGAGCAGTCTTTGGCTCCTTCCCAAAGAGGCTCCTTTGGTTGCTGATGACAGTGTGCAGAAGGCGACTGGCATCATTCATAATGCCCAGCAGTTTGTCCAGTGTTCTCTTTTCTGCCACCGAGTGGATGGAATTTAACAAAATTCAATTAACAATATTTAAGAGAAATAAGCCTTTTGTATGCTTAGAAGAAATGTTTTTGTTTGGTTTTTACTTCATTGCATGCAAATGAAAACAAAAGTTGCATTTATATTGTTTGTTGAGGGTCGTTACTTCACCCTCCCGAGGGGGAGTGAAGTAATGTTTTTTTGTGGTTCTATGTGTCCGTTTGTGTGTGTTTCCACATTTGGTAATACATGCATTGGAGTGTAACTAACCAAAATGGCTAATATTTATTACCGGACCAGTCGCTGAATCGGAAAATTGAAAATGGTTGAAAAATGTTTATATATAATTTTTGAATGGAAAAAAAAAACACTTTTTTTTTTCATTTTCACCAATTATTTGATTAAAAAAGGTTTTGTTAATTATTATATTTCACTAGTTGCATGAATGGGGGTGAAGTCTGCTATCTCTAATCGCCTTGTTACTTTCGAGCCATGCACTTATCATGATTGTGTAGCTTATGCGATGATCTGGATATACAAATCTGAACATATATCTGTGATTGGGGAACAGAGCATTCATGCGATACATACTGTCACAGTTATAATATTATGGAGCAGCGTTCCAGCTGGTACCTGTCTTGTTGGTAGATACGATACACATTTCATTACATACATAATGTTTTCTGTATCTTGATAACTCCTCTTCATAAGGCAGTACAACCCATCTCCATTCCCTCCAAGAAACAGTGATGTACCATTGCATTCTTTACTTAAAATGCTTTGCTCTTTATTAGTATGGCTGCAATTTTGTTTTCATTTGGAGATGCAGTGCATGACATTTTTCAGTCAAGGAAGCCCTACCATTATTTAATGCTTCGATCTTAAATATGATCAATCTATCTTTGTTAGTTGGCTATGTACCACAGGCTTTTAAGGTGGCAGTAATTAAACCATTACTTAAAAAGCCATCACTTGACCCAGCTATCTTAGCTAATTATAGGCCAATCTCCAACCTTCCTTTTCTCTCAAAAATTCTTGAAAGGGTAGTTGTAAAACAACTAACTGATCATCTGCAGAGGAATGGTCTATTTGAAGAGTTTCAGTCAGGTTTTAGAATTCATCATAGTACAGAAACAGCATTAGTGAAGGTTACAAATGATCTTCTTATGGCCTCGGACAGTGGACTCATCTCTGTGCTTGTTCTGTTAGACCTCAGTGCTGCTTTTGATACTGTTGACCATAAAATTTTATTACAGAGATTAGAGCATGCCATAGGTATTAAAGGCACTGCGCTGCGGTGGTTTGAATCATATTTGTCTAATAGATTACAATTTGTTCATGTAAATGGGGAATCTTCTTCACAGACTAAAGTTAATTATGGAGTTCCACAAGGTTCTGTGCTAGGACCAATTTTATTCACTTTATACATGCTTCCCTTAGGCAGTATTATTAGACGGTATTGCTTAAATTTTCATTGTTACGCAGATGATACCCAGCTTTATCTATCCATGAAGCCAGAGGACACACACCAATTAGCTAAACTGCAGGATTGTCTTACAGACATAAAGACATGGATGACCTCTAATTTCCTGCTTTTAAACTCAGATAAAACTGAAGTTATTGTACTTGGCCCCACAAATCTTAGAAACATGGTGTCTAACCAGATCCTTACTCTGGATGGCATTACCCTGACCTCTAGTAATACTGTGAGAAATCTTGGAGTCATTTTTGATCAGGATATGTCATTCAAAGCGCATATTAAACAAATATGTAGGACTGCTTTTTTGCATTTACGCAATATCTCTAAAATTAGAAAGGTCTTGTCTCAGAGTGATGCTGAAAAACTAATTCATGCATTTATTGCCTCTAGGCTGGACTATTGTAATTCATTATTATCAGGTTGTCCTAAAGGTTCCCTAAAAAGCCTTCAGTTAATTCAAAATGCTGCAGCTAGAGTACTGACGGGGACTAGAAGGAGAGAGCATATCTCACCCATATTGGCCTCTCTTCATTGGCTTCCTGTTAATTCTAGAATAGAATTTAAAATTCTTCTTCTTACTTATAAGGTTTTGAATAATCAGGTCCCATCTTATCTTAGGGACCTCGTAGTA
Organism: Thalassophryne amazonica; assembly: GCF_902500255.1. Classification (NCBI taxonomy): domain Eukaryota; kingdom Metazoa; phylum Chordata; class Actinopteri; order Batrachoidiformes; family Batrachoididae; genus Thalassophryne; species Thalassophryne amazonica. The sequence goes on from NC_047113.1 coordinate 28,537,325, forward strand.
CCATATCACCCCAATAGAGCGCTTCGCTCTCAGACTGCAGGCTTACTTGTAGTTCCTAGGGTTTGTAAGAGTAGAATGGGAGGCAGAGCCTTCAGCTTTCAGGCTCCTCTCCTGTGGAACCAGCTCCCAATTCAGATCAGGGAGACAGACACCCTCTCTACTTTTAAGATTAGGCTTAAAACTTTCCTTTTTGCTAAAGCTTATAGTTAGGGCTGGATCAGGTGACCCTGAACCATCCCTTAGTTATGCTGCTATAGACGTAGACTGCTGGGGGGTTCCCATGATGCACTGTTTCTTTCTCTTTTTGCTCTGTATGCACCACTCTGCATTTAATCATTAGTGATCGATCTCTGCTCCCCTCCACAGCATGTCTTTTTCCTGGTTCTCTCCCTCAGCCCCAACCAGTCCCAGCAGAAGACTGCCCCTCCCTGAGCCTGGTTCTGCTGGAGGTTTCTTCCTGTTAAAAGGGAGTTTTTCCTTCCCACTGTAGCCAAGTGCTTGCTCACAGGGGGTCGTTTTGACCGTTGGGGTTTGACATAATTATTGTATGGCCTTGCCTTACAATATAAAGCGCCTTGGGGCAACTGTTTGTTGTGATTTGGCGCTATATAAAAAAATTGATTGACTGATTGATTGATATACTGTATGCTTCCAACATGATGCTCACAGAATGAGTTGCTCAGGCAAATTATGGAAGTTGCAAGTTGGCTTTTTGGAAATAGACACAGAACAATACAGTCAAATGTCACACATTTCACCCTATTCTACATGAATTAATTACTAATTTCTATTGATTTGGATATTTTTTAAATAAAAACCTAAGATGTAGGTGCGATTGGTTTCCTCACCAATCACACAATTACTAAATGTTCATTTTCTTTGTCCAAGACACAGTTGAGATGCTTTGCACTTCCACTAGATGGCTCAGTTTAGCAATATGTAAAATGTATTTGTTGACCTTAGGTGAAGTAGTTGGTCTCATTTAATCTTGAGTGCAGTGAGTTCATCAACAATTTATTGATTCATTCATTTTCAGCCACTTATCCGGATCCAGATTGCACTGGTAGTAGACCAAGCAGCTCACTTCACACTTCCCTAACCTTGGCCAAGTCCTATAACTCTTACTGGGGGATCACAAGGTGTTCCCAGGCAAGGTGGTAAATATAATCCCTCCAGCACGTCCTGGGTCTTCCCCAGGGTCTCCTCCTAGGTGAACGTCCCTGTAAGACCTCCCAGGGAGATGACTAAGGGGCATCCCCACCAATGCCTGAACCACCTCAGCTGGCTCCTTTTGATGTAAAGAAGTAGAGGCTCTACTCTGAGTCCATCATGGATAGTCATGATTCTCACCCTGTCTCGGAGCGTAAACCCAGATACCCAACAGAGGAATGTCATTTCCGCTGCTTGTATCCATGACTTTGTTCTTTTGGTTATTAGTGTAAATCCACTTGTAAATCAAGAGTTTCGTCTTCACCTTTGCAATTAATAACAACAACACCTTAACACCCGAACAACTTAATGTTACATTTAGTTTGTGTCATTGCTGGATAACTGAAACATCATCCTTTGCTTGTTCACCAACAAATAACCAATGAAACCTGTGAGAGATTTCTCTCCTTTTTTAATGATAAGGTTGCTGCGATAAGGACCAATATTTCGCCCTCTTCACCTTGTGGCCCAGGGGCTAACGCATGTACGGCAGCATTTAGCCAGTTTGAGCCTGTGCCACTTGCTGTTCTTACTGGGATTTTGAATAAACTCAAAGCCTCTACTAGTCCTACAGACCCAGTTCCTCCTCGCTTTTTTAAAGAGGTCTGGGGCACCACTGGCACCTTTGTGAGCGAGGTAATAAACAGTAGTCTGGTCTCTGGCACTGTCCCCACTTTTTGTAAAAATGCTGTTGTTGAGCCTCTGATTAAGAAGTCTGGCCTTGATCTTGTGACTTTAGCAAATTATCGGCCCATTTCTAAGCTTCTTTTGGTTTCCAAGATCTTGGAGAAATGCGTGCTTGCTCAATTTCAGCCGTTTTTAGATGCACATGGCATTTTAGACCCATTTCAGTCGGGTTACAAAACGTTTCACAGTACAGAGTCTGCACGTCTTAAGGTTTTTAATGACCTGTTTTTAACAGCTGATGTGGGAAGCTCTGCTATTTTAGTGCTTTTAGACCTGACTGCTGCTATTGACACAGTGGACCATGCAACTCTCTTATCTCACTTGGAAACCTGTGTGGGTGTCAGGGGGATTGCTTTGAAGTGGTTTGAGTCTTACTTGAGTGGGAGGTCCTTCTCCGTGAGGCTGGGGGACTCCTGCTCCTCTTCTGCTCCTCTGCAGTGCGGTGTCCCCCAGGGTTCTATCTTAGGCCCAATTCTTTTTGCTCTGTATGTCCTCCCACTCGGGGAGATATTTAGAAAACATGGCATGTCATACCATTTTTATGCTGATGACTGCCAAATTTACATGCCGATTGTCAAGAATAACCACTGCCCCCTGACACCCCTTCTCAACTGTCTCGGTGATGTCAAGGCTTGGTTAGCACAGAATTATTTAAAACTCAATGAGGGAAAAACTGAAATAATTCTGTTTGTCAATTCCCGCTTTGACTTGGGACCTCTCCAAAGTTTTGTGCGTCGCAAAGTCACCAGCCTTGGTGTCACCATAGACAGCGCTCTTAACTTTGATAAACAGGTTAACGCGGTTTTAAAATCAAGTTTTTTTTACCTTCGTCTTTTATCAAAAGTGAAACCTTTTATCCCTTTTAAATTGTTTGAACAAGTCATGCATGCTTTTATTTCTTCTCGTTTAGACTACTGCAATGCACTTTATTCCGGAATTAGCCATAATGCACTTTCCCGACTGCAGTTAGTCCAGAATTCAGCGGCTCGACTTTTAACAGGGGCCAGAAAGTGTGAGCACATTACCCCAATTTTGGCTTCTCTGCACTGGCTCCCTGTACATTTCAGAATTGATTTTAAGATACTTTTGTTTGTTTTTAAAGCTCTGAATGGACTGGCCCCACAATATATCATCAGCTGCCTCCAGGTTTACACTCCAGCACGAGCTCTGAGGTCCGAGGGCCAGTCCCAGCTCATGGTGCCTAGGACGAGACTTAAAACTCGAGGGGACAGAGCCTTCTCCGTGGTCGGTCCCAGACTCTGGAACGCTCTGCCCCTACACGTCCGATCTGCTCCCACTGTGGAGTGTTTTAGGTCCCGTCTTAAGGCCCACTTTTATTCCTTGGCTTTTAACACTGCGTGAGTTGTACAGTCCTTGTGTCTTATTTTATTTTTATTTTGTTGAAATTTATTTTTTCATCATGGTTTTATTTATTTATGTATTATTTTATCTTATCTATTTTATTGTTATTATTGTTTTTATTGCTATTTTCCGTGTCTATGCTTTTGTTGTGCAGCACTTTGGAGACTTGGGTCTGTTTAAATGTGCTTTATAAATAAAGTGGATTGGATTGGATTGGATTGTTCATGGTTGGGGAGAGTTCTTTTGTTTGTAGTGTTGGTTTTTAATGATGACATAGTCTTATGTCCTCACAACTAGGTCCTACTTTCCCCAATTTTTGTTTCCTAAATTATGGTTAAATCGAATGCTAATTAAAGTGTTGTTATTGTCATTGCAATAGCAATGACAATAAAAAAAAACTAAACAAAACAAAACAAACAAACAAAAAACAAGCTGTACAGTTGTATGCAAAAGTTTTGGCACCCCTGATAATTTTCATGGTTTTCCTTTATAAATCATTGGTTGTCTGGATCAGAAGTTTCAGTTAAATATATCATATAGTTGACAAACGGTGATATTTGAGAAATGAAGTTTATAGGATTTACAGAAAGTGTGCAATAATCCTTTAAACAAAATTAGGCGGGTGCATAAATTTGGCACCGCAACAGAAAAAAAAAAAAAAAAAAAAAAATACATCAATATTTAGTAGATCCTACCTTTTCAGAAATAACAGCCTCTAAACGCTTCCTATAGCTTCCAATGAGAGTCTGGATTCTGGTTGAAGGTATTTTGGACCATTCGTCTTTACAAAACATCTCAGGTTTGTTGGTTTCTGAGCACGGACAGCCCGCTTAAAATCACACCACAGATTTTCAATAATATTCAGGTCTGGGAACTGAGATGGCCATTCCAGAATGTTGTACTTGTTCCTCTGCATGAATGCCTTTGTAGATTCTGAGCAGTGTTTAGGGTCATTGTCTTGTTGAAAGATCCAGCCCCGGCGCAACTTCAACTTTGTCACTGATTCATGAACATTGTTCTCAAGAATCTGCTGATATTGACTGGAATCCATGTGACCCTCAACTTTAACAAGATTCCCAGTACCTGCACTGGCCACACAGCCACACAGCATGATGGAACCAGCTCCAAATTTTACTGTAGGTAGCAAGCGTTTTTCTTGGAATGCTGTGTTCTTTTTTCAGCCATGCATACCACCATTTGTTATGTCCAAATAACTCAATTTTAGTTTCATCAGTCCACAGCATCTTATTCCAAAATGAAGCTGGCTTGTCCAAATATGTTTTAGCATACCTCAAGCAACTCTGTTTGTGGTGTGTACACAGAAAAGTCTTCTTCTGCATTACAGCTTCTCCTTGTGCAAAGTGTGCTGTATAGTTGAATGATGCACAGAGACACTATCTGCAGCAAGATCATGTTGTAGGTCTTTGGCGCAGGTCTGTGGGTTGACTATGACTGTTCTTACCATCCTTCACTTCAGCTTATCTGAGATATTTCTTGACCCGCCACTTGCGGTCTTCCATTTCCTCACAATGTTCCTCACAGTGGAAACTGACAGCTGAAATTTGTGAGATGTCAAGACAGGCGGCTGCCTGACAACCGTAGCGGCTGTACCCATAATGCAGACTCCCAAACAAGGCTTTGGTGTAAAAGAAATCTTCGTCTTTATTCCAGGCTTAGGCTAACTGTATTTTAACCATACAACACACTTTCATTTTGACACTCAAATGTAAGGATATAACAAATTAATGTCATTAAATATACTGAAAAGTTAAAGAATGAGACAATAATTTTCGAGATTAACAATAAACTCTGCATAACAATCACAGTTCTCTGCATATATATATATATATATATATATATACACTCAACAAAAATATAAATGCAACACTTTTGGTTTTGCTCCCATTTTGTATGAGATGAACTCAACGTTCTAAAACTTTTTCCACATACAAAATATCACCATTTCCCTCAAATATTGTTCACAAACCAGTCTAAATCTGTGATAGTGAGCACTTCTCCTTTGCTGAGATAATCCATCCCACCTCACAGGTGTGCCATATCAAGATGCTGATTAGACACCATGATTAGTGCACAGGTGTGCCTTAGACTGCCCACAATAAAAGGCCACTCTGAAAGGTGCAGTTTTGTTTTACTGGGGGGGGATACCAGTCAGTATACATTACCAACTGTATCTGCAAAAAGTAATGCTGCAGTTCTTTTAATATTTAAAGTTTGATGTCTCGGGATATGACTTAAATATGTTAACATTAAGAAAATCTACTTGTTGTTTAAGAGTACAAATTATATAATGACTTGGGGTGGGGGAGGGGGTTCCTGCCTTACCTGATATTCATTTGCTGATGTTAGAGGAAAGCATGTTAGCTTTAGCTAAAAACTTCCTAAATTTATCATTCATCCATTGACAGACAGACAGATAGACATACACACAGTCTAATTCAGAACCTCTGAAGGTAAGTGTTAAATGTGACTGGCAGCATATGTCCTCAATTCTATGTAATATGTACTGTTCTGTGCCTACTGTTGAAATATAGGGTTATGCCACTGTGAGGCGCTATAGTGCCACACTTTTTCTTTTTTTTCTTCTTCCTGAGAGCTGCGGTTACACTGTGAAAATGATGAGTGTATCTCGCTAATAAATATGCCATGCTTGGCTAAAAGTGATTTCTCTCTCCATCGCCATTTTCACCTGAATGCAACATGCTGCAAAGAAGAATAACTCAACAGGTTATGGGCCCAGGAGCCGTTTGCAAGAAAAAATTGTGAGTTTTCAGTTGTGAAGAAACAACACAAACAGCATGCTAATGGACTGCTAGCCTAGCAAGAGGAGCAAGCTAGCATCATGGATGAATGAGGGACAAGCAGGTTGCCTGGACTGGCATTAGACGGAGATGAGCGTAAATATGAGCTCTGGCAGACAAAATTGTTGGGACACTTCCATTTATTGGGGCTAAAAGACATGGTCCTGGGAGAACCGATGACCGAAGAAGAAAGAGCGGCGGACGGAAAGAAAAATGCTGATGCATACGCCGAGATGATCCTACTTTTAGATGACAAAAGCCTCTCATTGATTATGAGAGACACGCCCAATGATGGAAGAAAGGCTCTCAAAATATTAAGAGAGTTTTATGCTGGGAAGGGGAAACCCCGGGTAATTAACCTGTACACAATGCTTACATCACTTCAGAAGGCGAACGACGAAAGTGTATTAGACTATATCATCAGAGCAGAAACTGCGATTACAGCACTGTGGAATGCAGGTTGAGATGTTTGGAGACAGTCTACTTGTGGCTATGGTCTTGCAAGGACTGCTGAGAGTTACAAACCATTTGCCATACATGTGGTACATACAGATGACAATATCACGTTTACAGAATTTAAGACTAAGTTGCGAAGTTTTGAGGAAACAGAAAAATAAGTGCGGCTGAGTCAAGTGACAGTGTAGCTTAGTGTAGTGAAGACTCAGGGGATAACCGGGTGGCAACGCGCCAAAACAAATGCACGTGACCGGCGCAGAGATGACACAGAGATGGTGTGCTTCAAGTGTGTCACCAAGGACCATTGAGCGACATGGTATTGTCATTGCCGAAGTGACACACACAAAGACTCCACGTGTAGGCGTAAAGACAGGGACAGGAAGGATAAACAGGATGGAGCATGTAAAGTCACAGCCCGAGATGACGGAGCTAACTTCACATTCAGGATAAGAGACAGAGACACCGGCACCCAGCGACAGCAGGCGAGCAGCATCCAGGAAAGAGGACTGATGGTGGATATGGGGGCCACCTCTCATATCATCACTGACGTGACCAACTTTGACTGCACCTTCAGACCAGAAAGGCACAGCGTTGAGTTGGCAGATGGGACCCGATGCAGCGGGGTCGCACCGAAAAGGGGGACTGCTGAGGTTTCAAATCGACAACAGAGGACACCGACACAAGGCGTTGCTGAAAGACGCTTTGTACATACCGTTGTACCCTCAGAACATCTTCTCAATGAAGGCGGCAACAGCAAATGGAGCCACAGTTGTCTTCAGAGAAGAGAAAGATGCACTGATAACCAGAAATGGTACCAGATTTGACATACATGTACAAGTACATGTTAAACTATATTACAACCCCTGGCAAAAATTATGGAATAACCGGCCTCGGAGGATGTTCATTCAGTTGTTTAATTTTGTAGAAAAAAAGCAGATCACAGACATGACACAAAACTAAAGTCATTTCAAATGGCAACTTTCTGGCTTTAAGAAACACTATAAGAAATCAAGAAAAAAAATTGTGGCAGTCAGTAACGGTTACTTTTTTAGACCAAGCAGAGGGAAAAAAATATGGACTCACTCAATTCTGAGGAATAAATTATGGAATCACCCTGTAAATTTCCATCCCCAAAACTAACACCTGCATCAAATCAGATCTGCTCGTTAGTGTGCATCTAAAAAGGAGTTATCACACCTTGGAGAGCTGTTGCACCAAGTGGACTGACATGAATCATGGCTCCAACATGAGAGATGTTAATTGAAACAAAGGAGAGGATTATCAAACTCTTAAAAGAGGGTAAATCATCACGCAATGTTGCAAAAGATGTTGGTTGTTCACAGTCAGCTGTGTCTAAACTCTGGACCAAATACAAACAACAGGGGAAGGTTGTTAAAGGCAAACATACTGGTAGACCAAGGAAGACATCAAAGCGTCAAGGCAGAAAACTTAAAGCAATATGTCTCAAAAATCAAAAGTGCACAACAAAACAAATGAGGAACAAATGGGAGGAAACTGGAGTCAACGTCTGTGACTGAACTGTAAGAAACTGCCTAAAGGAAATGGGATTTTCATACAGAAAAGCTAAACGAAAGCCATCATTAACACCGAAACAGAAAAAAACAAGGTTACAATGGGCTAAGGAAAAGCAATCGTGGACTGTGGATGACTGGATGAAAGTCATATTCAGTGATGAATCTCGAATCTGCATTGGGCAAGGTGATGATGCTGGAACTTGTGTTTGGTGCCGTTCCAATGAGATTTATAAAGATGACTGCCTGAAGAGAACATGTAAATTTCCACAGTCGTTGATGATATGGGGCTGCATGTCAGGTAAAGGCACTGGGGAGATGGCTGTCATTACATCATCAATAAATGCACAAGTTTACGTTGATATTTTGGACACTTTTCTTATCCCATCAATTGAAAGGATGTTTGGGGATGATGAAATCATTTTTAGAGATGATAATGCATGTTGCCATAGAGCAAAAACTGTGAAAACATTCCTTGCAAAAAGACACATAGGGTCAATGTCATGGCCTGCAAATAGTCCGGATCTTAATCCAATTGAAAATCTTTGGTGGAAGTTGAAGAAAATGGTCCATGACAAGGCTCCAACCTGCAAAGCTGATCTGGCAACAGCAATCAGAGAAAGTTGGAGCCAGATTGATGAAGAGTACTGTTTGTCACTCATTAAGTCCATGCCTCAGAGACTGCAAGCTGTTATAAATCCAGAGGTGGTGCAACAAAATACTAGTGATGTGTTGGAGCGTTCTTTTGTTTTTCATGATTCCATAATTTTTTCCTCAGAATTGAGTAATTCCATACTTTTTTCCCTCTGCTTGGTCTAAAAAAGTAACAGTTACTGACTGCCACAAATTTTTTTCCTGATTTCTTATAGTGTTTCTTAAAGCCAGAAAGTTGCCATTTGAAATGACTTTAGTTTTGTGTCATATCTGTGATCTGCTATTTTCTACAAAATTAAACAACTGAATGAACATTCTCCGAGGCCAGTGATTCCATAATTTTTGCCAGGGGTTGTACTTGCATACTGATGGTGACTCTAAGGACCAATGTAATGCATGTCATGACATACAGACATGGCACAAAATATTAGGCCACTGCAATTATGACGATCAATCAATCAATTTCAATCAATTTTATTTATATAGCACCAAATCACAACAAACAGTTGCCCCAAGGCGCTTTATATTGTAAGGCAAGGCCATACAATAATTACGTAAAAACCCCAATGGTCAAAACGACCCCCTGTGAGCAAGCACTTGGCGACAGTGGGAAGGAAAAACTCCCTTTTAACAGGAAGAAACCTCCAGCAGAACCAGGCTCAGGGAGGGGCAGTCTTCTGCTGGGACTGTTTGGGGCTGAGGGAGAGAACCAGGAAAAAGACATGCTGTGGAGGGGAGCAGAGATCAATCACTAATGATTAAATGCAGAGTGGTGCATACAGAGCAAAAAGAGAAAGAAACACTCAGTGCATCATGGGAACCCCCCAGCAGTCTAAGTCTATAGCAGCATAACTAAGGGATGGTTCAGGGTCACCTGATCCAGCCCTAGCTATAAGCTTTAGCAAAAAGGAAAGTTTTAAGCCTAATCTTAAAAGTAGAGAGGGTGTCTGCCTCCCTGATCCGAATTGGGAGCTGGTTCCACAGGAGAGGAGCCTGAAAGCTGAAGGCTCTGCCTCCCATTCTACTCTTACAAACCCTAGGAACTACAAGTAAGCCTGCAGTCTGAGAGCGAAGCGCTCTATTGGGGTGATATGGTACTATGAGGTCCCTAAGATAAGATGGGACCTGATTATTCAAAACCTTATAAGTAAGAAGAAGAATTTTAAATTCTATTCTAGAATTAACAGGAAGCCAATGAAGAGAGGCCAATATGGGTGAGATATGCTCTCTCCTTCTAGTCCCCGTTAGTACTCTAGCTGCAGCATTTTGAATTAACTGAAGGCTTTTCAGGGAACCTTTAGGACAACCTGATAATAATGAATTACAATAGTCCAGCCTAGAGGAAATAAATGCATGAATTAGTTTTTCAGCATCACTCTGAGACAAGACCTTTCTAATTTTAGAGATATTGCGTAAATGCAAAAAAGCAGTCCTACATATTTGTTTAATATGCGCTTTGAATGACATATCCTGATCAAAAATGACTCCAAGATTTCTCACAGTATTACTAGAGGTCAGGGTAATGCCATCCAGAGTAAGGATGTGGTTAGACACCATGTTTCTAAGATTTGTGGGGCCAAGTACAATAACTTTAGTTTTATCTGAGTTTAAAAGCAGGAAATTAGAGGTCATCCATGTCTTTATGTCTGTAAGACAATCCTGCAGTTTAGCTAATTGGTGTGTGTCCTCTGGCTTCATGGATAGATAAAGCTGGGTATCATCTGCGTAACAATGAAAATTTAAGCAATGCCGTCTAATAATACTGCCTAAGGGAAGCATGTATAAAGTGAATAAAATTGGTCCTAGCACAGAACCTTGTGGAACTCCATAATTAACCTTAGTCTGTGAAGAAGATTCCCCATTTACATGAACAAATTGTAATCTATTAGATAAATATTATTCAAACCACTGCAGCGCAGTGCCTTTAATACCTATGGCATGCTCTAATCTCTGTAATAAAATGTTATGGTCAACAGTATCAAAAGCAGCACTGAGGTCTAACAGAACAAGCACAGAGATGAGTCCACTGTCTGAGGCCATAAGAAGATCATTTGTAACTTTCACTAATGCTGTTTCTGTACTATGATGAATTCTAAAACCTGACTGAAACTCTTCAAATAGACCATTCCTCTGCAGATGATCAGTTAGCTGTTTTACAACTACCCTTTCAAGAATTTTATGAGAGTGTCCTAAAGCTGCAGAATGTGGTTGATGGTATGCAAATCAAGAGCAAAACATGTCAACCAGAAAAAGAGTGTGAAGAGTGTATTCAGGGAAATTTGCCCAAACAAGAAATGGGGACCCAGATGCTGGAGCAGAGGCTCCCTTACAGTTAGTACACACAGATCTTGCAGGTCCTGTAGCCACAGAGTCCGTAGATGGTTACAAATATGAGCAGTCATTCACTGACAATTACTCAAGCGCAGTGTTTGTATATTTTCTGAAAAATAAAAGTGACACAGTTTAAGCTACGAAAAAATTCCTAGCAGATGTATCTCCTTACAGGAAAGTGAAATATCTCAGGTCCGATCATGGAACAGAGTATACATGCAATGACTTTCAATCACTGATGAGGAAAAATGAAATCAGACATGAGATGTCAGCTCCATATTCCCCTCACCAGAACGGGATTGCAGAACGGGGCTGGCGTACCCTTTTTGAGATGGGTCAGTGAATGCTAGTTGAAAGCAAGCTACCAAAACATTTGCGGCATTATGCAGTACAAACAACAGCGGTGGTACGTAACAGATGTTTTCACAGGCGTACAGGGAAGACTCCTTACCAGATGCTGACAGGCAAAAATGCTAATTTATCAAAAATGCAAAAGTTTGGGTCGGTATGCTACACGTACAAACAGGAAAAGGGAAAACTGGATTCCAGTTGTGACCAGTGGTGCTTTGTGGGATATGATACAAACAGCCCGGCGTACTTGGTATATCATCCAGATACAAACAGGGTGCTAAAACACAGACTGGTGAGGTTTGTGACCAGGACAGCTACACAAAAGCAGACACAGACAGATGAGACTTACCAAAATGACGACTATGACAACACGAGACAATCTAGGACTAGGGAGACCAGGCAGGAGGTTAATAGGAGCACAGAAAATGCTCAGGAGGAGAAATGCTCATAGTGGTAGTTCAACTTCTGTTATGAGGCCTACTGATCATACCAAACACAACAGAGTGTGACAAGTGATGAACCTGAGAGCAGGAGGTATCCAACTAGAGAAAGAAGGAAACCAAGTCACTTAGATGACTTTGTATGTGATGACAGTGACAGTGATGGGGCTTATACCACAGTAGACTACTGCTACAGGGCTGCATGTGGTGTTCCACAGACCTATGGGGAGGCTATGAGGTCAGCTAACTCTAAAGAGTGGAGAAAAGCCATGGATGAGGAGGGCCAATCTTTAAATGACAACAAAACATTTACCGTGATAACCCTGCCACCAGGCATGAAAACAGTGGGGGGTAAATGGGTTTACTCTATCAAGAGTGATATAGATGGAAAAGACAAGTATTAAGCACGATTTGTGGCCAAGGGTTACAACCAAGTCATGGGAATAGATTATGGGGAAACGTCTTCACCCACCGCAAACCTAACAAGTGTTAGGGTGATGTTACAAAAAGCGGAAAAGGAGGGCCGACTCCTGCATCAGATGGATGTGAAAACAGCTTATTTGCACACCCCATAGATTATGAGTTATACATCAACCCACCCTAGGGTTATGAGGAGATGGATGATCGACTAGTGTATAAACTTAAAAAAATCACTCTATGGTCTCAAACAGTCTGGGTGGAACTGGAACAGAGTTTTGCATTATTGTTTAACTGAGAACGGGTTCACACAAAACCCAGCTGACCACTGTGTTTATGCCAAAGAGTCAAATGACGAGAAGGTGGTCATAATCATATGGGTAGGTGACTTGATTATGGCAGCCAGCTATGAGAAGGTTTTGAGAGAGATGAAAGAGATGCTTACAAGAAAGTTTAAAATGAAAGATCTAGGCAGGCTCAAGCATTTTCCGGGTATCGATTTCAACCAATCCACTGGATGTGTAAAAATGTCACAGGAAAAATACATTAACAAGGTGTTACAGCATTTTAATATGGAAAACTGTAGACCCAGAGAAACACCATGCGATCAGAAGCTTGAATATACTGAGGATGCAGCAAAAATGAGTAATGTCAGAATGTACAGGGAGGCTGTCGGAAGCCTTATATACCTATCTATCCACTTGTACCAGGCCAGACTTAAGCTTTGTGGTCAGCAGGTTGTCACAGTATTTTGCTGAGCCTACAGACAAGCAGTGGGTTACTGAGAAACACGTAGTAAGGAACCTCAAAGGCACTTCTGAGAAAGGGTTATGCTTCAGAAGGAACGACAGTGATAAGCTCGGTATACAGGCCTACAGACATGGGTGTCTGATGTCAGCGACAGGCGCAGTACCACAGGATACTGTGTGAGTCTCAGTAAAAACAGTTCACTAGTGTCATGGAAAACTAGTAAACAGCCTAAGGTTGCACTTTCCACTTGCATTAGCACATAGCATTAACTTCAACCATACAAGAGTGTCTATACTTGGAGAACTTTCTTGAGGCTATAGATAACTATAAGTACAGGCCCAGATCCAGACCGGTTTGGGCCGATGCAGTTGCATCGGTCAGATTTTTTTACACATCGTTCGTCATCGGTAAAAGAAAGTCTTAAATAATCCCGAATAGTGCCGAACATGTCCGTGTGGTGAACACAGCTTTTGATTTGATCCCACAATGACCATGCAGGTGTACACAGGAAAATTCAAACCAGATTAAACAAACATAGCGTCAGTCCAGTCGAGTCGATGATCATGGCATCCAGGAAAAAAGTTGTGCAAGGAAAATTGGACACTTATTTCAGCAAGAAATGGTGAGTGGTTTATAAATATACTCAACAAAAATATAAACGCAACACTTTTGGTTTTGCTCCCATTTTGTATGAGATGAACTCAAAGATCTAAAACTTTTTCCACATACACAATATCACCATTTCCCTCAAATATTGTTCACAAACCAGTCGAAATCTGTGATAATGAGCACTTCTCCTTTGCTGAGATAATCCATCCCACCTCACAGGTGTGCCATATCAAGATGCTGATTAGACACCATGATTAGTGCACAGGTGTGCCTTAGTCTGCCAACAGTAAAAGGCCACTCTGAAAGGTGCAGTTTTATCACACAGCACAATGCCACAGATGTCGCAAGATTTGAGGGAGCGTGCAATTGGCACGCTGACAGCAGGAATGTCAACCAGAGCTGTTGCTCGTGTATTGAATGTTCATTTCTCTACCATAAGCCGTCTCCAAAGGCGTTTTAGAGAATTTGGCAGTACATCCAACCAGCCTCACAACCGCAGACCACGTGTAACCACACCAGCCCAGGACCTCCACATCCAGCATGTTCACCTCCAAGATCGTGTGAGACCAGCCACTCGGACAGCTGCTGAAACAATCGGTTTGCATAACCAAAGAATTTCTGCACAAACTGTCAGAAACCATCTCAGGGAAGCTCATCTGCATTCTCGTTGTCCTCATCGGGGTCTCGACCTGACTCCAGTTCGTCGTCGTAACCGACTTGAGTGGGCAAATGCTCACATTCGCTGGCGTTTGGCACATTGGAGAGGTGTTCTCTTCACGGATGAATCCCGGTTCACACTGTTCAGGGCAGATGGCAGACAGCGTGTGTGGCGTCGTGTGGGTGAGCAGTTTCTGATGTCAATGTTGTGGATCGAGTGGCCCATGGTGGCGGTGGGGTTATGGTATGGGCAGGCGTCTGTTATGGACGAAGAACACAGGTGCATTTATTGATGGCATTTTGAATGCACAGAGATACCGTGACGAGATCCTGAGGCCCATTGTGGTGCCATACATCCAAGAACATCACCTCATGTTGCAGCAGGATAATGCACGGCCCCATGTAGCAAAGATCTGTACACAATTCTTGGAAGCTGAAAATGTCCCAGTTCTTGCATGGCCGGCATACTCACCGGACATGTCACCCATTGAGCATGTTTGGGATGCTCTGGACCGGCGTATACGACAGCGTGTACCAGTTCCTGCCAATATCCAGCAACTTCGCACAGCCATTGAAGAGGAGTGGGCCAACATTCCACAGGCCACAATTGACAACCTGATCAACTCTATGCGAAGGAGATGTGTTGCACTGCATGAGGCAAATGGTGGTCACACCAGATACTGACTGGTATCCCCCCCCAATAAAACAAAACTGCACCTTTCAGAGTGGCCTTTTATTGTGGACAGTCTAAGGCACACCTGTGCACTAATCATGGTGTCTAATCAGCATCTTGGTATGGCACACCTGTGAGGTGGGATGGATTATCTCAGCAAAGGAGAAGTGCTCACTATCACAGATTTAGACTGGTTTGTGAACAATATTTGAGGGAAATGGTGATATTGTGTATGTGGAAAAAGTTTTAGATCTTTGAGTTCATCTCATACAAAATGGGAGCAAAACCAAAAGTGTTGCGTTTATATTTTTGTTGAGTGTATGTAATATGTCCTGTTCTGTTGCCTACTGTTGGGTTATGACACTGTGAGGCGCTATAGTGCCACACTTTTTCTGTTTTTTCTTCTTCCTGAGAGCTGTGGTTACACCGTGGGAATGATGAGTGTATCTCGCTAATAAATATGCCATGCTTAGCTGAAAGTCATTTGTCTCTCCATCTCCATTTTCACCCGAATGCAACGTGCTGCAAAGAAGAATAACTCAACAGTAAGAAAGTAAAGTGTTTTAAACTAGCTTGATAGCTAGCTAGCTTGTTAGCCTTTAACTTGCACTTTCTAGCCTTTAACTTGTGCCATACACTGGACCAAAGACTTGAACTGTTACAATGATGGGACAGAGACAGGCAGATGAGTGGTTCAATTAAGTTTAAGAAATGGAATGGTCCGTGTTGGGGTCCAGAATCCAACTGAGGATGCGGGGCGGACCCCTGGATTTTCTAGCCATGTGTTGTTTAGTGGAATTGTTAGTAGGGCCCCTAACACTACTGAAGCAGTGTTCATGAAACTTGGTGATATGGTGATATTGGACTTGGCCATATACAACCATTTCTGTTTTTCAGCAAAGACACACAAAAACAAAAACTTAAAACAAAAACCACGAAAAAATCAAAAACACAGCAAATTGGGTTTTAATGGAGCAATGAACGCCTTATGAGATGACAGACGCTTTAATTCCCGTTTCATACAACTATGCTAACATGGGCTGTTATGGTGAATTATGGGATATGTGTTTCCAACAGGTCATGTTTTTGAACAAAGATTTACCAATAACAACTGGTTATGCCAAACAAATGCACTTTAACAGACATAATTTTATGCACAGCACATACACAAACACAGTCACTGTATCGCTCTGTACTAATCATGAAGTACACTATTTTGTCATTGTACCTTATTTTATAAATACACACAAATGTCACCGATGCTATCCACAGTCTTTGTTCACAGAAATGAGAGAAATATATGAAAACAATGAATGCTTAAAATCATCCTATTAGCATACGTATGACCTTATGTAATGTACATGATACCATAAGATGTGTGAGTTCATTTGTTCTGGTCCGGATGTAGAACTTATAAGAACAGCAGCAATTCCTACAGTTCCTGTGTCATCTACTTGCATGGTATATCATGGGTTTTGTATTGTGACACAACTGGAAAGCTTCCAAATTAAAGGTCTGTAAATGTGCATCCATCTTCAGTCTGACTGTTGCTCTTTGTCCTCAGGCTGGTGGATTCTGGGTCTCGGTTGTCACTATAGTGAAAACAGCTTCCACTTCACCAGCACAGCTTCAGCACAACCTGCTACCACCAGTAAATACAAGGAGAGGAGAGAGAAACAGTAAAATATATACAGAGAGAAAGACAAACACCATGTAATTAACTATGAAATTTAATGTTATTTGCCCCAACGTGAAGAGTAGAAAATGTATTATACCATTTGGTAACTAATTTCCTTTCATCTGAGGGTGACAGGTTGGGTGTTTTTCCAGACCTTACCACGGTATTGCAACATCCAGCTAACTTGTACTTATTTGAACTGTTGATAGTGGAATCTGCAGTTGTTTAGAAATGGCTCCAAGAGACCTTCCCAATTTCTCTGAATCTACATGTCTTCTTAGATCTTCACTGAGTTCCTTGGATTTTCCCATTGTTCTGACTATTGGTCACATCAGTGTGTCCTGGCAAACCCATCATTTTAATGCTGGCAGAGAGAAACTACCAGTTGTAGTCAATCATGATCACGAACATGGAGTTAGAGTGTAGGTGACATGATATGTACTTTTTTGAGTATTTAAGACTAAAATTAAACAACAGTTTGAAATTCATCCTTTCCTGGTGCGCAGTTACTGAAAAGATAAATATTCAGATTTTGAACTGCATGCCACTAAAAACCAGGAACTTCCTGGCGAGTCCCGACATTGAAGAAGGAGGAAGTGGCATCAGCACCAGAACCATTATTTTAATAGTCCCATTAATGGATAATTTATGGAATTTTACAGGCTACTGACAGCCCCATTTCCACTGAGTAGTTCGGGTCGGTGCTGCACGATGTTTTCGGTGTCAGAACGGTTAATTCTCACCGGCAGAATCCTTTTGATTGCCAGGTGGAACACTCATATTGACGAGTGCGCACGCACAGTGTCTGCGACTTCTCCACTCGACACGGAGGCAAAACTGAGTGTTTTCACATTATTTTATTTTATCGTTTTGTGGATCATGGGATAATTTCTTTGTGTGCAGACTGAGACGCTATGAGCAGATGAGGGACTGTGAGTCTTTCAACTTGTGGTGCAAAGCGGCCCGTGGTGGAACAAGAGGAGGCTTTGTTAACAGAGACTCGATCCATCAGCCGCAATTAACAGATTATAGCCGGAGCTGTAACTTGGCACCAAACTGCTGTGTGACAAAGAGACTTTTCTTCAGCCAGGACATAAGGAATTAAATTATTTTCAGATGTCATTTTGTAAAGGTGGATAAGTTTTCATCAGACTGAAGATGATCTCACTGAAACGGACAAGTAAGACTATATTACCTATGCCTTGTGTGAATGGTTTTAATATTTAATAATAACATGTTACACTACTAACGTACAGTACACTAACTGCATTCATGCAGGAAACAATATTAACTGATATTTTCAGTCCCTTGTGTCATTTTTCAGATTTGAAATGTATGCACCTGTTTCTAAGAAAAAAATAAAAAATCCACACTTCCTCATCACTTTTTTCTGATGAAACAGATAGTAAAACAAACTAATTTTTAATCAATTGATTATGACCAAAGAGCTGGCAAAAAAACCCAAACAGTTTATCACCTCCACCCACATAACAAAATCACCTCCATTATTTATTTATTTTTTCATAATCATCATTCTGTATTCCTCCAGAGTTTCGTCTCCCTCATTGTGGTCTAAATAAGGCTCAAAACCATAAGGCTGTGACAGCTTCTTCAGAAACACCTTCAGACTGGACTTAAAAAAAAGCTCCACCCTAAAAAAATAGTCCAAAATCAGCTCGACTTCAGCCGTGTTTACAATTGATTTGGGTTTGAATCAGCAGGTCCCGTTCCAGTGATAACACAGCAACAATACGGCCGCAGCTGAGGGCTGAAATAGAGTGCAGGCTTCAGGCAGCTATCCTTCACCTGCGCATTTATCAACTTTCATTGTTGAGGATTTTTTTTTTATGTCAACATTTCATCATTTTTAGTTTTCATTTGTGCACATTTTTTGGTGTCACCTCCACTTTAATAACCCTTGTCACGTTAAAATACATTGTAGAATCTTCCGTACCACTTATTAAAAGATTTAAGTGATAAAATGTTTATATTTGAACTTATCTGTATAATTTTGACCCTGTGTGGATTATAGAAGATCCAAAATAAATTCAAACTTGTGCACCCAATTCTTGTTTTTAAAGTCATTAATTATATATGCTGTACAATGACTTGACCCTGGCAAAAGAACGGTTCAAAGGCATCATTAAAAGCCCAAAGTTAAAAGCCCATGACATTCATGCCCATGATGAGTGTCTCTCAGAAGAAATTTGAAACCATAAATTTTATACTTTTTTAATGTTTCACAGCATAAACACCTCTTTGAAATAATGGTAACTGGTTAATAATGAGGTAAATATTGTGCTTTGTATGTTATAAATGTTGTCATCTGTGTTTGATGGACAGGCTAACATGTAAAGTGAAATAATGTTGAAAAATAGTTAACTAGCTCCTTTTAGGCTAAACATAGTGCCCAGCATGGCCTAGCTTCTTAACTGTGGCATTAGCGATAGAGTAAAATATAGCCTATGGAGAATGTCAATGCACTCTGGGACTTTTGTTCACACAAGCTATACGTTAGTGCTTGTACTACTGGAGGTAAATGCCCCTATTGTGTTACAAAGCTAAATCTTGAAAACTGAGAACTTATGAGATTGGTGAACTTTTGTCTTTTGAAATGCCACGATTGTAATGGAACACCATTACAGAATGGTTTTTCAGCTTCCCTGCTGGAAAACAGCACCACGAAACTCAGATCACCGACTAAACTGCAATGAAGGTCATTTTCTTACTGGACATTTGTTGTAAATATTTGTTTGGTGGTCTGGGTCTGGTGAAGTCCATGATGCGGTTGCAAGCAGAGAGAGATTTGTGGAGGGAGAGAGAATCCTCTCAACAGAAGCAGTGATGGAGAACAATGCAAAATCAGTTGTCAAGAATGCAGCAGCAGATGAATAATTTGAGTGATGATCAGAGACACGAAAGTGACAGAAAGGAAGCCGGCCTCTCACAAAGAATGAATGACGGTGGTAATGGCAATGATGATGATGTTAATTTTGACACTGATGAGCCTGATGAGATAGCATTCTAGATGAGTGTTGATTCTAGACTACAGAGAGAACTCAAATTATTGCCATTATCTCTTGATGATGACATTTTCTCACAACGTTTGAGAGACTAGCTTGCGTGTGCTATCATTCTAAAGAGGGCTGGGCAGTGTGTCTTGTTCCGACTGGCAAATCCTGCTGTGCTCATGGATCTGAAAGTCTGAAATTCTGACAAGGTTAAAGCAGCAATTTTGGAAAAATATGAAATCACACCTGAAACCTACTGGTAATGTTTTCGGTCCCTAAAGACTGAATCTCGTGAGATGTCTCAAGAGCTATATGTCCACCTCAAGGACTTGTTTGTCAAATGGGTAAAGCCAGAAAAGTTTTCAGTGAAACCAATTTCAGAGATAATTATTCTTGAACAGTTCTTGAGGATGGTTGACCCAGAGTTGGAAGTTTGGCTCTCGGAACATGACCCCAAAATGGTAGAAGAGGCACCTTGCTTAGCAGAGGTCTTCTCATCAGCCAGAAAAGGAAGCCGTGGTGCCTCCTTTGGATGGGGGAATCAGTATCGAGCACATGACACTAAGTCCTCTGGGGATGAATAGGGTTTTGGTCAGCCACAAAGTGGAGCTTTTCCTTGTAGTAAGCAGTTTATGCTTCAAGCTCCCAAGCTACGCTGGAAAACCTCCACTTAAGTCAAATTTAAGAACACAGAAATAAAAATACAGAAACTAAAAGCAGCAATAACATAAAGCTAGTTAAAAGCAAGTCTGTAGAAATAGGTCTTGAGATTCTCTTTAAAAGTTCCAACAGAGTCCACGGAACATAGGTGTAGTGGCAGTCCATTTCACAGTTTTGGTGCCTTGACCTTGGTACAAACCAACAGGTTCTAGTCCGAGGACCTCAGAGACCTGCTTGTCACATACAGGTGCAAGAGTTCACTGATTTATAGGTGGTCCAGCAAGGACTTACTGAGGCTAGGGAACAGTGAATTACAGTAATCAAGATGTGAAGAAATAAAGCCATGAATGATCTGTTCCAGCTCAGGTTGAGACACAATTTTTCTAAGGTGGGCAAAGTTCTGTAAATGAAAGAAGCATGACTGCACAAGATGAGCAACATACATGTCAAATTTGAGAGCCTGGTCAAATGTTACACCCAAATTTCTGACTGCTGAGTGAACAGAAGAGGATAGAGATCCACAGAGATCACTGAGGAAAGAAACTCCTCAGGGGCACAAACAAGGATTTCCATTTTTGCTGTATTAAGTGACAAATAGTTACCAGCCATCAGTTTTTTTTTCTGTGACATCAACACAGTTTTGAAGAACAGATACCCTAGAAACATTTTGTGCAGAAAAGGAGATGTACAGCTGCATGTCATCTGTATAACAATGATTTGATACATCATTAAAGGAACTCAAAATATGTCCAAATGGGAGCAAGTACAATACCAGTAGAATATGTTCAAGAACGGAACCTTGGGGCTCACCACAGGACAGAATGGCAGAAGAGGACATATATTTAGCTGCAGCAACGGAAAACCTCTGTTAGAGAGATAGAATAAAAACCAATCTAGGGCTCACCCAGAAATGCCCACCCATGTGCTTAATCTCTCAATTAAAACACCATGATCAACAGCGTCAAAAGCTGCAGACAGATCCAAAAGTGCGAGTACTGAATATTCACCTGCATCTCTTCACATTAAAATATAATTTGAAACTCTAAGAAGAGCTGTTTCAGTGGAGTGCACGTGACAGAACCCAGATTTAAATTTGTCAAGTATAGTGTTCAGCTAAAACCTCATTAAGCTGTTTGGCCACCACTTTTTCTAAAATTTTGGAGATAAGCAGTTGAAGAGACACGTAGAACAGCACTGGTTCTGATAATTGGTCAGTGGGAGCAAGCTTTACTTGATACAGCATGCTTTCAGACGGTCATATTGTCCAGTTTGGTTACTAGGTAAAAGTGGAGTGAGGAAAAATCTAAAATGGCCTGTATTTATAGAGATGAGCCGACTTACCCCACAGCTGAGGTTTATGTAACTGTAGGTGGCCAAACATTTCTTATGACTGTAGCACGAGCACCAAAGCTGCCATATCCAGTCATTCTGAGTAATAATGTCCTCACTCTGTTTAATCTGTTACATCAGCCACTAAGTGAGTCAAATGCAAATATGGTCCTAAACTCAGGGACCGGTGTCAGTAAGCCCCTAAGTGTAGCTGAGCTGTTGCCAGTTAAACAGTGTAATGTAACAACCATAGCACAGAGTGCAGAGAGTAATCTTAGTGAGTTGCCTTTCTTCAATGTGAACTTTGACACAGGACCTCAGAAAAGGAAAGAAAAATTTCTGGGTGCCCCATAGCTAGGGATTGGTGTCCCCCAAACAGCCTAGTTTATGGGATTTTGAGCTTCCCTCAGACTTGGGGAAACTACAAAAAGAAGCTGCTATACTGAAACAGTGGTTTGGGAAAGTGACAGAGGCTGGTGGAGTCTAGCAGGGTGAAGCAAGCCATATAGAGGAGGCAGCCTGTGTAGTTAAAGAGGTCCTGCTTTATCAAAGGAAAGGACAGATGGAGGCTTTGGCATTGCCACAACAGCTTTGACAGAAAATCATGGAGTTGGGGCATTCTATTTCATTACCAGGTTTCATGGCTTTTCAGAAAACAGTGAACAAGACTGGCAGTTGTTTTGTGTGGCCAGGGACATATGAGGTCTGTTAGAAAAGTATCCAACCTTTTTATTTTTTTCAAAAACCATACGGATTTGAATCACATGTGATTGCATCAGCCAAGCTTGAACCTTAGTGTGCATGCTGTCTGGATCCGGTATGTCATCTGACTAGCACAGGAATTGCAGAAGACGTGGACTTCAGCACTTTTTCGGCACATTGAGACAGACGTGCGGAGGAGTTCCGCGCGTCGCGGTGGAGCCGCATGGTGCAAAGCACCACTGTGATGAAGCCTCACAGGACATGTTGGGGCATGTCCAGCTCATGTTCAATTTCTCGGATAATCACACGACTGAAAAGCAACCAGAAGCCGTCTGAACTGTGGACCAGTGCTCACACAAAGCCTGCTCACAGGCAAATGACGCACCCGACAGGTGTGAAAATACTCACGCATGCACACGAAGGTTCAAGCTTGGCTGATGCAATCACGCGTGATTCAAATCCATATAGTTTTTGAAAAAATAAAAAGGTCGGATACTTTTCTAACAGACCTCGTATACACTGGTTTGTTAAGGTTTTAGCAAAGTGAAAATTGAACCCAAGATGCATACGGCAAGGAGGCAGATGGTAATTGCAAACAAGGTGATTTAATGTTGCACAAAAAATGACAAAACAGTTCAAACAAGTAATGTGAAGGAAGAGGGTAAAGAGTCCAACAAAACATACCAAAGGAATCAGAATCACAAGGTATGTAACTGACGCCAAAATGAATTGTATATAGGTTACCACGACAACAGGAATATGATACAAAATTTCCTTTGTTCATTTTGGTAAATAACTGCACGATTATTTAAGGCTATGTGTAACACGGCTTTACAGCTTAAGATGTTTATTTTATTTTGAAATTACCTGTGCTGAAGAGGAAATAAGCCACATAATTGCTCGACCCGGAAGGGCATATGTGTAGAGCGGGAGAGAAAAGGGGACAAGGAAAGTCAGAGCAGCACGTAAAACTCATATAAGACACAGAATCTGCTTATGGTGTCATTCTACTGCTGGTCAAACAGGCGCACACGGTAAAAGTTATTTTATAATGCTGTTTTGTCTTGTTACAGCCGAAATGTGTAATTTAGGGTTAATGTCTATGAATATGAGTTTAAATGTAGCATTTTGTCTTTTTTAGTTTTCACGGTGTTCCACGGGTGTTACCCACGGTTGTTCCATGGCTGTTACACGAGCTGAATAAAGAAATAAATGTCTGTGGACATCAGTAAGGAGCGTGAAGTCCTTTTTGAGCAGACCAGCGTAGCTACAGTGAAAACGTCACCTGATCCATCGTGCTGAGGCTGTTTCGTCCTACACCCACAAGGCGGCGCCAGAGTTCTTCGCATCCTGCAGCAAGCCAAGGCTTCAGAGTTCAAAGTTTCATCTGCAGCTGCAAGACCAAGTGCAAATGCGCATCTTAAGGGCAAATTGTGTAGTTATGAATGGCCAGAGCTACTGATGGATAAATAAAGAGTCAAATGAATAACAAAACGACAGAAAATAAAGCAAGAAAAATACAAAATGACTTCCAATGACAATTCCTTGTTACAAAATGATAACCAATTCGACCATGAGCCCCAAGAACAAGGGGAAGTACATACAGAGGCAGCTGTAAGACCAAAGGAAATGTATGCTATAACTGATCAGTCTGGAAGAGAAATAAGAAAATCCTCCCGTGAAAGACATTTTACACCTAAAATGCAAGAACTCAAGGAACAGGAGTTAGACCAAAAGCAAAAGAAGTTCCAATCACTCTATGACAAGTGGAAAACTAAAGTAAGAGATACTCGCACAAGATTAAAGGAAGCATGCTCAGGAAAGGACTTGTGTGACATGATGGATGATGTTGAAATGCTTGATTCCGAATTGAAAGAAACCTATGACAACATTAGAAGGCAAGCAGCCCCAAGTCAAGAAATTCGGAGGAAAGTTGATGCATGCTCTGCTGTAACTTTGGACTTGGTGCGGTTAATGAGACTACGACTAATAGAAGAAGAAAATGGGTTTGATGCTGTAGCAGAAAAGGCAAGATTACGTATGCTCCTTGATAACGAATATGCCAGATCAATATATGGATCTACTGCTTCCAGAGTAACTACACACAGCCTTCATTCTGACCATCTCTCTGAGTCACCTAGCATCTCAAACAAGAGAGCGGAGACGGCCGCACAACTAGCTGCAAAGAAAGCCGAAATGGAATTGGAAGAAGCTATTGAAGCTCATCGTCAACAATTGAACAAACTTGAAAACCAAAGAGACATTGAAGTAATGCAGGCAAAGCTGAAAGTCTACACAGAAGAGGAGATTAAAGAAAAAAGTGAGAGATGTGCACACGGCAAAGTAAGCCCTACGCTGTCCACCTCTTACATTGAACGTGATGATCAGCCAGTCACAAAAAATGAGTCAGCCATTGTACAGATGGTTCAAGAGTCAATAGCTCTCACTCGGTTACCTGCCCCAGAGCCTGCTGTGTTTTACGGTGAACCTTTAAAGTTCATAGAGTGGAGCACAAGTTTTAAGGCTCTAATAGAGAGACGATGCTCAAATCCTGCAGACAGGCTATTTTATCTGCAAAAATACATAGCAGGAGAAGCTAAATCTACTCTTGAAGGTAGTTTCTACCGTAAAGATGAGGAAGCCTATAAGGAAGCATGGGATAGGCTCAATGCAAGATATGGTCATTCATTTGTAGTGCAACGTCCTTTCAGAGAGAAACTCAACAAATGGCCAAAAATCGGGGGAAAAGAGTATGTCAAACTGAGAGAATTCAGTGATTTCCTGCAAACATGTAGCAATGCCATGCCTCACATAAAAGGTCTACAAGTGCTAGATGATTGTGAGGAGAACCAGAAGTTGTTGGTCAAACTCCCAGATTGGATAACGTCCAGGTGGAATCGCTATGTAACAGAACAGCTGGATAAAAGTGAGAACTATCCAAGCTTTAAAGACTTTGCCTCCTTTATCTCTAAGGAGGCACGCATAGCCTGTAACCCAGTGTCGTCCTTACACGCTTTAAAGCCACCTGCAGAAATCCTAGCGAGAGAAACAAAACGCACAAAAGCAAATGCCTTTGTCACCCGTGTAAAGGCTTCAGACACTGCAACCTTCACAGCTAAGTCTGACATAGAGGAAATAAAGATAAGAGACACTGATAAGCAAAAGAAAAGAGACATACTGCCACAAAACTCCAGCACAAGCAAGTGCATTTGCTGTGGAGAAAATCACACCATACATAAATGTCCAAGGCTAACAGAAATGTCTGTGGATGATAAGAAAAACTATGTACATGAAAACAAACTGTGCTTTGTATGCCTGAGGACAGGTCACATCTCTAAAGACTGTAAAAACAGAGCCACGTGCAGCATATGCAAAAGAAGCCATCCAACTCCTCTGCATGAAGATCACTCTCCAGCAGACAAACCTGTACAAATTACAGCAGATGAGAACATGGCCTCACTCTCTTGTTCAGTGGAAGGAAGTAAGAATGGAAGCACCTCAATGATTGTGCCAGTGTGGATTTCGTCAACTAATTCTCCTAGCAGTGAAACCTTGGTGTATGCGCTATTAGATACGCAAAGCACCCACACGTTTGTTGATCAGGAAGTGTGTGGAAAGCTGCAGGCAGTGTTAGAGCCAGTAAAACTAAAGCTCGCAATTATGGTCAAAAGGGACACTATTGTGAAGAGTCAAAGAGCACAAGGACTTAAGGTCAGAGGATTCTTCTCCAATACGTGCATCGACCTACCTCCAGCTTACACAAGAGACTTCATTCCACTTGAGCGCACACACATTCCTACTTGTCAAACAGCCAGCAAATGGAAACATCTCACAAACATTGCTCAAGAGATTCCCCCTTTAATGGACTGTGCAGTTGGATTGCTGATAGGCTACGACTGTTCCAGAGCCCTAGCTCCCAGAGAGGTCATCACTGGAGATGACAACGAGCCTTATGCTGTCAGAACAGACCTAGGCTGGAGCATTGTAGGAGGGGCACCACAGTTGGCAAATGCAAGCAATGTAACTGGTCTATGTCATCGTGTGGCTGTGAAAGAGATACCCCCCGTAACCCCAACTGCCATTATTAAAGTACTCGAGTCAGATTTTGCAGATACCAAACCAAACGAGAGTGATATATCGCAAGAGGATATCCAATTCCTCCAAATCCTAAAAGAAGGGATCCATCAAAATGAGCATGGTCATCTTGAAATGCCCCTTCCATTTAAGGCACGCCCCCAACTCCCAAACAACAAGAGTCTGGCTCTGGTTCGTTTGAAGCACCTCAAAAGGAAACTGGACAGAGATCCTAAGTTTAAAAATGACTATGTGAAGTTCATGGAAGGAGTTTTCAGAGATGGCGATGCTGAAAAGACAGACTCAAAGCCGACGATAGGAAATGTCTGGTATATACCACACCAAGGTGTTTATCACCCGAGAAAACCAGGCAAGATCAGGGTGGTATTTGACTGCTCTGCAAAGTTTGAAGGGACAGCTTTAAACGACCACTTAACGACAGGGCCTGATCTCACAAATGGCCTCACGGGAGTACTATGTCGTTTCCGTAAGCACCCCATTGCACTTATGTGTGACATAGAAAAGATGTTTCACAGGTTCCACGTCAGATCAGAGGATAGAGACTATTTGAGGTTTCTCTGGTGGGAAAATGGGAACACAGACTTGGAGCCCACAGAATACCGCATGAAAGTCCACCTCTTCGGAGCATCCTCATCCCCAGGTTGTGCTAATTACGGTATGAAACATCTGGCCAATGAAAATGAGAGAGAGTACCCACTAGCAGCCAACTTTGTTAAAAGGCATTTTTATGTGGATGATGGCCTCATAAGTGTGGAAACTGTTGGAGAGGCAATTGAGCTTCTAAAGGAGGCCCAAGCTTTGTGTGCCAAAGGGAAGCTGCACCTTCACAAGTTTCTTTCCAACAGCAGAGACGTGCTAGACACAATCGATGTAATGGAACGTGCAGTTGAGATAAAGGACGTGGACCTCAACTACAATGACCTTCCAGTGCAACTAGTATTAGGCATAAGATGGAATGTAGAAAATGACAACTTTTTCTTCCAGGCGACATTCGATGAGAAACCACTGACACGCCGTGGTATTCTCTCTGTTGTGGCATCTCTTTATGATCCCTTAGGGTGGGTTCCTGGCCCCTTTCATTTTAGAAGGAAAGAAAGTGTTGCAAGAAATGTGTCAGAAAGGCATTGGGTGGGACGATCCGCTACCTACTGAACTGAAGCTAAGGTGGGAGGGTTGGCTGAAAGATTTAGAAAATCTCAAAATGATCCAGATCCCCAGATGCTTCAAACCCATAAACTTTGGTGAAGTCCTGAGAGTTGAACTTCATCACTTCTCTGATGCAAGCAGTCAAGGGTATGGCCAGTGCTCCTACCTCAGGTTGGTGAGTGACCAACAAGTGCACTGCACTTTAGTCATGGGCAAAGCAAGGGTTGCGCCAACCAGAATAGTCACTATCCCAAGACTAGAACTAACAGCGGCCGTAACTTCTGCTGCTGTGAGCTCTATGCTAAAAAGAGAACTAGAGCTCAAAGTTGACAGGGAATACTATTGGACAGACTCACAGGTAGTTCTAGGCTATATCAACAATGAGGCCAAAAGATTCCATGTTTTTGTAGCCAATCGTGTACAGAGAATCCGCGAAACTACAAACCCAGAACAGTGGTATTATGTTGCCACTGCAGAAAATCCAGCTGACCACGCCTCACGTGGCCTAAAAGTCACTGACCTTATTGACTCAAACTGGTTCACAGGTCCCAGATTTTTATGGGAAAGAGAGATAGTAACAGAACAAAACATTCCGGAGCTGTTGGTGGGAGATCCAGAGGTAAAGGCCATACAAGTGCTGGATACTGAGTTGGAACAACAATGGGGCATTGCAGAACATTTGTCACGACTCTCCAAATGGACTACTGCAGTCAATGTTGTTGCACGCATTCAACGAATGGCAAAGAAAATAAAGACATCGGAGCCACCAGATGTGGAACAAAGGAGACAAGCCACATTGACCCTTGTTAAACTTGCACAACAAAATGCTTTTCAGGAAGAGCTGAATAACCTTGAACAGAAAACAGGAAAGTTGCCCTGTAATAACAGACTCTATCAGCTTGATCCATTCCTCAAGGACTGTGTGATGAGAGTTGGAGGTAGGCTAAGGAAGGCATCCACACATTTTGAGGTGAAGCATCCTGCAATACTCCCTAAAGACAGCATTATTACAAGGCTCATTATTGGACACTGTCATGAGAAGACACAGCATCAAGGTCAAGGTCAAACCTTAAATGAGATCAGAGCTAATGGGTTTTGGATTGTTGGAGGAGGTAAAGCAGTAGCTAAGTATATCAGACAATGTGTGTGGTGTAAGAGAGCCCGTGCACCACCAGAGGAACAAAGAATGGCAGATCTGCCTAGTGATCGCATTGACCCTTCCCCACCATTCACCTATGTAGGTATGGATTGCTTTGGCCCCTTCAGTACCAAACAAGGCCGCAAAGTGTACAAACGCTATGCTCTTCTCTTCACGTCTCAGCTCGAGAGCAATTCATTTAGAGATGCTAGAAGACATGACAACTGATACATTCATCAATGCTTTACGCTGTTTTATAGCTATCCGTGGAGCTATCAGACAAATCAGATCGGATCAGGGATCTAACTTCATGGGAGCAAAGAATGAAATGGCAAAAACTCTACGAGAAATCGACAAAGACAAAGTGACATCATACTTGGCAAATAAGCAGTGCGACTTCCTCATGAATGCACCAAGCTCAAGCCATGCTGGAGGCGCATGGGAGCGCCAAATCAGGACTGTAAAAAGTGTACTGAGTAAAGTTCTTGCCCAAAGTGTTGGAAGGTTGGATGACGCATCTTTAAGAACCTTTCTTTATGAAGCCATGTACATTGTAAACAGTCGCCCACTCACTGTTAACAGTATCAGTGATCCCACAAGTTTGGAGCCCTTAACACCAAATCATCTTATCACCATGAAATGCGCTGTACCACTGCCCCCACCTGGCAAGTTTGTTCAAGAAGACGTGTATGCCACCAAACGCTGGAGAAGAGTCCAGTATGCTACAGAGCAGTTTTGGAACAGATGGAGGAAAGAATACCTTGCTAACCTCACTCTGAGACAGCGATGGCATGCCCCTAAGCGCAACATGAGAGTTGGTGATATTGTGATAGTCAAGGATGAAAACATCCCTCGTAATGAATGGACACTTGGCAGAGTGGTAGATGTACACGAGGGTGATGATGGACTGATTAGAAAGGTGTCACTACAAGTTGGAGACAAGCAACTGGGGAAGAAGGGTGAACGCTTGCGCAAACCATCCATTATAGAGAGACCCGTCCAAAAGCTTGTCGTTCTTGTAGAAAGTAGATGATTTCTTTGAAATTACCATTGATTTATTTAAATGAAGAGTGTAAAGTGCAGCATCTTCATTGTGTATCAAAGGTAATTTGGTGGGAGTGTAACTGACGCCAAAATGAATTGTATATAGGTTACCACGACAACAGGAATATGATACAAAATTTCCTTTGTTCATTTTGGTAAATAACTGCACGATTATTTAAGGCTATGTGTAACACGGCTTTACAGCTTAAGATGTTTATTTTATTTTGAAATTACCTGTGCTGAAGAGGAAATAAGCCACATAATTGCTCGACCCGGAAGGGCATATGTGTAGAGCGGGAGAGAAAAGGGGACAAGGAAAGTCAGAGCAGCACGTAAAACTCATATAAGACACAGAATCTGCTTATGGTGTCATTCTACTGCTGGTCAAACAGGCGCACACGGTAAAAGTTATTTTATAATGCTGTTTTGTCTTGTTACAGCCGAAATGTGTAATTTAGGGTTAATGTCTATGAATATGAGTTTAAATGTAGCATTTTGTCTTTTTTAGTTTTCACGGTGTTCCACGGGTGTTACCCACGGTTGTTCCATGGCTGTTACACGAGCTGAATAAAGAAATAAATGTCTGTGGACATCAGTAAGGAGCGTGAAGTCCTTTTTGAGCAGACCAGCGTAGCTACAAGGTATACCAAGAAGAAACCCACACACACAAAAACTAAATACAGTTGCAACAAGAGGTGTGTCAAAGAGAGTTCTCAACATACTTACAAACGTGAGATGAACAGTGAGAGACCAATGTGAACGAACATAAAGGAACCAGCAAAACGCAGGGGCAAACTCAGACTGAAATACACACTCAGGTGAAGACACAAACTGACGACAGGTGAGGGAAACTAATTAACCCCAGCTGGGGTGGGGGGGGTTGGAAGAAGTTAACAAACAAGAACAGTCAGATCACCAAAATAACACAAGAAGACAAACTACAGTTGATAAAGAAACAAAAACCATGATCAAACTAACCTCAGGAATAAGACACTATAACAAAGGAAACTAAATTGCAGACAGCAACAAAAGTAACCAAAGACAACTATGAACACAGACTGTGATACAGACATAAAAGCTCACATGGACTTAGACACACACAACACTAGCAACAGTCACCAGGGGGAGTCAAAGGACAAGGACCAAAACAGAAAGAAACCCCAAATGCAAAACCAAGGACAGAGACAAAGGGGATGCAGAGGAACAACCCACAAGGAGGACACACAAGACTGACAGACACAGATGCAGATAGCAGACAGTGAACACAAGTGAACCCACAGAAACAAGAATTAAACATAATCTCAGGGGAAGTCCCTCTTTTTAGTGTAAAAGTTGTCAGGCACAAAGCGGCAGCAGAACTACCACGGACCAGAGGCAGAGAAGACGAGTAAAGTAAAAGTTATTCAGAGAGAGACCATGAGGTAAATGCTTGTCAGACATGACAGTGGCAGCAGAACTACCACGGACATGAAGCAGAGAAGACGAGTAAAGTAAACGTTATTCAAGACAGACCGCGAGGTGAACGCTAAATGAAGCGCTCAGAGATATTTGCAGTAGAGTGATACAGTCACTGAGGACTGGTAGGATAAGAGTTCACTGACATCTTAAGCCACGGTCACACGGTACTAACAAAGGATACCAAAGCCAAAAGAGACAAGAAATCTGCACTTACGTTGACTTTTGGAGCCATCGTTTAACCGCCGTCCAGCTTTGTTCCTGTAGCTGGCGCTTCGTCAGAATTTTCAAACTGTTGAGAAATGTGAACGAAACCTGACAACAACCTTAATTCATCCATAATCTGTTTTGCTTTCTGTCTTGACAGTTCCTCATCGTTTGCGTAGTTCCCGTACCATCAGCGTTCTGTTTGACTGTCGCCCAACTTCGTCTCACCTACCAAGTCTCAAGTCTGAACACTGACGATATCTGTGGCTGGAACGGCTGGATGCACACACAAACGGCTGTGCGCCACAAACGACTGTGCGCACGCTCGCATGCCATCTGTGGCTGGAGCATGTGTGCGCACACGTTGTTTTTGTAAAGGCAAACCTGTTGTCAGGACAACCAGATCTTGCACCTGCATATGCTGTGGAGAGTGCATGTTGGCTGCAGACCTGATCACAGGCTGGCGCTCAGTTTGATACCCGCTGTCAAGTCACGTCACCATGAATGTTTTGTTTTGATATTGTTTAAAGCGTCAAGGTCGCTGTTTGCTTCATTTTTCTTTTGTTAGTTCCGGTTTGGTTTCATTCTTCTATGTGCTCTGGACTTGCAGGCTTTTCCGTGATGGGAGAAGTGCCGGCTCATTCGTCCACTTTTTTGTGACTTTGTGACTTTTTTCCTTCGTTCAGCTATCGCCTTGTGTCGTATGACCGGGCCATTTTCGGCTTATTGGCTTTATGCTTTATGCTAATGGTAATCGCAAAGTAGTGTGGTCAGTTATAAGTTATAATGATATGTTGGTGTTCTTTTATTTGTGTTTGGTTGTATTGTTGTATTGCATTACAGTACTGTTGTATGAATGTTGTTATGATAATTGATATGATTGAGCGCACTACATGGTGTAATGGTATAGTATACTGATGTGCAGGATGTGTGTTAGGTGAGGATCTACTGAGGACAGCACAAGACGCACTCACTGATCGAGCTCAGAGGCAGCAGTGCGCACATTTTGTTCTCATCTTCTTAGTCGTTTTTAGCAATTATTGCATGGACAGTGACGTACGTCTGGGTTCACAGGCTCTCTGTTAGTGTACAAGCAGCGAGGTGCGGCCGCTGCAGATTGTTTATCTCAGCTCACAATTAGCTACAGTTTGCTTTCACTGACATCTGCATAGAGGATTTTGCAGTTATTATGAGTACTTTACAAACAAGTAAAAAATGATGGAATCTTTTAAATTAATCTGCAGCTCATATGAGTACCAAACCATGAGGGGTGATGTGTACAGATCATGGGTCAGCTATAATCCGTAACACCACTAAACCAAAACCACTGCACTTTTGCTTCACAAATGCATCTACCAAATTCATCTTTGTGTCCGTCCATGCTTCATGCTTCAGTTCTGGAAACTGATTGTTGTAGCAGCTGTTGGTGGCGGCTGGTCTCAGATGATCTTGGAGGTGAACATGCTGGATGTGTAGGTCCTGGGCTGGTGTGGTTACAAGTGGTCTGCGGTTCTGAGGCCGGTTGGATATACTGATAAATTCTCTGAAACACTTTTGGAGATGGCTTATGGTAAAGAAATGGACATTCAATTCACAGGCAACAGCTCTGGTCGACATTCCTGCAGTCAGCATGCCATGCACGATCCCTCAAAAATTGCGACATCTGTGGCATTGTTCCCTGTACTAAAACTGCACATTTCAGAGTGGCCTTTTATTGTGGCCAGCCTAAGGCACACCTGTGCAATAATCATGCTGTCTAATCAGCATCTTGAAATGCCACACCTGAGAGGTGGGATGATTATCTCAGCAAAGGAGAAGTGCTCACTAACACAGATTTAGACAGATTTATGAACAGTATTTGAGAGAAATAGGTCTTTTGTGTGTATAGAAATGTTTTAGATCTTTGAGTTCAACTCATGAAAAATGGGAGCAAAAACAAGTGTTGCATTTATATTTTTGTTCAATGTATTTTATTCATTAATGATTATCAGCCCTGAGCACCATCCGCAATTATGCACACGCATCTCTGCGTGCATGCACACAAACAGTGTTATAATATTGCATGGATGCTGATTTTTGTGCATACATGGGAATGATGCCTATAGCAGACATTTTTTAACAATGTTCAAAAGATAAATATTGTTATGTCACACAGTCTTGCATGGGAACCTTCAAATACCTTGCAGTATTAACTTGTATTCATTTGTTTATCACCAGTCTGGAAACAACAATTTTATGTTGGAACCCAAAATCAGAAATGTTAACATTCCAATTCTGCTCGGAACACACTTCCTGGAATAACAACAATAATAATAAAACAAATTCTGGTGTGAAGACCTCAGATTTGAATGTTGGTTGTCTGACTCTCGGTCTCTCTGGAAAATCCTTGGGTGATTTGTTTCAAATGATTGGTTACTTAGGGAGACCCAGAAGAGGCATAATGTTTGAATTATGAGGGAACATCAATTATGATTCTACTGTTATGACATGCTTCCCTGAGCATGATCCAACATACAGTTGCTTCAATATTGAGGACCTGCAACAACTGGACAAGACCAAGAGGACATCCTTATGTCACCTGCAGCAGACATATTGCTACTTTCAAGTGCAAGGCATGGCTTGGTGGTCTGCCTCTGTGATTGTCAGGACCCATGGCTAGTCCGTGGGTTGGTGGATGTGGCAGTGTGCAGGATCAGCATATGATCCCAGACCTGAATTAACTCACACCTTAAATCATTGATCCATTCATATTTACATGTTTCTGACTATTCTCGAGAACATACCTTTCATTGCCATTGGCGTCTGTTGTTGTTGTGCCATTTGCCACATAGACATCTGTAGTTGTTCCGCTGCTTATTTCTTGTAGCGTGAAGATTTCTTCTGTTTGACCCGCCCGGCAGGTAGAAGGAGTGTGGCCACACAGCAGTGTCACCTCTGTCAAATGGTCTCTTGCTAAGATGGAGAGACAATAGAGAGGGATTAACAATGGGGTAATGAATTATAGTTAGAATACATTATACTGTACAGTTTCTTAAACTGTACAATGCTTATTCACTCAGCCACAAGGGGTGTGCGGCAAGGAAAATCAGAAATAGTAAATGGACTGCATTTATATAGAGCTTTTCCATCTGAATCGGAACCTCAAAGCTCTTTACAATGCTACCTCAATTTCATCCGTTCACAGACACACTCACACACCGATGTCAGTACATTTTGAGTGTCGGTCCCAAGTCTGCAGAAATGAGGAGGGCAGAAGCGCGTTAACTTTAAATGTTGTCATATCTCAGCCACGTGGGTTGTGCAGCCAGTACACTATGAGGGCTGGTCGGTCAGTCAATTGGCTGGAAATACTACCCTGACTCCACCAGGTGATTTTACTGATTAATATCACTTTGAGCAGATGGAATCAGTTAATCAGTGAAATCACCTGGTGGAGTCAGTGGCTGCAAAGAAAACCTGCACCCTCATGGATCTTTCTGGAACAGGTTGCCTACCCCTGCTCTAAGGGTTGGTAAGATTAGACTTATTTGTGTGAAATGCATTGAGGCAGCTTTGCTGTGATTTGGTGCTGTATACATGAAATAAAAATACCCCCCCCCCCCCCCCCCCAAAAAAACAAAACAAAACAAAAACAAAAAACAAACAAACAAAAAAAAAACAGGTGCATAATAAGAGAAGGCTCTGTGGCCCGCAGACTTTTTATTCACCCTAGGGACACAAGGTAGTCCTGCGACCTGACAACGTAGAGCCCGGGCCGGTATATAGGATTTGATTAGGTCAGCTAAGAAGGGACGTGCTAGTCCATGAATAATTTTAAAGGTTAATAGCAGAATCTTAAAAACTGACCTCACAGTGACAGGAAGCCAGTGAAGAGACACCAAAATGGGTGTACGTAATGTGATTGACCATTCTGCTTCCTGTCAAAAGTGTGGCAACAGCATTATGAACCAAATGGAGACCCCTAATGCGAGACTGTGGCAAACCAGAAAATAGAACATTGCAGTAGTCCAGTCTAGAAGAAATGCATGAATCATGGTCTCTGCATCAGCCATAGGCAGGATGGAACGAATCTTTGCTATATTTTGGAGGTGGAACAAAGCAGTCCTCATAATATCTCTAATGTGGAGGTCAAAGGACAATGTAGGATCATTTCAGTCTTGTCTAAGTTTAAAAGTAAGAAATTGATGGACATCCAGCTTTTCACTGATGCAAGGCAATCCTCTAAGGATTTTATGTGTATGAGATTACCAGTAGTTATCCGCATGTACAACCGAGTATCATCAGCATAGCAATGAAAAGTAATCTCAAAACACCACAATATGTACCCTAGGGGTGGTATAGAAAGGGAGAAAAGCAGGTGGCCAAAGACAGACCCTGTGGAACCCCACATTTCATGTCACCAGGGTTAGAGGTAGCATTGTTATACAAGACACAGTGAGAACGACTGACTAAGATGGAGATGAAGTTGAAAATTGAAGGGGTGATGATGAACATCATCAGTGCATATGCCCCACAAGTAGGTTATAAGATGAAGGAGAAAGTAGATTTCTGGAGTGAGTTACATGAGGTGGTGGAGAGTGTGCCCAACCATGAAAGAGTGGTGATAGGAGCAGACGTCAATGGGCATGTTGGCAAAGGGAACAGAGGTGATAAGGAAGTAATGGGCAGATATGGTATCAAGGACCTGAATGGGGAAGGACAGATGGTAGTTGATTTTGCAAAAAGGATGGAAATGTGAATACCTACTTTAAGAAAAAGAAGGCACACAAGCTGACACGGAGGAAGGTGCACGCAGGGGGACTACATTTGTTGTAGGAGATGCAAGCTATAAAAGAAATTGGAGACTGTAAGGTGGTGGCAGGGGAAAGTGTAGCTGGACAGCATCAGATGGTGGTTTGTAAGATAACTTTAGAGGTGAATAAGAGGAAGAGAGTCAGAACTCAACAATGGATCAGATGGTGGAAGCTGAAGGAGGAAACTTGTGTGAAATTCAGAAAGGAGGTGTCACAGGGACTGAATGGAGGTGAAGCAGTTTTGGACAACTGGAAAAGTACTGCATATGTGTTGAGGGAGACAGCTAGAAAGGTACAGGGCATGACATCTGGATGTGAAAGGAAGACAAGGAAACTTTTTTTTAAGTTTTCATTTATATAGCGCCAAATGACAACAAAGTTGCCTCAAGGCAATTCACACAAGTAAGGTCTAACATTCCCCACCCCAAGAGCAAGCACACAGGCGACAGTGGTAAGGAAAAACTCCCTCTGATGATTTGAGGAAGAAACCTTAAGCAGACCAGAGTCAAAGGGGTGACCCTCTGTCTGGGCCATGCTTGCAACACAATTGACAAAACACTTTACAAAACGAATATACAGAAAATTTTGCCGTTGCACAGGGCGGGAGGAAAACACCACACCCATCTCTGGATGGAGCTGCACCTCAAACAGAGAGAAAAAAACAGAATCAGGCATCAGAAAGAGAACAAATACAGTATAATTTGTCAGCATTAAGCAAGAAGAAAAACAGAAGAAATACCAAAGTGATCGCTGGCCACTAGCCCTAAACTTCACTAAAGACCCAGACTTTAGATAAAGTTGAGGCTGTGGCACGCTCCGTTACCTAATCAAATTAATTTAAAAGGGTAAAAAGCATAGTAACATACTATGTCAGTATGCTAGCCATACGAAAGGGAAAATAAGCGCATCTTAAGTCTGGACTTGAAAGTCTTTACAGAAACTGACTGCTTTATTGCTGCAGGGAGATCATTCCACAGAACAGGGGCACAATAAGAGAAATCTCTGTGACCCGCAGACTTTATACTCACCCTAGGGACACTAAGTAGTCCTGCACCCTGAGAACGCAGAGCCTGGGCCAGTACGTAGCATTTAATTAGTTCATCTAAGTAGGGAGGTGCCACTCCGTGAACAGTTTTATAGGTTAGTACCAGAACCTTACAATCTGATCTCACAGGGACAGAAAGCTCGTGAAGAGATGCCAAAATGGGTGTAATGTGGTCATACTTTCTGCTTCCTGTCAAAGGTCTGGTAACAGCATTATGAACCAATTGGAGACCCTAATTCTGGACTGCGGTAAACTAGAAAATAGAACATTGCAGTAGTGCAGTCTAGAAGAGACAAACACATGAATCAGGATCTCAGCATCAGCCATAGACAGGATGGGACGAATCTTCGCTATATTTCGCAGGTGGAAGAAAGCAGTCCTCATAATATCTCTAATGTGGAGGTCAAAGGACAATGTAGGATCAAAAATTGCCCCAAGGTTCCTCACTTTGTCAGTGTGATGTATGACACACGAGCCTAGGCTAAGCGTTTGCTGGTCAAATTGATGCTGATGTCTCATTGGACCAAGAACCATCATTTCAGTCTTATCAGAGTTTAAAAGCAGGAAATTGTGAGAAATCCAGCTTTTCGCTGATGCAAGGCAATCTTCTAAGGATTTTCTGTGAATGAGATTACCAGCAGTTATTGGCATGTATAACTGAGTATCATCAGCATAGCAATGAAAGGTAATCTCAAAAAGCCGCAATATGTGCCCAAGGGGTGCTATATAAAGGGAGAAAAGCAGAAAGACACTCACGCCACGTGTCGTGGGGGGGGGGGGGGGGGGGGTGTGTGTGTGTGACACAAATGCACACGTGATACACATGCATGCAACATGTGTTGAGGGGGCAGCTGACACTCTGGCACAAAACATATGTGTTGCTCGGTTCCGCCACACATGGGGCACTTAGACATATTTCACAAACAGCTTGAATGTGGTCACCTGCTGTCTACTATCCTGCCAGGAGTGCGAATAGCCACGTCTTTTCTAAGTGCCCGGTGAGTGGTGTTAGATGTTCATGTGTGGCACCTGGAATTTGGCTGACACCTGTCGAGAGAGGGGTCGAATGAGCATTTGCTGTCTTTCGGCTTCGTGTGCAAATGGTTGTGGCGACAGCTGTACGACGCATTTGAGGCGCTCCGATTTTTCACAAGTGGCACGCAATTCTTCCTTCGTGCGCCAGTCGGCTTTAGTCGTGTTATGTGTGAAGGGGCCCTTAAGCCTGTATTATACCTATAAGTTATTCTGAAGCTTTTATAAGTAATTCTGTCAATTTCCGTAGTTCAAATTAACTTTATATGAAACAAATGTAGACATTCTAATGGACGTAGTGCCAAGATTTTCAGGATAGCATACAGACAAAGATGCTGGTGAAGATAACTTTGGATAGGCAGAAAGTGGAAGAATGCAGACAGGAGTACAAGGAGATGCAGGTGGTGCATCTCACGGTGGAAAGAGAAGTGGCAAAGGCTAAGGAAAAGGCAAATATCGGACTATACATACATAATGTTAAACACTAAGGAAGGAGGAAAATACTTGTACCGATTGGTCAGACAAAGCAACTGAGGTGGAAACAATGTGCAGTAGGTTAGCGTGATAAAGAATGCAAATAGTAATGTGCTGGCATGCGAGGAGAGTGTATTCAGAAGGCAGAGGGAATATTTTGAGGAGCTGATGAATGAAGAAAAATTTATTTTTTTAGTTTCATGATACCGTCAAAATAACTTTGTGATACCATCATGAAATGTATGACAAACTAATTGCTTCAATCACTTTGTGACGAACTTGCTGTGAAATCGGTTTGGAAATACAACCCCTTTGTTTCCTTGGTCTTACTTTGCACTCAGATTATACAGTATGTAAATAGCGAAATGGAGTTGGATACACCCCAAATGTACTTGTGCTGTACTCTTTTGACTATGAACTACAGGCTGTTAGGGCCAGGTCACATCAGGTCTGGGAGGATGTGATGCTGTCCCATGTTGGAACAATGTCCACAGCACGGAACTGTCTTGGGTCCTGGATGGCAGCCATACAGACAGATAAATAGTCCAAGATCCAAAGAATTTCTAATCAAAGATATGTTACATGTTACAAGAGAATTAACTCTGAAATGTTTGACTGAGATTCCAGTTGCTATCTTTGATTTGTATCATTGCTGTGGTTTTGTTGTATTTTACCAATTATGATACAAAATTAATCTCAAACTTAACCATTTAAATGTAATTAATGCTTGAATTGTGGTTGAGTTGTCCCACTTCTGTGTGGTCACTGTCTCCATTACCTGATGTTATAGTGGGAGATGGCTGTCGGTTCCTCCAGCAGCTGTAAGAGGGGCGTCGACACCTCAGCAGACAAATGTAGGCTGACCTGAAGTCCCTGTTGAGGGCTCCGTAGAGTATAGGATTGAGGGCTGAGTTAGTGTAACCTAGCCACAACACAATGGAAAACTCAGGTACTGTGTTAGGGTCTGGATGCTCTCTTAGCCCTAATATTGTAAAGACAATGAAGTAAGGCAGCCAGCAGACCACAAAAGCTCCAATCACTGCTGCCAGTGTCACTGTGGCTTTGTGCTCCCGTAGAGCCACTGCTGTAACACTCAAAACTAAAGTGGTGCTCGTGGAAGGGTTATTCCTGCAGTTGTAGGTAGTAACGGTGGGGCGAGTGCTGACGATGCGCTTGGCTTGTGCCCGTGCTATGCGAAGTATTCGGAGGTAAGTCCAGCACATAGCCAGCAGAGGCAGGTAGAAGGTGAGAAGAGAGTCCGTCAACACGAAAGGTCCATTGAGCTCAAAGCGGCAATGTCGCTCTGGAGCGTCAGGACCATAATTCTGAATTGTCCCATTAACAGTGTTCCACCCCATATGGATAGGCAAGAAAGACACTGCCAGAGACACTGTCCAAACACTCACCATGGCCACAGCAACTCTCCATGGCAATACCAGAGAGGTGTATCTCAGAGGCATGGTCACTGCCAGGTAGCGGTCCACACTGATGGCCAGGAGGGTAAGGATGGAGGCAGTACATAGCATGATGTCCATGGAGATGTAGAAGTTGCAGAAGACCGGCCCAAGTGGCCAGTCATTGCTGAGCTCAAGGAGGGCAGAGAAAGGGAGGACCAAAAGGCCGAGCAGCAAATCTGTCACAGCCAGTGACACAATGAAGCAGTTGGTGAGACAGCGGAGCCGTCGAGAGGCGCAGACAGCCATGCACACTAGCACATTCCCACCGATAGTCATGAATATGAGGAGGGACAGGATGAAGCCCAGAATCAGTTTTGACCACATTATTTCTGGTGCTTTTACAATATTGCTGGTAATGCAATGTTACATTTTCTCTCCAGGTTCACCTCAGATAAATCAGGTCCAGTTTTAGATGCTGCTTCCATTAATGATGAAACATTCCATCAGCTGTCTCAGTGGTCAAACACAACCAGACTGTTCTTTTCTATGATTCGTTGCTTCTTTTTTTTCACTGCTACCATGCTTTCCAGCTACCCTGTGATGTCACCACACCAGCATGCCCATTCACACAGGTGACCATGTTTGTAGGGGCAGTCTAGCAGGAGACGAGACGTGTGGTGTGCATCCCCTGACAATCCCGATGCTGAGAAGCGTAAATCAGAACTGGGCTCACTGTCTAGTGGTTGAAATCTCTGTGTTGACTGGTGACCAGAGCTTGTTCTGTGTGGCTGATTCACAGTGTTCCGTTCCATGATCATGATGCTCCAGAACCATCTTCTATGACTGTAGTGACATCTAGTGGACAAAGATGGGTAACAGTTAGTTTGCAATACACCACATACAATGTGATAGATTATGTGTCACCATGATACATTAAAAAGATTAAGATGCAAAACATATTATGGATACATTTCTCACAATCAAGGCTAATCCTAAAGTGTACATTTGCCATTCAGAAGGAAATGAAACTTTTAAAGGTCCATTCCACATAAATGAAATAATAAAAAAAAATTCACAAATCCTTTCTTTCCAGCAAAAGGCTTCAGATATCAGCAAGCTGATTTTAATAGCATGTCAGAATGAAGTGAACACAATATAATAAATAAAGGCTTAAAAAAACTTAATCAATACAATGCTTTGAATAACAGAAGTAATGTACTGTTCATTCTATGTATTGGGCCCAAAAATTAGGATGGGCAATGGGGTCCATAATGATTATGGTTACCGTCTCGGCTCTTGCAGATCACTTTTCCAGCTCAGCAAGACATAACTGACTTAATTGTCAACTCATTAATTTTTTTTCATTCAACATGGTGGTATTAGTACAATGCTTAATAGCAATAATAATAATAATAATAATTAGTCACTCATACAATATATTTTCTGCTCATTACTGCTCAGATGAAATTACATTTGAAAGATTTTACAGAAAAAAAATATTAAATAAGAAAACAGACTATTGAACCAGAAATCATTAAAATTAAACAAAATGCAAAATACACCCAGTCAAGGTTATAAGTACCATCATGAGTACTTGTTCATTAAATAAATATAAACGACTAGTTCATTGATGATTGGTTGAAAAAGTTACAATTTCTCTTCTGTTTTCTTAAAATTGTCCTATTTGTCACTACCTGTTTATATAAGTTAATTAATTAAGTCAAAAACATAGCACTGTTTTTCTATGTCTATCAAACCTGCTAAAAATTATATTATCTTAATACTAATTTGGGCTTCTTTTTTGTAGTTGCATTGATTTCATGGGAGAAAAATATTCTTAATCAGCCAGTCAATAAATAAATAAAGGAAAACATTAACGTTGTTGGCTATGTGTGTGGGTGTGTGAATACAAACAGACAATTAATGTACATTCCAATCTGTCTATAATAAAACTATAAACCACAGTGCTTTTGGGGGACCCAGTATTTATTCAGCAAACAAAAAGATGTGCAACTGTATAAACACTGCGCAATCTGCTGTTGCTGAAGTTACAAGTTTTTCCAGGGTTGTTAAATAGATCAGCATGTTAGACCTCCAGTATCGAAAGAAATCACATTAATCCCATTATTTACACATATGTAAATATTATCAAGCTACTTCTTCATGATGATGATGAAGAAATACAAAGAGAAAAGAATGCAATACTGGATGTGCACTTTCCATTAGGCTAATAATAGAAAGCTCTTCGATCAGT
Source organism: Thalassophryne amazonica (assembly GCF_902500255.1). NCBI lineage: Eukaryota > Metazoa > Chordata > Actinopteri > Batrachoidiformes > Batrachoididae > Thalassophryne > Thalassophryne amazonica. Next base: position 28,579,732 of record NC_047113.1, read on the forward strand.
TTGAAATTAAGCAATGGCAAAAGTGTTATTTACTTTCTAACTGCAGGTTTTCAAAATTGCTTAATTGTATGTTGCTTTGCAGCTGTGACCCCCTGTGAATGTAATTATTTTACATTAAATGCTTTTTATATTGCTGTATCCTAAATAAAAGTATTCAAATATAGAAAGAGAATGTGCAGAAATCAAGTCAGACATGCAAATACTCATTTGAATTCTGTTTAACATAAATAATCAGTTGTTTCCATTCAGGCACATTCTCTGTGATTTATAGTAAGGTTCCATTTTCAGAAAAGAAGCTTGTATAAAGTACTTAAGGCATTTTCTGTTAAAAGCAGACAACAGACTGATTCCTATGAATTTTGACCTGCTGAGTTCAAAAATTGCTGTTGGCATGCTGTATCTTTACCCCTCCACTCCCTAATTTGCATAAAGCAAAATGGCCACTCATTTCATGAAGCTTTTCAAAAGTCTGCTTGTGTTTGCACTAGAAGAGGAAATAAAACTTCTATTTCTATGTATTTTGACATGCTGAGTTCAATGATTGTAGTTGTTGTTGGAAAGTTGTATCCCTACTTCTTCACCCCATAATTACCAAAAAAAAAAGAAAAAAAAAAAAAAAACAATTCATTTAGTGACTGCCTGGTATTGTAAGTCTTGTAAGTACTTATTGTAAAAAGTAAGTCATCTTTGATTTGACCAAGGCAAGCAAATGAGCAAAATGAAGTAAAAAAGAATGATACTTTGAAATGAAGCACGTTTCTTGGATTAATATGCATGTCTCTAAAGGTCAAATGTGGGTAAAACTGTTATAATACTATCTATCTCCTAATAGTGTGGTTATGTAAATAATACAAATGTTCCTTAAGTCCAACATGAACGTTAAACTACCTGATACATAATACAAACAGTCTAACATGAATATTAAAAACAACACTACTGTAGTGTAACACACTAATATGAAGACTTTACAATCTTATGCATAACAATACATACATATATCAATTTCTACACTGATAGAAACATACATAAATACAAGGGTTTATCCCTATTCAATCTATGATGCATCCACATTGCAGCAATTAGAGATGCATTTGCATGACCCGCAGCAAAGCATGCCAGATTTCCTGCATTTGCAGCATTGAGAGGAACAGCCAGATGTGCAACCACAGCACAGCAATTGCAAGCAGGACTCTGGTAATGTGAGCAGAGTTGGCAGTAACTGTCCATTTCTTTACTCCCAGCCCATAACCAACTGCTGGGGGAACTTGAGGAAATGCTTTGTGTGCTTGAAGCCAAGTTGTTGCCTGATGATGGCTCCCTTTGATGTGAAGTTGTGCAGCATCAGTTGTTGGTGGCAAGAGCTCTTGCTTCATTCTCTTCGTGAACAGCGTGACCCTAGCACTATTAGTGCTAGGGTCACTAAATCTAATCTAATGCTACTAAGCATAATATATTATACTACAAAATCAATACCACAAGATTGGAACTTGTCCAAACAAACCAACACACAAGAACATGAACATGCACAGATATAGATGAACAAACTATCTCAGAGTCTCCTTAACATGAGTGTGAAAGGATGAAATCCACAAATATATCAGGGAACAATGCAGTTTGATTGACCATGTCTATGCTGGGGCTGCATGCTGCTGCTGCTGCTGTTGAGTCACTGTGGCACCCAGAGCCGGCCCAAGGCATACGCCAACTACGCGGTGGCTTAGGGCCTCCACGCCACCAGGGGGCCCCGAGAGCACCGAGACGTTGTGATAAAAAAGTAAATATATACATGAAATTAAAATAATATTGAATAATTTAAACGAAATTGTATTACACCCGAAAAAAAATACCAATACTAGGTTAATTGATGCCTCCTGTTGGCTGCTGCCACCGTTGGCCAAATTTAGATGCACCGCTTGGGTCAGGTGGTCGATGACTAATCGTGAGGAAAGAAGTGAGTGCAAGTCATGTCTCAGAAAAGAAATTATCCCTCTGGAGCGGAGAAAAGAAAAAAGAAGAAGTTGGAAGACGAGAAAAAACAACAAGACAAAGGTAGGTTTGCATGTCCAATATTACAATTTTTGTTGTCATTATTTGCGAAATGCTCCGTTCGTTTAGTGTAAAGTGCTTTAGGTGTCTTAAAGTCAGAGGCGATTGCTCTAAGACTGCAAGTGAAGCTCAGCTTCCCCTAAAATGTCAAAAAATAAGTGATCAAATATATACTGTTGTGTGTACATGTCATTGATTAAATATGCGCTACAACGCGCTTAACTTTTGTTCAGAATCAGCTTCTTATCACTGGTAATGACGCGGCTTTCCTCTCACTCAAACCCGCACAAAGGGCCTCATGTATCAACGTTGCGTACGGCGATATTTGAGCGTATATGGGGTGTATGCCAAAACGGCTGCGCTACTTGGCATTTATCAATGTGGTCGTTGGCGTACGCTGCGCTGAAAATATACACCAGGTCGAGAGGTGGCGTAAATTATACACCAAAATGAACCAGCGCTGGAATCCACATAAAAATTAAGATGATCAACATAATAAACAGTGCCATTATACAAATCAATGCATATGTTACATAAATAACACTTTCCTGATTATACTACATAATAATCAATACAAATCCCGCTTTTGCGGGATTGTTATGGAGCACGATCCGTGGTCACAGCGCTGACAGGAAGGAAAGCGCTGCTCGCCTTTTTCTCCAGACTTCGAGCCTGGAGCCAGAGCAGCGCTGAGCTTAACTTCATGTGGTGTGATCGTTTTAGACAATGAAATTGATAATAACAACTGTAGTTTTGTCATTCCCTTAATTCGCCCGTACTGCAGCCAGGTTTTGTCGTCTCCGTTCAGTTGTCACAATAAAATAAATACAGAAATACATTTAAAAAATAAAGAAATCTGACAGATTAGGCGTGTCTTATTAATTGAGCGAGCAAATATCCACATGTCAAGAATTATTGACATGTGAAAAGAGAATACAGCGGTCCCTCGCTATAACGCCGTTCACCTGTCGTGGCCTCGGAGTCTCGCGGAGTATTTAGTCCAATTTTGCATGCCTTTTTTTTTTTTACAGTGTTCTGTGTTCTGCGTATCTGTTTATAAGAAAAGAGCGCCAACAACTACCCATAACTGTGTTCTTCACTCGGAAACAAACACCTGCTGCAACCAGGTGTGAGTGGAAAAAGGCGCGACGTCAGGACGCAGAGGCCCGACCTGTGAAATACCGGTCAGTCACTATTAATAATTTCTTATGTGTCCAACCTCGTTCGTTGGTCGTTAAAATTAATTCGTCAGTTCTAAATGCCATCATAATTATTTATAGGAAAACGTTCTATTTTTATTTCCCAAACAAATGTTTGGGCCTGAAAACAGTTTGGTATTATTTTCCTACTAAGGTTTGAACTTTGAGAGTGTTTACACACGGGAGAAAAGTGAGAAAATGTTCATGCCCGATTGAGAAAGTGTATAAACTGTGTAGTGAGGGGTTTTACAGCTTTGAAACGTCTATAATAATTGTAAAAAATAACGCTGACTACGTCGCGGTTTCGCGTATTACGGGCTATTTTTTAGAACGTAACTGCAGCGATTAATGAGGGACCACTGTAACACTTTATTGATTATATACTACAAAATTGTTATGTGTCGACGCGAGTTGAGGAGCGGACCTGCGTCAGACAGAACCCAGCGCTAAAAATAACCAGAAAGCGGTTCCAACAACAGAAACAATTTATTTTTCACCTGTGCATAATAATGTGTACAAAACTGAAACAACGTCCTTCTGGTGGAGTGACTGTTGGCACGCTCTTAAGCGCCCAAAAGGATAGAAGCCCGGTGTTCCTGGACCCACAACCACCAGACAAACACCCCCCAGGTGGACACGACAAACTGACTCTCTGTGAAGCAAAGAAGAGGTGAGGTAAGTCAGCAGTTACAACAATATCTTTCAAAAGACACACGCTATCAGCAACACATTCAGGTCTGTATTTTTTAACTTTATGCAAATGAGCAGCTTCTCACAACAAGTGGAGGATCACTTATCCTGCACCCCACAGCAGTGAGAAGCAAACTGCACAATTCTCATCACAATTCCAGTATACTGCGTAACAAAACACCAAGTTACTATCAACAATTAGTCAAACACTTAATCACCTTTAATGTGTGCTGACAGCAAGTGTCCTCACCCTTCCTTGCTTCACGGGCTCGATGTGTCAAACCCAGGCGCGGTCCTCAGCGTCTCACAAACGGACATCACAAGGTCGAGTTCCCGGCAGTTCTGCTTGAATCACACATGACTTAAATGCAGTACGCCATCCAATTATCTGCTTCAGCTGAAAGTCTTTAAGGTTGCATGTAAGCACCAGTCACAGGTGCTACACATGATGTTGATGAGGGTGAGGACTCTTCAGCCAGCACCTTCTCCACAGACAAATCAGTTTCCATGCCACCTGAAGAGCAAAGAAAAGAAAAGAACACCAAAACATCCAGCCACACCCCCCAACACACAACAGTACCCCCCCCATCAACGGGAAGCCTCCCGGCAACCGAACAGACCAGGCCCGAGAACAGCTCCTCCCTCCGGGGTCCACGCCAGGAAGCAGACAGCACCACGCTCCTAAGGTCCACCACAGACAGCAGGACAGGCACCGCAGCTGGAAGGCCGGCTGGAATCAACAAAAGCCCCAAAACATTCCCCAGTACAATTCAACACAGAAAAAAAAAATAAAACCCACCCAAAACCTCCCCAGGGGACCGTCCCATCAAACCCCGGGAAGAAAAGAAAAACTCCCAAACGCAAAAACCCAACACAGCCCCACAAACACAATACAAACGTAAATGCATAAAAGAAAAACAACAAACAACCCCCCCAGAATGACCTGCAGAGCCCAACCCCCCCCAGAAGGCCTTCATCGCCAGTTCCAGGAGGAACAGCCAGAACCATAATCCCACAAAGGTCCCCAGGTGTACATGGAGCAAACGGCGCCCCCCAGAGGACCGTACCATCAACCCCAGGAGGTACCCTCCCCACAACCCCGGAACCCCAGACCCGGTCACACTTGGCTAGTTGGCCCCAAGCCAATTCCCCCCCAGAGGACCGTCCCATCAACCCTGGAGGTGGAACCCGGAAGGAAACAGAACAAAATCAAAAATCAACCCCCGGAGGACTACAAAAACAACCCCGGGGGGATATAAAACGACCGTAAACCTTGTTACCCTCCCCGGCACCCCGAAAGACCCCAGGTCCCTCCCAGAGCCCCTTGGCGGCTCAATTTTGGCAAACGGCTAAAAACATTAAGCCGGAGAAGGGAACAGGAAAAAACTAACCCAGCTCCAACCCCAAGGCGCAGCGGAGAACCGGAAATACGTCCGGTGCCCCAACTCGACCATACCCCAGCCTCTCGGGAGGGGTGGAACTACCGAAATGGCGAACGGCAACAGATCGGCCCACCCCTCCGACTGAGGTAAGTCTCCGCTGCACCACACCCCGGCAACACCAATGACGAACGGTACAAAGGCTCCCCGAGGCTGGAGTGGAACCGGGCCCTAACCAAACCAAGAAAAACGCCTCTAACACCCCCCCCCCCCCAGGTGCAGAGGTCTTCTGAGAATGCTCAGCGTGACCAACCTGCACCACCCCACAACCCACAAGACAAACGGTCTTGGGGCAAGTGAGGTTGGGGTTAGGGATGTAGAGAAATAAAAAAACAACAAAATAAAACGACCCAACAACCCAAACAGAAAATACCTAAAAACACATAAAAATTAACAATTAAGTGGGCCCAGACGGGCTTCTAACCGCCTAACATTCACTCCACCAGATACGCCTCTGACTCCCCATACAATTATAACCCCTATTTAAAGAAAACAAAACATTTACTCGTGCTAGATTTTTTTTTTATTATTATTTTTTTTTTTTATGTGTATTATTTTGCCTGTCCCAGAACACCTGGAGATACGTCACCATTATTTTTCTTGACGTTTATATGTCGGGGCAATACAGTAATCTCTGCTCGTCCGAGCTGCATGGCCTCGTCAACAAGAGGAGCCAGAGGTCCCGTCGGAGGAGCCTCAGTGGGGCGAAGAAGAGGCGGACCAGATCTGTGTCGGGGAAAGCCCCGAGACGAAAAAACCCGCTCTGATGGGCGTCCTCTCTCGCGTCCACGCTCCTTCATCCGATCATCTAGACGAATCACCAACGATATTAGCTCATCTAAATCATTTGGCTCGTCACGGACTGCCGGCTCGTCTTTTAATGACTCATTTAACCCATCTACAAACATTCCTCGTAAAGCTGCGGCGCTCCAACCTGACTGAGCAGAAACCAGAGAACATTGCATCACCGCACAAGGCTCCGGACGACAAACAATCGGTTCGGACGCCGAATCTCTGGGTGACGGAGTTATCTGCGCTAGTATCGATGATGCCGCAGCTGGAGCAGCAGGAAGCGGAACGGCTTGCGCTGCAAGCTCCTTAACACGGGCGTCTGTTTGTTTAATTTGGTTTGCGAGATGCTGTAATTGCTCCCATATTTTCTCCAAGTGTTCTTGAATTTTTTCGGCAAAAGGAACCGCTTCTGCCGCTGGGTCCATTATGGAATGGCCGGGAACTACTGTTATGTGTCGACGCGAGTTGAGGAGCGGACCTGCATCAGACAGAACCCAGCGCTAAAAATAACCAGAAAGCGGTTCCAACAACAGAAACAATTTATTTTTCACCTGTGCATAATAATGTGTACAAAACTGAAACAACGTCCTTCTGGTGGAGTGACTGTTGGCACGCTCTTAAGCGCCCAAAAGGATAGAAGCCCGGCGTTCCTGGACCCACAACCACCAGACAAACACCCCCCAGGTGGACACGACAAACTGACTCTCTGTGAAGCAAAGAAGAGGTGAGGTAAGTCAGCAGTTACAACAATATCTTTCAAAAGACACACGCTATCAGCAACACATTCAGGTCTGTATTTTTTAACTTTATGCAAATGAGCAGCTTCTCACAACAAGTGGAGGATCACTTATCCTGCATGCCACAGCAGTGAGAAGCAAACTGCACAATTCTCATCACAATTCCAGTATACTGCGTAACAAAACACCAAGTTACTATCAACAATTAGTCAAACACTTAATCACCTTTAATGTGTGCTGACAGCAAGTGTCCTCACCCTTCCTTGCTTCACGGGCTCGATGTGTCAAACCCAGGCGCGGTCCTCAGCGTCTCACAAACGGACATCACAAGGTCGAGTTCCCGGCAGTTCTGCTTGAATCACACATGACTTAAATGCAGAACGCCATCCAATTATCTGCTTCAGCTGAAAGTCTTTAAGGTTGCATGTGAGCACCAGTCACAGGTGCTACACATGATGTTGATGAGGGTGAGGACTCTTCAGCCAGCACCTTCTCCACAGACAAATCAGTTTCCATGCCACCTGAAGAGCAAAGAAAAGAAAAGAACACCAAAACATCCAGCCACACCCCCCAACACACAACACAAAATAATTGATACGACAGCCGCTTTTGACGCTCTATTGGCACGCGTCATGATTGGTGGAGTTCTTTTTCATTGCCGTCTTTCCGGCTTCAGTGTCGTAAAATGAGGGTGTGTCTGAAGCGGAGTTTGAATATTTATGGGCGTGTTTATTATAATTACGATCGTTTCCACCCGCCGCATTTATCAAGATCACGTCAGGCGTACGCCGGAAATGGGCAGGTGCGCACTGCTTGATACATGTCACGGCGACTTTGGTGTATTTCAAGTTTACGCCGTAAATTTACGCCACAAGTGCGCAACATTGATACATGAGGCCCAAAGGGTGCAGCGAAACGAGACGAGTCATTGGATAAATGCTGGGCTTTCTCCCGCCCATCGGACGCTCAGCGTGTCTGGGGTCTATGGGGCAGTGGGCTGGCCTCGGCTGGCCCGGACACTCAGCTTCTGCATGATGATTGGATGATCTGTCTGAGGCTGAATCCCTTTTTGATTGACAGCGAAATGAGCGAATCAGCGATCTTCTGGTGTAAACATCCGAGGGAGCATTTTTTAATTTTCATTCTGTTCTGAGTTGAACTGGAGACTTTCGTAATCCTCTTAGCGGCATTTTCTTTGTTAAAAACGACTAGCGACAAATCGAGTTTCTATTTCTGGTGTTTTTTTTTTTGTAGCTGCTTATGTTTAGAGACTGACTTCTATCACTCTTTCTGACTTCTATCGCAGTTTCTGTCCTTACCGAGCAGCGGGTGCTGCTGAGCTCTTCCAACGTCACAAAGCACTCACAGATGGACAAACTTCACACTAGCCTCGCGCCAGTCCCAGCTAGCGAGCTAGCTAGGTAGCAAGCTGCATATAATGGCAGACAATTTGAATGTTGTGGACCGGATTTTGGCGAAGCCATTTGATAGTCTTCCTTACGAAGAAAAACTTAGAGTTAAACAGCAGGGCGGATCAACTCCTCAGATTAATTAGGTGCAAAAGGTGGGGAAAAGTAGCTCAGCTCTCAATGGTTTACAGGCCAAAGTTAAAGCAATAGCCCCCAGTGCAATGTTTGTGCATTGCTATGCACACACATTGCTGTTATGTTGTGGATTTCTATGTTCATTTTGGAGATTAAGTATTGTATTTATTATTTAAGTACTTAATTTTGATTACAACTTTATTTTTCTGTAAGATAATGTAAATGTCATTTGATTCCATTTTGTATTTGGATATTGAACATTTTGCACACCATTGCACATCTGAAAGAAATTAAACTATTTAACATGTTTACTATAAATGCAGTCTCCTGCCTGCTGATGTTACTTTCAAATAGTTAAATTAATGAGCCATACTTATACATCACTCTGTATGTAGAAGTTAATTAAAACATATTTATGAGTTTGCTACCCCTTTAAGGTTAAAAACAAGAATGACATCTGTATGATGTAAGATAATTACAAATAATGCTAATGACTGTGGGTACGTTACACACATAACAGTGTAGCCTATGAAATAATGAGGCTTCTGGTGCTGAGGTGATGGTAGGGGAGGGCCCCCAAATGAAATTCTGCTTAAGGCCCCATAAAGGCTTGGGCCGGCCCTGGTGGCACCATGTGCCTGGCCACCGGCCAGTGTGGCCTGCCCTCTAGTGTTAAAAGCAATAGCCCTCTGGTGTTGAAGCTGTATACATTATCTGTGCTGTACTGAGCCAATTATATAGGTTTTCACATAGTATTATCATTATATTGTTCAGTATTTGTGATGAAAAAATACACACGAGTCATTCACATACCATCAAGGAATGAATATAATGATATTGTGATTTTAAATCCACAGGAAATGTTTTTCAACAGGCCAGTATAGGTTAGATACATGCATTTTTAGGCCTGATTGTGCAGCAGAGGCATGGGGAAAAACTGGTTTTGTTATCAATTTCTTTTGTAGAACAAGCTTCTACAAAGTATGAAAGCAGCAGGCGGTCATGTTGTTTCTTGCATATTAGGGATGAAAGAGAGAAGGTACAGCTTGCAAATAAGAAACTATGAACTCAGCAGTTCAAATAACACAAATATAAGAGTTTTCATTGCCTTTCTTAGCAAAAACAAGCAAACTTTGAGAAAACGTGAAAAAAAAAATCGGGCGGCCATTTTGTTTTATGCAAATTAGGCAGTGAAGGAGTAGAGATACAGCATGCTAACAACAATATTTGAATTCTGCAAGTCAAAGTGAACTCAGCAGGTAAAAAATACATGAGAATCAGCCTGTTGTCTGCTTTTAACAGAAAACGTCTTGGGTAGTCTACTTTTCTGAAAATAGAACCTAACTATTTAGCTTCCTTTGGCCCAAATATTTGGTGGGATTTGAGCAGATTCAGTGCTTTCAGGAATAGCTCAGGAAATAAAACATGCTTTTATATAATTATTATTAATCTTAAGCTTTCAATGTATTTGTTTTCTAATGATAGCAACCTCTCACTTCTTCTGACTTCAACAATTTTAGACCATCTTCCAAAGCACAATTCACAATGAATTCATATCACAGCTGTTGTCAGAGTGCTACAATCACATCCTAATTAAAAGCAGATAATGATGAATGCTTAGATCTTTGTGCAAAATCGGGCACAGCCGACCATCACTCAGTGTTTCATAAATGCAAAACATTAATGAACCAACTACTTCACTGTAACAAAGATCAAAAGTTTTGTTCACGGAAAAACATCCGGAAAATGATTCATCATTTAAATAAAAACTCAAAATGCTAAATCTATTTCGAAATGAGCAAAAATATGCTTAACTCTAACTTCAGGGGTAATCCTCTCTACTAGAGGTGGGCGATACCGGGAATTTTGGTATTGATCCGATACCAAGTAAATACAGGTCCAGTATCGCCGATATCAATACCAATACCGATACTTTTTCATATTTAAGCTCCATAGATCCAAAGGATCCAAAAGACCTAGGATAGAATTTCGCCAAACATTGCACGTGACAACAAAAATACCTTAGAATCAGAATCAGAATCGCCTTTATTGTCATTGTAATTCACATTACGAGATTTGAGTGCAACTCCAAAAGGTGCTTTCCATGGTGCAAGTGATTTTTAGCCAAATAAAAGACAGTGAAATTTAATGGTAAATTATTCAGAGTATATGTACAACTAATATAAACATAAGATAAAATAAAATAAAATGTGGACCAAGTAAAATGTAAAACGAGAATTATATACAACTGTGGAATCATATTGCACTGGAAAATTGCACATGGTTTACAGATATTGCACAAGAAACTTGAAAGGGGTGGATTAGAGTGATTTGTTATTGTTCAGTGCAGTGATCGCTCTGGGGAGAAAGCTGTCCCTGAGTCTGTTTGTCCTAGTTTTGATTGACCTATACCGTCGGGCGGAGGGTAGTAGGTCAAACAGGTGGTTGCTGGGGTGGGATGGGTCTTTGCTGATGCTGGCAGCTCTGCTGAGGTAGCGAGAGCTGGCAATGTCTTCCAGGCTGGGCAGAGAGCAACCAGTGATCCCCTGGGCCATTTGATAACCCTCTGCAGCGCTGTCCTGTCTGCTGCTGAGCACCCCCGTACCACGCTGTGATGCAGTACGTCAGGATGCTCTCGATGGTGGCTTTATTATCACAATCAACATTTTTGTTTAAAAAAATATCACTCAACACAACTTAAAACAAAATCTCCTGAGGTAGAGGGCTGACAAACCACAATACAAGGGTGCGCTGCTCCATGTTTTGTGACACAGCGCAGTGCTGCTCTTACAGAGAGTAGACTTTGATGAATCTGCATGTGCAGCAGTCAGTGCATGCGGGAGAGAAAAAAAGCTTGAGTATCGATCTTTTTACACAAGGATCGTTCAATATCAATACCAGCGTTGGTATCGATATTATCGATATTAGGATCGATCCGCCCACCTCTACTCTCTACAAATTGTTCATAGATGTAAGCCCCAAAAAAAATCTCAGATGACTTTGACTAAACAACCAGCACTACCACCATAACAAAAAGGTTATTAAAACGAAAATATCTCAGCAAATTTTCTGTCAAGTTAACTGACACTACACCCTATACACCCCCTCCAACCCAACCCCAAAGCCCCGAAAACTGACCCCATAAGGCGTTTGTGCAATAGTTGTGTTTTTAAAGTTAGGACAGAGTTACCCCTCGTAGCTATGCAAAAAAAAGTACCTCACAGCACGTGTACGCGCGCGCGCGCGCACACACACACACACACACACACACACACACACACACACACACACACACACACACACACACACACACACACACACACACACACACACACACACACATCACTTCATGTTCTTTCCATCCTTTATCTTGATCATTTTGTGTGTTACTCGTGTAATCTGACATGATCTTATTTGATATTCTCTCTAAAATTGTGAAAAAGTGATGGTAAAGGCACTACTTGTCTCTTTGAACCACTGTCAGTGAAATTGTTTCAGAAATTTTGAATATCATCCGTTCCCACAGTGTCAGAGGTCCCCAGCCCTGTTCTTGGAGATCACCTGTCCTGCATGTTTTCCATCTCTACCTGTTCCAACCACAACTGATCAGTTAAGTCTGGTGTTCCATAGCTTTTGATTGGATGAGTGCTCCTGACTGGGAATTAGCAGTGGGTGGAGCAGGGAGACTTGGAAAACATGCAGGTTCATTCATTCATTCATCTTCTACCAGGTTGAATGTTGTTAATCTGTCACTCACACCTGGCACTGTTCATGCTCATTATAAAAGTGCTGAGGTTAAATGTGTTCTTTTGGCCCACTCTGATATATATCTCACTGCTCTGTGTTCTTTGTGAGATTTCATTTGATATGTTGTTGCAATTTGGGATGACTTACTGTGTCATTTAAAAGCAATATAATTAATTTAAATGGAATTGAACAAAACAAATGTTGCAGACATGCATATGCAGTGCATCTGGAAAGTATTCACAGCACTTCCCTTTTTCACATTTTGTTATGTTGCAGCCTTATTCCAAAATGGGTAAATTCAATTTTCACCTCAAAATTCTACTCACAACACCCCTTAATGACAACATGAAAAAAGATTTTTTAAATTTTTACAAATTTGCTAAAAATAAAACCTAAGAAATCACATGTACATGAGTATTCACACCCTTTGCTCAATACTTTGTTGATGCACCTTTGACAGCAATTACAGCCTCAAGCCTTCTTGAATATGATGCCACAAGCTTGGTGCACCTATCTTTGGGCAGTTTTGCCCATTTCTCTTTGCAGCACCGCTCAAGCTCCATCATGTTGGATGGGGAGCGTCGGTGCACAGCCGTCTCCCAAGATGTTCAATCGGATTCAGGTCTGGATGATTAGTGGAGACAGGATGCACTGAGCTCAATATTGAGCTCAGGTGGGGACTGCATTTGTATAGCGCTGCATCAGACGCTCAAAGCGCTTTACAAATAATGACTCACATTCACCCCGATGTGAGGGTGCTGCCATACAAGGTGCTCACTACACACTGGGAGCAACTAGGGGATTAAGGACCTTGCCGAAGGGCCCTCAGTGATTTTTCAGTGAGGCGGGGATTTGAACAGAGGATCCTCTGGTCTCACGCCCAACGCCTTAACCACTAGACCGTCACCTCCCTTCATCGTAAAGGCTGTGAATACTTATGTACATGTGATTTCTTTGTGTTTTTATATTTTTTTTTATGAATTTACAAAAATCTCAGAAAACCTTTTTTCACATTGTCATTAAGGGGTCTTGTGTGGAGAAGTTTGAATAAAAAAAAGAATTTCATCCATTTTAGAATATCATAACAAAATGTGGAAAAAGTGAAGCACTGTGAATACTTTCCGGATGCACTGTAAGTGTTGCCAGCACTGAGCACCAACTCTGGTGTGTATTCAAGAAAGAAATCATTAATTATTATCCAAGCTGGGACCTCTGGTATGAAAAAAGAAGCTATTGAAGAAGCCTGCAATTTCTCGAATGTCCACTTGAAGCTGCCTCTAAAAGTAAGTCAGTCCCTGTTGACCCCAAGTTAAAAAAAATCCAACTTTACAGCAGAAATAAACATGTTTATAGAGTATCTATGTAGGCTCTCAGTTGTCCAGGTGGTTTCCATAGTAGAGAAGCTTGAATCTTTGACTGGACTGGGTTGCTTGACATGAGGACGTTTCGCTTCAAACTGCAGAAGCTTCCTCAGCTAAAATTCTTGCTCTCATAGTCTGACTTCTGTCTTGACTCTTGTAGAGAAGAATAAACAGAATCCACAAAAGCTGGAGTTTTAAACCTAACCAGACCCCTCCTACCAAGAGGCAGACTGCTATAGGCTAGTGACTAAACAATAACTCTAATTAGCACCTATTGTGCTCTAGGTAGCACCCTCCTAATGACAGGGCAGCTGTCCCTCCTAATGATGGGACGGACGCCTATCCTGATGGCTCCCTTGACGACTCTCCTGATGATGTGAATGACTCATTACCATGAACAAAAGACTGAAACTGCTTTGATCTGAGTACCCCATTGTAAACAGGGGATAAAGCGTGTCTCAGACCCCCTCCCCGGTTAAGGCTGGGTTTCAGCTGTTTCACATAGAATGCCTCCTTGATCCCTCTCTCAAACCATTTCTTCTCTCTGGCTAAAATTTTAACTTCCTTGTCCTCAAGCAAGTGATTAGTGTATTTAAGGTGGAGATGAACTGCAGACTGAGGTCCACTGGCGTCCTCTCTGTGGTGCTGGTATAGCCTTTTGTGTAAAGGTTGCTTAGTCTCACCTAGGTAGTGTTCGTTACAGTTTTCCTGACATCTGATAGAATACACTACATTGCTCTGTTTGTAACTAGGGATCCTGTCCTTGGGGTGAACTAATTTCTGTCTCAAGGTGTTAACCGGTTTAAAGTAAACTGGGATTTTGTGCTGTCTGAAGATCCTCTGTAGTTTTTCCCCTACTCCTGCTAAATAAGGGAGAGACACTCATCTTCTTCTTGTCTCCGTCTCCTGTCTATCTGGTCTCTTTGTTCTCTGGACAAAGTGCAGAAGTCCCAGAGAACAAGGAAAACTGTAATGAACACTACATAGGTGAGACTAAGCAACCTTTACACAGAAGGCTATACCAGCACCGCAGAGAGGGCACCAGTGGACCTCAGTCTACCGTTCATCTCCACCTTAAAGGCACTAACCACACATTTGAGGACAAGGAAGTTAAAATCTTAGCCAGAGAGAAGAAATGGTTTGAGAGAGGGATCAAGGAGGCATTCTATGTCAATGTCAATGTCAATTTTATTTATATAGCACATTTACAACAACAGCAGCTGCCCAAAGTGCTATGTGAAACAGTTGAAACCCAGCCTTAACCGGGGAGGGGGTCTGAGACACGCTTTGTCTCCTGTTTACAATGGGGTACTCAGATCAAAACAGTTTCAGTCTTTTGTTCATGGTAATGAGTCGTTCACGTCATCAGGAGAGGCGTCAGTCCCATCATTAGAAGGGACAGCTGCCCTGTCATTAGGAGGATGCTAACTAGAACACAATAGGTGCTAATTAGAGCTATTGTTTAGTCACTAGCCTATAGTCTGGTAAGGTAAGGTAGTAAGGTAGTCTGCCTCTTGGTAGGAGGGGTCTGGTTAGGTTTAAAACTCCAGCTTTTGTGGCTTCTGTTTATTCTTCTCTACAAGAGTCAAGACAGAAGTCAGACTACCAGAGCAAGAATTTTAGCTGAGGAAGCTTCTGCGATTTGAAGCGAAACGTCCTCGCGTCAAGCAACCCAGTCCAGTTGAAGATTCAAGCTTCTCTACTATGTTTATAGAGTGGTAGAAAAACTGGAAAAAACAGTTTGGTCTTGATAGGTAGCTTGTCTGGTCATGACGACTGTATGTGGAGGATTTTTAAATATATATAGCTTCATAGTTTAGGCCATTTCAAACTATAAAATTATACATATTTAGGTATGTGGCCAAACTGAGTGATAGCTAACACCCATGCTAGTTCCTGAGTATGCCAATGTCAATATGAATTTATATGATTTGCTGTCATCCAAGAAGTCTGTGCTCTGAAATGTTCATATTATTTTTAATTATATGGCAGGGAGGTACAGTACAAGGGGTGATTGTGAATTTTTGAGCCTGACTCAGAAAAAATAGGGTGTGGTTCTCCATCTTTTGCATTCTGAGAAACCAACATTTCTTACCATTGCACCCAGTGAGTCAAAACTTCACACATTCTTGAGAAATGTTGGCTTCTGATGAACGCAGAAGATGGAGAACCATGCCCTACTTTTTCTGAGTCGGGCTCAAAACGTCTCAATCACCCCTCATAGCATGGTGCCTTAATGCTTGTACACCAGTGCACCATAATAAAAAGGTCTTGGTTTTGAGTCTGACCACACTCGCTTTTCTGTTTGCAGTTTGCATGTTCTCCCCATGTTTGTGTAGGTTTTCTCCAGGCACTTAGACTTCCTCCCACCTCCAAAGATACACAGATTAGATTAAGCAAATAATGCATGTGCAGCACAAAACAGATATTAGCACGCAGGTTTTGACCCATCTGAAGTCTACAACGACAGCAAAGATAAGATGAGTCGGGCTCATGTTACACTTCTGATTGACCATTGACCCAAATGTTATCCCACATGGGTCAGGGACACGCCCTCTACAACTTCTCCACACCTCCCAGTGGGGTTGACTGAACAGTGTGAGAGCCACTGTAATAAATTGCTGGATTTGTACAGAAGGTTGCAGACTGTAATTTGTCCTCTGTCAACTCATTCATAAATGGTATGTGAGACCTAATTGTGTGCCCAGTGGAGTGATGGTTAGAATTTGATAAGTCAGAGCTCAGAGTGCATGTTTGCGTCAGCGGGTGGTGGGTAATGTTTGCTCTTCTATTTTCAAACACTGTAATGGATTTCGGGAAAGTTGCCAGACATGGACCACTTATCACCTCAGAGAGAGAGAGAGAGAGAGAGAGGGAGAGGGAGAGAAAGATTAACTAACATTCTCCTGAAAAAGACAAAAAATGAATTACATTTATTAAATGTGGGTCCATCTGTAATCTATAAACTATTTCCATCTCCATCTCTTTGCGCTGCAGACACGTCTATCACCATGTAACTGTTTTGAACCTCCTCCAGAGCAGACAGTGATAACAGCTGCTAACGTATGAAGTGCAGCTCTCAGACAGATTATAACCGTCCAACTGGGTCTCAGGGAACGCTCCTTTCAGCAGGTTCATGATCCAAATCGGAGGCCAAACTTCTATTTATGACTGATGTCATAACTGGTTCTGTCAAACTTTGTTTTGGCAAATTTATGTGAATTGGTAAATGGACTGCAATTATATAGCACTTTTCCATCTGCATCAGATGCTCAAAGTGCTTTACAATAATGCCTCACATTCACCCCGATGTGAGGGTGCTGCCATACAAGGTGCTCACTACACATCGGGAGCAATAGGGCCCTTAGTGATTTTCCAGTCAGGCTGGGATTTGAACCGAGGATCTTCCGGTCTCAAGCCCAATGCCTTAACCACTAGACCATCACCTCCCCTTGAATTCAACTCAAAATGTAATGGCATCAATTCCAGACCAAGACAGACACATTTTCTGCATTTTTTAAATTTATTTATGCCCCTTGAAAGTCCATATTCAAAATATCATAATTAAATCTATTGTATAGTGTTAAAACACCTATAACACCTTATGACAGACCTGCGCTTATTCAGCTAGGAGCCCCCCGCCCAACCCCATCAAAATTTTATGGAATTTATTCCACTATTTTTTTGTAATCATTTTTTTTTTTTTTTTTTTTTTTTTAGCAAATCATGTTAACAAGATGCAGCCCAGTTTCACTTCTTTTTTTTCCGGTGATACCATCAAGAAATGTGCTACATTTTCATGATGTGGTCACCCTTCGATCACTAATTTTAACCCCAACAATAACTGCCCCCTCCACCCCACCCATGTCACCCCCAATTTCTTGATACTATCACAATTTTTTTTTAATGACACAATCATGAAAATCGACTCTACTTTGTGACAGTATCACAAATTAATAGGTTAAATCACTTTTCCAGACACCATCATGAACTTGATGAAACACCAAACAGTTGAACAGTCTTGAAGCTTATATGGAAGCAGGGTAAAGGCTCCATACAAAAAAGAAGGAAAGAAAAGTAGAACGTAGGAACGAAGTAAGAAATAAATGGACTGCATTTATATAGCGCTTTTCCATCTGCATCAGATGCTCAAA
This sequence comes from Thalassophryne amazonica, assembly GCF_902500255.1. Taxonomy (NCBI): domain Eukaryota; kingdom Metazoa; phylum Chordata; class Actinopteri; order Batrachoidiformes; family Batrachoididae; genus Thalassophryne; species Thalassophryne amazonica. Next base: position 28,597,441 of record NC_047113.1, read on the forward strand.
GCACTTTACAATTATGCCTCACATTCACCCCGATGTCAGGGTGCTGCCATACAAGGCGCTCAATACACACCGGGAGCAATACGGATTAAAGACCTTGCCCGAGGGCCCTTTGTGATTTTCCAGTCAGACAGGGATTTGAACCGAGGATCTTCTGGTCTCAAGCCCAACACCTTAACCACTAGACCATCACCTCCCCCAATTACAATTGGATTGCAATTACTAATTGGTATGAATCGAAAAGCAATTTTAAAGTACAACATCAATACAGGGACCTCTGAATCAATCTAAATGTACAACGAATCAGTCCATAAATCATGTTTTATGTCATAAATCATGTGAATTAACCTTGTTTTGCTACAGCCTCGGCATCTTCAAACTCTCATAAAAGTTCAAAGGCTGGATTAAAGCTCTCGCATCACCGTTCACAGGAACGTTTAACTCACATTCACTCACTCATCTTACAACCGCTTATCTGAGACCAGGTCACGGGGGAACTTTGCAAGAAAAAACAGTAGGAGGCAGTGACTCAGGTTACATTGGTGCCGTAACCCAGATGGGATGTTGGGAAAGTGTAGTGACACGGACCCACAACAGGGGGCGCAAATGAACGGTCAATAGATGAGCCAAAAAGTAACAATTTAATGTTGTGAATGTGCACAACGAACATACAGACAATCGCAGAATATCATAACAGTCAATACACAGAGGTGACGTGTGGGCAGGCTCGAGGATAGAAGACGTCTGTCCTGAGAAGAGCCGGAACCACACGATTTCCAGCGCCCCAGAACCTGGTGAATACTGGAGCCGCCAAGTCCCGAATTCCCAGGTGATCACCGTCCCCGACTGTCGGATCTGGTACTGCTGGCGAAGAACAAAGACAGTCAAGTGTGGGTGTGTGTACACCCAGTAACAACAACGGTGGGAATGCCACCTCCACCTCTCATTCAATATGTTGCAGCGGTCTCAGCTGAAAAGGAGCACCGTCTTGCACAGCCTCCTCACAAACGACCGGTTCTCCTGCAAATTCTCACAATAACAGAGTTACAAATCTCACAAAAAGGCTGAGAGTATTACCTCCTATGAAGTATGATATCTCGGCAACGAGGTGGAGATGACGTCTGGTCTTTATGGAGTGAGATGATGTTGAGTAGATGGGTGACAGCTGTCAAGAGGTAATGAGCGACAGCTGTCACCCCCGGCTGTGTCCATGGCGGCAGCGCCCTCTCGTGCCTGAAGCCCGCACTTCAGGCAGGGCGCCCTCTGGTGGTGGGCCAGCAGTACCTCCTCTTCTGGTGGCCCACACAACATGGGAGTGAGATTTAGGGGCAGTGAGTGTAACAGAGGCCAGCAGGTGGTGCTGAGCAGAAGAACTTGAAGATGTTAATAAACCTCACTCCCCAAGTTCAAAGACCCTCTAGCAACAGATGCTAGGTCCCATCCATTTTAGCCTCATGCCTCCCATCCTGGAGATTGTGAGTTCGCGCCCAGAGACGCAGTGACGCAAGTTACAGCAGCTAACTTTTTCTTCTTCTGGGATTCTGCTACGGTGATGAACAAAATACAAGTTGATGCAGCGCCAATGTACTGCAGCACAGTAGCAAAAACAAAAAGTTCTCTGGTTTTTCATGAAGTGTTTGAAGACAATCAATTCCACTATTGGTTTATAATAACACTATGTAACACAATTTTTGTTCCTGGCTTCTAAGTGTTATATTTCAACTGCTTATGTCTAAAGTCTATGGAAAAATGACTACATTCAGCACAAACTTTGATTTTATTTATTTTTTTTTTTTACGTTCTAGAAAGCTCTAAAAGTTTCTTGAAATTTCTAGATAATTCTGGAAACTTCTAGAAAATTCTGGACAGTTCTAGCAGTTAAAGAATATTCTAGAAGACTACTCAGTAGTAGTGAAGGCAAATCGAGAATATTCTTGAAAACAGACAAATTTCAAAATATCATTGTCCTGATCACAGTAAGCAAAGTTTCTGTGGAAGAACAGCTATTTTCTATTTATTTAAGGCATAACAGGTTAGGAAAACACACTGTGTACCCAGGAACAAAACAAAAATAAAAATTTGTTACATAGTGTAATTTATCATGGAAAATGAATCTGTATTTTAGATAAACAATTGTGATGTACAGCGCTGAATCAAATAGGATTGAATCAAGTCCCATGGTAACAAGTGTCACACCATAGCCGATCTATCTAGATATGCATCATACTCTTTTAAAAGACAGAGATGACACCCCTGGAAGGAAAGCAAGAAAACAAGAAAGAAAGAAAGACTGAGTTACTCTATGTCAATGTAATGTGTTGCAACAAGATGACTTGACTGAGTTGTATACAGAATCAACAAGTCATTTTTTACAGTGTGTCACAGCAGCAGTGAAGGGCAGTTGGTGGACATACAGTATAATGGGAAAATGTCTAATATGTTCAGCTTATCATCTTTACAAAGGCCTATATTTCCTGCATGGTCTCTTTATTGTCTTGTATATATCAGCACAAATTGGATGTAAATTGCTTCATAAATTTTGTAGAGCGGATTATGTGTTTGCAAAAAGTAAAAATAAAAGGGTTAAATATTCACATTCAAATGTCAGCATGGTACATAATTGACTTTTTGTTGAAAAAAAGCTACAATTTAAACTGCATGAATTCAATCAATACATGACTCATCCGTTCGCTGCATTTGACATTTTACATAGCTGCATCATGGCAGGTGATGTTTAAATGTGTGCAGAGAATATGATGAACCATAGTCACACACTTCTGAATGCAGAGCCTTGTTTCTTTCATGATGCACATCTGTCAGTGCACTGAATGTGAGGACTGTCACTCATGTATGAGTTGTAGGAGTCACCTGGTAAACAGCTCCAGCAATTCTGATTATGTGTCACATTACTTAAAGCTACAGTGTGTAGGATGGTATAGTGGTAAATAAATAAATATTCTTAAAAAAAAAAAAAAAAAACCTGCACCGTAGCAATTAAGGTGCAATATTCCCATCACATTCAGCACTTTATGCAAGTTTCATGAAAATTATCAAACACTGTTGGGCATGTTGTTTTCTGATGTGACAGACCCCATAGCTCCTCCTTTTCTGTAGACTGCACAAACGTATGCATACATGAAGTCATTGTCACGCCTTGTCAACAGACCCTTGAACAATTCCTTTGAACGTTTCACAGATCTCACCAAATTTCACCAAGGTTGCGAGTACAAATCTGTCAGACATATGAATGAAATAATAACTGGATCAATCACGAACCAGAACAGGGCTGAAATAACACACAGATGTGTCCAGTTTGAAGACCATTAGCATTAAGTCACATGGGGCCCCATAATATCAACTACTAAAATGTTTCAGAGAACACAAATGATAACACAAACAGAAAGAACGCACAAAATAATAAATACTAGCAATTAAAACCATGCCAACAGCTGGTAACACAAAACCAGTAATAATAATTACAGTTGTATGCAAAAGTTTGGGCATCCCTGATAATTTTTATGATTTTCTTTTATAAATCATTGGTTGTCTCTATCAGAAATTTCAGTTAAATATATCATGTAGCAGAAGAACACACTGATATTTGAGAAGTGAAATTAAAGTTTCTCGTATTTACAGAAAGTGTGCAATAATTATTTAAACAAAATTAGGCAGGTGCATAATTTTGGGCACCCTTGTCATTTTATTGATTTGAATACATTTACCACTAATTATTGGAACACACAATTGGTTTGGTAAGCTCACTGACCCTTGACCTTCTTACACAGGTGAATCCAATCACGAGAAAGGGTATTTAAGGTGGCCATTTGCAAATGTTTCCCCTCTTTGCATCTCTTCTAATGAGTGGCAACATGGGAGCCTCTAAACAACTCTCAAATGACCTGAAAACAAAGATTGTTCTGTTATGTGTCGACGCGGATTGAGGAGCGAACCTGCGTCAGACAGGACCCAGCGCTAAAAATAACCAGAAAGCGGTTCCAAACAAAAACTATTTATTATACACCTGTGTTTAAAAGTGTAAAAACATAAAAAACAACGTCCCTCTGGTGGAGTGATCCGCGGCTCGCTCTCCAGCGCCCGCAAGGATTAAAGCCGGCGCTCCTGGACTTCCTACCACCGCCAAACACCCCCCAGGTGGACACGACAAACTGTCAACAGATACAACTATATCTTCCAATAAACACACGCTGCCAGCAACACACTCAGGTCAGTGTCCTTTTTTTTTTTTACTTTATGCAAATGAGCAGCTTCTCACAACAAGTGGAGGATCACTTATCCTTCACGCCACAGCAGCGAGAAGCAAACTGCGCAATTCTCTTTACAATTCCAGTATACTGTGTAACAAAACACCAAGTTATTATCAACAAGTACCTAAACACTTAATTACCTTTCGTGTGTGCTGACAGCATGTGTCCTCACCCCTCCCTGCTTCACGGGCTCGATGTGTCAAACCCAGGCGCGGTCCTCAGCGTCTCACAAACGAACGTCACAAGGTCGAGTTCCCGGCAGTTCTGCTTGAATCACACATGACTTAAATGCAGAACGCCATCCAATTATCTGCTTCAGCTGCAAGTCGTCCAGGTTGCACGTGACCACCAAGCACAGGTGCTTTCCATGATGTTGATGAGGGTGAAGACTCTTCAGCCAGCACCTTCTTCACAGACAAATCAGCCCTCATGCCACCTGGAGAGCAAAGAAAAGAAAAGAACACCAAAACATCCAGCCACGCCCCCCCCAACACACAACAGTACCCCCCCATCAACGGGAAGCCTCCCGGCGACCGAACAGACCAGGCCCGAGAACAGCCCCTCCCTCCGGGGTCCACGTCAGGAAGCAGACGGCAAGACAGGCACCGCAGCTGGAAGGCCGGCTGGAATCAACAAAAGCCCCAAAACATTCCCCAGAACAAGTCCACTCACACAAAAAAACATAAAACCCACCCAAAACCTCCCCAGGGGACCGTCCCATCAAACCCCGGGAGGAAAAGAAAGACTCCAAAACACAAAAACCCAACACAGTCCCACAACACAGTACAAACGTAGATGCATAAAAGAAAAATAACAAACAACCCCCCCAGAATGACCTGCAGAGCCCAACCCCCCCTCAGAAGGCCTTCATTGCCAGTTCCAGGAGGAACAGCCAAAACCGTGATCCCACAAAGGTCCCCAGGTATACATGGAGTGAAACGGTGCCCCCCAGGGGACCGTATCATCAACCCCAGGAGGCACCCTCCCCACAACCCCGGAACCCCAGACCCGGTCACACTTGGCCGGCCAGTCCCAAGCCAATTCCCCCCCCAGAGGACCGTCCCATCAACCCTGGAGGCGGAACCCGGAAGGAAACAAAATAAAACCAAAAACCAACCCCCGGAGGACAACCAAAAACAACCCCGGGGGGATATAAAACTACCATAAACCCCGTTGCCCTCCCCGGCACCCCGAAAGACCCCAGGTCCCTCCCAGAGCCCTTTGGCGGCTCTATTTTGGCAAACGGCTCAAAATAGTAAGCCGGAGAAGGGAACAGGTAAAAACTAACCCAGCTCCAACCCCAAAGCGCAGCGGAGAACCGGAAATACGTCCGGTGCCCCAACTCGACCATACCCCAGCCACTCGGGAGGGGTGGAACTACCGAAATGGCAAACAGCAACAGATCGGCCCACCCCTCCGACTGAGGCATGTCTCCGCTGCACCACACCCCGGCAACACCCATGACAATCGGTCCAAAGGCTCACCGAGGCTGGAGTGGAACCGGGCCCTAACCAAACCAAAAAGAACGCCTCTAACACCCCCCCCCCCCAGGTGCAGAGGTCTTCTGAGAATGCTCAGCGTGACCAACCTGCACCACCCCACAACCCACAAGACAAGCGGTCTAAGGGCAAGTGAGGTTGGGGTTAGGAATGTAGAGAAATAAAAACAACAAAACAAAACAACCCAACAACCCAAACAGAAAATACCTAAAAACACATACACAATTGACAGGTAAGTGAGCCCAGGCGGGCTTCTGACCGCCTATCACTCCACCAGATACGCCCCTACCTCCCCAAACAAGTATAACCCCTGATTAAAGAAACCAAACATTTACGTGTGCTAGAAATTTTTTTTAATTTTTTTTTTTTATTTATTTATTTATTTATTTATTTTTTTTTATGTGGGTTCTTTTGCCTGTCCCAGAACACTTGGAGTTACGTCACCGTTATTTCTCTTGACGCTTACGTGTGGGGGCAATACAGGAATCTCGACTCGTCCGAGCTGCATGGGCTCGTCAATAGGAGGAGCCGGAGGTCCCGTCGGAGGAGCCGCAGTGGGGCGAAGAAGAGGCGGCCCAGCTTTGTGTCGGGGAAAGCCCCGAGACAAAAAAAAAAACGCTCTAATGGGCGTCCTCTCTCGCGTCCACGCTCCTTCATCCGATCATCTAGACGAATCACCAACGATATTAGCTCGTCTAAATCGTTTGGCTCATCACGGACCGCCAGCTCGTCTTTTAATGACTCATTTAACCCGTCCACAAATACGCCTCGTAAAACTGCGGCATTCCAACCTGTGGGTGACGGAGTTATCGGCACCGATATCGATAGTGCCGCAGCTGGAGCAGCAGGAAGCAGAACAGCTTGCACTGCAAGCTCCATAACACGGGCATCTGTTTGTTTAATTTGGTTCGCGGGATGCTGTAATTGCTCCCGTATGTTCTCCAAGTGTTCCTGAACTTTTTCGACAAAAGGAACCGCTTCTGCCGCTGGGTCCATTATGGAATGGCCGGGAACTTCTGTTATGTGTCGACGCGGATTGAGGAGCGAACCTGCGTCAGACAGGACCCAGCGCTAAAAATAACCAGAAAGCGGTTCCAAACAAAAACTATTTATTATACACCTGTGTTTAAAAGTGTAAAAACATAAAAAACAACGTCCCTCTGGTGGAGTGATCCGCGGCTCGCTCTCCAGCGCCCGCAAGGATTAAAGCCAGCGCTCCTGGACTTCCTACCACCGCCAAACACCCCCAGGTGGACACGACAAACTGATTCTCTGTGAAGCAAAGAGACGGTGAGGTAAGTCAACAGATACAACTATATCTTCCAATAAACACACGCTGCCAGCAACACACTCAGGTCAGTGTCCTTTTTTTTTTTACTTTATGCAAATGAGCAGCTTCTCACAACAAGTGGAGGATCACTTATCCTTCACGCCACAGCAGTGAGAAGCAAACTGCGCAATTCTCTTTACAATTCCAGTATACTGTGTAACAAAACACCAAGTTACTATCAACAAGTACCTAAACACTTAATTACCTTTCGTGTGTGCTGACAGCATGTGTCCTCACCCCTCCCTGCTTCACGGGCTCGATGTGTCAAACCCAGGCGCGGTCCTCAGCGTCTCACAAACGAACGTCACAAGGTCGAGTTCCCGGCAGTTCTGCTTGAATCACACATGACTTAAATGCAGAACGCCATCCAATTATCTGCTTCAGCTGCAAGTCGTCCAGGTTGCACGTGAGCACCAAGCACAGGTGCTTTCCATGATGTTGATGAGGGTGAAGACTCTTCAGCCAGCACCTTCTTCACAGACAAATCAGCCCTCATGCCACCTGGAGAGCAAAGAAAAGAAAAGAACACCAAAACATCCAGCCACGCCCCCCCCCCCCAACACACAACATGTTCAAAATCATGGTACAAAAAGCTATCTAAGAGATTTTAGCTGTCAGTTTCCACTGTGAGGAACATAGTGAGGAAATGGAAGACCGCAGGCACAGTACTAGTTAAGGCCCGAAGTGGCAGGCCAAGAAAAATCTCAGATAAGCTGAAGTGAAGGATGGTGAGAACAGTCATAGTCAACCCACAGACCTGCTCCAAAGACTTACAACATGATCTTGCTGCAGATAGTGTCTCTGTGCATCATTCAACTATACAGCGCAGTTTGCACAAGGAGATACTGTAATGCAAAGGAAGCCTTTTCTGCATACATGCCACAAACAGAGTCACTTGAGATGTGCTAAAGCACATTTGGACAAGCCAGCTTCATTTTGGAATAAGGTGCTTTGGACTGATGAAACTAAAATTGAGTTTTTTGGACATAACAAGGGGCGGTATGCATGGCTGAAAAAGAACACAGCATTCCAAGAAAAACACTTGCTACCTACAGTAAAATTTGGAGGTGGTTCTATCATGCTGTGGGGCTGTGTGGCCAGGGCAGGTACCGGGAATCTTCTTAAAGTTGAGGGTCACATGGATTCCAGTCAATATCAGCAGATTCTTCAGAACAATGTTCATAAGTCAGTGACAAAGTTAAAGTTATGCTGGGCTGTATCTTTCAACAAGACAACGACTCTAAACGCTGCTCAAAATCTACTAAGGCATTCATGCAGAGGAACAAGTACAACGTTCTGGGATGGCCATCTGAGTCCCCAGACCTGAATATTATTGAAAATCTGTGGTGTGATTTTAATCTCAGAAACCAACAAACCTGAGATGTTTTGTAAAGATGAATGGTCCAAAATACCTTCAACCAGAATCCAGACTCTCATTGGAAGCTATAGGAAGTGATTAGAGGCTGTTATTTCTGCAAAAGGAGGATCTACTAAATATCTAAATATTTATGTACTTTTTTGTTGGGGTGCCCAAATTTATGCACCTGCCTAATTTAATTGAAAGAATTATTGCACACTTTCTGTAAATCAGAGAATCTTCATTTCACTTCTCAAATATCACTGTTTGTCTGCTATATGATATATTTAACTGAAATTGCTGATCCAAACAACCAATGATTTATAAAGGAAAACCATGGAAATCTTCAGGGGTGCCCACACTTTTGCATACAAGTGTATAATAATAATAAGAATAATATCATCTTTAATATCTTTGATGTTCTTACCGCTCACCTCAGGTCTGCCTAACTTCAAAATGAACCATGATTAGAGGGCCATCGCCTGCAGAGTTGCACTTTCAGGCAAGAGATTTTAAAATGCTTTCCATAAATAACATTCAAAATACAAAAATAAAATTTTAAAATTTAAACCTCCATTAAAAAATTACTGATCACTGTTTAAACTAGCACACATCAGAAAACAAAGCAAAAACCTTGTAATATTCAGTCAAACAAACAATCAGCTGTTAAAGACTTCAGTGCAGAGGCCTGAAGATGGTGGTATCAGTTTTTATGCCCGGTGCCCATCAGTGCAACATAATACAGTCAGACATTTGGATGCTTCATTTATCTTGATACAATCCAATTGAGCAGCTAATACACGGCTCACTCGCTTCCTCCGTTTTTGCAAATGCAGTTTGTAAGCATTCTTGCAAAAGTGACAGCGCCTCAGTATGTACGTGTCTTTGTCTTGTCCTTGACAGAGATGGACAGAGAGATAGAGAGAGAGAAATAGCAGGGGAAGTGATTTGGCATGGTGGGTTGCTCGGTAACACTTATCACAGGGAAGAACAAACTGTGGAATCTGTGGAGCCGACACTCAGCGAGTCACGCTCACAACAGGTACCTCAGAGCATGAAATGCACAAAACATAGACGCGAACAGCAGGCGCGGACCTGATTATCTCGACTTTGACCACAACAGCTGTCATCATCATGGAAGAAATGTCAACTGCACATATTTCAAAGTGCACATTCTGCACTTGGGGTGACACATCACATGCACTCGCACAGCCCGACCAACACCACATTTTCTGTTGTTTCTTCTCCTCCAACATCTCAGCAGCTGTTTGAAAGAAAAAGGGGGACTTGCCATACTTTCTCATGAACCTCTCATCACCTCAGACGCTCATCTGTCTAAGTGGTGACATTTAACCATATCCTCTGTCTACACTTCAACACATAGTACAAATATTTACATTGTGCATTACAGTTTAATCTCTCTGCGGAACCACATGGAACATTTTTTTACATCAATAAATGTCTGATTATTGCTGCTGTAAGTAAGATTTTTGCATTTCTTGTTGTGGTCTGCAGCGAGTCAATAAAAATGCTGGTGTTTGCACACGCGGTGAAAGCTGCCACTGTTTAGCTTGACAAGAAACAAGTTCCAGTGACAGGAATTTAAACTTTCATTTTAAAAAAGCTACAAAAGAAGAAGCTGCATTGCTGTGTAATAAAACAGAGACATTCAAGAAGACTGAGTGAGTTATTAAACACGTTTAGAGACTTAACCATTTACAGAGAGAAAAAAGAAAGCCAGAATGAATCATTTCTTTTTTTTAACTTCTTTCTAACGACAGCGAGCATGCAACAAGTATTACTGCATGTTTTACACTGAGATACAATTTCCTATCTATCTATCTATCTATCTATCTATCTATCTATCTATCTATCTATCTATCTATCTATCTATCTATCTATCTATCTATCTATCTATCTATCTATCTATCTATCTATCTATCTATCTATCTATCTATCTATCTATCTATCTATCTATCTATCTATCTATCTATCTATCTATCTATCTATCTATCTATCTATCTATCTATCTATCTATCTATCTATCTATCTATCTATCTATCTATCTATCTATCTATCTATCTATCTATCTATCTATCTATCTATCTATCCATCTATCTATCTATCTGTCTACACTTGTATGTAAAAGTTTGGGCACCCCTGATGATTTCCATGATTTTCCTTTATAAAACATTGGTTGTTTGGATCAGCAATTTCAGTTAAATATAACACATAGCAGACAAACACATTGATATTTGAGAAGTAAAATGAAGTTTATAGGATTTGCATAAAGTGTGCAATAACTACTTAAACAAAATTAGGCAGGTGCATAAATTTGGGCACCCCAACAGAAAAATACATCAATATTTAGTAGATCCACCTTTTGCAGAAATAACAGCCTCTAAATGCTTCCTATAGCCTCCAATGAGAGTTTGGATTCTGGTTGAAGGTATTTTGGCCCATTCTTCTTGACAAAACATCTCAGGTTTGTTGATTCCTGAGCATGGACAGCCCGCTTAAAATCACACCATAGATTTTCAATAATATTCAGGTCTGGGGACTGAGATGGCCATTCCAGAATGTTGTACTTGTTCCTCTGCATGAATGCCTTAGTAGAGTTTGAGCAGTGTTTAGGGTCGTTGTCTTGTTGAAAGATCCAGCCCAGGCACAACTTCAACTTTGTCACTGATTCATGAACACTGTTCTCAAGAATCTGCTGATAATGACTGGAATCCATGTGACCCTCAACTTTAAGAAGATTCCCAGTACCTGCACTGGCCACAAAGCCACACAGCATGATGGAACCACCTCCAAATTTTACTGTCAGTAGCAAGTGTTTTTCTTGGAATGCTGTGTTCTTTTTCAGCCATGCATACTGCCCCTTGTTATGTCCAAATAACTCAATTTTAGTTTCATCAGTCCACAGCATCTTATTCCAAAATGAAGCTGGCTTGTCCAGATGTGCTTTAGCATACCTCAAGCAACTCTGTTTGTGGCGTGTACGCAGAAAAGGCTTCCTCTGCTTTACAGCATCATACAGCATCTCTTTGTGCAAAGTGCGCTGTATAGTTGAACAATGCACAGAGACACCATCTGCAGCAAGATCATGTTGTAGGTCTTTGGAGCAGAACTGTGGGTTGAAAATGACTGTTCTTATCATCTTTCGCTTCAATGTATCTGAGATTTTTCTTTGCCTGCCACTTTGGGCCTTAACTAGTACTGTGCCTGCAGTCTTCCATTTCCTCACTATGTTCCTCACAGTGGAAACTGACAGCTGAAATCTCTGAGATAGCTTTTTGTATCCTTCCCCTAAACCGTGATGTTTAGCAATCTTTGTTTTCAGGTCATTTGAGAGTTGTTTAGAAGGTCCCATGATGCCACTCATTAGAAGAGATGCAAAGAGGGGAAACATTTGCAAATGGCCACCTTAAATACTTTTTCTCATGATTGGATTCACTTGTGTAAGGAGGTCAATGGTCAGTGAGTTTACAAACCAATTTTGTGTTCCAATAATTAGTGGTAAATGTATTCAAATCAATAAAATGACAAGGGTGCTCAAATTTATGCACTTGCTTAATTTTGTTTAAATAATTATTGCACACTTTCTGTAAATACTAGATACTTCATTTCACTTTTCAAATATCAGTGTGTTCGTCTGCTATATGATATATTTAACTGAAATTTCTGATCAAGACAACCAATGATTTATAAAGGAAAATCATGAAAATATATATATATATGAGAGAGAGAGAGAGAGAGAGAGAGAGAGAGAGAGAGAGAGAGAGAGAGAGAGGAAACTCATACTTGTACATATTCCTTAAAAAGGGCAGACACAGTCTTCTGTAGCTTCAATCTGCACCTTTTTCAGTTAATATGGTCTATTTCTTCTTCTTCTTCTTCTTCTTCTTCTTATTATTATTATTATTAGCATTATTATTATATTACCATCCATCCATACTCTACAAAATGAACTGCTGTCTCAACAAGAAAAGTGATGCAACAATTTGGATAGATTTTTTGAAGTTATTTAAGCTTAACTGGAGACGTCTTGTGGCATTAACTCAGTTTATAGTTGAAATTACTAAGTTGAAATAACAAAATAAATAAATAAAAAATCTATGCAAATTGCTACATCAATTTTTCTCTTTGAGACAGCAGTTCCTTTTTTAGAGTGTATGCATTTTCAATACTAACTTACTCCAACTAAGGGTCATGGGTGGACGGGGGTGAGGAGGACTAGAGTCTATCCCAGCAGTCATTGGGGCAAGAGGCGAGGTACACCCTGGGCGTGCCGCCAGTCAATCACACAGGAATTAATAATAATAATAATAATAATAATAATAATACACACACATGCATGTTGCCGTATGGACTTAAATGACTGTGCATATTCACTGGGTCATATTCATTGGTTCTGCTGAAGTGAATGAATCACATGTCACGTGTCATTTATTTTCCTGCATGCTTGTAAATTGTTATTCTGCAAAGCGCAAAAGCTACTAAACACTGACTGTGTCAAGACATGAAAAAAGCAAATTAATTGATTGGGAACTTAATACAAAAGTTTTTGGCAAATATGTGACAAATGTACATTGAAATTCCTTCAAGTGACTTTACTGTATGCAGTTGGAAAGCAAATGAAACAGCCAGAACTCGCAGTAAAAATATGACAGATTGAAATGTGGAGGAAGACGTTAAATAAGTGCAAGAAGAATATTTCATGAACTCACCTCAGAGTTGTTCGTCTGTGTCGACTGAAGCAGAAACTGTTCCTGTGAGAGTCAAGAGTCACAGAGGGGAGGGGGGGGGGAGAGAGAGAGAGAGAGAGAGGAAACTCATACTTGACTTCATACTATAATTTGGGTAAGGTTTGATATATGGATGACAGTCGACCCCAGAACTGTCCTTCCAGTTGTTTTGGTAAAGAACAAGGTGACTGGGGTCAAACGTCAAAGTGCAGCTCTTACTGTCTCCATGCCCGTGGACATTATGAGCTAGTTATGTCAAAATCTTGCCCACACTCTTACACCTTTCATGTTCCATCGAACATGAATAAGTTCACTTCTAATTTCTAGCTGTTTATGTATAGTGTTCAGAATAATAGTAGTGCTATGTGACTAAAAAGATTAATCCAGGTTTTGAGTATATTTCTTATTGTTACATGGGAAACAAGGTACCAGTAGATTCAATAGATTCTCACAAATCCAACAAGACCAAGCATTTATGATATGCACACTCTTAAGGCTATGAAATTGGGTTATTAGTTAAAAAAAAAAAAAAAAAACAAAAGTAGAAAAGGGGGTGTTCACAATAATAGTAGCATCTGCTGTTGACACTACAAACTCAAAACTGTTATGTTCAAACTGCTTTTTTTTTTAGCAATCCTGTGAATCACTAAACTAGTATTTAGTTGTATAACCACAGTTTTTCATGATTTCTTCACATCTGCGAGGCATGGAGTGAACCAACTTGTGGCACCTTTCAACTGTTATTCCACTCCAAGATTCTTTAACAGCATTCCACAATTTATTCACATTTCTTGGTTTTGCTTCAGAAAAAGCTTTTTTGATGTCACCCCACAAGTTCTCAATTGGATTTAGGTCCAGGGATTGGGCAGGCCACTCCAACACATTAATTTTGTTGGTTTGGAACCAAGATTTTGCTCATTTACTAGTGTGCTTGGGGTCATTGTCTTGTTGAAACACCCATTTCAAAGGCATGTCCTCTTCAGCATAAGGCAACATGACCTCTTCAAGTATTTTGACATATCCAAACTGATTTATGTTACCTGGTATGTGAATATATAGGCCCAACACCATAGTAGGAGAAACATGCCCATATCATGATGCTTGCACCACCATGCTTCACTGTCTTCACTGTGAACTGTGGCTTGAATTCAGAGTTTGGGGGTCATCTCACAAACTGTCTGCGGCACTTGGACCCAAAAAGAACAATTTTACTCTCATCAGTCCACAAAATATTCCTCCATTTCTCTTTAGGCCAGTTGATGTGTTCTTTGGCAAATTGTAACCTCTTCTGCACGTCTTTTATTTAACAGAGGGACTTTGCGGGGGATTCTTGCAAATAAATTAGCTTCACACAGGCATCTTCTAACTGTCACAGCACTTACAGGTAACTCCAGACTGTCTTTGATCATCCTGGAGCTGATCAGTGGGTGAGCCTTTGCCATTCTGGTTATTCTTCTATCCATTTTGATGGTTGTTTTCCGTTTTCTTCCACGCGTCTCTGTTTTTTTTTTGTCCATTTTAAAGCACTGGAGATCATTGTAGATGAACAGCCTATAATTTTTTGCACCTGCGTATAAGTTTTCCCCTCGCCAATCAACTTTTTAATCAAACTACGCTGTTCTTCTGAACAATGTCTTGAACATCCCATTTTCCTCAGGCTTTCAAAGAGAAAAGCATGTTCAACAGGTTCTGGCTCCATCCTTAAATAGGGGACACCTGATTCACACCTGTTTGTTCCACAAAATTGATGAACTCACTGACTGAATGCCACACTACTATTATTGTGAACACCCCCTTTTCTACTTTTTTTTACTAATAGCCCAGTTTCATAGCCTTAAGAGTGTGCATATCATGAATGCTTGGTCTTGTTGGATTTGTGAGAATCTACTGATCTACTGATACCTTGTTTCACATGTAACAATAAGAAATATACTCAAAACCTGGATTAATCTTTTTAGTCACATAGCTCTACTATTATTCTGAACACTACTGTATGTTTATGTCTGATCTCAGCATTTCACTTTTGAAGGAAGTCTTTGTGAATCGTGTGGCCTCCTCACGTACAGCTCCATCAGTGTTTGACATTTCATGAGCAGATGGGTGAATCTCTGAGAATTGGCACCACTTGGTCTGGAATGAAGTCATTGACCCATAAGGTCAGAAATATTTCTAAATATTTCACTCTATTTCTGTTGCAGCCTTTTTCTCTGCCTTTTTTTTCTGTTTGCTGCTGGTGTGTGTCACTTTTTTTCCTTTCCAAACTCTGTTCATCTCCTGAGCTGCTGGTTGACTCCTTATTACTTTCCTACTCAGACCTTTTGTCAATTCTTGCTTCCTTTTTTTTTTTTTTTTCTGGTTTTCTTTGTTTGGTCAGTCTCAGTTTTGGTGTCATGTTAGTTGAACATAATTTTTTTCTCATCTCTTTTTTGAGCATGAGTTCTTCTTCTTTGTATATTTTAGTGTCCTCATGCCAACTCTATGTGATTTCTTCAGTATATCTTTCCATTTTAGGATTTTCCTTTCTTTCTTTCTTGTTCATTTCCTTCTTTCTTTCTCCCATCTTTTATGTCTTACTTACGTAATTTCTTTCTTTCTTGCTCATTATTTATTTCCCCTCTATCTTTCTGCCTTTCTTTCTTGTTCATTTCCTTCCTGCCTTGTTTTGGTTGGTTGTTTGCTTCTTTGTTTCTTCCTTCCTTCCTTCCTTGCTCATTTCATTTCTTTCTTTCTTTCTTTCCATTTAATGTCATTTCCTTCCTTCTTCCCTTCTTTCATGTCTTTCTTGCTTCTTTCCTTTCTTATTTGCTCATTTCTTTTTCTTTCTTGTTCATTTCCTTCTTTCTTTCTCCCATCTTTCATGTCTTACTTACTTAATTTCTTTCTTTCTTGCTCATTATTTATTTCCCCTCTATCTTTCTGCCTTTCTTTCTTGTTCATTTCCTTCCTTCCTTGTTTTGGTTGTTTGTTTGCTTCTTTGTTTCTTCCTTCCTTCCTTCCTTGCTCATTTCATTTCTTCCTTCCTTGCTCATTTCATTTCTTTCTTTCTTTCTTTCTTTCTTTCTTTCTTTCTTTCTTTCTTTCTTTCTTTCCATTTAATGTCATTTCCTTTCTTTTTCCCTTCTTTCTTGCTTCATTCCTTTCTTATGTGCTCATTTCTTTCTTTCTTTCTTTACATTTAATGTCATTTCCTTCCTTCTTCCTTTCTTTCATGTCTTTCTTGCTTCATTCCTTTCTTATTTGCTCATTTCTTTCTTTCTTTCTTTACATTTAATGTCATTTCCTTCCTTCTTCCTTTCTTTCATGTCTTTCTTGCTTCATTCCTTTCTTATTTGCTCATTTCTTTCTTTCTTTCTTTCTTTCACACACAGCAGAGCATAACCCATGCAAGTAGCTGGACCTGACTCTGTCTCACCATCCATGTTGAAAAACTGTGCAGACCAACTGTCCCCGGTGTTCACAGACATCTTCAACACCTCAGTGGAGACATGCCAGATGCCAACATGCTTCAAGGCCTCCATTATCATCACCATCCTCAAAAAACAAAGAACTTCAGGTCTTAATGATTACTGACCCATCACCCTCACCTCTGTGGTGATGAAGACGTTTGAGCGCCTTGTCCTCCCATACTTCTTACAGTAGTTTTTCCTGTTCTTTTTATTGTTGTTTATGCACCAACAACACCAGATCAAATTCCTTGTATGTGATAATTGACTTGGCAAAAATAGATTGATTCCTGTTCATTTCCTTGCTCATTTCATTCATTTGTTCTTCCCTTCTTTCATGTCTTTCTTGCTTCATTTCTTTGTTTCTTTGTTTCTTTCTTTACTCCCATCCTTTCTTCCTTCCCAAATTTACAGCTCAGGTGTTGTAGTGCATTGTCTACCAGCACTGGCCTTGAAGGTCTTTCTCCATCATTAGTACACTAGTCATTGTGACATGTTAGTTTATTACACTTTTTAAAAATGGGCTGATTAAAGGAAGTTTTTCTTCCAGCACACTTTTACACTCCACCCATTTTTCTCCTTGTGACTGATGGCAACAAGGTTCCCCCTTTGTTCTACTAAGTGTAACTGTGTGATAACATATCTCTCTTTACAATTTTTCCTTGTTCCTTCTCTCCTTCAGTCAACATCTGTCATATACAAAGTGTTTCTCCTTTATATATGAACCCCCTTTGTTTTGTCATAAGGAGGGTTAATATGATTTTTCAGTGACACTGCCATTGTGTCATGTAGGTTTGTAGTTTACAAGTAGTTTATATATATATATATACACACACACACACACACACACTACCATATCTCATGGCATGTCCTGATTCAGCAGCACGAAATATACATTAATCTCTTCGTTCGTGATATTGTCACGAAAAGCGCCACATTGTCGTAATGGGAGCACAAATTCATTCTAATACATTCCGTGACGGCTACACAAAATTAAAAGTGAAGCGGGGGGGGGGGGGGGGGCATTGGGGGTGGTTATGGTAAGGGTGGGGGGAAGGAGTAGGGTTAGGTTAAGGTTAGGGTTAGAGGTAGAATTAGGGTTATAGTAATAGTGAGTTTAAAAAAAACAAATTTGAATCATTTTGTGATTCATATATATATATATATATATATATATATATGTGTGTGTGTGTGTGTGTGTGTGATAATTTGTCTGTGCATTTAGACCCCTGTCAAAATGTTGTGTTAACAGCCCTCTTTTTGCTGTAAATCTCCTTTCCCTTTTGTGTTTTTAAGTTTTCCTGTTGTTTTTGACAACTTTGCCTTTTTGAGTGCTGCCTGTGTTTGGACCTTGTGGTCTACTTTCTGGACAGTCCACTTGCCTACTCCCTTGTTGACACTGTTGCTTGGTTTGGACTGTTTTCCTGTGTTCCAACCTTAGTTCTACTCCTGGATTGAACAAAAACACTTTTACATGAGCTTGTTTATATCTCTTGGGGTCTCCAGCCATTCTCCACAAGTGACAGACATCGATTAAGTCAGACACACAACATTAAAGGACATGTTGGAATGGTTGCAAACTGGGTTCAAAGCATCAAGTGTGTATGATTTGAATAGCGTGTCATAAATGAATTAGCCAAAGAACAGATCGCTGGCAGATGTGCAGCACCACCAGCTGATAAGTTAATATTTGAGATGGTCGTCTCGGCTTGACTTGCCTGCTGTGCTCAGTTTTCGACACTTGGCCCAGTGACTGACCTTTGATCAATCTGATGCACCCTAGGCAATCCTAGAACCCACCTACATATTTGTGTCAAGTTTGGTGGAAATTGGCCCAAGCATCTTGAAGTAGTAGTGGAAACATTTTGCAAGTTGAGTGAACCCAAATGGAGGTGTGAGGCTGTGCAGGCCTGTGTGCAGCGTAGAACTCCACCTTGTTCTTCTCACCACTTCCTCTTAACTGCGAGACGGCAGGAAGAGAGGACATACAGAAGAGGAAGAGAGGCAACGACAACAGGCTTATTGCTTTATTTAAAGTGAAACATACACATTTATACAGAAGTGGGAGTCTGAGCTGACAACGCGAGAGAAGAGAAACAGAAAGACTGAGTGCAGAGGACCACGTCCACCATCATGGCTCCTTGGATGAGGACTACCACGGAGCGGTACGGTGTAGGTAAGTCAGCGTTCGCTCTGAGGCTTGTCTTTATGCATGGGATAGGGCTTGTGCCTGTTTAAGCGTGATGGCGATCAAAAACAGATTTCCTGTCTGAGAGGATGTGAGCAGGTACTCGCAGCCACACAGAACTTCAAGATGTACATCATCATATTTAATCCCAAAACTTGCAACAAATCCAACCATAGCTACAGTGGGATTTTTACAAATTGTGCATGACCTGTCTCATACAGCACACAGTAATTACAGAAGTGGCAAGATTCTGCAGAAAATACTGCAAATAAGATTTTTTGTTTGTTTGTTTTGCAGAAAGAACAAACAGCAAAGGGAGTGGGGGGGAGGGGGTGAAACTTCTCTGTACAATCTGCAGCTTATCCACAGCTGTGGATGATGGACAAGCGCCAGCATGTTACATGTGATAAACACTCACATCCAGCAACGTCTTTGGCTGCTTTTAAATCTTATTTTGATGAAGTTGATTACATATGTTTACTGGCCTGTTTGGAGAAGACTCACTGACCAGTTATGTGGAATAAATTTGTGGTGTAGATTGTGCAGTTAAAAAAATAAAGAAGTTGAAACTTCCCATTTTATACGGTGCATTACATTACATTACATTACAGTTCAGCCAATAAAAGCAACATGTTCCAATCTGATTCCATATTTATCTGCTCCATTTAAGCTGAATGTCTTCCTGGACTGCATAAGATTAAACACCGGAAGTGGAGGAAGAAAGAAGGAAGACAAGCTGTGCAGCCTTCATGATCAGCTAAACCACGGGTAGGCAACCTGTTCCAGAAAGAGCCATGAGGGTGCAGGTTTTCTTTGCAGCCACTGACTCCACCAGGTGATTTCACTGATTAACTGATTCCATCTGCTCAAAGTGATATTAATCAGTAAAATCACCTGGTGGAGTCAGCGGCTGCAAAGAAAACCTGCACCCTCATGGCTCTTTCTGGAACAGGTTGCCTACCCCTGAGCTAAACGCTCCACAAAGACGTTGACGTAAAAAATACAATGTTAATAATTTCAACTGTTTTCATATGCAAAACTGAATTTTTTTATATAGCTCAATATTAGCTTACCATTATTTAGGTGATAAGCAGCAGACCTTCATTTTTTTTGAGAGCACATTTTTAAATGCTGCAACAGCATCCAGCTTGTTGCACTGTGGCCTATGTGCACCGTCACAGTGCTGATGCGTTCATCTCTGCAACAGTATGGCACAAACCTCCTGCTGCTCCTCATCATGCGGGATTCCACTCCACAGGAGCGTGCAGTTCACTCTGTCAAATTTAAATATCCGAGTCAGAATTGCTCCAGCGGCCTGGGAGCAAATGGTAATTTAACAGGAAAGCTGAATTTCATGAGTTGTAAACACTGATTGTTTCACTTGTAGCACTTGTAAACTACACCACATTATTTGTCTGATTGTAAAGATTCCAAAAAGGTATAGTTTTGACTATCTATGCCTGAATGATCAGAAGTTATGGGGTAAAAACAGCAAATATGGTGACAAAGTTCAGTGTCAGTTTGTACAGGGGTCAAAAGTTAAAGTTGCTCTAATTTTGGTAAAAAGTGATACAAATTATTGGTTGAGCTAATAGGATTAATAAATGGAATAGTTTTGATTGTGCTGAATGTTTGGTCTCCAAAGTAAAGGTCAAACAAGGTCAACATCCATTGGATCTATGACATGTCACATATGTAACCCTGTAACATGATAACTAAGCATGATACATGGTGAAAACTATTCCTTTTAAAAACCCTGTTACCTCAACTAATAATTTGCATAATTTTTTACCTAAACTGGAGCAACTTTAACTTTGACCCCTGTACAAACTGAAACTGACATTTGTCACCATTTTTGCTGTTTTTACCCCATAACTCCTAATCATTCGGTCATAGATAGCCCAATCTATACCTTTTTGGAATCTTTATGATCACACAAATAACGTGGTGTAGTTTTCAAAATGATTTCAGCATTTTTAATTTTGACCCCTGTGTAATTCTTCAATTGACCCCTACCTGGCCACCTACTGAAAATTCAAGTGGCCAGTCGGTTTGTTCAAAAGAGTAATGTCTAAGGAGTATTTATGCCAACCTTGGTGCTTGTATCACCATTTGCACAATTGTTTCAGTTATCTGCTGCACTATTACTCTGATTGTCTAAATATCTCAAGGCATTTACTCATAGCTGAGTTGGAATTATTTTAAAAAGATTCATACAAATTCTTACCTTATTTTTTTTAAGTCGAGCTACGTGTACTCTTTTTGAAAGTGGAGTTTTAAAGGTTTGCTGTGTTCTATGCCATGTGTGCTGCTAACATTCTTACTAGTAGTTGCTTTCTAATTATTCCATCTTGGTTTTGCAGTGTGTTTGGCAAAATTTTCCTTTGCTAAATTTATATGAACTGTCTCTGAAACTGTTGGGGTTACATCGAGTTCACTAATTCTCTTTTAGTAAAGTGGAATTTTGTTGGCCAAGAAGAGAGGCAGCTTTCTCTGGAGATAGGAGATATGGTCCACATCCAGGAGGTTTGTGATGGTAAGAATTTTAATAATCATGAAAAACACTACAAATTCTTCTATTGTATCATTTATTTTATATCACATATGAGATGAAAAAACATGATGTGTTAAATTTAGATTTTTTTTTTCATATTCCAAGCCCTGTATATCAAATACAGCAAGCACAAACAGTCAAAGTATCACATAGACAGCACAGTGCAAATGTTTTCTGCATGTTACAATTTTGATAATACAAGCTTGCTCAATGGTAGATGGAGGCACAAACTGGAAATGGCATAAAAAAGCTCCCCCGGTGAAGAAAAAGCCATAAACTGGACAACATTTATGGAGCTAAATCCAGGCCAAAAGTTTTGTAATCTGAAAAAAAAAAGATTGAAAAAATAAATTTTGAAACTGAAAATTCAATGTTTGTTCTTGAATCTTCTAATAATTAAAAAAAAAATTATTAAAACAATTCTTATAGTAATATAGTAATAGTAATTAAAATAGAATTTCAGTTTCAAAATTTATTTTTCAATCAATTTATTTTCAGATTACAAAACTTTTGGCCTGGATTTAGCTCCATAAACGTTGTAAAAGCCGTAAAAAGCCACAAATACGAACATAGACATCGTTAACAGGAGTAGACGCCGCATTGGTTGCTGAGGCGCAAGAAATGGGGCCGCCATCTTGGACCGGTCATCCTAATGATTCGATCAAAAGGCACAGTTAAGGTTTGATTTTATAATCTTATTTTCTTTTTAATCTTTCGAACATAATATGTGTCGAATACAAAGTGTCCCAATACCTTTGGAGGGCAATGTATCCTAACCTTATGATGAGTGCAAAATGAGTGTGGTATATAATTTTCACTGTTGCTGCACTTTGTGTGAAATCATAGTCATATCTTATATCATACTGATATGACAGTATTGCCATATGATAATTTGGCCATATTGTAGGAAAAAAGGGTTCAGAAGTAATACACACTAATATCACATCTGCCTTTGCTTAAAGTGAATATGACTACAGTGCTGCACTAAGTTAAACTGGCAAAAGCGATATACAGAATATGGGCATCAAATTTTTTTATTTTGTAAAATAAATAAATAAATAAAAATAAAAACAAAATAGCTTGGATTGTAGCTGTTTTATTAATGCACCGCAGAGCTATTTAATTGTCACATAACTCCTCATACTTGCAGTATGTCTGTACAAGTGTATTATCTTGTGTACATAGGTTAGAAGGTGTCATCACATTTTACATTTGTGAATACCACACTGTATTTTATTGCAGCTTATAAAAAAGATGTGCGGCACTGTGTAAAGGTTTTAGACACTGTTAAAGTACCTAAAACCTTTTCACAGTACTGAGATATTATTGGCTACTTATAGATTGTATGTGATCATATGTTTCCCTACATTTTTGTTGCTGATGGTAGTTATTTTTTTTATATGTTTATGTTTTCAACAGGATGGTACAAAGGTTATCTGGCTAAAAATAAGGCCCAACAGGTAAGAAGGACACGACGGACATAATAAAAGTTTTATATCACACTCTGCATTATATAAACAGAAATGCATGAAGTGGGAGAGATGTATCTGGCGGTGGCGGCGGCGGGGGGGGGGGGGGGGGGGGGGTATATCCCTCCTGAGAAAAAGAAAAGATGCGAAGAAGAAATACTGTATATGAAGAACAAACAAAAAGTCTTTAAGTTTGGTAATCTCATTAACTCATTAACTTCTGTCTATGAAAGTGTTTTTTTATGTTAGCATTCATGATGGAAAGAGTTTCTTCCTACTAGTAGTATATATATATATATATATATATATATATATATATATATATAAAACAGTGACAAATTATGCTATCATTATATGTATGACCAGAATTTGCTCAGCAGATTGCCTAATTTCGATGATTTAGAACCTCCCAACAAAAATTTCTGGATCCACCCCTATACAGTGGCGTTAAGCATTTGAAACCCTCAGACTTTTACATAGTTCATTATTTTATTCCATCATTTTATGAGTCAAAAGACAGGCTTTGTTTATGTAAATATTGTTTCGATTATTCTCTTTAATCTGAAATCTGTAATAATAATGAAAAACAAATCTAAATTTGAATATCTATTTTTTCTCTCTGTCTCTCTCGCTCTCTTTTGAAAAGTTTCTTCTTCTTACATTTATCTCCCTGAACATGTTTTTTCCTTCCACAGGGAGTGTTTCCTGTAAGTTTTATCCACCTGAAGGAGGTTTTCATAGAAAAACAGGGGTAAGTGTTTTTAAAATATCTGTGGTTCCAAACCTGTATTCCAATCTCCCCCCCACTTCATTTGTGTATTTTTAGTTAAGAAACCTGAGGTTGGTGTGTCTGTCAACAGAGATGAGGAGGTGGTGATATCTGCAGAAATGCCCCTGGTGAAGGAGGTGACCACCACACTGAGAGAGTGGGGGAGCATATGGAAGCAGCTCTTTGTGGTATTAAAAAAATAAATAAAATAAAAGCAATAAAAACATTTACTTTTAATTTTACTTTTGCATGTGTGTTTTAGAGTGTAAAGGCACTAATTGTTTGTCCAGGTCAATAAGCAGGAGCGTGTGAAGCAGGTCCAGAGGCTGATGTGGGAGCTGATGGAGTGGCGTTCCCAGCTCCTCTCTGGCACTCTTCCCAGTGATGAATTTAAAGAACTTAAACAGAAAGTCACCTCCAAGATTGACTATGGCAACAAGTGAGTCTGCCCCATCATTTAGTGTATTTTGCTCTTTTCTCCATCTTTTCTCTCTCGTCCTTCCCCTCTCCTTTGGTGCTTTCACCTCCTTCTTCACCTCCCTGTCATCATGTCATCTTGTGCTGTCTCCTCCTTCCTGCAGGATCTTGGAGCTGGATCAAGTGGTACGTGACGAGGACGGGAATATCCTGGAGCCTGAGCGAGCCAGCGTCATTAGTTTATTCAGGGCCCACGAGGAGGCAACAGCCAAGATCAATGAGCGCATCAAAGAGGAGCAGGTAGGGAAGAATATCGGGAAGACAGTTTGGAACTGTGTGAAGGGTTTTCTTGAAGTTCTGCTGTGATATTTCTGTGCTGCAATTCCCACAGACTCATCACTCAAATAATGAGGTCAAAAGTAAAACCAGGGAATCCCCCCCATGGAAACTGGTTTTCATTCTCATGAGTTAATATCAACATTATGGAACAGAACAGAGCCACTTGGGTATTTCTTAAGTTAAGAAAATAGATGAATTCTCTTAGAGAAAAAAAAGTTGGTAATTATTAACTTGCATCTCTGTTTATTTTTGGACAATTGGTAAGCTTATACCAAGGCTTTTGACAAAGCTGTAGATATACTTAAATATGTAAAATAGCAAACACTTTTATTAGTTTCATTTATACCCGAGGCCATCAAAATATGGCCATCGGATATTGGGAAGGCTTTGTGTCTATCTGTCCGTCTGTCTGTGCTCAACATAAGTCCAGTCCTATTACTGCCAGAGTCATCAAATTGACAGGGAACATTTTTGGGACACAAACCTTGAACAAGTTCAAAGATGGCTAACCTTAACCCCTTAACGCCCGAATTTATATAGCTGTATATAAAAAAATGTTTTGTGTGTGTTTTTGCCTTTAAGTAGATGGTAAATAATGTTGAGATTATTAATTTCACTTTTGCACAAAAACTAGATAGTAATATTGGGTATTCTGGTAATGACTTTATGTTATAATGTTATAATAATAATGATGGTATGTTGCAAATTTGCGACAACAGGCATACAGGTCAATTTGGTAAGTTGCATATTTGAGTCAGAGATTGTAGCATATATGCGACGATGGGCGTTAAGGGGTTAAGAGGTATTTTAAGAGGAATGAAGTCACATTGTTTCATATTTTTATGCTATGAATCATGCAAATCAGTTTTTTGTTTGTTTGTTTTTTTTGAGGAGCAGGGGTGACAGCCAATAAGAGTAGAGCGGCACCGTGATGTCACTGGCTGGTCCCTCTCTGGCGCTCCAAAACCGCTTGGTTTATGTGTAAATATAACATTTGTCATATCTTATGTAAAATAAATAAATACTTCTAAATAAACACTTCTAAAACTGAAAACACTGTTTTTGGAACCTGATAACACCTCTGGAGTGATTATAAGACATCTCACGGACGTCAGCGTGCATGCTAACGTCCACTAACTCAAAGCTAACTCCAGCTCTTGTCAAAAGCACACACACACACACGTCCTCCTGCAGATGGTGTTAAAACATAAATAAAATATTGTTTATGACTGACTGATTCATTGAGTTTATTCTGCAACATCAATATAAACATACAGAGGTTAATGTGTCAATGATACACGGATAACACCATAATTCATAAACACTTATTTCCATTGTGGTCCTTGTGAAATTGTCACGTGACAAAATAGAGCAGCTTGATTGAACATGTACAAATTGTACATAAAACAACAGGGTATTAATAAAAAATGTAAATAACAATAAATGTCTATCTATGACAGCATGGCCATATGATCATTTGGCCACATGATTGATTGATAGATAGATAGATAGATAGATAGATAGATAGATAGATAGATACTTTGTACTGGGATACCAATTAAACAAGTGCAAATTATAAAGAAGGCAATGCTCATACGGCTGAGGGTATTTAGCATTCTCTGGTTCGCAGTTGTGGATCTCACACCGTCTCGCCGTCTGTGACTCACGCGGAGGTCAGTTTCAGCAGAGTTTCGATGTCACAAACCGAACAGTCCGCCCCTAAAATCGGTCTACCGTTTGCATCTGCGCATGCGTCATTTCGGACCACAGCAGCACATCTGAGATAGAGTCTCTTCACCCAAAGCAATCAAATGGATTAATGGGATTATTAACCATCAGATGATAAATGCAAATCCTCTTAAATCATTCTAAAGTCAGTTTTAAGCAGAAACAAGGTCGTTTTAAGCAGAAACGAAGCGAAAATCCGTGATTCTTTGAAATGTCCGACATGCAGTGAACGCATCAGCTAGCAGCTCATTTAGCTGGGGCACTCTGATCACTTCCTCTATCTTTTCTGATGAAATAATGCTGAATTCATGTGGAAATGATTGTTGTACAAAAGCTTCAGATATCTGTCGCTGAGATGATAACTGAAGTGCAGTTTGAAGCAGAAAGGAGGTGTGAACCGCGTCACTGGGGGACCGATTTTTAGGGGGACCTTTTGGTCTGTGACACCAGTTTAGGGCACAGTGAAAACAATAAGACAGCATCGGGGCACGGCAGAAGTTCATCACAGGTGCTACACCTCCTCTAAATAACCCTCTCAACTTGGGAGAACGTGTCATCATCATAATCGCCCATGAACTTGCTAAATCGACACCATCCACATCCTCGCGAGTCACTGGTTACATGCGCTGTGAGACACAGCAGCTCTGCTGGCACCGTGGTGCATTCTGGGAAGAGCAGGGGGCCGCCAGAGGTATTATTGTAAACGTTAAAGTAACCAAATTACGTTATATTCCTTTTTAATATCACCAATACCATCCTTCTCCTGATTCACATGGAATTATTTTGGAACATATTTATTTCATTGCAAACCTACAATAAGGCTAAAATTATTGATTTTTATTTACTTTTATTCAAATTTTTAAAAAAAATTAGCATTTGATGTTCTGTCCTCTTGAAATGTAGTTGTCAGTTTCCACCCTAAAGCCACTGTCTCCTTGTGCAGTCCAACATCCAGACAGACCATTCTGGGATCTCAGCACGGATCCAGTCCTCCCCGACACACAGCCTCTACGTCTTTGTCAGGAACTTTGTGTGTCGCATTGGAGAAGACTCGGAGCTCTTCATGTCCCTCTATGACCCCATCAAACAGACCATCATCAGGTTCATTTCCTCCTTTGTTAGCGTCTATATCAATCTGTCTGTCCGTCTCTCTGGGTGCGAGTATGAGTACTGTTCTGTGTGTGTGTGTGTGTGTGTGTGTGTGTGTGTGTGTGTGTGTGTGTGTGTGTGTGTGTGTGTGTGTGTGTGTGTGTGTGTGTGTGTGTGTGTGTGTGTGTGCATCAACAAACACCAGCATCTGTGGTGTAAATGAAATGACGTATTTCCACGGAGCAGCCAGTGGGTTAGACGTCAGTCAGCCAGTCATGTGACATTTCAATTGTGAGCATGATTACGTCAGTTGTACCAACCTGATTGCCATCAAACTTGATATTTGCATATTTGCATAGTGTCCTCAAATAGCCTGTTATGTTTGGGGTCACAAAGTCAAAGGTCATGGTTACTGGAGGGCATTTTGTGAAACTCTTGTGAACATAACTTCATTCCTAATTTCCTGATTTTCACCAAATGTGGTATGTGTATTAGGCATGGTGACCCCAAGAAACCCATTGATTTTAGGGTCAAGAGGTCAAAGGTTATGGTCACTGCAGTGCACTTTGTAATAATTTATCACCACAACAGCTTGTGTTTTAGCTGTCCAACTGTAACCAAAGTTGGTATGTGTGTTAGGTATATGGACCAGAACAAGCCAAATGGGGTCAAAAGGTCAAACGTTAAGGTTGCCAGAATTTGTTATTATTATTTTTTAAATTCTGGGATCGCAATAATTTCTCTCTGAATTGTCACAAAACATGCTACGCATGTTAGGTATGATGACCCCAAAAACCCGATTGATGTTGATGTCAAATGGTCAATATCACTGAAGTGTACTTTGTAAAAACCTTCTGTAGAAAAGCTTCACTAAGGTCTTGTTTAGAAGGGAACCCCATCACTACGGTTTTCCTAAACATTTTATTGGAAACATATTACTTTAATCTCAGAAAAGTTTTGAGATTTTTTTTGTCACAAATGTATGACGTTATACTAAGGCCATTTTCCCCAGTCACTCAGTTTAGACAGGTGACCAACTCTTGGAAAAGTCCTAGTACATCTGAATTTCTTCCATTTATGGATGATGGAGGCCACTGTGCTCATTGGGACCTTCAAAGCAGCAGAAATGTTTCTCTACAAAAAACAAATGAAGAAAAAAACCTTTTATTCACATTGTCATTGTGGGGTATTGTTTGTAGAAATTTGAGGAAAAAATGATTGTTATCCATTTTGGAATAAGGCTGTAGCATAACGAATTGTGGATGAAGTGAAGCGCTGTGAATACTTTGTGGAGGCACTGCATCTGCTTATTGAGTTGACAATACTTTATGCCTGATGCCCTCCCTAAGAGGACTACAGATATTGATTGGGAACAGGTACAACTGGTTTGGAACTAGGAAAACAAATGAGGAAAAACTGAAGCGCTATGAATACATTCCAGATGCACAGTATCAATTAGATTTCAAGCACTTCTGATTTCCACTAATGGGCTGCAAATAAAACTTAATGTCTGGGTCTTCTCTTGATTTGCAGTACTATTGGGAGCTATGACCACATAGCCAATAAGGTACTTGGACTGAGCCAAATAGCTCATGATGTAAATGAGCTGTGCCAAGTAACAGCTTGCAATAATCCGTCAGTCCATATAGCCGCCCTGTTGTCACACAATGTCACAAATGTATTTTATATTCGCTCAGAGCACATGATAAAACTGTTACGATTACGGTTAGGGTAAGAGTTACAATAAATAGAAGTGACATGGGGCAATTTACCATTGTGTCAGACATTATTGTTACCTTGTGTGCCACTGGCAGAGCAAGCTATTGTAACTGTTAGTTTGTGTGCCTGTGTGCAAAATAACTCAGTAATAGATAAACAGATTTTCACCAAACCTGGGGGAAATACTCCTTGGGTTGGTGTCTCCAGATGAGTGGAAAACTCTTGTGGACTCTCAGATGATGATCTCCATTCAACAAGGCAAGCTCACCTCATGTTCCATCCTTCACCTCATGAAATATTTGTTCCATTGAAAGAGTGAAAAAACTTTCATTATTTGTTTTATATAACGGTGAAAATAGATCCTTGTCATTTGATATTTTATTAAGTTATAAACAACCGAAAAGGGACTTACATTTTGGTGTGTGTCACTGGTTCATTGACGTTATCACTCCAACATAAACTTTAAATAGGAGTCCAAAATTGTTCTCAGTCAACATGCAATAAATAATCCTGATGATGTAGTAATGACCAAAAGGTGTGAATACTTATGTACATGTGATTTCTTATTTTTAATTTTTAATAAATTTGCAAAAAAATTAAACAAAACCTTTTTTCATGTTGTCACTATGGGGTCATTTTGGGAAAAAAATTAATTTACTCCATTTTGGAATAAGGCTGTAACACAACAAAATGTGGAACAAAGTAAAGTGATGCGAATGCTTTCTGGATGCAACATACACTGTTGCTATACTCAGTCACATGACTGTGACCAGGATGTCCTTGTTAAGGTTAAACCACCAATGAGTCAAGATTGGACCTCACGATGCAGGCAGCAGGATACAAAGGGTGAGGTGCAAAACCAGGGCATTTAATGTTCCAGAAAACAGCGTAAATACAAATCTGATCCACAATCCTGGGTGAAAAAGTCCAAAAATGCAAACGACAGACAAAGTGATCAAACCAACAAAAAACAGCTGTCAAAAAAATGACAGTGCAGTAAACACGGTAAAAAAGGATGAACAGGTGAAGCTGGACAGAATGTGGGAAAGACAGCAGGGACTGAAAGTAATAGACTGGCAGTGGTGAAACAGACAGGTGTGACTTAAATACCAAACAAACTGAGGGACAGGTGAGACAACTCAGGGGACGGACAAACACAACACCTGGGAACAGAATGAACACACAGTAGCTACAACTGACATCTACAGGGCAGTACAAAAATAAAGCACTGATCACCAAATCTAACCAAGGAAGTAGCACAATCAATGTCAAATCCGAGTGCAATCTAACAGAAAACAAATGTGGACATAAACCTGAGTAACATAAGAACCCAACAAGACAAACCAGAGCTATAAATAAAACAGAAACATCATAAGAGCACAAACCCAATCCCAGAACAGATGTAAAAAGAACACGTGGCATAACAAACAATAACGGAGCACACAAGGAAACAAACAAGATCATGAGGGGCGGAACTCCCGGACACAAATTAACTCTCAGACACCATGCACAGTTGTCAGGCGTAACCAAGACACACTTGCCGAGGAATGGAAGACTAGACAGAGGTACACAATGAGGATCGCACTCCCCCCCAGACACACACAGAAAACAAGAGGGGACACACACATGCTCACCCATCCACCCACACATACTCATCCACACGCACGCCACCGGGAAGCAAACAAGACAGGTGACAAGGACTCCAACCTGACCAAGGGGCGTGCCCCCGCACACCAGGCGCAGAGGGCACACCCCACGGGAAGAAACTCACATGCTCCCACTTCCACACACCCATCATTTAACTGGGAGACAGGACAGAACAAAGGACAGGGACATCACATACAGATAGACTTACACATACGCAGGACTCAGAAGGGGCACATGGGGGACACGTAACACACACACATATTCATACACATACTCACAGACCACAGGGAGACAGGACAGGACAAGTGACCAAGGACTCACATAAAAGACACGAGGACAACTCAGAAACCTGGCCTCAGGTCAAACCCCAACAGTCCTGCTCCATTAATACCACAGATGTCAAGACACAATATGGTGGACAGTGACTTTTGTGACTGTGACCCAGCATTATAGTGCAGCCTATTCCATTCTATAGAGGTCAGTGATGAATGCAGTCAGGAGGCTTCTGACATACAGAAGGCAGAGCTTTTCAGGGTTATAATATATAGATTTCAAGGTGGATGCCTATGACCTCATTGTTTTCTCTTATAAATCCCATGTTTCACACATATTATTGATGGGATTTTATATATTAAAAATTGGCTTCATTCTCAAAGGAAAACTGACAAAGGTGGATCAAATATGAAAAAATGACTATCACTGATAGTACTGTGAAGGGACTTTAAAATCTTTTACAAGGACACTCTTCGTTGGGCTCAACAGAAATAATTGAAGCACACATTTTTACTGACGTTAATCATTATAATTATAATTATAATGCCAGACCACTGTGTTTCAACCTTCAAAAGCATTATGGGAGTATGGATCTGGCAGCCTAATGCAGTATAAAACTTTCTCCTCGGTAACCTACCACTTCAGCTCACACATAATCCATAATCTCCAAATGCCTGTCCCACATCGTTTCCCTCTGTGCCGTCTTTTCTCCACTATGACAGCTCACTTAATGCTGACAGAGTAATGCCTAAAAATAAGAATCCCCTAAACAAAAATTGTTGGGAGGTGGATTGGTAGCAGCAGCCCTGCATGGTGCCTGACAGCGCTGATACTCCGGCCTGTCACCGGCTGTCACACTGTGACTGTCTCTGGAACGCCTGAGATAGAATTGGATTGATGGTCTTTTTATCCACATATACCCACCACAATTTGACATGTTGACATGCATTAATTGCTGCTGTCTGACTCTGTTCTCTTTGGTTTGCAATTTGGTGTTTGTTCTTTGCTATCAGTTCTTTCATCATGAGCCATTTGTTGCACCCTGGTCTTGTTGGAACATGGTGGACATGCGCTCGTTTTTGACAGGAATATTTTAGGAAGTGATCTTTTTTGATTAGCCTTCACTCAACCCATTCTACTCAGAGAGATTATTCTGTGTCCATCCTCTCTCTCTCTGTCTTTTTTATTGTTTCTCTCAGCTTCTGGTATGTGATTAGATGTCATAAAAACTCCAGTTGGGAACAGAATTGTAATTTTAGCACTTAACGGTGAATAGTTTTACAGCTGCACTGGGTAAAGTTAGCTGCTTGCTGGATGACTAACATTTGAAAAGTTAAACTGCTGTTTCCTAAAATTTACTTTTTGTGACACATCACGAAATGGCATGAGATTGGATTATATGTTCATGTACTTACACAGTGACATAATTTTTTTGTAATTTTGCCTCAATGAATATGTTCTTTGCATCAGTTATTACAAACAGTATAGTGCTGTGAGTTCTGAAAAATTGAGTGGCTTTGCAAGAAGACTAGTGAGGGAAGCCACCAAGACAGGAGATATAGGGTGCCAAGACAGGAGATATAGGATGCCAAGACAGGAGATATAGGGTGCGGTGGCATTAGTATTTTCTCAATCCCTACTCCAAACATATTTACCATACTTTTTGCATTTCTCTGTGATTGATGTAAATGCTGTCTACCTGGGTGGTTGCTATCCAGGACCCAATGCTGTCCTGTAGTGTGGTGGGTGTCCATCACACCACAATTCCAATTCTCAATTCCAGTGTGTGCTCCCTGATGTGACTTGACTTGATATAAATCAAATCTAAGAAATTTTCAGTGATTTGGAAATGTTCATGTATCTCTCCCCTGACTTGTCTAAGGAAAACTGACTGTAAAACTGAATGTTTGTATCAAAAATAATTGCTAGATTTAATTTGTCAAATTACTCACGGACTGTGAAAATCGATACACTATGTACGTGGTCTATTAGATAATAAACCGACCCTTTTATTTTTTTTTTTAACTATATGGATTTGAATGACGTGCAATTACACCAGTCATGCTTGAACCCTCGTGCGCATGCGTGAGTTTTTTCACGCGTGTCGGTGACATCATTTCCCTGTGGGCAGGCCTTGAGTGAGATGTGGTCCCGCCCTCTCGGCTGAATTCCTTTGTTTCACACGCTGCTCGAGACGGCGCGCGTTGCTTTATAAACATTTTTTCTGGACATGTGAGGAATATCCGAGTGGACACTATTCGAGAAATTAAGATGGCTTTCGGTGAAAAGTTTAACGGCTGATGAGAGATTATGGGGTGTTTCTGTCTGTGTAAGGACTTCCCACGCAGCGGGACGTCGTGCAGCGCTTCCAGGCGCTGTCGTCGGCCTGTTTCGACCTGAAAACATCCTAATTTAAGGCTTAATTCACCCAGGATGTCGTGAGAGAACAGAGAAGATTCAGAAGAGGCCAGCATAAGGACTTTATGCGGACATTCCACTGTTTAAGGACATTTTGTAATGAAAGACGTGCGCGCAAATTCGCCGAGTCGTTTCCGTGACGACTCGGCAAATCTGTGTGCGCCGCGACAGGAAAAACACCTCCGTGTTGAAAACCATTTGTAAAATTCAGGCGGCTTTTGATGGCTTTCAACAAGTGAGTAACTGAGAAATTGTTTAACAGCTTGGGCATGTTCCAACTTGCCCGTTAAGGTTTCCAACGTAGGTGTTTTTCCTATCGCGACCCCCCGCGGTCGGGTCCAGCCCGACATGCGACTCTGCCCGCACGTTCTTTCATTACAAAATGTCCGTTAACAATGGAATGTCCGAATAAACTCCTCATGCCGACTTCTTCTGAAAGTTCTCTGTTCTCTGACGACTTCCTGGGTCAACAGAGCCTGAAACGTGGAAGTTTTCAACTTGAAATGGTGAGACGCTGCTGCCTCGAAGCGCAGATCGCCGTCAGGTGCCGTGGGCCGTCCTTAAAGCGACAGTTACAGACCAAAATCTCTCATCAGCCGTTAAAATTTTTACCGAAAACCAGCTGAATTTATCGAATGGTGTCCACTCTGTTGGGAAAGTGTAGTGACACGGACCCACAACAGGGGGCGTAAATAAACGGACAATGGAAGGAGTTAAATTAGAACACTTTACTGTTGTGAATGTCACAACCAAACACAGCAGATTACAGAATGTACACAAGTCAATTAATAAAGGTGTCGTGTGGGCAGGCTTGATGATAGGAGACGCCCATCTGGAGACGAACCGGAACCACACGATTTCCACCGCCACTGAACCCGAGGAATACTGGAGCCGCCAAGTCCCGAAGTCCCCAGGTGGCCACCGTCTCGGCGTGTCGGATCTGGTACTGCTGGCAGAAAACAAAGACAGTCAAGTGTGGGTGTGTGTACACCCAGTAACAATCCTGGTGGGAATTCCACCTCCACCTCTCACTCAATACGTGCTGCAGCGATCCCTCAGAGGAAAAAGAGTGCCGTCCTGCACAGCCTCCACAAACTAAGGACCGGTACTCCTGCAAACACTCACAATAGAAAGATTTAGAAAATACCAAAAAGGCTGAGAATATTACTTCTTGATGAAGATGATATCTCGGCAATGTGGTGGAGGTGTCTTCCTGCTTTTATTCCAGATGTGGAGTAGATGATCAGTGACAGCTGTCACGGTTGATGGGTGACAGCTGTCACCACGGCTTGTTCCTGGAGGCGGCAGCGCCCTCTCGTGCCTGAAGCCCGCACTTCAGGCAGGGCGCCCTCCTCTTCTGGCGGCCCACACAACAGGACCCCCCCCCTCAACAGGTGCCTCCTGGCGCCCGACCAGGCTTGTTCGGGTGGCGACGGTAGAAATCGGCCAGGAGGGCCGGGTCCAGGATGAAGCTCCTCTTCACCCAGGAGCGTTCTTCGGGTCCATACCGCTCCCAGTCCACCAAATACTGATAGCCCCGGCCCATTCGACGGACGTCCAAGAGCCGGCGTACTGTCCAAGCCGGCTCCCCGTCGATAATACGGGCAGGAGGGGGCGCCGGACCGGGTGCACAGAGGGGTGAGGTGTGATGCGGTTTAATCCTGGAGACATGGAAGAACAGATGGATCCGCAGTGAGGCCGGGAGTTGGAGCGGTAGGACTGAGGACCTTAAGGATGGTGAAGGGTCCAATGAATCGGTCTTTTAACTTGGGGGACTCGACTTGGAGTGGTATGTCCTTGGTGGAAAGCCATACCTCCTGCCCGGGCTGGTATGCGGGGGCCGGGGACCGTCAACGGTCTACATGGGCTTTCGCCCTCGTCCGGGCCCTCAACAAGGCCGAACGGGCGGTGCGCCACACCCGACGGCATCTCCGCAGGTGGGCCTGGACCGAGGGCACACCGACCTCTCCCTCCACCAAAGGAAACAAAGGGGGTTGGTACCCCAGACACACCTCAAACGGGGAGAGGCCGGTGGCAGAGGACACTTGGCTGTTATGAGCGTACTCGATCCAGGCCAGATGTTCACTCCAAGCCGTCGGGTGTGCGGAGGTAGTACACCGAAGGGCTTGCTCCAACTCTTGGTTGGCCCGTTCGGCCTGTCCGTTAGTCTGAGGGTGATACCCAGACAAGAGGCTTACGGTGGCCCCCAGTTCCCGGCAGAAACTTCTCCATACCTGCGAGGAGAACTGGGGACCGCGATCTGAAACGATGTCTGTAGGTATCCCATGCAGCCGGACGACATGGTGGACCAGGAGATCCGCCGTCTCCTGGGCCGACGGGAGCTTCGGGAGGGCCACGAAGTGGGCCGCCTTGGAGAATCGGTCCACTATCGTGAGAATGGTGGTGTGTCCCCGGGACAGCGGGAGGCCCGTGACAAAATCCAGACTGATGTGGGACCAGGGGCCATGAGGTACAGGAAGTGGCTGTAGGAGTCCCTGTGCCATCTGGTGGTCCGCCTTGCCCCTGGCACAGGTGGTGCAGGCCTGGATGTAAGCCCGGACATCAGTCTCCAGGGACGCCCACCAGAAGCGCTGCCGGACCACTGCCACGGTCCTACGCACCCCTGGGCAGAAGTCCAGGACGGCAGCCCTGGCCTCTGGTGGGACGTATAGTCTGTTCTTCGGTCCAGTTCCGGGATCTGGGCTCCGTACCAGGGCCTCCCGGACGGTCTTCTCCACGTCCCAGGTTAGAGTAGCCACGATAGTGGACTCCGGTAGGATGGGTTCCGGTGGATCCGACAGATCGGTCTTGACTTCCCGTTCGTGCACCGGGCATCCGATCTCTGGTTTTTGGTCCCGGGGCGGTAGGTGATCCGGAAGTCAAAACGACCGAAAAACAGTGACCAGCGGGCTTGCCTGGGGTTCAGTCGTTTGGCGGTCCTGATATACTCCAGGTTCCGGTGGTCAGTAAAAACCGTGAAAGGCACTGACGCTCCCTCCAGCAGGTGTCTCCACTCCTCAAGAGCCTCTTTCACCGCAAGGAGCTCTCGATTGCCCACGTCATAGTTCCGCTCTGCTGGGGTCAACCTGCGGGAAAAATAGGCACACGGGTGAAGAACCTTATCGGTCTCTCCGCTCTGGGATAGCACAGCTCCTATCCCTGAGTCAGAGGCGTCCACTTCAACCACAATCTGGCGACTAGGATTGGGCTGCACCAAGACAGGTGCAGTCGAGAAGCGCTGTTTCAACTCCCTGAACGCGGCATCGCACCGATCCGACCAGGTGAAGGGAACTTTTGGTGAGGTCAGGGCTGTCAGGGGGCTAACTACCTGACTATACCCCTTAATGAACCTCCTGTAAAAATTTGCGAAGCCGAGGAACTGTTGCAGCTTCCTACGGCTCGTAGGTTGGGGCCAGTCTCTCACCGCTGCGACCTTGGCCGGATCCGGGGCGACGGAGTTGGAGGAGATGATAAACCCCAGGAAGGACAAAGAGGTGCGGTGAAACTCACACTTCTCGCCCTTCACAAACAGCCGGTTCTCCAACAACCGCTGCAGGACCTGACGTACATGCCGTACATGAGTCTCAGGGTCCGGAGAAAAGATGAGTATATCGTCCAGATATACGAAGACGAATCAGTGCAGGAAGTCCCGCAAGACGTCATTAACCAAAGCTTGGAACGTCGCGGGGGCGTTAATGAGGCCGAACGGCATGACCAGGTACTCAAAATGACCTAACGGGGTGTTGAATGCCGTCTTCCATTCGTCTCCCTTCCGGATCCGAACTAGGTGGTATGCGTTCCTAAGATCCAACTTTGTGAAGATTTTGGCTCCATGCAGGGGGGTGAACACCGAATCCAACAAAGGCAACGGGTATCGGTTGCGAACCGTGATCTCGTTCAGCCCCCGGTAATCAATGCATGGACGAAGACCGCCATCTTTTTTGCCCACAAAAAAGAAACCTGCTCCCATCGGAGAGGTGGAGTTACGGATCAGCCCGGCAGCTAAGGAGTCCCGGATGTAGGTCTCCATCGATTCGCGCTCAGGTCGGGAGAGGTTGTACAGCCTGCTGGACGGGAACTCCACGCCTGGCAACAAATCGATGGCACAATCGTACGAACGGTGCGGGGGAAGGGTGAGTGCCCGATCCTTGCTAAAAACGTCAGCAAGATCGTGGTACTCAACCGGCACCGCCGACAGATTGGGGGGAACTTTGACCTGCTCCTTAGCCTGGGAACCGGGAGGAACCGAGGATCCCAAACACACCCGATGGCAGGTCTCGCTCCACTGTACCACCACCCCGGACGGCCAATCAATCCGGGGATTGTGTTTTAGCATCCAGGGGAACCCCAGAATCACACGGGAGGTAGAAGGAGTCACAAAAAACTCAATCTCCTCCCTATGATTCCCTGACACTACCAGAGTTACTGGTAGTGTCCTGTGTGTGATTAAAGGGAGTAGGGTGCCGTCTAGTGCTCGCACCTGCAATGGTGAAGGAAGCGCCACCAGAGGGAGCCCTACCTCCCTGGCCCATCTGCTGTCTAGCAGATTCCCTTCTGACCCTGTGTCTACCAGTGCTGGGGCCTGAAGGGTTAAATCCCCACTAAGGATTGTAACTGGGAGCCGTGTGGAAATGTGTGTGTGTCCCACGTGAATTTCTTGGCCCACCCTAAGCCCAGTTTCTAGGGGCGGGCGTTGGTGTTTAACCGTTCGGGGCAATTGCTCAATTGATGCTCCATTGAGCCACAAACAAAACACGCCCCGCGGGGAAGCCTCCTCTGTCTATTTGGTGGTCTGAATGTGGCCCTGCTCGTGTCCATAGCTTTGTCAGCAGGGGGAGCTGTCGCCCCACGGGACGTAGAGGCCAGGGAGCGTGGGAAGGGCGGACCTTTCTCGGACCCGGAAGGAAGAGGGACAGCGCGCGCCCGGCCACGCCCTTCGTCTCGTTCCCGACGGCGTTCCTCCAACCGATTGTCCAACTGTATAACAAGATCGATAAGCCCATCTAATTCCCGCGGTTCATCCTTGGCCACCAGGTGCTCCTTCAGGACCGACGACAGTCCGTTTACGAAGGCGGCGCGGAGCGCAGCGTTATTCCAGCCGGACCTCGCAGCCGCGATGCGGAAGTCGACTGCATAAGCGGCTGCGCTCCGGCGTCCCTGTCTCATAGACAGCAGCACAGTTGAAGCGGTCTCTCCCCTGTTAGGGTGATCAAACACTGTTCTGAACTCCCTCACAAACCCAGTGTACGTGTGAAGGAGCCGTGAATTTTGCTCCCAAAGCGCCGTAGCCCAAGCGCGTGCCCCTCCCCGAAGCAGAGTAATCACATAAGCTATTTTGCTAGCGTCTGACGTGTACATGACGGGATGTTGTGCGAAGACAAGCGAACACTGCATGAGAAAGTCCGCGCACGTCTCCACACAACCTCCGTACGGCTCTGGAGGGCTTATGTATGCTTCAGGGGATGGTGGGAGGGGTTGTTGAACCACCACTGGAACATTCATATCCTACACAGGGTCGGCAGGAGGAGGAGCTGCAGCAGCGCCCTGAGCGTTCGCCACCATTTGCGCGGAGAGAGCCTCCACCCTGCGGTTCAGGAGGATGTTTTGCTCGGTCATTTGATCCATCCGAACCGTAAAGGCGGCGAGAATGTGCTGTAGCTCACCAATCACGCCTCCTGCAGACGCCTGCGCTCCCTGCTCTTCCATTGGTCGTTCAACAGCCGGGTGACGCCCCTCGGAGTCCATGACGCTGGCCGAGATATCCTGTTGGGAAAGTGTAGTGACACGGACCCACAACAGGGGCCGTAAATAAACGGACAATGGAAGGAGTTAAATTAGAACACTTTACTGTTGTGAATGTCACAACCAAACACAGCAGATTACAGAATGTACACAAGTCAATTAATAAAGGTGTCGTGTGGGCAGGCTCGATGATAGGAGACGCCTGTCTGGAGACGAACCGGAACCACACGATTTCCACCGCCACCGAACCCGAGGAATACTGGAGCCGCCAAGTCCCGAAGTCCCCAGGTGGCCACCGTCTCGGCGTGTCGGATCTGGTACTGCTGGCAGAAAACAAAGACAGTCAAGTGTGGGTGTGTGTACACCCAGTAATTATCCTGGTGGGAATTCCACCTCCACCTCTCACTCAATACGTGCTGCAGCGATCCCTCAGAGGAAAAAGAGTGCCGTCCTGCACAGCCTCCACAAACTAAGGACCGGTACTCCTGCAAACACTCACAATAGAAAGATTTAGAAAATACCAAAAAGGCTGAGAATATTACCTCTTGATGAAGATGATATCTCGGCAATGTGGTGGAGGTGTCTTCCTGCTTTTATTCCAGATGTGGAGTAGATGATCAGTGACAGCTCGTCATGGTTGATGGGTGACAGCTGTCACCAGGGCTTGTTCCTGGAGGCGGCAGCGCCCTCTCGTGCCTGAAGCCCGCACTTCAGGCAGGGCGCCCTCTGGTGGTGGGCCAGCAGTACCTCCTCTTCTGGCGGCCCACACAACACACTCAGTTGTGCCTTACAGTTTTGAAAAAATTTTTATCAAACAAAGTAGCAGTCTCTGAGCCATTCCTAAACAATGAAAAAACGACGAGAGGGTGGGCCACTCCTCACTCAAAGACTGCCCACAGGCGAATGATGTAACCGACAGGCGTGAAAAAACTCTCGCATGCCCACGAGGGTTCAAGCATGTCTGATGTAATCACACGTGATTCAAATCCATATGGTTTTTGAAAAAAATAATAAGGTCGCATACTTTTCTAATAGACCTCGTATACAAATAGCTGTAATAACTGAATGAAAAACAAGCCATTTCCTGCTTTTTAACCTCTTAAACCCGAGAGTCCCCAAATTTGAGGACTTGCCCTGTTTTGGAACATTTGAATACTCATAACTAACCAGTGCTGACATCAACATACACTTATTATACATCAAAATGTCAAGCGAAGTCTCCTCTACAAAAGTATCCACTTCAATCACATATCAACTAACCACAGCCCAAACGCCAAATTGAAATTCATTTTTGGGGGAAAAAAAAAACCTCGTTTACTCCGACCAAGTATTATTTACTTTCAGTTTTTGGCATCCACAACATCCCCTAGGACCTGTCTTTTAGCTGATCCAAACCTTTGCATTTTTGACCTTGTACAAGCTGAGAAATAAATCATAATGTATGGGTATGTGATTTTGGTGAAATAGGCTACAGAAAAAAAAACATCTAATTTAAAAACAAACAAACAAGCAAAATTCTATTTTCCTGTTTTTGTATTGTGGTTTTAAAACAGTAAAAAAAAGTTGTTTGATTGTTTTTCTGATGTGTTTCTGAAGGGGGGGGGGGGGGGGGAGCAAAGCACGATTGATAAACTCCATTTTTTTTTTTTGCAAATATGTCACCCCATGCTCAGGCCAAAAGCCTTCATCATGCAGATGCTCAGTAGAGTTGGTCACATTATTATTTGAAAGTGTTGCAGGCCGGCTCCGCTGCAGTTGCATTACTGGCTTACTGCTCGATACACAGCAGGTACAAGAGACAAAGTACGCAAATTGTGTCACTGTCCAAATACTTATGGTCCTGACTGTATTCCAGACTTTGGACTCTGTAGTTATTACAACAGGAGCAAATTTTGATGCTTTTTCTGACTGTTACTGATAACTTATCACTTTGTAAGTGTAGAAATGCACAAATCGTCTTATTCAGACATCTGTGCTGTTTATGTGTAGTAAACAGAAAACAGTATAGTTTTAAGGATAATTAACAGAACACACCTGTCTTCTTCTGATTTTTTATTTTTTTATTTTATTTTATTTATTTATTTTTTTGTGCAGTGAGAACTACTTGGTTCGCTGGGGCAGCAAAGGGTTCCCCAAAGAGATAGACATGCTGAACAATCTGAAGGTTGTGTTTACAGTAAGTGTTCACAAGAGGGCGCCATCACATTGTTTCAGGACAAACATAAAGCCTAGAGTTTTGTCTTCTGGCAAGTCTGTTGAGATGTGTCCTCTGCACCTCTGCCTCTTTTATTTCCACTCTTCTGTTTCCTACTCCCTTTCTCCTCTTTTTCTTTGTCCCTCTCTTTGCAGGACTTGGGGAACAAGGACCTGGCCAAAGAGAAAATTTTTCTGATTTGTCAGATAGTGAGAGTTGGCAGGATGGACCTGAAAGAGGCAAACACCAAGAAGTTCACTCAGGGCCTCAGGAGACCCTTTGGGGTTGCAGGTAACACAGAACAGCTTAAAAAAAGAGTCATAATTGTGATGTTTTGAAATAAACAAGGCATCCAGTTTGTGCAGAAAACTGATTGCTAACTTTCATTTGATGACTTCAGCCTTGGCTTTTTTTTTTTTTTTTTTTTTTTTGCTGTAAAACCCTGAAAAACATACCTAAAGAGCTGAAATTTTAATGTGTTGTCATGTAATGTATTTTAATACTCCGGGTCCCATTGCACCGTAAGGTGTATTGTGAAACCTGTCGTAAATATGAGCGTTCCCTAAAAGGTTGAGCATGCCATGATCAGGTGATGATCAAGAAGCACATTCATTCATTCATTATAATACCCGCTTTCTCCAGTCAAGGGTTACGGGGGCGCTGGTATGAAGATGTCCATAAATATGTAAATGAGAAAATGAAATTAAACAGTAGCTGACAGTCAACATACAGTTCATTCACACAGGACAGAAAGGATTAAATGAGTAAGAAATAAAAATACAGTAAGTACATGCTTATTGGATTCATGTATGATATCCAAGACGCCCTTAGCAAAAAGTAGTATACTTAAAGTCCATTTTATTAAGTATGCTTCAGTATAAGTATAGCAAGTATACTACAGACCGTGTACTGTTAGTATACTAGAAAGTCCACAAATTTAATACTTTTTCAGACTAAATTGGAACATTTCAGTTTATAAAAGTATACTTTAAAGTTCGTTTTAAGTTTGCCAAAGTACACTTTAAAGTATACAAGAAGTACACTCATCTATATACTATCAATGTACTTGGTATATCCCTCTTGTATGCTTAAAGTATACCACACGTACACTTATCAATGTACTTGATATATCCCTCTCCTATGCTTAAAGTATACCACAAGTGCACTTATCGATATACTGCCATTGTACTACTTGTATACGTTGAGTCCCTATTTTTAGTTTATTATCGTGTACTTAAAGTATACTGTTACACACATTGGTTATTTCAGTATTTTACTTTTTATACTTTAATTTTGCTTGGCATATTACTATTTATATACTGAAAATATACTCCTTAAAGTATTCTTAAAGTTTACTCATACTGTATGCACACAAGAGTGTGATGCATTTAAAAAAATCACAAGACAGAATGTTGAAGACAAGTCTGATATATTGTCAAATATTTCAAAAACAAAGACCTACGAAATCAAGTGCTTAGCTTTGTGGAGAAAATGAAAGGAAAAAGTGCATGCAAAATGTAAATGTAATGGTCTCTCCAAGATCAAGTCCTTATTTGTGTCTT
Source organism: Thalassophryne amazonica (assembly GCF_902500255.1). Classification (NCBI taxonomy): domain Eukaryota; kingdom Metazoa; phylum Chordata; class Actinopteri; order Batrachoidiformes; family Batrachoididae; genus Thalassophryne; species Thalassophryne amazonica. Next base: position 28,640,188 of record NC_047113.1, read on the forward strand.
CAACTGAGAACTAAAGTTCTTCCTTGTCAAAAAGGTAAAAGAAAAGTGCGAACCTTTGGAACCAAAAATAAATAACAACATAGAAAAAAAATCTGTACTTTTATGACTTCTTTTCAGTTACTTGAGTCAATAGCTTGACTTAGTATATCTTGCTCCAAGTGCATAATAAGTGTTAGTACTTTGTGGAAGAAAGATGTAAAAAGTATACTAAAGTATAAGTTTTAGTATTAAAGTATAAGTCTTAGTATTAATGTATTTAGACTTAGACTTTTGTTTATACTTCTCAGTATAAGCCAAGTATACTTCACTATACTATTCTTAAATATATAAAATATAGTTTATAAAAAGTCACCTTCAGGTATACGTCCTCAATTTTAGTAAAAAATAAGTATACTCATAGTACACTTTTTGCTAAGGGTAACCTTTTAAAGAATCAAGATAAAAATAGTTATTTGCCATAATTCTGGACCTCACTATTAGACAATATTTGAAACAAGTTAGCTTCTCATTATGTGGCTGAATGCTAAATATAAAAGGAAAACTTAAATTAGTTGTTGTTTAAAAATGACCAAAAAGCTAATCCGCTAATGATAAATGCTAATAACCTGCTAGCCGATTAGCTAGCAGGTCGTCACCACGTTTCTTTCAAGCTGTCCTCACAGACACACTTGTCTCTTCTTTGCAGTGATGGACATCAGCGATATCATCAAAGGGAAGGTTGAATGTGATGAAGAGAAGCAGTATTTCATTCCCTTTTTTCCGTATGTTCTATTTTCTTCCTATCATTCTCTTTATCCCGTTTCTCCAGATCCTCTCTGTAATTACCATACCACCATTTGTCTCTGTTTGACTGGCTGCCTTTGAGAAGGATTACTTAGAAAGTCATTAATTAATTTTTAAGAAACCTAGAGGCAATATATTATCCTGTTGGCATATTTAGACATTTTAATCAAACAAATTAAAAAATGTAGTGCACATGCAGTTCGGTGGAGAAATTTTAGAAAAATGTAGTGTACAATTCTCATCCCAAACTGACCACCACCATCATCCGTGGGCCAACAACAACAAGAAAATTCAAATTTGACATGTTCAACTATATCTAGTCCAACATAAATCAAATGTGAGATAAAAACATTTTCTCATTTTATTGTATGATACTACTTAGTACATTCACAGGTCCATTATATTAGGTACACCTGTTCAATTGTTTGTTAACACAAATAGGTCATCGGCCAATTACATGGCAGCAACTCAATGCATTTAGGCATCTAGATGTAGTGAAGGCAACTTGCTGAGGTTCAGACCGAGCATTAGTATGGGGATGAAAGTGGATTTAAGTAACTTTGAACAAGGCATGGTTGTTTGCGCTAGATGGGTTAGTCTGCGTGTTTCAGAAATTGCTCATCTACTGGGATTTTCCATGCACAACCATCTCTAGGGTTTATAGAGAATGGTTTGAAAAAGAGAAGATATCCAGTGAGCGGCAGTTGTGTGGACGAAAATGCCTTGTTGAAGTTAGGGGTCAGAGGAGAATGGGCAGAGTGGTCGAATGGGCAACTGTGAGATGCTATCATGTCAAAATGGACCAACATCTCCGAGGAATGTTTCAAACACCTTGTAGAATCTATGCCATGAAGAGTTAAGGCAGTTCTAAAAGGTAAAAGGTGGTCCAACCCGGTACTAGAAAGGTGTTTCTAATAAAGTGCCCAGTGAGTGTACGTATATGAGAAGACAAAGGCAGTTGCCAATAACAGCTCAAAAGAAAAAAACAACCTTCAAACCTGACTAAACACAGCCTGATTTTGATAAATTGCAGAAGATCACCTAAAAGAATTCTTTTACCACCGAAAATAAATTTCACATTTTTAAAGGTGAAAAGTGGTCACGTTTTCCTCATAAATGCCATATATTTATTAGCGTTTCCTTCCCATGAATGCATTAAGATACATTACATCGTACCTAAAACAAGTCCATCATTCTGTAAACTCAAAGGCACTGAGTGCATTCCTCCACCACGGCCACATACCTTCTGAAAACTATGTTTTTGATCATATTTAAAATAAGGACACGATCTATCTGCTCAGCAAATTTAATCATTTATTACTTTTTGAGTTTTCATGCTAGCAGACAGAGAAACAAACAAATACATGTAAAAATGGGGAATACTTGTGTCCTGCATATTGCATTCCACAAATCAGGGCCGGCCCAAGCCTTTATGGGGCCTTAAGCAGAATTTCATTTGGGGGCCCCCCCCCTACCATCACCTCAGCACCAGATGCCTCATTATTTCATAGGCTACACTGTTATGTGTGTAACGTACCCACAATCATTAGCATTATTTGTAATTATCTTACATCATACAGGTGTCATTCTTGTTTTTACCTTAAAGGGGTAGCAAACTCATAAATATGTTTTAATTAACTTCTACATATAGAGTGATGTATAAGTATGGCTCATTAATTTAACTATTTGAAAGCAACATCAGCAGGCAGGCGACTGCATTTATAGTAAACACGTTAAAGTTTAATTTCTTTCAGATGTGCAATGGTGTGCAAAATGTTCAATATCGAAATACAAAATAGAATCAAATGACACATTATCTTACAGAAAAATAAAGTTGTAATCAAAATGAAATACTTAAATAATAAATACAATACTTAAATAATCTCCAAAATGAACATAGAAATCCACAACATAACAGCAATGTTTGTGCATAGCAATGCACAAACATTGCACTGGGGGCTATTGCTTTAACTTTGGCCTGCAAACCACTGAGAGCTGAGCTACTTTTCCCCACCTTTTGCACCAAATTAATCTGAGGAGTTGATCTGCCCTGCTGTTTAACTCTAAGTTTTTCTTCGTAAGGAAGACTATCAAATGGCTTCGCCAAAATCCGATCCACAACATTCAAACTGTCTGCCATTATGTGCAGAGTGCTTTGTGACGGTGGAGGAGCTCAGTAGCACCCGCTGCTCGGTAGGGACAGAAACTGCGATAGAAGTCAGCTCGATTTGTCGCTAGTCGTTTTTATCAAAGAAAATGCCGCTAAAAGGATTAGGAAAGTCTCCGGTTCAATTCAGCACAGAATGAAAATGCTCCCACGGATGTTTACACCAAAAGATCGCTGATTCGCTCATTTCGCTGTCAATCAAAAAGGGATTCAGCCTCAGACAGATCATCCAATCATCATGCAGAAGCTGAGCGTCCGGGCCGGCCGAGGCCCGCCCACTGCCCCATAGACCCCCAGACACGCTGAGTGTACGATGGGCGGGACAAAGCCCAGCATTTATCCAATGACTCATCTCGTTTCGCTGCACTCTTTGTGTCGCTATTGAAGTCTGCGGACGCTCAGCGTCCACACTGTTTAAAGCACTGTGAAGCTGCGGGTTTGAGTGAGAGGAAAGCCGCGTCGTTACCAGTGATAAGAAGCTGATTCTGAACAAAAGTTGAGCGCGTTGTAGCACATATTTAGTCAATGATATGTACACACAACAGTATATATTTGATCACTTATTTTTTGACATCTTAGGGGAAGCTGAGCTTCACTTGCAGTCTTAGAGCAATCGCCTCTGACTTTAAGACACCTAAAACACTTTACACTAAACGAACGGAGCATTTCGCAAATAATGACAACAAAAATTGTAATATTGCAAACCTACCTTTGTCTTGTTTTTTCTCGTCTTCCAACTTCTTCTTTTTTCTTTTCTCCGCTCCAGAGGGATAATTTCTTTTCTGAGACATGACTTGCACTCACTTCGTTCCTCACGATTAGTCATCGACCACCTGACCCAAGCGGTGCATCTAAATTTGCCCAACTGTGGCAGCAGCCAACAGGAGGCATCAATTAACCTAGTATTGGTATTTTGTCAAAATGAATTAATTTTTTTCGGATGTAATACAATTTCGTTTAAATTATTCAATATTATTTTAATTTCATGTATATATTTACTTTTTTATCACAACGTCTCGGTGCTCTCGGGGCCCCCTGGTGGCGTGGAGGCCCTAAGCGACCGCGTAGTTGGCGTATGCCTTGGGCCGGCTCTGCCCCAAATGGAATATGTAGACGACACATCAGGTAGTCATGCACATCTGGAGGACAGCCTGGACTTGAAATCTGCTCGAGTTGTGGTATATTGCTGTGTGATGTTTCCACATCTTCGTGGTTTTAACATGAAGTGTTTTTGTTTGGCTGCAGGGTAGTTGCTGAGAACGACTTCCTCCACACGTTGCTGAACAAAGTCACCGCTTCGCGAGGAGACAGTGGAGGCCAAGGTACTCCGCTCACCTCTCTGCCCTTACGGGTGATTCTTCCTGCTTCCTAGTGTGTATGTCATTTCAAAACTGGCACCAGAGTGAGTGCTCTCTGTTGTACGAACTCTTTTTACACTGTGGTTTCTCACGCTCAGATGAAATGGTCATTTCATCTTGCCTCTTCTCTCCTCTCCGTGGGTGAGAAGGAGGACATTATCCTGATTGCATGTGCCGTTCACCTGCTGTTTTTGACCTACTTACCCATTGTTTCTCCCTCTTGCTCCTCTCCCCTCACTGCCCACTACTTCATCCTTGTAGTAGAGTTTGACATCACTTACAGGTGATGCTTCCTCACTCTTATCTCACCAATATGAAAGGGGCACTCAGAGAAGATATGGAAGGAGCATCTTAGGACGTCTGCTCTTACCATCACTCATCCCTAATCACACACACAGACACACATACACACACTCAGTCACACATTTATGAGCAGTCATCCCTGTAGGTATGTGATTAGTCATGAAAATGTGGGCTTGTGACAGTTTTCACTTTACCAACTGCACATTTCTCTAAAATACCTAAAATTTTTTTCTCTTTCCATCATCCCCAGTCTTTGCTTTCTCACCTCATTTTGAAGAAAGTAGTAAGAGCCCAGATTGTGAAAGAGGCCAGTTCTGTCTGTTAAACAGTAATGCCTTCATCCTTACATACTTTTGGGCTCCCCTGCCGTGTTCGCCTTTATCAAACACTCCCCAAGACATTGTAAGGCTCGATCCCACCAAATAATAAGCCATGAATAATGAGCCACGCATGGGTGTGTTAGTGATTATTTAAAGAATGATCCACGGTTTAAGCTATCACGTATCCACTACTAAGGCTCCTCTATGTGCCTTTCTGTACCTCACATGTGCCAGGTATCAGCCTCTACTATCAGCCTCCACGACCGACCTGTCATTTGAGCCCCGTCCAGCCTCGAATGGCTCGTGTTGCTGCATATGGTCCATGTCAAGCCACATATGATCCATGTAGCATCATGTAATGCGACGTTGGTGCACGTTTAGACATGGGTTTGGTCCAAACCTCCAGCCCTCCCACACTTGGTCCCTTTAAAGTGTGGGTTTTCAATTCACATCATCCATTCAAGATGTCACATTTTTAAACGCAGTCCAAAAAAAAAAAAAAAAGACGCTGCATTGAGGGAGTACGTGCTCCCGCACCAGGGGATTCAAATTCTGATGGGGATAACTACTTTGGTATTACACCGACCAGTGTGCGTATCTGTGTGGCAGGCTGCTGTTCACCTGTGTTCCAGAGTCATTAAATGCAGCAGTTCTGTGTGTTCACCCAGCTCTCTGTGACCACAAAAAAGAGACCACAATGAGGAAGCCGCTTTAATTATGTACACCCGCTGCCACAGCTGTGTGTATCACTCCTCCCAATGCCCCCCCCCCAAAAAAAAGTACATCCAAAACCAGACCAGCTACAACCGAACCACAGGTTCCTGGACAGTCGCCTCTGCACTTCTCCTCACTGGCTTCTGCGGCATTTTGACACCGTGATCCAACTTTTAACGTTGTGTTTGGCCGATATTGACTGCAAAATCACTCTTTTGCGAGCTGGCGTTTTGTGTTAATGCTTGTCTTGGATGCGAGTCATTGTGTTCATGCGCAGACACACAGTGGAGCTCATCTGATCCATAACAGGATGTTAAATCTATCATAAACATACTTTTACAGCTGCTTATAAAGAAGGAATGAACATGCAACTGTTTTACCAAGCTATTACAATAATTTTTTCCAATTTCAATTTATTTTCATTTATATAGTGCCAAATTGCACCAGAGTTGCAGTGTAACAATTCACAGAATTGTTCTGTAATTTATTTATTTGTTCTGCAATAAAACATTACAAATAATTACCTTTTAAGCTGTTCCAAATATGTTTTCCACCTCATGGAGCAGGAGAGAGGGGGGAAAAAAAGGGTCCAGATGAAACAGTTGTCTGTGATTCCAGAAGCGATTGTGCAGTGTTTTCAACCGCCAAGCTCTGACGGAAAATGATTAATCCGCTACAAAATAATTATTTTATATACAGTGTCCAATGCACAAAGCAGGTCGGATTGTAGTGCACAAGAGGGCTGAGCCAAAATAGCCTGTCCTGTCCTTGTACTTGCCAGGTGCTCAGATAATGGGCTTAAACAGCCCCATTTTCACCACAAACATGCCTTTAACATCCTCATTTGTCTTCCTAGTACCTCGTACATAAACATCCCCATGCTGTTGTTGCTAAATTCTACAGTTCTTGAAATTAGCCACACTCAGAGATGAGCCTCGTTAGCCGAATATTCTGATACTATTCTCCCATGATTGTTGAATACCTCCTCTCGTACCAAAAAACAATAAACAAAACAAAAAAAAAAAACTGCATGGCTCATTATTCACTGTTCATTATTTGGTGGGACCAGAGCTTTATACATAAATGCTAATCAGGAGGTCAGCTGCAGCAACAGCAAATATGTTAGCACTTGTGGCACATCTTACTGCGAGTTGATGTTCCAGAGAGATGAACACTTTGAGTTTAGGCCTCATGATTGGTCATATCTGGTAGTCTTTAGTTAATCATGTAGATTATGATTCAGTGGTGTGAATATCAATTCAATTTCAATTCTATTCAATTTTTTTATTTATACAGCGCTAAATCACAACAATGCTCTCTCAAGGCACTTCATATGAGGTCAGTTCTTACCAAGCCCCCTTGAACAAGCACACAGGTGACAGTGGTAAGAAAAAACTCCCTCTGATGATGTTAAGCAAAAAACCTCAAGCAGACCAGACTCAGGGGGTTGACCCACTGCTTAGGCCATTCTAACAGTTACAAGTTTTTACAAAGTTTTGCCAAGCTGAAGAAACAGGAAACAGAAAAACCAGAATAGCTTCAAAAACAAAGTGCATTATTGAGGTGAGCATGAAGTCACTGGTGCCACAAGCAGAGCGTTGTGAGATAAGTCCAGTGCCCTGGGGTGCAGGGCCATCACCTCATCAGTGTCACCCCTGTAAGAACTGTCTACATGGAAGACTGCATTCGAAAGCAGACTGCAGTGGCTCAGAGAAGTCACCCTCAGCAAGATGGTCCATGGGCCATTGCGTCAGCTTCAGCCAGAGCATCTCCTGGTCAGTCCAGCACCTTGGATATTTCCTCAGTGCCTCAGACAGTAAGGTAAACAATAGAATCAGTCAGACGGAAATAAATGCACCTAAGGTATGGGTTCACCAACAATAAACAATAAATCAACAACGTGAATACTAAGGTAACTCCCAGCAGCTAGCCCTGAGCTTCACTAACAGACCCAGAATTTAGGTGAAGTGAGGTCGAGACCTGTTCCGTTGCTAATAAGATGAATTAAATGGATGGGAAGCATAGTTCCATACAATGCCTGTACGCTAGCCATATGAGAGGGAAAATAGTCTGGACCTGAATGTCTCTGCAGAATCTGATTGTTTTATTTCTGCAGGGAGATCAGTCCACAAAACAGGTGCATGATAAGAGAAGGCCCTGTGGCCTGCAGACTTTTTATTCACCCTAGGGACACAAAGTAGTCCGGTGCCATGAAAACGCAGAGCGCTGTTTCTTGTCAAAATTCTGGTAGCAGCATTTTGAACCAATTGGAGACCCCTAATGCTGGACTGCAGTAAACCAGAGAGTAGAACATTGTAGTCATACAGTCTAGAAGAGACATGTATGACACACGAGTGTAGGTAAAACATTACCTGGTCAAACTGATGTCTGTGTCTAACTGGACTAAGGACCATCATTTTGGTCTTGTCTGAATTTAACAGTGAAAAATTGCTGGACATCCAGCTTTTCACTGACGCAAACCAGTCCTCTAAAATTTTTACGTGTATGATATTACCAGCAGTTATCAGCATGTACAACTGAGTGTCATCAGCATAGCAGTGAAAAGTAATCCCATAATCCCATAATGCTGCGGTATGTGCCCAAGGGGTGCTACATAAAGGGAGGAAAGCAGGGGGCCTAAGAGGGACCCCTGTGGTACATTGTATTTCATGGCAACAAGGTTAGAGGTGGTGTTGTTGTACTGTACAGGATACAGTGACTGGTTAGGTAAGATTAATAATTTCCAGTACAGTAGGTCCAAGAGTAGGCCACAGCTTCTTAAACAGTTTTGTAAAAAGACAAGTAAAGGATATTTTTTTAATTTAAAATTATTTTAAATTTAAAAAGTACTTGTCCTTAATTTATCTTTTCCAGGCAATCGGTTTCCATGTTTTTGTTTTTTTAAAGTAAAGTAATTTTATCAGGTTTTACAGTGTTGCTCTGACATTAACATTTTGCTACACAGCTCGAAGTCTAAAGAAAAAGGATGAGGAATCAATGGCTGTTCCCCTATACACCATCTACTGGATGCTAGTCTAGGCTAATAAGTTTGAAAACCCTGATTTTTGTGAAATAGAGAATCATATATATTGCTTATCTCAAGAGAAGGCAGAGAAGCATGAATCTGCAACCTCAACACTATATGACACTAAATCCTACACACTGAAGCTTTAAGCTGGCTAGGATTTGATTTTGTTAGAGAATATCTGTGCTAATTTCTTATTTTATGTTAGTTATCAAGTGTTTGCTTTTGTTATCTGTTTAAAAGTGTCTGGAACCTGGTTTAAAGTGTCAACAAGTTAAGTTTCACTTCCACTGTGCATGAGCAGGTTTCAGATAAAGGGAGGGCTCCCCCTGTCTTTGAGAGCCAGTAACATATAGACTAAACCACACCCATTGTAACGCCCACATTATATAAGAGTGTTGTACAACCCATTTTTGGGTCCCCTCACAAGATGGATGCTGTCTGTGGGGACCCCAGTCCGGTTTCAGTGTGACCTTGAATAAATTCAAAATGAGGAATATATCAATGTGGTTCTTTGTAAAGGGCAGTAAATTACGTAAAGAGCCAGGGGAAAATACAGTTTTAATGCAATTTTTATAACATAGAAATGAATGAATAAATAAATAAATAACTGCTTTCAGTGATGAAAACCAGCATGTTTAAGTGTGTATATTAGTACTTGAATAGTTCAGTTGTAAATGCATTCAAAAACAGTTGGATTAAAAATGGGTCTGGTTTCTTCCCACATTGATGAATGTCAATTCTTGTCAGCGAGCACAACTGCAAAATACTCCCTCCTCAGTTGCTGCTTCCATTTAAAATAAGCACGATTGTTTAATAAATGCCGTATTGCATAGTGTATCATACCAGACATGCGAGAGGCCATCAAGGCTGAAAAATGACTCAAAAAAGCCACAACATCTGTAACGTTTCAAACTCCATTTTATCACATTGTGGGAGCTATGTTGCCAGGACAGTCATACTTGGCACAGTTCAAGACAACTCAGTCTAGCGTGAGTACACCCTGATGATCTGTGCAGCTCTATGATTGTATGAATTGGGATGACCGTGACACCTTTTGTGAACCTTTTGCCGTTAGATTATCCAAGAGCTGTCCCTGGTCGTAGGAACAAAACTTGAAAATATTTCTGCAATAATAAATATCTCTGTATGACAGCATGAAGATGTTATTTTATTGTTTGATAGGAGGGAGAAGACAGAAATACAAGAAGCCTGTATAAATTGTTTGCAAACAAAAAGCCAGACTTTACATGGACCTGCCTGGACATGTCCCACTGTGCTAACATTGCTCTTTAAACTAATATATATAAAATAATATTGTCAGATTTTTATGTTAAAAGTTGCCAACTTGGCCCAAAATAGGGGGTTCACTGGTTCTCACCTGTATCTATCAGAATATATCATTTCAAATTTAATATGCAGTATAGCTCTAACACTGACTTACTCCGTTACATCAAATGGATGCCCTTCTAATCACAGGAGTTTCTATGTCCTATGATGATGTAAGTGGTATTTCCAGTGCTTTTCAGTTAATATTATTTTGGAGAGAAACACTGAATATGATGTCAAACTGTGAGAAAATCAATGCGATCAATGCACACCATACTTTGTTTTTTTTTCCTAACTCCCCCTACTCACAGGTTTATGGGTAACAATGAAGGCTCTGATTGGGGACATTGTTCAGATCAGAAAGGAATACCCTCATCTGGTGGACCGTAGCACAGTAGTCGCACGAAAGCTGGGTTTCCCAGAGATCATCATGCCCGGAGATGTTCGTAACGACATCTACCTGACCCTCCAGGGTGGAGACTTTGACAAGTACAACAAAACCACACAGAAAAATGTGGAGGTCATCATGTGGGTCTGTGATGAAGAAGGCAAGGTCATACAGGTCAGTAACATAAAGATAAGGACACGAGAGACAGTATGAAATGGAAAGAGACATATGTGTGTGAGTGTGTGCCGTGTATGAAGAGTCATAGGGTTAGTGAGCACTAACTCACCCTCTCATTTTCAGGATTACAGTAGAATAAATCTTTGACATTAGGAGTTCTATATGCCAAATATTCTCAACATCGTGGCAAGAGATTAGAGCAGCATTACTTTTCTGATAGTCAATTCCCTGTTGTTTCCTCACCAAAAACAGATTAGTTGAAAAATGTATTTAAAAAAATGCAGGGTAATCTTCAGTGATCTGGTGTATCTTTTTCCCAGAATGAAAATCTGTCTTGAAATACATCTCACACACACACACACACACACACACACACACACACACACACACACACACACACACACACACACAGAAAATCCTTCAGCTCAGTGTAACACATTTTTCTTTCACGCTTTGTCTGCTAGAACTCCATCTGTCTGGGAGCAGGTGACAAGGCAGTTAGTGAGTACAGATCAGTCATTTACTACCAAATCAAACAACCGCGCTGGATGGAGACATTTAAGGTATGTGTGCTGTACATAGCTTAAACAAATCCGCAACAAGATATAAAGATGTTTTCAGTACTTCACCGCCACAATCTAATTTATTTGACATTGCTTGATGCCACCTAGTGAACTCACTAACATTACAGCTTTAATGCATTTCTTATCCCCAGGACAGTAGCTGTGTATGCAGAAAATCACATTTCAATGTATCATCTAGGTCCTGAATTGTAGTCATTCATGTGTTTTAGACAGTAACCTCTGATTTGGCCTTAGACCTGGACATGACCTTCTTTGCAGGAGGATGCTCCACATAGTTTATCCCCCAAGATTGATTGAAATTGTTCTTTGGATTTTGAATATATCACTGCAAACAGTAAAAGATGACCTCAGATTTGTCACTGCCCTATGATCTGCGACTCTTACCTCTGACTTCAATGTGACGTGTTTTGTGAGAAGATGATCCACAGAGTTCATCCACCAAGTTTGATTGAAATTGTGCTTTACTTTTTGAATATATTGCCATAGACAATAGATAATGACCTCTGATTTCGCCTTGATATTTGATCTATGACTTTCCATGAACTGTGTTCTCAGAGATCTGTCCATTGAGTTTAACCACCAAGTTTCCTTTAAATTGCTCTTCGCCTTTTGAAGATATGATCATTGATGCATTTTATGAACTTGACAAGGCCTGTGTTGTGAGAAAACTGTTGACAAAGTTTTTTTTCCCCACCAACTTTTATTGAAATTCCCCTTTGCATTTTAATGATATCACCATAGCCAGACAGATAAACAAACAGTGGCATGACCATTACATAGTCTGTTCCTATGAGGCTAATAATTGGAAATATACTTCCATACACTGCTTTGAATTTCCATACAATTTGGTTATATTTGCAGTTTTATTTTTTTACTCGAATCATGAGATCAAGAGTGTGACTATAAATTTTTGGTTTTGTATTACAAGAGAGTGTCAGTGTTTTTATATTTGAAAATAATGAGATGTCCTCCAGGTGGCAGTCCCTTTGGAAGAAATGCACAGAATTCATTTACGCTTCATGTTCAGGCACCGCTCTTCACAAGAATGTGAGTATCAGACTCTATCCCTCTGTCTGCTCTCTTCATACTTCAGCACATTTTTGCTCCTCTTCTCTTGTCCCCCGAGCATAATATGTCACTGAATGATTGGAAGCAATTTGGAAAATAACCCAAAGCATCATTACACACACTTGATTATACAAATCAGTAGTCTTTCTTCCTCACATGCCTGCTTCTGCTTCTTTTTCATTTTCCCTGGTGTGTGTTTCCCTTGTATTTACTTCAGTCTGTTTGCTCATCCATTTCCTCCTCTTGCAGCCAAGGACAAGAGTGAGAAGAACTTTGCTATGGCATTTGTGCGTCTAATGAAGGAGGACGGTACAGTTCTGCAGGATGGACTACATGACCTTGTAGTCTTCAAGGTCAGAATCACAAGCAGAAACAAAATTGATGCCAGCATTTCTTGACAGCTTATTGCAAAATTAATTAACTACAGTAGAGATAAGTTAAAGTTGAAGGATCTCAGGCTTCACTGTTTTCAGTGTTTTGCATTAGACACCCTGACCAGGAGCAAAGCCTGGGGCCAGGTCACATGGGCCCTTCTAAAAGCTGACCTGCCTCAAGTCAGGTCAGGTCTGGAAGCATCCACCATGTTATGGAACTGCTTTGTGTTGTGATTAATAACCACTCAGGCAGGCCCCTGGACCATCCCCACCTCGCAAAGATCTCAGTCTATCCGCTGCATACAAGTGATACGTGGCCACCGCTTGACAATTTGGAGTTTTTCATGTTAGATAATATCTGTGCTAATTCCTTATTTTATGCTAGTGATCAAATATTTGCCTTTGTTATCTGTTTGGAGTTTTAAAACCTGGTTAAAAGTGTAACTATGAGTTAAGTTTCACTTTCAACACGCATGTGCAAGTGCCAGACACAGGAAGACCTCCCCCTGTTGGTGAGACCTAGTAACATTAGAAATGTGAGACTAAACCACACCCGCTGTGACGTCCACATGGTATAAACAGTGTTGTATGACTCATTTTAGGGGCCTTTCACAAGATGGACACTGTCTGTGAGGGTCCCAATCCAGTTTTCATTGTGACCTTTAATAAATCCAAAACTGAGGAATACAGTGGTTTGGATCTTGGTAAGGGGCAGTAAATTACATAAAGCGCTGTGAGAAATTACACTCACGTCCACAGCACAGAGGCTTTTGTGAACAGGCTCATGCTCAGCGAAGCACACCACTTGGACAGCCCAGTCTCATGCTTTTATTTCGTGCTCCTATCACAAAATGAGTCACATTTTTGTGACACGTTTTTTTATTTGACTATTTCTATCCCTGCCCCTTCCCCTAACCCTAACCATAACCCCCACAGACCCCCCGCTTCACCCCACATTTTGTGATAAGATAAATGGACTGCATTTATATAAATTAACTGCATTTATATAGCACTTTTTTATCTACATCAGATGCTCAAAGCGCTTTACAATAATGCCTCACATTCACCCGATGTCAGGGTGCTGCCATACAATGTGCTCACTACACACCGGGAGCAACTAAGGGATTAAGGACCTTGCCCAAGGGCCGTTAGTGATTTTCCGGTCAGACTGAGATACAGTCACGAAATGAATTTGCGCTCCCACCCCGAAAAGTGCCACATTTTTGTGATGGCATCACAAACGAATAAATGAATTTACTTTTCATGATAGCATCTCGAAATGGTGTGAGACTGGGCTGACTTGCACATAATACCATTTATTTATTTAACCAGGTTAGTTCCATTGAGATCGAGACCTCTTTTTCAAGGGAGTCCAGGGCATTTATAAAGTTTCCAATTCACCTAACCTGCATGTCTTTAAATGTGGGAGGAAACCGGAGTACCCGGAGGAAACCCACGCAAATACGGGGAGAACATGCAAACTCCAAACAGAAAGGCCACAGGTAGGAATCAAACCCATGACCTTCTTGATGTGAGGCAACAGTGTTAACCACTAATCCACTGTCCTGCCAAGCTGATGATTCCTTCCAGTGCAAATTCTAAGCCTCATCTTGTCCTGGGCACATTGTTAAACTGCATTTGGGATTGTATAGGTTGTACTGTAGCCTACCAGTAACTTCGTTTTGGGGGTCAGTGGTGGGATCAGCACAACAGCCACTGTGAAACACTGCTCAAAGCTCATCACCAGAAAATACATTCTCTTGTTTCTGCGATTCATGGGATTAACCCTGCTGCTCTCCTTCATCTGAAGTTGGAATCTCTCATAAAAAGGATGAGGAAAGCCATTTGGTGTCTCATCCTTTGAAAAGAAGACACTTGAACACTGGTGGTCTTGTCTCTGGAGGGTGGCAATTGGTGTGGTCCTGAGGGGTCATCCATTGTACGGTGACACCCAGGTCCAACCTCGATGTGATTCATGTAGGCGGTCATATGGAACATCATTTCTCTCAGCTTCCAATTGGGAGTCATAAATTTTATTGTCGATGTCAATAGTTGACCAAAAGTTTGTAAGTGTCAGCAGCTATGATTGCAACTTCACAGCAAGAAGGTTGTTTGTTCTGGAGGCCAATCTGTATGGATTTTTCATGGTTCCTCTGTGTCTACAGCTCTTTGCCACACTCCACAAATGGAAATTCTAAGTTGACCTTGAGTGTAAGTGGTTGTCTGTTTGTATATGTTGGCTCTGTGATGGATGGGGATCTCACCCCGTTAGCTGGAATAAGCTCCACCGCCTCCAACCCCTTGTAGGATAAAACACATTTTAATGATAGTAGAACACATTTTTCCTTTCACAAAATATCCTAAATTTAAAAAAGGAAAAAAAGAGAAAAGAAAATGCTGAATTTGCCCCTGAGGCCTTTGAGCTTCTGTAACTTAAATGGTAGGTAAGGTTGTTCATTAACCAAACGGTTGCTTGATTCATTGTTGTATTTTGTAGTTCCCTTGAGCAAGACACAAAAAACAAACAAATAACACTGCTGAACCCAACCAGACTAAATCTAAAAGAAGTAGAAATACAAGATCAACTACAAATTGTTACTCAAGACTGAAGCTTATTGAACCGTGGCAGTGAAATGATTCTTTTTCCATTTGATTCTGCATTTTTTAACAGGCATAAATGAATGTCAAAGGTTATTGTAACTGCACTAAGTCTAATGCCATGTCTTCTGAATTCTGTAGAAAGTCATTTTTCAGCCATGTTACAAAAGCTCACATTTAGTAATTGCAGTGACTTTATGAATCAGTGAAGCACAGTTACTTATTATCACATATCAGAAACATCATCATTCTAACGAGTGTTACACAAAAGAGTGGATTTAGAGATGTGTGTGTACAGCTCCTGCTGTCATGAAAACAGACCTAAATATATAAGTAAGAGGTGGGGGCACTGGGGAAGGGGGGTGCATATAGAAACCTAGACAGGATGATTGAAGCCAAACAGATTTACTGCCAAAATACTTAGAGCAAAGATTGAGTTTTGTTAGTGATTAAATGCCAAATGCAGTGACGATTAATTACTCATGATTCATTCAAAGACCAAATAAATGCCCCCGTGTGCCCTCGTCCTAGATTATATCTCATTATCTTGGCGTTCCTCTTGCTCACTGTGCTCCTCATGATTTCAGTCTCTGGTTCCATTATTTTTACTCCCACACACCAGATGATTTAACTTATTATTACATCCCAGTTTAGCATTAAAGAGCTTAACGTTCAGCCTTCACTTAAAACCAGAGAATATGACCAGGAATATGTGTAATTATACATAGTAAGCATCATTAATTGTTCTGTAAAATTGAATAGAGTGTCTGGATTTGCAACTGTCCTGGATCTAAGGTCCAGGGTTTCAATGAATCCCTGGACTCAGCCATCACAAGTGTTTCTGTATGCAGTAAAAGTGTGTTGAAGTTTTGAGACGTTCTCTTGTCTTTGAAGTGACATTTATGTCTCTGGGTTCTTGAGATTGAGAGACACCTGCAAAACCCTTATGGAGTAATGAGGTCACTGGATAGAGGTCTTTGGTAATGCCAATATCTTTGTAAGAGAATGAAGGTCCAAGTCTTTAAGGTCCTGGTACTTCCTGTCTTACTGTATGGTTATGAGACTTGGACAGTAACTGGTGACCTATAGTGATACCTGCTTGTTGTTGGTATCAGGTCCCTTTTGGAGGATCCTTGGGTACTGATGGGAAGACTTTGTTCAAATGAATGGTTTCTTAGGGAGAACCAGAAGAGGCCTATCAATTGCACTGTCATCAGCTATGACAGTTTGGCCATATGGTAAATGGACTGCATTTATATAGCGATTTTCCATCTGCATCAGATGCTCAAAGCTCTTTACAATTATGCCTCAGATTCCCCCATTTACATAGACATACTCACACGCTGATGACAGCGTGCTACCATGCAGGGCGCTCACTACACACTAGGAGCAATTCAGGGATTAAGGACCTTGCCCAAGGGCCCTTAGTGATTTTCCAGTCAGGCTGGGGTTTGAACCGAGGATCCTCTGGTCTGAAGTCCAATGCTTAACCACTAGACCATCACCTCCCCCACAATGTGATGTGTTTCTCTGTATATGGTCCTACACTGAGACACCTGCATGCTGGCGTCTCAGTGTAGGACCTCAACAGCTGGAGACAACCAAGAGGATGCCTACTTTTCCCCTGGCTGCGGCAGATACGTAGATAATTAACTTTGAAAGGTGGTGATGAATTGGTTGTCTGTCTGAGTGTTTCCCATCCAGGACCTAGGATGGTTCTGTGGTGTGATGGATTCAACAAGGTGGAGCAGCAGCACCTTAGAGATAGGGTGAGGAGCTCGGTCACTTGGGAGGAGCTCGTAGTCAAGCCGCTGCACCTCCACGTCGAAAGGAGTCAGTTGAGGTGGCTCGGGCATCTTTTCCGGATGCCCCCTGGACGCCTCGCTGGAGAGGTGTTCCGGGCACATCCCATTGGGAGGAGGCCCCGGGGAAGACCCAGGACACGCTGGAGGGACTACATCTCTTGGCTGGCTTGGGAACACCTTGGGGTTCCCCCGGAGGAGCTGGGGGAGGTGTGTGTGGATCAGGAGGTCTGGGCGGCTTTGCTTGAGCTGCTGCCCCCGCGACCCGACTCCGAATAAAGCGGAAGAAAATGGATGGATGGATGGATGGATGGATGGAGCAGCAGCACCGACCTGACTTGTAAAATGCACATTTCACATTGACAACAATGTACAGTAGTCAGATTTTTTTTTTTTTTATTGATTTATACAAAGTTATGAGTTCACACTGTGAAGGTTTTGCAGAGGCAAGGATTGGTGGTGTGGAACTGAATCAGTCCTTGTGTGTCTCAGTTCATTTCCAGCCTTATAAATCACTGCCAGCATATCAGATCAAACTTTCTGTCTGTATTCATCCCCCAGGTTTGCATTAAGGCCATTTCTTATAAATGTTGGTGTTGCCCACTTGTGCTGCTGAAATTATGCTCTTATTTTGTTGTCACAGGGTGACAGTAAACGCATGGAGGATGTGAACTGTTACTTGTCACTGCCTCCCACCCGTCATCACCATGGCGACCTTCACAGGGGCACAGCGATCAGCCGCAGCTCCAGCAGTGTGTCTGGGAGCGGAGGAAGCCTGTCAGTCAGTTCTAGGGACACCTTCACCATCTCCACCCTGGTCTGCTCCACCAAGCTCACCCAGAATGGTAGGAATGAGTTTCTCATTTTTTGGGGGGGGGTTTAGAGATGCATCAGGGTTGTGGTGAGAACTGGAGAATATCCTGCTTCAAAGACTGATCTGGCATTGAGGGTATCAATGATTTGCTCATGCCATCTGTTTGTCCCGGCCTCTGGCCTTCATCTCCTTGCTGTCCTTTCAGGGTATTTGTCACTGCAATCACTAGACTTCATGATCTGACAATTTTGTTTTGTGTAATTTTATTTGGTAGTATGTCCAAAGCTGATGGTCACCCACTGAGTCTGGGCTGCTTGAGGTTTCTTCCTTGAATCAAAAATTGGTCCCTGTCATCTGTCAACCAATGTGCTTGTTCATGTGGTGGGAAAGGTTTAAACATTACTTGTTTACAGCTCCTCCGGACAACTTTTGTTGTGGTTTTGGTGCTGTATAAATAAATTGTGGATCGAATGCTTGCATCCCAGGCTGTGATTATTAGTTCAATCCCAGTATGAGACATAAAATGATGAAGAAGTTTGAAATGAAAAACTGTTAAGGTGAAAAAATACAAACATTTGTCTCGGAAGATATGAGACCACACAAAGAAAATAGATCACTGATTGGCAGTGCAATTGCTTGAGTACAATTACACTGAGGTCTGTCTCAAAGCTAAATGCTTGAAAGATTTAGATGTCATGCTTCAACAACTTGATTGTTCCAAATGGGTTAAATATTTTGCAGCTAAACCACACTATAACAGCACAAAAGACAATTCATTCAAGCTAAATCAAACTGCTATGCCGTGGCAAAGGAAGTAGTTTCCTGTGCACACTTGCCCAAGAACACAGATATGCTAAAGCCCCATTTTCATTTTCATGGATGTACATCTCGAAAGCTCATGTTTTAAAACCTTGGATACCTTAGAGGGTCTGGAAGGGTGGCAGTAATCAGTAGCTGTGGTGTTTTTTAAAACCATGGCTGGATTTCCAAGTTGTCTGAAAATTCCTTTTTCTTATCATGAACTTTGAGATACTTTGATGATAGCTTGCATTTCCATGTGGCCTGTCACATTTTTGTCGATGCCAGAACATGACTGGAAGTGTCAAAGCGACATGTACGAGGTCTATTAGAAAAGTATCCGACCTTACGTGAAGATCAAGACAGCTCACAAATGTCAAAATGCACCAGTCCCTATGATGTTGTGCAAAAACAACAGTAGCTTGAATGTAGTATAACCATAAATTACCCACGGTACAGTATACGAGGTCTATTAGAAAAGTATCCGACCTTATTATTTTTTTCAAAAACCAGATGGATTTGAATCACGTGTGATTGTGTCAGACAAGCTTGAACCCTCGTGCGCATGCGTGAGTTTTTCCACGCCTGTCGGCTGCGTCATTCGCCTGTGAGCAGGCTTTGAGTGAGGAGTGGTCCAGCCCCCTTGTCGTTGTTTCATTGCCAGGAAATGGCGGAATGATTTGGTCTTTTTTTCCATCAGAATTTTTTCAGAAACTGTTAGAGACTGGCAGCTGGAAACCATTAGAAAAATGTATCTGGCTTTCGGTGAAAATGTTACGGGCTTGGTAGAGAATAAGGACTGTTACTGTCGCTTTAAGGACGGCCCCCAGCAGCTGTGGGGCGCGCCGTGCTCCGAAGCTGCCATCGACAGGCTGAACGACCATTTCATTTCTAAACGGATGGCTGTCTGGATCTGTGACCATCGTGTGCCATTTCTCTGGTTATCACAAGAGCTGGACATCAACCATTTTCCGGCAGATTTCACTTTTAACAAGAGATTTTGTCATGGAAAGCCGAGCGGAGGCTTTGCGTGTCACGATGGATTTGCTACTGGAGCGAGACAAAACCACCTCCGTTTTGGTCTCACAGGACGGCTTTGAGATGGCGTTCAGACAGCTGTTGGCAGTTTTTCCATCGAGTGATTTTCCAAGAAATTGTGGATATGCCTGGACATGCCAGAACATGTCCCGTGAGGCTTCATCACGGCGTTGCTTTGTGCCATGCGGCACCGCCGCGACGAGCGAAGCCTCCGCTCCTCTTTCCATGACAAAAACTCCTGTAACAGTGGAATGTGCCGTTCATTTCTGGACCCTGTGTTTTATCCGGGACGTTGTCTGACTAGCACAGGAATTGTGAAAAGACGTGGACATCAGCACTTTTTCGGCACATTGAGACAGACGTGCGGAGGAATTCCGCGTGTCGCGGCGGTGCCGCTGGCGCAAAGCAATGCCGTGATGAAGTAACAGTAACAGTCCTTATTCTCTACCAAGCCCGTAACATTTTCACCGAAAGCCAGATACATTTTTCTAATGGTTTCCAGCTGCCAGTCTCTAATAGTTTCTGAAAAAAATTCTAATGGAAAAAAAGCCCAAATCATTCTGCCATTTCCTGGCAATGAAACAACGACGAGGGGGCTGGACCACTCCTCACTCAAAGCCTGCTCACAGGCGAATGACGCAACCGACAGGCGTGGAAAAACTCACGCATGCGCACGAGGGTTCAAGCTTGTCTGACACAATCACACGTGATTCAAATCCATCTGGTTTTTGAAAAAAATAATGAGGTCGGATACTTTTCTAATAGACCTCGTATACTGTACCGTGGGTAATTTATGGTTATACTACATTCAAGCTACTGTTGTTTTTGCACAACATCATAGGGACTGGTGCATTTTGACATTTGTGAGCTGTCTTGATCTTCACGTGATTGTTATATGTGTTCTATTTCTTACAATGTGGGGAAATCCCGCAGTTACATGTGCCTTGCAGTTGCGTTCAGCATTGCGGTCCGCTGACGCGGCGGTCGGCTGACAGGTGATATGTTTTAATTTATTCCCACGTGAGGACACCATGCTAACGTCCATGCTTCACTGTGAAGTTGTGCAGTGTCATATTCTACAAGCCACTACAGGTGTTCTCCAGCTGTGACTTGCGAGCACAGATATCTGAACAGCTGCCAGTCATGGGGACACGCCCACCTTTTTTTCAGACCCCGTCGGCTCACAGAAAACAAGGCTCACTCTCTGTTCCTCTATTCTGTGATTTTATTTTATGTATGTATTGTTATTTTTTTGTCCAGCATCTGTCTGATGTTTGTGTTTTTAACACCTTGCATGGACGGTCAGGTCCAGCTGTCAGTCAGTCGGCGATCAGCTGACAGGCACTGTATGTCCACAGCAAAGCGATCACACATGAAAGAGTTCACGCCTTTACCCTTATTTGTTTTATTTAATCTCCACTTTTTCTGTCCATCATGTAAACTGTAACTTACATGGTGGAAGTGACATCAGCTGGCCGGGCTGGTCGTCACACCATGCCACGTGCACAGACGCTGGCCAGCCCTCATGAGGGCATGAGCGCCCGCGCATACTTGTGCATTGCGTGTTCACCAGCTGAGTTGCAGTACATAGTGGTCAGCTGTTCCAGGAGAGCACTGCACTGGACAACGTCCAGACTATGGGACCCTCAGCCACAGCTGACAATGCTGGATTCATGGTGTGTGTGTGTGTGTTGGGGTGGGGGGGATGACGACTACACACTCCACAAGCCATGTGTGTTGGTGGGGATGACGACGACACACTCCAGAAGCCATGGCTGTTGAGGGGATGGCAACACACTCTACAAGGCATGTGTGTTGGGGGGGGCAGCGACACACTCCACAAGTCATTTGTGTGTGTGTGTGTGTGTGTGTGTGTGTGAAATGGGGGGTTCGGCACAATTACGTCCATGTCTATTGCTATTTTACGCCACACTCGTGTTGCACTTAGACAATTTTCACGGACAGCTCGAATGTGGTTGCCTGCCCTTTACTCTTGTACCTGGAGCACGCATAGCCCGCCTTCTCTAAGTGCCCAGCAAGCAGTGTTGGATGTTCATGTGTGACACCTGGAATTTGGCCTACACCTGCTGAGAGAGGGGTCGAATAGGCACTCGCAGGTCACTCGCTGTCTTTCAGCCACTGGTGTGCGTGAATGGTTGTGGCGGTTGACTTGTTTGGGGCAGCTTTAATATTTCACGAGTGGTATGCAATTCTGCCTTCGTGCGCCAGTCGGCTTCAATCGTGTTATGTGTGAAGGAGCCTTAAAAAACGTGAGCTTCCAGGATGCATATTCATGAAAGTGAGAATGGCATGGAAAGGTTTTATCTCTTTAAAGTTTCTGCCAAATTGACAAATTTATTTTCTTTTGAAATCTAGTTATTATAAAGCAGCTTTACTTCTGTGGTATATCACAAAATCACAGCAAATTTTATTGTTGGTAAAGTTGTAGATTTTTGGGGATTCCAAATGTCCCGGGACGTTGATCCAACAACAAAGCCTTCACGTTGGAAATGATCTGGTTGTTTCAGCGCGGTTTCAGCCTGTCAATCGGCGCTCGGAGTGCGCCGCGCTCTCAGACGCTGTGGGCGGTCTTTAAACCGGCTGGAGCACTCCTTAATCTGTGTAATCCCCATAAAATCGTCGCTGAAAGCCATATGAATTTTCCAAATGGTGTCCACTTGGAGGTCTCTCACAGTTTCTGGAAAAATTTGATGCAGCAAAGCTCCAAATCGTTCAGACATTTATTCGTAATAAAAATCCGACGAGAGGGGTGGACCACTGCTCACACAAAGCCTGCTCACAGGCGAATGATGCAACCGACAGGCGTCAGCTGAATTTACCCCAGGAGGACTCCAATTAAGCTGTAGAAACATCTCAAGGATGATCAGTGTAAACAGGATGCACCTGAGCTCAATTTTGAGCTTCATGAAAAGGCAGTGAATACATTAGTACATCTGATTTCTTTGTTTTTTTATTTTAATAAATTAGCAAAAATCTCCAAAAAGGTTTTTTACATTGTCATTATGGGGTATTGTGTGTCAAATTGTGAGGAAAAAAAAATCATCCACTTTTGGAATAAAGCTGTAACATAACAAAATGTGGGAAAAGTGAAGTGCTGTGAATACTTTCTGGATGCACTGCACGTCATTCAGTTATAACACGTGGGTTTAAAGTATTTCTAACATTTAATATATAGTATTTCTTCAATCTGATTTTTGTGGTTGCTATTATGTTAACATCTGAGACATCATTCTGACTGATTTCACTTTTAAAGAAACAAAAACGAAGCAGAACATTTAAAAGTCATTCCCATTTATTGATTTAACCACCAATAAACCTATAATTATTATTATTATAATTATTGTAGATGCAGTGATTCACACAATTAACAACAACAAAAATAAATAAATAAAAAGGAGGGAAAGAGTACAAGAGAGAGTACACAGCATTGCTACTCTGAATCACAAAGATCTTTCACATCATTTATTCAGAAAAACTCAAGTAGGACTCCTACGGGAACATATTTGAAGGTCATCTGCTTTAAACCTATTTCAGATGATCAATGTGCCCTCGACTTCAGAGTTTTATAATTTTCATCTTTTTTTTTTCCTATTTGCTGTGCAATGTTATTGACACAGAATGTATCATACACTTGAAAGGTATGACCTTCATTCCATGAGGAGTTTGGTATGAGTGTCTTTCATTTATATTGGTGACGCTGTCTGTTGCCTCCTGATGAACTTCAGCATCTGACAAGATGTGGTGATTGCAGCCGGGTTGCGAATGGGAGGTTTGATAATTTCACACACCTTGTGAGACACTGTTTCAATATCTTCTTTGGCTGAAACACAAATATACCATAAAAACATTTATTTTCCAGCTGAGCGTTTGATTATATGACGTGTTTCAATTTCACTTTTTGCTGTAACCAGCATCTCTGGATCTGCTGTGCATTTATCAGTTTCAAATGTGATTTTTTTGAAAGCTTTTAACTCCAACAGTATAATATCTTTCTTTCTTGTGCTTTTTCTGTAATGGGTTATTATACTCCAACTTTACGAAGAACATTGACAGATGATTGCTCGAGTTTTAGAACATTATCTCTCCTTGGTAAGAGTTGTTGATCATTTTTAAATTACAGTATTCTTTCAATTGATATATTCTCTCAGTGACTTTAGAACATATTCACAGCATAGCAGCAGTCACATTCTTCCTGCGTCATCTTTCTCGAACCTGAGTTGATGATGTGGATGGTTTTGAGGTACATCTGATGATACACTTGGCCACATCATCATCGATGTTATCTGGGATCATTGGAGTGTTTTGATCTTTCAAACATTGTACACCCTCGCGCAGTAACCCAATGATTACTTCTAGGCTTGTGCCACAGTGACCTCGCCGACCGAACGGTCCCCCCCTAAATTTCGGTCCGCCCTGCCTTCACTACGCATGCATCATTTGTGTGTCAGCCGCAGTTCACTGATTATCACCTTGTTTCTGCTTAAAACTGACTTTAGAATGATTTAAGAGGTTTTACCTTGTCATCTGATGGTTAATAATCACATTATTCCCTTTGATCTTTGGGTATAGAGAGTCAGACTCAGACAAGCTGCTGTGGTCCCAGATGACACATGCGCAGTGAAGGCAGGGTGGACCAATTTTTAGGGGGGACCGTTTGGTTTGCAACACAGGTCTGAGTGAGTCTGAGAGAGAGAGAAAAGAGATTTTACAGATAATTGAAAGAGTTATGTTTGGAAATACTTTGTGCTAATTTATACTTGGTTATGAGATAAATAAAAAAGTCTAAATTTTAGCATGATGTGCATCTTGTTCAGTAATTGAAGTAATCCAAATTCAGATTGTTACATTACTGTAATTCAACGAAATATGCTACTAGTAGCAAAAATGGCCATGTCATTTTTATTCAATAACTGATTACATTTCAAAGCAATCTGGCACAACTCTGAGGCTGAATAAAGCAATAATTATGTTGTATAAATGGCACAACCTGTGTAAATGGAAAAAATCCAGCAAGACACCTTCTCCTCTTCAGTGTGACAGCCTCAAATACACACACACACACACACACAAACCTGCCAGACAGCACGATTCACCACAAACAGGTGCGGCAGCTGTTGCTAAGGAAGCTGGTCCATCACTCTAAGGAACATTATGACACAATATTAATCACTTGTTTGCAAATACACACACACACGCACATACACACACACACACACTCTAACACACACATATGCAGGTGTGCACAGTGTTGTTTGGGGCCACCCACCAGATGTGCGTTTTGGCTTGTTGAGTCACAAATGATTGGACAGGGAATGTGAAAAACTTCCACCAGGCAGCTCTACAGAGATGTAAAAAGCTTCCCAGTGTCAACCTGGAACAGAATTAATGACCGAAATGGTGGATTTGAATGTTCCATCGAAGGTCTCACTCATCGGAGGAGAGAGGACGTGCAAAGAATGACAAATCACTCAGAGATGAACCTGGCAAACATAAATTAATATTAAATCCAACCCAGCAACATCCATTTTTTTAAAACATGGCATTAAATAGTCAGCTCACTGACGTGTTGATTCACAGTTTATCATAAAAAAGAGACATTCTTACGTGGGTAGGAGATAAATTTGACAGCTACGATGACATTTCCATTAATTACATGCTTATCCATATTTGCAGGAATTTGTGCATGGATAAAATTTGAGGGTTTTTTTGTTTGTTTGTTTTCTACCCAAACATAATGAATTTGAAAGCATATAAATAATAAATGAACATGGGTTGAAAGCACAGACTTTTCCCTTAGAGGATATGTACATCAAAGTGGGAAAACAGTGGACTGAGTACAGAAATTAGTGTACATTTTTCTGCCAAAGGTAGGAGGACAAACAAACGCAATCCAAAATCAAATTGTCATTTTTCATACTTGGTTGCAAGTCCTTGTCAGTACATGACTCCCTGAGTTCTGGAATCCACAGACACAATGATGCTCTGACAGACTTCCACAGAAGCCGTCTTCACTTCCTGTTCGTACTTTCCCTATTTTTCTTTCAGCAAGATGAATGCACAGTCACTTGGATTCAGGTCAGGTGATTGACATGGTTGCACAAAAGGTTGCTTCTCTGCTTCTGCAGAGATCTTTCATTGTGCTTCAGGTCATTGTCCATCTGCAGTGTGAGGCAGTTTTACAGCATTTGGCTCAACGTGAGCAGATAACATACAATAGCAGTGCCGTATGCATTTTAGAATTCATTCTGATGCTTTTGCCAGCAGTCACATCGTCAACACATACTAGGGAATCTGTTGCAGTGGCAGCCGTACATACTGACAATGCAACACAACCTCCACCATGTTTCACAGATCAGGAGGCAGTGTACTGAGCATGAGCATTTTATTTTGCTGTACATTTTCCTTTGTTAACTGCACAGACTTTTTGTTTTTCTAATCCCCTGCCAATAGGGGGATAGAGCAATACACAGAATCATTGATTGAAGGGCATCTGTGCATCAGGCATACTTTCTTGTGCACAGAACTTGAAAGAACAAACAAACAAAAGATCTGGGCCCATATTCACAAAGAAACTCAGAATCCTCTCAGAGAGCTCCCAACTTAGCCTAAAGATTCCTAACAAGGAATCTTAGCCTAAAGCCCTGATTGTTGTGTGGGCCGCTGAAGAGGAGGTACTGCTGGCCTACCACCACTAGAGGGCGCCCTGCCTGCAGTGCGGGCTCCAGGCACCGGAGGGCGCTGCCGCCTTACAGGAGCAGCCAGGATGACAGCTGTCACCCATCATTGGAGACAGCTGATTCCAATCAACAGGGAGGTATATCAGCAGGACGGCAGCTCCACCTCATTTGCCGAGATATCGCCTTATCAAAGAGGTAACAATCTCCGCCCAAACATACCTGTGACTACAGTTGTAATTCTTGTTGATTATTTGTAGGACAGCTGACTACCGGACAACATTTGGATAAGTACTCACCTTCCTACACTTCTTGATTGTTGTTGACGAGAGGTGGAGGTGGACTCTCCACCCTCCGTGTTGCTGGGTGCAGCCGCATCCACACCTGACTGTTTCTGTTCCTTGCCAGCAGTACCGGATCTGACGAGCGGAGGCAGTGGCCACCTGGGAATTCGGGACTTGGCGGCTCCAGTATTCCCGGGGTTCGGTGGCAGAGGAAATCGGGTTGGTTCCGGTTCGACTTGGACAGACGTCTCCTATCGTCGAGCCTGCCCACACGACACCGTTGTAATTGAACTCAGTCTCAATATTGTAATCGGTTGTGTTTGTTGTGCCTGTTTCACAACAGTAAAAACAGTGTTATTTGACTCCTCCATTGTCCGTTCATTTGCGCCCCCTGTTGTGGGTCCGTGTTCCTACACTTTCATAACACTGATACTTGCATGAATTTTATCCGCGCACTTGCACGCACTCTGCCGTGCAGGAGAGTAAAGTCATTGTAAACTCATTGGAAACCATTGAAAACTGTGCGCGGCTTCATGCAAGTGCACAAAGGCAATTTGGAAATGTTCAAAATCTCCATCACTCTTTAATTACGTGAACCTCATGTGAACATTACGCAAACAATTCAAAACACTGCGTGCGAGTGCAAGTGATTAGATCAGTGCACTAAATCACAGCGCAGCTCATCAATCAATCAATCAACTTTTTTTTTATATAGCGCCAAATCACAACAAACAGTTGCCCCAAGGCGCTTTATATTGTAAGGCAAGGCCATACAATAATTATGAAAAACCCCAACGGTCAAAACGACCCCCTGTGAGCAAGCACTTGGCAACAGTGGGAAGGAAAAACTCCCTCTTAACAGGAAGAAACCTCCAGCAGAACCAGGCTCAGGGAGGGGCAGTCTTCTGCTGAGACTGGTTGGGGCTGAGGGAAAGAACCAGGAAAAAGACATGCTGTGGAGGGGGGCAGAGATCGATCACCAATGATTAAATGAGGAGTGATGCATACAGAGCAAAAAGAGAAAGAAACAGTGCATCATGGGAACCCCCCCACAGTCTACGTCTAAAGCAGCATAACCAAGGGATAGTCCAGGGTCACCCGATCCAGCCCTAACTATAAGCCTTAGCGAAAAGGAAAGTTTTAAGCCTAATCTTAAAAGTAGAGAGGGTATCTGTCTCCCTGATCTGAATTGGGAGCTGGTTCCACAGGAGAGGAGCCTGAAAGCTGAAGGCTCTGCCTCCCATTCTACTCTTACAAACCCTAGGAACTACAAGTAAGCCTGCAGTCTGAGAGCGAAGCGCTCTATTAGGGTGATATGGTACTACGAGGTCCCTAAGATAAGATGGGACCTGATTATTCAAAACCTTATAAGTAAGAAGAATAATTTTAAATTCTATTCTAGAATTAACAGGAAGCCAATGAAGAGAGGCCAACACGGGTGAGATATGCTCTCTCCTGCTAGTCCCCGTCAGTACTCTAGCTGCAGCATTTTGAATTAACTGAAGGCTTTTTAGGGAACTTTTAGGACAACCTGATAATAAAGAATTACAATAGTCCAGCCTAGAGGAAATAAATGCATGAATTAGTTTTTCAGCATCACTCTGAGACAAGACCTTTCTGATTTTAGAGATATTGCGTAAATGCAAAAAGGCAGTCCTACATATTTGTTTAATATGCGCTTTGAATGACATATCCTGATCAAAAATGACTCCAAGATTTCTCACAGTATTACTAGAGGTCAGGGAAATGCCATCCAGAGTAAAGATCTGGTTAGACACCATGCTTCTAAGATTTGTGGGGCCAAGTACAATAACTTCAGTTTTATCTGAGTTTAAAAGCAGGAAATTAGAGGTCATCCATGTCTTTATGTCTGTAAGACAATCCTGCAGTTTAGCTAATTGGTGTGTGTCCTCTGGCTTCATGGATAGATAAAGCTGGGTATCATCTGCGTAACAATGAAAATTTAAGCAATACCGTCTAATAATACTGCCTAAGGGAAGCATGTATAAAGTGAATAAAATTGGTCCTAGCACAGAACCTTGTGGAACTCCATAATTAACTTTAGTCTGTGAAGAAGATTCCCCATTTACATGAACAAACTGTAATCTATTAGACAAATATGATTCAAACCACCGCAGCGCAGTGCCTTTAATACCTATGACATGCTCTAATCTCTGTAATAAAATTTTATGGTCACAGTATCAAAAGCAGCACTGAGGTCCAACAGAACAAGCACAGAGATAAGTCCACTGTCCGAAGCCATAAGAAGATCATTTGTAACCTTCACTAATGCTGTTTCTGTACTATGATGAATTCTAAAACCTGACTGAAACTCTTCAAATAGACCATTCCTCTGCAGGTGATCAGTTAGCTGTTTTACAACCACCCTCTCAAAGATTCTTGAGAGAAAGGAAGGTTGGAGATTGGCCTATAATTAGCTAAAATAGCTGGGTCAAGTGATGGCTTTTTAAGTAATGGTTTAATTACTGCCACCTTAAAAGCCTGTGGTACATAGCCAACTAACAAAGATAAGTTGATCATATTTAAGATTGAAGCATTAAATAATGGTAGGACTTCCTTGAGCAGCCTGGCAGGAATGGGGTCTATAAACATGTTGATGGTTTGGATGAAGTAACTAATGAAAATAACTCAGAACAATCGGAGAGAAAGAGTCTAACCAAATACCGGCATCACTGAAAGCAGCCAAAGATAACGATACATCTTTGGGATGGTTATGAGTAATTTTTTTCTCTAATAGTCAAAATTTTGTTAGCAAAGAAAGTCATGAAGTCATTACTAGTTAAAGTTAATGGAATACTCAGCTCAATAGAGCTCTGACTCTTTGTCAGCCTGGCTACAGTGCTGAAAAAGAAACCTGGGGTTGTTCTTATTTTCTTCAATTAGTGATGAGTAGAAAGATGTCCTAGCTTTACAGAGGGCTTTTTTATAGAGCAACAAACTCTTTTTCCAGGCTAAGTGAAGATCTTCTAAATTAGTGAGACGCCATTTCCTCTCCAACTTACGGGTTATCTGCTTTAAGCTACGAGTTTGTGAGTTATACCACGGAGTCAGACACTTCTGATTAAAGCTCTCTTTTCAGAGGAGCTACAGCATCCAAAGTTGTCTTCAATGAGGATGTAAAACTATTGACGAGATACTCTAACTCCCTTACAGAGTTTAGGTAGCTACTCTGCTCTGTGTTGGTATATGACAATAGAGAACATAAAGAAGGAATCATATCCTTAAACCTAGTTACAGCGCTTTCTGAAAGACTTCTAGTGTAATGAATTATTCCCCACTGCTGGGTAGTCCATCAGAGTAAATGTAAATGTTATTAAGAAATGATCAGACAGAAGGGAGTTTTCAGGGAATACCGTTAAGTCTTCTATTTCCATACCATAAGTCAGAACAAGATCTAAGATATGATTAAAGTGGTGGGTGGACTCATTTACTTTTTGAGCAAAGCCGATAGAGTCTAATAATAGATTAAATGCAGTGTTGAGGCTGTCATTCTCAGCATCTGTGTGGATGTTAAAATCGCCCACTATAAGTATCTTATCTGAGCTAAGCACTAAGTCAGACAGAAGGTCTGAAAATTCACAGAGAAACTCACAGTAACGACCAGGTGGACGATAGATAATAACAAATAAAACTGGTTTTTGGGACTTCCAATTTGGATGGAAAAGACTAAGAGACAAGCTTTCAAATGAATTAAAGCTCTGTCTAGGTTTTTGATTATTAATAAGCTGGAATGGAAGATTGCTGCTAATCCTCCGCCCCGGCCCGTGCTACGAGCATTCTGACAGTTAGTGTGACTCGGGGGTGTTGACTCATTTAAACTAACATATTCATCCTGCTGTAACCAGGTTTCTGTAAGGCAGAATAAATCAATACGTTGATCAATTATTATATCATTTACCAACAGGGACTTAGAAGAGAGAGACCTAATGTTTAATAGACCACATTTAACTGTTTTAGTCTGTGGTGCAGTTGAAGGTGCTATATTATTTTTTCTTTTTTAATTTTTTTGCTTAATATATTTTTGCTGGTTATTGGTGGTCTGGAAGCAGGCACCGTCTCTACGGGGATGGGGTAATGAGGGGATGGCAGGGGGAGAGAAGCTGCAGAGAGGTGTATAAGACCACAGCTCTGCCTCCTGGTCCCAACGCTAGACAGTCACAGTTTGGAGGATCCAAGAAAATTGGCCAGATTTCTAGAAATGAGAGCTGCTCCATCCAAAGTGGGATGGATGCCGTCTCTCCTAACAAGACCAGGTTTTCCCCAGAAGCTTTGCCAATTATCAATGAAGCCCACCTCATTTTTTGGACACCACTCAGACAGCCAGCAACTCAAGGAGAACATGCGGCTAAACATGTCACTCCCGGTCTGATTGGGGAGGGGCCCAGAGAAAACAACAGAGTCCGACATTGTTTTTGCAAAGTTACACACCGATTTAATGTTAATTTTAGTGACCTCCGATTGGCGTAACCGAGTGTCATTACTGCCGACGTGAATTACAATCTTACCAAATTTACGCTTAGCCTTAGCCAGCAATTTCAAATTTCCTTCAATGTCGCCTGCTCTGGCCCCCGGAAGACAATTGACAATGGTTGCTGGTGTCGCTAACTTCACATTTCTCAAAACAGAGTCGCCAATAACCAGAGTTTGATCCTCGGCGAGTGTATCGTCGAGTGGGGAAAAACGGTTAGAGATGTGCACGGGTTGACGGTGTACACGGGGCTTCTGTTTAGGGCTACGCTTCCTCCTCACAGTCACCCAGTCAGCCTGCTTTCCCGACTGCCCGGGATCTGCCAGGGGGGAACTAACGGTGGCTAAGCTACCTTGGTCCGCACCGACTACAGGGGCCTGGTTAGCTGTAGAATTTTCCACGGTGCGGAGCCGAGTCTCCAATTCGCCCAGCCTGGCCTCCAAAGCTACGAATAAGCTGCACTTATTACAAGTACCATTACTGCTAAAGGAGGCCGAGGAACACTAAACATTTCACAACCAGAGCAGAAAAGTGCGGGAGAGACAGGAGAAGCCGCCATGCTAAATCAGCTAAAAGCTAGTAGCTACGCAACCTAGTGGATTCCTAAAAACACGCAAAGTGAATAATGTGTAAATAATTTAGAGGTGATTCAGCAGAAGGAGTGCTTTAGTTAAGGCACCAGACAGGCCATGAAGCAGCACAAGTAACGCACGGCAACAGCGAACGCACGACAACGGTGCAAAAATAAAATAAAAATCCACTAGACAGGCTGTGGAGCAGCACAGGTAACGCACGACAACAGTGGTAAAAAAAAAAAATAAAAATCCACTAGACAGGCTGCGGAGCAGCACAGGTAACGCACGACAACGGTGGTAAAAAAAATTAAATAAAAATCCACTAGACAGGCCGTGGAACAGCACAGGTAACGCACGACAACGGTGGCAAAAAACAAAATAAAAATCCACTAGACAGGCCGTGGAACAGCACAGGTAACGCACGACAACGGGGGCAAAAAACAAAATAAAAATCCACTAGACAGGCCGTGGAACAGCACAGGTAACGCACGACAACGGTGGCAAAAAACAAAATAAAAATCCACTAGACAGGCCGTGGAACAGCACAGGTAACGCACGACAACGGTGGCAAAAAATAAAATAAAAATCCACTAGACAGGCCGTGGAACAGCACAGGTAACGCACGACAACGGTGGCAAAAAATAAAATAAAAATCCACTAGACAGGCCGTGGAACAGCACAGGTAACGCACGACAACGGTGGCAAAAAATAAAATAAAAATCCACTAGACAGGCTGTGGAGCAGCACAGGTAACGCACGACAACGGCGGCAAAAAACAAATAAAAATCCACTAGACAGGCTGTGGAGCAGCACAGGTAACGCACGACAACGGTGGTAAAAAATAAAATCCACTAGACAGGCTGTGGAGCAGCACAGGTAACGCACGACAACAGTGGTAAAAAATAAAAATCCACTAGACAGGCTGTGGAGCAGCACAGGTAACGCACGACAACGGTGGTAAAAAATAAAAATCCACTAGACAGGCTGTGGAGCAGCACAGGTAACGCACGACAACGGTGGTAAAAAATAAAATAAAAATCCACTAGACAGGCTGTGGAGCAGCACAGGTAACGCACGACAACAGTGGTAAAAAATAAAATAAAAATCCACTGGACAGGCTGTGGAGCAGCACAGGTAACGCACGACAACAGTGGTAAAAATAAAATAAAAATCCACTGGACAGGCTGTGGAGCAGCACAGGTAACACACGACAACAGTGGTAAAAAATAAAATAAAAATCCACTGGACAGGCTGTGGAGCAGCACAGGTAACGCACGACAACAGTGGTAAAAATAAAATAAAAATCCACTGGACAGGCTGTGGAGCAGCACAGGTAACGCACGACAACAGTGGTAAAAAATAAAATAAAAATCCACTGGACAGGCTGTGGAGCAGCACAGGTAACGCACGACAACGGTGCTAAAATAAAATAAAAATCCACTGGACAGGCTGTGGAGCAGCACAGGTAACGCACGACAACAGTGCTAAAAAATAAAATAAAAATCCACTGGACAGGCTGGAGCAGCACAGGTAACGCACGACAACGGTGCTAAAATAAAATAAAAATCCACTGGACAGGCTGTGGAGCAGCACAGGTAACACACGACAACAGTGGTAAAAAATAAAATAAAAATCCACTGGACAGGCTGTGGAGCAGCACAGGTAACACACGACAACGGTGCTAAAATAAAATAAAAATCCACTGGACTCATCTGAATGATTATAACGAGATGTTTAATCTAGAGCTGCTCATAAGAAGGAATGTACATGCAACTGTTTTACCAAGCCATTAAAATATAAACATGACAAATAATTACCTTTTAGACTATTCCAAATATGTTCTCCACCTCATGCAGTGCACAAGAGAGAGAGAAAAAAGTTCCAACTGAAATGGTTGTCTGTGATTCCGGAAGCGATTAGGGGCATTTTCAACAGCCAACTCTGATAGAAAATGATTAATCTGCTATGAAATAATTATTTTATATATGCAGCATAGCACAGCGTCCAGCGGAACAAAGCACGGCGTCCAGCTGAGAACACAGCTGCTGGGATTGTCATGACGAAGTGCATGCAAGTGCGTGGATCAAAGCCGTGCAAGTGTCAGGGCACCTTTACAGTGATCCAAGAAGTGTCTGAGAGCAACTCTGAACAAGGACGGGACAGAAACATTTATCTTTGTGAGGAGGCGGGGTGACCCCGTTTCTAGATGTGACACAGTCTTCTAAGAGCTGTGATAGGTTCTCAAAAAAGGCAAAGAGAAAACAAACAAAAAAAACAAATGCGCTCCATGCGCCTAGTTATGAATGGACAGTAAATAAACTGGTCATATAACTTGACTGTATTAAGAAATATGCAATTGTGAAAATAATTTAATATCATGATGATAAAAGTCAGCAAAATTAAATGAATTGTTACACAGCTTCAAAATGTCTAAATGTACCTCATTCACATGCTGATTATTATATTTATTAGCTTATTGTTATTTTTGCTCTCCATGCTGGAAATTGTGCACAAATGATGAGTGTGAGAAGCACTGGTACGTGCTGCAATCCAAAGTGAGAGCAGAAATTGCAGAACGCAAGCAAAGTTTTCCTCAAACAGGTGAGTTTAGGCTCTGGCTGCTGGCATCACTTACTTTGATATTAATAATTGTATGAATGTTATAGAATTTACATGAAATATACATTTTCCGATAGCCAGGTATCACAATATTGTTATTGCCTTCATCTCAGGTGTTATTGTGTTACTACGCTGAGTGGGAATCGTAAGCTCATTCCTAATGAGGTCATCCACAAACATTATCTCTGCACCATCAAGTCGATAGCATGTTACTGACGGAGTACTTGGTCGATTTTATGCAGAAGCTAGACAGGTGAATAGCGAACTTTATAAGAAAACAAGCCTGATGACTCTTCATCACGGACTTAACAGTCATCTCCAGTCGATCGATGGGATGTCAGTTGGTGCAGTATGACAGTAATAATAAAGAGTTGAAACTTGAGATTGATTTTTCAGTTTTAGTATGTTTGACAAACTCCCAATTTTCTTGTTAACCATATAATAAAGCAGTTATAGACTTTTGATTTCGGTGTACACGTGATTAAGCGGACCTGGTCAGGATGGGGTTCACCGAGGCCTTGTTGACGAGGTTCACCTCATCAAAAGTCTATAATTGTATATTATCAACCAAAGTTATCAAGCACACACCAAAACTAATAAAGGCCATGGTACAAATTACACTGGTCTAGAATGTTTGTCTGCTTCAGAGATAAAATGTCCTAAAAAAGTTTTTATTGTGCTGAATTCAAACACAACAGCCAAAATGGCTGATTGGTTAGTGTTTCCATATTTAAGATTTTCTATTTTTAGGCCATGTATATTGTGTATTGCTTGGTCTGCTGAGTCGGTGACTGGAACCTGGATGATTGGCAGAAAGTGAATAAAAGAATGAATAAATGAATATTGTATAGCAACAAGGATAACTAATTTTACAGCAAAAATGTGTTTGTTACTAAGTCCTTATGGGACCACGAGCAAATGAAAGTTAAATTATGCAGCTAAATTAACACACTTATAATTCATAACATTGATTGATTCATTTATTTTTTATACCCATTTATTCCAATTAAGGGTCACAGTGGGACTGGAGTGTGTCCCAGCAGTCACTGGGCAAGAGGCAGTGTACACCCTGGACAGCCTGCCTCTCCATCGCACAGCTAATTCATAATGTGTAGACTGCACTTTACATTCATGTTATTATGTGCTTTTGACTCCAGTCTATCTGTGGTAGGCAGCTAAAACATCCCACATTTTATCAGTGACCAAACAGTCATGAAATGTATTATATTAAAGGTACTGCATGTGTCCTCTGCAGTGGGACTGCTGGGCCTCCTTAAGTGGCGGACTCGACCTGAACTCTTGAAAGATAACCTGGAGAAACTGAAACTCATCGATGGGGAGGAGGTGGTCAAGGTAAGTACATTTATAGAGGTGTGTCTGTGTGACAGATGCAGACATGCAGGCTCACTGGGCCTCTACTCTGTGTGCAGTTTCTACAGGACACTCTGGACGCTTTGTTCAACATCATGATGGAATACTCTCAGATGAGCGACTATGACATCCTCCTGTTTGATGCTTTGGTGAGTGTGCTTTATTTGTGGTTCTAACTCTGGATTGCTTGTCAACAGGTGCACCTGATGTCTTCCCAGGAGGCTTATCGCCACCTCCCTGTCTTCTTCCAAACATTGTGTCAGATGAATGTATATAACTTCTCATCTGCACTTGTAGATGTAATCTGCTTTAAAAACACGTAACCGGCTCTGTTCCTCCCTTTCCATCAGATATACATCATCGGTCTGATCGCTGACAGAAAGTTCCAGCACTTCAACACCGTGTTAGAGGCCTACATCAAGCAACATTTCAGTGCCACACTGGCATATAAGTAGGTCATTTCCTGCCTGAGAAACAACATCTTGTCATCTCTTTTGCTGAAGTCTTACTCTTTCATGTATATATATATATATAGTTTACATACCCTGGCAGAATTTGTGCTTTTTTGGCCATTTTTAAGAGAATATGAATGACAACACAAAAACTTTTTTTCTCTCATGGTTGGTGGTTGGGTGAAGCCATTTATTGTCAAACAACTGTTTCCTCTTTTTTAATCAAAATGACAAGAGAACTACCCAAATGACCCTGATCCAAAGTTTACATACCCCTGTTCTTAATACTGTGTATTTCCCCTTTAACATCAACGACAGCTTGGAGTCTTTTGTGGTAGTTGTGCACTCCCATGACAAAAAAAACAAAACAAAAAAAAAACTTTTATTAGACACTCCCAATAAAATAAAAAAATGATAATAGGTTTTTGTTTGTTTTTGTTTTCTGTTTTTTTGCATGGGAGCGCTTAGGCTGTGCAGATTTTTGTCTTAATATTAAATATTAAAGTTCCAGGTCATTCCAGGGTCTTAAACTATCTTGTTAGGCTTTTGACTGGGGCTGGAGAGCTAAAAGCCTTGAAAAAGAACTGTGTTGTACAACTTCTTGCGGGTACTGGCACTCTGTAACTCCAGTGGAGTTGATTTTGCGATGTGGTGCAGCCTAACTTTGTGAAATACAGACACCACTCAATTCCAAAGAATTGTGAAACAAAAGCGCATAACAAGTGGATGGAAATGCGCACAAATGCACTCTTCCTTTTGCTGCATTAATGAAAATTCGCTTGAGTTGCGATACTAGTTGGATGGAAATACACCTAATGAGAGAGAGTTCCTCCTGTAATAACATTACACGTAAGTACATTTGTTACCATGACATATTACAAATGGTAAAATTGCCAAAATTATTGTTCAGTCTTATTTATGAAAGGTAATCCTACACGATCTGGTTTCTATACTGCACCGGTTATTGCAATCGTAAGCAGCACAAATTTGCTCACTCTCCATTGACTCCTGTTGACACCAGTGCAAGCCTGTTGTGAAGAGACCCATCCAATATGGCGGTGACGCTGGACTATGTTGCAGCACGTTATGAGGCGTCTAATGTCTATGCATTCACCCCCAGAGATGCTGGGAGTCCAGGGGCCGGACAAAATCGTGGCATTTACCCAATGACTGTCGAGCACCGCTGGACTGATAGTATTGCACACCGGGCATTTGCCCGGTGGCCTGATGGCCTACTGGCCTGCGGATTTTTTTTTTTTTTTTTTACGAAGTAAAGTGAGCTGTGAGCTTTTCATCCGTGTTTTTTTTTGTTTTTTTTTTTGTAGCAGCTATGACTCGTCACCTCTTAAAGCGCAGTGATAACAGCACACCTGCACTGAGCTTTACAAAGACATTTTTATGCTTTTTTCCTCCTTTATTTAGAGCTGAGCTGAGCCGCTCCGTATCTGCACATTAAAACAGCTGATCCTCCGTGACGCGTCAACAACTAACACTATTTTCCACTCAAATGCACCTAAACTCTCTTTCTGAGGACCACATGATGTGAAAACGCAATAAAAGTTTCTGACCTGTAAATCTGGTCATGTTTTCTGCATAAATAAATGTTATCCATTCTTTGTGCTCAAACGCCAAAGCAGGGTCGAATCCAGATGGAATGGGGGCGTGGGGCAAGGATGACCCCCCCCTCACAACACCCCTAGATTAAAGGTCTGGTTTTGA
This sequence comes from Thalassophryne amazonica, assembly GCF_902500255.1. Lineage (NCBI taxonomy): Eukaryota > Metazoa > Chordata > Actinopteri > Batrachoidiformes > Batrachoididae > Thalassophryne > Thalassophryne amazonica. The sequence goes on from NC_047113.1 coordinate 28,678,032, forward strand.
AGCCTTTTTTTACTACAACTACTACTACTACTTAAAATAATAATAATTTCGACAAGTAAAATGTTTAAGAAAATTTAAATGTTAGAAAAATGTTAGAAAGAATTTAATAGTTACATTTATTAATAATGTACGTTACAAATTACACATTTTACTGTTACAGTGCTGTCAACAGTTAAATATGAGGTCAAGAAAGAGGTCTTTATTTTACTTTTTCTAAAACAAGTATATATTTTCATTGAAGTCAAGAAAGGGTGACTATAGTGAGGCAGGGACCACTACAGCCATGACAGTAAGTGAAGGTTAACTTCAGCTATTAATTGATGAACAGCAACCTAACTTGTTCATAAATCAGACATCTGTGTGTGAGAGAGACATCTGATCTTCTGGTCCGAAGTAAAGTGCTGTCTAACTGGGTCAACTCAGATATGAATTAAGGTTGGATATTATTTTCGTTCGCGCTAACTCTGCCAGTCACGTAACCTAGCCTAGCAATGTAACCTGTGCAATGGTGTGCATGGCTACTACCATGCTGTCGCCGCCAGGTTGTTTCTTTATTCTTTATTCTATTTGTGTGATGGTCGTGCGTCGGTCATACGAAGTGCGGTGTTTTGCACAGTCTGCGGGTGTGGGTGGCGTAGTATAACGGCGTCCCTGTCTAAATGTATTTTCCCAAGTCCTGGCATAATTTCACATACCTAACATTTTACTTTAAATTGAGGGTCATTCTCTAAGTTGAATAGCAACACAATTGGTATTAAAGAAATCCTTGATGTTACTTTGTAGCTGTAGTGAGATAGACAACTGTCTCCATCTTGTGGCCTTTTGTGTATTGCAGTTTCAAAAGTTCAATCTTTGTATCCAGTCATTGGTCCAAGTCATGATATATTATTTATAGTATAGCCTACAGTATTTCTATAACAAATGTTTTTATATAATTTCTATTTCTAAATTTAAGTAACAAGGCTTGAATGAACGGCTTATTATGTCTAAAAAGTAATGTGACCTACTGTCAATATATCGTACTTTTGATTAAGCCTATGATAACTGTATTTCGGGAGAACTTTTCATAATGCTTCTTATAGTGTTAAAATGTATGTGTCCTCCTGGTGCACATTGATCGGGTTAAGGGGACCAAAAAAAAAAAAAAACACACTGTCATAGCAGGCTTAATTTTTTTCCCCTTCGATACCTGGTGGTGGCCTGGTCTTGGTTAAAAATGCCTGGCCTGAAAAATTTCCCCAGTCCAGCCCTGCTGTCGAGTTTCGAGACAATGAAAAAACTTTCCAGGCAGTCCCATTTAAGTGAACTGACACTTGGCTTCTACAGGAAAATGGCACTGAGCATAGACCATATAGAAAAAGATTTATGAGAAGTTAACAAAATAGAGTTAGTCAATATGTGATAAGTAGCTGATTCTAACAAACTCATTTTCAAGATGAACATGTTCTAATGCTTAGTAGTCAATGAAATGTTAAACTGTACTATGTGACACTTAAGTTTTTGACATTTTAGGGGAAGCTGAGCTTCCCTTGCAGTCTTAGAGACGTCACCTCTGTTCACACTGATATTCAGCGGTTCGCAGCTGACTCGGACCCGGCGCACGAGGGGGGGCGTTTGGGGGCGACGCCCCCTCCACGTCATCAACCTCGCCCCCTCGGATATGAAGAGTTATCAAAAAGAAAAATAAAAAAGAAAGAAAAAGAAATACTGGAAAATATAGCGCCTCGCAGTTTCGCGATTTTTTTAGTCCATTTTGCATGCTTTTTTTTTTTTTTTTTTACAGCGCATTGTGCTCTGCGTCCTCATCAAGCAGGCCGGTGTTCTGTTGAGAGGACGGGACACCTGTTGCGGCACCGCGAAGGGAGAGCACGCGCATTGTGTTCTGCGTGTCTGTTTATAGAATCTTCTCGCCCAGAAGAAAAAAGAATGCCAACAACTACCCATAACTGTGTTCTTCACTCGGAAAAAGACACCTGCAGCGAGGTGTGAGTGGAAAAAGGTACAACAGCAGCGCGGCGCCAGGACGAAGAGGCGCGATCAGAGGAACTGTGAAATACTGGTCAGTCACTATTAATAATTTCTTATGTGTCCAACCTCGTAGGTTGATCGTTAAAATGAAATTTGTTAGTTCTAAAAGCCATCATAATTATTTATAGGAAAATGTTCTATTTTTATTTCTCAAACAAATGTTTGGGCCTGAAAACAGTTGGTCTTATTTTTCTACTAAGGTTTTGAACTTTGAGAGTGTTTACCCATGAGAGAAAAGTGAGAAAATGTTAATGCCTGTTTGTAAGTGTATAAAGTGTGTAGTGAGGGGTTTTACAGCCTTAAAACATTTATAATAATTGTAAAAAATAACTGACTACTTCGCGGATTTCGCCTTTTGCGGGCTATTTTTAGAAGTAACTCCCGCGATAACGAGGGGACCACTGTATATCTACATGAAAGGTTTATCTTTGACCCGTTGTGTGACTGTCATGCCCTGCGCTGTGTTTGCGCTTGTGATGGAAGGCTGTATGTGGGGTTAATCTATTGTCTCGTGTCGTTTCTCAGATCAGTTGGTTTGGTTTTGTGGTATGCAGGAGACCGAGGGTCTATAGAGGGTTTTCAATCACGTGACCGATTTGCTGCAGGACAGGTGCCGTCTCCATTCTGGATTACAAGGAGGCTGGCGCGTGATAGAAAAATGGAGAGAGTGTATGGTTATTACAATGCTTTAAATCCTCGAGATAAAGCTATTTATCGTGATAGATGTGTAGCAGTTGGTTCAGTGGATCCGTACCAGATAGTGAATTTAGTGTTGATGTAATGAACTGGCCGACAGTGTCCACTGCTATGTTCTGAACTAGGAAGCTGCCGACCAGGTCAGCAACGCCGGCCTCCTGAGGAGCATCACAGCAAGGCTCTGACAGCGGAGGTCTCTTGAAGTCCTGAGCAATTTCTCTCACCAGGCGCTGGAAGGGCAGCTTGAGGATCAGCAGCTCCGTGCTCGAGGACCACAATGTAAATAAGCATCCGTATTGGAAGCGTTCTTGTGTTATCCTAGGCAGTATTTTTATGTATTCTTATATAAATTTATTGCAGAATAAAATAAAACAAAATTCTGGGCTTCTTCACCCCGGTGTTAAAGCTTCTGCAAGTGTTCGCCAAATGCACGTAGCGTATCACAGTGGCCACCGCGTCGTAATCCAGAATGGCCGCGGGACACAAAATGACGTGACCGATACGTCACATGAAAACCCTCTATACGTTCAAATAATAATTAAAAAATACTGTCATTACTCTTAGTCAGTCTCTTACAACGGTGTAGTCTAAATACACAAGCTTTCTAGGAGTGCACCCAATTCATTACGCACGCTCAGAGGCATGTCCCCTCCAGTGCGCACTTTTTTTTGGGGGGGGGGGGCGACCCCGCCCCCTGTGATAAACTCATCGCCCCCTTAATATTTATTTTCTGGCGCCGGGCCTGAGCTGATTTGCAGTAAAACTACCAGAAGTCTGGCACCAAAGATGTCCTACATCTCAGCAGGAATTTCAGTATTATACAACTGATCGAATTAGTCCACTGAGACAGTACAGAGGCAGTACAGCAAAGTCATCGGTCAAGAGTGTGTTGGGACAGGGTGAAGCTACTCTTATTCCTCTACAAGCAGGCCAACCATCATGACACAACACATGGTGTCATATTTGTTGACCTGCTTACACATTCCTCAAACAAATGCCTCTTTGTCCACCCTCAGAGTCAGCATCTAAAATGCTGCAGTGCATCCAGGTACCATGGAAAGTGCATGCGTTTAGACATTTTAGGGTGCCCGAGTGTGTCATCACCAAACACTGCCTGCTCTGCAAAAGAGAAGCTCATGCACTTATATGCTCAACCCCAAACACTTCTGTCTACTACTTCCTATCTATTAATTCATGTGTTTCTGTTCTGTTGCCACCAGGTAAAGCAATTGTTTGCACTTGAAATGTCTTCAGTCATAATTTAAAGACCATGTCTGACTACTTCTGTTCTTTACTTGCCCTACATCTTGTCTTGTTTCCCTTGAGCTGCTTTCCCCTCCTCTCTGCCTCCTTTGCCAAAATATCTCTGCCACTCTCCTCCTCTTTGCTCTTATCTCTTCCTGTCTATTCCTCCCTCCATGCATTCATCAGTCTCTTCATCAGAACTCCACTGCCCCCCTGCCAGTGTGTTGGTGTTCACCCTCTTTAAGGGGACACTGCAGCTTAACGCCTGTCAGCCCAGAGGCAGTTATGTAAAACTCTCTTAACTCCCTCTTACTACATTTTAAACTCCCCATCTCGCGCTCAGAAATCCTCCTGAGTCTGGATTTCAACTATGCACCAAAACAAAAACAGGGTGGGCTGAATGGTAATAATGCTGGTTGCAAGGCAGCTGGATGGCACTGAGGCCACATTAAAGTTTATTCCACAAACTCAGTTTTTTGCTTTGAGGACATATCACTGAAGAGGATTGCATAGATTTAATCCAGTTAACGTGACATCCTCTATTGCAATTTTATGAAGATTTCTAAGCCAAAAGTCTGCGGGCCCGCTGTTTTATGTGATTATCATTGCGCTACTACTGCATGTCATTCAGATAATGCGGAGGAGCAGTCTGTTGAAGATTGGGTTGTAAACTCAAAGTGAACTCTGTGCCACACACAGCCTTTTCCGACTGCTGTTACACTCCAGAATATTAATATGTGTGTCTAACGTTGCCTCTAAAGTATTCCATCTTTGGAGTATGAATTTTTTTAAAGCACAGCAGCAGAGGTCAAATGAAATGTCTGTTCACTGTGTAAAAGATTAAATTTACTTGAATAAGATTTACAGTTTCTACTTGGCAATTCTAAAAATAAGTTATATTTTCTTATTTTGTCATTGATTTTACTGCAATCTTCATGATAAATACAACATCAATATTGTGCCAACTGTTATTAGAACAGAGCAGGTGGCTCTATGGGGTAACATTGCACTACCAATACATAACCTGGGGTTTCATGCTTCATGTTTCCTGTTTCTGTTCTTGGAAAAAACAGTTCATCTGCAGTGTCGCAGTGCCGGTCTTGACTGGCAAACGTACCTGTGATGGACTGGTATCCTATCCAGCAGGAGTTGTAGACTCCCATCTGCTTCACGGTATTATATCTGAGGATAAGCACAGGCACAGTGAGCCTCAGGGGCTTGTATAGGACTAAGAAAGGACTAATTATATTCCCCACAAAAATACTCTGTCGATCCATCATCTATCCATCTGTCCATCATCTGCCCATAATTCTTGTAAGCATAGCTCCTACTAAACCTTCGGCCCGTGTCAATTAAACCTCACAGAGTGATGTAAAGATCACCTCCGATTCAACAACTTCCAAAGGAGATAATTGGAATTTTGGGTTTAATTGATGAATCACCTTACACTGACCTCAAAAATTACTTGATTGATTTCACTGAAACTTCGCACAGTTATAGTGAACCAAATGACGATCTGCATAAAATAAACCATAATTCTAGTTTGTCATCTTCCGGGGAAGATAATTGTAAATTTGTGTTTAATTAATGGATCATATTATTAACCGACTGAGCAAGCGAGGTTAATAATTCGTTTATTATATGGTTATTATATGGCTATTACACACAGACCTACGGTAACGCCTGAATATGAAAGCTGCTGACAGTTTTGGGCTTGACCTGTTCTCTTCACTTCCATGAAGGACTTGCTAACAGACGGTCCGGTCGTTAGCTGGTAAGCTTTCAATCTGTGTGTTTTTCCTGATGCTGTTTAGATATTTATGGAGTATATTCATGTCATGGTTTTTCTAATAATGTTTTTAGCTTTTTGGTTTGTAACAAATAGGATACGCATTTTGGACCGATTGTCATGGTACCCGGTCGGATTTGGAAAAATATTCGACCGGAAATCAGCCAATCAGAGTGCGCGTAGTGTCGCAGCCATATAATAATGGATGATATTGTCTTTGTAAGTGTGACTGCTCCAAAACCACATGAACAGAGGCTAAGTATGACTCCCACTTATGTATATTACACACCAGCCGCCATATGACAGAGCAGGTGGTATCATTTTGTGAGCTTGATCTCAAAGATCTGTAGTATAGACTAAATGTTCATTTAGGCCCTGATAGTCAAAATTTTATAGAGTGATACCTTGTCTTCACTAAAGAACCTGTGCAAGGAGCTTCTTCACCTACTTAAGAGCATGTGTACACATGAGCAGGACTCAAGCCATGGGCCCTTTACTTCAGAAACTGGTTCTGCATTCAAATCAACAATATTTAACTCGAGATTTGCTCTTGTCTCTTTGAACCCCTTTACTTCAGGTGACCTTATTTCATATTTTAAAATCAGCTCTCAATTAACCAGTGTGTCAGCCACTGAAATCATGGCGGCTCTTTTCAAAATGAAATTGAGCAACTTTGTTGCACTTTTATTTTCATGTTTCATGAACTTGAAAATAGTAGTTGGGGAATAACTTTCTAACCCGTGAACTATCAAAAATTGAAAGAGAGTTCCTTCCTTCACTGTTTATTTTTGTTTCTTATCTCACCCTTCCAGGAAGCTGATGTTGGTGTTGAAGAGGTATCTGGATGTGTCCAGTCGAGGGGAACAGTGTGAGCCCATCCTGCGTACCCTCAAAGCACTCGAGTACATCTTCAAGTTCATCGTTCGCTCACGCATGCTCTACTCCCAGTGAGTGTTTGTGTCAGTTTCTGTTGACTGATTGTTATGAGAATGATTTCTAATTTCCTTTAGACCTACAAGGATACAAGTGCAGATTCTCACACCAAGTCCAGTGACATTTTATTGCCAGGATAATCATCTCTGACAGCTCAGTGAGAGAGGGACGCTGATTACAGCACTAATGTTGCTAATAAGCATTGATGATGAAGTGCAGTGTCCGAATGGGAGCTAATGATAGTGTAGGGCTGCTGAATAGGCAGACAAAGTTGCACCCCTGAGCCAAGCCAAGACCTATAAACACAACTTATAAGGGCAGTGCAGTTTTTGATGCTTACAGATCACAAAGTATAATTTGATTAGGTGTCTCGATGAAGGAGAAGAAGATGGGCCTTTCATAGTCAACCAATCCTCATTAACAGCATGGTGTATTTGTGGCTAGCACTGTTGCCTCACAGCAAGAAGGTCATGGGTTCAGTTCCCACCTGTGGCCTTTCTGTGTGGAGTTTTCTTGTTTTCCCCGTGTTTGTGTGGGTTTCCTCTCAGAGCACCCGGCCACAGCCAGACCGCTTTGGAAATGTAAAGAAACAAGCTCATTTCAAGCTACATGTATCCTCAGCTACACCTGCTCCTAATTTCTATAATGCATGTGATAATTTTATTCCCTGGTGACAAGATCACACATGTCCATCACATTTTTAAATTGGTGAAAACTCAAAGGTTGTTTCAGATATCTATTTATGTAACTGCAGCATATTGTGTTTTCATCAACCACAAATTTATTCACTGCACTTGTTTACTGCACTGTTAGGCATACGTAAAAATTTCATAGGATAACTATGATGCCTTTGTGGGATGAGACAGTCTTTGGATGGTCTTTCAACATGAGGTTCCAGTGCTTCTTTTGGTGGGTCTGTGGTGCTTGGGTCCTCCTGGCATTTAGGTTTTAATCATGAGAGTGAAAAATTACCCAATGGAAGTAGTACGGTGGACAGTCCACCAGATTGAAGCCATAGTAACTTATAGCAACAATGACCATCAACGTGTGAGCTGGGGGTTGCCCTGATAAAATATGACCCCATTTTCATCTTTATTGGTGATCTGGTCTTGTAGCCTCATGCAGTTGCCTCAGCAACCTGGCATAGTACTCTATGTTTATGATTTGGGCCTTTGGATGGTAGTCTACAAGTATAAAACCCTCTGAGACCAGTGAGGGTAATACCTTCCCTGCAGATGAAACAAACTGAGACTTCTTTGTGGATGGTGATGATTCTTTTTAAACTGCATAGATTGTTTCTTTGTCTCAGACTTAGAGTGATAAACCCAGCACACAACCCAAGTCAAGAAACATTTGATGAAATTAGCTGACCATGCATCAATCAATCAATCAATCAACTTTTTTCTTATATAGCGCCAAATCACAACAAACAGGTGCCCCAAGGCGCTCCATATTGTAAGGCAAGGCCATACAATAATTATGAAAAACCCCAACGGTCAAAACGACCCCCTATGAGCAAGCACTTGGCCACAGTGGGAAGGAAAAACTCCCTTTTAACAGGAAGAAACCTCCAGCAGAACCAGGCTCAGGGAGGGGCAGGCTTCTGCTGAGACTGGTTGGGGCTGAGGGAAAGAACCAGGAAAAAGACATGCCGAGAAGGGGGGCAGAGATCGATCACTAATGATTAAATGCAGAGTGATGCATACAGAGCAAAAAGAGAAAGAAACAGTGCATCATGGGAACCCCCCCACAGTCTACGTCTAAAGCAACATAACCAAGGGATGGTCCAGGGTCACCCGATCCAGCCCTAACTATAAGCCTTAGCGAAAAGGAAAGTTTTAAGCCTAATCTTAAAAGTAGAGAGGGTATCTGTCTCCCTGATCTGAATTGGGAGCTGGTTCCACAGGAGAGGAGCCTGAAAGCTGAAGGCTCTGCCTCCCATTCTACTCTTACAAACCCTAGGAACTACAAGTAAGCCCGCAGTCTGAGAGTGAAGCGCTCTAATGGGGTAATATGATACTACGAGGTCCCTAAGATAAGATGGGACCTGATTATTCAAAACCTTATAAGTAAGAAGAAGAATTTTAAATTCTATTCTAGAATTAACAGGAAGCCAATGAAGAGAGGCCAACACGGGTGAGATATGCTCTCTCCTGCTAGTCCCCGTCAGTACTCTAGCTGCAGCATTCTGAACCAACTGAAGGCTTTTTAGGGAACTTTTAGGACAACCTGATAATAATGAATTACAATAGTCCAGCCTAGAGGAAATAAATGCATGAATTAGTTTTTTCAGCATCACTCTGAGACAAGACCTTTCTGATTTTAGAGATATTGCGTAAATGCAAAAAGGCAGTCCTACATATTTGTTTAATATGCGCTTTGAATGACATATCCTGATCAAAAATGACTCCAAGATTTCTCACAGTATTACTAGAGATCAGGGAAATGCCATCCAGAGTAACGATCTGGTTAGACACCATGCTTCTAAGATTTGTGGGGCCAAGTACAATAACTTCAGTTTTATCTGAGTTTAAAAGCAGGAAATTAGAGGTCATCCATGTCTTTATGTCTGTAAGACAATCCTGCAGTTTAGCTAATTGGTGTGTATCCTCTGGCTTCATGGGTAGATAAAGCTGGGTATCATCTGCGTAACAATGAAAATTTAAGCAATACCGTCTAATAATACTGCCTAAGGGAAGCATGTATAAAGTGAATAAAATTGGTCCTAGCACAGAACCTTGTGGAACTCCATAATTAACTTTAGTCTGTGAAGAAGATTCCCCATTTACATGAACAAACTGTAATCTATTAGACAAATATGATTCAAACCACCGCAGCGCAGTGCCTTTAATACCTATGACATGCTCTAATCTCTGTAATAAAATTTTATGGTCAACAGTATCAAAAGCAGCACTGAGGTCCAACAGAACAAGCACAGAGATAAGTCCACTGTCCGAAGCCATAAGAAGATCATTTGTAACCTTCACTAATGCTGTTTCTGTACTATGATGAATTCTAAAACCTGACTGAAACTCTTCAAATAGACCATTCCTCTGCAGGTGATCAGTTAGCTGTTTTACAACTACCCTCTCAAGAATCTTTGAGAGAAAAGGAAGGTTGGAGATTGGCCTATAATTAGCTAAGATAGCTGGGTCAAGTGATGGCTTTTTAAGTAATGGTTTAATTACTGCCACCTTAAAGGCCTGTGGTACATAACCAACTAACAAAGATAGATTGATCATATTTAAGATTGAAGCATTAAATAATGGTAGGACTTCCTTGAGCAGCCTGGCAGGAATGGGGTCTAATAAACAGTTGATGTTTGGATGAAGTAACTAATGAAAATAACTCAGACAGAACAATCGGAGAGAAAGAGTCTAAACCAAATACCGGCATCACTGAAAGCAGCCAAAGATAATGATACATCTTTGGGATGGTTATGAGTAATTTTTTCTCTAATAGTCAAAATTTTGTTAGCAAAGAAAGGCATGAAGTCATTACTAGTTTAAAGTTAATGGAATACTCAGCTCAATAGAGCTCTGACTCTTTGTCAGCTGGCTACAGTGCTGAAAAGAAACCTGGGTTGTTCTTATGGTCTTCAATAGTGATGAGTAGAAAGATGTCCTAGCTTTATGGAGGGCTTTTTTTATAGAGCAACAAACTCTTTTTCCAGCTAGTGAAGATCTTCTAAATTAGTGAGACGCCATTTCCTCTCCAACTTACGGGTTCTCTGCTTTAAGCTACGAGTTTGTGAGTTTACCACGGAGTCAGACACTTCTGATTTAAAGCTCTCTTTTTCAGAGGAGCTACAGCATCCAAAGTTGTCTTCAATGAGGATGGTAAACTATGACGGATACTCTAACTCCCGTACAGAGTTTAGGTAGCTACTCTGCTCTGTGTTGGTATATGACATTAGAGAACTAAAGAAGGAATCATATCCTTAAACCTAGTTAACAGCGCTTTTCTGAAAGACTTCTAGTGTATGAAACTTATTCCCACTGCGGGTAGTCCATCAGGTAAATGTAAATGTTATTAAAAAAATGATCAACAGAAGGGAGTTTTCAGGGAATACTGTTAGTCTTCTATTCCATACCATAAGTCAGAACAAGATCTAAAATATGATTAAAGTGGTGGGTGGACTCATTTAACTTTTTGAGCAAAGCGATAGAGTCTAATATGATTAAAGGCAGTGTTTGAGGCTGTCATTCTCAGCATCTGTGTGGATGTTAAAATCGCCCACTATAATTATCTTATCTGAGCTAAGCACTAAGTCAGACAAAGGTCTGAAAATTCACGAGAAACTCACAGTACGACCAGGTGGACGATAGATAATAACAAAATAAAACTGTTTTTTGGGGACTTCCAATTTGGATGGACAAGACTAAGAGACAAGCTTTCAAATGAATTAAGCTCTGTCTAGGTTTTGATTAATAATAAGCTGGAATGGAAGATTGCTGCTAATCCTCCGCCCCGGCCCGTGCTACGAACATTCTGACAGTTAGTGTGACTCGGGGGTGTTGACCTCATTTAAACTAACATATTCATCCTGCTGTAACCAGGTTTCTGTTAGGCAGAATAATCAATACGTTGATCATTATTATTCATTTACCAACAGGACTTAGAAGAGAGAGACCTAATGTTTAATAGACCACATTTAACTGTTTTAGTCTGTGGTGCAATTGAAGGTGCTATATTATTTTTTCTTTTTGAATTTTATGCTTAAATAGATTTTGCTGGTTATTGGTAGTCTGGGAGCAGGCACCGTCTCTACGGGGATGGGGTAATGAGTGGGATAGCAGGGGGAGAGAAGCTGCAGAGAGGTGTATAAGACCACAGCTCTGCCTCCTGGTCCCAACGCTGGACAGTCACAGTTTGGAGGATCCAAAAAAATTGGCCAGATTTCTAGAAATGAGAGCTGCTCCCTCTAACAGTGGGATGGATGCCGTCTCTCCTAACAAGACCAGGTTTCCCCAGAAGCTTTGCCAATTATCAATGAAGCCCACCTCATTTTTGGACACCACTCAGACAGCCAGCAATTCAAGGAGAACATGCGGCTAAACATGTCACTCCCGGTCTGATTGGGGAGGGGGCCCAGAGAAAACAACAGAGTCCGACATTGTTTTTGCAAAGTTACACACCGATTTAATGTTAATTTAGTGACCTCCGATTGGCGTAACCGAGTGTCATTACTGCCGACGTGAATTACAATCTTACCAAATTTACGCTTAGCCTTAGCCAGCATTTCAATTTCCCTTCAATGTCGCCTGCTCTGGCCCCCGGAAGACAACTGACTATGGTTGCTGGTGTCGCTAACTTCACATTTTCTCAAACAGAGTTGCCAATAACCAGAGTTTGATCCTCGGCGAGTGTACGTCGAGTGGGGAAAACGGTTAGAGATGTGAACTGTGTTGACGGTGTACACGGGGCTTCTGTTTAGGGCTACGCTTCCTCCTCCAGTCACCCCGTCAGCTGCTTTCCCGACTGCACGGGATCTGCCAGGGGGGGAACTAACGGCGGCTAAGCTACCTTGGTCCGCACGCGACTACAGGGGCCTGGCTAGCTGTTAGAATTTTCCACGGTGCGGAGCCGAGCCTCCAATCGCCAGCCCTGGCCTCCAAAGCTACGAATAGCTGCCACTTATTACAAGTACCGTTACTGCTAAAGGAGCCGAGGAATAACTAAACATTTCACACCCAGAGCAGAAAAGTACGGGAGAGACAGGAGAAGCCGCCATGCTAAATTGGCTAAGAGCTAGTAGCTGCGCTAAGCTAGCGGATTCCTAAAAACACACAAAGTGAATAATGTGCAAATAATCCAGAGGTGATTCAGCAGAAGGAGTGCCCCAATCAAGGCACCAAACAGGCCATGAAGCAGCACAGGCAACGCACGACAACGGTGCTAAAATAAAATAAAAATAAAAAAAATAAAAAAATAAAAACGAAAGCGTTAGCAAGCTAGTTAGCTTGCCAACGCTAATGAAAGTTAGCTGATAAAAGTGCTCCGTCGCGATGTTTCGACCGTTAGAGGTCTTCCTTAGGCGTTGGAGCACAGTAAAAAAGTAAAAAAAAAAAGGTAAAAAAGTAAAAAAGTCTTGAAAAAGACTGTTAGTTCAAGTCCAAAGCAGCAGGTAGCAGTCTCTGTGTAAACAGTCCCAACAGAGAGCCAAAATTCTGATCAGAATGTTTCATGTTCTTCCTTGACAGTAGGAGCCCGGTGCACCAACCATATACGTAGAATACATCTTTGACTTTAGAAGACCTATATGCCAAATATTCGCATCATGGCAAGAGATCACAGTAACATTATTTTCCTGATAGTCAATTTCCTGTTGTTTCTTCACCAAAAATGGATTAGTTGAAAAACAGTATTAAAATAAATACACAATAATTTTCATTGATCTGGCATTAATCCATCAAAGTCAGCCATCAAACCATTCAGCCTCTTTGCTTATTTTTGAGAGATGCATATGAAATCATAGTAAAAAAAAAAAATGGGTAGGAGGAGTTCAAAAGTGATCCTTGAGGAACCCCTATTCAGTTTTGGGAGAAAAACGCCCACTCAAGTTCTAACGTCTGCCTACAGGAGCAGTACTGCATGTCATAGTTAAAAACAGCACTAGGGTGTACCAACATATACAGTTGTATGCAAAGGTTCGGGCACCCCTAATAATTTTCAGGAATTTCCTTTATAAATCATTGGTTGTCTGGATCAGAAATTTCAGTTAAATATATCATATAGCCAACGAACACACTGATGTTTGAGAAGGGAAATGAAGTTTCTGGTATTTACAGAAAGCGTGCAATAATTATTTAAACAAAACTGGACAGGTGCATAAATTTGGGAACCCTTGTCATTTTATTGATTTGAATCCATCCATCCATCCATCCATTTTCTTCCGCTTTATCCAGAGTTGGGTCGCGGGGGCAGCAGCTCAAGCAAAGCCGCCCAGACCTCCCGATCCACACACACCTCCTCCAGCTCCTCCGGGAGAACCCCAAGGCGTTCCCAAGCCAGCCGAGAGATATAGTCCCTCCAGCATGTCCTGGGTCTTCCCCGGGGCCTCCTTCCAGTGGGCCGTGCCCGGAGCACCTCTCCAGCGAGGCGTCCAGGGGGCATCCGGAAAAGATGCCCGAGCCACATCAACTGACTCCTTTCGACGTGGAGGAGCAGCGGCTCGACTCCGAGCTCCTCCCGAGTGACCGAGCTCCTCACCCTATCTCTAAGGGAGCGCCCAGCCACCCTGCGGAAGAAACTCATCTCGGCCGCTTGTACTCGCGATCTCGTTCTTTCGGTCATGAGCCAAATCTCATGACCATAGGTGAGGATTGGAACGTAGATCGATCGGTAAATCGAGAGCTTTGCCCCCCTACTCAGCTCTCTCTTCACCACGACGGTCCGATACAGCGACCGCATCACTGCAGATGCTGCACCGATCCGTCTATCGATCTCACGCTCCATCCGTCCCTCACTCGTGAAGAAGACCCCGAGATACTTAAACTCCTCCACTTGAGGCAAGGACACTCCACCGACCTGAAGAGGGCAAAGCACCTTTTTCCGGTCGAGAACCATAGCCTCGGATTTGGAGGTGCTGATTTTCATCCCGGACGCTTCACACTCGGCTGCAAACCGCCCCAGTGCACGCTGAAGGTCCTGATTTGACGAAGCCAACAGAACCACATCGTCCGCAAACAGCAGAGACGAGATTCTGTGGTTCCCAAACCAGACCCCCTCTACACCCTGGCTGTGCCTAGAAATTCTGTCCATAAAAATAATGAACAGAACCGGTGACAAAGGGCAGCCCTGGCGGAGGCCAACGTGCACTGGAAACAGGTTTGACTTACTACCGGCAATGCGAACCAAGCTCCTGCTGCGGTCGTACAGGGACCGGATAGCCCTTAGCAAAGGACCCCGGACCCCGTACTCCCGGAGCACTCCCCACAGGGTGCGCCGAGGGACACGGTCGAATGCCTTCTCCAGATCCACAAAACACATATGGACTGGTTGGGCAAACTCCCATGAATCCTCGAGCACCCTATGGAGTGTGTAGAGCTGGTCCAGTGTGCTGCGACCAGGACAAAAACCACACTGCTCCTCCTGAATCCGAGGTTCAACCATCGGTCGAATTCTCCTCTCCAGTACTCTGGAATAGACCTTACCGGGGAGGCTGAGGAGTGTGATCCCCCTATAGTTGGAACACACCCTCCGGTCCCCCTTCTTAAACAGAGGGACCACCACCCCGGTCTGCCAATCCAGAGGCACTGTCCCCGATCGCCACGCGATGTTGCAGAGGCGTGTCAGCCAAGACAGCCCCACAACATCCAGAGACTTAAGGTACTCAGGACGGATTTCATCCACCCCAGGAGCCTTGCCACCGGAGCTTTCTAACCACCTCTGTGACTTCGGCCTGGGTAATGGATGAGTCCGCCTCCGAGTCCCCAGTCTCTGCTTCCTCTTCGGAAGACGTGACGATGGGATTGAGGAGATCCTCGAAGTACTCCTTCCACCACCCGACAACATCCCCAGTCAGGGTCAACAGCTCCCCACCCACACCGTAAACAGTGCTGGTGGAGAGCTGCTTCCGTCTCCTGAGGCGTCGGACGGTTTGCCAGAATCTCTTCGAGGCCGACTGATAGTCCTCCTCCATAGCCTCCCCGAACTCCTCCCAGACCCGGGTTTTTGCCTCTGCGACCGCACGGGCTGCGGCACGCTTGATCTGCCGGTACCTGTCAGCTGCCTCTGGGGTCCCACCTACCAACAAAGATAAGTAGGACTCCTTCTTCAGCTTGATGGCATCCCTTACTTCTGGTGTCCACCACCGGGTTCGGGGATTGCCGCCACGACAGGCACCAGAGACCTTGCGACCACAGCTACGAGCAGCCGCATCGACAATGGAGGTGGAGAACATGGTCCACTCGGACTCCATGTCTCCAACCTCCCCTGGGATCTGGGAGAAGCTCTCCCGGAGGTGGGAGTTGAAGACCTCGCTGACAGAGGGTTCCGCCAGTCGTTCCCAGCAGACCCTCACGATACGTTTGGGCCTGCCAGGTCTTACCGGCTTCCTACCCTCCCAGCGGATCCAACTCACCACCAGGTGGTGATCAGTCGACAGCTCTGCCCCTCTCTTCACTCGAGTGTCCGAGACACGTGGCCGAAGGTCAGATGATACCACTACAAAGTCGATCATCGTCCTCCGACTCAGGGTGTCCTGGTGCCACGGGCACTTATGGACACCCTTGTGCTCGAACATGGTGTTCGTGATGGACTGTGACTAGCCCAGAAGTCCAACAACTGAACACCACTCGGGTTCAGATCGGGGAGGCCGTGCTTCCCGATCACCCCCTCCAGGTCTCACTGTCGCCGCGCACGTGGGCATTGAAATCCCCCAGGAGAACAATGGAGTCCCCAGTCAGAGCACTATCTAGTACCCCTCCCAGGGACTCCAGGAAGGTCGGGTACTCTGCACTGCTGCTCGGCCCGTAGGCCGAGACAACGGTGAGAGACCTGTCCCCAACCCGAAGGCATAGGGACGCGACCCTCTCGTTCACCGGAGTGAACTCCAACACTTGGCGACTGAGCTGGGGAGCAATAAGCAATGCGACCCCAGCTCTCCGCCTCTCCCCGTGGGCGACGCCAGAAAAATGAAGCGTCCAGCCCCTCTCCAGCAGTTGGGTACCAGAGCCCAAGCTGTGCGTGGAGGTGAGCCCGACTGTCTCTAGTGGGTATCTCTCAACCTCCCACACAAGCTCAGGCTCCTTCCCCCCTAGCGAGGTGACATTCCACGTCCCAACAGCCAGGGGCTGTGAGCATGGACCGGGCCGCCGGGGCACCCGCCCTCGACCGCCACCCAATCCTCTCTGCACCCGACCCCCATGGCCCCCTCTGCAGGTGGTGAACCCACAGGAGGGCGGGCCCACTTCACTCTTTCGGGCTGAGCCCGGCTGGGCCCCATGAGCTAAGGCCCAACCACCAGGCGCTCGCGCGGGAGCCCCAACCCCAGGCCTGGCTCCAGGGTGGGACCCCGGCTCCGCCATACCGGGCGACGTCACGGTCCTTGATCTTTTACTGGTCATGGAGGTTCTGAACTGCCCTTAGTCTGATCCCTCACCTAGGACCTGTTTGCCTTGGGAGACCCTACAGGGAGCACAAAGCCCCCGACAACATAGCTCCTAGGATCATCCGGGTACGCAAACTCCCCCACCACGATAAGGTGGCAGCTAGAGGGGGAGGGATTTGAATACATTTAGCACTAATTATTGGAACACAAAATTGGTTTGGTAAGCTCATTGACCCTTGACTTCCTTACACAGATGAATCCAGTCATGAGAAAGGGTATTTAAGGTGGCCATTTGTAAATGTTTCCCCTCTTTGCATCTCTTCAAATGAGTGGCAACATGGGAGCCTCTAAACAACTCTCAAATGACCTGAAAACAAAGATTGTTCAACATCATGGTTTTGGAGAAGGACACAAAAAGCTATCTCAGAGATTTCAGCTGTCACTTTCCACTGTGAGGAACATAGTGAGTTACTGGAAGACCACAAGCACAGTACTAGTTAAGGCCTGAAGTGCAGGTCAAGAAAAATCTCAGCTAAGCTGAAACGAAGGATGGTGAGAAGAGCCATAGTCAACCCACAGATCTGCTCCAAAGACATACAACATGGTCTTGCTGCAGATAGTATCTTTGTGCATCGTTCAACTATACAGCGCACTTTACACAAAGAGATGCTGTATGATGCTATAATGCAAAGGAATCCTTTTCTGTGTACACGCCACAAATAGAGTCGCTTGAGGTATGCTAATGCACATTTGGACAAGCCAGCTTCATTTTGGAATAAGGTGCTGTGGACTGATGAAACTAAAATTGAGTTATTTGGCCATAACAAAGGGCAGTATGCATGCCTGAAAAAGAACACAGCATTCCAAGAAAAACGCTTGCTACCTACAGTAAAAATTGGAGGTGGTTTCATCATGCTGTGTGGCTGTATGGCCAGTGCAGGTGCTGGGAATCTTGTTAAAGTTGAGGGTCACATGGATTTCAGTCAGTATCAGCAGATTCTTGAGAACAATGTTCATGACTCAGTGACAAAGTTGAAGTTATGCCGTGGCTGGATCTTTCAACAAGACAACGACCCTAAACACTGCTCAAAATCTGCTAAGGCATTCATGCAGAGGAACAAGTACGTTCTGGAATGGCCATCTCAGTCCCCAGACCTGAATATTATTGAAAATCTGTGTTGTGTCCATGCTCGGAAACCAACAAACCTGACTGAACTGGAGATGTTTTGTAAAGAAGAGTGGTCCAAAATACCTTCAACCAGAATCCAGACTCTCATTGGAAGCTATAGGAAGCGTTTAGATGCTGTTATTTCTGCAAAAGGAGGATCTACTAAATATTGATGTATTTTTTTCTGTTGGGGTGCCCAAATTTATGCACCTGCCTAATTTTGTTTAAAGAATTATTGCACACTTTCTGTAAATCCTATAAACTTCATTTCACTTTTCAGATATCACCGTGTTTGTCTGCTGTATGATATATTTAACTGAAATTGCTGATCCAAACAACCAATGATTTATAAAGGAAAATCATGGAAATCATCAGGGGTGCCCAAACTTTTACATACAACTGTATTTTATATATTTTTTTATTTGATATATTTTTTATATATTTTACTACAGTGTAAAAATGGATATTGCTTGAAAATGCAACTTCCAAAACTACCTACCACTGTGTCTGTATGTGTGTGTGTTTCATTTTATTGCTCCACTGCTTCTGGACTGCCTGCAACAAATTCACGTGCTCCAGTCTCCAGACTCCCTTGAGTATTTCAGAACCAATAATTTTAACTTGCCTGTTTTTTCACTTCCTACCAATCACCCTGTGCTACCCCAACAGAAAACGCCAACATGCACTTAATCAAAAGTTTTCTGTTCAGATTTCCCATCTTGCAAGAGTTTCTTGAGCAAACACAAAATCACGTATTCAAGAAAGCTGCCAGAGCTGTAGGTGCATGAGTAAAGATCCATCCAGGCCATCAAGAACTGTCATTAATAGTTAAGCAGTGCCATTGAGAATTTATGAGCTTGTCAAAACTGGCATTATGTTCATGCAAAATCTACTAGAGGTCTGTAAATATGTAAGCTGTGTTGCCCAAGAGCTTGCTGTTTTCATCACCTTCTTAATGTCCTTCACGCCACATAGTTTCACTTCCCAGTAGTCTAGTCATCAGTGAAATCTGTTTTTTTCTTTTTCCCCCAAGCATCTGCTGTGTTCTATATTCCTCCTTTCTGATCTCCTCCCCTTGTCCTCTTTCTTCCCGCCCTCCTCTCATCTTAACAACTCACCTTCTCACTCTAGTTTGTCTTCTTTTCATTTCTTCACCCATACGCTCTTGTTAGGCACATTATATGCATCAAGTCAAAGAGAACATAAAGAAAATGGTAGGATGTGCTGTTATTGCTTTGAGTCCAGCTCTTTTGCATCTTTAGTATAATTTTATAATCTAATTTTGATTTATTTTGTATTAAGCTCCTTTCTAAATGTGTATCTATCAATTTTATATCATATAATGAAAGCCAGACATAATACATGGTATACTGAAAATTAATGTCTTCAATATGTTTAAATCAATTTATTGTGGCTATCTATTGGAAACAAATCTCAAATTAATTAATCCATACAGTACACAGAAGCTGAAATTATGCTGTCTGTATTATGGCCAAGCATGATTATAAAGTTAAATTAATTAAGACAACACAAGCAAATGTAGAGGGCATTTCCAAACAAACAAAAACACCTGTATCAAATCAGCATCAACAACAGGTAGTTGCATCAAATTCAGAAAACAACTGCAAACCTACAGAACACAAAAAATATAACTGACAGCACATGCAACAATTTATAGCTGCTGCATTTGTTTGTGTTTTCGGTGTTTGCAAGCTTTTTCTCAATTTGCATGCTGCTTTTTTATGAAGCTCCTTGATACAAGTGTTTTTTTTGTTTGTGTTTTCTATAGATAGATAGATAGATAGATCAATCTTTACTACATCCGCCAAGGAAGTAATAAAATCTTCAGTGTTTATTTATTTGTCTGCCTCTTGGCAATATTATGTCAAAATTACTGCATGGAGTTTGATGAAATTTTTTTGCCACAGATAGATATTAGGCCATGGAAGACTCTTATAGGCTTTGAAAGATTACATCAAAACTACTTCACGGATTCTCACCAAATTTGCACCACAGATAGATGTTAGAGCATGGGAGACTCCACTGAATTTCAGAAGTCATTCAGATCCAGATCTGGATTCTGGATCAAGATTTCACTTTATATAGACTTTGAAGTTTTACATCAAAACTACTTCATGGATTCATACCAAATTTCCACCACAGATAGATATTGAGCCACTGAAAACTCCACTGAATTTTGGAGGTGATCTGGATCCGGATTGGCAGCCATCAGAAATCTTGGATTGCTCTTGTTGTCGTTGTCGTTAGACATTGAAAGGCAATTTAGCAGGTCTTTGTTCTCAAATAAGCAGTATAAGACACACACAAAACAATATATGGCATGTATACAAAATAGAATAAAATTAGACTAAAAACGTATGTGTTAGTGTTGTTTTAAGTTGGAAGTGTTGTGGCCTCTCTCAGCCACCATACATACATGGTCTTAAAACCAGCAAGAAAGTTACAACATTATTTGGTTAATATGATGCAACCTCTCATGAAGCAAGGGGGTTACCTATTTTGATGGTTTTATTCTTTAGATTTATGTTCCAGCCTATAATGCTTAAACAGGTCACAGTGAGGATTAATTGTTTGCAAGTTAATGACATAATTGAAGCATTATATTGCTGTTAATTGCACTATTACCATTCTCACTGTGGTCCTGAAGGTGAAGGGCTGAATTAAAAAATTTTTTGACAGCTTTTTATCACTAAGCAATACGATAATGTTGAGCATTTTTGCCTTGCAGTGAAACAGCTTTGCCTAACTTGTTCTGGTCTTCATAACCAACCAGATCTAGGTATTTTCTACAATATTTAAACACCCATTTCTCACTAAAAGATGGATGGATGGCTTCCGTCTCTACTGATATGTATCTTTAATGTAGAAATTTTAAAAAATAGAGGGCAAAGGAAATAAAATGTTCCACATTGAATGATCAGATGGAACATACTCCTAGGTACTGATCAACCTATGTTGATGTTCCAAATAAGCTATTGTGCATGTTCATTCTAGGTTTTGGTTACTGCCAAAAACATGATGGACTGATATGATCCCACTATTTGAAAATACTGCACTTGCTTGTGTCACACATATCAGCAATTTGACTTTCACACATGAGGAAACCTTTTATCTCAGCTATCAGTTCCAGCATTGGATATTTCAGTGATTGGCCCCAAAGAGGGACCTGCAATTATAAATCAAAACAAGGTGACATTGTGACTGATATGCTCCATCGGAGATTTAGTGTTTTATGGAAGAATTGTTCAGTGTTGCCTCATTTTCCTTCATTTTTCTCAACCTACTGCTGCCTAAAGCTTGTTTCCTTGACATGTTATTTCCTCTCCCATGCTTCTCTCTCAGTTTATGTCACTCTCGCCCCTCTTTCTCGTGGTCCTCCCATGTCTTGCTCACTTCTCTCCAGCTGCCTTCAGCATTACTTTCCTGAGATTGTAGGCAATTTTTGCATTGCTGTATGTAAAGGGAATATTTACTTTATATACAGAGACAGATTATAGCACTTTTTTTTTTGTTTCATAATAACTTTTGGACATTGTATAAAACTCAAAATCACAAGAAATTGAGCCAATATGAAAAATGTAAAAACAACAAAAACAGATCCTTACATTTAGCCTAACCTACCTGAAGTAACTGTTTTAGGGCACCAGTGATCCCCCTTGGCCCTTCTCCTGTCAGTAGAAACATTTCCACCATGTGAAGGGCAGGAGCTGGGTTTGGTTATCAGAGGCTAAACATACTTGACGTAGTGGGAGGTTATCTCCACAACCATCCATGGTAGTGATATATAAGGATCCTCTATACCACTTCATCATGAAGCTGTATAACTGGTGATGCAAGAGGCAGAAGTTGCACTATGCATAGTTTCTCCAACCACAATCACCTTCTTCTTCTTCTTCTTTTGGCTGCTCGTGTTAATGGTCATCACAGCCGATCAATCATTTCCATCTCACCCTTCCTCTGAATCCTCCTCTGTCACACCAACCACTTGCATGTCCTCCTTCAGCACATCCATAAACCTCCTCTTTGGCCTCACTCTTCTCCTCTTGCCTGGTGGCTTCATCCTCAGCATCCTTCTCTCTATATACAGTGGGGCAAAAAAGCATTTAGTCAGTCCCTAATTGTGCAAGTTCTCCTACTTAGAAAGACGAGAGAGATCTGTAATTTTCATCATAGGTACACTTCAACTATGAGAGACAAAATGAGGAAAAAAAATCCAGGAAATCACATTGTAGGATTTTTAAAGAATTTATTTGTTCTTATATTTATATATTTATATTTATTTGTACTTATATTTTCCACCATATTTAAGTTATGGTGGAAAATAAGTATTTGGTCAATAACAAAGTTCAACTCAGTACAGACGTTTGACCTCTGTCATTGTCAACAAAGATTATGTTACAAACGTCTTAAGTCTTCACCAGGTTTGCACACACTGTAGCTGGTATTTTGGCCCATTCCTCCATGCAGATCTCCTCTATAGCAGTGATGTTTTGGGGCTGTGGCTGGGCAACATGGACTTTCAACTTCCTCAACAAATTTTCTATGGGGTTGAGGTCTGAAGACTGGCTTGGCCACTCCAGGACCTTGATAATGCTTTTTACGGACTCTCCTCCTTCGTTGCCGGAGCAGTGTGTTTGGGATCATTGTCATGCTGGAAGACCCAGTCACGTTGCATCTTCAATGCTCTCAGTCAGTGGTCTCCAAACTATTCCAGAAAGGGCTGAGAGGGTGCACGTTTTCTTTGCAGCCACTGACTTCAGCAGGTGATTTCACTGATTAACATCACTTGGAGCAGGTGGGATGAGTTCATCAGTTCATACATGGCCCTGTTAATTCTTCCCTTAACACAGATCAGTCGTCCTGTCCCCTTTGCAGAAAAACAGCCCCAAAGCCTGATGTTTCCACCCCCATGCTTCACAGTAGGTATGGTGTTCTTGGAATGCAACTCAGCATTCTTCTTTCTCCAAAAATGATGAGTTGAGTTTTTACCAAAATGTTCTATTTTGGTTTCATTTGACCACATGATAGTCCCCCAATCCTCTTCTGGATTATCCATATGCTCTCTGGCAAACTTCAGACGGGCCTGGACATGTACTGGCTTAAGCAGGGGGACACATCTGGTACTGCAGGATTTGAGTCCCTCTCTGCGTAATGTGTAGCCTTTGTTACTTTGGTCCCAGCTCTCTGCAGGTCATTCATCAGGTCCCTCCATGTAGTTCTGGGTTTTCTGTTCACCGTTCTCATCATCATTTTGACCCCACGGGATGACATCTTGCGTGGAGCCCCAGATTGAGGGAGATTATCATTGGTATTGTATGTCTTCCATTTTCAGAAAATTGCTCCCACAGTTGATTTATTCACACCAACCTGCTTGACTATTGTAGATTCACTCTTCCCAGCCTGGTGTGCATCTACAATTTTCTTCCTGGTGTCCATCAACAGCTCTTTGGTCTTGGCCATGGTTGAGTTTGGATTCTGACTGTTTGAGGGTGTGGATTGGTGTCTTTTATACAGATAACGAGTTCCAACAGGTGCCATTAATACAGGTAACAGGTGGAGGACAGAAGAGCTTCTTAAAGAAGAAGTTACAGGACTGTGAGAGCCAGAAATCTTGCTTGTTTGTGGGTGACCAAATACTTATTTTCCACCATAATTTACAAATAAATTCTTTAAAAATCCTACAATGTGATTTTATGGATTTTTTTTTTCTAATTTTGTCTCTCATTATTGAAGTGTACCCATGTTGAAAATTACAGACCTCTCTCATCTTTCTAAGTAGGAGAACTTGCACAATCAGGGGCTGACTAAATACTTTTTGGCCCCATTGTACATTGGGTTCCTCATCTGCAAATGTCCAGACCATCTCAATCTCTCCTCTCTGACTTTGTCTCCAAATCGTCCCACCTGACCTGTCCCTCTGATATGTTCATTCCTAATCCGGTCCATTCTTGTCACTCCCAAAGAGAATTGCAACATCTTCAGCTACTCCCCCTCCAGCTCCGCCTTCGTCTCTAACTTGTACAACGTAGCTGGTCTCAATACTGTCTTGTAAACTTTCCCCTTCACTCTTGCTGATATACTTCAGTCACAAATCACTCCTGCCACCTTTCTCCACCCACCCACTCCACCCTGCCTGCACTCTCTTCTTCACCTCTCTACGACATTCTCCATTACTTTGGGCAGTTGACTCAAGTACTGAAACTCATCTACTTTCACCACTTCTACTCCTTGTAACTGCACTATTCCACTGGGCTCCCTCTCATTCCCCAACATGTACTCAGTCTTACTCCTAATGGCTTTCATTCCCCATCTCTCCAGTGCATATCTCCACCTCTCTAGGCTAGACTCAATCTGCTCTATACTCTTAGTACAGATCACAATGTCATCTGCAAACACCATAGTCCTTGGAGACTCCTGTCAGTTCTAATCTATCAACCTGCCCATCACCACTGTGAACAAGAAAGGACTCAGAGCTGATCATTGGTGTAATCCAACCCCCACCTTGAATGAGTCCCATTACTATTGCGCATCTCACCGCAGTCACACTATCCTTGTACACAGTGGTGGGCAGAGTTCCGCTAATCAAATAACCGCTAATGATCGAAGCTAGTGTTTTTATTAGCAGATTAGCTTTTCAGATAACTTTGAAAACCATGAGTGGACCAATTACCTTCCGATAAATTTAAGTCTGATCATTTTTAGACCACTAACATATTTTTGCGGGCATAGTGAATAAAGCTTAGCAGTTAAAAAACATTTGTGAAGTCTGAAATCAAAGGTTTTAGTGCCTGCCTGTTATATGTTTTGTAGCAGACAGACAGCTATGAGAGGTACAGCTCGATCCTCTGCAGGCAGAGGAGAGCTGACTACCAGAGAGAAAGGAAGAGGAAGATAAAAAAAGATAATTTATCTTCACACAATACAGACTCGCCGGCGTATCACCCAAGTCATTCACAGGCAGACAGTTTTGACGTACGGTTAAAATTTTAAACAAACTAATTCCAGACAAGTTATTGAAATTAACAATACGTCTCTCTGTTTTATAAAGTGAACATATCAGCTATATGTTTTAGTTTTAAAGTAATGCACTAATTTTGAAGGTTTTAGCATTTAGACACACATGCCGCAGTGCATTATGGGTAAATGGTGTTCATACTGCCATGAACACTGACATCTACTGGATGGCAGTGTTCATGGCAGTATGAATACCAAGTGCCACACATTTTCTAAAAATGCTGAATCCTCTTAACAAACAGAATTTTCAGTTTTCAAATTGCCTTTTTATTTACAAATTTAAAAAAATACATATTTACAAATACAGATTTATTTGTAAAACCCACCACACATTTCAGTAAGTTGTGTGTTATACTGACCAACCAACCACTCATGTCAGGAAACTAATTTACCCATAAGCAGACAAGCTGGTGGAAAAGACAGAGAGGAACAGATATATTGTCTGTATGTAGAATGACAGCAAGTCAGTAACAGGCTACCAGCTTGAGGTATGTAATTATTTTATGTTAATTTACTGTCCTCTATCCAGTCTCACCTGCTTGCTGAATTTCACACAACAGTCTTCCTCCTTCAGCTTCCAGCATCTGATCCTTTGTTGAGCTCTTGGTTTCCTCTTTTTCTATACCTCTAAAGTCATCCTACAAACCACCATCATATGCTGTCTAGCTACATGCTCTCCTGCCACCACCTTACAGTCTCCAGTTTCTTTTTGCTTGCATTTCGTACAAATAATGTAGTCCACCTGTGTGCACCTTCCACCACCCTTATATGTCACACTGTGCTCCTCCCTTTTCTTAAAGTAGGTATTCACCACAGCCATTTCAGTCCTCCTTGCAAAATAAACTACCATCTGTCCTTCCACATTCCTGTCCTTGATACCATGTCTACCCATTACTTCCTCATCACCTCTGTTCCCTTTGCTAACATGGCCATTGCAGTTTGCGCCTATCGTCACGCTTTCATTCATGGGCACACTCTCCACCACCTCATCTAACTCACTCCAAAAATCTTATTTGTCCTTTATCTTGCAACCTACCTGTGGGGCATATGCACTGATGATATTCATCATCACCCCTTCAATTTCCAACTTCACACTCATCCCCCTGTCAGACACTCGCTTAACCTCCAACACACTCTTAACATACTCTTCCTTTAAAATGACCCCAACACCATTTCTCTTCCTATCCACACCACAATACAACTTGAACTCACTACCTATGCTCCTGCTCTTACTTCCCTTCCAATTGGTCTCTTGCACACACAATATGTCTGTTTACTTTCTCATTTCATATGCATATTTATATATAAGAAAACAAAATTAAGTGGATGGCACAAAACATGAAATATCTGAGGTTGATGAGCAGTTGGATATTTTGAACATGCTGCACTGTAATGTCTGCAGGACATCTGTGTTCGTGTCATGCAGTGCACCACCTGTTGTTACCACGCCATCAGAATTCCTGACAAACACACATACACTCTTTGTACACTCACACATTCATTCATTGACAGGCGCTAGTGGATTAAACAGAACAATGCATCTGTAATCATAAATGTACTCTGCTAAAGACCCCAGTAATAATACCGCTGTACGTTACCGCCTAATCCCTCCCCCCACATGCTAAATTTGTTGTGTGCCACATACTAATCCTTCCCTCCAGCATCCGTAACTCCTATTGTAATTAATATCTGCACAGCTCTACCAAATATTACAGAGATAGTGAAGCGAACGGTTGGTGAGAGTGATGAGAGGAATATTTGCTTGAGGTGGGGAAAGTGGGAATGAAGGGATAGTAGAGGGATGTGTGACTGTGTGTATGTGATGTGAATAGCAGCAACAACGATAACCCAATTTCTTTATAAGTCAAAGAAGATTTGCAGTCATCACCCCAGTTGGTGCTTATCAATGTTTAATTTTAACTTGTTCAGGGCCACTTCACACATAGTACAAATGTGGCTGAATTGTGCATGAAGCAAGAATTGTATGCAATACATGTAAAATCGGAGCTGCCTCCAACGCCTCGTACACCTGTTGCTGCAACTATTTGCGCACACCAGTGGCTGAAAGACAGAGTGTGCCCTGTGAGAGCCCATTCAATCCCTCTCATGGCAGGTGTCGGCCAAATTCCAGGTGACACGCACAAACATCTAATACCACTTGTTTGATACTTAAAAAACGTGAGGCCATTCGTGCTGTTAGCACGAAAACAGCGAGCAGACGATCACTTTCAAGCAGGATGTGATATTTGTCTAAGTGCCCCCACAAGTGTGAGATTGCAAAACAGCAACGCACATGTGGCCTGCCAGAGTGTCGGCTCCCCCCACAACACATGTGCCATGCCTGTGAATCACGCATGTGTTGTGCCCCCCCATCCGCAACACATGGTCTGCTTGCTGTCCTCACAGCTGTGTGATGTGGTTACACATGCTCCAGCTGCTTGCACTGTGTTCCCGCTATAACGGTTTTGCGCATGCTTGTGCACGAAACCTTCGCAGCAGGATCATTCACGCCTGCCTGACCACGTGTCCCTCACAACGTCGGCTGATGTTTTCGTGGTTTGCTCATATGAGCTGTTTCGCTATGAATCACCCTGTTTGGACTTATTCGTACTATGTGTGAAGGGGCCCTAATATAACACTGCATTGAGTTCCTGTGGCACTGCAATTTAAAATATTAGTTGTGATGGCACAATTATAATATACATCCCTTTGAAATTTTCATACATTTATTTCATCTGGACAACCGCCAGAATATTGGCAGAGGTTAGGTAATTGCTCCTGGGTGTTTGTTTGTCTGAATGCAACAATATTGCAAAAAGTGGGGAACAGACTAATGAATTTTGTGTTGGGATGGTCCTTGGGTCACAGAGGCGTTGATAAAATGTGATCCAGATTGGTACCAAAAATTCTGCTTTGCCCCTTTCTTTAATTTAAAAGCATGAGATAGTTTCTCTTTCATTTCTTTTTTTGTGTTGGTTTTTTTTTTTTTTGGGGGGGGGGGGGGGTTGACATCACAAAGATCTTGAAAAAAATCTCATACCTAAGTCACCTGAAAGTGCTATGCACAATGAGCAAGCTCATTAGTGAGAGTATATGGACTGCATTTATATAGCGCTTTTCCATCTGCATCAGACCCTTAAAGTGCTGTACAATTAATGCCTCACATTCACCCCAATGTTAGGGTGCTGCCATACAAGGTACTTACTACACACCGGGAGCAACAAAGGGATTAAGGATTAAAAATGATAAGAAAAAGGGAAAACTCCTTAATCGTTTTTTTTATTTTTTTTTATTTTACAGGAAGAAAACTCAAGCAGAACAGACTCACTGGGGTGGCCATCTGTTGTCACCATTCTTACACAACAGAACACATAACACAAGACTGATGCCACATACAGTAGCATAAGAAAATTGCTGCAAGTGAAACAACCAAATATAATTAATTGTTCGCAATGGCAGGAAAATTGAGTATACAACAGCGAGGTGTAGATTAGACTCCCAGCGAAACACACTCCATTTGCTTTGATGCCAGTTTGTGTCACTCTAAAAAAGGAACTGCTGTTTCAGTGAGAAAAATTGATGTAACAATTTGCATAGATTTTTTTTTCGTTATTTCAGCTTTATTTCAACTTTTAACTGAATTAATGCCACAAGATGTAACTTTAGTTAAATTCAAATAACTTTTAAAAATCTATGCAAATTGTTACATCACTTTTTCTCGTTGAGACAGCAGTTCATTTTTAGAGTGTCGTCACTGAGGTCGAGGATTTCCCTGAAGCCCGGTTTAATCCAATTGCGTCCTCTTAAACACATTTTGCCCGTGAGGAAAGTGAGGTTCTCACAGCATATTTATCAATGCAGCTTTTGATGAAAACAATACAGAAAAAGCCACACTCCATTTCTCCAGGAACATCACTGCTTCTTATCTGAAATCCTAAATATACAGCTCCAAATGCTGGAACTTTTTTTTTGGTCTCCTTTACAAACTAACTCTTCCACCTTCCCAACAAGCCATGTGACACATTTCTCCTGGTATGATACAGTACACAGGTACCTCAGTGTGGAGGGACCAGACAATTGGAAAAGGCCAAGGTGATGCTCACATTTCACTCGGCTGTAGGAGATACATAGATGGTTACTTTTGAGAGTTGGGGATGGGCGGGGTGTCTGCCTGGGTAGTTGCCATTCCACACCCAAGGTGGGTCTGTAGTTTGGTGGATGAAGTGAAAAGGTGAAAGTGACCTCGATATTTCTAAAAGTTCCTACATTGTCAGTGTGTATTTTAATGCAGGATCACTATTATTCAGATAAGCGTTATCCTGGAGTTCTGTGTACACCAGCTGAATCTCTTATGTACATATAATAAATATGTTTTATCATTCATCATCATGACATCCAGAAGATCACGTCACACCAATAACTTTGGTTGGCAGTTCAACTTCTCACTGTGAGAGATATTTCTTGCCCTTTGTTGGATGCAATAGAGGCTGGCCATTGTTACCCTGGTGACTCTGTGTTGTGCGGGTGTCCTAGTTTGTAAGAGAATCACGAGGAGACTTCTTACCTCTCCATCACCCAGTGTGTTTATTACCTCGACCAGTCAGCAGACAGAGTTATGACCCCTGTGTGTATTTAAAAACAGACTTTAATATCAATTTACTCCATATAACAAATCCCAGCATAGTGAGAACCTCAAGACAGCTCACATCTAGACAGCATGGGCAACATTACAGTGTGCAGGTCTCTCCTGGATTCATGTGACCATCATCCAAGATGTGTGGCAAGACATAGAATATTGTGATGTCATAGGGCAGGGTGTGTTAAAGAAACTAGTGCAGTGCCCATAGGAAGTTTGTATTCCTACAGAAAATTGGGAGCTTAAGTAGATTTCTCATGGATGGTCGTATGAGTCTGTGTTTGAAGGTGGGATGTAGAAAGAGGTGTACTTGTGTTATATTATATTATATTATTATTTGAATATAGTATTTCATATTGTTTTTAAAAATCTGTTTTATTATCAATTACATGAAAATAAAAGGATTCCTATTAAACAGGTTATTGAAAGAGAGTCAGACAAAATTAAATAGAACATTTAGAATATTTGAAACAGCAAATCAGTATCTCACCTCCTGAACATGTCAGGGTTTGAAATTTTGGCTGGTTTTCTGTTTTATTTTTTGGTCTGTTTTATTTCTTTTTGGTTCATTGCTTTTATGTGTGTTCATTCTCTGGGTTTTTCATCAGGTTGTTTGTTGATGGTCCAGCCCCTCTCCAGGAGTTGGGTACCAGAGCCCATGCTGTGTGTGGAGGTGAGCCCGACTATCTCTAGTCGGTATCTCTCAACCTCCCGCACAAGCTCAGGCTTCTTGCCCCCCAGTGAGGTGACATTCCACGTCCCAACAGCCAGGGGCTGTGAGCATGGACTGGGCTGCCGGGCCACCCGCCCTCGACCTCCACCCAATCCTCTCTGCACCCGACCCCCATGGCCCCCTCTGCAGGTGGTGAACCCACAGGAGGGTGGGCCCACGTTGCTCCTTCGGGCTGAGCCCGGCCGGGCCCCATGGGCTAAGGCCCGACCACCAGGCGCTCGCGCGCAAGCCCCAACCCCAGGCCTGGCTCCAGGGTGGGACCCCGGCTCCGCCATACCGGGCGACGTCTCGGTCCTTGATCATTCACTGTCACAATCAATCCCATCGTCACGTCTTCCGAAGAGGAGGCAGAGACTGGGGACCCAGAGGCGGACTCATCCATTACCCAGGCAGAAATCACTGAGGTGGTTGGAAAGCTCCTCGGTGGCAAGGCTCCTGGGGTGGATGAAATCCGTCCTGAGTACCTTAAGTCTCTGGATGTTGTGGGACTGTCTTGGCTGACACGCCTCTGCAATATCGTGTGGCGATCAGGGACAGTGCCTCTGGATTGGCAGACCGGGGTGGTGGTCCCTCTGTTTAAGAAGGGGGACCGGAGGGTGTGTTCCAACTATAGGGGGATCACACTCCTCAGCCTCCCCGGTAAGGTCTATTCCAGAGTACTGGAGAGGAGAATTCGACCGATGGTCGAACCTCGGATTCAGGAGGAGCAGTGTGGTTTTCGTCCTGGTCGCAGCACACTGGACCAGCTCTACATGCTCCATCGGGTGCTCGAGGGTTCATGGGAGTTCGCCCAACCAGTCCACATGTGTTTTGTGGATCTGGAGAAGGCATTCGACCGTGTCCCTCGGGGCACCCTGTGGGGAGTGCTTCGGGAGTACGGGGTCCGGGGTCCTTTGCTAAGGGCTATCCGGTCCCTGTACGACCGCAGCAGGAGCTTGGTTCGCATTGCCGGTAGTAAGTCAAACCTGTTTCCAGTGCATGTTGGCCTCCGCCAGGGCTGCCCTTTGTCACCGGTTCTGTTCATTATTTTTATGGACAGAATTTCTAGGCGCAGCCAGGGTGTAGAGGGGGTCTGGTTTGGGAACCACAGAATCTCGTCTCTGCTGTTTGCGGACGATGTGGTTCTGTTGGCTTCGTCAAATCAGGACCTTCAGCATGCACTGGGGCGGTTTGCAGCCGAGGCGTCCGGGATGAAAATCAGCACCTCCAAATCCGAGGCCATGGTTCTCGACCGGAAAAAGGTGCTTTGCCCTCTTCAGGTCGGTGGAGTGTCCTTGCCTCAAGTGGAGCAGTTTAAGTATCTCGGGGTCTTATTCACGAGTGAGGGACGGATGGAGCGTGAGATCGATAGACGGATCGGTGCAGCGTCTGCAGTGATGCGGTCGCTGTATCGGACCGTCGTGGTGAAGAGAGAGCTGAGTAGGGGGGCAAAGCTCTCGATTTACCGATCGATCTACGTTCCGATCCTCACCTATAGTCATGAGATTTTGCTCATGACTGAAAGAACGAGATCGCGGGTACAAGCGGCCGAGATGAGTTTCCTCCACAGGGTGGCTGGGCGCTCCCTTAGAGATAGGGTGAGGAGCTCGGTCACTCGGGAGGAGCTCGGAGTCGAGCCGCTGCTCCTCCACGTCGAAAGGAGTCAGTTGAGGTGGCTCGGGCGTCTTTTCCGGATGTCCCCTGGACGCCTCGCTGGAGAGGTGTTCCGGGCACGTCCCATTGGGAGGAGGCCCCGGGGAAGACCCAGGACACGCTGGAAGGATTACATCTCTCGGCTGGCTTGGGAACGCCTTGGGGTTTCCCCGGAGGAGCTGGGGGAGGTGTGTGTGACCCGAGTCCGGATAAAGCGGAAGAAAATGGATGGATGGATGGATGTTTGTTGATGGACTCAAAAAGTCTGGGTTTTTCCTGCTTGTGTCTGTCTGTCTCTATCTCTCTTGTCTGTCCCTGGTTCTTGGTGGTGGGCGTTTCACTCTCTCTGGCCACGCCCTTGTTCTGGTGCTTTCCATGCACACCTGTTCCTGATTTGCTGCTCATCACCGGGGTTATTTAATCTCACTGGTTGCAGTAGTTCCTAGCCAGACTGATGCGCCTTGTGCCTCTGTTTTTCGTGTTCCATAGTCCTGCCTGCCTCATTGTGTTCCTGACCTTCTGCCTGTTTGATCGACCACGACTTAGCCTGATTTTTGTACTGCTGTATTGTTTGGACTGCTTTCTCATGTACTGACCTCTGCTATCCACACCAATTAAGCGTTTTACCAATCAGAGCTGTTTGTTTGAGCCTTGCATTTGTGTCTAATTGTTTTTGACCAACCTGCCTGTCAGAACACAGTTTATTTAAACTTGAACTCACAGCAAATACAAGATTGTATTCAGGTTATGTACTTTATGAAAGATTTTACAAATTGGGGGAAAACATATTTTATTCAGCTTATGTACTTACTGAAACATTGTATAATTAGTGGGAAATTTAGCAAATAAGTGTTAGCAAAAAACAGATTTTAGCTAATGTTTCCTCAGTGTTGTCAAGTTAAACTCAGTTGCAAGGAACACTGACAGCATGCCTTTCACAGTAAAAGTATTTGCTGGGATGCTGGCATTATTTATTTATTTTTGTGAAACAGTTTGAGCAACATGAACTATCTGTTGTTGTTGTTTAACTTTGCTACCAGTAACATTAGTGAGCCACACCATCTTGGAAGTATGAATGTTACAATGTTATTTAAAATGAAGCTTTAAAAATAAAGGTTTTGAAAATTAATTACAAAAATTTTCAAAACAAACAATGCACATTATCGTGCCATGTGCAAGCCATATCCGAAAGCTGATGTCGATCTGATAAACAGTCAGAGAGATGTGCGAGACACACACACACACACACACACACACACACACACACACACACACACACACACACAGATTTTTCTTGCTTTATGGATAGATAATAAAATGAACAGCCTTAAAAAGAAACTCTATGCCACAATGTTAAAGAATTTATAAAAGATGCACTGCTACTTTCTTTGAACAATCCGACAGAAAAACAGACAGGACTTATCACATAACCTCAGCTGTGTCTGTTGGTTGTCAGAGGTTATAATTTGCATTTCAATGGTGCAAAAAGACAAAAACAACTTTCATGCTTGCACATAAACAGATCCATACAAAGGGATTTTAATTAATTGTAAATATTAAATACAAAGTAATTCATTTCAGACTTGTTGATGCCATTAATATCACATAGCTGAGGCATTAAAATGGTTTTAGATATCACATTTGTGTTTAGTTAGATTCTTTCAATGGACTGACTGATGGTCTAGTTTGTTAATGTCATATTATGACAAAACAAAGGTGTGGAGAACACTCAAAATAAACAAGTCAAAAGTTATTTGAAAAGCCCAAGTCAGGGAAATGATAAAAAAAAAAAAAAAAAAAAAAAAAATCAAAATTCAGTTAAATCATTCATAAACAAAGATTGTAAATGAGACTAACAAGGAAGGAAAACTACCAAGAACACCACTGACAATGCCAGTGGAGAGAGAAGATTCAGTGGCTGACTGGAAAAACTGAGCAGTTTATAGCTTTACGGTTGAGTAACAATATAAAATGTCCATACAAGAGTTTGACAAACACAGCGTAAGTACAGCGAGGTGCTGGCAGCACCGTGCTGTGAGGATGCTTCTCTGCTGCAGGTACTGAGAAACTGAGGGCAAATTTAAGTCACCAATAAATAAAATAAATTCAGGCAAGTGCTGGAGAAAAAGCCCTGATCCAAACTGCAATGAATAAAATTTCTTTTCCAGCAGGAAAATTAGCCCACGTGTAGAGCCCAATCTGAACAAAACACTTATATTTTGTTTTGTCCCTTTGTCTCTCCTTGTCATGCTCAAAAAGAAAACTCAGTGGCTTCTCTCATCTTTAAATTCTGGCATAGTTTTAGATTCTTCTTCCCACCTTCTGCAGACTGGTGGCTATAAATCCCCCCATTTAGGATATCCTAATCTTGATTATGGTAGCATCAACGCACTCTTAAAACTGTACATACATTGTAGAAAAACTCCAAAGAAGGGCTACAAAATGGATTCTAGGTTATTCCAACCGAGACTATCTTCCTAAGATGTGAACTTGAACAGGAATTAGGTTTAGGAGAAAAAATGATTCCCCTGTATGTGAACACAGGGTCTCAGCAGGCTATAAAACAACATGAGCAAAACTGAACTTATTTCTGTTATCATGCTGGCGTGCATTTAATAATACTAGCTTTCTTTTTAGATGCGTAAAATTTGACTATGATATGGCAACAGTAAATTTCATCCAGTTTAGTGGTTATGCCCAAGACCATACTAGTACCAGACTCTCTTCTGATCCCCACAAAATTAAGCCTGGTTTTGTAACACCGAATCTGACAAATCATTATATTTTCAGAGAATTGTTTGGAACCACTTATATCTTGAAACTTCTGTATTCTGTATCAAGTCTCATGTTTTGGTCTTAATCACGAATGCAAATAAATTGTTGGGGAAGTGTAATGACACGGGCCCACAACAGGGGGCGCAAATGAACGGTCAATGGGTAGTCAAATAAATACAATTTATTGTGGCAAATGTGCACAACAGGTCGAATACTATTTTTAGACAGTCAATTACAAATGTCAACACATGACGTGTGGGCAGGTCCGAGGGTAGGAGACGCCTACGTTTTGGCATGAGGGATGAAGAACGTCACTCCTACACGGACCACAAAACTCAGCACCAGCTGAAAGCAGTCACCAGGATCTCCTGCAAACACTCAGGAAAAGATCACGTGCGTACGGCACAGTCAAAAACGGCTGAGAGGTTACCTGAGTGGTAAACTGATATCTCGGCAGAGATGTGGTGTCTCCTCCAGTCTTATATGGGATGGGATGATAATGAGATGATTTCTGACAGCTGGTAGTCCTGGCTCCTGGGTGGTGACTGCGCCCTCTGGTGCCTGAAACCCGACTACAGGCAGGGCGCCCTCTGGCGTTGGCCAGCAGTACCTCCTCTTCGGGCAGCCCACATAACAGGACCCCCCCCCTCAACGGGCACCGCCTGGCGCCCGACCTGGCTTGTCGGGGTGTCGCTGGTAGAACTCGGCCAGGAGGGCCGGGTCCAGGATGAAGCTCCTCTTCACCCAGGAGCGTTCTTCAGGTCCATAACCCTCCCAGTCCACCAGATATTGGAGACCCCGACCCCTCCGGCGAACATCCAGGAGCCTGCGCACAGTCCACGCAGGCTCGCCGTCGATGATGCGGGCAGGAGGCGGCGCAGGTCTGGGGGTGCAAAGGTCCAAGATGTGGTATGGTTTGATCTTGGAGACATGAAAAACAGGATGGATCACCAAAATCATCAGTCCAGCCGCAGTGAAGCTGAAACTCCCGGCTTCACTGCGGCTGGACTGATGATTTTGGTGATCCAAAATGGTCCGATATATCTGTCCATCAGCTTTTGCGACTCCGTGTTGAGAGGAATGTTCTTTGTTGACAGCCAGACCTCCTGCCCGGGCTGATATTCCGGGGCCGGGTCACGTCGGCGGTCTGCATGGCTCTTCGCCCTCGTCCGGGCTTTCAGCAGGGCAGAGCGGGCTGTACGCCACACCCGACGGCACCTCCTGAGGTGGGCCTCGACCGAGGGAACCCCGACCTCTCCCTCCACAGCCGGAAACAATGGGGGCTGGTACCCCAAACACGCTTCAAATGGGGAGAGGCCGGTTGCTGATGAAACTTGACTGTTATGAGCGTACTCGATCCAGGCCAGATGTTGACTCCAGGCCGTCGGGTGCACAGAGGTCATACACCGCAGGGCCTGTTCCAGCTCTTGATTAGCCCGCTCTGCTTGTCCGTTGGTCTGTGGGTGGTACCCGGACGAAAGGCTCACGGTGGCCCCCAGTTCCCTGCAGAAACTCCTCTAGACCTGGGAGGAGAACTGAGGACCACGATCCGAGACGATGTTCGTAGGGATGCCATGCAGACGTATGACGTGGTGGACCAGGAGGTCTGCAGTCTCCTGGGCCGACGGGAGCTTTGGGAGGGCCACGAAGTGGGCTGCCCTGGAGAACCGGTCCACTATCGTCAGGATGGTTGTCATACCCTGGGACGCAGGGAGACCCGTGACGAAGTCCAGACCGATATGGGACCAGGGGCGATGAGGCACAGGCAGCGGCTGGAGGAGTCCCTTCTCCGGTTGGTGGACTGCCTTGCCCCTGGCGCAGGTGGTACAGGCCCGGACATACTCCCGGACATCGGCTTCCAAAGACGCCCACCAGAATCGCTGCCGAACGACTGCCACGGTCCTCCGCACCCCTGGATGGCAGGTGAGCCTGGAACCATTGCAGAAGTCTAAAACTGCAGTCCTAGCATCTGGTGGGATGTACAAACGGTTAGGTGGTCCACCGCCGGGGTCCGGGTGACGCGTCAGGGCCTCCCTGACGATGTTCTCTACGTTCCACGTCAGTGTGGCGACGATAGTGTACTCCGGGATGATGTTTTCTGGTGGATCCGACAGCTCCGCTCTGACTTCCTCTTCATGCACCTGGGACAGTGCGTCCGACCGCTGGTTCTTAGTCCCGGGGCGATAGGTGATCCTAAAGTTAAAACGGCCAAAAAAAAAGAGACCAACGGGCTTGCCTGGGGTTCAGACGCTTAGCGGTCCGGATATACTCCAGGTTCCGATGGTCGGTGAAGACCGTGAATGGAACCACAGCTCCCTCCAACAAGTGTCTCCACTCCTCCAGGGCCTCCTTCACCGCCAGCAGCTCCCGATTGCCGACGTCATAATTCTGCTCTGCTGGGGTCAACCTGCGGGAGAAATAGGCACAGGGGTGGAGTACTTTATCGGACTCCCCGCTCTGGGACAGCACAGCTCCTATCCCTGAGTCAGAGGCATCTACTTCCACAACAAACTGGCGGCTAGGATCAGGCTGCACCAGAACCGGCGCAGTAGAGAACCGGCGTTTCAACTCCCTAAACGCGGCTTCGCACCGATCCGACCAGGTGAAGGGAACTTTTGGGGAGGTCAGGGCTGTAAGGGGACCAACAACCTGACTATAGCCCTTGATAAACCTCCGATAGAAATTAGCGAAGCCGAGGAACTGTTGCAGCTTCCTACAGCTTGCCGGTTGGGGCCAATCTCTCACTGCTGCTACCTTGGCCGGATCAGGGGCGACGGAGTTGGAGGAGATTATGAACCCCAGGAAGGACAAAGAAGTACGGTGGAACTCGCACTTCTCGCCCTTCACAAACAGCTGGTTCTCCAACAACCGCTGCAGGACCTGACGTACATGCCTAACATGGGTCTCAGGATCCGGGGAGAAGATGAGGATATCGTCTAGGTATACGAAGACGAACCGATGCAGGAAGTCCCGCAAGATGTCATTTACTAATGCTTGGAACGTCGCGGGGGCATTAGTGAGGCCGAACGGCATGACCAGGTACTCAAAGTGACCTAAGGGGGTATTAAATGCCGTCTTCCATTCGTCTCCCTTCCGGATCCGAACCAGGTGATACGCATTCCTAAGATCCAATTTAGTGAATATTTTGGCTCCATGCAGGGGCGTGAACACTGAATCCAACAGGGGCAACGGGTATCGGTTGCGAACCGTGATCTCGTTCAGCCCTCTGTAATCAGTGCATGGACGGAGTCCGCCGTCCTTCTTGCCCACAAAAAAGAAACTTGCACCCATCGGGGAGGTGGAGTTCCGGATCAACCCAGCAGCCAATGAGTCCCGGATGTAGGTCTCCATTGATTCTCGCTCGGGGCGTGAGAGGTTGTACAGTTTACTGGACGGATACTCAGCACCCGGGATTAAATCAATGGCACAATTGTACGGTTGATGCGGGGGTAGAGTGAGTGCCAGATCTTTGCTGAAAACGTCAGCAAGATCATGGTACTCAACAGGCACCGTCGTGAGAGTGGGGGGGACTGGATCCTCCTCTTTAGCAGTCACACCGGGTGGAACCGAGGATCGTAAACACTCCCGGTGGCAGGTTTCGCTCCATTGAGCCACAACCCCAGACGGCCAATCGATCCAGGGATTGTGCTTACTAATCCATGGATAGCCCAAAATTACTCTGGAGGTAGAAGGTGTCACAAAAAACACAATCTCCTCCCTGTGATTCCCAGACACAATCAGTGTTAAGGGCTGTGTCTGGCGTGTGATTAATCGAAGAAGGGTGCCATCTAGTGCCCGTACCCTCACTGGTGAAGGAAGAGCCACTAGAGGGAGCCCTACTTCTGTAGCCCATCTGCTATCAAGCAGATTCCCTTCCGACCCCATGTCAATCAGTGCTGGGGCTTGAAGGGTTAAATCCCCACAGAGGATCACAACTGTGATTCGTGCGGATTTTCGTGCAGTACCCGCGTGTGTGTTATGGCCCACCCTTAGCCCAGTTTCTAAGGGTGAGCGTTGGTGTTTGACCGCTTGGGGCATTGTTTCTGCAGATGCTTGTTAGAGCCGGAGAAAAAGCACTCTCCGCCGGCCAGCCTCCTCTGTCTGTTTTCTAATTTTATTTTGGCCCTGCTCGTGTCCATAGCTTCGTCAGCAGGGGGAGCTGTTGTCACACGGAGCACTCGGGCTCTGGAGCGTGGGGAAGGCGGGGCTGCTTCGGAACGGGAAGGGAGAGGGGCGGCGCGTGCCCGGCCACGTCCTTCATCTCGCTCCGTCAACGTTCTTCCAGTCGGTTGTCTAACCGTATAACCAGATCTATAAGCCCATCTAAATCCCGCGGCTCATCCTTAGCCACCAGATGCTCCTTCAGGACTGACGACAGTCCGTTTATGAAGGCGGCGCGGAGTGCAGCGGTATTCCAGCCGGACCTCACAGCCGCTATGCGGAAGTCGACCGCATACCCAGCTGCACTCCGACGCCCCTGTCTCATTGACAGCAGCGTCGTAGAAGCAGTCTCGCCTCTGTTTGGGTGATCAAAGACTGTTCTGAACTCCCTCACAAACCCAGTATAAGAGGTAAGGAGCCGTGAATTCTGCTCTCAGAGCGCCGTAGCCCAGGCGCGTACCTCGCCTCGAAGCAGATTAATTACATAAGCCACCCTGCTGGCATCCGACTCGTACAGCACGGGACGCTGTGAAAAGACGAGAGAACACTGCATTAAAAAGTCCGCTCACGTCTCCACACAACCCCCGTACGGCTCTGGGGGACTTATGTATGCTTCAGGGGATGGTGGGTGGGGTCATTGAATGACCAGTGGAATGTCTATATTCGACACCGGGTCAGCAGGAGGAGGAGCTGCAGCAGCGCCCTGAGCGCGCGCTTCCACCTGCGCGATGAGAGCCTCCATTCTATGATTGAGGATGACGTTCTGCTCGGTCATTAGATCCAACCGAGCAGTAAAGGCGGTGAGGATTTGCTGCAACTCACCAATCACGCCTCCTGCAGATGCCTGTGCACCCTGCTCTTCCATTGGCTGTTCAACTGGTGGTTGACACACCTCAGGATCCATGACGTTGGCCGAGATATCCTGTTGGGGAAGTGTAATGACACGGACCCACAACAGAGGGCGCAAATGAGCGGTCAATGGGTAGTCAAATAAATACAATTTATTGTGGCAAATGTGCACAACAGGTCGAATACTATTTTTAGACAGTCAATTACAAATGTCAACAGGTGACGTGTGGGCAGGTCCGAGGGTAGGAGACGCCTATCCAGAGAAGAGCCGGGGCCCACAAGGTTCCGCCGCCAACGAAGACCTGCAGCAAACCGAAGCGGCCAAGTCCCGAGTCCCCAGGTGGCCTCTACTTCAGCTGGCAGATCTGGTACTGCTGGCAGGAACAGAAGACAGGTTAATGGTGGGTGTGTGCACACCCAGCAGAACAATCAGCAATTCAGTTCAGTTCCTTTTGTGGGAGAATCTCCACCTCCGACACAAAAACACAGTAGTGCGGAGCCTGATAGCTACTTATCCGTTTTGGCGTGAGGGGTGAAGAACGTCATTCCTACACGGACCACAAAACTCAGCACCAGCTGAAAGCAGTCACCAGGATCTCCTGCAAACACTCAGAAAAAGATCACGTGCGTACGGCACAGTCAAAAACGGCTGAAAGGTTACCTGAGTGGTAAACTGATATCTCGGCAGAGATGTGGTGTCTCCTCCAGTCTTATATGGGATGGGATGATAATGAGATGATTTCTGACACCTGGTAGTCCTGGCTCCTGGGTGGTGACTGCGCCCTCTGGTGCCTGAAACCCGACTACAGGCAGGGCGCCCTCTGGCGTTGGCCAGCAGTAC
The DNA here is from genome assembly GCF_902500255.1 of Thalassophryne amazonica. Classification (NCBI taxonomy): domain Eukaryota; kingdom Metazoa; phylum Chordata; class Actinopteri; order Batrachoidiformes; family Batrachoididae; genus Thalassophryne; species Thalassophryne amazonica. The sequence goes on from NC_047113.1 coordinate 28,718,607, forward strand.
CTCCTCTTCGGGCAGCCCACATAACATAAATTTGTCCTAACTGATTACTGTTCTTGGGTCTCTGTTCTTGTCATTACAGGTCAAGCCTATTTTCATCTTGTTTTTGGTTAGACTGTCTAAGATGCATACATTAATTTACCTAGTGACATTGATGTCTCTGGGTCATAGCCTATGACATCAGCAGATGCCTGGGGAGAGGTGTTTGGAAATGCTGATATCTTTACTGAAGAATGAAGGACCAAGTTTTTAGGGTTCTGGTGCTTCCCCTCTTACTGTATGGTTGTGAGATTTGGACACTAACTTGTGACGTTAAGCAGTGTCTGGATGGTTTTCCTACTAGGTCTCATTGGAGGATCCTTGAGTGGAGCTGGAATGACTTTATGTCAAACATGCTGCTACATACGGGTAACGCAGATGAGAAGTATCACTTGTGTTGTGACAGAATGTCAGCTACACCATTTTGGCCATGTGGCATGTTTTTCTGTACCACATGGCCAGCATGCAGGTGTCTTAGTGGGGATGGACCGGTTGTCTGCCTGGTGATTATCATGTGGAACCTAGGGTGGTTCCATGGTGTGGTGGATGTGGCAATGCATGGTGCTACTCCAAGACTTGACTTAGCTTGCCTAAGAAGTGCCTGGTACCTGTTTGTCTAATACCATAGGAATCAAACCCATTCCAGAAATGGCCAAGAGGGTGCAGGTTTATATGTAACCACCAGCTCCACCAGGTGGTTTCACTTATTAACATCACTTTAAGCAGATGGGATGACTTCATCAATTAAATCACCTGGTGGAGTTGGTGGTTACAGAAGAAAAAAAGAACCTGCATCCTCCTGGCCTTTTCTGGAATCAGTTTGGTGCCTGTGGTCTACAGTATACCATTCACTGGTTATATGATAATTCTATGTTTTATTCTGGAGGAATGTTGAATTTGAAGGTATTTGTGACAGGTCTTTGATAATTCGTATGCCTACTGTGATATTTTTACTTTGTTTTAATGTTTAATTGTACTGTGTATATATTTATGTAGTTTTACCAGTGATTGCGCCTAATAAATCACATCAAATAAGTGCAATCTTCCATCTCTTGCTAAAGTCACAATATGCTTCCTAAAGCTTTTTGTTATGTCTTTCCTCCTTTTCAGGCTGTATGAGGGGAAGGAGCAGGCAGACTTCGAGGAGTCGCTAAGGAGACTTTTTGAGTCCATCAACAACCTGATGAGAACAGACTACACAACCACTCTCCTACTTAGGGTAATCATGCTGTTTCACCTTGCACCCACAAACCTTCACTACTTAGCATTCCCCTTTTTCCTTTCTACAGATTCACATTTTTTTTTTTCATTTAAACTCAGTTAGATGCAAATTTATGCAGAAAAACAGGCAGCCCAGAAACAAAATGAGCAGATGTTTAGAGTCCTTTTGATGGCAGACTTACTGTAGCTTCTGTGCACTTTTTGAATTATGAAGAGTTGTTTGTTTTTTTTGGCTTCTTTACGACATCAGGTTGCTGCTCTGAAGTACCTCCCGACTGTCCTGCCTGATGTCGAGAAAGTATTTGACGCCAAACTCCTCAGGTGAGGCTGTCTTTGCTGGAGCCTACTGAGAAAAAATATAGACGCTTTCAGCTTTGCTCTGCTTTGCCATTGTTCTTTGTTCACTGACCCCCATCGTTCTGCCCTCCACCCCCGTCCCATTGTGTCCGAGCCTTACCTTCTTTATCAGCAGATAGCAGTCTTGTCAAGCTGGCGGAAAGACAAGGACACACTCAACACACGGTTCCTGGAGTGAACTGACATTTTTTTCACTCAGCATGTCAGCCCCAGTGTGAAACCATCAAATAAAACAGCCTCTTGAACCTCATTACAAGCTAGTCCAAGTCTATTTTTTCACAGAGCACAATGACTTCCAGTGGCTTGTTTAACCTCTACTTGCGGCAGAATCAATCTACGAGGTCTGTCAATAAAGTATAGGTCCTTTTTATTTTTTTCAAAAACTATATGGATTTCATTCATATGTTTTTACGTCAGACATGCTTGAACCCTCGTGCACATGCGTGAGTTTTTCCACGCCTGTCGGTGACGTCATTCGCCTGTGAGCACTCCTTGTGGGAGGAGTCGTCCAGCCCCTCGTCGCAATTCCTTTGTCTGAGAAGTTGCTGAGAGACTGGCGCTTTGTTTGATCAAAATTTTTTCTAAACCTGTGAGACACATCGAAGTGGACACGGTTCGAAAAATTAAGCTGGTTTTCGGTGAAAATTTTAACGGCTGATGAGAGATTTTGAGGTGATACTGTCGCTTTAAGGACTTCCCACACTGCGAGACGTCACGCAGCGCTCTCAGGCGCCGTCGTCAGCCTGTTTCAAGCTGAAAACCTCCACATTTCAGGCTCTATTGATCCAGGACGTCGTGAGAGAACAGAGAAGTTTCAGAAGAAGTCGGTTTCAGCATTTTATCCGGATATTCCACTGTTAAAGGAGATTTTTTTAATGAAAGACGTGCAGACGGATTGCAGCGTCGGCTCGCAGCCGCTGCGACGCTCCACCACAGGAAAAACACATCTGTTGGAAGCCTTAAGGACAAGTTGGAACATGTCCAGCTGTTAAACAATTTCTCATATACTTACTCCACTGAAAGCCATCAAAAGCCGCCTGGATTTTACAAATGGTTATCAACACGGAGGTGTTTTTCCTGTGCCGCCACACCGCGCCAGCTGCGTCCCGACGCGCGGACCCGTCTGCACATCTTTCATTAAAAAAATCTCCTTTAACAGTGGAATATCCGGATAAAATGCTGAAACCGACTTCTTCTGAAACTTCTCTGTTCTCTCACGACGTCCTGGATCAATAGAGCCTGAAATGTGGAGGTTTTCAGCTTGAAACAGGCTGACGACGGCGCCTGAGAGTGCTGCGCGATGTCTCGCACCGTGGGAAGTCCTTAAAGCGACAGTATCACCTCAAAATCTCTCATCAGCCGTTAAAATTTTCACCAAAAACCAGCTTAATTTTTCGAACCGTGTCCACTTCGATGTGCCTTACAGGTTTAGAAAAAATTTTGATCAAACAAAGCGCCAGTCTCTCAACAACTTCTCAGACAACGGAATTCCGACGAGGGGCTGGACGACTCCTCCCACAAGGAGTGCTCACAGGCGAATGACGTCACCGATAGGCGTGGAAAAACTCACGCATGCGCACGAGGGTTCAAGCATGTCTGACGTAAAAACATATGAATGAAATCCATATAGTTTTTGAAAAAAATAAAAAGGACCTATACTTTATTGAAAGCCCTCGTAAATATAATTGTTAAACAACTTCCACATACCGACTGTGTTTCAACCTGCTTTTAGATTGGACATTTCAGACCATTTATTTGTCCTCGACTGCTCCTAGAAACAAGCTTTTATCTTTTTTCCCCCCTTTTCAGCACAACTTTACACCTTTAGCTCCCTCCTCCCTCCCCCTTTTTTTTTGCTTGGGGATCTGAAGATACAGTGAAAAGTAAGTCCGTTGAGTTGCTCCCTTGTTTGCACTTGGGGTCACCACAGCAATTACAAGGTGTATTTGCATTTTGAATTGGCACACGCTTTACACCAGATGGCCTACCTGATACAGCTACATGTTACATGGAGAAATGTGGCAGGGGTGGGGCTTCCAGAAAGTATTCACAGCCCTTCACTTTTCCCGCATTTTGTTATGTTACAACCTTATTCCAGAATGGAGTAAATTAATTTTTTTCCTGAAAATTCTACTCACAACACCCCATAATGACAACATGAAAAAGTTTTTTTTTTTTTTTTTTTTTGCAAATTTATTAAAGATAAAAAACTAAGAAATCACATGTACATAAGTATTCCCACCTTTTGCTTAGTACTTTTTTGATGCACCTTTGGCAGTAATTATGGCCTCAAGTCTTCTTGAATATGATGTGACAAGCTTGGCGCACCTATCTTTGCTCAGTTTTGCCCATTCCTCTTTGCAGCACCTTTCAAGCTCCATCAAGTTAGATGGGGAGCATTGGTGCATAGCCATTTTCAGATGTCTCCAGATATGTTCAAATGGATTCAGGACTAGGCTCTGGCTGGGCCACTCAAGGACATTCACAGAGTTGTCCTGAAGCTACTCCTTTGATATCTTGGCTGTGTGCTTAGGGTGATTATCCTGCTGAAAGATGAATTTCTTTTTTAATAAATTTGCAAAAATCTCAACTCCTCAACTTATTTCACATTTTCATTATGGGGTATTGTGTGTAGAATTCTGAGCAAAAAAAGTGAATTTCATCCCTTTTGGATTAAGGCTGTAACATAACTTGATGTGGAAAAAGTGAAGTGCTGTGAATCCTTTCTGGATGCACTGCATCTGCTTATTGAGTTGGCAATGCTTTATGCCTGATGACTTCCCTAATAGGACTACAGATGCAGGTTGAGAATAGATACGAGTGGTTTGGAACTGGGAACCTTCTTAGGCCATCAGCCACATGGACACACATGTACTCCCCAACAACCCAATAAATGTTGTATCATTTGATAGCTTATGATGTCTAGTTTACAAAAATAATGTAACAGTAAAAATACTGGGAAGCACTATAACATATGACACCATTGGATTACTACCATTAACCAGCCTATTACAGAATTTAAAACGGTCAAAGAATGTCATTACAGTGGAGTAGGTGGATTGTTCAACCTTCAACATGGGTGTTTGTATGAAGGAAAATCCTCTGATCTGGAATGAACCTGAAAGATACAAGAAGCACCTAGTTTGTGCATCCATGATGTCAGGCACTTGTGAAATGGCCAATATCTTTGTCAATATATGTGTGATTTGAATAATTTTTGTACAAAATGAAAGCTGAAAAGTCACACTTTTGAATGATATATAGATTTTATGCAGATAGTTGTAGAGATTTTCATTGTGCTAAACAGCTAAACCTTATAGTCTCATTTTTGTGCAAGTATTTTCATTTTTCACAGGGTATCATACTTTAATCAAGTATACCTTTTGACACAATAAAGCTGTGCACATATTTCAAAATGTAGTCGATTCTATCTAAAGGCAGCGGTCATTTGGTGTCTTATATGTCCCATTTGCTTAAAATCAATCAATCAATAAATTTTTTTATATAGCGCCAAATCACAACAAACAGTTGCCCCAAGGCGCTTTATATTGTAAGGCAAGGCCATACAATAATTATGTAAAACCCCAACGGTCAAAACGACCCCCTGTGAGCAAGCACTTGGCTACAGTGGGAAGGAAAAACTCCCTTTTAACAGGAAGAAACCTCCAGCAGAACCAGGCTCAGGGAGGGGCAGTCCTCTGCTGGGACTGGTTGGGGCTGAGGGAGAGAACCAGGAAAAAGACATGCTGTGGAGGGGAGCAGAGATCGATCACTAATGATTAAATGCAGAGTGGTGCATACAGAGCAGAAAGAGAAAGAAACAGTGCATCATGGGAACCCCCCAGCAGTCTACGTCTAGAGCAGCATAACTAAGGGATGGTTCAGGGTCACCTGATCCAGCCCTAACTATAAGCTTTAGCAAAAAGGAAAGTTTTAAGCCTAATCTTAAAAGTAGAGAGGGTGTCTGTCTCCCTGATCTGAATTGGGAGCTGGTTCCACAGGAGAGGAGCCTGAAAGCTGAAGGCTCTGCCTCCCATTCTACTCTTACAAACCCTAGGAACTACAAGTAAGCCTGCAGTCTGAGAGCGAAGCGCTCTATTGGGGTGATATGGTACTACGAGGTCCCTAAGATAAGATGGGACCTGATTATTCAAAACCTTATAAGTAAGAAGAAGAATTTTAAATTCTATTCTAGAATTAACAGGAAGCCAATGAAGAGAGGCCAATATGGGTGAGATATGCTCTCTCCTTCTAGTCCCCGTCAGTACTCTGGCTGCAGCATTTTGAATTAACTGAAGGCTTTTTAGGGAACTTTTAGGACAACCTGATAATAATGAATTACAATAGTCCAGCCTAGAGGAAATAAATGCATGAATTAGTTTTTCAGCATCACTCTGAGACAAGACCTTTCTGATTTTAGAGATATTGCGTAAATGCAAAAAAGCAGTCCTACATATTTGTTTAATATGCGCTTTGAATGACATATCCTGATCAAAAATGACTCCAAGATTTCTCACAGTATTACTAGAGGTCAGGGTAATGCCATCCAGAGTAAGGATCTGGTTAGACACCATGTTTCTAAGATTTGTGGGGCCAAGTACAATAACTTCAGTTTTATCTGAGTTTAAAAGCAGGAAATTAGAGGTCATCCATGTCTTTATGTCTGTAAGACAATCCTGCAGTTTAGCTAATTGGTGTGTGTCCTCTGGCTTCATGGATAGATAAAGCTGGGTATCATCTGCGTAACAATGAAAATTTAAGCAATACCGTCCAATAATACTGCCTAAGGGAAGCATGTATAAAGTGAATAAAATTGGTCCTAGCACAGAACCTTGATGAATTCTAAAACCTGACTGAAACTCTTCAAATAGACCATTCCTCTGCAGATGATCAGTTAGCTGTTTTACAACTACCCTTTCAAGAATTTTTGAGAGAAAAGGAAGGTTGGAGATTGGCCTATAATTAGCTAAGATAGCTGGGTCAAGTGATGGCTTTTTAAGTAATGGTTTAATTACTGCCACCTTAAAAGCCTGTGGTACATAGCCAACTAACAAAGATAGATTGATCATATTTAAGATCGAAGCATTAAATAATGGTAGGGCTTCCTTGAGCAGCCTGGTAGGAATGGGGTCTAATAAACATGTTGATGGTTTGGATGAAGTAACTAATGAAAATAACTCAGACAGAACAATCGGAGAGAAAGAGTCTAACCAAATACCGGCATCACTGAAAGCAGCCAAAGATAACGATACGTCTTTGGGATGGTTATGAGTAATTTTTTCTCTAATAGTTAAAATTTGTTAGCAAAGAAAGTCATGAAGTCATTACTAGTTAAAGTTAATGGAATACTCAGCTCAATAGAGCTCTGACTCTTTGTCAGCCTGGCTACAGTGCTGAAAAGAAACCTGGGGTTGTTCTTATTTTCTTCAATTAGTGATGAGTAGAAAGATGTCCTAGCTTTATGGAGGGCTTTTTTATAGAGCAACAGACTCTTTTTCCAGGCTAAGTGAAGATCTTCTAAATTAGTGAGACGCCATTTCCTCTCCAACTTACGGGTTATCTGCTTTAAGCTACGAGTTTGTGAGTTATACCACGGAGTCAGACACTTCTGATTTAAAGCTCTCTTTTTCAGAGGAGCTACAGCATCCAAAGTTGTCTTCAATGAGGATGTAAAACTATTGACGAGATACTCTATCTCCCTTACAGAGTTTAGGTAGCTACTCTGCACTGTGTTGGTATATGGCATTAGAGAACATAAAGAAGGAATCATATCCTTAAACCTAGTTACAGCGCTTTCTGAAAGACTTCTAGTGTAATGAAACTTATTCCCCACTGCTGGGTAGTCCATCAGAGTAAATGTAAATGTTATTAAGAAATGATCAGACAGAAGGGAGTTTTCAGGGAATACTGTTAAGTCTTCTATTTCCATACCATAAGTCAGAACAAGATCTAAGATATGATTAAAGTGGTGGGTGGACTCATTTACTTTTTGAGCAAAGCCAATAGAGTCTAATAATAGATTAAATGCAGTGTTGAGGCTGTCATTCTCAGCATCTGTGTGGATGTTAAAATCGCCCACTATAATTATCTTATCTGAGCTAAGCACTAAGTCAGACAAAAGGTCTGAAAATTCACAGAGAAACTCACAGTAATGACCAGGTGGACGATAGATAATAACAAATAAAACTGTTTTTTGGGACTTCCAATTTGGATGGACAAGACTAAGAGACAAGCTTTCAAATGAATTAAAGCTCTGTCTGGGTTTTTGATTAATTAATAAGCTGGGATGGAAGATTGCTGCTAATCCTCCGCCCCGGCCCGTGCTACGAGCATTCTGACAGTTAGTGTGACTCGGGGGTGTTGACTCATTTAAACTAACATATTCATCCTGCTGTAACCAGGTTTCTGTTAGGCAGAATAAATCAATATGTTGATCAATTATTATATCATTTACCAACAGGGACTTAGAAGAGAGAGACCTAATGTTTAATAGACCACATTTAACTGTTTTAGTCTGTGGTGCAGTTGAAGGTGCTATATTATTTTTTCTTTTGAATTTTTATGCTTAAATAGATTTTTGCTGGTTATTGGTAGTCTGGGAGCAGGCACCGTCTCTACGGGGATGGGGTAATGAGGGGATGGCAGGGGGAGAGAAGCTGCAGAGAGGTGTGTAAGACTACAACTCTGCTTCCTGGTCCCAACCCTGGATAGTCACGGTTTGGAGGATTTAAGAAAATTGGCCAGATTTCTAGAAATGAGAGCTGCTCCATCCAAAGTGGGATGGATGCCGTCTCTCCTAACAAGACCAGGTTTTCCCCAGAAGCTTTGCCAATTATCTATGAAGCCCACCTCATTTTTTGGACACCACTCAGACAGCCAGCAATTCAAGGAGAACATGCGGCTAAACATGTCACTCCCGGTCCGATTGGGGAGGGGCCCAGAGAAAACTACAGAGTCCGACATTGTTTTTGCAAAGTTACACACCGATTTAATGTTAATTTTAGTGACCTCCGATTGGCGTAACCGGGTGTCATTACTGCCGACGTGAATTACAATCTTACCAAATTTACGCTTAGCCTTAGCCAGCAGTTTCAAATTTCCTTCAATGTCGCCTGCTCTGGCCCCCGGAAGACAATTGACTATGGTTGCTGGTGTCGCTAACTTCACATTTCTCAAAACAGAGTCGCCAATAACCAGAGTTTGATCCTCGGCGGGTGTGTCGTTGAGTGGGAAAAACGGTTAGAGATGTGAACGGGTTGGCGGTGTACACGGGGCTTCTGTTTAGGGCTACGCTTCCTCCTCACAGTCACCCAGTCGGCCTGCTTTCCCGGCTGCTCGGGATCTGCCAGGGGGTAACTAACGGCAGCTAAGCTACCTTGGTCCGCACCGACTACAGGGGCCTGGCTAGCTGTAGAATTTTCCACGGTGCGGAGCCGAGTCTCCAATTCGCCCAGCCTGGCCTCCAAAGCTACGTATAAGCTGCACTTATTACAAGTACCATTACTGCTAAAGGAGGCCGAGGAATAACTAAACATTTCACACCCAGAGCAGAAAAGTGCGGGAGAGACAGGAGAAGCCGCCATGCTAAATCAGCTAAGAGCTAGTAGCTACGCTAAGCTAGCGGATTCCTAAAAACACGCAAAGTGAATAATGTGTAAATAATTTAGAGGTGATTCAGCAGAAGGAGTGCTTTAGTTAAGGCACGTAAAGATTACACTGGGAAACAAATCGTAATCTAGATAACTAGATCAATCTAACTGCGCAGATTAAACAGCTAACAGATACAGAAAAACACAGCTGTGCTCCGGAACAGGAAGTGATACAATACCGCAGTGAGAGTCAACCACCAGAAGAGGCCAAAGATGATGATTTGGTAACTCTTTATGTTGTGCAGAGAAAAGATCAGATTTCATGATTGGACATTTTCTTTTGACTAAGGTAGATCAATAAAATTGCTCATATGTCACATTGAGTCCCAATATTTTTACTGTTACCAGTTATTTTCACTATCTAGACATCCTAAGCCAGTGGTGTCCAAAGACATTCCAGAAAAGGCCAAGAGGGCTGAAAAGAAAACCTGCACCCTCTTGGCCCTTTCTGGAATGTCTTTGGACACCACTGTTGTGAGCTTTCTAATGATACCAAATTTATAGAGTTGTGTGTACTCGTATGTGTGTGTGTGCTACTGTGCTGTTGACCTCAAACTTGTATTGACTTCACTTGACTTTCCACGTTCAGTTTCAAACATGATCATACCCATAATCTTTCTCTTGACCATTCTGTGACATCCGTGTATGTTTTTGTGCATCTACTATGGCAACTTATCCACATCTGCCAGTTCATTCCTATGGTCGGATGATATCGGTACAGTGTCACCGAGGTGCCACACATATACACATATTGTGTTTTTCAGCCTTTCTTTCTCCTTGTTGCACACAGGTTTACTCATCCTTTTTGCCTCCCTGTACTGTTTTGTGTGCAACTGGACAAACACACGTGTGTAAGCACACCGTCGATGAATGACCTGAACTTGAAAGCGAGGTCCCCTTTGCATTCTTGATCAGATTTGCCTCAGGCAGAGTTTCCAAAAGTAAGCTGTGTAAGCTGTGTGAATTAGAATCAGTGTGCATGAGATGGACATCAGAGCTTTGTCTCTTCTCCTTTGCAATTGCTCCTGTATACCTAGCAAACTTGCCTGTTGAGTGATGCCCAGAGTGGTACAAGCACAGACAATGTTAGCTCTGCATGTGTGTTGTTTGTTGTTCTTGTCCTTTGCATGTCCGCAGGGTGGAGGTTGACATTTTGAGTTTTAATTAGATTCAGCTCTGGTGATTAGTCACTGAGTCACTCACACTAGTATCTCCTGGTGCAAACCTGAGGACATGAAATGTGGTTGTCTTGTTTGAAATTAAAAGCAGAGGTGATGAATTTCATATATATATATATATATATATATATATATATATATATATATATATATATATATATACAGGCATTGACAGCTATGGAGGCTGCAAACAAAGTACTTGTGAGCACTTGTTTTTCCGAGTGTTTTTGGTAGCGTTTACATAGCCTTGAGGAAATTGTCCCAGCGCGCTGTTGAATGGAATGTAACTGCTAACATTAAGAATGGCGTTGCAGATTAATTGCAAAGTTTACATGTGATGTCTTGTTATGTCCACTCACTTATAAAAGTGATAAATGTTAATGTTGATGCAGTCATGGTAAAAACAGCAACCGCTCTCCACTGTAACAAGACTTAGAGCACGTGCAGGTCTATTAGTCATAAACGCAGCCTGTTAAAAACAGTCTCTGTTAGTGGCTCTGCTTTGTGTGTGCTTGTAAGTGCTGTCATTGATGTAACTGAAAAATCTAAGAAATACATCTGTGGGATCAGGCAGCTTGAAAAACATTGGCAGTTACTATGATGGGTTTAAAACTGTGTGCTGCTCCGGTAAATGGCAGACTACGCACACATCAACATCCAAAATCTGACAGACTCTCTCAAAGTAAAATAAAAATACCAAAGACTACTATCTCTACTGGGGAGAATGAAATACAAAAGGAAAAAACTGAACAGGGCATTCACCAACTTGTAGAATGATTTCCAAGATTAAATATGTAAAGTCCACACCATCAAAGAAGTTGTCAGGCATGCATCATGTGCAGTTGCCAGAGAATAATATCAAGGGCCGCGCCATCAAAGAGGTCCTGACCAGCACAGTCACGCATGGATGGTGCGTGATTACCAGCCGGAGAACAATGTCCAGATCCACGCCGTCCTCCTGTGAACAGATGTCCTCAATGGTTCCGCTCTATTAGAGCCCATCTCTGTGCACCTGATTTAGAAGAAGAAGAAGGAGGAGGAGTAAAAGGATAATTGGAGCTGGTGCGGAGAGATGTGTCCATCCCACTGATCATGAGCCACAGTTGCTGGACTCTCTTGGCCACTTCCAAAAGCAGCGTCTCTCTCCAATCATCTCCACTATTTTGGCAAGCTTCCACGGCAGCTCCGCTGTCAGCTCCGCACAAAGTTCTCTCACGATTCTGGCACATTAGATAGGTAGTCCATTATCTCCTGAAAATAACATATTCCAACTTTTTTCCACTGCAAGAAATACATCTGTATGTTCAGGCAGGCTGTAAAAACAGCATCATGGTGGAGTTTCAGATTCATACACACATAGCTGATTAAAAGAGCCTCATGGAGATTTTCCATGTGCACATTCACAGCGGCAATTATAACGAGGTTTAAAATAGCATCCTGTGACACAGACAGCAGACTCGTACGTTAGGATCCAAAATCCGACAGACTCTTTCAAAAAGTTTAAAGCATTTTGGGGTGAAGTGTGTCGTCTCCTCTCTGTATAGATCAATGAACAGGGTGGCGAGCAGTGCTTGTGTGCAATCGCAAACTGGTAGCAAGTCTTGAAGTGCCTAAAAATCACATATTCCATACTTTTTCCAAACATCTGCACGCAGGTCCACTGATGTGCCTGAATGCTGAGTCATTCCTGTCATATGAATGGTTAGTAGTTTCATGATTTGATGTTGCAGCGTTCGTTTCACTCTGTTTGGTTGCCATTCTGCGTTTATTAAAAGTGACGTTGCCTGCCGAAAAATACAGAGAGTTAAACGTTTTCCGGAAATATGCCTGCTTGACTCGTTAAGCAAGAGGTTTAATTAGCAATAAAACACATCAGCGACCACTAATCATGACCGCATGTGCACGGATAAACTCGCAATCACGACTACGTTGATGTTGTGTTGTTGAACGGCAAGTTTTAAAACATGCGACACGTGCTTTAAATAGACTTATTGCATATTTAAAGCAAAGCAATTTGTTTGTGTATTTAAAAAAAACACGGTGCTGTGTCGCTCTGACTGAAAAAAAAAATCTTTATTTGACTGATTCTTATCGGATTTGATCAGAGTTTTCATGTATTCGTCAACAGGGTGCACAACGGATTTATCAAAGCAGCTTTTGTAGATAAACCACACTCAGCGGCCCCACACAAGGCTGGTTTTTCCACAGGCTGCTGTCACAATGTGCATGCACTGCTGGGAAAGCTCCGAAACTTGTCCAATTTGGGAAGGTTATGGTGGATCTGTGTTGTCCACTGTTACCCAGTATGAAGGTCCCACGTTCATTTCTGGCTTGGTCCTTTATTTCTGGAGTTTGCATGTTCTCCACGTGTTTGCCTTGGTTTCCACTGGGTGCTCTGACTTCCTCTCACCCCCAAAGACATGCAGGTTCGGTGTGTTAAAATCTCTAAATTGACTGCATGTGTGATTGAGCTTGTTTGTCTGTGTCGGCCCTGCAATAGCCTGGTGGTCTGTCCAGGTGGTACCAGTGACTGCTATAATAGTCTCCAGACCCCTGTGACCCTTAACTGGAATAAGTTGGTTCAGAGCATGAACAAATTATTAAAAGTGCTACTGTAGTCTGTGTGGTTTAATATATGTAGACAAAGACAAAGTGAGGTGCCGACAGAACAATAAAGACAAAGGCTTTGCCACAATCTAAGCATTCAATCTTTCTAAGTGGCATCAGAGCTTGCAACCAGCTCATTTAATTATTCCAAAATTGAATTTGGGCCACAGGATGACTGAAACCTACATCTTCATTAAAGCATGTTTGAGCATTAGGTTAATTTGTTTTCATTGTGCATCCACTGCTCTGCTTAGGTCTGCACAATGACGCAATCACTGCTCATCAGAGATGCATATTTTATTAACTTTTTCATTGAAAGGCAACACAGTAATCCATAGAAATTACTCTTGAAAATGTTTTGGATAAATATTGTTTTTCAGCAAAACCTGTAGCTTTTTTTTTCTAATGGTCTACCTCACTTTCACTTTGCAGTCAATTGCTCCATGACTTTTATTCCTGTATCCCGCACGAGAAACTGCAAAAACAGAAGGTGGCCTCCATGAATGAAATTGTGAACAGCAAGCTCTTCCAGAGACAAGGTAAGAGTGACTCTCACCAGTCCATGGTCTTGATCGTGAAGAGCTGACCAATGATGGGCTTGAATTTAGTGCTGTAACCAGTCACAGTTTGTAATGAACAAAACCAGCCTAACTTGCTCTTTGTGAATTCCTGCAGGTATTAGTTGCTTTTTACTTAATGTGACTGAGATCACATTAAAAAGTCTTATATGCAACAAGCAATTACGCGAAGCAAAAGGATTGAACCTGCTGTACTTTAGGGCCCCTTCACACATAGTGCGAAGTTTGGATGGCATTTGGACAAAAACGGTGAAACAGCGCGAAACGGTTCAAAATTAATACACCATGAAACATTGCGCAAACGGGCTGGCCTGCACGAACCCGATGCAAGAGTTCGTGCACGCGCCGGTGTCTTTCGGGCAGGAACACACAGTGCCAGCTGTGGCACATCGTGCCGCTTATGTGGAGGAAATATAAAAAAACCAGTCAGTACCTGTGGGACCACATCGCGCCGCTTATTTGGAATGAAAAAAACAAACAAAAATAAATACGACCCACTGGATGCGAACTTGCACCATCCGAAAGCTCTGATTGGCAGTCAGAAACTTTACCACTCAGCTACCGAGCTGTTCTTTGAAAGCTGCGGGAATCTGCCTCATATCAGGAAGGACATGGAAGTATTACAGAAAAAATTAAAATCACACACCATATAAAAACACCGCATTTATCAAGTGAGCAATACAAATATGATCCATCTGTTCCTCTGTAAATGACCCGTGGTCACTGACATACAGTCATGAAATGACATGAATGAGAAGCATTTCGCTCATCTCATTCATCTCCACATTTGTTGGCGTGTCTTGTGGACGACGTGCCGCAGGACACTGCATCATGTGGAATAGAGCTCACGTGGGTGACGTGACAGTGAGATCCCCTGCTGCTTGTGCTGATCTGATGGTCCATTTCAACCTGGGAGCAGCCTGTCCATGTGTGCGCCTTGTGCGCGTTTGCTCACTGCAGCATGTTGCCACAGTGATATATGTTTTTATTTACGTCCACTTGATAGCAGCAAACACACACCTCCTGTAACCACAGTGCACACACCAAAGCCACACTCATGTGGGACTTAGACAAATTTCTCTGTGAGTACGAAAGTGATTGTCTGCAGTCTGCTGTCGTGCCAAGAGTGCGACTGGCCACACATTTTCTAAGTGCCATGCGAGCGTTGTTAGAAGTGTCACTTGGAATTTGGCTGGCACCTGCTGTGAGAGGGTGCGATGGGTTCGCACAGCGCACACTTTGTCTTTCAGGCGCTTGTGTGCGCAAATAGTTGTAGCAACAGGTGTACGAAGCATTGGAGGCAGGGATGATTATCACACGGTTTGCACACCATTCCTGCGTCATGCGCACTAAGTGTGCACTTCGTCCAAACTATGCGCTGTGTGTGATGGGACCCTTAGGGATGTTCTTTGCTCTATAGGTCTTATCTTTATACAGAGCAGTTGATAAAAGTATTCACTAGTGCTGTCAGAGTAAGGATTCAATGTGGATAAAAGTATGAGCCAAATGGTGAAAGGACATTATATTGATTTTTATGTGATTTCATGTGTTTTTTGCAGTTGATGGGGCTCACTCACATATTACCACATTACTATCAGACTTATTATTGAAACATTTGTCATTACTTTAAAACATTTAAAGTAAACCTTTTATTTTCTGAACTTATATTTCCTTGATAGTAGTACATGAAGACAGTACAGGCTCCACCAATCTGACATTTGACCCCATTGACCTTGACCTTCACTCAAATGATTGACCTTTGGCTGACCTTGCCAGGGCACTTCTGGAATCCACCGAAGTGGATGTCACATTTGGTACAAATTGGGCTGAATTTCAAATAACTGGACATATGCCAAAATGAATTCTTTAAGGGCAACTTTCAGATCAACCTTCAAGATTGACTGAAATCAGCAGAAGAACCAGGGAGGAGTCTGTCCACAAATAAGCAGACATGACTTTGGGCCAAGTGATTGACTTTTGACAAATCTGACATTGCTGGTCAATTGTGGAACCCACCTCCACATGTGTGGCAGGTTTGGTGCAAATCAGAGTGAAAATCTTAAATTTTGTCCATGGAGCCCAATGACATTGATCCCAGTCTTTGGTAAATTTGACTTTGTTCGGGCAATTCCAGAACCCACCTCCATATAAGTTCTAGGTTTGGTGGACATCGGACCTGTGACCCTGATAACCTTGACCTTTGCCAAAACAAACCCTTTAAGGGCAATTTCAAACTCAGACATCATCCACATACCAAGACCAGTGGAAGTCAGGCCAAGGACCTGAGAGGAGTACAGGGACAGACAGACAGACAGACGGACAAACAGACAGACTGTTTTTAAGTTTTAGTATGATGTTCTGCTTCCACTAATATTCAGTTTAAATGTCACTGTGTGAACTCAGTTTTCATCCACTTTTTACAGTTAAATATTGTTCAGGCTTCATTTGAAACATCCACATAATTTCACAGTTCCATGAGTGTGCTTGTAAAAGTGCATGACAGTATAAACAAAATTTCAGCCTGACAGCTTGTTTTTATCATCTGTGACGTGTAATGGAAACCCATATATGAAGTCTGTACTTCGTGAGAGATGCCTAATGAGATCGGCTACACTCTGTGTGACACACCCACGTACTTTGTGGTTGAAAGATGGAAAAATCCAGCAATCTCAAAATATCAGTTTATAAGACGACAGATGAACGATGTTTGCTTGCTGAAGAGATGAAATGACACCATTAAAACATGGATATGTTGAAGTGTCAAAAGCAGTCTCGTCTGCAGGAACTATTTTCCATGATAGATGTACAATTTTTAAATGCGTGGTGTGGCCATAACTGTCAAAAGTTTGATAAAGGAGACAATACTGTATGCTAATATTTGCAACGTAATAGCTGTTCCACTTGTTTTGTAACCTTCTTCTTTCCCCAAAAGCATTGAACCTCTGTCCCATCCCACCTTATCAAAAATCAGCTCCAGTGACAACAGTTAATATATTAGTATATCAATGGTGAGGACAGCTTCTTTTGTTGAAGCTCCTGAAACATTTCAAACAATTTTTCATCAAGAGTTTTCAATCGGATTTACCTTCGTGTTGCGTTGACATTGATTCACCAAGCAGACAGAAATGTTTGGATCTTTCACGTCAAGAAAAAACCACACACGCCATTCATGCTTCAGTAGATGTTAGCGGTGAAATGGTAGAAAATAAATCAATTTTAATGTCACAGGCGATACCAGCTGTTTGCCAAAGGAGAAGTCATTCCTTCTTAATATTTCAGACAGATCAGACACAAAGTGCTTTCAAAGCTTACAGTTCCACTGTTATTAATGTGTCATTTTTTTCCACATTCTACCTCTTTCATTTTTAAATGATTTCCATGAGATTTGACATAATTGACTGGAACACTTACTTTTTCTTTGTATCCCCTGGCATTTTGCCTCACCCATTTTCCATATATTAGAATCTACCCTCTACCTCAGCTCAGTTCTATTGTGGTTTTCTAATTTGCTTGTAATTTGCTGATAAGAGGTGGATTTTGTGCAAAAGACCACATTGCTGAGGATAGATCGGGCTAATATTGTGCTGCTGGATAATACAGATGTGATAAAAGTGCTTGTAATTGGCCCTCCGCAGTGCAACCTGAGGGATTTCTAAGATAGACCGTGTGATTGGGGTAGATAACCTGTAGTGTGAGAAAAATATCACATTGAGTGCAATAATTATCAGTGGCATTTCTGCATCTCTGCATCAATGCATTGTCATAGAAGAAGAAGAAACAAGTCATACGCAGGCCCTGAAGCCCAATTTAATGTATTTATACAGGGCCAAATCACAACAGAAGTCACCTCAAGGTATTGCAAACAAGTAAGGACTAAACTTTACTCAACCTTTGAGCAAGCACATAGGCAACAGTGGTAAAGAAAAATTCCCCCAGATGTCTTTTTGATTATAGGAAGAAACCTCAAGCAGACCAGACTCATTGGGGTGGCTATTTACTTTGGCCATACTCAGAAAAGCAAAACAATGAAATAAAAGCAACAAATTGTCAAACATTCAGAAACAAAAGTGTTGCAGCTGCAGTATGTACCAATATTCATATTAAGTCCAATTATCACAATGAATGATTTTTCATAACACAATGAAGAGGTGAAAGCAAAGTTTAATTAAAGTGGATTACAACTGGTGAGTCAGTGATTCACTCAGTAGCAAGTTTTTGATTACATGACCCATAGGCGCTCTCCAGATATCAAATAGCTGGAAGGATGGATGGATGGATCTCTGACATGTCATCTATCGATACAGATCCTCCATGCTGCTCTTTGACTCATGCATGGATTACAGTAGATGGATCTCCTGGTCTTGGTGGTGTCTTGTCACCTTGGCTCACCTTTTGCAGCTAGTACAGCTACTGCTCCACCAAGCAGGATCCCAGAAGGAGAACAAATCAGAAAGCCCATTGCTCCCAGTGCTTTTCCCTGAATACCATAGCTTGAAGCATAAGAATCTGCAGTTCCCCTTGGATGGGATGTTAGTCCATCACAGGTGATTTCCCCAGTCTCAGCTGGTACCCTTTTACTGCTGGGTGGACTGGGACAGCACAAATAAACATATATATATATAGATCATTTAAAAAGAAAAAGTGCTTTTCAAGAAAAAGTCAGAACAGCAAAAGATTCCCAGGTTCATCTACACACACACACACACACACACACACACACACACACACACACACACACACACACACACACACACACACACACACACACACACACACACACACACACACACACACACACACACACACTACCTACCAGTGGTGGGCACAGTTCAGATAATCCGATAACAGATAATTATCGAAGATAATGTTTTCATTATCAGATTATCTTTTTAGATAACTTTAAAAACCATTATCGGACTAATATCTTCCAATAAATTTTTGTCTGATAACTTTTAAACCGATAACTTAGTAAACAAAGCTGAACAGCAGCAAACATTTTTAAAATCAGTTGAGCACCTACCTGTTAAAAGTTTCCTAACAGATGTATAGTTCCACCCTCTGCAAACAGAAGAGAGCTGCTTCCAGGAGAAATCACTCTATCCTCTACAAGCAAAGTAGAACTGGTCACAAAAATATTTAACTTATGGTTCAAATTTTAACCAAACTAATTTTGGACAAGTTATTTAAAATTACTGTCATGTCTGAAGTTTTATAAAGTGAAAATATCAGATATATGTTTTATTTTTAAAGTAATGTGCTAATTTGTAAGGTTTTAGTGAGCACATGCTGTGCCCAACAGTGCATTATGGGTAGGATAGGGTAATCTCAGTACGTTCACGACAGGACAAATGCATTTCAGACACTCTCATCAGGCTCCACGGACATCAGCATTAAACTCTAGTGCCTAAAACTCTGGTGAATATAATCTCTGGGTTTATAGACGTTATTGTATTATTATTGTGTATATATATATATATATATATATATATATATATAATTTAGAAGGACCTTGAAACATGTTTCTCAGTATTTTCCCAATAGTTGCTTGTGGGAAAGACTAATGATTCAACAGAGTAAAGCCAGATTTATTGGCGGTGATCATAATGAATATATTTTATTCATCAACTCACATTTCGTAAACACTGTGATGAACAAAACCTACAAAAATCATTCGGGATTGTTATTTGGGAGACTTTATATATTGCAGGTAATGGTGTTAGTATATCCATAATGTATGCAGGAGAAAGACAATTTAAACATTCAGTGCCACTTTATACTAGATTCTGTACTGCACTGAAGCCACTGTAATGCTTTTTACACTGGAGTGATATGCTCTTACTTATCCACAAGTGTCTTGTACAAGGACAAGGAATCAAATCCAGGTCTACATATTGGTATCTCAACGCCTGTCACAGTGAACAGCAAAATCACTTGTTTGCATTTGCATCAGACTGACTGATGGCACAATCTGGATGTGAGTGTGCTTGTGCATTTCAATGTTTTGGCAGTGGTACGTGCTTTTGGGTGGGTCCACTGCTTTTCAGTGTCTCTTTCTGCCCTTTGTAACAGTGGGTCTACTCCTCTATCCACTACTGCTGGCCAAGTGAGTACTCAGTCCAAGCTTTGGTCTTTTGGTATTGATTCTGGCACAGATGATTGATTCCCAGGGGCTGGGGTGACAGGCTCACCCCTCTGGCCAGCTGTCAACATAGTCACACTTTGTCATCAAGAAAGGAGGGGAAGACGGGAAGAGGGATAAAGTGATAAAAGGTATCCAGAGCAGAAGAATAGGGATGACAGGGTGGACAAGAAAAAGTAGGATGGCGGTGAAAACAGGAATTGTAAGACATCATATTTGGTAAATAAATACATGCACTTGAATTAGGCCTGGTACCACTGGGGAGAGGATTAATTGTGCATGAATTGAGTATGCAAAGTACGGGCATTCGTTGTCGTCAACAACAAATATGGCCAAAAATGACAAAGGTCCCAATATGAATTACGGATATATTAATAATATATAGCAAATATATGATGAACAATCACGGTTGTATAACGCATGTAGTGAGGAAACGGATCCTACGCATTGCGATTATCACGGCAGTATTATGGGTGTTTATGAATGCATCGCGCATGTGTTGCACGGTCCAGCTGCAGCTTCCTCTGTGATTCAGGAGGTGATTAGAGCCGTTTTCAACAGCCAATTTGCAGAATAAAATGATTAATCCACCACAAAATAATTTTTTTAATATACGCAGCATCTAGCACAGAGCGTGTGGCAGCTGGTAGAACAAAGAACGGCGTCCAGCTGTGAACACAGCGCATCTCCTTTGCATCCGCCGCAAATCAGATGCAAAGCAGACGTAATAAAAACGCTTTATTCATGGCCAATCTGTATGCAGTCGCTACAACTTATTTTAGTTCATGATGTGGACATGATGGGCACGCAAAATATCCGTTTTACACACTGTCCCAGTCCGCTGCCAAGTCGCAAATCCCTGTCAGTTGCGGATATCAGCAGATGATGGCAAATATACAGCGCATAGATTGAGTATGTATTGTGTATGTATTGTGTATGTATTGAGTATGTAAGGCGGATGTCATCCGCAGCCAAAATTTTGTGCAGCTCAAAAATCCTGGTAACGGAAAAACGTGCCTCTGCGGATAATTGAGGATGTGTGCGGGTGTCAACCGACTCACACAAGCATGTTTCACAGATATTGCAGATGTTAAGCGAATATGAGCCAATTTTGTGCGCAATCCATACGCAAATTCTCCTAAACACCAGTGGGACCGGGTCCTAAGAGACAGATGACTCCCTTGTAGGTAATAAAAAGATTGTTCTCTCCAGTTATAAAGTGAATTGTATTCATGCATACGCTCATTTAAAGGCTGCCGTTTTTAGGGTTAGGGTTAGCGTTAAAATGATGGTCCCCATTTGAAATATAACACTTCAAAATGCAACATTCAGGATCTGGGGTGAAGAAGAGTTAGCAGAGAGACCAAAGGCCTTGATGAGAAATAGAAAGATCCTCAGAAATAATTACAAGATAATGAAAAAGAGAGCAGACAGGGATTGGTAAACTGGGCACTGGACAAGAAGTGCAAATAAGGGAATGATGAAATTGATAGATGACCAAGAAATCATGTTATATGACTGTATTTATGTGGCTCTCTTCCATCTCGTGCAGATGCTCCAAATGATTTACAAAAATTCCTCACATTCACCCACAGGCTGATGCAGGGTGCAGCCATGCGAGGTGCTCAAGTGCACACAGAGAGCAACTTAGGGACTAATGTCTCATTTCACCTTACTGTTTCTGTAATATCTATAATATGTTGGAACCTGTATGGTGGAGCCTGTATCGAATACCATCATTTTTGAAGGAAGTATCATGTTACCATGTAATAAATGGCTTCTTGCAGAGCAATCATAAGTAATTGATAAAATATACAAATAGGAAACCGATAACATCAAGGATTACAATTTAGACTTCAGAATAATTTCTTTCTTCTATGTTAAACATTCACCACATGTCTTGCCATAGGTGTATGATGATATACAGTATATCATATTGTGAAGCAAGTGTATCATTACACCTCTAATCTGTAAATATGCAAACCACTCCATAGTGTTCAACGTGAAGAAATGCATTTCTTCAGGGCCCCTTCACACATAGTACGAATAGTACAACTCAGGGCTACTCATGGCGAAACAGCTCGTATGAGTGAACCACAAAAACATCACGCTGACGGGCAGGCGTGCACGATCCTGGTGCGACGGTTTGTGCAAGCGACAATAAAATAAAAACCAGCTGTGTAATTAGTGAATATCACTGGGTTGATATAAATAATACATAAAAAGCATGTGTCATGCACGTGTGCACGACACATGCGTGACACATGCACCACATTTGTGTGGTTTTTCGCATCTCCACAGTTGTTGGCCACTTAGACACATTTCACATCCAGCTTGACAGTGATCATCTGCTGACTGTTTTCGTAATGGCCACGCATTTTCTAAGTGTCAAACGAGTGGTGGTAGATGTTCGTGTGTGTCAGCTGGAATTTGGCCGACAGCTGCCGTGAGAGTGTTCAATTGGCTCGCACAGCGCACACTCTGTGTTTCAGCCACTGGTGTGGGCAAATAGTTGTAGCAACAGGTGTACGAGGCATTGGAATCAGCTACGATTTTACACGTTTTGCATACGATTCCTGCTTCATGCCCACTTTATGCGCAATTCGACAAAATTTGCACTGTGTGACAAGGGGCCCTTACAGAGAGCAAACGATCCACGAAAGGCTAATTTTGTACATTTTCCATCATCCAGTTGTGTGGAATACATGCACAGAGCACTATGGAGACAAAAACAAGCAACAGGAGAATCAACTGCAAATCATAACTCATATTCACAATGTGTTAAACTCCATGAACTAGTTTCTTTTATTTTTATACAGCTACACTATT
Organism: Thalassophryne amazonica; assembly: GCF_902500255.1. NCBI lineage: Eukaryota > Metazoa > Chordata > Actinopteri > Batrachoidiformes > Batrachoididae > Thalassophryne > Thalassophryne amazonica. Next base: position 28,741,201 of record NC_047113.1, read on the forward strand.
TGACTCTCAACAGGAAAGGAGATTGAGATGCTCACTGCTATGCTGATGATACTTAGTTGTACATGCCGATAACTGCTGGTAATCTCATACAGATCAAGACATTAGAGCATTGCCTTGCTACAGTGAAAAGCTGGATGTCTAGCAATTTCTTACTTTTAAATTCGGAGAAGACTAAAGTGATGGTTAATTAAACCATTACTTAAAAAGCCATCACTTGACCCAGCTATCTTAGCTAATTATAGGCCAATCTCCAACCTTCCTTTTCTCTCAAAAATTCTTGAAAGGGTAGTTGTAAAACAGCTAACTGATCATCTGCAGAGGAATGGTCTATTTGAAGAGTTTCAGTCAGGTTTTAGAATTCATCATAGTACAGAAACAGCATTAGTGAAGGTTACAAATGATCTTCTTATGGCCTCAGACAGTGGACTCATCTCTGTGCTTGTTCTGTTAGACCTCAGTGCTGCTTTTGATACTGTTGACCATAAAATTTTATTACAGAGATTAGAGCATGCCATAGGTATTAAAGGCACTGTGCTGTGGTGGTTTGAATCATATTTATCTAATAGATTACAATTTGTTCATGTAAATGGGGAATCTTCTTCACAGACTAAGGTTAATTATGGAATTCCACAAGGTTCTGTGCTAGGACCAATTTTATTCACTTTATACATGCTTCCCTTAGGCAGTATTATTAGATGGCATTGCTTAAATTTTCATTGTTACGCAGATGATACCCAGCTTTATCTATCCATGAAGCCAGAGGACACACACCAATTAGCTAAACTGCAGGATTGTCTTACAGACATAAGGACATGGATGACCTCTAATTTCCTGCTTTTAAACTCAGATAAAACTGAAGTTATTGTACTTGGCCCCACAAATCTTAGAAACATGGTGTCTAACCAGATCCTTACTCTGGATGGCATTACCCTGACCTCTAGTAATACTGTGAGAAATCTTGGAGTCATTTTTGATCAGGATATGTCATTCAAAGCGCATATTAAACAAATATGTAAGACTGCTTTTTTGCATTTACGTAGTATCTCTAAAATTAGAAAGGTCTTGTCTCAGAGTGATGCTGAAAAACTAATTCATGCATTTATTTCCTCTAGGCTGGACTATTGTAATTCATTATTATCAGGTTGTCCTAAAAGTTCCCTGAAAAGCCTTCAGTTAATTCAAAATGCTGCAGCTAGAGTACTGACGGGGACTAGAAGGAGAGAGCATATCTCACCCATATTGGCCTCTCTTCATTGGCTTCCTGTTAATTCTAGAATAGAATTTAAAATTCTTCTTCTTACTTATAAGGTTTTGAATAATCAGGTCCCTTCTTATCTTAGGGACCTCATAGTACCATATCACCCCAATAGAGCGCTTCGCTCTCAGACTGCAGGCTTATTTGTAGTTCCTAGGGTTTGTAAGAGTAGAATGGGAGGCAGAGCCTTCAGCTTTCAGGCTCCTCTCCTGTGGAACCAGCTCCCAATTCGGATCAGGGAGACAGACACCCTCTCTACTTTTAAGATTAGGCTTAAAACTTTCCTTTTTGCTAAAGCTTATAGTTAGGGCTGGATCAGGTGACCCTGAACCATCCCTTAGTTATGCTGCTATAGACTTAGACTGCTGGGGGGTTCCCATGATGCACTGAGTGTTTCTTTCTCTTTTTGCTCTGTATGCACCACTCTGCATTTAATCATTAGTGATTGATCTCTGCTCCCCTCCACAGCATGTCTTTTTCCTGGTTCTCTCCCTCAGCCCCAACCAGTCCCAGCAGAAGACTGCCCCTCCCTGAGCCTGGTTCTGCTGGAGGTTTCTTCCTGTTAAAAGGGAGTTTTTCCTTCCCACTGTCGCCAAGTGCTTGCTCACAGGGGGTCGTTTTGACCTTTGGGGTTTTTACGTAATTATTGTATGGCCTTGCCTTACAATATAAAGCGCCTTGGAGCAACTGTTTGTTGTGATTTGGCGCTATATAAATAAAATTGAATTGAATTGAATTGAATTGAATGGTCCTTGGTCCAGGGAGACATCAACATCAGTTTGACCAGCAAATGCTTAACTTAGACTCATACATCATGCATCACTCTAACAAAGTGAGGAACCTTGGGGTGATGTTTGATCCCACATTGTCTTTTAGCATACACATCAGAGTAATCATAAGGACTGTTTTCTTCCACCTTCGTAACATAGCGAAGTTTCATCCCATCCTGTCTGTGGCTGATGCAGAGACTCTGATCCATGCATTTGTCTCTTCTAGACTGGATTACTGCAATGTTGTATTCTCTGGTTTACCGCAGTCCAGTATTAGGGATTTCTAATTGGTTCAAAATGCTGGTGCCAGAATTTTGACTAGAAGCAGAAAGTTTGACCACATTGCACTGATTCTGGCCTAGTTTCATTGGTGTTTTGTCTCTGTGAGGTCTGATTTTAATGTTCTACTATTAATTAATTAAATTATTCATGGATTAGCGCCTCCATACCTACCTGACCTAATTACACCCTATGTACCGGTCCATGATCTGTGTTCTCAGGATGCAGGACTACTTTGTGTACCTTGTGGAATAATCTCCCTACAAAGATAAAACAGTCAGATTCCATAGAGACAGTCAAGTTAAGAGTAAATACTAATTCATACTGTTAGCAATGAAACAGGTCTTTGCCTCACTGTATCTAAATTCTGTTAGTGAAGCACAGGGCTAGCTGCCGGTGACCACCTCAGCAATCTCTTTGCTTCTCTGTTGATTTACTACTGGTGAATTAATGCCTCAGGTGCAGAGATTTCCAGCCAACTGTTTCTGCACTTTCCCTCTCTGTCCGAGGCACTGACAACACCAATGACTGATCCTGGCCCTGCACCCCAGGGCGCTGGAGTGACATCTGAATGCCATGCCTGTTGTTTCTTCAAAGTTAAACATGTCCTGCCCTGCAGCCTACCAGTGCTGGACATGGATGCTTATGTATTGGAAACCCAAGGTGGACTCGCTTTTATTTTCATTTAAGGACTCTGTGTATCTTGTGCTTGTCTTTCTTCAGTTTGTAAAGAAACTGTTGTACAATCTGTAAAAACCCTTGTAACTGTCAAAATGGCCTAAGCAGTGGGTCATCCCTCTGGGTCTGGTCTGCTTGAGGTTCTTTCCTCATTATCACCAGAGGGAGTTCTTCCTTACCACTGTTGCATGTGTACTTGCTCAGGGGGGTTGGTAAGGTTAGATCTTACTCATGTGAAGCGCACTGAGGCAGCTTCATTGTGATTTGCTGTATAAATAAAATAAAATAAATTGAATTGAAAGGAATGGATTTGGAGGAACTAGACTGTGAGCTTGCAAAAGCTTGTTATCTTACCACAACACTAAGTTCATGGCACACAGCGCATATGGAAATCCACTGCAAAAGTTAATTTTTTTCAATGTGCTCAAGGAAAATTCCAGACTGAAAATAAAAAGGCAGAAACTCACTCTTACATTGGTTATCACAGGAGCTTCTATAGAAATAATTGGGTAAATGGTCTTCAAGGACACACACACAGACCTATGTCGAAATGAGGCATAAGGACAAGGGACCTCAGTTAAGTGATTTTACTCTCTGATGGGTGTTCAAACTAAGGATCCTCTGAGTCACTAATCATTTTATCAGTTTAGATCAGTGTTTCTCAAACTTCTTCAGACCAAGCACTACTTAAATAATAATACAAATAAATCTATCTATCTATCTATCTACACACTAGCTGAGTCGCCCATTCTATGCACAGTTAATAAAGAAGAATTTTAGCCATGTCATTGTATATTTCATGTCACTTTAGTTAAGGTGTAGTATGTTGCATTGCGTTGTGTGTATGTTGTCATCGTTAATGTTCATAGAGCAATTTGTGACATTCATGAGACTCAAGTGAATGATGATAAAAGGTGATAGCATGTCATATCACTGCAATGCTCTGGCATGACGTACACAGCAGGTACATTTTAATTGAAAACATGCGTGCCTTAACTCACACGCGGAATTCCGCTCCTCTTTCCATGACGAAAACTCCTGTAACAGTGGAATGTGCCGTTCATTTCTAAACTGGACGCTGTCTTGATCCGGTATGTCGTCTGACTAGCACAGGAATTGTGAAAAGACGTGGACATCAGCACTTTTTCGGCACAGAGACAGACGTGCGGAGGAGTTCTGCGCGTCGCGGTGGAGCCGCATGGCGCAAAGCAACGCCGTGATGAAGCCTCACAGGACATGCTGGGGCATGTCCAGCTCATGCTCAATTTCTCGGATAATCATACGACTGAAAAGCAACCGACAGCCGTCTGAAATCCACCTGAAAGCCGTCCTGTGAGACCAACATGGAGGTGGTTTTGTGCCGCGTAATGAACGGCTCCGTGGCACGTCCCTCTGCTTTTCTTTCCATGAATAAAACTCCTGTAACAGTGGAATGTGCCGCAAAAGTGCTGATTTCCACGCCTTCTGCCTTTTTGTGAAAGTTAGATGATGTCCCGGATCAACAAAGCCTTCACGTTGGAAATGATCTGGCTGTTTCAGCGGGGTTTGAGCCTGTTGATCGGCGCTCGGAGTGCGGCGTGCTCTCAGCAGTTGTGGGCGGTCTTTAAACTGTCTGGATCACTCCTTAATCTGTGTAATCCCCATAAAATCGTCCCTGAAAGCCATATTAATTTTCCGAACGGTGTCCACCTGGAGGTCTCTCACAGTTTCAGGAAAAACTTGATGCAGCAAAGCTCCAAATCGTTCAGACATTTATTCGCAATAAAAAAACGACGAGGGGGGTGGAGCACTGCTCACACAAAGCCTGCTCACAGGCGAATAACGCAACCGACAGGCGTGAAAAAACTCTTGCATGCCCACGAGGGTTCAAGCATGTCTGATGTAATCACACGTGATTCAAATCCATATGGTTTTTGAAAAAAATCAAAAGGTCAGATACTTTTCTAACAGACCTCGTATATATATGTATGTGTGTATATATATATATATATATATCTATATATATATGTATGTGTATATATATATATATATATCTATCTATATATATATATATATATATATATATATATATATATATATATAGGTCTGTTAGAAAAGTATCCGACCTTATTATTTTTTTCAAAAACCATATGGATTTGAATCACGTGTGATTACATCAGACATGCTTGAACCCTCGTGGGCATGCAAGAGTTTTTTCACGCGAATTTGCGCGCACGTCTTTCATTACAAAATGTCCTTAAACAGTGGAATGTCTGCATAAAGTCCTCATGCCGGCCTCTTCTGAATCTTCTCTGTCCTCTCACGACATCCTGGGTGAATTAAGCCTTAAATTAGGATGTTTTCAGGTCGAAACAGGCCGACAACGGCGCCTGGAAGCGCTGCGCGACGTCCCGCTCTGTGGGAAGTCCTTACACCGACAGAAACACCGCATAATCTCTCATCAGCCGTTAAACTTTTCACCGAAAACCAGCTTAATTTCTCGAATAGTGTCCACTTGGATATTCCTAACTGGTCCAGAAAAAACTTTGATAAAGCAACGCGCGCTGTCTCGAGCAGCGTGTGAAACAAAGGAATTCAGCCGAGAGGGCGGGACCACATCTCACTCAAGGCCTGCCCACAGGGAAATGACGTCACCGACACCCGTGAAAAAACTCACGCATGCGCATGAGGGTTCAAGCATGATTGATGTAATCGCACGTCATTCAAATCCATATAGTTTTTAAAAAAAATAAAAAGGTAGGATACTTTTCTGATAGACCTCATATATATATGTATGTATGTATGTATGTATATATATGTATATATATATATATATATATGTATATATATATATATGTATATATATATATATGTATATATATATATATATTTATGTATGGTGGACTGCCTAACTCACCAAATATCCAAAAACCATAGGTCTGCTTACTACTCCATCAGTATATTACATCCCAATGGACCACTCTTTGGGAAAGGGTGGTTTAGATGGATAGAGAGATGCTGAGAGATAGAGACACAAGAGACGAAAATAAATTTCGGCCTTGTATTCCTATTAAACTGCCAAGAGCTGAGTAAAGTTTAACACTTATTCAGTCTCTCAGATACATTACTTTCTTCTCAGTCACCTGTGACATCTTGAACCTCCACATGCTCTGGTGTTGTGCTTATTTTGTATTTGTTAATTGATCCATTTGTTATGTATCTCCAAAGGCAGCCTTATCAAATGAGGCTGACACTCAGTCTAATTGAGACACATTTTAAAATAGGATGCTAATCAGAGACCTTGTATGCTATGGTAACACTCACCCAAGAAGCTGAGATATGCAGAACTGATAAATTATATATTTATAATGGCTAATAGCCCCCGGTGTCGTATCACTGCACCACAATACATATTTTATAATCTGACCTGTCTGTCTGAGCAGGCCTGCCAAGCTCAGTCTCACAGGAAACTCTCAAAACCCTGACAGTGTAAGAGAGGAGAGCTGGATGCAGATGGTGTGAGTGAATGAATATGTAATTTAATGTATAGGCTCACATTTGAGTGACAGTAAACGGCAGTGTGCCTAAACTTTTAAATTAAAGATTAACAGTATAATATTAAAGTGCACCAAGCAAGACAATCCAACACAGAGCGAGAGTCCAGCAACTGTCATGTTTAATGTCATTCTAATATCAGCAGGTATGTGATTGTAGAGAGTTGGAGCAAAGCATGAAAAGGCCATAGATCCAGCTGACTTATTGTTTTTTTAGACTTTATATATTGAAAGTAGGCCCTGAATGTTGAAACACTCAAGCTCAAAGCCATATTTTAGTCTACAGCAAACAGTACAGAAGATGGAAGCCTTTTTATCTTACAGTTCTTAATAACATGACTTAAATGTCTTTTGTGAAATATGCAGGAAGCCAAATGAATGCTGTGGTCCAATTTTCTGGCTTTAACTTTCAGTATAAAGGAAGTGACTAGTGTAATATGGATTAAATTCACATGAACATCTTTGGGAAGGAGTGGAGGATTTGGAGATGGATCAGGGTTTGGGTAGGGCCCCTTCACACATAGTGCAAATACGTACAACTCAGGGTGACTTACGGCGGTAGAGCTCGTATGAGTGCACCACAAAAACTTGCCGCAGACGGGCAGGCGTACACGATGCCGGTGCGACAGTTCCTGCATGCGACTCTGTCTTTCAAGCAGGAACATAGAGTGAGCTGCTGCAGCTGCTCACACTATGTTCCATGGGATGAGGTGCACCACATCGCGCCGCTGATGTGGAGGAAAATAAAATTAAAAACCAGCTGTATCATTAGTGAATATCATTGGGCTGATATAAATAATACATAAAAGGAGACACAATACAGAAGCTGCTATTAAATGACCATGGTTAAATTAAAAAAAAAATGCCACTCACAGGATTTGAACCCACATACTCCGATTACCAGACAGAAACTTTTCCACTGCACTACAATCACTGTCTTGTAACAGGAATGTGAAATGGCTAAAATCAACAAGCAGATAAACATATTTTCTAAAAAAAAAAAAAAAAAAAGAAAAAAAAAGAAATGCGCTGTGATAACTGACCAAACGGCGTTTGGTACGATGTATTTCTGCTGATATGTGACTGAAAGTGGTGTATTTGTCACACTGTTGGGTTGTCCTGGTCCTCTGGCGCGCAGCTCTCAGCACTCACGGCCCGACACGCGTGTCCAGTCAGATGTGATATTCAGATCACCTTCTGAATGTCCACATGAACTGACGGTCCATTTTTAGGTATTTCTACACAAGCACACACACGCACGTGTCCATCAAAACACAGGACGTGTGCTGCAGCTGTGATGTCCAGAATCAGTGCTGTCCTGTCAGTGCACAGACCAAGATGTCACTCTGTGATCACATGAGAGATGCCTCGCCTGCCGCGGTGGTGTGCACGAACCACATGTACACATGTTGGGGGGAGCATGCAAAACACGCGCACATCAATCAGTCAATCAACATTTATTTATAAAGCGCTTTACAGCACCGACTGGTGTCCAAAGTGCTTAACATTAAAAACACAAATTTACAAAAATAAAACACATATAAAATAAAATTTTAAAACAACACATAAAAAAGAACATAAAAATAACAGAACATGTCACCTCCCCACTAAGTGTTAAAAGCCAGTTTAAATAAATAAGTCTTTAACTTAGATTTAAAAAGTGCTAGGTCAGGTATAGTACGTAACTCAAGAGGTAGCTCATTCCACAGTCTCGGGCCAGCTACCGCTAAAGCATGATCACCCCAGCGTTTATATATTGACCTTGGAACATCTAAGTAAAGCTGACCAGAGGCCCTTAATGTCCTACTGTAGGTGCGCAAAGTTAAAATTTCAGACAAGTAGGGAGGTGCAAGGCCATAAATAGCTTTAAAAACAAACAGGGGTTGTGGGGAGGAGCCAACACTCTGGCATGGCACATGTGCACTTGGCAACTTCACAGTCGCGGGGCACTTAGACAGATTTCATTGCCAGCTCGACAGTGATTGTCTGCTGACTGTTGTTGTGTTAATAGTGCGAATGGCCACACATTTTCTAAGTGCCAAACAAGTGGTGTTAGATGTTTGTGTGTGTCACCTGGAATTTGGCCAAAACCTGTTGCAAGAGGGATCGATGGCTTGCACAGTGCACACTCTGTCTCTCAGCCGCTGGTGTGCGCAAATACTTGTAGCGACAGGTGTATGAGACAACGACAATTTTACATGTTTTGCACACGATTCCTTCTTCATGCGCACTTTATGCACAAATCAATCAAATTCACACTACGTGTGAAGGTGCCTGTAAGAACCAGAGAGTGTCATATTTCACTGACTGATCTGGTATCAGTACAGTCAGTGACTTATTTATGCAGTCTTTCTTGATCAACCATTCATCATGGTAAACTCTCTAACGTAAATGATTACTTATCTGCAACACTTCTTTGAACAGCGGACCAAGAAACATCATGGTACAAATGCTTCACCTTATAAAACATCAGTCTCATGTTTCCGTAATGCACTGGAAGTTTCAATTGGTAAAGCACAGATTTAGAGATAGTAAAAGAATAAAGCCCTGGTCCCACCAAATAATGAATGATGAATAATGAGCCACATAGTATGTTTTTTTTGTACGAGTCCAGTTATTCAACAATCGTGGGAGAATAGTGACTCTGAAAGGCTCTTAGAGGCAGAATAGTCAGCTAATGAGGCTCATCTTTGAGCATGGCGCTAATTTCAAGAAGTTCAAAATTTAGCAACAACAGCATGGGGCATTTTGTGTATGAGGTACTAGGAGAACAAACGAGGATGTTAGAGGCATATTTTGTGGTGAGAACGAGGTTATTAGAAGCCCATTATCCGAGCACCTGGCAGCTACGAGGACAGGCTATTTTGGCTCTGCCCTCTTGCGCACTTCGTCGTGAAAATCCCACCTGTTTTGTGCGCTGGACACTGTATAATTAATCATTTTCTGTCACAGTTTGGCTGTTGCAAACACCTTTAATCACTACAGGAATCACAGAGGACTGTTTCTTCTGGACCTTTATTTTTCCTCTTTTGTGCGCTGAGGTGAAGAAGGTGTTTGGAACAGCCTAAAAGGTAATTATTTGTAATGTTTATATTGTACTAGCGTGGTAAAACAGTTGCATGGTCATTCCTTCTTTATAAGCATCTGTAAAAACATGTTTATGATAGATTTAACATCTTGTTATAATGGATGAGATGAGCTCAGCTGTGTTTGCAGTGGTGCAGTGACTCGCACTCAAGACGAGCATTTACGCAGAATGCCAGCGCACAAAAGAGTGATTTTGCAGACAATAATGGACAAACACAAAGTTAAAAGATGGATTACCGATGTCAAAATGACTGTAAGCTGCATAAGAAATAAAGCCAGCGAGAAGAGGCGCAGAGTCGACTGTCCAGGAACCTGTGGTTTGGTTCTAGCTGAGCTGGTTACGGATGGGATTTGTGTTAGTGGCTCAGTTTTATTTATTTTTTGAGGGGGTGGGAGTGATCCACACAGGTGTAGGTGTATATAGTTAAAGCGGCCACCTCATTGTGGTGTCTTTTTTTGGTCACAGAGACCTGGTTGCAAATGCAGAACTGCTGCATTTAATGACTCTGTAACACAGGTGAACTGCAGCCTGATGCATGGATGCGCACACCGGCTGGACTGTGCAGGAGTGTTTTTTTTTTTTTTTTTTGGACTGCGTTTAAAAAATCTAACATGTTGAATGGATGCTGTGAATTGAAAACCTACACTTTAAAGGGACCAATGGGTGGAGGGTTTGACCAAGCCCATGCCTAAACATGCACCAACGTCGCGTTACATGGCGATACATGGATCATATATGGCTTGACGTGGATCATATGTGGCGACAAGAGCCACTCGAGGCTGGACGGGGCTCAATTGACAGGTCAGTCCTGGCTGATTAGAGGCTTAGACCTGGCACATGCGAGGTACTTAGAAGCACATAGAGGAGCCTTAGTCGCGGATATGTGATAGATTTATACGTGGCTCATTATTCAAATAATAACTGAAATTTCTCGCTAATCCATACGTGGCTCATTATTCATGGCTTTATTATTCGGTGGTACCGAGGCTTAAGACAAGCTTAAATTGAGTGATGAAGACTGGATACAATGTACACACCTTGTGCTCTGCAGTACTACATACTCATATACAGTGTAGACTGTACAATGCATACAATTCTATAATAACAATTCCATGAAAAATAGCGCTTATTTACAGTGCATCCAGAAAGTATTCACGGCGCTCCACATTTTTTTATCTTACAGCCTTCTTACAAAATGAATGAAATAAATTTTTTCCCTCAAATTTCTACACATAGTACCCCATAATGACAATGTGAAAGTTTTTTTTTTTTTTTTTTTAGATTTTTGCAAATTTATTAAAAATAAAATAAAATAAATCTAAGAAGTAACACGTACGTAAGTATTCACAGCCTTTGCCATGATGCTCAAAATTGAGCTCAGGTGCTTCCTGTTTCTACTGATCCCCCTTGAAATGTTTCTACAGCTTAACTGGAGTCCACCTGGGGTAAATTCAGTTGATTTGACATAATTTGTAAAGACACACACCTGTCTTGATATAAGCTCCCACAGTTGACAGTGCATGTCGGAGTATAAACCAAGCATGAAGTCAAAGGAATTGTCTGTAGACCTCTGAGACAGGATGCCTCAAGGCACAAATCTGGGGAAGGATACAGAAACATTTCTGCTGCTTTGAAGAACCCAGTGAGCACAGTGGCCTCCATCATCCATAAATAGAAGAAGCTCAGATCCACCAGGACTCTTTGTAGAGCTGGCCGCCTGTCTAAACTGAGCGATCAGAGGTGAAAGGCCTTATTCAAGGAGGTGACCAAGAAACTGGATGGTAACTCTGTCAGAGCTCCAAGAGTCCTTTGTGGAGAGAGAAGAACCTTTCATGAGGACAACCATCTCTGCAGCAAACCACCAATCAGGCCTGTATGGTAGAGTGGCCAGAGGAAAGCCACTCCTTAGAAAAAGGCACATGGCAGCTAACCTTGAGTTTATCAAAAGGCGCTTGAAGGACTCTCAGACCATGAGAAACAAAATTTTCTGGTCTGAGAGTGAATGGAGTGAATGCCAGGCGTCATGTTTGGAGGAAACCAGGCACCATCCCTACAGTGAAGCATGGTGGTGGCAGCATCATGCTGTGTGGATGTTTTGCAACACCAGGAACTGGGAGACTAGTCAGGATTGAGGGAAAGATGAATGCAGCAGTGTACAGAGACATCCTGGATGAAAACCTGCTCCAGAGCGCTGTTGACCTCAGACTGGGGTACGGTACATCTTTCAGCAGGACAGTGACCCTAAGCACACAGCCAAGATATCAAAGGAGTGGCTTCAGGACAACTCTGTGAATGTCCTTGAGTGGTCCAGCCAGAGCCCAGACCTGAATCAGATTGAAAATCTCTGGAGAGATCTGAAAATGGCTGTGCACCGATGCTCCCCATCCAACCTAATGTAATTACTGCTAAAGGTGCATCAACAAAGCATTGAACATAGGGTGTAAATACTTATGTACCAATGATTTCTTAGGCTTCTATTTTTAATAAATAAAAAAAAAAAAATCATGTTATTGTGGGGTGTTGTGAGTAGAATTTTGAGGGAAACAAAATGTGGAAAAAGTGAAGTGCTGTGAATACTTTCCGGATGCACTGTATATAGCGGGAGAGGAGGTTTGGGCAGACTTCTGGGCAGATCCCCCAATCACACAGGAAAAATCCCTCAAGTACAATGGGTGAGCCTAGATAAACGAGGAGGGTAGAAGGAGGCAGGGCACTAACCTTAAAGTTTGTCAAACATTAGCCACATGGGGTGTGTAGCCAGTACACTCTGAGTACCGGTCCAAAGCTTGGATAAACGAGTAAGGTTGTGTCAGGAAGGGCATGTGATATAAAAAAAAAAAGCCAAAATAACCATTCAGAGTATGGTACCCACCTCATGCCCTATGTCTGCTGGAATGGGCTCTTGCCCCTGCCCCCTGACCCTTAATTGGAGTAAGCAGGTATAGAAAATGAATGATAACTATTTTTATATAACGCCTAAATAGATCCTTGTCATTTGATTAGTGGTTTGTATGTCATTTGATATTGATCATTCGTCCCATTTGCCATTGTGTTCCATTTACTGTGCAAATTTGGTTCCATTTAACATGGAATTTTGGTTGGTTCAACAAACGGTGGCGTTTGTTGTGGTGACAGACAACGATCTGAATGAGCTTATGGATGGTGCTCATTCTTCTAACACACATCTACACACACAAAAAAAAAAAAAAACAAATCCACCACACCTTAAGCCGTCTGGAGGCATTTGCAGTATTCGCTGGGACGTCTCTAGCTGAAGTAGAAATGCTGTCAGATGAAGAGCTTAACAAATTTCTGTCTCAATTTTTCATTGGAGTGAGGAAAGCAGATGGCAGTCTGTACACAAAGAAGTCATTGCATGGCATCAGCTACGGACGACATCATCAGGATTGTTTTTGAACTATCTGACTGTTTTTGCAATTTACTGAGAACAATTTTGGATTGATTGGGCTGCTATTTGAAGTTCATGTTGGACTCTTTGAAACAACACCAAAACGTAAGATCATTTTCTCTTAATTAAAATATCAAATGACAAGGCTCTATTTTAGGTGTTATGAATGTAATTAAGGTTTTTTCATTTGTGCAATGCTCCTTGTTGAATGGAACATTCCAACTCTTTCAACTCTTGAAATATTCTGACCATTGCACTCATAAACATTCATTATTTGTATAATATAGGGCTTTACCAGTCTAATAATAAGCCAACAATAAAATAATATATGCCGCAATAAAAGTATACAACATCAATGCAAAAATATCCTAAACTAAAGAGCCGATGATACAGAAAAAAGATGTGAATTATGTATGTTTTTTCCTCTTCAAGAGGTATTTTTCACAAGTGCAACTTACACTCAGGAAAATACAGTAAGTGTGCTATTGTGACTTTATTTAGCATATGCACTAAATGGACTGCATTTATATAGCACTTTTCCATCTGCATCAGACACTCAAAGGGCTTTACACTAATGCCTCATATTCTCCCAGATGTGAGGGTGCTGCCATGCAAGGTGCTCACTAGACCAAACAAAACCTCAGGCATGCCCCTGGGACTTTTTACACCTACCTAAGTGGGGCTCTGCCCCCACGTTGGGACCCTTGGCTTTAGACTATGTACCTCTATACTATGCAATAGGGGTAGTGGCCAAGTAGTTAATGCGCTTGGTTTCAGTGCAGAAGGTTCCGGGTTCAAATCCGACCCCTGCCACATTTCTCCATGTAATGTGGAGTTGCATCAGGAAGGGCATCTGGCGTAAAACCTGTGCCAATTGACCATGCAGATCCACCTTGGATTTGCTGTGGCGACCCCAAGTGCAAAAACAAGGGAGCAGCTGAAGGGACTTACTTACCTCTATAGTGTACAATAGATTCAAGGTATTTGCTCATATGATTTCCAATTGTGGTAGGGTGATTTACTAAATGAAACATGGTTTGTGTGTGTGTGTGTGTGTGTGTGTTCTGTTTCTCTGCAACGTGGTGATTTTATTTGTTCATGTGTTTGGCTTTCTCATGACCAGCTGCCCCAGAGGGAATGTTAGAAAAGATTGAGTTTTTATTTCAGTCTATCAGTAATGTTCCTCTGATTTGTTCAGCATACACTCCTGGGACTAAGACTCTTGGCAAGCGTATGCTTTATACACATGCACAAATGTTCACGGTACACATGTACAGTACACACATGGGGGCACTCACTTGTTCATCCTGTCACATGGGTTAATCTGGTTTTCAGACAAAATATATATATTTTTTACCAGGTACATTATGGCTGTCATGCCCAGTTCCAGGCTTCAGCCCTTATTTTTCCTCTTTATTTAGTTCTGTTCCTTTTGCCCCAGCCTTGTTTTATTAATTGCCTTCTTCATCGTGTGTTTACTCTATGTTCTATTTTTGCTTTGGCACATTCTTCTGTTACTTTTATTCTTCAGCCATGTTCCAGTTCCGTTCTAGTTTTGTTCTATCAGTCTGTGTTTTCATGGTTTATCATTTGGTTAATGTTTGCCTATTGTTTTTGCTGTTCTCATTTCTATTATGTAGTACTGTTATGCCAGGTTTTGTTATCACTTAGTTTCTGTTTTTCTTATAGTTTTGTCTGTCTGTTCCACTTGGTTTTGTCACAATGTGTTATTTCCCATGATTCTGTTTATCATGTTCTGGTATGCTTTTCAGTCCTGATCAAGTTTAGATTTGTGCTCATGTTTTCTTTGTATGATCTTTAGTTGTCATGTCCAGTTTCATTGTTATCACAGTCTCTTCTCTTCACTGCTCACTTGCACCTGCCTGTTATTCTCTCTTTGTCTGCACTCCTCTCAGGTCTCTAAGTTGTCATGTCCAGTTTCATTGTTATCACAGTCTCTTTCTGATCACTCATGTCCCACACCTGCTCTTTGTCATCACTGTTGGCCACGCCCCATTCATCTGTCATTTACTTGCCCATTTGTCACCGCCTTTCTGCATCTCTTTTGCCTCTTAGTTGTCACCTGACCACGCCCCCTTCCAGGCCCTTCCTCCTCCACGTGCACCTCATTATCTTATTAACACCTGTTCTTATTTAAACTGCTTCAGTTCACTTCCTCCCTGCTCATTTGTTGATTCATTCACTCACCAGCACTTTGTTTCAGTCCTGTTTTGCCAAGCCGTGTTTTTTGACTCTGCTCTGTGTACCGGATCCTGCCTTTTGCCTCAGCCCTGACAACTCTGTTTGCTCGTGTACTGACCCTGCTTGTTTTTGACCACGTCCTCTGTCTTGTCCCTGCCCGGTACTTTTGCTCCGCAGACTGCCTTCCTGTTACTGAACCCAGGTCTGAATTAAACCATCCTTTACGCATACGTCCTTTGGTGAGCCTGCATTTGTGTCCAGCCTCTGTCTGTGTCTCGCCTCTGCTCAGTCCTGTCAATGGCACAATTTAAGCAAATTATAATGGTGTCAGGCAGTCACACAGACAGACTGAGCACATCAATACTAATTATAAACAAGAGCAATCTGAGATTTCTGATGTCCATCAAGGGTTGACAAGGGCTCACAATAAAAGACGTGATTCACATTGTGACTGCGCATGTATCATTTCTGAGCGTCACCTGCAATTCATTGATTATCATCTCATTTCTGCTTAAAACTGCAATCCAGTCATCATCTATCTCTGTGACAAGATATCTGAAGCTTTTGTAGAAGAATAATTTCCACATAAATTCAGTATTATTTCATAATAAAAGATGGCAGACCAATCAGAGCGCACAGCAGCTGCTGCAGCTTCTACATCATTTCAGAGCGCCAGTAATGACCTGCCAATTATCACCTTGTTTTCTGCTTAAAACAGCCTCATTTCTGCGTAAAACTGACTTCAGAATTATTTATTAATAATCCCATTAATCCATTTGGTCTCTTTGGGTGATGGAGGCAGTGAACGCAACAGCAGCAGCGCACTGATCTCTTCCTCCATCTTTTATTATGAATTCTAATCCAATTACATTTGTTCCGCAAATCTGATTGGCAAATTGTATGAGATTTCAGACCATAAAATGTCGAGTAGACGGTGGCAAAATATTTGACCTTTTCCAATTTGATGTATAAAATGCCATTAGTGACTCATGATTTCACAGGAATCACTAATGGTGCTATCAGCTGAGAGCAACAGAAACTAGTGTAGCGACGATGATGCCAAAATGCGTGGATTTAATGGATTTAACTGGATTGATTGATGCATTTACTGTGAATTTAACTCAATGCATCTGATGAGAAGGAGAAATTTGTGGATCTGCTCACAGAATTTCCAGTTTGGCATGAACACGCTGTGCTCCGGTAAGCTTTGACAAGCAGACCACACCCTTTCATAATGATTCACCAACCGAATTATTTACAGAAAAATAAACCGTGCAAATGATGGAATTGGATTTGAATGGGAATAACCCTCGTGTCTGATTTGCGGACGTTCATGCTGGATTACCTTTGCAAATATTTATTTTAGATGATGACTAGAGTGTAGTTTTAAGGTGATAATCAGTGAACCGCAGCTGACGCACAGAAATGACGCATGCGCAGTGAAGGCAGGGTGGACCGTTCGGTCGGTGACACTGAGTCACCTCCAAAATTGAATTTCGTCTTCTGTGGCCTAATATCTAGCTGTGGTTAAAATGTCATCAAAATTTGTGCAGTAGTTTTAACATAATTGTTGTGAAAGTGTCGTGACACGGACCCACAACAGGGGGCGTTAATGAACGGACAATGGATAAGCCAAAAGTAACAATTTAATGTTGTGAATCGCACAATGACGTACAGACAATAACAATATGGTGGACTGTCAATCATACACAAAGTGACGTGTGGGCAGGCTCGACGATAGAAGACCCCACACAGCTTCCACCACCAACGGAGCTGAAGAACACTGGAGCCGCCAAGCCCTGCGCCCCAGGTGGCCGCTGTCTTCAGCAGTCAGACCCGGTACTGCTGGCAGAGAACAGAGACAGTCCTGATGAGTGTGAGTTCGCACACTCAGTAATCCCACAGTCTGTATACAGTTAGGAGGGAAAACCTCCACCTCCAATCACACACTCGTGCAGCTCCTGTCTAACCACTTATCTGGTTGGGGTGTGAAGCGAAGCCGTCGCTGATCACACCAAATGCCAATCCCACAGATAAGGCAACACCCACAGGAAAACGGCTGCAAAGAAGATCAGACTATTAGTCAGTGTTAAGTACAGCAGAGAACATCACCTGAATGGTAGCTGATTTCTCGGCGAGGAGGTGGAGTTGCAGTCCGGCCTTTATGGTGATGGTGATGAGATGAATGAGTGACAGCTGGTGCTGATGATGAGTGACAGCTGTCACTCTCAGTGGCTCCGGCGCCCTCTCGTGCTTGAAGCCCGCACTCCAAGCAGGGCGCCATCTGGTGGTGGTGGGCCAGCAGTACCTCCTCTTCAGCGGCCCACACAACAGTAATCCTGCTAACAGCCAGACACACAAAAAAATAAATGCCATTGATTTTATTACACCCTTGGCAGACATAAAAAGAACAAAAGATCAGTGAGTGCACTGAGAACACAGACAGACTGATAACTCTGTCATTTTGTTTCCCAAAGCTCGTCAGAGTCGCTGAATCAATCTCATAACCCCCTGCATGTTTTCATGCAGGTCTCCTCCGTGTGTACAGCTGAAGAAACACTGCAGTCGCACCTCCTGTATGTGTTACACACCCCACCCGGCAAATTAATTGAAACCCAGTACAATATGTGTACTGGGAGCCGGAGTATTTTTCACATCTGTGTAGTATCACCAACAAACAACCCATAGTCATTTGTACAAAACAATATAAAAGCCTTTTTTGTTTCACATCTTATTAATCCACATGAATAGCAGCAATCTCATTTAACACACTGCTTTAGCTCCTCTGCTGTGATTACTCAACAGTTTTTTACATCAGTGTTTGATGAATATGTCCGAGGAATGGACTGTACAGTTATTACTGTCAGGATTTAATCAGCGCTGAGTGATCTCAGTTGTCCCCACGTTCTCTACAAATCAACATTAGTGACAGGACAATTTAAGCTCCACTTAATGGGATTTTCTGGCTTCTAAGAAAGCTTAAGAGTACAAAAATATTACTATGTATCCAAGCAGGATCCGGCTATGAAGCTACATTTAACTCCACAGTAGGCTGTGTTAACACCTTAATTGAAGAAAATTTGCTCATAAACCACAATTTCAATTTGGGCCTTATCTTTTACCTATTGCGAAACAGTGCACAGTGCTCCACAAGTGTTGTTGCAAGTTTTTCATTTGCAAAATCGCCAATCACCCTTTTGAAGTAGCAACCGTATTTGTGCTTATCTGTGTGTCCATGGTCTTAAAATGAGGTGTGGTGTTGGTGCATTGCTCTTTTGAGACAGCAGAAAGTGTTGCGGTTTACATTTTCATGTACCTGTGGCTTTACTTCCTTTTCACATGCACTTGGACTTCCTGGTTCACGTGCGTGCTCATTTCCATGTTTATTGAGTCATGCCTTATTTAGCTGTACACAGCCTCTCACTCAGAATGTCTAGTTCCCATGCTTGTCTTCTTATGCTATTTCTCCGCATTTGACTTCCTGCTGCAGACTGTTGTGTTCTCCTCATGTTTTCTGAGTTAAGCCTGATATCTTTGGACACTGTTAACTGTTGTGTTTGCTTACTGTGTTTCGACTGTCTGCTTTGTTTCCTGGATCGCTTCTTTACTTGTTCCCACATGGAGACTTTTGCTCGGCGGACTGGTCTCAGTGTGTCCCCTGACCTTCCACCTGTTTATCTGGATTACTTCTTTGCTGATGCACATGAGTATTCTGAAATTCTGTGGACTGCTCACCTGTTACTCTGAAGATTTCTTGCTCTCTGGCTGTGAAAAAGTAGAGTTAGTTTTACCAACCTGTGTGGTTCTCTGTTCTGGGGTCACCACCCTTGCATAACCCATCACCGAAAGTGATTGTGACCGGCCTAAAGCCAGTCATCAAGTTTTTCTGCTACTTCAATATTGCAGTGTTAAGATATATCTTACATAGGAGGGTTTACAACATGCATGCATTCTGCTTGTGTGTATGGGGAGAGGGACAATTGTTGCTCAGATTCATTATTTTCACTCATTAACTGAAAACAATTTTTCAATTTATTTTTTCAGTTTATTTTCATTTATATAGCGCCAAATCACAACAGAGTTGCCTCAAAGTGCTTCACACAGGTAAGGTCTAACCTTACCAACTCCCAGAGCAACAGTGGTAAGGAAAAACTCCCTCTGAGGAAGAAACCTCAAGCAGACCAGACTCAAAGGGGTGACCCTCTGCTTGGGCCATGCTACAAGACATAAATTACAGAACAGAAAAAACAGAACAGAAAAAAAAAACAAAACTTAAATAAAAACAAACATTAAAAATGAAATAAAATTACAAACTAAGAGAACATACAAACCTTTAGTAACTATCAGGTCAGGTCACATCTGGGAGCACTCACTGGTGGTGTACAGCTCCACATTAACACCATTACAGAACAACCTTGACTATTGGATAGCAACCATTCTGGCAGGCAACTGATCCATAATAACTTGATAACTTTCATTTATACTATTTTTACACTGCTTTAGCTCCCTCTTGGGTTTGCAGGTGAGTAACTACAAGTCAAATCTGGCCACAAATGGTTTAGGAGCTGTGGTGGTGGTGGGAGGAGGGTGCTGTCTGCAACTGTCTGATGGGACATGGAGGAGACTGGGTGGTCAGACAGTGAGGAGGAGGAGGTATTGTAGGAACAATGCACTTGTCTGCTTCATACCAGGAAGATGTGGGCGACGACTGCTGGTCCCACAAATTATCTGTCTTCACAGATCCATTTACTGGCCAGAAATCCTGTCCCATAAGTTTACTTAGACAGCAGTAATCTGACTGCAGTATTCAACTTATTGTAAATAAGACAATAGATTATGTTCTTTACATGAGTTGTAGTTCATTCATATTTGCATTTACATATCACAGTGCATAGAGTCTGATTAGTGACTCACGGCCACATTCCATTTATGAGCCTTATGCACTACAAAATGCTCCAAACACTCCCATAGGACGTCATGGTCTGATAAAGGTGTACGTATGTCTACAGTGCACTTCAATAACCAGACTAAGACTGAAATTCTCCATATGTGTTCATTAGATTATTTCTGTGTCAGATTATGAGCTTATTGAGGTTAATTTAATCACAAAATGCTGTTTTATGGCAGTGTTTTATTGAGAATATTGTCTTAATCAGGCTGGTATGAGCATGTTGCTGTTGATGGAAATATAATCACTGTGCCATGTTGAAGTGCACACTGCTCTTAAGGAACTCTGTGATTTTTCAACCTGAGCCTTGCTCTTTTTTTTGGGGGGGGGGGGGGTCAACTTTTCAATTTACCATTTAATGGCAACGACAGGTGTAAATCTAAATGGTTTACAACCCCCAAGTGTTCATGTGCATCAAAAGTGACATAATTTCCTGTCATAGCATCCTTGTAACCTTTCTGCAGTTATCTGGTTTGAGCTTTAACTTCAAAGTTGTCAGTTTTACTGCTGCTTACGGTCTGTTGGTGTGTGTTTGTGCACGTGTGTGCATGTTTGACAGGTTGGTTGTGGTTCAGTAAGCGCCTATGTGACCATGTTTTGGTTATATGTGCATATTAAGAGACAGACCTGTTAAACATAAAAACACGTAACAGTCATTTAACTGCTGTATCCTCTCGGGCCATCAAGCTACACACTTCTTTGTTCTGCTTCATTCTGCACCTGATGAGCTATAATATCAACATTTGCTGTGTTTCTCTCCTCTCCTACCATTCCGCTCAAATTTATTGTATTTCCTTTGTTTAAATTGCATGCTGTTATGTTAAACTGCAAATTTGCAGTAGTGCCTTATTGGAAACAACACATCTGTTATGCTGATATATGAAAATTAAGACATTATTTTTTACCCTCATGAATGTGGTGCTGTAACTGTGCATGCAGACAGCTCAAAACCTCTAAAATGATTCAGTCTGCAACCAGATTGTATTATTAAAAAAATAAGATTCTTTGTCATAGAGAGATATCGTTATCATTGACATTTGGCTTCAACCTCCAGCAAAATAGTTAAACCTGAGGCTGTTATGCAGACATCCATATTTGCACAGACATATTGTGACATTTGACACTACGTTATTGTGTGGCTCTGAAGCAGGCATCAGGATTAGCAAATGTTGCCTCCACCAAGGAGGTAATGTTTTTTATGTGATTGTTTTTTTTTGTGCGACCGTCATAAATCCATCTGCCTCAAAGGATCCCTCACTGTTTTTCTACATGCTGATTGAAAATGCCTATGGTTACTGCAGAGCAGTGGGATCCAGAAAGTTACTGTGAGAAAGGCAAAAGGGGCATGGAAGAGTCAGACAACCTGTCAGTCAGTGTCTTCAGTGGTGGCAGCTTTTGTTTTTTTGGGGGGTTTTTTCTTTTTAGAATAGTCTTTGTCATGGGGGGGGACATTGAAATTTGCTTTGGTTTTGGAAAAGCCTAGGCATACACCCTGTAAAATGTGAAAAGGTATTTACATTACCATACAACATAATAACTCAAAAACAATAAATGCTACTATCTTGTCTACTTGATATCTTGCTCCTATGTCTTCAAAGTAAAAGGGCATGTCATAAAAATAAATTGACCACAATTTGGCAAACTTTGATCACCAACTTTGTTTTATTTATGTAATGCATCATTAAGCTGTCTGCCACCTGGTGAACATGTTTGGGCTTCTTGCAGGGAATACGCCCATATGCATGGTGGAAATTAGGTGCAGGTGTGGTTGAAGGTATGTTTACAAAAATGGCAAACAGGCTGCATTTGGTGATGCCTCATATTTACCCATTCACACACATTCATGCATCAATGTCAGTGTGCTGCTGTCAAAGCACTCAACTGCACAATGGGACCTTACCCAGGTACCCTTCATGATTTACAGTCTGGCACTGAATTAAATTGAAGATCTGTTGGTCACAAGCCAACATCTCAAAGATCATCCTCTCCCCTGCAGTGTAGCTTGAAATGAACTTCCTTTGTCAGTTTATTTCTTTTTCAAATCACCAAGACCACCACTGATGGTGGATAAAGTGGTGGAAAATATAACGTTCTGTAATATATATTGCCTAGTTTAGTCTTGTGTTTCTGGTTTTGATCTACATAGAAGCAAAATGCATACAAGGATAATGATGGATCCCATATCGATCTGTTCACACCTTACCCCATAAATTCTATTATGATGAATAGGTTCTATAGCACATTTCCATCCATCAGATACCCAAAGTATTTTAGAATGCGTTGCATTCACCCATTCCGGCACCAATGCCATGGTGGTGCCATCCATGCAAGGTGTGTAACTACATTGGAAGCAATTTCAGGATTAAAGACCAGGATTCAACTTGTGCATCAATGCAATGAAGTGCTTTTCCATAAGGTTTTCATATTACATTGACCTGCTTTGATTGAATCAGTGTATACTAGTATGTGGTAGCCAAAACTGCCAGCAGATTAATTGGTCAATTGATGTGTAAATCAGAGAGGAGACTGAGCAGAAGAGGAGAAAGAAAGTAAGGAGGGCAATTAGTGGATAAGTCATTGCAAGTAACCGAGACAGGTGGAAAGAAATATTGTGTGAGTAGAGTTTGTAGCACTGGATAAACAGTGCTACAAACAAGGATATTAGAGTACCTGCAATAGCCTACAATGAGTTGTTGTTGGACAGGTCACCAGTTTCAGCTCCAGGTCCATCCTCACCCAATGTGTGCAGAATCAACACTGTCAAAAACTGACATGTTTAGTTTATGGAATCCAAACACCCTAACCCTGTACATTTCCAACTCACTTCATCACGTCACAGTCAAAACTGACACCATCCCCTTGGAAGTGGTCAATCCATTGGAAGATGACACCATCCCATTGGTAATCATCAGGGATATGCAAAACCTAGATAGTCCATTCTGTTTGTGTATGTATGTTTTATTATTTAAGCTTTTTAAGTGGAGCTTTAAAGTGTCATCTTGGAAGGTCGTACAAAACCCGACACGTACAAGAGGAGCTCACATAAATTTAAGGTCACAAACTGGATTCTAAACCAGGATCTTTTTTCTTCTTTTTTTTTTTGCAGAAACATCACTGCACAACTTTGGTGTTATTTAGCCAATTCTGTGTTCAGCCTCAAATCCTTTTCATGTTTTCTAGTGTGACACACCTTTAGTCACGTCCACTAAGGTATGTCCATAGGTATTTGGACAGTGAAGTGCTTATTGGAATTTTGACTATGTACACCAACATAGTGTGGAGAAAATGAAACACTCAAGATGTGGTTATAGTGGAGATTTTCATCTTAACAGGCTTTACCAAAAATTAATCATTCAGAAATTACAGCCATTTTTATAGACACTTTTCAAAATTGACTTCATCGTCGATCAAGTTTCCCATGTGCCTTATAGGAAAACTCCAGACAAAATGTAATATATTTTGCACTGTGCCCGGTTTCACCAATCAAAGCCTATAATTCTTTCAAGGTTGTCATGCATGTCTTGGTGGCTTTCCTCACTGATATACTTGCACGGTCACTCAGTGTTTGAAAACTGCCTACTCCAGACAGATTTATGATACTGTTTTTTTTTTTTCTTCTTAAAAAACTGAAGTAAATGATGTCCAAGACATAGTCAGTTACTTGTAAATGTTGGTGTATCCATCAGCTGTCATCTGTAAAGAAAACTGGACATAAAAAACAATGTGTATTCACAGTAATACATGTATTTAGTTTGTCCAATTAGTTATGACTTCTAAAAATGGAGGAACCGTGTATAAAAATGTTTGTAATTCTTAAATGATTTTTGCAATATATATTTTTGAATACCCTTTAATTAAAGAGAAAAGTCTGCATGACATGCGCATCTTAACTGTTTAATTTCAGCTCCATTGTGGTGGTGCACAGAGGCAAAATAGAAAATGCATCATATCTTCCACTAATGAGGGCACAAGACACTGCTGTTTTCAATCCTATAAATCAGTCTCACCATATCACATTTTCAAACCACTGCATCATTCCTTCTAATGCATCATAATGCTGCACTTTAGGTTCACACAGTATCACGTCACTCGGCATGTGGTGTCCTCAGTGGAGCACCTTTCCCTGTGGGAAATACATTTTGTACACAAAAACCTTACTGCCTGTTTCTCATTCATTCCTGAAAGCACTGCAGAATGTGTCATCTCTTACCACTATACAAGCTCTCATTTAGCCAGGAAACAATACGAGGTCTGTCCATAAAGTATAGGTCCTTTTAATTTTTTTCAAAAACTATATGAATTTCATTCATATGTTTTTACGTCAGACATGCTTGAACCCTCGTGCGCATGCGTGAGTTTTTCCACGCCTGTTGGTGACGTCATTCGCCTGTGAGCACTCCTTGTGGGAGGAGTCGTCCAGCCCCTCGTCGGAATTCCTTTGTCTGAGAAGTTGCTGAGAGACTGGCGCTTTGTTTGATCAAAATTTTTTCTAAACCTGTGAGACACATCGAAGTGGACACGGTTCGAAAAATTAAGCTGGTTTTCAGTGAAAATTTTAACGGCTGATGAGAGATTTTGAGGTGATACTGTCGCTTTAAGGACTTCCCACGGTGCGAGAAGTCGCGCAGCGGTTCAGGTGCCATCATCAGCCTGTTTCAAGCTGAAAACCTCCACATTTCAGGCTCTATTGATCCAGGACGTCATGAGAGAACAGAGACGTTTCAGAAGAAGTCGGTTTCAGCATTTTATCCGGATATTCCACTGTTAAAGGAGATTTTTTTAATGAAAGACGTGCGGACGGGTCCGCGCGTCGGGACGCAGCCGGCGCGGTGCGGCGGCACAGGAAAAACACCTCCGTGTTGATAACCATTTGTAAAATCCAGGCGGCTTTTGATGGCTTTCAGTGGAGTGAGTATATGAGAAATTGTTTAACAGCTGGACATGTTCCAACTTGTCCTTAAGGCTTCCAACAGAGGTGTTTTTCCTGTGGCGGAGGGTCGCGGCGGCTGCGAGCCGACGCTGCAATCCGCCTGCACGTCTTTCATTAAAAAAATCTCCTTTAACAGTGGAATATCCAGATAAAATGCTGACACCGACTTCTTCTGAAACTTCTCTGTTCTCTCACGACGTCCTGGATCAATAGAGCCTGAAATGTGGAGGTTTTCAGCTTGAAACAGGCTGATGACGGCACCTGAGAGCGCTGCGCGACGTCTCGCACCATGGGAAGTCCTTAAAGCGACAGTATCACCTCAAAATCTCTCATCAGACGTTAAAATTTTCACTGAAAACCAGCTTAATTTTTCGAACCGTGTCCACTTCGATGTGTCTCACAGGTTTAGAAAAAATTTTGATCAAACAAAGCGCCAGTCTCTCAGCAACTTCTCAGACAAAGGAATTCCGACGAGGGGCTGGACGACTCCTCCCACAAGGAGTGCTCACAGGTGAATGACGTCACCGACAGGCGTGGAAAAACTCACGCATGCGCACGAGGGTTCAAGCATGTCTGACGTTAAAACATATGAATGAAATCCATATAGTTTTTGAAAAAAATGAAAAGGACCTATACTTTATGGACAGACCTCGTATTTCTGTATTTCTGGAAGAAATCATGATCCATCTAAGCCATCTCAAAAGAGAAGTGAACAAAACTGCACCACTGCACCAGAAACTGGAAAAAAGGTAGAGATGTGTGCAAACAGGCACAAATACAACAGAAAGTAAAATAAATATATTTAAATTTTGCAGGAGTTGAAGTAAGGCGTGAGGAAGGAAAATAAAGGATGGGGATACATGGAGAGGATAAAAGGAGACATATACAGTGACACACAAAGCGAAAAAAAAAACTGTTGAAAGAGGTTTGAACATAAACACGCTGGAAGACATTTTGGCTTGGCCCAAACCCCCTCTCGACGATGAAGATTTACCCATTGTTTCGACTTCAAACCACCTCATTATCATCTTTTCTATCAGTCTGTCTTAAAGTGAGGGATGACAACCAGAGAGATGGGAGAGAGGGGGGCGAAGAAGAAGAGGATGGCACCTCTGACTTAGCTTGTTAGAGATTCAAATGGTGTTCTTATTATCATTGTTTTTTGGCTGTCAGTTTAAAAAATAGAAGAGTGGCTGAGTTGGCTGCTGAGCCATTAAAGCGGCTCTTTCTGCGGTGGTGTGCCAGCATCTGCGGCTATCTGCTCACACAAACTTGGTAACCCAAACACATATCCACACTATCACACAAACACAAAGACAGCCCTCCTCTTACATCAAACTAGACTCAAAAAGGGCCCTTTGCTGTTTGCTGTGCATGCTGGCATTAAAAATCAAAGGCACAGATTACAGCTAGAATAAACAGACGTTTCAGATTGAATATAGATGACTATTTGAAGCTCAGTGGATGTAATTCTATTGTTTGGTGTGTTTGTGTGTGTTTGGTTTTGTGCGTATGTCTGTGAAAGCTAGATGAGGAAAGTTAAAATGTGTTCCATTTGCCCCAAGACCTCGATTTCCAGTTGTCTGTCTGCAGTATTGGTGAGGCTTTTCCCCCTCACTGCATAACAAGTGATTTGCTGTGTAGTTGTACTGTGAGCCGTAACATACGACATATACAGATGACTCACTTTCATATACATATGTTCTGCTGAACATATAAACAAAAATGCCAAAAACTACACATTCAACAGTGCTAATTTTATTAGTGTTGTCTTTGTGTGTGTGTGTGTGTGTGTGTGTGTGTGTGTGTGTGTGTGTGTGCGTGTGTGTGTGTGTGCGCGCTTCTTTCTGTCTAATGCCTCTGTCACACCTTGACGATTTAGCCAGCATATGCCAATCTTATTAAAAAGCTGGGCATACGCGGGCGTACATCAAATCAGTGGTGGGCACAGATAACCAAAAAAAAAGAACTTCGATAACAGATAATCAGATAACTGAAAAGTTATCTTTGATAAAGATAAAATGATAAACCACCCAAAAATGTATCAGAAGTTACAGATAACCGATAAATTCCAGTATTGTCTCTGGTACATTTGCAACTACTAACAAGCTGAATTTGAGTTTTAACACCACAATCACTTCTGGTAGTATCAAAAGCGACAACAGACCCAAACAATGAGCCAGCACTTCTGTCTTTCAACATTTTGTCCCCTGCTGAAAGCTCTTGTTTACTACATGGCTTCCAACACAGAAGCAAGCGAGGAGGAACCTTGAAACTCAACTCTCTACTCAGTGGCAACGCTTCCGTCAGGCGGAGGTCTTGGAAAATAAAGCAATGCTGACTTATGGTTTGGTGTATAAATAAAATTAATACTGATAGAATAACTCCATTAATGTCAATTCTGTTATTTGTACAAAGTTAAAATATAACATATATCTTTTAATGTTGAATAATGCACTAATTCTGAAGTTTTGTAACAGACACAGACAGATTGCAAAGGATTCTGGGTAAAATGTGCCTCCGCTAAACACTGATTGGTTGAGTCATTCATTATGTAAACCAACACCTTAATGTGACGTGTGTCGTGTGTTGGTGTTTACAGATAAATGTGCTTTTGTAAAATATTCCATCCATCCATGCATTTTCTTCGGCTTTATCCGGAGTCGGGTTGCAGGGGCGACAGCTCAAGCAAAGCCACCCAGACCTCCTGATCCACACACACCTCCCCCAGCTCCTCCGGGGGAACCCCAGGGCGTTCCCAAGCCAGCCGAGAGATGTAGTACCTCCAGCGTGTCCTGGGTCTTCCCCGGGGCCTCCTCCCAATGGGACGTGCCCGGAACACCTCTCCAGCGAGGCGTCCAGGGGGCATCCAGAAAAGATGCCCGAGCCACCTCAACTGACTCCTTTCGATGTGGAGGAGCAGCGGCTCGACTCTGAGCTCCTCCCGAGTGGCCGAGCTCCTCACCCTATCTCTAAGGGAGCGCCCAGCCACCCTGCGGAGGAAACCCATCTCGGCCGCTTGTACACGCGATCTCATTCTTTCGGTCATGAGCCAAATCTCATGACCATAGGTGAGGATCGGAACGTAGATCGATCGGTAAATTGAGAGCTTTGCCCCCCTACTCAGCTTTCTCTTCACCACGACGGTCCGATACAGCGACCACATCACTGCAGATGCTGCACCGATCTGTCTATCGATCTCACGCTCCATCCGTCCCTCACTCGTGAACAAGACCCAGAGATACTTAAACTCCTCCACTTGAGGCAAGGACACTCCACCGACCTGAAGAGGGCAAAGCACCTTTTTCCGATCGAGAACCATGGCCTCGGATTTGGAGGTGCTGATTTTCATCCCGGACGCTTCACACTTGGCTGCAAACAGCCCCAGTGCACGCTGAAGGTTCTGATTGGACGAAGCCAACAGAACCACATCGTCCGCAAACAGCAGAGACGAGATTCTGTGGTTCCCAAACCAGACCCCCTCTACACCCTGGCTGCGCCTAGAAATTCTGTCCATAAAAATAATGAACAGAACCGGTGACAAAGGGCAGCCCTGGCGAAGGCCAACGTGCACTGGAAACAAGTTTGACTTACTACCGGCAATGCGAACCAAGCTCCTGCTGCCGTCGTACAGGGACCGGATAGCCCTTAGCAAAGGACCCCGGACCCCGTACTCCCGGAGCACCCCCAGCAGGGTGCCCTAAGGGACACAGTCGAACGCCTTCTCCAGATCCACAAAACACATGTGGACTGGTTGGGCGAACTCCCATGAACCCTTGAGCACCTGATGGAGTGTGTAGAGCTGGTCCAGTGTGCCACGACCAGGACGAAAACCACACTGCTCTTCCTGAATCCGAGGTTCGACCATCGGTCGATTTCTCCTCACCAGTACTCTGGAATAGACCTTACCGGGGAGCCTGAGGAGTGTGATCCCCCTGTAGTTGGAACACACCCTCCGGTCCCCCTTCTTAAACAGAGGGACCACCACCCCAGTCTGCCAATCCAGAGGCACTGTCCCCGATCACCACGCGATGTTGCAGAGGCATGTCAGCCAAGACAGTCCCACAACATCCAGAGACTTAAGGTACTCAGGACAGATTTCATCCACCCCAGGAGCCTTGCCACCGAGGAGTTTTCTAAACACCTCGGTGACTTCAGCCTGGGTAATGGATGAGTCCGGCTCTGAGTCCCCAGTCTCTGCTTCCTCCACGGAAGATGTGACGATGGGATTGAGGAGATCCTCGAAGTATTCCTTCCACCACCCGACAACATCCCCAGTCAGGGTCAACAGCTCCCCACCTGCACCGTAACCAGTGCTGGTGGAGAGCTGCTTCCGCCTCCTGAGGCGTCAGACAGTTTGCCAGAATCTCTTCGAGGCTGACCTATAGTCCTCCTCCATGGCCTCCCCGAACTCCTCCCAAACCCGAGTTTTTGCCACTGCGACTACACGGGCTGCGGCACGCTTGGCCTGCCGGTACCTGTCAGCTGCCTCCGAGGTCCCACCTACCAACAAAGATAAGTAGGACTCCTTATTCAGCTTGACGGCATCCCTTACTTCCTGCGTCCACCACCGGGTTCGGGGATTGCCGGCGTGACAGGCACCAGAGACCTTGTGACCACAGCTACGAGCGGCCGCATCAACAATGGAGGTGGAGAACATGGTCCACTCGGACTCCATGTCTCCAGCCTCCCCTGGGATCTGGGAGAAGCTCTCCTGGAGGTGGGAGTTGAAGACCTCGCTGACAGTGGGTTCCGCCAGTCGTTCCCAGCAGACACTCACGATATGTTTGGGCCTGCCAGGTCTGACCAGCCCCCTTCCTTCCCAGTGGATCCAACTCACCACCAGGTGGTGATCGGTCGACAGCTCTGCCCCTCTCTTCACTCGAGTGTCCAAGACACGTGGCCGAAGGTCAGATGATACGACTACAAAGTCGATCATCTACCTCCGGCTCAGGGTGTCCTGGTGCCACGTGCACTTATGGACACCCTTGTGCTCGAACATGGTGTTCGTGATGGACAAACTGTGACTAGCACAGAAGTCCAACAACTGAACACCACTCGGGTTCAGATCGGGGAGGCCGTGCTTCCCGATCACCCCCCTCCAGGTCTCACTGTCGCCGCCCACGTGGGCATTGAAATCCCCCAGGAGAACAATGGAGTCCCCAGTCGGAGCGCTATCTAGTACCCCTCCCAGGGAATCCAAGAAGGTTGGGTACTCTGCACTGCCGCTCAGCCTGTAGGCCGAGACAACGGTGAGAGACCTGTCCCCGACCCGAAGGTGTAGGGACACGACCCTCTCGTTCACTGGAGTGAACTCCAACACAACTGACTGAGCTGGGGAGCAATAAGCAATGCGACCCCAGCTCTCCACCTCTCCCCGTGGGCAACGCCAGAAAAATGAAGCGTCCAGCCCCAGAGCCCAAGATGTGCGTGGAGGTGAGCCTGACTATCTCTAGTCAGTATCTCTCAACCTCCTGCACAAGCTCAGGCTCCTTCCCCCCCAGCGGGGTGACATTCCACGTCCCAATAGCCAGGGGCTGTGAGCATGGACCAGGCCGCCGGGCCACCCGCCCTCGACAGCTACCCAGTCCTCTCTGCACCGACCCCCATGGCCCCCACTGCAGGTGGTGAACCCACAGGAGGGCGGGCCCACGTCTCTCTTTCAGGCTGAGCCCGGCCGGGCTCCATGGGCTAATGCCCGACCACCTGGCGCTCGCACGCGAGCCCCAACCCCAGGCCTGGCTACAGGGTGGGGCCCCGGCTCCGCCATACCGGGCAACGTCTCGGTCCTTGATTTTTTTACTGGTCATGGAGGTTCTGAACTGCCCTTAGTCTGCCCCGTCACCTAGGACCTGTTTGCCTTGGGAGACCCTACAAGGGGCACAAAGCCCCCGACAACATAGCTCCTAGGATCATCCGGGTACGCAAACTCCCCCACCACAATAAGGTGGCAGCTAGAGGGGGAGTGTAAATTTCAAACAATCAATTCAATTTTTTATTTTTTTAAACAGGCATTTAAAAAAAAAAGCCAAGTTGTAATTAGATAACTGTCTGATGTAACTGGTGTCAAAAATAAATAGAACACTTCCATGATCTACTAGCTGGTGCCAGACATTCAGTACTTAAGCTGGGTTTACACTGTGTGAGTTTTGGTCCTTTTTCAGTTGATCTTTCATTCGTGTGAGAATTTTTTGGATCGCACCGAGTTTCACATTAATCGCGCGTCCTGCATCGTTTAGTATACATGGAGTAACGAGCTGCGTTACATCTCATGACCACCTCTCGCACTGTGCCTGTGCAAACACCACAGACCTGTCTTGTAATTTTTTTGTTTTGTTTTGTTTTTTTAAACTTTGATGTCTCCCATCGAGAGTTTTTGTAAATTAAGTTTGAAAAAAAAGCTTCTGTTTACATTTTGCTTCTGGAAACATGAGTCTGACGTGTGGTTTTTGAACATACAATGTGTGTGAGAACATAAATCACGCGCTCTGAACTTTTACACCATGCGGTTCTGTGGTATAGTTTTAGCTGGAACCAAATACAGTGATTGAAAATATCAGCCCAGCTTCAGTTTGAATACTTCCATGAACACTACTGGCCAGTAGATGGCAGTAGAGACCGTGAAAACTTGCCAAAACAAAATTCCAGATAATCTGTGTCTGCTGCTACTCTGCTACGTTTAAGATGTGTGGAATTTAATAAATGCAAACACAATAACGAGTTTTAGGCACTAGAGTTTAATGCTGTTATCCGTGGAGCCTAATCAGAGTGTCTCCAATGCATTTTTCATGTCGTGAACGTACTGAGATTATCCTATACCCATAATGCACCTGGACACAGCATGTGCACAGTAAAACCTTAAAAATTACGCATTACTTTAAAACTAAAACATATATCTGATATTTTCACTTTATAAAAGTTCAGACATGACATTAATTTAAATAACTTGTCCAAAATTAGTTTGGTTAAAATTTGAACCATAAGTTAAAAATGTATGCCTCTTGATGACTTGGGTGATATTGCCGTCATATCAGTATGGGGTTAAAAGAAATTATTTTTTTGTGTGTGTGACCAGTTCTCCTTTGCCTGCAGAGGATAGAGCAGTTTCTTCTAGAAGCAGCTCTCCTCTTTTTGCTGAGGGTAGAACTACACATTTTCTACAAAACATTTAACAGGTAGGTGTTCAACTGATTTTAAATTTTATAAGAGTTTGTAGCTGTTCAGCTTTGTTTACCACGTTAATTAGTGATGGCAATTTCAAAGCCTCATGAACCAATGAGCCACTGCAACACAACTGGCTGAAAATTGACGCACTGCTTCGACGTGTTTGATACAGTTTGAAGGGTGACATCTGCTGGATTGCTGTGAGAATTACCTTGAGCGAATGCCCTGACGAATGTTTGCATTAACTCATGACTGATGTGGTTTGTTCTTGAAAAATAATAATAATAATAAAAGAAAATGTCATATGTATTATTGTGTCTTTTTAATGTAATAAATAGTCCCTACAGATGCACACATAATGGTTATGAAAGCCTTTATTGTAGACTATATGTACTCGTAGATTTGTTTTATCATTCCTCAAACTATATTTGGATAAAATGTGACGGGAAAAGTGAGGAAGGCATGTGCTTCTGCAGCTGGTGCTTATGTTGCTGTAATTTGTAAATTAGAATAGAGGAGATAGGAGACGGTAATTGTGCAATTTTCAACAATTTTTATTCAAAAAAAGAATAATTTCAACGGTGCTGGACTTTAATCGGCTCCTCTTCTGCCTCACCACTTCTCCAGCTTTGGAGAAGACCCGCTTGCAAGGCACTGATGTTCCTGACATCGACACATATTTTTTGCCATTCTCTGTAAACTGGGATAGACTTCGACTCGTGTCACCCAGTATTTGAGCCGGTCTTCTCCTCTGGAAGTATATATGTTGTATATATGTGGCATATGTTGGGTCAAACCTTTGTTGTAAAGCCCTGAAGGCTTTGCTCTCCACTATTTTGAATGGTTGTGCATCTTCCACAACATAGTCCACCAGTGCCTCATCCAAATCAGCTTGTCTGCCTTTAATGGAAATACAGTCTGACATGCTGAGCTATTTTTGTTTATGAGTATGTTTTAATCTTAGATAAAGAATAAAATACAGGTTACATGGCCTGATTCCTGCTCCAGGAGCAGCACCAGAAGCAGCAGCCATTGATGTCTCAGGATGTTTGGACCTCAGGTGTCATTGAAGACGTATTGTTACTGTACCTCAACTCTTGAGCACAAATCAAGTACTTGACCTTTTTGGGGCTTATTAGATCAAAGTGCTCCCAAGCAATTGATCGTGCTCTTTTTGGAACTGGCTCCTCCATGTTCCTTCCTCACCACTACTCACTCTCTCACACACACTCACCTTTCTCACACCTTTCACTTCAACACAATCACAGCTCTTCAGTCACTCAGCTCAGTCTCTGATCTACCTATAATACACTCAACAAAAATATAAACGCAACAATTTTGGTTTTGCTCCCACTTTATATGAGATGAACTCAAAGATCTAAAACTTTTTCCACATACACAATATCACCATTTCCCTCAAATATTGTTCACAAACCAGTCTAAATCTGTGATAGTGAGCACTTCTCCTTTGCTGAGATAATCCATCCCACCTCACAGGTGTGCCATATCAAGATGCTGATTAGACACCATGATTAGTGCACAGGTGTGCCTTAGACTGCCCACAATAAAAGGCCACTGTGAAAGGTGCAGTTTTATCACACAGCACAATGCCACAGATGTCGCAAGATTTGAGGGAGCGTGCAGTTGGCATGCTGACAGCAGGAATGTCAACCAGAGCTGTTGCTTGTGTATTGAATGTTCATTTCTCTACCATAAGCCATCTCCAAAGGCGTTTCAGAGAATTTGGCAGTACATCCAACCAGCCTCACAACCACAGACCACGTATAACCACACCAGCCCAGGACCTCCACATCCAGCATGTTCACCTCCAAGATCGTCTGAGACCAGCCACTCGGACAGCTGCTGAAACAATCGGTTTACATAACCAAAGAATTTCTGCACAAACTGTCAGAAACCGTCTCAGGGAAGCTCATCTGCATGCTCGTCGTCCTCATCGGGGTCTCGACCTGACTCCAGTTCGTTGTCATAACCGACTTGAGTGCGCAAATGCTCACATTCGCTGGCGTTTGGCACGTTGGAGAGGTGTTCTCTTCACGGATGAATCCCGGTTCATACTGTCCAGGGCAGATGGCAGACAGCGTGTGTGGTGTCGTGTGGTGAGCGGTTTTCTGATGTCAGTGTTGTGGATCGAGTGGTCCATGGTGGCAGTGGGGTTATGGTATGGGCAGGCATCTGTTATGGACGAAGAACACAGGTACATTTTATTGATGGCATTTTGAATGCACAGAGATACCGTGACGAGATCCTGAGGCCCATTGTTGTGCCACATCCAAGAACATCACCTCATGTTGCAGCAGGATAATGCACGGCCCCATGTTGCAAGGATCTGTACACAATTCTTGAAAGCTGAAAATGTCTCAGTTCTTGCATGGCCGGCATACTCACCGGACATGTCACCCATTGAGCGTGTTTGGGATGCTCTGGACCGGCGTATACGACAGCGTCGAACCTATAACCTATGTTGATGTACTGTGTGAATAAATGTTGTATATGTTGTGTTTGGTGTGTGTCTGTCTATGTTAGATCCTATGTAGCTAATGTATAGTATAGTATAGTTATGTAGCTAACTATACTAAATGAACTCTAAACTAGACCTAAATATAAACTAATGCTTTCTTTGGCTCCGATTCATGTGGTATTTGGCAATAACAGTATTGCTGGCAATCTCCTCCTCTCAAAAACCTGTGGTTTGAGCTGCGATTCAGATCTCATTTAAATACTTGGCGGGTCGTATTGACATGCTCAGATTATTCGAATTTTCCACAAAGCTCGACACGTGGTGTGACGTAACGAGGCCACGCTCGCAGTGGTCACGTGATGGAGGTGTGCTCGAAACGCTGCTCACTGACACTTCTGGTTCAAAAAGCTCGATGCTGTGTCGAGCAGACTGACTCATCACTAACGTTAATAGTAAACGTTAGTGATGAAATAAACGTTAACGTAAAATTATCGGACAAAAATTTATCGTAAGATAATTAGTCCGATAATGGTTTTCAAAGTTATGTGAAAAGATAATCCGATAATGAAAACATTATCTTCGATAGTTATCAGATTATCGGAACTGTGCCCACCACTGCATCAAATAAGTCACGGGTAAGTTTTTTTTATAAATTAAGAGCACGTTGAAGTACATTAAAACATGCTGATATACGGGGAGCACCTCGAAAAATTTTTAGCATTCTTAAAACTTTCAGCGTATGCCGGCGTATGACTCATACCTCCTGCACATGCGGGACATAAGTTGTGGGTAAGTTATGCGATTGTTGACACACGTTTCGTGTAATTTACTCATAATTCGAAATATGTCCATTAATGCTGTCCATTGATTGGCTGAAAGTTGCAGTCCCCATGCAAACAGTCTGTTTCAAATATAAACCATTCACACACGGAGTAAATATAAAGTCTTAATCTTACCTGTTCATTTCAGTTGGATTCATCATCACATCCTGATGAAATCCTATCCACAAAACGAATTCTGAAAATACTTTAATTCCTTGTCGTGGCTGAAACGTAGTTTTTTAAAGCAAGTCCCTCTGTGGCTTCTCTGCTCTAGGTGCATTTCTCAGCTAGAAGATGCCAGTGTCGCAGCCTGATCGGTCCCCTCTTGTGGTGTGATGGGAGGGATCTGACTGCACATGGGGACCGATCAGTGCGACTGGCGCTTAAAAGTTTAAAGAGTCACAGCGCTTCATTCATTCATGGCAGCGTTTACCACAACAATCAGTCGCTTCACCAACAGTCTACATGCGATGAAAATACACTCAACAAAAATATAAATGCAACACTTTTGGTTTTGCTCCCATTTTGTATGAGATGAACTCAAAGATCTAAAACTTTTTCCACATACACAATATCACCATTTCCCTCAAATATTGTTCACAAACTAGTCTAAATCTGTGATAGTGAGCACTTCTCCTTTGCTGAGATAATCCATCCCACCTCACAGGTGTGCCATACCAAGATGCTGATTAGACACCATGATTAGTGCACAGGTGTGCCTTAGACTGCCCACAATAAAAGGCCACTCTGAAAGGTGCAGTTTTGTTTCATTGGGGGGGGATACCAGTCAGTATCTGGTGTGACCACCATTTGCCTCATGTAGTGCAACACATCTCCTTTGCATCATCCGTGAAGCGAACACCTCTCCAACGTGCCAAACGCCAGCGAATGTGAGCATTTGCCCACTCAAGTCGGATACAACGACAAACAGGAGTCAGGTCGAGACCCCGATGAGGACGACGAGCATGCAGATGAGCTTCCCTGAGACAGTTTCTGACAGTTTGTGCAGAAATTCTTTGGTTATGCAAACCAATTGTTTTAGCAGCTGTCCGAGTGGCTGGTCTCAGATGATCTTGGAGGTGAACATGCTGGATGTGGAGGTCCTGGGCTGGTGTGGTTACACGTGGTCTGCGGTTGTGAGGCTGGTTGGATGTACTGCCAAATTCTCTGAAACGCCTTTGGAGACGGCTTATGGTAGAGAAATGAACATTCAATACACGAGCAACAGCTCTGGTTGACATTCCTGCTATCAGCATGCCAATTACACGCTCCCTCAAATCCTGCGACATCTGTGGCATTGTGCTGTGTGATAAAACTGCACCTTTCAGAGTGGCCTTTTATTGTGGGCAGTCTAAGGCACAGCTGTGCACTAATCATGGTGTCTAATCAGCATCTTGATATGGCACACCTGTGAGGTGGGATGGATTATCTCAGCAAAGGAGAAGTGCTCACTATCACAGATTTAGACTGGTTTGTGAACAATATTTGAGGGAAATGGTGATATTGTGTATGTGGAAAAAGTTTTAGATCTTTGAGTTCATCTCATACAAAATGGGAGCAAAACCAAAAGTGTTGCGTTTATATTTTTGTTGAGTATAAATCCCATGGTCCACCAAGACAAAAATAAAATAAAATAAAATAATGTTAAATGTGCTCGTCTATATTTAAGTGTTCCACCTGCCAAAGAAAAGGTTTCTGCCAGTGGTAGAAATGCAAACCAAGCCAGACTTAACCGTTCTGACCCGCATTGCACCATGCAGTACCGACCTGAACCACTCGGTGGAAACAGGACTTTCAGCATGCGGTGGATAAATCGTCAGGGTGTGACAACGGCATAATTTAGTAGACGTACACCAGCGTATGCCAGCATTTTTGATGCAGTTGGCATACACTAGCTAAATCATCAAGGTGTTACAGGGCCTTGATGATAACATTTAAGTGGATGGGTGCAGACCCAGTAGTCTCTTTGTGTGCAAGCATTAGTGACGTGAATTTGATGCGGGCCGCAGTGAGTAGCCAGTGGAAAAGGAGTAACTTTAGGGTTTATTGAAACCACACCGGCCGCTTTGTACTTCATCATCTGTCAGGGCTTTACTTTGCAAGCTGGAAAGCCTGGTAGAAGGACATTATAGTAGTCGAGGAGAGGCCTGGGAGTTTGAGGGTTCTGTGCAGTATCTTAGCTGTTCCTAGGACTGCAGTCTTTTGGACAGAGACCTCTGATGTTGTGTATGAAATCTGGAGCCACCATTCCAGTTTAAGAGTTATTACCCCTGGGATGACTTTGGACTTTACTTTTCACATCTGTTCCAGTTGTTCCTTCAGCCCCAGGTACTTCTTTATTTTCTTGTGCTCCTTCTTCCTGATGTTCCTGTGGGCTCGTATTGCTACATCTGTCACAACTGCAGACTTCTTCAGACTTCTCCAGACTTTGCTGGATGGCCAACAGGAATGAGCATGAGCCAAGCCGAATCAGGCAGAATGTAAAAAAACAAAAACAAAATTTGTGCCACATTTGGCAGGAAATAAGAATTGCGGAGGACAGCTGTCCGAACACCCAGACTGTGCTCTGCCCTGACAGATTTGTGCACGTGCCATGCGCATGAGCCTCCGAATGCAGTACAAATGTACGTGGAACACAAAGAGTACCTGGACAGTTGCCAGATTGTAGTAAGAATAAAAATAATTCACTTACAAGCCGTACGATTGCGACCCGATTGCAGTTCAGCAGAATATAATCCAGCAGCATTCGAGGCACACTTGTGGTGCATTCAGACACATTCAGAACATTCGGCCATGTGGTGGAAATTTGCCAAACATCCCCGGAACGTGATCAGAATGTCACGAATGCAGTTTTCACACCGCCAGATTGTTTTGAATGTAGTCAGACTGCGATCAGATGGCACTTCAATTGCTGTTTGATAGTGGTTCCACCTCGACTGCACTACGAATGCTTTGAACACGAGCAAAACATTCAAGGTGGCTGTACAGCTGTGCTCAACTGCTTAGACTGCTCTAAGGATGCTGTTCAGTGTTTTCAAATGCACCTCAATACTCCCTGAATGTGGGTCGAATTTTCATTCGGATTTG
Organism: Thalassophryne amazonica; assembly: GCF_902500255.1. NCBI lineage: Eukaryota > Metazoa > Chordata > Actinopteri > Batrachoidiformes > Batrachoididae > Thalassophryne > Thalassophryne amazonica. The sequence continues at coordinate 28,779,844 of NC_047113.1, forward strand.
ATTCAGGCTCATTCGGCCTCTAGTGTGACTGGGGTATTGAGAATATTGAAGTTGCTACACAGGAAATTTTGCTGAGTAAAATTTACTCTGCTGGGATAACAACTGGTCTAAATAGAGTTAAATATACTCTACCACAGGGCTAAATCAACTCAACATAGTGTAAAATCAACTCTTATAGGAGTAGAACCACTTGCATTGACAAGACAGTGTTGCAGAGTGAACAGTCCACCCTAAAACATGCTCAGCCCTGCCTTGACTGCGCAAGTGTCATCAGCCGCGGTTCATCAATTAACACCTCATTTCTGCTTAAAACTGCACTCCAGTCTATCTCAGCAACAGATATCTGAAGCTTTTGTACAATAATCATTTCCACATAAATTCAGCATTACATCATCAGAAAAGATGGAGGAAGCGATCACAGCACCACAGCTACACGGGCTGCTAGCTGTTGCATTCACTGACCGTCTGTCATTTCAAAGTGTCACAGATTAACGCCTCGTTCCTGCTTAAAACAGCCTTGTTTCTGGTTAAAACTGACTTCAGAATAATTTAAGAGGTTTTACCTTTATCATCTGATGATTGATAATCCCATTAATCCATTAGATCACTTTCGGTGAAGACAGTCCGTCCACAGAAGCTGCTGAGCTCTGAAATGAAGCATGCACAGACCATGCCCATCTTTAAGGCCCCTTCACACATAGTGTGAAATTTGGTCGAATACAGCAAAACAGCACAAAACAGTTCGAATTAGCGCACCACAAAACATCGCACTGACGGGCAGGTGTGCACGATCCTGTTGTCTTTCAAGCAGGAACACAGTGTGGGGTGCACCACATCACGTCACTGATCGCTGATGTGGAATAAATAAAAAACAGCTGGTACCTGTGGAACCACATTACGCCGCTTATGTGGAATAAATAAATAAAAAACCAGCTGGTACCTGTGGAACCACATCGCACTTCTGATGTGGAATAAAAAAAAAGAAAAAACATGCCATCCACGGGATTTGTACCTGCACTTTACTGATTGCCAGCCTGAAACTTTACCACTGAGTTACTATCACTGGCCTGTAAACAGTGCAGGGAAAATGCCTGAAATCAACAAAGAGATGGGCGTATTAAAAAAATAAATAAATAAAACCATACACCATAAAAAATACAGCATTTTATATTGAATCCCTCTTATCAAGCGGGCAATGCAGATATGATCCATCTGTTCCTCTGTAGATGACCCATGGTCATAGACAAACAGCCTTGAATTTACATGAATGAGAAGCAGTTCGCTCTTATGTCCACATCTGCAAGCGCGTGTCCAGCCAGCTTGCGCGTGTGTCCTACCCGACATGTGCGTCTTGTGGATGGCACGCCAGAACTGACGCCGTGTCATATAGAACAGAGCTCACGTGGGTGACGTGAAAGTCAGATCGCCTGCTGCGTGTTCTGATCTGATGGTCCATTTCACCTAGGGGAAGCCTATTATTGGGCTGTTCTTGTGCTGTGGACTGCATGCGCACACTGCAGCCCACATATATTTTTATTTATGTCCATGTAATGACAGCAAACAGACACACGTGCATCACAGTGGACAGTTGTTAGTTCATGTCTGTCCAAACACAGTAAGTTTTGTCCAGCTGGGACTTCCAGAATGACAGATCTCCACAGCCGCTTCAGTGGACAGACACACCTCCTGTCAGTTCAGTGCACAAACCAAGCCACACTCGTGGGGGAACTTAGACAAATTTCACTGCCAGCATGACAGTGATTGTCTGCAGACTGTTGTCGTGCCAAGAGTGCGAATGGCCACACATTTTCTAAGTGCCAAACAAGTGGTGTTAGATGTTCGTGCGTGTCAGCTGGAATTTGGTTGACACCTGAGGCAAGAGGGATCAATGAGTTCGCACCACACACACTGTCTTTCAGCCGCTGGTATGCACAAATAGTTGTAGCAACTGGTGTACGAGGTGTTCAAGGCAGGGGTGATTTTACACATTTTGCACATGATTCAGAATCTGTTCCAGAAACCGTCCTGTGCACCGGCAACATTTCCTGTATGTTTTGTAATTTGTGTCTGTAGCATTTGTGACTGTAGCATTTGTGTCTGTGCATGTCCCAAGCAGAGGTTCACCCCCTTGAGTCTGGTCTGCTTGAGGTTTCTTCCTCAGAGGGAGTTTTCCTTACCACTGTTGCTCTGGGGGTTGGTAAGGTTAGACCTTACTTGTGTGAAGTGCCTTAAGGCAACCTTATTGTGATTTGGCTCTATATAAATAAATGAAATGAAATTATTCATGCTTCATGCGCACTTCGAGCAAACTTCACACTATGTGTGAAGGGGCCCTCAGTGGGGGACCGTTCGGTCGCAGACAATGGTAGAGCTGATTTCACTCTACAATAGTGTTTTTTACTCTATTTATACTGGCATCAAATGTTATCCCAGCAGAGTAAATTTTACTCAGCAAAACTTACTATGTAGTGTCCACATGTGGAGGTGTTTCATATGTCTGAACTAAATTTCATCCAGGGGGGCCATATTGCACGGCTTGACAGAAATTCTACATTGTACATGGAGCTGAGAAACTGGGCTGCGATTGCCCTAAGAATGCACAAGGAGACATTTGTTAAAGGAATCTGTGATGAGGTGACACACCATCTGTGGTATAGTGACCCTTGAACTGCTTACATCGCCATCAAAAGCACTTTCTTCCCCCAACCCTACACCTTGACTCACTGCAGTTATGGGGGAGGATGGTTCAGTCCTTACAGGTGCCTCTTCTGGACTGTCATGTTGGGCCAGCAACTTTGAACAGTATTTATTTATTTATGTTTATATGCATCATCTAGCACATCGGTGCCTGAGTGTTGAGGTCACCAGAGGCTGAAGAAGCCTAAAAAGAAGCCTATGCTTCACCTGGCTGCAGCAGATATATGGTTATTTTAGAGACTTGGGGTCAGACCAATTGTTTGCCTGGGTGATTGCCATTGGGATCCAAGACAGTTCCATGGTATTGTGGATGTGGTGAAGCATAGCACCAGCTCATGCAAATGAGACTTGACTTTACTTGATATAAAATCAAAATGAGTATTGCAAATTCAAAAAAGTCCTGGAAATGTTCATGCCACCATTCTATGACATTTCCAGTGAAACCTGCTAGCTATACAAATGAAAGGCATCATTCTTTTATTTTATTTGGAATAAACATATAGGAAAGAGACATATTGCAGCAGGAGAGAGAATTAACGTCATCAAAAGATTGATACAAAGAGGGAAGATTACAATCTGTGGCTGCACAAAGAATAGAAATGTTGACAGAGAATTGAAATGAGGCAAAGTATGCAAAAGAAATTCTAATTCACACAGACATGCTGTCAGTTTCTTCCTACTTTGACTCCACTGCGTGAGACTGGCCGCACATACATTTTCTGCAAAAGTCCTAATTACTGTTAGACAATACAACCACTACAAGAAATGGGCAGCCAGAGTCCGGCGCCACTTCAGATGTATAGATGCTGCTTTATTCAGGGACAGAAGAGCAACAAACCTTAAATAATCATATTTTAGATTTTGGGAGGAAACTGGAGTGCCCAGAGGAAGATCAGACACGGGGAGGTCATGCAGACTCCACACAGAAAGGGTGGAAAGCCACCATGCAGTAAACAGACTTGTGATGGTTAAAAACAGTGTCTATAATTTCCATTTTGCTGTCAGTTTGTACTGCCATAAAACAACTCAAAAAGTTTGATATTTGGAAGTAGTATTTGACTAATAGTTATCATAAACTGCTCAGCAAATAACCAAGATCTTACACTCCATTCCAAATCCGTTTCAAGCACATTCCTGGTGTTTGCAGATTTCAGCATCTCCATTGTACCCGCAATAAGGAGTAACACCCTGGTCTGGATCAAGCCTTTCTTTAACACCCCCACGCCGCCACCAAAAACCCTCCACAAAAACAACAACAAAAAAAAACAACTTACCTTAGCCCTGCAGGATGTTATTCTAGCTTTTGATACAGAGCTGGAAACACCAAACACACAGCTTTTGCTAAAATGTCCCAAACCAGGATGAAACAGGGGCATTATTAATATTCCTGATGGGTTTCTTTGACAGGCAGGATACAGATAAGCAGTGTCCAAGTTTAAAGGCACTGTTCCACATCAGCAAGCTGATGACATGAGCCACAGACTACGTCCACAAAGGCAGGCTGTGCAAAGCAACATGAAGCGAAAAGGAGCCTAATTAAAATCACAACAGTCCACTATCACTGATCCACAAAAATACAAGGAGGGTAGAGATGTCTGAGCTGTCAGTTTGCATATGGCTTAATGTTACTTAATAGACCAAAGATGAGATGGCGAACAGAGCCTACAGTACAAGGAGAAAATTCAAAGACTGTGACTCTGTACAACCTGAAATCACTCAAGCAGCGTGCCCAAAACATGAGTGGGCTGAAAATTGGATTTACATTTTTATCCAGTGAATAATGCAGAAGCACAGGGACTGTCAAGGTGGAGTGTGTGGTCCTGACTGATCAAATAAAAACCTCCAAACTTCAAGTACAGCAATTCATCCAGTGTTATTTCAGAGTGGTTGTCATTGGTGTCAACACTGAGGACAAGAATTTCTCTGAATTTTCATTCAAATTCAAGCAATTAAATTTTTTTTAGTTGTAAAAAAAATGGTTCAATGTGGCAGTTAAAAATAAAAATGAGTGTGAGAATGAAAATAAAATCAAATATTATCTGCTAATAGTGCCCATGCTCTTTAAAGATGTAATAATTAAATCAATGACACTTAGTTCATGACATTTGCAAAATGTATTTTGTTTATGAGAGTATTTATAAATTGTTTAGGTTCTTGTTATCATATACATATTATTATTATTATTATTATTATTACTTCTATTTTGTTATTTGATTTTTAAATGGACCACAATGGAAATACGTATTTTCACTTTCTTGTCATCATCTATTTTTAATGTATTTACAATTATATTATGTACTTACATTGAACTTACTAAATAAAATCAAGCATGCAAACACACATGCACACACTCAGGCTTTTAATGTAAAGATGATTTACCACCCCCTGCTGGAATGGCTTGTTTGTCCAGAATGTAATTAGCAATGTTTGCTAATATCCGTAGTTTCTCCAAAAATATTAGTGCTATCAATGTTCCATTTTGGTGCTGTTTATCCTTGACCCAAAATACATAGGCTTATCAAAGGGCAAATGTTAGTTGTCCCCAGTCGCAAGCACACATAGGTTTTTGTTTTTTTCTTTTGTTTTTTGCTTTTAATTTTTACATACACATGAACAGAGATGGTGGCCGAAAACATCAAAAGCAGTACTCTTTTCACTTATGGTAACAACAACAACATGACACTTAACTAAATTGAATAAACCAGTTGAACTAAAAAAAAAAACAATAAATCAATAACACTAACAATACTGTTAAACACAGTAAATCAATAACACTAGCAATGCTGTTAAACTAGCATGAACCAGAAGAACAACATTTAAAACCTCAAAACCCCAAACTCCCATTTTCTCCAAAAATATTAGTCCTATCAACTTTTGTTTTCGCAGCATTCATCCTTTACCCAAAATACATAAGCATACTAAAAAGCAAATGTCAGCTCTTCCCAGTCGCACTCATGCAGAGCCTTTTGCAAGCAGGTGCTTTTAATGTTTACACATACAAATAGAGACGTGGCGGAAGACATCAAAAGCAATACTCATTTCACTCATCGTAACGATAACATGACACTTAACTAAACTGACTAAACTAATTGAACTACAAAACACACAATAAATCAATAACACTAATGACACTGTTAAACTAACATGAACCGCAATAACAATATTTAAAACCCCTATCCTGCATGGCTCTGGAAGTGGGAGGAAGCCAGAGTAATTGGAGGTAACCCATTCAAAAATAGGGAGAACATGCACACACCACACAAAAATGACAAGGTTGGAAGCAGTCTGGCCATATTACTACTACTTCAACTACTAATAATAATAATACGTGCGAAGTGTCGCGGTGCAAAGCTCACTCATGGTACAGGTCATCCTAAACAGGAAGTGCCAAAATTCAAATCCACAGTAAAACAGGAAATGTTAAAATATCAAACACTTCCTGGATTGACTAATGAGATCCTATGGAATCTCATGGGAACTCAGTGTCAAGCTCATACTCAAACAGGAAGTGCCAAATTTTCAGTCACTGTGAAACAGGAAATGTTGAACACTTCCTGGCATGGGTAGAGCTAGAGTGGAGGCTGGGGTTTCACTGGACTCCCCTTAAATCTGATTGGACACAGATGATTGACATATCACAGCACCACATGTCTGGTTGAAAGACCTGCATTTTGAAATTAGTGAGTCACAATGACTGCTCGGATCCTCCTGTCCAGGAGTTTGTGCTGTGAACTACATAAAGTTCTAATCCACCTTAGTGGAAGAAGAAAAATATTTGCCTCAAATTTGAACTGAACACATTGTTTGAACTATGGCCTTCTAATGACACCAAACTTATATTGGTGAGTAAAGGACCATATTTTATGCAAGAAATGAGGTCCAGGTTGTTAAAAGCAGCATTTCTCTTTTAATTTGGGTTGCCTTATATACACGTTTAACCTAACAGACAACAGCTGGTTCATGCTCTGTTGCCTTATTAGTGCAGCATATGGTAAAGGGACTGCATTTATATAGCGCTTTTCCATCTGCATCAGACGCTCAAAGCGCTTTACAATTATGCCTCACATTTACCCCAATGTCAGGGTGCTGCCATACAAGGCGCTCACTACACACTGGGAGCAATAAATGAAACAATCCTTCAAATGGTGATACAAGCATCAAATTCAGCACAAATACAACTGGAGCAAAATTAATGGAGCAACTTTAACTTTTGACGCCTGTACAAACTGAAACTGACCTTTGTCACCATTCTTGCTGCTTTTACCTCATAACTCCATAACATTCAGGCACAGATTGTCCAAGCTATACATGTTTTGGAATCTTTATGATCAGGCAAATAATGTGGTGTAGTTTTCTATATGATTGGAACATCTTTTAATTTTGACCCCTGTGTAATTCTTCAATTGACCTCTACCTGGCTGCCTATTGAAGATTCACGTGGCCAATCAGTTTTTTTTAAAGAGTTCATGTCTGTGGATTATTTGTGCTGAATTTGATGTTTGTATCACCATGCAGGATTCCACTCTAAATATTCTCTTATCTGCTGCATTATATATGAGCTGTAAGATGCTGCTCCTCAGTGTTTCTCAATTGTCCTCAAAAGTATTGGAACACTTGATATTTCACACATTTTAATTTGTTAATCCTATTTCAAATACATTTTTTTCTAAAATTATCTTCCTTAACTCAAACTGAAAGCAAATCTCTACAACGTGATATAAATTAATTAAAAATCTAAAATCCAGCTTCCTGATGAAGTGGTGTAGAGGAGGATTTTCTTAAAAAGACCTGAAAGTTCAGCTACAATTTGACAGAAAGTACATTTCAGATGAAAGCCTAGATTTGATGTTTTGGTGAAAGAAACTTTTGTATTTCTTTATAATTGATGTAAATAAAGTCCAAGACATATTCAGTGACTTGGAAATGTTCATGTTTCCATCCCCTGACTTGTCTAAAGAAAACTGGCAATAAAACTGATTATTATTTACAGGTTTTATCAAGTTTTGGAGATTTACTTTCAGTTTGAGTTTGAGGAAGATCATTTTAGGATTTTTTTTTTATTCTTTATTTTTTTGTATTTGTTGTATTTAAAATGGCATAAACAAATTAAAATGTGTGAAATTCCAAGTGTTCCAATACTTTTGGAGGGCACAGTATCCTAACCTTATGATGAATGCAAAATGAGTGTGGTATTATTACTGTTTTGTTTAAGAATGTTTAATCTTCACTGTTGCTGCACTTTGTGTCAAATCATAGTCATATCATATATCAAATTGATATGAAAATTCAATAAGGTATATCTACTATTATACATTACAAATCTAAAGTGGAACTCTACTAGTGTTTACTAAGGTACACCTAAATATCTTTAAAAAAAAAAAAAGAGAGAGAGTCGAGCCACTTAAGTCCCGTTTACACATAGACGGTTTTGTCGGCGGGTAGTACGTAGACCGAAGTTCGGGGTAGTGCCGCCTGTTTTCGCGGTGGAAAGGGGTAGAGCATTTCGCCGGCGTTTTGACCGCCGTACTATCCGCAAATATGCGGATAAAACGCCACTAAATCCGCCGAATAAAGCAGCGTTTTGACGCCGTAGCATCCGGCACACGTCAGGCAACGGAGGTTAATACCCAGTTCTATCCTTTACAATCGCAGGTTAAGACGCGCGTGAGAACGGCGGTGTTCTGCTGCCGCCGATAATGCCCTGTGTACCGCTGGTTAATACCCAGGTTTTTATCCAGGCAAATCCTGCGTTACTCCAGGATCTTTTGCATATAGGCACCGCCCCCAGAGTATAATAGGCTGAAGCAGCAGGAATACATGCCTCTGTCACTGCAGGGAGAGGGAGATCATCCTCAGCCTTTTCTTCTCCTTCCTTTCCCCCTTCTCAACGTGTTGCTCCGTCTCCAACACAGGCCTCCCCTCTGCTTCTGAACCAGACCTCTTGATTTCCTTCTTCTTGCCTATTGCCGCTGCCAGTTTTCTTTTAGGAGGCATACTGGAGCTTCTCTGCAAAAATATCTTGAGCTGGCCGCGAGTGAGAGGCCTGCATGCAGCGCGCTAGCGTTTTTATACTGACCGCCGCCTGTCGGCTGTTTGGAACGCCGTTTTAACCGGGAGGTGGCGTTTAGCGCTCCCGGAATTATTCGACATGTTGAATAATTTTTTCGACTATTCCCGGTAAAGCCGGAACTAAGCCACGCCCCCTAGTGCCGGTGTTAACAACAGCGTTTGATCCTTAAGACGGCCTTAAAACTCTTCCGGGACGCTTCCGGGAGCTCTTATCGTCTATGTGTAAACGGGGCTTTAGGTGCCTGGTCTTGAGAACCAGGGATGGTAGGTTGAAAAGCTTTGTTATCCCATGGTAACTCTCCCTACCCACTGAAGCAGCTCAAGAATATGGACAGCATGTATATAAGTGACATTTACATGACAGTTTATATGACAATATTGAGATAAGATAATTTGGCCATATTGTACAGCCTTACTGTCAACTAGCTGAAAACTTTGAATATTAATTTACAGCTACATTAAAAAAAAATGCTTAAAGTGGCAGGAGGTTAAGAGGGCTGTAATTAGGGGGGTAAGCCGAAAGGCAAAAAAAAGAAAATGTTTAAAAAGGTGGGCAGTCTGGGGGCGGAGCTCCCCTAGAAGCTGAAAGGTTTTTGCCATGCTAATGCTCCCCTGAAGTATTTACTCAAAATAAAGTCTGAAGGACCTAAATGACATGATGAGATGCTGATGAGCTTTGCTCGTTCATGTCCACGACATATGCATATTAATAATAATTGTAATTGTTTTTCAAGTAGTGAGAAGTATCATTGCAAAGCCCATTGCTTTGCTGAAATGTCTTAGTTTTATTGTGCTCACGAGGGATGGGCATGTTGTAGTCTGAACATAATATTAACCAATCACACCTGTCCATCCATTTAAACCAGCATGTCCCAGGCACACATCACTGTGGTACTGCTAAGCAGGCACAAGTGAAAGCATTTCTGGCAGGTTAATGGTTTAGTGCCAACTTGTCAAAGCACAAAACAAATAGTGGAAACCAAAGCTCCCTGAAGTGAAATACTGAAGAAATAAGGTGAGGCTTTGTATTTTTCCATGAATATTTGCTCCTGTTTTGTTTAGTGCCTGTTTTCATTTCACTTCTATAGTGTATTTTATGACAAATAATGTTGCCTGTGTCAGAGAGAGAGAGAGGGAGAGAGAGAGACAGAAGCAAGGTTGTATTTTTTCCCCATCATTAATGAGCTGTTGTGAAAATGTACACGATTTGCATTGTGAGAAAACTTCAGTTATAATATAATGGCCATGTGGTGTGCAACTCTGGACATAATTCAGCATGCAGGTATCTCAGTGTTGAGGACCACAGCAACTATGCTGTGCACTGCCTTGTGCAAGGTGCTGCTGTGCTTTGATCTGCATATTCACTGGAATTTAAGTACATTTTTTAACATCAGCCTCTTCAATAACATTTTCTCAAAGCAGTACAAGCCTAGACCTTGAAACTTACTGACACAGTTGTTCTGCACATTTTGCTTTACTCCTGCCAGAGAAAACAAAAATAACAATGAACTAAGCGAAAGGATGTATTTTCAACACCTCACCTACTCCCTATTCCAGAGCATTTTGTTGCACATAATGTGAGTTGATTTTCTTCGATCAATAGAAATAAAGGAACAGGTAGTTTTGGGGTCATTTCACCACGGAATTGAGTTCTCCACAGGTTTAATGCTACATCCATCTCCCGAAAGGCTGGTGGATTAATTCTGGAGGTAGCATGCTATAAAACATGACCCATTGTTTTCTCCAGCTGCGAGGAGAAAAGATGATGGGTTTCTGCTTTGGTGGATTAAAGCGATTTAGTGAGGATACTGGTGAAATAAAAAGCTGGCTGCTTCCTTTACTGTTCTACAGGACACAGTTGATGAACTCTCCAAGCTTTATGCTTTTTCATTTTGACAATTTCCAAAAACATTCTGCTGTAATACCTTTCCACCAACACATTTGAGTATTTTCAAATTGATGCATGTAGTATCTTTATATGATGTACAGCAGTTTGCAATAAGTTGGCAGTGTCATACTCTTCTCTCTACTCTCATGTTCCAACACTTTTTCAATCCATCTTTCTCCTTCTTCCCATCATCCTCCATCCTCCATTCCTGAGCATCACTGTGGGCTTCTGTGACTCATTCATTTCTCTCTCTTGTTCAGCCTCCTGCCTCTACATGCTCTTGTGATGGAGTGAGTGTTGAGAGGAGGGTCCTCTCAGCAGGCGTGCAGGCTCAGCTCAGTTAATAATGGAACTAACGAGCATCAACCCAAATGAGCTTTTAATGGGCTCCGTCATCCTGGGGCTACAAACAGGGGGACGGGATGAGGCATGACGTCGTGGAAGGGAGGAGAGGGGATCAAAGCAAGACATAGTAGCTAATGAGAGGTCAGTTTAGTTGAGGGAATTTTAAAAAATACAGTGATTTAATATTCAAGTGTAAGAGTAGTCGATCTTCTTGTAAATATCGACATCTAGCCTTTGTTAGCAAAATGTGAGCTGAGTTAGAGAGAAAATATGGCCTGACAATGATCTAAAAGAAAAATACACCAATACACATAAAAAGTGAGCCTCCCTGGGAAAGAATAGTGTTGGGTATGCTATTACATGCTTAAAGGTGCTTAAAAGTGGCCCTGTCTCACTGTCTCTCCATCTGTGCATCTCCCTCTGTCTCATTTTCTGTTATGCACACACACTCAAATCTGCTTTTAAAACATTTTTGTTTGAAAGCTTTAAGATGAGTATGGTAATCGATCTAAATTGATCTAAAATTTTGTAGCAGTTTTTTCTTTTATTAGATTTTTCTTTTTTAAAAGTGAAATTAAATTCATGAAGATTTCACCCTCACATTTCATCCTGCCACCTAATATGTGGGAAAAAAAATTGCATTGCATGACATAACATAGAACAATATAACAAACCAAAAGTAATCAAATCAAATTAATTTCACAATGCTTAAATCTAAAAGAAAAACTGTATTTATCCATATGTTTTTAGAAAATTATGGCCTTCACTGCTTTTTCATCTCACAGGGTCCTTTAATTTAGTCAGTCTTGTTGTGGTTAGGGGTCCGAATGGGACTGGACCATTACAAAGGTGCTGGACTAAAATGCTGGGAGGAAGAACCAGAACAGCTTGTGAACGAAAAGAGATTTATTAAAATACCAGATAAAAAAAAAAAAAGAAGTTCTGAGCTGTGAAAGGCCTGCTGAGCCATGACAGGGCCCACATGTAGTGGTGGAAGTTCAGGAACTGCAGTGCACACTGGGACAGACTTGGGAGTCTGAGAACAGCTGGAGTCCTGGAGCATAAGGAGGTGGAACAGGTGCCAGAAGGACGCACAGAGCCAAGGACAGAAACTAGAATGAAGGAGAGCTTAGGAGCGTGATTGCACTCGTAACACTGGGAGCCTTAAGCAACAAACAGTTCACTGAAGGCTTAAGCAGAAATGTTCTCAGGTCCAGGAATAAAGTTCATCATTAAGGAAACAAGGTTCTCTGTTCACAGTTCATGAATTATCCTCAGAGGTCAGATGCTGTGCATCTTATGACGCAGTTCCAATTAAGCAGGACTTTGATTTCGAACGACTTGAAAGTTCTTGGTACTAGTTCTTGAAACAGTTCTTAGTCATGCACAGTCATAATCTGGAGTAGCATGAGAACTGGTTCTGACAGACATGCAGGAGCTTAACTGAAGAGTGGCAGAGCTACGCAATCTGCAGCTGAGAGCCGGAGAGTTCCAAAGTCACGCGATGCAGATAGTCGTGGAGCCAGGAGCATATGTGACATGGACACCAGAGAAATCAACAAGCTCTAATATGGAAATTAGAGTCAATCAGGTTACCTTGGAATGAGCTGCGGAAAGCCCAGATGTCAGAGAGCATGGAAGCGGCAGGAATGAGGAAGTGTAGAATCTGGCATGGTCAAGGTTATGGATTCCTCATGGAAGGCTCACGGAAGAGTCGATTCTGGCTGGAGAAGGTCATGGAAAACTCTTGTGGGCCAGGATCACTAAGACTCTGGCAAAGATTGAGCTCAGAGCCGGGGTTTAAGTAGCCGGGTCATACTCAGGAGCTCATGAACATCATGTGAGAGGAGATGATGAGCTGCAGCGGTTCCTCAGCTCTGAAGTGCACCACCTGGAGGGAAAACAGACAAACTACACACAAAAGGTTAGACAGGGCAAAGGACCCAGACAGACCATGACAAGTCTGCCTGATTTTCCTGCATTTAAGTTTATACTTCAGATGTACTAGTTCTGTCTGAGGACATCAGAATATTATGTTATCTTATCTATTATCTATAATATCTAGAGTGCCTTTGGAAATCCCTGAAGAACAAAAGGCATTTGACATAGATTAAGGACTGATAGAGCAATTAAATATTAGTTGTGAATCATATAATAGTTAAATTTACCCCCATATTGTTTTCACAAATATTGTTTGGTTGTTTTATGGTTCATTGGATTAAACACAATTTATTGATTAATAACAAAAACAGCATGTATTGCCAAAGGAAAGGATGATTAATGTTGGGGAGTAAAAAGTTTGATCACTGTGATTGATGTGTTGACTGTGTATCTGACAGACACCCAGATGTTTCAAGGGCTGTGCTCTTGATTAATAACTCAGTGCTGTGTCTTGGATCAGGCTTGAGTTTCTTCTTTAGAGCACAGTAGCTTCAATAGACACTTCAGCAAGGGTGTAGCCGGTGGTGGACCCAAACACTTTTTTATCTTGTTTCTGAGTGTGATTATTTTGTGGTGAGGCAGCAGAATTTATCATAACTGTAAAGATATCCTTTTAAAATAAATGTCAAATGTTCACTACATACATATTGATGTAATACCTCAATATGTATACAACAGATTGAACTCAACAACAGACTGAACATAACAGCTGTATAAAATCATAACACCAGTGCAACATTACATTCAATATCACGCATTTCTAATGCACTAAATCAAAATCTAATACCCAAAGCAATATATATATATATATATATATATATATATATATATATATATATATATATATATATATATATATGCTCTAGACCTTACCCACCCAATGAGCAAGCACATTGGCAGTAGTAATTAAGAAACATTCCCTCAGCATTTTTGTATTCACAGCGAGACACCCCAAGCAGGCCAGACTCAATGGGGTGACCATATGCTTTGACAATTTTAACAAAGAAAAACAAAAACAAAAACATACAGTGTCAGCAAATGTTGCAATTAAATATCAGTATGAATCATTATTTTTCAAATGTGTGATAATTGAATATACAACTACGAGGTGCAGCTCAGAGGCCCAGAAGTACGGGCTGCTTTAGTGAGTCAGTATACACATGTAGGGATGCCAGATCAGTCACCAAGGCAGGACAGCTCCCAGAGCCTCCAGGTCCTCTAAAAACAAACAAAAACAGGACCCCCCCAAAAAACTTTGTCCACAAGCTGCCCAAATACTCAGTAAGTGAGTTCCTAGTATTTAACATTCTACTATATATGCGGACTGTGCACCTGTTGATGTTGGGTCTCAATCACTGCGATATGAGATATCTTAGATATTTGAGGGACTCCACAGCAGCTGAGCTTCTGTCAATGAAATGACCATTTAGTTCCAAGAATATTCCTGTGTCCCTGAAGCAGATTGATAGAAAAACTCACTAATTCATATACCTCGTACAACTACAGTCTTGTTGTCTGTTTCTCCTTTGCACACATTTTTTAATTACACTTTTTTTTTTTTGCAAATTTCTTATTTGCACATTTTTACTGTGAATTATTGTGTTTAGTGTATATCTATACATGCCCGTACAGATACAGTGCAGATCAAACTGGAGTCAAATTCCTTGTATTCTTGTAGATACTTGGCAAATAAAGGCTACTCTGATTCTGAAAACTACACAGCTAACAACATGCCCCGAATGCCACGACTTGTGCCCTCAGGCAACACTGCAGACAGGCGAAGAGAAGGTGGAAGAAGAACAGACTACAGGTGTCTCTGGGTATTCTGGGAGACAGTCTATCTGACTATCAGAAAGCTGTAAAGGAGGCAAACGCACATCTGTCTTGTATTATTTTTAGCAGTTGTCATCGTGCTAATGTGTTATGTCAGATGATAAACTCAGTTGTGAATCCATGTACCCGTGTTGTAATGAACGCTACAACCATGACCTGTGAGCAGTTTTTTTCAGTTTTGAATTGACAAAGTTTCATCAGTCAGACAGAATGCTGATCAGAACTGTAATGTTGAATTGTCTATTTCTTATGCACATTCTGGTGTGCTCGAGCAGTTTGAGCCCGTTTCTCTTTCATCCCTCAATGAAGTTGTGAAACACACAAAACTTTCAGGTTGTCCTTTGGATGTTGTTCCAGCTAAGGTGCTGAAGGAGGTTTTTAATACTGTTGGGGCAGGTCCCCTAGCTTTTATTAACTCTTGTCTTAGCTTAGGGTCCATTCCAGCTGCTTTTAAACATGCTGTAGTTTGACCCCTTCTTAAAAAAAAAAGCCTCACCTCAACTCATCAGTTTTATCCAATTTTAGAACTGTGTCTCATCTGCCATTTTTGTCTAAGGTTTTAGAAAAGGTTGTTTTTATACAGTTAGTCATTTTTAGAAGACAAACACATTTTTGAAAAATTCCAATCTGGATTTAGATTGCGACACAGCACTGAGTCGACACTTTTAAAAGTTCATAACGACATCACTTTGTCAGTGGATGCAGGGAATCCTGCTGTGCTGGTCTTGTTGGACCCCACAGCAGCCTTTGATACTATGGATCACACAGTACCTGTTTCCCAGTTAGAACATTTTATTGGCATTCAAGGTACTTTGTTTAAGTGGTTTAGCTCGTAATTAGCTGAAAGGAGTTTTCTGTTATGATTGGTGACCTCTCCTCATCAACTGCTTCCATGTGTTGTGGGGTGCCTCAGGGTTCTATTCTTGGGCTTATTCTTTTTTCTTTGTACATCTTGCCATTGGGGTCAGTTATAGCCCAGCACAACCTGTCCTTTCATTGCTATGCGGATGATCTGCAAATCTATCTCAAAATGAGGACTAATGGGAGTGATGCATTGTCATCATTATTTAATTGTATTCATGATGTAAAGCAGTGACTGTCCCAAAACATCCTTTACCTGAATGATGGTAAAACTGAGACCATTTTGTTTGGACATTCTGGCATACCGAATGCGGTAACACCAAACTTTGGTGCTCTGGGTAATTATGTAAAACCAGCTGTCAAGAAATTGGGAGTGATATTTGACAGCTGTTTGAGGTTTGATCAACAGATAAACTCTGTTGTTAGAGCAAGTTTTTTCCAGCTTCATCTTCTGGCTAAAGTAAAGCACTTCCTCAGTAGACATGATCTTGAGACAGCCATTCATTCTTTCATCAGTTCTAGACTTGATTATTGTAATGCACTTCATACTGGCATTAACCAGTCTTCTCTTGCACTCCTCCAGTTGGTGCAGAATGCTGCTGCTCATCTTTTAACAAACACTTTTAGACGTGAGCATATTACACCTATCCTGTATCCAATCCAATGGCTTCCAGTTCATTTTAGAATTGATTTTAAGATTTCAATGGTTGGTTTTAAAGCTATTAATGGCCTTGCACCTCCTTACCTGTGCTCTTACAGTAGGACATTATGGGCGCCTGGTCAGCTTTACTTAGATGTTCCGAGGTCAAAATATAAATTTGGGGTGATTGTGCTTTTGGGGTACCTGGCTCCAGACTGTGGAACAAGCTTCATCTTGACTTGCACACTATTCCTGACCTAGAACTCTTTAAATCTAAATTAGAGACTTATTTATTTAAGCTGGCTTTTAACACCTTGTGGGGAGTTGACATTGTCTGTTTTAATGTGCAGTTTGTACTTAGTGGTGTGTGTTATATTTTTATGAATCTATATTTTTACTGTAAAGCACTTTGCACACTGTCTGGCTGCTGTAAAGGGCTTTATAAATAATTGTTGATTGACTGATGTTGATAACAGACAATGCAGTCAGCATAGTATATACCCTCCTTTTGGTGGTGCTAGGCCTCTTGCCTCATTCTAAATGTCATCTTCTCAGTTTTCAATTTCACAAGGTTCTGGACTAAATTGTTTGACAAGTGGGGTAAACTTGTTTTGTTAATCCCATTGTAGTAAATAAACAAAATCTAATAGGGTTTATTAAATCTGGAGACATAATTGGAGGATTAGTCATAGAATGGTGACAGTGGTGAATAACAGACTGCAAACAAAACAGTTTTGAGTGCAAAATCTTAATACTCTGGTGGGGTGAGGGTGGGGCTGAAATTCTTGGGGAGTTGGTTCCAACCACCAAAAAAGAGCCATCTAAGGTGGCAGCTGTCTACACAGTTTTGGCTATATTTTACTGCAGTATTTAAGGAATATTGCTGTGCTTGCAGTAATTATTTATCATGTTTTCCTATGTGTGTCTCAGATTGCCGTGATGTCTTGTTACCCATGATGCTGCAGGAGTTGAGCAGCGCCCTGGCCAGCATGGCAGATGGGCCTCATGATGAGAGGAGAAATAGTCTGGAGTTGCTTAACAACATTCTGGAGGTCCTCAGCAGAGACAATGTGGTGAGACGCCAAACAACCCATACTGTTATGAATAGTTTTAAAGGTTTTCATTGTAGTTTTATCCCATATGCAAATGGCCATCATAATATGCTGCAGCTTCTGCTGTGTGACTCAGTGTTTTTTTTTTTTACCCTTTCATTCTTTTAGCAGTGTTTTATTCAATTCAAAATCAACTATCACTGAGAAAAAAAACAGTCTTGAGGTGTATTTTTAACATTTGATGATGCAAAATATGAATAGAAATGTGTTTTGTGTAAAATTATAGTCAGTAGGTTAAAACGCAAGGAATTAACACAACACTAGGATATGATACAGACATACTACAAAGGAACAAACCAGAAATCAAATCTAAACACCAGAAATATGAAATAGAACAGGCCCCCCCCACCCCAACAGATGCCACCAGACATTCTAGGAACCTCAGGGTGGTTCTGATTAAAAATGTGATGAAGAAACTTGGCTAAATTATTGTCAGCCATGGGTGGGCTAAGGGTGCCACCAGGAAAAAGGGGAAGACAGTTTCTGAATGTGCAGCAGAACTGTGACAAACTGGTGGATGAGATGAGGAGGCAGTTATGGGCTTACACTGCACAGAAAATATGTTTTTAAAATCCATTTCCATTTTGAATCATTGCTTCCTTGCTTCAACAATGGAGTCTGACCCTCTGTGGGAAGAAAGAGTATTTAAAATACTCTTTAGTTCCTTTCTATTTGCTATTTTTAGCATGTCTGTTGAATCTACTTTTTATGCTATTAACAATTACGGAATTGCTTTTGTGTTACTATGACAGCAAGAAGTAAAATTTTTTCTTCAGGAAAATAAGTTCCTTGGTGTTGCAGGTTGCACACCTCAGACATGTATGCGTAGGCATGTAGCCTTATTAGGTATTGATTTCATGCCAGTCTTGAACATGCACTGATTGACATATCTGTGAATTTCAGCAGGATGGCATATGATGTTTACATAATTCTCTGGATGTATGAATATTTGCTGAATGAGCTATGACAGATTCATACAAGTCCACTGTACTAAAAAGATACGAGAAATTTATGAAAATGTTCTTGAATTAGGTCAAATCTGAATGTACAGTACAAAAAACAATCTTGATCTGACCTGTAAAAGGTTATACTAATGTGTAGCACATGGCCTCGATTCGTCCTAATTAAATAAATACATTAATGCTGTCTCAACAAAAACTTGAGTTTTGAACTGCAGACAGAGACAGTGTCTTCAGTCCCAGTTGAGAAATTCCTGTGCCATCTGCCATCTGGAGATAAGATGGAGACATCCCCATGGGCCTAAACTGTGCTTCACAGCAAAACAGAATTGTAACTCACAGTTCTTCAAAGGAGCCCTTGCCTGGTTTAATGGTTGAATTTTCGGTCACTATGAATTACATGACATTATAATGGCTTCACATCAGAGTTTGAGCTCCTTCAGGCCAGAAGAACCCACTTTTATGGCCTCACACCAAGCCCAGACCCTCTCAAGACTGCAAGACGATATCCCTTCCACGATAAAAGTGGCCATAAACTCTGAATCTTGACAGTCAGCTTTTATCTTTAGGTCTAAGGGCCCTGTTCCACTGGCGTTTAGGAGGATTTGCGGATGGAATGCGCACAAAAGTGGCCCACATCTGCCAAACAACCGCAATAACCATGTAACATTCCTGCATGAGTCGGCCGCCATCCGAACACGTCCGTGATCATCCGCAGAGGCACGCATGTCCGCAGCCAGGATTTTTGAGCGGCTCAAAAATCCTGCTGCGGATGAGATCCGCATCACTGCCTGAACACATACTGAAGACATACGCAGGACATACACAACCAACACGCCGCATATCCCCTGTCATCCGCTGATATCCGCAACCGACGGGTTGGCGCGGCGGACCGGGACAGTGTGCAAAACAGATATGACGCGTGCCCAGCACGGCCACATCACGGTCGCAAATGGTATGTCACGCATGCAGACAGAGTGGGCACAGATGGAGCGAGTGCATCACGGCCGCTGTGCCCCTCATGGGGGCGCCTCCGCGGTCGCCTTCGCTTCTGTTCCTTGTTATATCTGCTTTTCTTCCTCATGTATTCGCTGATCCATCCCGGGACATTTGTCATTTCCGCCCACCTTTGTTGCGGACGCTCAGCTTTTGTCTCCTCATTTCATGCGCAAATCCTCCTAAACGCCAGTGGGACAGGGCCCTAAGCAAAGGAAAAGACCTTTTTGTTTAAAATAAAAAAATGCATCAGTATTATTTTATTCATATATAAAAACTTCTAATGTTGTTTGTATTGATTAATCTAACAAAATGCTTTGCATATAATCATTCCATTTTATTCATATGTGTTCCTTGTAACTGATGTGTGTTTAAGTGTGATCTTTCTGCATTATCCATATGTTGATGGTGAAGTATTCTGTTTATCCAAAGAATGTGTTTAAGTGACATTAATAATCGGTATCCATTCGAGTGTCTTAGAACAATATGTATGCCAAATAGTTAATGTGTTTAAATAGTTGAATCATTTGGGTCTGCCCTGTGAAGACATGAAGTTTTCTGTGAGGTTACACACCCTAAATGGGGGGAATTTAATGACGTCAGTCGCCTTTTAACGTTAGAACAGAGTTCTGCTCACTCTCTTTTTCTTGTCTCTTGCCTTTTTCCTATCTCTCTCTTGGGGTGCTCTGCAACTCTTCCTTGCTTTAAAACGCTTAATTATTTTGGGTCAACCAGGCCCCATGCTAAGCTAACCTAGCTGAAGCTACCACGTGGCATTCATTCTTTGTTTTATTATTGTCTCAATTTTTGAGAATTTTAACCTGACGCTTTAAGGTGCATCAAGTCTTTCGAAGTTTTAAGAGAACTTCTGATCTGAACTTTTCAAAATAATAATGAATTTACAGTAAAGCGACTTTCCTTTTCTTTCGGCCAGTTTTCCAACGCTCTTAAAGTTTTATCTTTTTTCTAAATTCACAAAGACTTTTAATCTGGCTCCAGTAAATTTTTAAAAGCTACCAGAAACCATTTTCAACAAACGCCTTCCACCTCTGGGGTCCAGCAAGCTGACTACCTGACTGCAAGTAGCCATCCTGTCGGTAAAGCCAGCTGACACCAGCCTTTAGGATCACCCGAGGAGACCACTGAATTAACCCCTGACCCAAGTGAGCATGCTACAAAGAGCCTACATCAACGATGGATGGACGGATCTTCTAAAACACCTTTTCAACGGACCAGCTAAGTGACCCAGTTAAAGGTTCCAGAAAAAAAGGTTTGCTGTCAATGGATACAAAGTGGCTTCTCCTTATTATTTTTTCTTTTTAAACATATTCATATGTTTGTTTAATAATTTTCTTAAAATTAATTAGCTTCAAATTTCATCACTAAATTCTAATCAGATTTATTTACTTAAAGTCTTTAAGCTTTATCTCTCTTTCTTTCACGTCTCATGAGTTAGTAAGAATTGTGTCCATAAATGAACTTAATTGATCACTGTCCACAAAAACGCCAATAAACTGTTCATTTCTTGTATACTTGTAAATAAATTGTAATAGGTGGTGCCCCGAGTAAATTAAATATTAAATAATAATTATTAAACCCTAACATTGTTAATTATTTTGGTGACCCATTACATGAGGTCCAGGCCAATCTCATTCAATTTGGGAATTTAACAATACCTAATTACATTTGATTTTGGTGCTCCCGTGTGAGCTGATCAAGAATTGACCAATTTGTTATATCTTTATGGTGCTTCCGTGTGAGACGTAATATTCGCTACATCTTTATGGTCCCCCGTTGCGAGGCATTTAAATTTCACTACAAATGAAAACTAATTTTGCTTATGTATATATTCACATCTGAGCATTATTATTATGTGACTAATTTTGCCAAGATTTACAGTCAGCTGTAGTCCCAGGTGCACTATAACTGGTTTAGCCGATATTCAAACTGCGTCAAATAAGCCTGGTCACACCAAATAATGAAGGATGAATAATGAACCACGCAGCATGTTTTTTTTTTACTACAAGAGGGTTTACATGTGCGTTCCTGCCGCTACACGGCACTGCGTGGCTCATACCTGGCTTGGCGTGGCTGATATGAACCATTGCAGGCTCTAATGACTGTTCAGTCATGGCTCACTAGAGGCTGCTACATGGCACATGTGGGGTACAGAGAGGCACATAGAGGTGCCGTAGTAGTGAATATGTGATAGATGAAAACGTGGGTCATTCTTGGAATAATCACTACACACCCATGCATGGCTTATTATTCATGGATTATTATTCGGGGGGGCCAAGGCTTAACTATAACTCAAACTGGACAAACTAATCAATCAATCAGTTTCAATCAGTTTTATTTATATAGCGCCAAATCACAACAAACAGTTGCCCCAAGGCGCTTTATATTGTAAGGCAAGGCCATACAATAATTACGTAAAAACCCCAACGGTCAAAATGAGCCCCTGTGAGCAAGCACTTGGCGACAGTGGGAAGGAAAAACTCCTTTTTAACAGGAAGAAACCTCCAGCAGAACCAGGCTCAGGGAGGGGCAGTCTTCTGCTGGGACTGGTTGGGGCTGAGGGAGAGAACCAGGAAAAAGACATGCTGTGGAGGGGAGCAGAGATCACTCACTAATGAATGATCTCACTGCGGTATTGTATCACTTCCTGTTCCGGAGCACAGCGGTGTTTTTCTGTATCTGTTAGCTGTTTAATCTGCGCAGTTAGATTGATCTAGTTATCTAGATTACGATTTGTTTCCCAGTGTAATCTTTACGTGCCTTAACTAAAGCTCTCCTTCTGCTGAATCACCTCTAAATTATTTACACATTATTCACTTTGCGTGTTTTTAGGAATCCGCTAGCTTAGCGTAGCTCCTAGCTCTTAGCCGATTTAGCATGGCGGCTTCTCCTGTCTCTCCCGCACTTTTCTGCTCTGGGTGTGAAATGTTTAGTTATTCCTCGGCCTCCTTTAGCAGTAATGGTACTTGTAATAAGTGTAGCTTATTCGTAGCTTTGGAGGCCAGGCTGGGCGAATTGGAGACTCGGCTCCGCACCGTGGAAAATTCTACAGCTAGCCAGGCCCCTGTAGTCGGTGCGGACCAAGGTAGCTTAGCCGCCGTTAGTTCCCCCCTGGCAGATCCCAAGCAGCCGGGAAAGCAGGCCGACTGGGTGACTGTGAGGAGGAAGCGTAGCCCTAAACAGAAGCCCCGTGTACACCGCCAACCCGTTCACATCTCTAACCGTTTTTCCCCACTCGACGACACACCCGCCGAGGATCAAACTCTGGTTATTGGCGACTCTGTTTTGAGAAATGTGAAGTTAGCGACACCAGCAACCATAGTCAATTGTCTTCCGGGGGCCAGAGCAGGCGACATTGAAGGAAATTTGAAACTGCTGGCTAAGGCTAAGCGTAAATTTGGTAAGATTGTAATTCACGTCGGCAGTAATGACACCCGGTTACGCCAATCGGAGGTCACTAAAATTAACATTAAATCGGTGTGTAACTTTGCAAAAACAATGTCGGACTCTGTAGTTTTCTCTGGGCCCCTCCCCAATCGGACCGGGAGTGACATGTTTAGCCGCATGTTCTCCTTGAATTGCTGGCTGTCTGAGTGGTGTCCAAAAAATGAGGTGGGCTTCATAGATAATTGGCAAAGCTTCTGGGGAAAACCTGGTCTTGTTAGGAGAGACGGCATCCATCCCACTTGGATGGAGCAGCTCTCATTTCTAGAAATCTGGCCAATTTTCTTAAATCTTCCAAACCGTGACTATCCAGGGTTGGGACCAAGAAGCAGAGTTGTAGTCTTACACACCTCTCTGCAGCTTCTCTCCCCCTGCCATCCCCTCATTACCCCATCCCCGTAGAGACGGTGCCTGCTCCCAGACTACCAATAACCAGCAAAAATCTTTTTAAGCATAAAAATTCAAAAAGAAAAAATAATATAGCACCTTCAACTGCACCACAGACTAAAACAGTTAAATGTGGTCTATTAAACATTAGGTCTCTCTCTTCTAAGTCCCTGTTGGTAAATGATATAATAATTGATCAACATATTGATTTATTCTGCCTAACAGAAACCTGGTTACAGCAGGATGAATATGTTAGTTTAAATGAGTCGACACCCCCGAGTCACACTAACTGTCAGAATGCTCGTAGCACGGACCGGGGCGGAGGATTAGCAGCAATCTTCCATTCCAGCTTATTAATTAATCAAAAACCCAGACAGAGCTTTAATTCATTTGAAAGCTTGTCTCTTAGTCTTGTCCATCCAAATTGGAAGTCCCAAAAACCAGTTTTATTTGTTATTATCTATCGTCCACCTGGTCGTTACTGTGAGTTTCTCTGTGATTTTTCAGACCTTTTGTCTGACTTAGTGCTTAGCTCAGATAAGATAATTATAGTGGCCGATTTTAACATCCACACAGATGCTGAGAATGACAGCCTCAACACTGCATTTAATCTATTATTAGACTCTATTGGCTTTGCTCAAAAAGTAAATGAGTCCACCCACCACTTTAATCATATCTTAGATCTTGTTCTGACTTATGGTATGGAAATAGAAGACTTAACAGTATTCCCTGAAAACTCCCTTCTGTCTGATCATTTCTTAATAACATTTACATTTACTCTGATGGACTACCCAGCAGTGGGGAATAAGTTTCATTACACTAGAAGTCTTTCAGAAAGCGCTGTAACTAGGTTTAAGGATATGATTCCTTCTTTATGTTCTCTAATGCCATATACCAACACAGTGCAGAGTAGCTACCTAAACTCTGTAAGGGAGATAGAGTATCTCGTCAATAGTTTTACATCCTCATTGAAGACAACTTTGGATGCTGTAGCTCCTCTGAAAAAGAGAGCTTTAAATCAGAAGTGTCTGACTCCGTGGTATAACTCACAAACTCGTAGCTTAAAGCAGATAACCCGTAAGTTGGAGAGGAAATGGCGTCTCACTAATTTAGAAGATCTTCACTTAGCCTGGAAAAAGAGTCTGTTGCTCTATAAAAAAGCCCTCCGTAAAGCTAGGACATCTTTCTACTCATCACTAATTGAAGAAAATAAGAACAACCCCAGGTTTCTTTTCAGCACTGTAGCCAGGCTGACAAAGAGTCAGAGCTCTATTGAGCTGAGTATTCCATTAACTTTAACTAGTAATGACTTCATGACTTTCTTTGCTAACAAAATTTTAACTATTAGAGAAAACATTACTCATAACCATCCCAAAGACGTATCGTTATCTTTGGCTGCTTTCAGTGATGCCGGTATTTGGTTAGACTCTTTCTCTCCGATTGTTCTGTCTGAGTTATTTTCATTAGTTACTTCATCCAAACCATCAACATGTTTATTAGACCCCATTCCTACCAGGCTGCTCAAGGAAGCCCTACCATTATTTAATGCTTCGATCTTAAATATGATCAATCTATCTCTGTTAGTTGGCTATGTACCACAGGCTTTTAAGGTGGCAGTAATTAAACCATTACTTAAAAAGCCATCACTTGACCCAGCTATCTTAGCTAATTATAGGCCAATCTCCAACCTTCCTTTTCTCTCAAAAATTCTTGAAAGGGTAGTTGTA
Organism: Thalassophryne amazonica; assembly: GCF_902500255.1. Lineage (NCBI taxonomy): Eukaryota > Metazoa > Chordata > Actinopteri > Batrachoidiformes > Batrachoididae > Thalassophryne > Thalassophryne amazonica. The sequence continues at coordinate 28,804,761 of NC_047113.1, forward strand.
AAACAGCTAACTGATCATCTGCAGAGGAATGGTCTATTTGAAGAGTTTCAGTCAGGTTTTAGAATTCATCATAGTACAGAAACAGCATTAGTGAAGGTTACAAATGATCTTCTTATGGCCTCGGACAGTGGACTCATCTCTGTGCTTGTTCTGTTAGACCTCAGTGCTGCTTTTGATACTGTTGACCATAAAATTTGATTACAGAGATTAGAGCATGCCATAGGTATTAAAGGCACTGCGCTGCGGTGGTTTGAATCATATTTGTCTAATAGATTACAATTTGTTCATGTAAATGGGGAATCTTCTTCACAGACTAAAGTTAATTATGGAGTTCCACAAGGTTCTGTGCTAGGACCAATTTTATTCACTTTATACATGCTTCCCTTAGGCAGTATTATTAGACGGTATTGCTTAAATTTTCATTGTTACGCAGATGATACCCAGCTTTATCTATCCATGAAGCCAGAGGACACACCAATTAGCTAAACTGCAGGATTGTCTTACAGACATAAAGACATGGATGACCTCTAATTTCCTGCTTTTAAACTCAGATAAAACTGAAGTTATTGTACTTGGCCCCACAAATCTTAGAAACATGGTGTCTAACCAGATCCTTACTCTGGATGGCATTACCCTGACCTCTAGTAATACTGTGAGAAATCTTGGAGTCATTTTTGATCAGGATATGTCATTCAAAGCGCATATTAAACAAATATGTAGGACTGCTTTTTTGCATTTACGCAATATCTCTAAAATCAGAAAGGTCTTGTCTCAGAGTGATGCTGAAAAACTAATTCATGCATTTATTTCCTCTAGGCTGGACTATTGTAATTCATTAATATCAGGTTGTCCTAAAAGTTCCCTAAAAAGCCTTCAGTTAATTCAAAATGCTGCAGCTAGAGTACTGACGGGGACTAGAAGGAGAGAGCATATCTCACCCATATTGGCCTCTCTTCATTGGCTTCCTGTTAATTCTAGAATAGAATTTAAAATTCTTCTTCTTACTTATAAGGTTTTGAATAATCAGGTCCCATCTTATCTTAGGGACCTCATAGTACCATATCACCCCAATAGAGTGCTTCGCTCTCAGACTGCAGGCTTACTTGTAGTTCCTAGGGTTTGTAAGAGTAGAATGGGAGGCAGAGCCTTCAGCTTTCAGGCTCCTCTCCTGTGGAACCAGCTCCCAATTCAGATCAGGGAGACAGACACCCTCTCTACTTTTAAGATTAGGCTTAAAACTTTCCTTTTTGCTAAAGCTTATAGTTAGGGCTGGATCAGGTGACCCTGAACCATCCCTTAGTTATGCTGCTATAGACATAGACTGCTGGGGGGTTCCCATGATGCACTGTTTCTTTCTCTTTTTGCTCTGTATTTTGGGGATGGAATTTTACAGGGTGATTCTATAATTTATTCCTCAGAATTGAGTGAGTCCATATTTTTTTCCTCTGCTTGGTCTAAAAAGTAACCGTTACTGACTGCCACAATCTTTTTTTCTTGATTTCTTATAGTGTTTCTTAAAGCCAGAACATTGCCATTTGAAATGACTTTAGTTTTGTGTCATGTCTGTGATGTGCTTTTTTTCTACAAAATTAAACAACAGAATGAACATCCTCCGAGGCCGGTGATTCCATAATTTTTGCCAGGGGTTGTACTCTGCTGAACCACAATCGGACAGCAATTATACGACTTGTAAGTGCATTCTTATTGTTCTTACTGCAGTCTGGCAGCTGTCCAGGTACTTGTACTGCGTTCGGAGGCTCATGCGCCCAGCATGTGCATGAATCAGTCAGGACGGGTCGGACAGTCTGGGTGTTCAGACGGCTGTCCGCCACAATTCTTATTCCCTCCCGGATTTGGCACTGTTTGTTCTTGGCTTGTGCTCATTCGTACTCAGTGTGATGGGGGTTAAAGACTGTCACCTCTCCACTTATTTTATTATTTTTTCGTAAATTGGTGCACTTTATATTCAGCTTTTAATGATGTCGGATTGTCAGAGATGTCATCTTCATTGTTTTTGGCACCTCTGCATTAGCGGCTGCTTTTATCTGACACAAAACAATCAATCAGCATTTACTCACAAATTGCAAGGCAAGAACAACTAAAAGGAAAATACAAAGGAAGCACACTGATCTGCAATTCCAAAGACACTTCCCTTAATTTTAGCATTGTGGGCTTACTGTGAGCTGAGTGCCACTGATTGAAGATTATCTTTTAAAGACTGAAGTAAATAGCTTTAAGCTGTTTTGTCTTCAGCCATCCACACATGCAATGAAGCAGGGCTTAGCCAATTAGAGTTTAATTGATTATGTTTCACTCTTTTTGATGCATGTTACTCTGCTGAAACAAAATCCAGCTAATGCCATTGATGTCACTATACACGCAGACCATCAGCATCCAAATGAGGCATTTTAATTGCTCTTACAAATTGTTGGCAGCCTGCTGGTTTTTTTTCCCCCAATTCTATTTATTAGTATAGTGTTAATGAAACATGAGCTCAGAGGAGAGGAGTAATGTGTGGATGACCATAACTTTGATGGGATTAATTTGTGTGGGTTGAGGGGGAAAAATGCAAAAAGATGCTTCCGGAAGACTGTGTATTTGTCATGAGACAGTGTGATTGGTGAAGCTGTACTGAGGTACACACAATATTAATTGTCCACTTTGTTCATGTGTCAGATACTCATAATACAATAGTAGGTGGACCATGGTATTCTGTACAGCCATTGACTGGATGAGTTGGTCAAGATGACAGGATCCCTTCAGTGGAATATTGATTTCATTTGCTGTGTCACTGACATTATTGATTTTATCGTAGGTGATAATTGTGACAGACAGCAATATATTATGTTATACATTAGCTCCCTACGTGTACAGAAATCTCAAGTATAATGCCATGTATCCATGACAGAGGTCAAGTTGATTTGAGCTTTTGTTATTTTTGTGTTTTGTATATCACTCTGACCACAATGTGTATACGTTTTTCATCCTTGTGTACAATGTTGATGGATTAAACAAAAAAGGCAAGTTATTTAATCAAATTGAATGTTTGGTGATAGAATTCCAACTTTGTTCATGCCAAGTTGTGCTAATAGATTCCACACTATGCACAATCCCACACTGTACTGGGATTGGAGGTGGATATATATGTATATATATATATATATATATATATATATATATATATATATATATATATATATATATATATATATATATATATATATACACGAGGTCTGTTAGAAGAGTATCGGACCTTTTTATTTTTTTCAAAAACCATATGGATTTGAATCACGTGTGATTGCATCAGCCAAGCTTGAACCTTCGTGCGCATGCGTGAGTTTTTTCACGCCTGTCGGTTGCGTGAGGCTTTGAGTGAGCAGTGGTCCACCCCTCTCGTCGTTAAGGAAATGGCGGAATGATTTGGAGCTTTGCTGCATCAATTTTTTCCTGAAACTGTGAGAGACCTCCAGGTGGACACCATTCGGAAAATTAATATGGCTTTCAAGAACGATTTTATGGGGATTACACAGATTAAGGAGTGCTCCAGCCGGTTTAAAGACCGCCTACAGTATCTGAGAGCGCGGTGTGCTCCGAGCGCCGATCGACAGGCTCAAACCCCGCTGAAACAACCAGATCATTTCCAACGTGAAGGCTTTGTTGATCCGGGACGTCGTCTGACTTTCACAAAAAGGCAGAAGGCATGGACATCAGCACTTTTTCGGCACATTCCACTGTTACAGGAGTTTTTTTCATGGAAAAAGAAGCGGATGAATGCGCCACGGAGCCGCTCGTGGCGCGGGACAAAACCACCTCTGTGTTGGTCTCTCAGGACGGCTTTCAGGTGGCTTCCGGTTGCTTTTCAGTCGTGTGAATATCCGAGAAATTGTGCATGAGCTGGACATGCCCCAACATGTCCTGTGAGACTTCATCACGGCGTTGCTTTGTGCCATTCGGCTCCACCGCAACGCGCGGAATTCCTCCACACATCTGTTTCAATGTGCCGAAAAAGTGCTGATGTCCACGTCTTCCGCAATTCCTGTGCTAGTCAGACGACATACCGGATCAAGACAGCGTCCAGTTTAGAAATGAACGGCACATTCCACTGTTACTGTTGTGTGGGCCGCTGAAGAGGAGGTACTGCTGGCCCACCACCACCAGATGGCGCCCTGCTTGGAGGGCGGGCTTCAAGCACGAGAGGGCGCCGGAACCAGTGGAGTGACAGCTGTCACATCATCACCACCAGCTGTCACTCATCTACGTCAACCACCATAAAAGCCGGACTGCAACTCCACCTCCCCGCCGAGAAATCATCTACCATACAGGTAACTTCTCTGCTGAATCTAAAGACCCTGTGTAATAGTCTGATCTCATTTGCAGTCGTTTTCCTGTGACGGTGTCCTTATCTGCGGTATTGGCGTTGGTGTGGACTGCGACGGCTTCGCCTCACACCCCAAACCAGATAAGTGGTTTCACAGGAGCTGTACGAGTGTGTGATTGGAGGTGGAGGTGCTCCCTCCTAACTGAACACAGACTGTGGGATTACTGAGTGTGCGTACTCACACTCATCAAACTGTTTCTGTTCTCTGCCAGCAGTACCAGGTCTGACTGCTGAAGACAGTGGCCACCTGGGGCGCAGGGCTTGGCTGCTCAGGTGTTCTTCAGATCCGTTGGTGGTGGAAGCTGTGTGGGTTCTGGCTCTTCTGTCACCAGACGTCTTCTATCTTCGAGCCTGCCACACGCCACCTTGTGTATGATTGACATTCCGCACTATTGTTATTGTCTGTACTTCGTTGTGTGCTTCACAAGATTAAATTGTTACTTTTTGGCTTATCCATTGTCCGTTCATTAACGCCCCCTGTTGTGGGTCCGTGTCACGACACCTTCCCAACAGGATTTCTCGGCCAGCGTCATGGATCCCGAGGGGCGTCAACCAGCGCTTGAACAGCCAATGGAAGAGCGAGGTGCACAGACGCCAGCAGGAGGCGTGTTAGGTGAGCTGCAGCACATCTTAACCGCCTTTACTGCTCGGTTGGACTTAGTTACCGAGCAGAGCATTATTCTCAATCGAAGGATGGAGGCTCTCACCGCCCAGGTGGAAGAGCATGCTCAGGGCGCTGCTGCAGCACCTCCTCCTGCTGACCGAATGCCAGAGACAGACATTCCACTGGTCGTTCAACGAACCCCCCCACCTTCCCCTGAAGCATACATAAGCCCTCCGGAGCCGTACGGAGGCTGTGTGGAGACGTGCGCGGACTTCTTGATGCAGTGCTCGCTCGTCTTTTCACAGCGTCCCGTCATGTACGCATCAGACGCTAGCCAGGTGGCTTACGTTATAAATCTGCTTCGAGGAGAGGCACGCACCTGGGCTACGGCGCTCTGGGAGCAGAATTCACGGCTCCTAACGATTTACACTGAGTTTGTGAGGGAGTTCCGACAGGTGTTCGACCACCCTCATAGAGGCGAGACCGCTTCAAACGTGCTGCTGTTGATATGACAGGGGTGTCGGAGCGCAGCGAAGTATGCAGTCGACTTCTGCATTGCGGCAGCGCGAGCCGGCTGGAATGCTGTTGCGCTTCGCGGCGCCTTTGTAAACGGACTGTCTCTGGTCCTTAAGGAGCACCTGGTGGCGAAGGACGAGCCATGGGATTTAGACGGGCTTATCGACCTGGTTATACAGTTAGACAACCGATTAACAGAACACCGACGGGAGCGAGACGAAGGACGTGGTCAGGCACAAGCCGTCCCTCTTCCTCCCGGGTCCGAAAGGGAGCCTACTTACCCACGCTCCACAGCCAGGGCTCTCCACGTGACGACAGCTCCCCCTGCTGACGTTGCTATGGAAACGAGCAGGGCCAAAAAACGATCAGATCAGAGACAAAGGAGGCTGATCCGTGGAGAGTGTTTTCTCTGCAGCTCAACCGAGCACATACAGAGAGAGTGCCCCAAACGGTCAAAACAGCAGCACTCGTCCTTAGAGACTGGGCTAAGGGTGGGTCACAATACCCATGCGGGGAAACCCCGAAAATCTGCACGTATCCCAGTCACGATCCTGAGTGGGGATCTAACCCTTCACACCCCAGCACTGGTGGACACGGGGTCGGAGGGGAATCTGCTGGACAGCAGATGGGCAAAGGAGGTTGGGCTCCCTCTAATGGCCTTACCGTCACCATTGTCGGTGCGGGCACTAGATGGCACCCTTCTTCCACTAATCACACACCAGACACAGCCCGTGACTTTGGTTGTTTCTGGGAATCACAGGGAGGAGATTGTGTTTTATGTAACACTTTCTACCTCCCGAGTGATTTTGGGTTTTCCATGGGTGTTGAAACACAATCCCCGGATTGATTGACCGTATGGGGTTGTGGTTCCGTGGAGCGAAACCTGCCACCGGGAGTGTTTAGGATCCTCGGTTCCACCCGGTGTGACAGCTAAGGAGGAGGTTTTAGTCCCCCCCCCAATCTGGCGGCGGTGCCAGCCGAGTACCATGTCCTTGCTGACGTCTTCAGCAAGGATCTGGCACTCACGCTGCCCCCATACCATCCGTACGATTGTGCCATTGATTTGATACCGGGCGCTGAGTACCCGTCCAGCAGGCTCTACAACCTCTCACGTCCGGAACGAGAATCAATGGAGACCTACATCCGGGACTCGTTAGCTGCCGGGTTGATCCGGAACTCCTCCTCCCCGATGGGTGCTGGTTTCTATTTTGTGGGCAAGAAGGACCGTGGACTCCGTCCATGCATTGATTACAGAGGGCTGAACGAGATCACGGTTCGCAACCGATACCCGTTACCTCCGTTGGATTCAGTGTTTACGCCCTTGCATGGAGCCCAAATTTTTACAAAATTGGATCTTAGGAATGCTTATCACCTGGTTCGGATCCGGGAGGGAGACGAGTGGAAGACGGCATTTAACACCCCGTTAGGTCACTTTGAGTACCTGGTCATGCCGTTCGGCCTCACCAATGCGCCCACGACATTCCAAGCATTGGTTAATGACGTCTTGCGGGACTTCCTGCATCGGTTTGTCTTCGTATATCTAGACGATATACTCATCTTTTCTCCGGATCCTGAGACCCATGTCAAGCATGTACGTCAGGTCCTACAGCGGTTGTTGGAGAACCGGTTGTTTGTGAAGGGCGAGAAGTGCGAGTTTCACCGCTCTTCTTCGTCCTTCCTGGGGTTCATAATCTCCGTCGCCCCTGATCCGGCCAAGGTTGTGGCGGTGAGAGATTGGCCCCAACCAACAAACCGTAGGAAACTGCAACAGTTCCTCGGTTTTGCGAATTTCTACAGGAGGTTCATTAAGGGCTACAGTCAGGTAGTTAGCCCCCTGACAGCCCTAACCTCCACTAAGGTCCCCTTCACCTGGTCGGATCGGTGCGAAGCCGCGTTTAGGGAGTTGAAGCGCCGGTTTTCGTCTGCACCAGTTCTGGTGCAGCCTGATCCTACTCGCCAGTTCACAATGGAGGTGGATACCTCTGACTCAGGGATAGGAGCCGTGCTGTCCCACAGCGGGGAGTCCAATAAGGTCCTCCACCCTTGTGCCTATTTTTCCCGCTGGTTGACCCCGGCTGAGAGGAATTATGACGTCGGCAATCGGGAACTCCTGGCGGTGAAGGAGGCTCTTGAAGAGTGGAGACACCTGTTGGAGGGAGCGACTGTGCCCTTCATGGTTTTCACGGACCATCGGAACCTGGAGTACATCCGGACCGCCAAGCGGTTGAACCCCAGGCAAGCCCGCTGGTCACTGTTCTTCGGGCGCTTTGACTTCCAGATTACATACCGCCCCGGGACCAAGAACCAACGATCGGATGCCCTGTCCCGGGTGCATGAAGAGGAGGCCAAGGCCGAGTTGTTAGACCCCACAGAGACCATCATCCCCGAGTCCACTGTCGTGGCCGCCCTCACCTGGGACGTGGAGAAGACCGTCCGGGAGGTCCTGACACGGAACCCGGACCCGGGTACCGGCCCGAAGAACAAACTATACGTCCCACCAGAAGCCAGAGCTGCCGTTTTGGACTTCTCCCATGGTTCCAAGCTCTCCTGTCATCCCGGGGTGTGCAGGAACATGGCGGTAGTCCAGCAGCGCTTCTGGTGGGCGTCTATGGAGGCCGACGTCCGGGACTACGTCCAGGCCTGTACCACCTGTGCCAGGGGCAAGGCTGACCACAAGAGGACCTCAGGACTCCTCCAGCCCCTATAGGTGCCTCACCTCCCCTGGTCCCACATCGGCCTGGACTTTGTCACGGGCCTCCCGCCGTCCCAGGGCAACACCACCATTCTCACGATATTGGCCTGATTCTCCAAGGCGGCCCACTTCGTGGCCCTCCCGAAGCTCCCCACGGCCCAGGAGACAGCAGACCTCCTGTTCCACCACGTCGTGCATCTGCATGGGATACCAGCGGACATTGTCTCAGACCGTGGCCCTCAGTTCTCCTCTCAGGTCTGGAGGAGTTTCTGCAGGGAACTGGTGGCCACTGTGAGCCTCTCGTCCGGGTATCACCCGCAGACCAACGGACAGGCAGAGCGGGCCAACCAGGAGCTGGAGCAGGCCCTCCGTTGCGTTACCTCCGCGCACCCGACGGCCTGGAGCACCCATCTGGCCTGGATCGAGTACGCCCACAACAGCCAAGTGTCGTCTGCCACCGGCCTCTCCCCGTTTGAGGTGTGTTTGGGGTTCCAGCCCCCATTGTTTCCACTTGTGGAGGGAGAGGTCGGTGTGCCCTCGGTCCAGGCCCACCTCAGGAGGTGCCGCCGGGTGTGCTGGACCGCCCATTCTGCCCTGTTGAAGGCCAGGACGAGGGCCAAGGCCCATGCAGACCGCCGGCGTTCCCCGGCCCCTGCATACCAGCCCGGGCAGGAGGTGTGGTTGTCAACAAAGGACATCCCACTTCAAGTTGACTCTCAGAAACTCAAGGACAGGTATATCGGACCGTTTCCCATCACCAAGGTCCTCAGCCCGGCCGCAGTGAAGCTATGGCTACCAGCTTCACTGCGGATCCATCCTGTCTTTCACGTGTCTCAGATCAAGCCTTACCACACCTCACCACTCTGCACCCCTGGACCTGCACCTCCTCTTGCCCGGATCATCGACGGGGAGCCGGCATGGACCGTGCGTCGGCTCCTGGACGTCCGTCGCAAGGGTCGGGGGTTCCAGTATCTGGTGGACTGGGAGGGGTATGGCCCCGAGGAACGCTTCTGGGTGAAAAGGAGCTTCATCCTGGACCCGGCCCTCCTGGCCGACTTTTACGCCCGGCACCCGGACAAACCTGGTCGGGCACCAGGAGGCGCCCATTGAGGGGGGGTCCTGTTGTGTGGGCCGCTGAAGAGGAGGTACTCACCTCATGCTCTGTGACTGCTGGGATAGGCTCCAGCCCCCCACAACCCTTAATTGGAGTAAGCAGTTGAAAATGAGTGTCATTTTAAGTGTCTGAAAGCTGCTCAGTTGCATTACGTCAGAAAACATGTAACTGGACACCAGAATTGTTCAGATCAGATACTCTTCACAGTACTAGTAAATTTTACTCTAGATCAAAACTCTCGAAACTCTGCAAAGCTCTCGATTTACCGATCGATCTACGTTCCGATCCTCACCTATGGTCATGAGATTGGGCTCATGACCAAAAGAACGAGATCGCGAATACAAGCGGCCGAGATGAGTTTCCTCCACACGGTGGCTGGGCGCTCCCTTAGAGATAGGTTGAGGAGCTCAGTCACTCGGGTGGAGCTCGGAGTCGAGCCGCTGCTCCTCCACGTCGAAAGGAGTCAGTTGAGGTGGCTCGGGCATCTTTTTCGGATGCCCCCTGGACGCCTCGCTGGAGAGGTGTTCCGGGCGCGTCCCATTGGGAGGAGGCCCCGGGGAAGACCTAGGACGCGCTGGAGGGACTACATCTCTCGGCTGGCTTGGGAGCGCCTTGGGGTTCCCCCGGAGGAGCTGGGGGAGGTGTGTGTGGATCAGGAGGTCTGGGCGGCTTTGCTTGAGCTGCTGCCCCCGCGACCCGACTCCGGATAAAGTGGAAGAAAATGGATGGATGGATGGATGGATCAAAACTGTTTTGACCCTTTAACCTTTCCAGTCATAGTGACTTAACATGCTGTTCGAGATGGGGAAACCTGTATAGTTTGGAATTATGTAAGACAAGTATTTTTGGTGTATTTTTTGACTGGAATGAAGTATTTCATTAATTTTAACCCCTAGCTGATCCCATATAATCTTTGACCAAAAATACCCAACACAAAGGGAGTCAAATCATGTTAATTCAAGTGTGGTAGCATGCACTTGTGCCAAGCGTTGCTGCATCTAGCACACTGCAAAATGGCCCCTAGTCCTGGAGGGCAACCAGCTTGGCAGACAACCAATTCATCCCAACCTGCTATCTGTCACAGCCAGGTAAAATGAGGGCATCCGCTCGGCCTTCTCCAGCAGCTGGCGTCCTTGATGCTGAGTTAGTACCTGCCTGCTGGATCATGCACCGAGAAACATGCCACAAGGCCAGAATGTTGTATGGTGACATTTCCTCACAGTGCAATTGATCGTCCTCATTTGTGTCTCTCAATAAAAAATTGACAGTCATTCCAGCAGTACAGACAGTTCCTTCAAAGAGACCTAGCTGTTATGTGCAGACTCAGGTTGAGGAGCGGACCAACGTCTGACTGATCCCAGCGCTAAATAACCAGAAAGCGGTTCCACAAACAAAACGATTTTATTTCCCCTCCAGTGCAATAATTAGTGTATAACATAAATATTGGGTTTGTCTGGCGGAGTGAAGGACAGCGCGCTTTCCAGCGCCCAAAAGGATCGAAGCCTCGGCGCTTCTGGACTCAGATTCACCGCCAAACACCCCCCAGGTGGACACGACAAACTGACTCTGTGAAGGATGGAAAAGGTGAGGTAAGTCAACAGAGCTACAACAAATATCTTTCAGAGGCACACACAATCAGCAACACATTCAGGTCTGAATTTAAGCTTTATGTAAATGAGCAGCTTCTCACAACAGGTGGAGGATCATCAGTCCGTACGCCATGGCAGTGAGAAGCAAACTGCACAATTGCGCGGTCCTCAGCGTCTCACAAATGAACGTCACAAGGTCGAGTTCCTGGCAATTCTGCTTGAACCACTCATGGCTTAAATGCAGAACGCCATCTCATTATCTGCTTCAGCTGAAAGTCTTTAAGTTTACACTTCAGCATCATCCACAGGTGCTGCGAGTCAGTAGGCCTGCACGTGAACATCCTCCACAGGTGCAGCTAATAATGCTGATGAGGGTGAAGGACTCTTCTGCCAGCACCTTCTCCACAGACAAAAAACAGTTTGCATACCACCTGGAGAGCAAAGAAAAGAAAACAACACAAAAACATCCAGCCAAACCCCCCAACACACAACAGTACCCCCCCATCAACGGGAAGGCTCCCGGCGACCGAACAGACCAGGCCCGAGATCAACACCTCCCTCCGGGGTCCATGACAGAAAGCAGACAGCAGGACAGGGCATCGCGGCTGGAAGGCCGGCTGGCATCAACAAAAACCCCAAAAAAGTCCCATATACAACCCAACATAGAAGAAAAACACAAAACCCTCCCCAGGGGACCGTCCCATCATTCAGACAATAATCACTTCTGATGTGTGCTGACAGCATGTGTCCCTCACCCGTCCTCCTTCACAGGCACGATGTGTCAAACCCTGGCGCGGTCCTCAGCGTCTCACAAACAAACGTCACAAGGTCGAGTTCCCGGCAATTCTGCTTGTACCACTCATGGCTTAAATGCAGAACGCCATCTCATTATCTGCTTCAGCTGAAAGTCTTTAAGTTTACACTTGAGCATCATCCACAGGTGCTGCGAGTCAGTAGGCCTGCATGTGAACATCCTCCACAGGTGCAGCAAATAATGCTGATGAGGGTGAAGAACTCTTCTGCCAGCACCTTCTCCACAGACAAAAACCAGTTTGCATACCACCTGGACAGCAAAGAAAAGAAAACAACACAAAAACATCCAGCCAAACCCCTCAACACACAACACTAGCACCAAAGACATCCAGTCATTATTGAAAAGGCACAGCCAAGCAAAATTTGTACTGTGTCCTTGAGGCAACCCAAACACTCTTTCAATCCTTGGTTTCTGTAAAAGTGTGAGAGAGCACTAAGATTGTTTCTGTACTAAAGATAAAGTATTTCAGGTTTCAGTGTCCCTGCCTGTCCTCCACTCATTACATCCACCTCCTGTTTTTTTTTCTTTTCAACCATCTTCCTCTCTGGGGTAGCTGATTAAGTTGCCACACCAGATGCTGTCAACTAAAGAAAGAAAGAACGAGAGAAAGATGCAGAATGACGAAGAGTTAGAAGAGAAGAGAGCAAGAAGCCAGATGCTCATGAGCTTGTAACTGCAGCATGCGTCTGCACATGTGTGCATGTGCACATGCTAAAGAGAGAGGATACTTGAAGAATGACAGAGAGGGAGAGGCAGGGCAAAAGAAAGAGAAAGATGCTTTTTTTTCTTCTTCTTTTTTATGTGCCCCTGATCAATGTTTACAGACTCATCTTTTCTACATGGTGTTGCAGTAGAGACGATGCACCAGCTGGGCTGCTGTTTCAATTAATTGACCAGAGTATCGATTTGTTTGTGTTCTGCTTAAGCATGACTGCTGTCTCGTCTTTCTGCTATGAGAATGTCTTCACGGGGAACCAAACTGTTCATAGTGTTCCAGAAAGAGCTTGGATTTTACTGAACATCACCTGCTACATCTCAACATAACCGTAGCCAACAAAAATATAAATGCAACACTCAAAATTGATGCAGTTTGTCATGAGTTGAAGTAAAAGAACTAAGACAAGTTTTATTCATACAAAAAGTTAATTCTTCTTAAATTATGTTCCCTCTGGATGCTCTGGCTTCCTCCCACTGCCAAAGACATGCAGGCTGGGGTGCCACTGAGTTAATTAGAGGTGTGAGTGAGAGTGCGAATGTGTTTTTATGTGTCAGCCCTGTGATCGACTGGCAGCCTGTCCAGAATGTACCTTTCACCTAGTGACCCCTGGGATGGGCTCCAGCCACCATGACCCTTAACTGCAGTAAGCAGGTTTATAAGATGTATGGCACCTGGCTGGTGTGGCATATCAAGAAGCTGGTTAAACTGCATGATTATTGCAAAGATGTTCCTTGGACTGTTTACAATAAAAGGCCACTGTATAATGTCCAGTACTTGTTCAGAAAAGATCTATGCGTATATCTAGTGAAGAAGCTGGACGTGGTGCTTTTGGTCTGCAATTGCTCTGCAGTTGTGAGATGACTGGAAATGGCGTCAGAGATGGCTTATAGTCATGACATGAACATTCAGGGCAACAACTCTGGTGGAGATTCCTGCACTCAGCATGCCAACTCAACGATTTCTCAAACCTTGTTACATCTGAGCAGTGGTGAGCACAGCTAACCAAAATGTTAGCTTCGATAACCATTAATCAGATAACTGAAAAGTTATCTTTTATGACGACAAACTACTAAACTGCTAAAAAAAAATTATCTTTATTACTGATAACCGATAACATTTAGTATTGATTTGGCCGAATCAGATTACACTGTCGGCTTCTGATAGACCAGTTTCACTTTAAGCGCTGCAGGGGCTGCTGGGTAAATTCAAGGATCACAAACACATAAGAAAGCATGAAAAATGATTAAATAAAAAATAAAACCCCAAACACTGTCATCCTCTTTCAAAAGCAGGAAAACACAGTATTAGAAGTCACAGTTTATCTCAGTATTAGATACACTATCAAAACTGTGACTGTCTAGCGTTGGGACCAGGAGGCAGAGCTGTGGTCTTATACACCTCTCTGCAGCTTCTCTCCCCCTGCCATCCCCCTATTACCCCATCCCTGTAGAGACGGTGCCTGCTCCCAGACCACCAATAACTAGCAAAAATCTATTTAAGCATAAAAATTCAAAAAGAAAAAATAATATAGCACCTTCAATTGCACCACAGACTAAAACAGTTAAATGTGGTCTATTAAACATTAGGTCTCTTTCTTCTAAGTCCCTGTTGGTAAATGATATAATAATTGATCAACGTATTGATTTATTCTGCCTAACAGAAACTTGGTTACAGCAGGATGAATATGTTAGTTTAAATGAGTCAACACCCCCGAGTCACACTAACTGTCAGAATGCTCGTAGCACGGGCCGGGGCGGAGGATTAGCAGCAATCTTCCATTCCAGCTTATTAATTAATCAAAACCTAGACAGAGCTTTAATTCATTTGAAAGCTTGTCTCTTAGTCTTGTCCATCCAAATTGGAAGTCCCAAAAACCAGTTTTATTTGTTATTATCTATCGTCCACCTGGTCGTTACTGTGAGTTTCTCTGTGAATTTTCAGACCTTTTGTCTGACTTAGTGCTTAGCTCAGACAAGATAATTATAGTGGGCGATTTTAACATCCACACAGATGCTGAGAATGACAGCCTCAACACTGCATTTAATCTATTATTAGACTCTATCGGCTTTGCTCAAAAAGTAAATGAGTCCACCCACCACTTTAATCATATTTTAGATCTTGTTCTGACTTATGGTATGGAAATAGAAGACTTAACAGTATTCCCTGAAAACTCCCTTTTGTCTGATCATTTTTTAATAACATTTACATTTACCCTGATGGACTACCCTGCAGTGGGGAATAAGTTTCATTACACTAGAAGTCTTTCAGAAAGCGCTGTAACTAGGTTTAAGGATATGATTCCTTCTTTATGTTCTCTAATGTCATATACCAACACAGAGCAGAGTAGCTACCTAAACTCTATAAGGGAGTTAGAGTATCTTGTCAATAGTTTTACATCCTCATTGAAGACAACTTTGGATGCTGTAGCTCCTCTGAAAAAGAGAGCTTTAAATCAGAAGTGTCTGACTCCGTGGTATAACTCACAAACTCGTAGCTTAAAGCAGATAACCCGTAAGTTGGAGAGGAAATGGCGTCTCACTAATTTAGAAGATCTTCACTTAGCCTGGAAAAAGAGTTTGTTGCTCTATAAGAAAGCCCTTCGTGAAGCTAGGACATCTTTCTACTCATCACTAATTGAAGAAAATAAGAACAACCCCAGGTTTCTTTTCAGCACTGTAGCCAGGCTGACAAAGAGTCAGAGCTCTATTGAGCTGAGTATTCCATTAACTTTAACTAGTAATGACTTCATGACTTTCTTTGCTAACAAAATTTTGACTATTAGAGAAAAAATTACTCATAACCATCCCAAAGATGTATCGTTATCTTTGGCTGCTTTCAGTGATGCCGGTATTTGGTTAGACTCTTCTCTCCGATTGTTCTGTCTGAGTTATTTTCATTAGTTACTTCATCCAAACCATCAACATGCTTATTAGACCCCATTCCTGCCAGGCTGCTCAAGGAAGTCCTACCATTATTTAATGCTTCAATCTTAAATATGATCAATCTATCTTTGTTAGTTGGTTATGTACCACAGGCCTTTAAGGTGGCAGTAATTAAACCATTACTTAAAAAGCCATCACTTGACCCAGCTATCTTAGCTAATTATAGGCCAATCTCCAACCTTCCTTTTCTCTCAAAGATTCTTGAGAGGGTAGTTGTAAAACAGCTAACTGATCACCTGCAGAGGAATGGTCTATTTGAAGAGTTTCAGTCAGGTTTTAGAATTCATCATAGTACAGAAACAGCATTAGTGAAGGTTACAAATGATCTTCTTATGGCTTCGGACAGTGGACTTATCTCTGTGCTTGTTCTGTTGGACCTCAGTGCTGCTTTTGATACTGTTGACCATAAAATTTTATTACAGAGATTAGAGCATGTCATAGGTATTAAAGGCATTGCGCTGCGGTGGTTTGAATCATATTTGTCTAATAGATTACAGTTTGTTCATGTAAATGGGGAATCTTCTTCACAGACTAAAGTTAATTATGGAGTTCCACAAGGTTCTGTGCTAGGACCAATTTTATTCACTTTATACATGCTTCCCTTGGGCAGTATTATTAGACGGTATTGCTTAAATTTTCATTGTTACGCAGATGATACCCAGCTTTATCTATCCATGAAGCCAGAGGATACGCACCAATTAGCTAAACTGCAGGATTGTCTTACAGACATAAAGACATGGATGACCTCTAATTTCCTGCTTTTAAACTCAGATAAAACTGAAGTTATTGTACTTGGCCCCACAAATCTTAGAAGCATGGTGTCTAACCAGATCGTTGCTCTGGATGGCATTTCCCTGATCTCTAGTAATACTGTGAGAAATCTTGGAGTTATTTTTGATCAGGATATGTCATTCAAAGCGCATATTAAACAAATATGTAGGACTGCCTTTTTGCATTTACGCAATATCTCTAAAATCAGAAAGGTCTTGTCTCAGAGTGATGCTGAAAAACTAATTCATGCATTTGTTTCCTCTAGGCTGGACTATTGTAATTCATTATTATCAGGTTGTCCTAAAAGTTCCCTAAAAAGCCTTCAGTTGGTTCAGAATGCTGCAGCTAGAGTACTGACGGGGACTAGCAGGAGAGAGCATATCTCACCCGTGTTGGCCTCCCTTCATTGGCTTCCTGTTAATGCTAGAATAGAATTTAAAATTCTTCTTCTTACTTATAAGGTTTTGAATAATCAGGTCCCATCTTATCTTAGGGACCTCATAGTACCATATTACCCCATTAGAGCGCTTCGCTCTCAGACTGCGGGCTTACTTGTAGTTCCTAGGGTTTGTAAGAGTAGAATGGGAGGCAGAGCCTTCAGCTTTCAGGCTCCTCTCCTGTGGAACCAGCTCCCAATTCAGATCAGGGAGACAGATACCCTCTCTACTTTTAAGATTAGGCTTAAAACTTTCCTTTTCGCTAAGGCTTATAGTTAGGGCTGGATCGGGTGACCCTGGACCATCCCTTGGTTATGTTGCTTTAGACGTAGACTGTGTTTCATAATTATTGTATGGCCTTGCCTTGCAATGTGGAGCGCCTTGGGGCAACTGTTTGTTGTGATTTGGCGCTATACAAGAAAAAAGTTGATTGAAGTTGATTGATTGACTATCATTTTACAAGCTAAAAGCTGCTGCTTTTTTCACACTCTTTCAACCGTGCGCCTTAAACAACCGAAATACGTCCATTAATGCATTGACTGGCAGAGTAAAATGCACATAGTAAATATAAATTCTTACCCGTTAGTTTCAGTGGGGTTCATCTGAAAAAATAATCATCCTGAGATGATCCAAAATGGTCTAAACGGAGAAGATACATCCAAGTCTGTACGCAGCTGCGCCGTGAGAGCTCCTCTCTCCCACCGAGTCTTGGCGATACCGTCAGCCACAAAGAAATAAAATAAAATAATCTTAAAATTTGTCCGTTTTGTTTTTGTGTCGAGTGGACAATAACGCTTCTTCTTCTTCTTCTTCTGCTTCTTTCGGATCCAGTGGTGGACGACACCAGCTTAAGGTGCATTTCCCGCCACCTACCGGGCTGGTGAGTGATCGCTGAGATTTTACAAAACCTTAACTCCTGACAGCCATTGTCATTTGTTTAGATGCGATGACGTAATCCAGTGTCATTTAGAGATTTAAATAATTATTTTTACATATAGAGGGTTTTCATGTGACGTATCGGTCACGTCATTTTGTGTCCCGCGGCCATTCTGGATTACGATGCGGTGGTCGCTGTGTTACGCTACGTGCATTTGGCGAACAATTGCAGAAGCTTTAACGTCGGTGTGAAGAAGCCTCACGGCACCGTGGCGCTGAGAGAGATCCGCCGCTACCAGAAATCCACTGCTCCCAAAATTTTATTTTATTTTATTCGGCAATAAAATTATATAAGAATACATAAAAATAATGCCGAGGATAACACAAGAACGCTTCCAATACGGATGCTTATTTACATTGTGGTCCTCGAGCACCGAGCTGCTGATCCACAAGCTGCCTTTCCAGCGCCTGGTGAGAGAAATCGCTCAGGACTTCAAGACAACCTCCACTTTCAGAGCTCCGCTGTGATGCTCTGCAGGAAGCCGGCGAGGCTGACCTGGTCAGCAGCTTCCTAGTTCACAATATCGCAGTGTGACACTGTCGGCCAGTTCGTTACATCACCACTAAATTCACTATCTGGTACAAGATACGGATCCACTAAACCAACTGCTACACATCTATCATGATAAATAGCTTTATCTCGAGGATTTAAAGCATCATAGTAACCGGACATTCTCTCCATTTTTCTATCACGCACCAGCCTCCTTGTAATCCAGAATGGAGACGGCACCTGTCCTGCAGCAAATCGGTCACGTGATTGAAAACCCTCTATATGTGTGATGGGTTTTGCAGCAGATTTACAAGGGACAAGGGATGGAAACACTGAAACATCTAAAGTGAACCTGAACTACACTACTCACAATGCTCCCTGCATCGACCGGCCAATCACATTTTGCACTTAATGATGACATCATCAGCAAGCGACAGCCAGTTTTCCATAAATAAACACACACCAGATAGACTAAAATGTTTGATTTTAGGGTTTGCAAGCGTTTTTGACCGTTAAACTTTGCTCACTTTACCAGCAAAAAAAAAAAAAAAAAAAATGTTATCAGACTGAAAGTTATCAGAACTATATTTATCAGAGAATAATTGGTCTGATGATGGTTTTAAACTTATCTGAAAAGCTAATCCACTAGCAAAAAACATTAGCTTCGATAATTATCTGCTCTCGGATTAGCTGAACTGTGTCCACCACTGCATCTGAGGCATTGTGTTGAACAAAACTATACATTTTAGGGCAGAGGTTTCTTGTGGCCAGTCCAAGGCACACTGACAACAGTCTATTTAATTTAACTATTTAATCTGTGTTTTGATATACCACGTCTGCCAGTTGGATGGATTATCTTGGCAAAAGTGAAGTTCTCACAAACATGGATTTTTAACACATTTGCCAACAGAATTCATGAGAAGGAAGCCTTTTTGTGTGTGTTAATGAAATCTCTGATTTTTTTTTTTTACTTAAATGAATGAAAATTGGGAACCATAACCAATGTGTTGCATTTACATACATGTTTAAGCATATGTGGCAATGGAATTTGGAAACTACTGTATGTGAAATTACATGAGCACCATTATTTTCTCTTTTGTTTGTTGTAGTCAGTCTGTCCGATGTGCTTTAATAATCACACCTACTTGGCTGTCATCAGACTGCAAAACATCAACCATCAGGCCAACGCACAGAACAAACCAACCCAAATTGTTACTTTTGTTTCTTAGTGCTAGACGTTCACATTCACTCGTGGCCTTTTTTGTATGCTAGGCTGATCTCACACACACACACACAAACACACACGCACGCTCGGGTCAAATTATGCTAACAAGGTTGTACTCTTGCAGATGCTCCCAGCAGCATTATTTCGAAGGTGTGTCTGGATGTGGCAGATGCTTCATTAGTGAGTAACCACCTCCAGGCAAACCTTAACGATGTTCCATTGACCAGATTCACTGTAGAATTCCATTGTACTGTATGTGTGAGTATGTGTGTGTGTAGAGAAAATCCTCTTGCGGTGTGCATCTGTATTTATATGCATGTTTGTGAGAAGGTTCTGTCCTTGTTATTTTGACATTTTTGTCTTCATCTTGGATCTTCAGAGGTCATTTAGCATTTTGAATATTTTCAAATCCTTTGTAAGTCATTACTTATGATCAGAATATTGCAAACTTGCAAGCTGTTTAATGAGTAGTATTCTGTAACAATCGTGCATTTATGTATTCATTTTGCTACTGATTTTACAGGCTTTCCATGCCTCATCCAGCTGATGCAGGAGAGGCAGACATCATGTGATTGTATTTCTGTTTTACTGGTTGTGTACAACAAAATTTTGTTTTTGATCGTGTTTGAATATTTCTCAGGATTCATCTTTTTTTCTTTTTTAACATTGTGTAACTCTTTTCTGTCTTTCTTTACAGATTTTTTTCTTTCCTTGAAAAAACAAAAGGCAGAATTCTGGCTGTTATTTGTGAAAACTGTTCATTTCCATTATTAGCTTGGCAGACATGTATAACTGCTCAAATGTTTCAGGCAAATTCAATTGGCAGCCTGAAAACAGCATGAAAATATTGTCATTATTGTAATATTGTGTCTTTCTTACAGACAAATTGTGTGTAGTTGATACTTTAGAATAATTTATGAATGAAATCAGATCACATGGCAAAAAATATTGTAGCTGATGTTCCCTCACAATGCCAGTGATACTCCTCATCTGATTCAACATAAGTAGCCATTCATTTGAGACAGTCATTCAAACTGTTCTCAAGGATTATTCAAAGAGATCTAATGTCAGATACATCTAGTTGTCACTGGATAGTGTCCAGGTTTCACAACAGTACAGTAAGACAGCACCAGGACCTTATGGACTTGAACATTCATTCACCTGCACAGGTATCAACATCGCCCAAAACCACTGTCCAAGGACCTCATGATGCCATAAGCTCTTCTTAAGCGTCTCGCAGTCTCAAAATTAGAGGACCCAGAGACACAAACGTCATTGTGGAAATAAGAGAATCCACAAGTTGGACACTTTTACCACATAAAGATACATTTAAGGCCAGGTGCAAAAAGCCTTTGAAAGCCTGGATCTTAGTCTTGATCTAGGAGAGGGGCAAACCGTCTCCAAGTCCTGCAATCAGGGCATCCATTGATTCCACAAAGATCACGACATCACCAAAAAGTCCAGGTTGATCCCTGCAAGTACCTTTCCAGACATAGAGAGCAGTGTAATAACCCTCTGCATGTTGAGATTCAGACAATCATCCTTTACTTTCCTGAAACAGGCAACATAAAAGCCTTTCTTCCTGTCCATATGGATGATTTCTCTTTCCCATACTGAAACAAAGATCATTCACAAAAAATGTATTTCCTCTAAATGAGGATCTGATAAAAACATGGGTTTGGACATAAGCACAGCACTCTTGTGTGCTTATGAAACTACAGTATACAGTCCTGTGATTACTGTATACTTTTCTTAACATTTCCCTCAATCATCAGATGAATTGTACAAGATTATTGGCAATTTATCAGCTGCTTAGTTTGCTTTGTGTTCCTGCCAAACATAACTTTGTTGTGTACAGCATTAAGGGCACATTCACTAATGGGTCTCGGTGTAATTGCTGTTTTAATATATGCCCAAATTTGCGTATTTGTTTGGCCTAAAGTGCTATCTGTGGAAATGCCCTAATTCGCACTAATTCTCCTATCATGCCTGTTTTATTGAAGATCAGTGGAAACTGTTCACATGGCTCACATGGAAATTCAAGACTGAATGGCATAAGTTGAAGACTTGACTCAAAACCAGATGCTTCTTTCTGTGAAGAGTAATACTGGTTTGTGGAGCTGACCACTGAGGCAGCAAGATTTAATCATGCAGATGACACCAACTTTAATTTGAATGAATTTGAGCTTTGCCGCTTCATAAATGGCAAATATTTTCAAATGAGAAACTAATACTGCAGCTATCGAAAGACGGTCTATTAAATGCATATGTTGTACAAGTCTTTTCCCTCACGGCAGAAGGAGGAAAAGAAAAAGAGAAGGGTGGCTTCAAAGGGGAAGAAAAGTGCAAAAGCAGGTTTTCAAAGAAAAAGACCCCATTCATATGTCAGAGACCTTTGTGGTAAAACGTATCCACATTGAAATTGATTAATTAAATGTCCTGGTGAGTTTCATTCTCTGCAAAGAGGCCAGATTTAAAATTTCTGATTTAGACAACCATTTTTCTCCTTCTAGTCTCAGTTCATCTGCAGTCTGTCTATACAGTGCTTGAGAGAAGAACTTTGCTCTGCACACTTGGTTATCTATAGTCACATTGATGGGGGGGTTCCCAAAAGAGAGAACCTAGCTAAAAAACAAAACTAATTTGCCTCCTAAAGCCCTGGTCACACAGAATAATAAAGCCATGGATAATGAGCCACGTATGGATTTGTCAGAAATTTCAGTGATTATTTGAATAATGAGCCACATATATGATGTTCTTCTGAAGGAATTGCAGGAAACAGATGTTAAAAAAGGCTACAAGGGCTTTCTCAGAATGGAACTTGCTCTGTTGCAGGTAGCCTGTCCTGTCGTAGTAGCCGCCAGGTACTCGGATAATGGGTCTCTAACAGCCTCGTACTCACTACTGACATGCCTCTTACATCCTCATTTGTCCTTGTAGTACCTCATACACAAATCACCCTGCGCTATTTTTGCAAAATTTTGAACTTCTTGAAATTAGTGCCACTCTCAGAGATGAGCCTCGTTAGCCGAATAATCTACCTGTAAGAGCCACTATTCTCCCATGCTTCTTGAATAACTCCACTTGTACCAAAAAAGAAACATGCTATGTGGCTGATTATTCATTGTTCATTATTCGGTGTGACCAGGGCTTAAATGTATTAGAAAAAGGTCTGGCAATGTCTCAGCTGAGTGGACGCTGCATGAAAACCAAAGGAGCCATCTGTGTATTGGGGTTAAGCCCTGGTCCCACTGAATAATGAACGATGAATTATGAGCGACATAGTACAGTATGTTTTTTTTTTTCTTTTTTGGTATGAGTCCAGTACTATATATAAAATAATTATTTTGTAGTGGATTAATCATTTTCTGTCAGTTTGGATGCTGAAAACACCTCTAATCACTTCTGGAATCACAGAGGACATTTTGAGCTTTTTTTCCTGTCTGTCTCGTGTGCTGAGGTGGAGAACATATTTGGAACAGCCTAAAAGGTAATTATTTGTAATTGTAATATATGTTTATATTAGCTTGGTAAAACAGTTACATGTTCATACCTTCTTTATAAGCAGCTGTAAAAGTATGTTTATGGTAGATTTAACATCTTGTTATAATGGATCAGATGAGGTCCACTGTGTGTGCAGTGGTGCAATGTCTCGCACTCAAGATGAGCATTTATGCAGAATGGAAGTGCACAAAAATAGCGATTTTGCAGACAATAACAGATGAACACAAAGTTAAAAGTTGGATCACCGGTGTCAAAATGACTGTAAGCCGTGGAAGAAATAAAGCCAGCGAGAAGTGCAGAGGCGACTGTCCAGGAACCCGTGGTTCAGTTCTAGCTGGTCTGGTTATGATGCATTTTGTGTTTTGTGCTTTGTTTTTTTTTTGGGGGGGGGGGAATCCACATAAGTGTGGGTATATATAATTAAAGTGGCCAGCTCATGTGGTGTCTTTTTTTTTTTGGGTCACAGAGAAACCTATCCACAGTAGTTTTCTTCATCATTTTTTTCAACCTTGCATTGGCTGCACACACAGAAATGCTGCATTTAATGACTCTGGAACACAGGTGAACTGCAGCCTGATGCACAGATCGCACACCAGCCGGACTGCAGGAGTGCCTTTTTTTTTGACTGCGTTTAAAAAAAATGTGACAATATCTTGAATGGATGCTGTGAACTGAAAACCCACACTTCAAAGGAAACAAGTGTGGGAGCGCTGGAGGTTTGGACCAAACCCATGCCTAAACGTGCACCAACGTCACATTACATGGTGCTACATGGATCATATGTGGCTTGACATGGATCATATGCGTCGACATGACCCATTCGAGGCTGGACGGGGCTCAAATGACAGGTCAGTTGTGGCTCATTACGGGCTGATACCTGGAACATGCAAGGTACTTAGAGGCACATATGCTTCTTCATAACTTATATGTGATAGATTTATATGTGGCTCATTATTCAAATAATCACTGACAAATCCATATATGACTCATTATTCATGATTTTATTGTTTGGTGGGACCAAGGCTTTAGGGTGTACTACAAGGTACTACTAAGGTGCACTAATAAAGACATGCAGGTTGGGTGAATTGCAAACTTTGTAATTGTCCAGGTTTCCCTTGCAAAAGAGGTCTTGATCCCTATGGGATTAACCTGGTTATATAAGTGTTAAATAAAATCATAAAATAAAACTACTGACAAAATCAAACAATTTTTCTGGTTTATTGTTCTTGTGTTTTGTTCTCATTCACCATTTAATTTTTTTCCCCACTCTTTCTATTTGTGTCCATCTCAGGGGGAAACATTTCACCATATCCAGGACATTGTTGTGTCTCTGTTGAGGATCATCAATCAGACAGTCATTACCATGGGTCGAGAGCACGCACTTATCGTAAGTACACATTTGATTTGAGACGGAGGGGTTCCCCAACCCCCCACATTATGTCTCTTTGCACTATGCTGCTTGATGTGCTGAAGTAAGGAGGGCAACTGTTCAGACAAAGGATGACAACGACGGTGCATTGTTTAAAATATACACTTTTATTCTGCACATAACAGGAAAAGAGGAGCATTGTGGGAGATCAGACGACATTGTTGGACATACCTATAAACTGCAGGAATATGATAGTTGGGATAAGTTAATTTCTAAGTGTAGTGTCATCCAGGAGGCAAATTGCAGATTGTAAGTGGTGCAACTTGTCAACTGGCTGCAGTGGAGCTTTGTAGATTTTTGGATGCATATGTGCAATAGGGGTAACCACACAAGATTTTTACATCTAGTTAGTAAATGTGTTTATTTTTTTTTTAGTTTTGAAATTTCTGATAAACAGCACTTTTTTTATATGTAGTTTATTATAAATTGCAGCTTTTTCCCATATATTTTTATGTAAATGGAATTCCAAACCCAAAGCCTGCATAGTGTTCACCAATCCTTGCTGTTGCGCTGTAACTAGGTTTAAGGATATGATTCCTTCTTTATGTTCTCTAATGCCATATACCAACACAGTGCAGAGTAGCTACCTAAACTCTGTAAGGGAGATAGAGTATCTCGTCAATAGTTTTACATCCTCATTGAAGACAACTTTGGATGCTGTAGCTCCTCTGAAAAAGAGAGCTTTAAATCAGAAGTGTCTGACTCCGTGGTATAACTCACAACTCGTAGCTTAAAGCAGATAACCCGTAAGTTGGAGAGGAAATGGCGTCTCACTAATTTAGAAGATCTTCACTTAGCCTGGAAAAAGAGTCTGTTGCTCTATAAAAAAGCCCTCCGTAAAGCTAGGACATCTTTCTACTCATCACTAATTGAGAAAATAAGAACAACCCCAGGTTTCTTTTCAGCACTGTAGCCAGGCTGACAAAGAGTCAGAGCTCTATTGAGCTGAGTATTCCATTAACTTTAACTAGTAATGACTTCATGACTTTCTTTGCTAACAAAATTTTAACTATTAGAGAAAAAATTACTCATAACCATCCCAAAGACGTATCGTTATCTTTGGCTGCTTTCAGTGATGCCGGTATTTGGTTAGACTCTTTCTCTCCGATTGTTCTGTCTGAGTTATTTTCATTAGTTACTTCATCCAAACCATCAACATGTTTATTAGACCCCATTCCTACCAGGCTGCTCAAGGAAGCCCTACCATTATTAATGCTTCGATCTTAAATATGATCAATCTGTCTTTGTTAGTTGGCTATGTACCACAGGCTTTTAAGGTGGCAGTAATTAAACCATTACTTAAAAAGCCATCACTTGACCCAGCTATCTTAGCTAATTGTAGGCCAATCTCCAACCTTCCTTTTCTCTCAAAAATTCTTGAAAGGGTAGTTGTAAAACAGCTAACTGATCATCTGCAGAGGAATGGTCTATTTGAAGAGTTTCAGTCAGGTTTAGAATTCATCATAGTACAGAACAGCATTAGTGAAGGTTACAAATGATCTTCTTATGGCCTCGGACAGTGGACTCATCTCTGTGCTTGTTCTGTTAGACCTCAGTGCTACTTTTGATACTGTTGACCATAAAATTTTATTACAGAGATTAGAGCATGCCATAGGTATTAAAGGCACTGCGCTGCGGTGGTTTGAATCATATTTGTCTAATAGATTACAATTTGTTCATGTAAATGGGGAATCTTCTTCACAGACTAAGGTTAACTTATGGAGTTCCACAAGGTTCTGTGCTAGGACCAATTTTATTCACTTTATACATGCTTCCCTTAGGCAGTATTATTAGACGGTATTGCTTAAATTTTCATTGTTACGCAGATGATACCCAGCTTTATCTATCCATGAAGCCAGAGGACACGCACCAATTAGCTACACTGCAGGATTGTCTTACAGACATAAAGACATGGATGACCTCTAATTTCCTGCTTTTAAACTCAGATAAAACTGAAGTTATTATACTTGGCCCCACAAATCTTAGCAACATGGTGTCTAACCAGATCCTTACTCTGGATGGCATTACCCTGACCTCTAGTAATACTGTGAGAAATCTTGGAGTCATTTTTGATCAGGATATGTCATTCAAAGCGCATATTAAACAAATATGTAGGACTGCTTTTTTGCATTTACGCATATCTCTAAAATCAGAAAGGTCTTGTCTCAGAGTGATGCTGAAAAACTAATTCATGCATTTATTTCCTCTAGGCTGGACTATTGTAATTCATTATTATCAGGTTGTCCTAAAAGTTCCTTAAAAAGCCTTCAGTTAATTCAAAATGCTGCAGCTAGAGTACTGACGGGGACTAGAAGGAGAGAGCATATCTCACCCATATTGGCCTCTCTTCATTGGCTTCCTGTTAATTCTAGAATAGAATTTAAAATTCTTCTTCTTACTTATAAGGTTTTGAATAATCAGGTCCCATCTTATCTTAGGGACCTCGTAGTACCATATCACCCCAATAGAGCGCTTCGCTCTCAGACTGCAGGCTTACTTGTAGTTCCTAGGGTTTGTAAGAGTAGAATGGGAGGCAGAGCCTTCAGCTTTCAGGCTCCTCTCCTGTGGAACCAGCTCCCAATTCAGATAGGGAGACAGACACCCTCTCTACTTTAAGATTAGGCTTAAAACTTTCCTTTTTGCTAAAGCTTATAGTTAGGGCTGGATCAGGTGACCCTAAACCATCCCTTAGTTATGCTGCTATAGACGTAGACTGCTGGGGGGCTCCCATGATGCACTGTTTCTTTCTCCTTTTGCTCTGTATGCACCACTCTGCATTTAATCATTAGTGATCGATCTCTGCTCCCCTCCACAGCATGTCTTTTCCTGGTTCTCTCCCTCAGCCCCAACCAGTCCCAGCAGAAGACTGCCCCTCCCTGAGCCTGGTTCTGCTGGAGGTTTCTTCCTGTTAAAAGGGAGTTTTTCCTTCCCACTGTAGCCAAGTGCTTGCTCACAGGGGGTCGTTTTGACCGTTGGGGTTTTACATAATTATTGTATGGCCTTGCCTTACAATATAAAGCGCCTTGGGGCAACTGTTTGTTGTGATTTGGCGCTATATAAAAAATTGATTGATTGATTGATTGATTGTGCAACATTTTCTTTCTAAGTTGGAATAGTTGAGTGACCCAGATGTTTATAGAACGGGGAATAATTTCACTCTCTGAAGGGGAAGATTAGGCATGTTTCAATTTCGCTGTGTTAATTTACTGGCCAGTGTAGCGTATATTTTATTAGATCTAGTAAAGAGGTTTTGTTTTCACAACCATCTGTCTGTAAGATTATTTTCAGTTGCTAGGTGTTTGTGTAAATTAAAACTAATGGCTTTGGGGATCTCCACATGGCATCTTACCAACAGATTAAGTGCATTTATGCAGATTTTTTCAATTTCTTATTTCATTTTGCATAATTCATATATCTATAAAATATTAATTAATTTCTTTTGGTTGCTCCTGTTTTTGCTCATGGTTGCAACAGCTGATCTGGTGTGGGCCACATGTTGATTAGGCATGACTTTTATGCCCTTCCTGATGCAACTGTAGATGTACAGGGAGAATGAAACACTGGTTGCTTTGCACCATGGGCCTTTTGTTTGGGGAGGCAAGTGTGCAAACCTCTTACGCTATCTTGAAATATGAGTATAGTTCAGTAAATATCAGATCTACCCCTAGTTTGCACTGTAACAAGTATATGTATGTGTGATTAGACTCAATGTGTGCAACAAAGACCAAGAAGGTGCAGGCTTTAATGGGAACTGATCACCTCCACACATGGTTTCACTGATGGACTCCTTCCCCCAATGTAAAGTCAAGCTCACCTGTCAGATTGCCTGCTAAGGTGAACAGTTGGAAGGAAGTCCTGTACTGTCATTGCCCTTCATGGCACACTATTGGCCATCTCTGATGTACACAGTAAATCTGTACTGTATGCACATGTGCACGTGTGAAATCTAGTCCAGTATAAACAG
The DNA here is from genome assembly GCF_902500255.1 of Thalassophryne amazonica. Taxonomy (NCBI): domain Eukaryota; kingdom Metazoa; phylum Chordata; class Actinopteri; order Batrachoidiformes; family Batrachoididae; genus Thalassophryne; species Thalassophryne amazonica. The sequence continues at coordinate 28,832,884 of NC_047113.1, forward strand.
CAGTACAGCAAAACATGTCTGTTTTTTATGACACTAAAGAATCAACCATTCTGCCACTCAAACATGACAGAATTTTTCAGTCAACACTGCCTGCTGGTCTTTGATGTGATTCCTACCACAATGTCTTATTTCCAGCACAATATCCAGTGTACTGTCCAAATCCCTGATACCCATCCAGCGAACTGCTTCAAGCTCCCGGGCTGGTTCTGGCTCATATCTCTCTCAGCACTTCCAATCATTGCTACATTCAAATTCCATGTGCCAAGCATCTGAAGACACAGTATTACAATGAGATGTTTAAAATCCAAGGATTTCCAAAATCCTTTTAAATTCCGCTGCTTACTGCTGTAATTTGTCACCGTTATTGTCAGAGAACATCTCTCAGCTGCAGGCATGAATCCAATTTGGCGTAAATCCATACATACACCCGTCTGGAGAGCCACTTAATCAAACTGCAAACTGAGATGCCGGTCAACGATCCACAGTGTCAGTTCGTCTCCTTGCTAGTACACAGTTGTTACAGGAAACCAATATCCTCAGTTTCTGTCCAAAAAAAAAAAAAAAAAACTAATTGTGAAATACTGGCTGTAGGTCTGACTCCCACAGAGAGAACATTTGAACAATCTCTTATTCCACTTCCATCAGACCTGACAAAAACCTAAGCAGCACCTTTGGTCCTTTAGTTTTGTCTGGGCTGCCTTTCTTCATCTGGTCCCCTGATGTATATTTTCAGAAGATAGATTGCCAATGAGAAAGTGCCATTTACAGAGATGCCGCTGGAAAACCTGATTATCGTGACGCTTAAGCACACTGCATACCCACAGGACCATGAGAGAGTTTTACTTTAGATGTTTCGGGGGATTTTGCCACCCCTGAAACATAATCCACATCAATAAGCATCTGCCAGCTGGAAACACCTAGAGCCACCAGAAACATTTCTTGCGGAGTTTCTTGACGCGTGCTTTGGTGCTGGGGCGGGCGGAAGAGGATGAGGACAAGGAGGAGGGGGCTGGATTTGGCTTGGTCAGAGTAAGAGTAGGCACATCGTACTCTCCCTCCAGGGCTTCCATAACACCCTGGAGGCATCCCTCCTGCTGTCGGAAATCATGCTCCACACTACGATAGAGAGAGAGAGAGAGAGAGAGAAGAGGGGGTTTCAATAGTTGAATATGAAGGAGCGTGAGAGCAGAGGCACGATTTAGAGCCTGTGTCATATCAAGTCAAATTTATTTATGAAGCTAATTTTTCACAACAAAGGATGCAATATCATGGAGAGGAGAGAGAAGAGCGGTGAGATGTGAGGATAACTGGAGGCAGGACGGCTAGGGGTGACAGCGGGAGTTTGAGGGACATTAAAATTTCATTGCAAAATGCTGACAAGGACAGGCTGTACTGACACATAACAGTTTTATACAGAGATATGAAATCATGTTTGAGTATTGGCACACAAAAAACATGTACACACACATGCACACTTGAGTCAGCACTCTTTTCATGTCTGTAGTGTTCCTGCACTTCATGCATTAACACTTTGTTCAAAGCAGATCCTCTTGGCTTCTTCTCTTTGCACTTTCTCAGTCTCCCTCCCTTCCTCACTTTCTTTCTCACAGTCTTTCTGAAGTGGTTATGGCTGTGGGTCACAGTGTGTATTCCGAAGTACTCTGTCCTTTTGGTAACTCTGCTGAAGTACTCTGTCCTTTTGGTAACTCTGCTGAGGGTGATGAAATGTGTGTATATCTGTATCTGGAAATATAGGGGAAGGGCTGTAAAGGATGGATCATCTTCAGTCACTTGACTAATAGTGCAGCAGATAACTGAAACGATCCTTCACTTGTTGATACAAGCATCAGATTCGACATGAATGTTCTTCAGAAATCAGCGTTTGAGAAAAAAGTGCTGGCCACTTGAAAATCCAATATGGCGGCCCGGTAGAGGTCAATGAAGAATTGCACAGGGGTCAAAATTTAAAAATGCTCCAATCATATTGAAAGCTATACCACATTATGTATCTGGTCACAAAGATTCCAAAAAGGTATAGTTTGGATGATCTATGACTGAATGTTCTGGAGTTATGGGGTAAAAACAGCAAAAATAGTGACAAAGGTTAATTTCAGTTTGTACAGAAGTCAAAAGTTAAATTTGCCCTAATTTTGGTTAAAAAAAAAGAAAATGGTGCAAATTATTGGTTGAAGTAATAGGATGAATAAATGGAATAGTTTTGACTGTGCTGAATGCTTGGTTTGCAAAGTAAATGTCAAACAATGTCGACATCCATTGGATTCTATGGCATGTGACATATGTTACCCTGTAACGTAACAACTGAGCATGACACGTGGTGCAAACTATTCCTTTTAAAAAACCTATTAACTCAACCAATAATTTGCATCACATTTTACAAAAACTGGAGCAACTTTAACATTTGACCCCTGTACAAACTGAAACTGACCTTTGTCACCATTTTTGCTGTTTTTACCCCATAACTCCATAAGATTCAGTCATAGATAGTCCAAACTATACCTTTTTGGAATATTTATGATCAGACAAATAATGTGTTATACTTTCAATATGATTGAAGCATTTTAGATTTTGACCCCTGTGTAATTTCATTGACCCCTACCTGCCGCCATATTACCAAATAGTGCCTGTTTGACGGGCACTATTGGCCATTGTAAATATACTTTCCACCACACCATTTGCCTTACAATCAAATCACAACTACCCAAACAATCTTTCATACAAACTGTTTAAAGGGACATTACGTGTTGTGGTGGAAATTACGGCAATAGTGTGGGGCAACTACATTTGTTTAAAAAAATCACAACAGTTGTATGACATTGAATACCCCAATTATGTGTTGATTATTTTACTGATATTTTATTCAGAGATATTTTAAAACATTAGAAAAAATGTTTCTTTACCATTCATTTTTATCATTGACGATCAAAAGTCTGGGTGTGGGACAAGTGCAAAACGGCAATATTTGCATATAATGATGCTGAAAAAAGGTGACAAAGTCATCATAGACTACTAGAACAAATTTCTTAACACACTTTCATTGTAAAGATAACTATAAAAGTGTGAAATTTCCCCTTTTTTCTGTTTTTCATACAATATGATCAACGGACATAATACGTGCCGTAGTCTAAGAATCACCCTTTAATTATATATGTAAAATTTCATCCATTTGCTTAGATTGTTTAATATAAAAATAAAGTATCTTAATGTGAGGTTCATATGTCAGTCAAGCATAAATCTAAGATGTAAAAATGAGATTTAGCTAACTGTAGGCTACTAGTAAACTAGTAGCCTGCAATACTACAGTACTAGTGTACATAACCAGAAATTAGTTTTTATCAAACTGTCTGAGTTATTTTCATTAGTTACTTCATCCAAACCATCAACATGTCTATTAGACCCCATTCCTACCAGGCTGCTCAAGGAAGCCTTACCATTATTTAATGCTTCGATCTTAAATATGATCAATCTATCTTTATTAGTTGGCTATGTACCACAGGCTTTTAAGGTGGCAGTAATTAAACCATTACTTAAAAAGCCATCACTTGACCCAGCTATCTTAGCTAATTATAGGCCAATCTCCAACCTTCCTTTTCTCTCAAAAATTCTTGAAAGGGTAGTTGTAAAACAGCTAACTGATCATCTGCAGAGGAATGGTCTATTTGAAGAGTTTCAGTCAGGCTTTAGAATTCATCATAGTACAGAAACAGGATTAGTGAAGGTTACAAATGATCTTCTTATGGCCTCAGACAGTGGACTCATCTCTGTGCTTGTTCTGTTAGACCTCAGTGCTGCTTTTGATACTGTTGACCATAAAATTTTATTACAGAGATTAGAGCATGCCATAGGTATTAAAGGCACTGCGCTGCGGTGGTTTGAATCATATTTGTCTAATAGATTACAATTTGTTCATGTAAATGGGGAATCTTCTTCACAGACTAAGGTTAATTATGGAGTTCCACAAGGTTCTGTGCTAGGACCAATTTTATTCACTTTATACATGCTTCCCTTAGGCAGTATTATTAGACGGCATTGCTTAAATTTTCATTGTTATGCAGATGATACCCAGCTTTATCTATCCATGAAGCCAGAGGACACACACCAATTAGCTAAACTGCAGGATTGTCTTACAGACATAAAGACATGGATGACCTCTAATTTCCTGCTTTTAAACTCAGATAAAACTGAAGTTATTGTACTTGGCCCCACAAATCTTAGAAACATTGTGTCTAACCAGATCCTTACTCTGGATGGCATTACCCTGACCTCTAGTAATACTGTGAGAAATCTTGGAGTCATTTTTGATCAGGATATGTCATTCAAAGCGCATATTAAACAAATATGTAGGACTGCTTTTTTGCATTTATGCAATATCTCTAAAATTAGAAAGGTCTTGTCTCAGAGTGATGCTGAAAAACTAATTCATGCATTTATTTCCTCTAGGCTGGACTATTGTAATTCATTATTATCAGGTTGTCCTAAAAGTTCCCTGAAAAGCCTTCAGTTAATTCAAAATGCTGCAGCTAGAGTACTGACGGGGACTAGAAGGAGAGAGCATATCTCACCCATATTGGCCTCTCTTCATTGGCTTCCTGTTAATTCTAGAATAGAATTTAAAATTCTTCTTCTTACTTATAAGATTTTGAATAATCAGGTCCCTTCTTATCTTAGGGACCTCATAGTACCATATCACCCCAATAGAGCGCTTCGCTCTCAGACTGCAGGCTTACTTGTAGTTCCTAGGGTTTGTAAGAGTAGAATGGGAGGCAGAGCCTTCAGCTTTCAGGCTCCTCTCCTGTGGAACCAGCTCCCAATTCGGATCAGGGAGACAGACACCCTCTCTACTTTTAAGATTAGGCTTAAAACTTTCCTTTTTGCTAAAGCTTATAGTTAGGGCTGGATCAGGTGACCCTGAACCATCCCTTAGTTATGCTGCTATAGACTTAGACTGCTGGGGGGTTCCCATAATGCACTGAGTGTTTCTTTCTCTTTTTGCTCTGTATGCACCACTCTGCATTTAATCATTAGTGATTGATCTCTGCTCCCCTCCACAGCATGTCTTTTTCCTGGTTCTCTCCCTCAGCCCCAACCAGTCCCAGCAGAAGACTGCCCCTCCCTGAGCCTGGTTCTGCTGGAGGTTTCTTCCTTTAAAAGGGAGTTTTTCCTTCCCACTGTCGCCAAGTGCTTGCTCACAGGGGGTCGTTTTGACCATTGGGGTTTTTCCGTAATTATTGTATGGCCTTGCCTTACAATATAAAGTGCCTTGGAGCAACTGTTTGTTGTGATTTGGCACTATATAAATAAAATTGATTGAATTGATTGATCATGAATAAATCCAATTTGTTTCACATTCAAATGAACCAGTTAAATTACTACATATGCCTTTTCAGTGCCCAATATTAAACAATATGATATTGGCCAGGTAACGTGATGTGTCCCATTCATATTTATACTATTTTGAAACCAGACAGCCTTTCATTCGCTCACTTTCCAGGTGACACCATGAAGGTCTGTGAGGGTTCAAGGGTCAGAGTTTAGGGGGACAGTGGGATGTGGCCAGAATAACAAAGACATTCAAGCATTACCTTATGTCGCTGGTTAGAGTCGAAGTCTCACAATCATACATACACTTCCCCAATCCCCCTCCACTCACACACATTTTAAGATGTTTGTTCATATTTTAAAATAAATCCCATTTCTATTAGAATAAATACAATATAGATGATATATAATATAATAATATAATAAAATCTGGTGGATTGAAAAAGTCAGGGTGTAATGGAATATAAAACACAGGGTGATGCCGGACATAACAATAGAATGAGAACTAGTGATACTGAATTTGTTAAAAGTGTATGTCTATATACATATGACCAATATTTACATGATTTGATGTATTTTATTTTGTTTTTTTAATGATTTTTCTTCATTTTTTTTCTTTTCATTTGTATGATGTATTAAATTGAAAACCTAAAAGTAGCAGAAATGTCACAAACATGTAATTTTAGATTAAAGTATGACAAAAAAGTGAGCAACCTCCACAAAAATAAATAAACTAAATAAGCCTGTTGGGAAAAGGTAACACTCAGAGACTTGAGGAATAAGAAGAATAAGAAAAGAAACTGAGATATTTAATAAAACAGGACCAATAGGCCAGCAGAGAATAAACAATGAAAACCAAAGGAGAGAAAACGCTAAAAGGTTAAAAAAAAATGAGTGAATGAGTGCCAGCAGAGACTCGAAGTAAAGGAGAGCAGAGACGGCTCAACTCTCAACAATGGAGCGTGCGTGTGAATAGAGACGGAGGTGAAAGTCCTGGAAGACACGGAGGAAGAGATGGCAGCTATGACTAAATGATGTAGGAGAGGTTTTATGACTAGACATAGATTTTGTTCACAGACAAAGTATAATTTCTGTTCTTTATTGCAGCTAACCTACAGACAGCACTGTTAAATACTGTAGGATTCCTCACAGTTCTGTCTAAGTTTCACCTCCCTGCATTTCTCCTCCTCTCTGTGTCATCCTCTTCCTTATTATTGTTGGTGGTTTTATGTCAAAGTAGCAAAGCTGATACTTTCTGCAAGCTGTCATCTTCAGTATTTCTGCAAGGGCCCTACTGTATCTCTCACCCACTGCAAAGCAACGCACAGCTCAGTGCCGGTGCCACTGTTAGAGTACAACTAACTCAGTTGTTTGTTTGTTTTTTTTTTGTTTGTTATGCCTGGTGTGGCCATCTAAAGTAAAATTAAGTCATGTACAACTCCAACTCAGACAAAGTTTGGATAATATGGAAGATATGAACAAACAAACAAACTGATTCTTAACTTTACTTTGACTGTTGTCTTTGTGTGAGCCAAGATATGTCATGTTTGTATCATCACCTACATCCATTTCTGCATTTCAACAATTTTACATGTCATGGTCACCAGATAATTGGAATCATGACTTGGTACAAAAGAAGTACAGTAGTGTTCAGAATAATAGTAGTGCTATGTGACTAAAAAGATTAATCCAGGTTTTGAGTATATTTCTTATTGTTACATGAGAAACAAGGTACCAGTAGATTCTCACAAATCCAACAAGACCAAGCATTCATGATATGCACACTCTTAAGGCTATGAAATTGGGCTATTAGTAAAAAAAGTAGACAAGGGGGTGTTCACAGTAATAGTAGTGTGGCATTCAGTCATTGAGTTTGTCAGTTTTGTGGAGCAAACAGGTGTGAATCAGGTGTCCCCTATTTAAGGATGAAGCCAGCACCTGTTGAACATGTTTTTCTCTTTGAAAGCCCGAGGAAATGGGACGTTCAAGAGACTGTTCAGAAGAACAGCGTAGTTTGATTAAAAAGTTGATTGGAGAGGGGAAAACCTATACGCAGGTGCAAAAAATTATAGGCTGTTCATCTACAATGATCTCCAATGCTTTAAAATGGACAAAAAAAACAGACGCGTGGAACAAAATGGAAAACAACCATCAAAATGGATAGAAGAATAACCAGAATGGCAAAGGCTCACCCATTGATCAGCTCCAGGATGATCAAAGACAGTCTGGAGTTACCTGTAAGTGCTGTGACAGTTAGAAGACGCCTGTGTGAAGCTAATTTATTTGCAAGAATCCCCCACAAAGTCCCTCTGTTAAATAAAAGACGTGCAGAAGAGGTTACAATTTGCCAAAGAACACATCAACTGGCCTAAAGAGAAATGGAGGAATAGTTTGTGGACTGATGAGAGTAAAATTGTTCTTTTTGGGTCCAAGGGCCGCAGACAGTTTGTGAGATGACCCCCAAACTCTGAATTCAAGCCACAGTTCACAGTGAAGACAGTGAAGCATGGTGGTGCAAGCATCATGATATGGGCATGTTTCTCCTACTATGCTGTTGGGCCTATACATTGCATACCAGGTATCATGGATCAGTTTGGATATGTCAAAATACTTGAAGAGGTCATGTTGCCTTATGCTGAAGAGGACATGCCCTTGAAATGGGTGTTTCAACAAGACAGTGACCCCAAGCACACCAGTAAACAATCAAAATCTTGCTTCCAAACCAACAAAATTAATGCCGCGCAGATGTGAAGAAATCATGAAAAACTGTGGTTATACAACTAAATATTAGTTTAGTGATTCCCAGGATTGCTAAAAAGCAGTTTGAACATAATAGTTTTGAGTTTGTAGCGTTAACAGCAGATGCTACCATTATTGTGAACACCCCCTTTTCTGTTTTTATTAACTAATAGCCCCATTTCATAGTCTTGAGAGTGTGCATATCATGAATGCTTGGTCTTGTTGGATTTGCGAGAATCTACTGAATCTACTGGTAGCTTGTTTCCCATGTAACAATAAGAAATATACTCAAAACCTGGATTAATCTTTTTAGTCACATAGCACTACTATTATTCTGAACCCTATTGTATACACAAAAAGCTGGGTCTTTGAGGAATAAAGATCTCCAGTTTGTCAACAAATGCATGAGAAAATTATTGAAATGGGTAAAAACAGTGTTCCTTAATGGAAGACTTGAAAGGATTTGCATGTTTTTCCTCCTACAGTGTGTAAATAATTAAACTATTCAAGGTATATGGATGAATATAAATGCAAGGGCACAAGCCTAAGATGAAAACTCCAGTCACTCAAGAACCATCATTCATCAATAGCTGATATAATCATGTGAATAAGGGATTACTTTGGGAAACCTTTGTCAAGCATTACAATACAGAGTTACATTCACAAATGTAACTTAAAACTTTAATATGTAAAAAAGAAGCTTTATGGTAACCTTGTCCATAAATGGTGTTGACTTATCTAGACTCAAAGGCATCTGGGTTGGACAGTCACACAGTGAAAATGCGTACTGGGGTTAGAGGAATCTGGTGTTCTGCTTTTTTTTTTGGGGGGGGGGGGGGGGGGGTAAAAAATGGATGCCACGTGCTCCAAACCAAAATGGATCATCCAGGCTGTTATCATCAACATGAGTGTCTGTCATGGTACGTAGCTGTCAGTGCCTTTGACAAAGATAATTTACATTCCTGGCAGCATTAATGCAGAAAGGTATAATGAGATTTTAGAGCAACATATGTTGCCTTCAAGATGACTTCAAGATCTTTTACAGGGATGTCTCTTTATTTTTCAATAACACAATGTAAAACCACTTTCTGCACACATTACAAAGGCATAGCTGTGTAGTGGGTGTAGATGCTGTTCTGGCCTGTCCCCAATAGAGAATGTGTGGAGAATTATGAAATGGAAACATACAACAGCGATGACCCCCTACTGTTCCATAACTCAAGATGGCACAAAATAACACTTGAAATGCTTCATGACTTGTATGTTCAATGCCAAAATGTATTTTAAGTGTTGTGAGAAGGAATGGTGACATTACAAAGTGGTAAAGTGTCTCAACTTTTTTAAATGTGTTGCAGGACTTTTTTTCTTTTTTTTACATACCATCCAAACTTTTTGGGGGGGGGAGTTTTATGATAGGTAAGACGGTTTAGAAACAAAGTCAGAGAGGTGAGATTGAGATGGTTTGAACATGTGCAGAGGAGGGACCTGGGGTATATAGAATACCCCAGAATAGTGAAGATGGAGCCACCAGGCAGGACGAGAAGAGGGAGGCTCAAGAGGAGGTTTATGGATGTGCTGAGGGAGAACATGCAGTTGGAAGGGTGAGACGGAGAGATTGTCTTACAGACATAAAGACATGGATGACCTCTAATTTCCTGCTTTTAAACTCAGATAAAACTGAAGTTATTGTACTTGGCCCCACAAATCTTAGAAACATGGTGTCTAACCAGATCCTTACTCTGGATGACATTACCCTGACCTCTAGTAATACTGTGAGAAATCTTGGAGTCATTTTTGATCAGGATATGTCATTCAATGCGCATATTAAACAAATATGTAGAACTGCTTTTTTGCATTTGCGCAATATCTCTAAAATTAGAAAGGTCTTGTCTCAGAGTGATGCTGAAAAACTAATTCATGCATTTATTTCCTCTAGGCTGGACTATTGTAATTCATTATTATCAGGTTGTCCTAAAAGTTCTCTGAAAAGCCTACAGTTAATTCAAAATGCTGCAGCTAGAGTACTGACGGGGACTAGAAGGAGAGAGCATATCTCTGAACCATCCCTTAGTTATGCTGCTATAGACTTAGTCTGCTGGGGGGCTCCCATAATGCACTGAGTGTTTCTTTCTCTTTTTGCTCTGTATGCACCACTCTGCATTTAATCATTAGTGATTGATCTCTGCTCCCCTCCACAGCATGTCTTTTTCCTGGTTCTCTCCCTCAGCCCCAACCGGTCCCAGCAGAAGACTGCCCCTCCCTGAGCCTGGTTCTGCTGGAGGTTTCTTCCTGTTAAAAGGGAGTTTTTCCTTCCCACTGTCGCCAAGTGCTTGCTCACAGGGGGTTGTTTTGACAGTTGGGGTTTTTCTGTAATTATTGTATGGCTTTGCCTTGCAATATGAAGCGCCTTGGGGCAACTGTTTGTTGTGATTTGGCGCTATATAAATGAAATTGATTTTGATTTGATTTGATTAGGATGCACACTATCCTCTGCTTGGATCTCTCTTTTTCCTCGATGTCCTGTCCCCGTCATCACTCAGCACTGAGAGTTTGATATAGCTGGTGCTATTGAATAAATTGGCCCGTGTTCATCTGATTCTTGGTGGTGGATGAGCTACTGAAAAGTGTTTGTTGTGGTGCATGTAAAATTTATACTTTATCATAGCAAACACATTGTGATGCACATGAAAGTATGGAGGAGTAGCGTTTGCAAAGCATTCCAAACTGTTAACTTTTTGTCACATAGTGTGAAACATATTCATTTATGCAAGTGTGTACATTCAATGACATGAAAGCTAATTTGTGTTTTGTTGGTTTAATTAGTGTGCGGTTGTGGTTATATTCATGGAAGAAAGACAAAGTGGAACAGAAAATGCATTCTCTAAAATTGAGAAGAGAGGGGTGATAATGGTGTGAAATTTGCAGACGACAGAAAACAAAAACATAAAAGTCAGCAAACAAACTAATTCAATTCACACACACTCATCTTCAACCAGTTATTCAAGATTGGGTCACAGTGGGCTGGAGCCTATCCCAGCAGTCATATGGTGTGAGACAGGCTACACCCTGGACAGGACGCCAGTGTGTCACAGAGACACATATAGACAAACAAATCCATTCACACCTGCACGCACACCTACTGACAATTTAAAGTTTCTAATACACCTAATCTCAGTAACTTTGGATGTGGGAGGAAGCCGGAGCACCTGGAGAGAACCCACACAAACATGAGGAGAACATGCAAACCTCCACACAGAAAGGAAACAGGTGGGAATCGAACTCATGACCTTCTTCCTGTGAGGCACCAGTGCTAACTACTAGGCCACCATGCTGCCCACTAATTCAATTCATAGCTTAAAAAATGGCTTTATCTAAATCAGAGTTGATTTTATTTCCTTTTTAATTACAGATTGTCATTTTTGACCTAACATAATTTTTTTGTTCTTTTTCTGATTTTGCTCATCTTTATATTAAGAACTGCTATCATTATGTGTAAGATTTTACCAATCATTGGGGAGGTGATGCGTTAGAGAGGCGGGTTTGTGCCCTGAAGAACCCCAGTTTGATTCCTCATCAGACCAGAAAATCCTCAAAGGTCCCTTCAGCAAAGTCCACTTGATGCACATTAAGAGTACCTCAGTTTCCTCCTTGATCAGGAGTTGAAACAAAAATCTTCTCTGAGCAAAATTACTCAGATCATTCAGGTAGAAAATAAAACCTATTACTTTTTTAATCTGAGAAAAAAAAAAAACATGATCTTGTGAACAATCTTGAGAGAGGAGATACAGCTACTGACTATCAACAAGCAAGTGCAGGCAGCAGAGTCATGTACACGTGTCAAACGTTCCTGTGTGGAAGTCGGTACACATGAAAAATAGAATGGGGTGACTGTGTTTCTCTGTTTCCACACACAATTCAGTTTGTGTGATGACATGCTTCTTTATGTAGTTCATATCTCTGTGTCTGCATGTATCTTTGTAAGGCATGCACACTGTAAGTGTGTGTATGCTCCTTTACAATTTCTGCAAACCTGATTTTGCCAATACACAAATTGCCCTCTTGTTTTGGCAAAGGGCAAGGTCATTGGGTCAAAGGTCAAATTTTGATATTCACTCTGATGTGCACCAAATGTAGGACACATGAGGATTGAGTCTAGAATTGCACAGCATGGTCAAATCTGACAAAGGTCAGTCTGTGGGGTCAAGGTCCTGTCTGTCTGTCTGTTTGTTGGCCTTTCCTCCCTGTTTCTATTGCTGATTTTAAGGTCAAGCTCAGGGAATTTGATTTTCAACCTAATTTGACCCAAATGTGGCATGTACTTAAGGTGGATTACAGAACTGCACTGACAAAATCAGCCAGAGGTCAATCACTTGGGTGAAGGTCAAGGTCATTTGTGTCAAATGTCAGTTTGCACAACAGCTTTTCGGAGAGATGAACTACCGCTGTAGCACACACACATCCTGTGCTGCCCACCCTCCACACAAACAAACAGGCTAAAGCAATTTTGAATCCAATCACACAAACCTCTAAAAAACTCTATTATCTTTCAGGACAACGTGTCCGTCGTCTCTGCTGTGCAGTCGTGAGCCCAGTGAGCCAATTGTCAGCTGAAAGCGCATGCGCATCCATTTTTTTTTTACTGATACTGTTCATCCAACAATTAAGGATTTTAAAATATTCTGTAAAACATTCAACCTTCAGGACCACAGACAAAAGTTCTTTCTTTTCACTACTCATGAACTTATTGTTAATGGGCTTCTTTATTATTGGTACAGTATCTCAGAATAACTAACTTGTGCTGATATTACTTCATGGCCTGTAATTCTACGATTAATGTAGACTTTGATTTCTCTGTTCAAATAGTGAACATTATTGTAAAAACATGCCTTCCTATAATTCTTTTAAATGCTAAGTGAAGCTTTGCATAGTGATTTCCTTCTTTCTATGAGTGCAATTGAATTTTGAAGAATCTTAAGTATAACTTGAATACTTTTACTGCTATGTACATAATAGGCCTACTGTTGGGGACAAATGTATTTATTTATACTATTTATTTAGGCAGACCCCATACCTCCGCGTAATGATTTAGAGCCCCTTCACACATAACACGAAATTGGGCAACAGAAACAGAAACCGGCTGAAAATCTGCAAACAAAAAACGAAATTAGGAACCACAAAACATTCCACTTGCTGTCGGGAGGGACACATGGTTGAACAGGCGTTTCGTGCACGCTCGTGTTCGCGAGCACAAAATTGTCACCGCGGAACACAGTGCGAGCATGTGGAACATCATGCACACAGTAGCGGAGCAAAAAATAAAAAAATAAAATCCCAGCACAATTTATTATACCTAATTCCTGTTATAAACAGCGGATTTAGCCTCCGCCTACACGTACACCAGGAAGTAATCAAATGACGTGGATTACTGTTCTCCCTTTTATGTTTTACATGAATTACCTGATGCACTCGTCTCATGAAGAGCCGGCTCTCGTGTCATAAACACCGTATGGCGTGTCCGGCGCACTGTGATCCGCTGGTGAATGCATTGCAAATGTGATATCTGTTTTAATTATTACACTGTGAGGAAATCCTGCAGATACACGCACTTTGCGGTGGCGTTCCATTAGGTGATTTTCTGCATGGCACGATATTCACCAGCATTGTGGTGCGCTGACACGGCGGTCACCTGAGGCATATTACATTTTAATGTATTTCCACGTGAGGACAGCATGTCAACGTCCGCGCCACATGGTGAAGTTATGCAAGGTCATATCCTGCATGCCACTACAGGTGTTCTCCAGCTGTGACTTGCGAGCACAGATATCTGAACAGCTGCAGGTCGCAGGGACATGGCCATCTTTGTCTGCGGACCTCGTCAGCTCCCATAAAAAAGGCTCATCTGTTCCTTTGTTCTGTGATTTTTTTGTTGTTGTTGTATGTATTATTGTTTTTTGTCCTGCATCCGTCTGATGTCTGTGTTTTTAATTTAACAACTTGCATGCACGGTCAGGTCCAGCTGAGAGGTGCCATATGTCCACAGCAAAGCATATTCATTTCCACTCTTTCTGTCTGTCATGTAAACTACAATTTACGTGGTCAGAATAACATCAGCCTGCCTGGCTGGCTTATTAATTGCAACGCTGGCCAGTCCTCATGTAATTGCGTCTGTATGTAATTATCAGCATTTCATGAGGGCATGAGCACCCAGACACATGTGCATTCTGTGTTCTCCAGCTGAGTTGCAGTACACAGCGGTCAGCTGTTCCAGCAGCGCACTGCGCTGGACAACGTCCACACTCCGGGACCCTCTGCCACACCTGGCAACGTTGGATTCATGGTGTGTGTGTTGGGGAGGTAACACACACACCACAGTTTGTGTTTGGGGGGGGGGGTACCTCACTCTTACATGTTTGTGTGTGTTTGTGTGTGTGTGGGGGGGGGTTCGGCACAGTCACACTGATGCGTGTTGCTTGGTAACGCACCCGTGTAGCACTTAGACAATTTTCACAGACAATTCGAATGTGGTCATCTGCACTCTACTCTCGTGCTGGCAGCGCGAATAGCCCCGCCTTTTCTAAGTGCCCAGCGAGCAGTGTTGGATGTTCATGTGCGGCACCTGGAATTTGGCCGATACCTGTGGAAAGGTGGGTCGAATGGGCACTCGCGGGGCACTCGCTGTGTTTCGACCGCTGCTGTGTGCGAATAGTTGTGGCGACAGCTGTATGAGGCGGCTTGCCTCATACAGCTGTCACCTTTTCATGGTCATGCACCTTTTCATGGGAGGCATGCAATTCCTCCTTTGCGTGCCAGTCGGCTTCAATCCTGTTATGTGTGAAGGGCCCTTACTTTTCTTGTGATTTCTCTTTTACTGAATCACATCTCTGAATCTTACCTAGTATGTGTTAACATATAGTAACCAATATCCATGTTAGCACCTTTCCCAGTACAGTTCACTCCACACTTCGAAAAATCATGCTGTGTTAATTACAACTATAGCCAGAGAGGATGGGATGGAGAGGATGTAGAAGTTTTTACAGGGTCTACAGAGACACAGAGATGAAACAACAAAGGTTGAAAGTACAACTGCAGGGAAAATGCAGAGTGGGCCGCTGGAAGGTGAGCACATGCGGGAGTTTGGGAAAATCTAAGAGATAAAGCCTGTGGAAAATGTCTCTGTATCTCTCGCGGTCTGCTGCAGGGGAGGTTTGTGTGATTGTCAACAAATTGAATTTAGCTATGAGATTTGGTTTGGTTTGGTACAGTACATCCTCACATCAAGTTTCCAACTAAAAGAAGATACATTTGATACTGTCTTACTATTTGCAGCAACACATAAATATTTATTTTTGTCTGGCCTTCTCCGCAAAGCAGCATGTAACACCCACATTTCTGAAGACAGACAGAGGAGAACTGTGAGCACTGCAGTGGAATATCTTGAACAGGTGATTCCTACATGACTGAAGGATGGAATGAGATCAATTTTTACCGGGGAAATAGGTTTAATTGAAAGTTAGAAGTGATAGAATGAGAGCTTGAGCAGACATGAGATGAAAGATGGCATGATTTACATAATGAAAAAAATGAGAGACGGATGAGGACGATGTGGCACTTAGATTAGAATATGTTATATGGCATCAGATTGTGAGGGCACAGCTGTGTGAGTTGAAGGAGATCATAAAATGTAATTACTTATTTGGGTCACACACACAACAGATGACTGGAAGAGGCATATTTGGATCATTTTGAAGCTGAATTAATTTATTTGTGCAGAACATTATTTTATGTGTAAATAGGTTTTCTGGAGACACCATCCTTTTACTAATCTTCAGAATATGCATTAGGCTTAATTTCATATTTTTGTATCATACAAATAAATGGACTGCATTTATATAAATGGACTGCATTTATATAGCGCTTTTCCATCTGTATCAGATGCTCAAAGCGCTTTACAATTATGCCTCACATTCACCCCGATGTCAGGGCGCTGCCATACAAGGCGCCCACCACACACCGGGAGCAATAGGGGATCAAAGGCCCTGCCCAAGGGCCCTTAGTGATTTTCCAGTCAGGTGGGGATTTGAACCCATGATCTTCTGGACTCAAGCCCAACATGCCCCACAAACCCCACATTATCATGATAATGCTTCAGTTACTAACAAAATGTCACATTAGACCCTGCAGAAATTCATACCTTACAAACAATCCGACATCAAAACTATAATCAGCACATCAGTGGTTCCTGAGATACGATCTACATGCATCATAACACAGAAAAGAATAGTTGGAATATACTGCATGATGCATAATTTTGCTCAGTATACAAAATTACTGTGATTTTTATGTGTTCTTTCAACTTTTTTTCCTTGCAACTTTTAATATAAAACACTGTCTATTTGCAAAACAAGCTTCATGTATAAGAGCTCTGATCAGTTTCAAAAAAAAGACTGCCTTTATCTTGTAAAACTTATTAGTTTTAAATTATACTTTAACTCAAGACAACTCTAGAAGGGCACACTCATACAAGTTGTAA
This sequence comes from Thalassophryne amazonica, assembly GCF_902500255.1. NCBI lineage: Eukaryota > Metazoa > Chordata > Actinopteri > Batrachoidiformes > Batrachoididae > Thalassophryne > Thalassophryne amazonica. The sequence continues at coordinate 28,849,490 of NC_047113.1, forward strand.
GATTATCAGAATAAAGGGCTGGCCCAGCAGGATACCAGGACCACAGGGTGATTAAAAAAAAAAAAAAGACGATGAAGGAAAATAAAAGGGATGCACTGCATAAGTGATAAACCTTATAAAAGGAGGGAACACCAATGTGAAATGAACACTTTCAAGGCTACAAAAAGTCATACAGGTTTCTAGACACATTAGGGGAGGAGAAGCTTTGGGTCTGTTAATTATGCTTTGGAAAATGATGAGTGTCTGGATTATGTAATGCGGTGAGCTCATTGTGATCATGTTACCTGTAGATGATGCAGGCTGTCTTTTGGCAGGTGGGGCAGTTGTTAATGTCCTGACCCGTTCTGTAAGAGCTGCGACTGCAGAAACGACAAATGTAAAGTGTTTACTTACACCTTTGCTTTGGCACAGTTGAATGTCTAAATTATGACTACAACCCCTGGCAAAAATTATGGAATCACCGGCCTCGGAGGATGTTCATTCAGTTGTTTAATTTTGTAGAAAAAAAGCAGATCACAGACATGACACAAAACTAAAGTCATTTCAAATGGCAACTTTCTGGCTTTAAGAAACACTGTAAGAAATCAGGAAAAAAAATTGTGGCAGTCAGTAACAGTTACTTTTTTATACCAAGCAGAAGGAAAAAAATATGGAATCACTCAATTCTGAGGAAAAAATTATGGAATCATGAAAAACAAAAGAATGCTCCAACACATCACTAGTATTTTGTTGCACCACCTCTGGCTTTTATAACAGCTTGCAGTCTCTGAGGCATGGACTTAATGAGTGACAAACAGTACTCTTCATCAATCTGGCTCCAACTTTCTCTAATTGCTGTTGCCAGATCAGCTTTGCAGGTTGGAGCCTTGTCATGGACCATTTTCTTCAACTTCCACCAAAGATTTTCAATTGGATTAAGATCTGGACTATTTGCAGGCCATGACATTGACCCTATGTGTCTTTTTGCAAGGGATGTTTTCACAGTTTTTGCTCTATGGCAAGATGCATTATCATCTTGAAAAATGATTTCATCATCCCGAAACATCCTTTCAATTGATGGGATAAGAAAAGTGTCCAAAATATCAACGTAAACTTGTCCTTTTATTGATGATGTAATGACAGCCATCTCCCCAGTGCCTTTACCTGACATGCAGCCCCATATCATCAATGACTGTAGAAATTTACATGTTCTCTTCAGGCAGGCATCTTTATAAATCTCATTGGAACGGCACCAAAACAAAAAGTTCCAGCATCATCACCTTGCCCAATGCAGATTCAAGATTCATCACTGAATATGACTTCCATCCACAGTCCACGATTGCTTTTCCTTAGCCCATTGTAACCTTGTTTTTTTCTGTTTAGGTGTTAATGATGGCTATCGTTTAGCTTTTCTGTATGTAAATCCCATTTCCTTTAGGCAGTTTTTTACAGTTCGGTCACAGACGTTGACTCCAGTTTCATCCCATTCGTTCCTCATTTGTTTTGTTGTGCACTTTCGATTTTTGAGACATATTGCTTTAAGTTTTCTGTCTTGACGCTTTGATGTCTTCCTTGGTCTACCAGTATGTTTGCCTTTAACAACCTTCCCATGTTGTTTGTATTTGGTCCAGAGTTTAGACACAGCTGACTGTGAACAACCAACATCTTTTGCAACATTGCGTGATGATTTACCCTCTTTTAAGAGTTTGATAATCCTCTCCTTTGTTTCAATTGACATCTCTTGTGTTGGAGTCATGATTCATGTCAGTCCACTTGGTGCATCAGCTCTCCAAGGTGTGATCACTCCTTTTTAGATGCAGACTAACAAGCAGATCTGATTTGATACAGGTTTTAGTTTTGGGGATGAAAATTTACAGGGTGATTCCATAATTTATTCCTCAGAATTGAGCGAGTCCATATTTTTTTCCCTCTGCTTGGTCTAAAAAAGTAACCGTTACTGACTGCCACAATTATTTTCTTGATTTCTTATAGTGGTTCTTAAAGCCAGAAAGTTGCCATTTGAAATGACTTTAGTTTTGTGTCATGTCTGTGATCTGCTTTTTTTCTACAAAATTAAACAACTGAATGAACATCCTCCGAGGCCGGTGATTTCATAATTTTTGCCAGGGGTTGTATAATCCTGATGGTACTACTACTACTGGTTTATACTAGTACTAGGATCTGAGGTGTATCTGCGTATTGATTTGGTTTTACACCAGAGGCCTACATACTTGATTCTTACTTGGTGAAATTATATTTCCAATCGCTTTTACTGCAAAACAAAAAAATTCTTGAAAGGATCTATAACTGATTTTTTTTTTCTTTTCTGAGGAATTCAATGGTTGGGCCTCATGCAAAAAAAAAAAGTTTTCTCATATTTTGTGTCATATTGTAGGTATGTACAAAATTTACGAGTGCTCCAGACCATGTGGTCATGTGCATTTTTGTCTGCTGTAATCCCAACATGTGTTTTCAGTAACTCACTGAATATTTCATAACTTTGAAGCAGTTTTAATTTGAAAATCTTACAGTTGTGGTCAGACATTTACATATTATCATCTTGGGCATGAATGTCATGGTCATTTTGGGCTTTTATTGATGATTGAACTGTTCATTTGCCAGGGTGGAATGACTGTACAGCATACATCATTAATTACTTTTCAAAACAAGAATTGGGTGCACAAGTTTGAATTTATTTTGGATCTTCTGTAATCCACACAAGGGCAAATTTTTACATTCTTGTTCAAATATATACATACATTAAAGGATGTGTTTGACATCACTCGCTACGGTTTTGTGCACGCGGGATCACAGCAGCTTTTCACAGCAGTTGCGCAATGTGTAACCACATCCCACAGCTGTTGAAAGTAAAAAAAAATAAAAATTACATTCCACCCACGGGACTCGAACCTGCGCCTTCCAAAAGCTCTGATTGCCAGTCAGAAACTTGACCACTGAGCTATGATCACTGTCCTGTAAAAGCTGCGGGAACCTGCCTGATATGAGGAAGGAGATGGACGTATTTACCCACACACCAAAAATAAACCCACACAACATATAAAAACACTGCATTTATCAAGTGGGCAATACAAACATGAACCATCTGGTCTTCTGTAGATGATCCATGGTCCCAGACATGCAGTCATGAAATGACATGAATGAGAAGCAGTTCGCTCTTCTCATGTCCACATCTGCTGGTCCGGTGCATCCAGCCAGACCACGCGTGTTCTGCCTGACACGCATGTCTTGTGGGGAGCACGCCGCAGCACAGGCACATGGGTGATGTAATAGTCATATCGCCTGCTGCGTGTTATGATCTGATCTGATTTCAACCTGGGGACAGCCTGTTAATGTGCACGCTGTGTGTGCGCTCGCTGTCTGCAGCCTATCCCCACAGCAGTATACTTTTTTATTTATGTCCACATGATGACAGCAAGCAGACACACGCACATCACAGCAGGCAGTTGTTAGTCCATGTCCATCCAAACACAGCATGTGTTGTCCAGCTGGGATGTCCAGATCCACAGGCACTTCTGTCGGTGGCCACACCTGTCAGTTTAGTGCACACACCAAAGCCACACTAGTGGGACACTTAGACAAATTTCACTGCCAGCACGACAATGCCTGCTGATTGTTGTAGTGTTAATAGTGTGAATGGCCACACATTTTCTAAGTGCCATGCGAGCAGTGTTAGATGTTTGTGCGTGTTACCTGGAATTTGGCTGACACCTGCCACGAGAGGGATCAGTGGGCTCGCACAGCGCACACTCTGTCTTTCAGCTGCTGGTGTGCGTAAATAGTTGTAGCAACAGAGGTACAAGGCGTTGGAGGCAGGTACGATTTTATACGTTTTGCACACGATTCCTGCTTCATGCGCACTTCATGCGCACCTTAACAACTGTAGATTGCAAGATCATCCATTCAAGCAATTGTACGTAAATACAAGTTAGTCTGATGAACCACCACTTTACCAAAGCCTGGATGAAAACCTAATCTGTAACCCTCACATGCTTCAACCCCTGGCAAAAATTATGGAATCACCGGCCTCGGAGGATGTTCATTCAGTTGTTTAATTTTGTAGAAAAAAAGCAGATCACAGACATGACACAAAACTAAAGTCATTTCAAATGGCAACTTTCTGGCTTTAAGAAACACTATAAGAAATCAGGAAAAAAAATTGTGGCAGTCAGTAACGGTTACTTTTTTAGACCAAGCGGAGGGAAAAAAAATATGGAATCACTCAATTCTGAGGAATAAATTATGGAATCATGAAAAACAAAAGAACGCTCCAACACATCACTAATATTTTGTTGCACCACCTCTGGCTTTTATAATAGCTTGCAGTCTCTGAGGCATGGACTTAATGAGTGACAAACAGTACTCTTCATCAGTCTGGCTCCAACTTTCTCTGATTGCTGTTGCCAGATCAGCTTTGCAGGTTGGAGCCTTGTCATGGACCATTTTCTTAAAATTCCACGAAAGATTTTCAGTTGGATTAAAATCCAGACTATTTGCAGGCCATGACATTGACCCTATGTGTCTTTTTGCAAGGAATGTTTTCACAGTTTTTGCTCTATGGCAAGATGCATTATCATCTTGAAAAATGATTTCATCATCCTCAAACATCCTTCCAATTGATGGGATAAGAAAAGTGTCCAAAATATCAACGTAAACTTGTGCATTTATTGATGATGTAATGACAGCCATCTCCCCAGTGCCTTTACCTGACATGCAGCCCCATATCATCAATGACTGTGGAAATTTACATGTTCTCTTCAGGCAGTCATCTTTATAAATCTCATTGGAACGGCACCAAACCAAAGTTCCAGCATCATCACCTTGCCCAATGCAGATTTGAGATTCATCACTGAATATGACTTTCATCCAGTCATCCACAGTCTACGATTGCTTTTCCTTAGCCCATTGTAACCTTGTTTTTTCTGTTTAGGTGTTAATGATGGCTTTCATTTAGCTTTTCTGTATGTAAATCCCATTTCCTTTAGATGGTTTCTTACAGTTCGGTCACAGACGTTGACTCCAGTTTCCTCCCATTCGTTCGTTTGAGACATATTGCTTTAAGTTTTCTGTCTTGATGCTTTGATGTCTTCCTTGGTCTACCAGTATGTTTGCCTTTAACAACCTTCCCATGTTGTTTGTATTTGGTCCAGAGTTTAGACACAGCTGACAGTGAACAACCAACATCTTTTGCAACATTGCGTGATGATTTACCCTCTTTTAAGAGTTTGATAATCCTCTCCTTTGTTTCAGTTGACATCTCTCGTGTTGGAGCCATGATTCATGTCAGTCCACTTGATGCATCAGCTCTCCAAGGTGTGATCACTCCTTTTTAGATGCAGACTAACGAGCAGATCTGATTTGATGCAGGTGTTAGTTTTGGGGATGGAAATTTACAGGGTGATTCCATAATTTATTCCTCAGAATTGAGTGAGTCCATATTTTTTTCCCTCTGCTTGGTCTAAAAAAGTAACCGTTACTGATTGCCACAATTATTTTTCGTGATTTCTTATAGTGTTTCTTAAAGCCAGAAAGTTGCCATTTGAAATGACTTTAGTTTTGTGTCATGTCTGTGATCTGCTTTTTTTCTACAAAATTAAACAACTGAATGAACATCCTCCGAGGCCGGTGATTCCATAATTATTGCCAGGCGTTGTAGAAAATTGGTTAAGATGTTCAGTAACAACCCTTGAACCACCAAGGCTCAGGCCTTCCATGAACTGGATAGTATTGGAACACCAGTGTCAATATCCACAGTGAAGTGAGTTTTACACTGCCATGGACTTAATGCTGACCAAAGAAGAAGCCCCTGCTCCAAAATCAACACCTACAAGCTAGACTGAAAGTTGCTTACATGGACAAAGCAAATGCCTTCTGGAGAAATGTGTTATGGTCAGACGACTCAAAGATTGAGGTATTTTGCCACAATGACAGGAGGTATGTTTGCAGACTTTTTGGTTTTGCAAATGCCTTTTTTTTTTTTCAAATAAAAAAATGACATATTTAAAAAAAAAAAAGCACATTTATTTGTAAACACCAACACGCATGTTACAGTAACTTGTGTTGGTTTTTACATAGAATAAATGAATTAACCAGTCAGTGTGATGGAGGCTCAGTTTGCCCATAATCCCTTTGGGCATCTGTGTGTGTTAATGTTCAAAACTTCAGAATTAGTGCATTATTCTAAAATTAGAAGATATGTTATATTTTCACTTTGTACAAATGACAGAGTTGACATTAATGTAGTTATTCTATCCAGATTAATTTGATTTATAAATCAAAACCATAAGTCAAACCTGCTTTCCTTTTCAAGACATCTGCCTCACGGCTGGACCACTGTATGCTGTAAATGATAATGACTCTTTCCTACAGCAGTGGGCGGGGCGCACAAAGAAAGAAGCATTGATTTATTGGTTGTGGTTGTGTTTATAATTGTCTTTGATTCTTTCAGAAGCGTTGGTGGTGTTTAAACTCAAAATCAGCTTGTCAGTAGCTGAGAGTGTACCGGAGACAATACTGAAAGTTATCAGTTAACAGTTAGCTGTAGCTTTTAGTGGTTTATCGGTTTAGCATTATAAAAGATAACTTTTCAGTTAGGTGATTAGCGGTTATCAAAGCTAACTTTTTGGTAGCTGTGCCCACCACTGGGTGTATATATATTTGAGCCAGTATGTAGAATTTTGACCCTGTGTGGATTAGAGAAGATCCAAAATAAATTCAAGCTTGTGCACCCAGTTCTTGTTTTTTAAAGTCATTCATGATGTATGCTGTACAATTATTCCACCCTAGTAAGAGAATACTTCAAAGACATCATAATAAACCCCAAACTACCATGATATTCATTCCTCTGATGAGCGTATATAAACTTCCAACCACAACTGTGGAACATATGTTATTTATTTGATATTATCCTGTTTAAATCTACAGTTTGAAATGTGACATTATTCTAATTTTATTAATTTGTTTGAACAATATCATTAATTTAAGATAATGATATTCCTGTATTCCTTCATCAGTTCCACAAAAAGAAAATATGCTGGAATCACAAAGCTCAAATGTGTACAGTGGCAGGCAGTCTGTAATCTGTCCCATCAGAAGCTTCTAAACAGGCACCAGTGGGTGAGCCACCGAACTGCAAATTAACATAATCGTCCCACACTGCAAACCCACTTATGGCATATAATATTTCCTTCATCTCTGTGAAGGTGACTTACCTTTGACAGTAATGGCCTTGATTTGATAAGACAAATATACAAATAAATAAAAATTAATTTTCATGTCAGTCTGTTTGTCTATTTTGTCATGTCATGTCATTGTCATTGTCATGTCAGTCTATTTTCTCATTTCATTCCTTTTGCAAATACTTTAGTTTCAGTTGTTTATGCTGTTATCACTTACAGGCTGTCTTTTCTATTTCTAATAGCATGGCATCAATCTACAAAGTTCTTCTTTGGACACCTATGCCACATGTCAGCACATATGGTACCAATGGTTATTTGGTATTTTGGGGTGTTATTTCTGGCAATGTGCATTGCTTTCTACATACGCATAATTCATCATATTTACACGCTATTTGCATAAGTATGTACATTTACTGAAAACATTCTATCACCCCCATATCTGGACATATATAAATACATTACATTCCAGGTAACCAAATGGATGTTTCAACATTTTAGATCAATACAGCAAACACACACACACACACACACACAGAAATAAGATGGATAGTAATTTCTCTGTCCTGGCAGGCATCAATTTGTCTTCACTGGAAATAGTTTTGCTCTGTTGCTCTTGCTGTACTACAGGTGTCAGATGTTATTGCTCTTCCCACCTGTGCTGAATGCAACTCTGTCAGGTTTACTCTGGGTGTTCTGAAAAGCCACAGTTTAACACCTGATCCATACTGTATGCTCCCCCCCTCACCCCGCAAAAAAATAAAATAAAATACCCAGCAAATGACAAAAGTAATGATATCACCAAAGGTACCAAATGCTGCAAAATGCACATGCAAACTGTTTAGTGAATCAAATCAAATCAATTTTATTTATATAGCGCCAAATCACAACAAACAGTTGCCCCAAGGCACTTAAATGTGAATGTGACCTTCTCATTGTCAATCGGAACAGAAAAGGATACACAGTAAAATCACCAGTGTAAAACTAACACTGACAGTGTTAAATTAAAACTGTCAATGTACATATGGTGCTATTCTGTCCAAAGTGGGACCATATGTTCACTGACAGTGTTAATTTAACACTGGTGATTTTATCAATTGGGAAAAGTCCTGCAATTAAAGAGTTCTGCAAAGCAAAGTGCACAAATGCAATAGATAAATTAATAATGAATGAATGAATAAATATGAAATCTGTCAGTCTGATGCTGAATCCCACAGAAGGAAAGTGATTTAATTTTGTGTAGCATTGTGTTTGCGCTTATCTCAAACTATTCTGATGATTGCATGTCTGACTCATGCTGATAAAAATACATATTTAATTGTGTCATATTGTACAACTTTAACGCAAGTTAGTGCAGGTCACGATGTGACTCAAAAACAGAACAAATGAGTGCAGAAATCGACTTGAGTGAGATATGTCACAGAAGGCAAGGTAAAAAGCAAACTGTTCCAGGCCTAAAATTTGTTGACAGCAGGGGCAGTGTCTACATGACGAAACGTAGAATTGCGGGACTTTGAGCATGTTTTCCAACTGAAAGTTTAAATGCCCCAAAGGCAGGTTAAATAAAAGACTCCTACACAGCTTGACCCCTTTAATTTAACAGAGCAACACCACAGTTTCTGGCATTATTTCATCCAATCAGTCTTTATCAAAAGCAACAACAGCAAGACATTTATTTGCTTCTAGAGAGAAAAACAAGGACTGAGCAGGGAAACCTTTGAGTACTTTCGCCACTTTTATCACCCTGATCCACTTAAAGTAGATTACTTTTATGTCGCTGTGGAGTTGTTTGCGAGGCCTCCTGGTCTTTTAGTTTCACTGCCTTTCTCTACCTCCCATTTTCTCCTTCTCTGTCACTTCCAATCCCTCGTGTGTGTCTTTATAATTTTCTCTTTTCCTCTCACCCTTTGCAGGGGTGTGAGCATCCTGACAGCACACATTAATAAGCATATGACTACATAATGTTGCTCATTCATGCACAGGGCAGACTACAGTGTAGCTGAGGACCCTTTTAGCTGCATCTTAAATATTAATTATGAGTGTTAAAAGTAATCAGATAGGGATTATTCTGGAGTTACAACTGTCATTTATCCTGAACAGAAAGATAGAGGGATTGAGGATTTTAATTTAAGTGCTGAGAGTGTAGCTGGAGATATAGCAAAAGAAAGAATAGAGAAAAAAAAGAAAGGATAAATGGGATGAGAGAAAGAGCTACTGGGCATGAAAGGATAGGAAAATGTGAGTGGAAAGAGGATGGAAATGAGAGTGGGGAGGATTTAAAGCATAAAGTGCAGAACAACTGACAGTAAAGGTGAAATGGGGAAGAGGAAGCTCGGGGGGAAGTGAAGGATGGTGAAAGACAGGTGGATGAATGAAGAGAGAGAGAGAGAAAGAGATACAGAAGAGAAACAAAATAGAGACACAGCAAATAACAGAAGAGAAGATTGATTGACAGGTTGTCTGGGTGGAGAATGGGAAACTCAAAAGATGGGAAGACGGCAGTCAAATAAAGAAAGAACAGAGTTCTGAGGAGGGATTGTTCATGGATGTTCACTTGGGACATGAATCATATGTGGAGGTCCAGAGAGAAAAATGAGCACAGGGAAATCATTAATTAGGAGAGGAAGAAAGCAAGGTTTAAGGGTGGAGGTGGAGAGAGAGATGGATTGCTCCAAACAGAATTTCAAGATGTGGAAAAAAAGGAGGCCAATGAGGGAAAATAAATGGTAAAAGAATGCCAATATATGAGGAGGAATAAAAAAAAAAAACAGAGCAGGGGAGGAGGAATTTATAAAGTTTGTAGCATAGTTAAAGAAGGAAAACTGATGAGTTTGGTTTGCAGGTGGTACGATGGCGTTTCCAAGGGGTGCTGTTACCGAGCACCTGGAAAGTATTCACAGCGCTTCACTTTTTCCACATTTTATGTTACAGCCTTATTCCAAAATGGAGTAAATTCATGTTTTTCACTCAGCTTTCTACTCACAAAACACAAAAGTATTTTTTTTAATTATTTTTGCAAATTTATTAAAAATAAAATCTAAAAAAAAAAAAAAAAAATCACATGAATGTAAGTATCCACACCCTTTGTTCAATACTTTGTTGATGCACCTTTGGCAGCAATTACAGCCTCAAGTCTTTGTGAATATGATGCTACAAGCCTGCTGCACCTATCTTTGGACAGTTTTGAACATTTCTCTTTGCAGCACCTCTCAAGCTCCATCAGGTTGGATGGGGAGCATCGATGCACAGCCATTTTCAGATCTTTCCACAGATGTTCAATCAGATTAAGGTCTGGGCTCTGGCTGCACCACTCAAGGACATTCATAGAGTTGTCCTGAAGCCACCCGCCCCAGTCTGAGTTCAAGAGCGCTCTGGAGCAGGTCTCCATTCAGGATATCTCTGCACATTGCAGCATTTATCTTTCCTTCAATCCTGACTAGTCTCCCAGTTCCTGCTGCTGAAAAACATCCCCACCACCATGCTTCACTGTAGGGATGGCAATCAAGATACCATTCACACCAAAGAGCTCAATCTTTGTTTCATCAGACCAGAGAATTTTGTTTCTCATGGTCTGTGAGTGCCTTTTGGCAAACTCCAGGTGGATTGCCATGTGCCTTTTACAAAGGAGCAGCTTCCATCTGGCTACTCTACCATACAGGCCTGATTGGTGGATTGCTGCAGAGATGGTTGTCCTTCTGGAAGGTTTCTCCTCTCTCCACAGAGGAATGCTGGAGCTCTGACAGAGTGACCATCGGGTTCTTGGTCACCTCCTTGACTAAAGCCCTTCCCTCCCGATTGCTCAATTTAGATGGGCGGTCAGCTCTAGGAAGAGTCCTGGTGGAGCTGAACTTTTTCCATTTATGGATGATGGAGGCCACTGTGCTCATTGGGACCTTCAAAGCAGCAGAAATGTTTCTCTACCCTTCCTAAGATTTGTGCTTTGAGACAGTCCTGTCTCGGAGGTCTACAGACAATTCCTTTGACTTCATGCTTGGTTTGTGCTCTGACATGCACTGTCAACTGTGGGACCTTACATGTAGACAGGTGTGTGTCTTTCCAAATCATGTTCAATTAACTGAATTTACCCCAGGTGGACTCCAATTAAGCTGTAGAAACATCTCAAGGATGATCAGTGGAAACAGGATGCACCTGAGTACAATTTTGAGCTTCATGGCAAAGGCTGTGAATACTTTAGTACATGTGATTTCTTAGTTTTTTTTTTTGTTTTGTTTTTTAAATTTGCAAAAATTTAAAAATACTTTTTTTATATTGTGATTATGGGGTATTGTTTGTAGAACTTTGAGAAAAAAAATGAATTTCATCCATTTTGGAATAACGCTGTATCACAACAAAATGTGTGAATACTTTCTGGATGCTCATAAGAGGACAGGAAGAAACAAAGAGGTGAGAACATTGACCGAAGGCTGGTGGGTGTCTATTACGCCTGACGGTTCAGTTTGCACAGATGTACAGACAACAATTCTCTACAGACCCGACATTTCAAATGAATTACACTGAACTCTAAGCCTGTCAGTGTATATTGCTGGGAAATCTCACCTGTCTCACTCTGACTCTACCTCTGTCACCGAGAATAAATACCTCTCCCTACTCTTTATCATTCCTCCCAATCCCTTATCTCTGTTTTTATTCTTTGCCTTGCCCCCTATTCTTGCAGTATATCTCAATGTCTACACTTTTTTTTCTTCCAGCTTTCATTTCTGTCCCTATCGCTCTCTTTCCGACCGCCCCTCCACACCTCCCAGCTCTTACCCTTCACTGAGGGCTTTGCTCTTCTCCAGGTCTTGAATGACGTTTAGGAGTACCTTAATCTTCTCCTGATTGGACAGGAGGTTCTCTTCCACACTCAGCAGCTGCTTCTCAAGCCCGCGCGGCGCACTGCTCCCTGTATGTCCGTCACGCAGTCCGCCAGGTGCGCCATTGCACTGTGCTTTTAAATGAGTCTTACAAGGCGCCATTGGGTCATTCTCGAAACATTCACTTTTCTGTTTTGTAATCTCCTTAAATTTTGGCCCTTCTCCTGAAGACATTTGTTGGGATGCCTGTGGTTTGTTTTGTGCGACAGGTGTGGATGTTTTGGAATGAATGGGTTTTGGAGAGTTTTTTGGAGGGAGAGGCGGGGTTTCATCTGTGACAGAAGGATCTGGAGGTTTGGGGTTGGTGTTGGCTGATGACTGTTTGAGTGTGTGTTCATCATCCTGATGGGTTTTAGTCAGGTCATGGTTCTGTTTGTTGGCTAAATGTGGTTCTGTCACATCTGCAGGTGGAGTTTGTGTTTTTTGTGTGTCTGTGATTACTGCAGCACTCTCTGTGTCTGTTGTTTGTGTGGCTGAGTCCTTGTATTGAGTAAATTCAGCAGAAAGTGGTCTTGAGGGTTGCTTTGAGTCTTTGGATTTTTGGTTGGAATGTGAACTGTGCATTTTTGGTATCGTGTGTGACAGCTGTTGTATTTGAGTTGCCTTTGTAGAAGTGTGTGCTGACATGAGCATTGTTTCTGTGGTGTTTGTGTAAGTCTTTGAGTCCTGAAGAGGGCTGTCCTTTCGCGTCTGGCTGGTGGCTGCAGATGGTTTTCGTGCAGGATTGGGTAAAGTCTGGCTGGCTGTAATTTGATTGACAGGCCTCTTGCGGCATGCGCCTGTGCATGGTGTAATCTGCGATCGTCTCCGCCCACATGTCCCACAGAGGCGGGACGGAGATGTTGCAATCATTCGGCAGGGCCAAGGCGTGGTGGCGTGTACGGTGCAAACACTCCCTGGCTTCAACACGGCACGATGACCTTCCCCGCGTAGAGACTGCACCCTCCTCCTCTCTCGGGCCGACTCTTTGATCTCAGAGGTCTCGCTGCAAACTCCTCCCACTACATCAGAGGTTACCACACTGCCATTTGCATACTGAGCTGTCCTTTTGACTCTCACATCCTTTAAATTTGTTTGTACAGTTTTGATCTGGCAGTAAACTCCACTGCCTGACCCCTGTGACCCCATGTCATCTGTCTGGCTGTTGATTTCGTTCTGTGACGTCTCCTTGGACAGTGGCAAACTGTTGTTGTCACTTCGGATGGCGCCCCCTGTCTCTGCTGTCATTGCTTTATCAGTTGCTTTAGTGAGTGGATGTTTGTGGCTTTTTTGACTGCTGCGTCGTTTGATGGAGGGCAGTGTCCGCAGTCCCGGAGATGTCTGCACCCCAACACTGCAGAGCGGGCCCCATTGTCCCCCGGCTAGAGGAACACCTAGCGTAGGCACCGGATTGGTCGGGTCAGCCACTCTTCTGCCCATACTCCTTCAGCCATTGGCTCAGCCCCCTGGGGAGCTGAAGGGGAAGGGGACAAAGGGCAACATCTGCCAGACTCAGCAGAATTGTACCCAGCAGAAAATGAGAATGAGTCCAGCTTTTGGTTGCCCAAATAATTATGTCTGTAGGTTGCGTCTACAAGCTGGACGCCAGAAATCAGTCGACAATGAGGATGAAAGTGTCCAGTATTGTTCTGTTGCTCTCAGTAGTTTAACAACCCCAGATTGGACATCGGTGTTGGCCTTCTGCTACTTTCTCACAATCATATGTGGGGCAGAATCTTCGTGAAGTTCTGGTTTTCTCTGGAGAGATAAACAAAGTAAAGAGAGGTGAAGTGAGAGAGAGAACAGACAAGGGAGAGAGAGAATAAGTGGTCATATAGGCAAGTAGACACAGACATTAGCCATGTACAACACTATCTAAAAGCTTTGACCTCGACTAACTGCACAAGCTGACCAGATCGATAGAACTCTGTCAACCTTTTATTAAACAGGGTATTGGGAATTACAGGCACTACATACTTCATCTGGAAACAGAAAGGAGTGGAGACACCTTAAAGGTAGAAGAAAATGTCTCTGCAAAGTTGCAGGTTGCACACACAGCCTGAAGCTGTTGTCAGTAAATCTGTTCATTTTAGTGTTACAGGTATTGTTGCAGCCTTCTGTTTTGTGACATTCAAGTGCAAAACATTTGAAACAATGTTATGGTTTCACAATGTAAATATATTGTATCTGATGTCAGTCAAGAAGCAATGTGGGCGTCTAATGCGTTCACCATAATGTTACACTCACTGCATTTATTTTAGATTATTTGGATGGGGGTCAAGTCCGAACTATTTGAGTGACAAAAATGTTAACAAGAGCTAAAAGAGCTAATATTGCATGATTTTGCAAGACTCACAATACAGACTGGTGCTACACCACAATCAGTTAACCAATTACCTTCTTTTACTCATTTCGCAGTTATAGAAAACAGACCATGCTGTGGGATATAAGCTAAAACTATTGTGAAGCTGTTCTTATATTACTCAAAGGCATGTGTTATGAACCTTTTTTTTTCCTCAATTTAATCGATTCATATTCAAATCAATAAACTAGGGAGGGAAGGGGGGGAGATCATTTCTCTTCACACTATGCAGACCTACCAGTCATTTCACTGGAGTCTTGCAGAGGCATATGCAGTTTTGACTTATGGTCATAATTTTAAACAAACTAAATACGTACAAGTTATTGAAATTACCATCACGTCTGTCGTTTAACAAAGTGAAAATATCAGCTATATGTTTTAGTTTATAGTAATGCACTAATTTTGAGGGTTTTAGCATTTAGACACACATGCCGCAATGCATTATGGGTACATTAGTCTCCTGACATGTAGATGCCATGAACAGTGCCATCTACTGTCAGTAGATGGCATTGTTCATGGCAGTGTGAGCAGCCACACATTCGCTAAAAGTGATAAAAGACTTAAACAGAATTTCCAGTTTTCAAATTTTACAAATTAAAAAAAGACATATTTACAAATACAGATTTATTTGTAAAACCCACCACACATGTCAGTAACTGGGTGTTATACCGACCAGCCAACCACTGATGTCAGGAAACTAATGTACCCATAATGCAATGCGCATATGTGTCTAAACACTAAAACCTTCAAAATTAGCGCATTACTTTAAAACTAAAACATATAGACAATATTTTCACTTTGTAAAATGACAGATGTGATGTTAATTTCAATAACTTGTCTGCGATTAGTTTGTTTATTTAAAATTATAACCATAAGTCAAAATTGTCTGCCTGTGCAAGACTCCAGTGAAATGACCAGCAGGTCTGTATGGTGTGAAGAGAAATTTTTTTCCCTTCTCCCTTCTCTGTGATCACCAGGTCTCTTTTGCTGAGAGAAGGCCGATATGAGACAGAAGTGCTGACTCGTTGTTTTAGTAGCTGCCGTGTACTGAAATCAATACTGAAAGTTATCGGTTTAGCTTTTATCTGTAATTTCTGCTACGTTTTTTTTTTTTTAGAGATTTATTGGTTTGGCTTTATAGAAGTTAACTTTACATTTTGCGGATTAATGCTTATCGAAGTGCACTTTTTGGTTGCTTTGCCCACTACTGTGACCACTACAGTGAATTCAGCAGATGTAGGGTATGGCTGGGCTCTGCTGGTGCACTTGTACCTGTTGCCACATTCTAAGCACCGGAGGGACATGGATTTTTACAGCGTTACCTTCAATTAAATGCAGTATCACTTGATGCAGCATCACAAATAGTGTATGTGTCCACTGGCCTTCTCCTGAATTTGTGTAAAACAAAGGGGACAGTAACTGCAGCCATATCAAAACTGCATATGTTCTTAATGGTATGAGCTGCCTGTGACATATACTGTGATATAGACAAGCAAGGGGTAAAAAAAAAAAAATCAATTCTCATTGCATATATCAAAAACCACTTGTCATTACCAAATGTTACAAGAGTAGCATGGCTCTTTTTGGAAACACTGCTGTGCAGAGAGGGTGGACAAGAGAGAGAGAAAGAGAGAGAGAGAGAGAGAGAGAGACCACAAAATAGTTGTAGCGCTGAATGAGATACATTAACCAAAATAACAAATGAAAACTGAGAATATAAGGCTACCGATTACTATATAGGTCCTGAGACCCATCAGGCTGGTGCTTATCTCCAGATTCCAAAGCGTGAAGCAGATGAGAGTATATGACTCTGCTGGGTTAGAATGCTAGTTCGACACAGGTTATTTCCTCAGCCAAGGCTGGTTCCCATTTACATCTGAGTGGACTGAGACAATGCAAATTGTCCAAGGACACAGACAGGTAGCACAAACAAGATTCAAACCCAGGTCTACAGATTGGCAGGTCAGCTCCTTATCCACTGAACTACCTGCTCTGCTACCACTATTCAAGCAAAAATGCCACAAACCACACAAACGATCAGAATTAAAGGAATTCCTGCCAAGATGCTGGACACATATGTGCACCTGACACATTGACACTGACAGATCACAGATGTCAGTCGCACTAACAGTAAATATCGAAAGTAAGTAGAAATGTATAAAAATCAAATTCAACTTACTAAAGCTGCTTATTAATTGATGTCATTGTTGATTAATGATCTAATTATGGATCATCACTTAGGGCCCCTACACACATAATACGAATGTGGTTGAACTGCGCATGAAGCAGGAATTGTATGCAATATGTGTAAACCATAGCTGCCTCCAACGCCTCGTACACCTGTTGCTACAACTATTTGTGCACACCAGTGGCTGAAAGACAGGGTGTGCCATGTGAGAGCCCATTCGATCCCTCTCGCAGCGGCCAAACTCCAGGTGACACACACAAACATCCGACACCACTCACTTTACACTGAGAAAATGTGTGGCAATTCACACTATTAGCATGACAACAGTCAGCAGACAATCACCTTCAAGCTGGCGATGAAATTAGTCTAAGTACCCCCATGACTGTGAAGTTGCCGAGTACACATGTGGCGTGCCAGAGTGTTGGCTCCCCCCACAACACGTGTGCGTGTTTGGCACGCACCCCTCGCTCCCCCAACACACGTGCATGTGGTTCGTGCCACCCCGTAGGCGAGGCACCTCTCATCAGATCACAGAGTGACACCTTGATCTGTGTGCTGAATGGACAGGGGGTGTGGCAGGAGCTGTTGACAACTCTGGTCCTGGATGTCACAGCTGCAGAACATGTACCATGTTTTGATGGACGTGTGTGTGTGTGTGTGTGCGTGTGTGTGTGTGCTTGCTGTCCTCACGTGGAAAGACATAAAACCATATATCGCTTTTGTGATGGGCTGGAGAGCGCGCACATTGACAGGCTGTCCCAGCTGCAACTGGCCGTCAGTTCGTGTGGTCACACAGCAGGCGATCTGAATGTCATGTCTGTCTGACAGGACACGCGTGTCCTGTGAGCTGCGCACCACAGGACTATATGACAAGCCAACAGTGTGACCAACACGCCACTTTCAGTCACGTATTAGCAGAAATACACCATGACAAACGCGTTTTGTCAGTTATCACGGTGCTTTTTCCTCTTTTTTTAAACAATACATTTATGTCCTTGTTGATTTCAGACATTTTTCTACAGTTTTTACAGGACAGCGATGGTAGTGCAGTGGTAAAGTTCCTGGCTAGCAATCAGAGCTTTTGTAGGTTTGAATCCCGTGGGTGGCATGTATTTTTTTTCACAGCAGCTGCGCGATGTGGTTCCACATGCTCCAGCTGCTCAATTTCAATTTATTTTCATTTATATAACGCCAAATCACAACAAAGTTGCCTCAAAGTGCTTCACACAAGTAAGGTCTAAAGCCCCGTTTACACATAGATGGTAAGAGCTCCTGGAAGTGTCCCGGAAGAGTTTTTGGCCGTCTTAAGGATCAAACGCCATTGTCAACGCCGGCACTAGGGGGTGTGGCTTAGTTCCGGCTTTACCGGGAATCGTCGAAAAATTTATTCAACATGTCGAATAATTCCGGGAGCGCTCCCGGAGAATTCGCGTGACGATGGAGACAAAGCGAACAATGGCGTTTGATACTTTTTAATCGCCATGTCATCCTGCTCCTTCCTGTAGTGCCGCAGTTTACACCGCCGTAATTGGCGGCCGGCATTGTATCCCTAACCAACAGCGTGTAAAACGGCGATAGAGCCCACATCCGCGTCCTCAAAGGCGTTTTAACCGGCGACAGAGGCAGACAAAACAGCGGCGCTAGCGGACAGTACGTCGTTCTAAACGCCACCTCCCGGTTAACGGCGTTCCAAACGGCTGATAGGCAGCGGTCAATATAAAAACGCTAGCGCGCTGCATGCAGGTCTCTCACTCGTGGCCAGCTCCAGATATTTTTGCAGAGAAGCTCAAGTATGCCTCCTAAAAGAAAATTGGCAGCGGCAAGGACTTACCAAGAGGTCTAGTTCAGAAGCAGAGGAGAGCCCTGTAGTGGAGACGAGCAACACATTGAGGAGGGAAAAAGGAAGGAGAATAAAGGCTGAGAGATGAGCTGAGAGATGAGCTCCCTCCCCCTGCAGTGACAGCTGCTTCAGCCTATTATACTCTGGGGGCGGTGCCTATTTGCAAAAGTTCCTGGAGTAACGCAGGATTTGCCTGGATAAATCCAGCGGTACACAGGGCATTATCGGCGGCAACAGAACACCGCCGTACTCACGCGCGTCTTAACCTGCGATTGTAAATTATAGAACTGGGTATTAACCCCCGTTGCCTGACGCGTGCCGGATGCTACGGTGTCAAAACACCGCTTTATTCGGCGGATTTAGCGGCGTTTTATCCGCGTATTTGCGGCTAGTACGGCGTTCAAAACGTCGGCGAAATCCTCCGCCCCTTTCCACCGCGAAAACAGCTGGAACTACCACGAACTTCGGTCTACGTACTGCCCGCCGACAAAACCGTCTATGTGTAACCTGGGCTTAACCTTACCAACTCCTCTCACTGTATTCCTGCTGTGACAGTTTCATGAATGCTCGCACACCCCTTGGGCACATATTGTGGCATTTTGGGATTACCTTTCAATGCTATGCTGATGATACTCAGTTATACAGTAGTGTTCAGAATAATAGTAGTGCTATGTGACTAAAAGATTAATCCGGGTTTTGAGTATATTTCTTATAGTTACATGGGAATCAAGGTACCAATAGATTCAGTAGATTCTCACAAATCCAACAAGACCAAGCATTCATGATATGCACACTCTTAAGGCTATGAAATTGGGCTATTAGTAAAAAAAAAAAAGTAGAAAAGGGGGTGTTCACAATAATAGTAGCATCTGCTGTTGACGCTACAAACTCAAAACTGTTATGTTCAAACTGCTTTTTTAGCAATCCTGTGTAGCACTAAACTAGTATTTAGTTGTATAACCACAGTTTTTTATGATTTCTTCACATCTGCGAGGCATTACTTTTGTTGGTTTGGAACCAAGAGTTTGCTCATTTACTAGTGTGCTTGGGGTCATTGTCTTGTTTAAACACCCATTTCAAGGGCATGTCCTCTTCAGCATAAGGCAACAGGACCTCTTCAAGTATTTTGATATATCCAAACTGATCCATGATACTTGGTATGCGATATATAGGCCTAACACCATAGTAGGAGAAACATGCCCATATCATGATGCTTGCACCATCATGCTTCAATGTCTTCACTGTGAACTGTGGCTTGAATTCAAAGTTTGGGGGTCATCTCACAAACTGTCTGCGGCCCTTGGACCCAAAAAGAACAATTTTACTCTCATCAGTCCACAAAATATCCCTCCATTTCTCTTTAGGCCAGTTGATGTGTTCTTTGGCAAATTGTAACCTCTTCTGCACGTCTTTTATTTAACAGAGGGACTTTGCGGCGGATTCTTGCAAATAAATTAGCTTCACACAGGCGTCTTCTAGCTGTCACAGCACTTACAGGTAACTCCAGACTGTCTTTGATCATCCTGGAGCTGATCAATGGGTGAGCCTTTGCCATTCTGGTTATTCGTCTATCCATTTTGATGGTCGTTTTCCGTTTTCTTCCACACGTCTCTGTTTTTTTTGGTCCATTTTAAAACATTGGAGATCATTGTAGATGAACAGCCTATGTTTTCCCCTCTCCGTTCAACTTTTTAATCAAACTACGCTGTTCTTCTGAATGATGTCTTGAACGTCCCATTTTCCTCAGGCTTTCAAAGAGAAAAGCATGTTCAACAGGTGCTGGCTTCATCCTTAAATAGGGAATACCTGATTCACACCTGTTTGTTCCACAAAATTGACAAACTCACTGACTGAATGCCACACTACTATTATTGTGAACACCCCCTTTTCTACTTTTTTTTACTAATAGCCCAGTTTCATAGCCTTAAGAGTGTGCATATCATGAATGCTTGGTCTTGTTGGATTTGTGAGAATCTACTGAATGTACTGGTACCTTGTTTCCCATGTAACAATAAGAAATATACTCAAAACCTGGATAAATTTTTTTAGTCACATAGCACTACTATTATTCTGAATACTACTATACATGCTGATAAATGATAATCACTAGCCCTAAGCTTCACTAAAACACCCAGAATGTAGATAAACTTGAGGCTGCAGCCTGCTCCGTTTCCTAATAAAATGAATTTAAAAGAGTAAAAAGCATAGTAACATACTATGCCAGTATGCTAGCCATATGAAAGGGAAAATAAGTCTTAAGTCTGGACTTGAAAGTCTCTACCGAATCTGACTGTTTTATTGACGCAGGGAGATCATTCCACAGAACAGGAGCATGATAAGAGAAAGCTCTGTGACCCGCAGACTTTTTATTCACCCAAGGGACACAAAGTAGTCCTGCACCCTGAGAACACAAAGTCCGGACCAGTACGTAGGGTTTAAGTAGGCCAGCTAGGTAGGGAGGTGCCAGTCTATGAACAATTTTATAGTCTAGTAGCAGAACCTTAAAATCTGATCTCACAGGGACAGGAAGCCAGTGGAGATGGCAAAATGGGTGTAATGTGGTCAAACTTTATGCTTCGTGTCAAAACTCTGCCAGCAGCATTTTTAACCAATTGGAGACCCCTAATGCTGGACTGCGGTAAACCAGAAAATGGAACATTGCAGTAGTCCAAACTCGAAGAGACAAACGCATGAATCAGGGTCTCAGCATCAGCCATAGACAGGATGGGATGAATCTTCGCTATATTTCGCAGGTGGAGGAAAGCAGTCCTTGTAATATCTCTAATGTGGAGGTCAAAGGTCAACGTAGGATCAAAAATTCCCCCAAGGTCCCTCACTTTATCAGTGTGATGTATGACACAGGAGCCTAGACTAAGCATTTGTTGGTTAAATTGATGCCGATGTCTCACGGGAACCATCATTTCAGTCTTATCAGAGTTTAAAAGTAGGAACTTGCTAGACATCCAGCTTTTCACTGATGCAAGGCAATCTTCTTTTTAATGTGACACGTCATTGTGCACTGAGTCGTCATTTCCAGCTGTCAGTGAGTCTCTGGCCACTGTGGCCAGCAATCAGTTGAAAGACGGCTTGCTGTACTGTGTGTGTGCGCTCTGGCTTGCCGCTCCCCATGTACATAAATATCAGCATGTCATGCAATTGTGCCCCCCCATACACCATGCCGGGGGAAGCAGGGGGGCATGCAAAACACACACACACACACACACACATTTTGGGGTGCAACACACCCGCAATACACACACGTGGCACGTGTTCATGGGGGAGCCGACACTCTGGCACACGCAACTCCACAGTCGTGGGGCACTTAGACAAATTTCACATCCAGCTCGAAAGTGGTTGTGTCCTCACTGTTTTTGTGCTGACAGCGTGAATGGCCACACATTTTCTAAGTGCCAAGCGAGCAGTGTTGAATGTTTGTGTGCGTCACCTGGAATTTGTCTGACACCTGCCGTGAGAGGGATCGAATGGTCTCTCACAGGGCACACTCTGTCTTTCAGCTGCTGGTGTGTACGAATAGTTGTAGTGACAGGTGTACGAGGCGTTAGAGGCAGATTTTTCACGACTGGCATGCAATTCCTCCTATGTTTGCTAGTCGGCTTCAATAGTGTTATGTGTGAAGTGGCAAGATTGAGCTTTATTTC
The DNA here is from genome assembly GCF_902500255.1 of Thalassophryne amazonica. Lineage (NCBI taxonomy): Eukaryota > Metazoa > Chordata > Actinopteri > Batrachoidiformes > Batrachoididae > Thalassophryne > Thalassophryne amazonica. The sequence goes on from NC_047113.1 coordinate 28,871,564, forward strand.
ATGCAATGTTGTGCACTTATACTACTAAAAAATAGCACTGAGCACGTCACTGTCAGATGGAGAAGCTTTGAACTCCAGGTTTTTTAAGGATCAAAGGGCGCTTTCTTCAGTGGAATAGTTCCGTTATTTATTGCATATGAATAACAGCACGTTATGTTCAAGGATTGCTGCACTACTGAAAAGCCAGTAGAGAGTCACATTAAATTGACAATGCAGATTGTTTATGGGTGGCTACTGGGGCGTGCATGAGCAGAATTTTTTAAAGCTGACAGTTATATCATAAGAGTCAAACTGAGGTTGTTGGAGGTGGTTTTTATACAGCTCATGCTTTTAAGGTATTTTAAGCCATAAAGTTATCAATAATTAGGGATGTGGTTGCTTTGAATGACAGATCCAGGGCTCTGTTAGCAGATAGCTTCAGTGGACAACCTTTTTTTGTTGATTTTTGTCTTCCCCATAAGTTTTAAACCCAACTCATTATGAAAACCTTCGCTGAGTCCACAAAAATGTTAATTAATCAAACACCCTAATTAAAGTTAGCCTGTTAGGCTTACCTTTGCTTCTTTGGTAAAAGGGCTATACTATGATTGCCCATGATCCAAAAATGTGCAAAAACAGGATGAAACAGCTTAATCCATCTTGCCTGCTAACAAGCTATCTCATAAAGTGCAGATCTGGCAACCCAGTCTTTATTCGATCTTGCCCAAGCTTCATCTCTTTTCCCATTTATGGCTTGGCCAGGAGTTAGGCAGAGTCAGGCAGTGCCAATGTGGCAACAAAATAGTGCTGCCTGGGTCCTGACAAGAGTGCGTAAATATGAGCACATCACCCCCATCCTTTGCACTCTGCACTGGCTCCCCATTCACCTCCGTATTGAATTCAAAATCCTCCTTCACACCCATCACTGTCTGTATGGTGTAGCCCCTACCTACCTTACTGAACTCCTCAACCCACATATATCAGCTAGAACCCAGTCAGACCAAATGCACCGCCTGCACCCACCCAGGACTCGGCTCAAGACCATGGGTGACAGGGCCTTCGAGGCTGCTGCTCCCTGTCTGTGGAATGCCCTCCCTGACCATCTCAGGCGTCCACAGACGGTGGATGCTTTTAAAAAAGGGCTAAAAACCTTCCTTTTTCGAAAGGCCTTCCCTGGCTGACTCTATTTGATTTTATCTATTGATTGTTTTTTGACTCATTCTGTTGTTCAATTTTATTGCCATTTTGTTTTATTGCTTTTCTGTTTACTTTTATTGTTTCTCTATTGTTTATTGTTCTCTGTACTGTGCACTTTGAGATTTGCTTTCAAATGTAAAGTGCGTTATAAATAAAATCTATTATTATTATTATTCATTTGGAGGTGCCCTATTTGAGCTTCAAAACCACTTTTCAGAAAACTTATGGGTGATGACACAGTGTGTCCAGTATATATATATATATATATATATATATCAATTAACTCAGGGTTAGTCCACACAGAACTGGAACGTTCCCTATTTGATCTTTTTCTTTATTATTTTCAAAAAGTGTTCCATAAAGACGCCACCATTTCAAGAAATATCTGCATCCATATGATGCCACTGAAAATAGGTGAAAATGCTGTAGTACATATTGTCAGCCTGTATGTGGCACTGTAACGGTCCCACAAAAAAATGTAGAAGAAGATGAGGAGCATGCTCGGAAACCTTTCGTGCTGTCGACAAACTCACCAAGTTAAAATGTAGCAGCAGAATTGAGAACTTTACAAAGCGGCACACTTTTTGTCTGACATGTTGCATCCTTTCAGTCTGATTGATCATCACTGTTGTGAAAGTGTAGTGACACGGACCCACAACAGGGGGCGCAAATGAACGGACAATAGAAGGAGTCAAATTTGAACACTTTACTGTTGTGAAAATTACTCATAACCATCCCGATGACGTATCGTTATCTTTGGCTGCTTTCAGTGATGCCGGTATTTGGTTAGACTCTTTCTCTCCGATTGTTCTGTCTGAGTTATTTTCATTAGTTACTTCATCCAAACCATCAACATGTTTATTAGACCCCATTCCTACCAGGCTGCTCAAGGAAGCCCTACCATTATTTAATGCTTTGATCTTAAATATGATCAATCTATCTTTGTTAGTTGGCTATGTACCACAGGCTTTTAAGGTGGCAGTAATTAAACCATTACTTAAAAAGCCATCACTTGACCCAGCTATCTTAGCTAATTATAGGCCAATCTCCAACCTTCCTTTTCTCTCAAAAATTCTTGAAAGGGTAGTTGTAAAACAGCTAACTGATCATCTGCAGAGGAATGGTCTATTTGAAGAGTTTCAGTCAGGTTTTAGAATTCATCATAGTACAGAAACAGCATTAGTGAAGAAATGATCTTCTTATGGCCTCGGACAGTGGACTCATCTCTGTGCTTGTTCTGTTAGACCTCAGTGCTGCTTTTGATACTGTTGACCATAAAATTTTATTACAGAGATTAGAGCATGCCATAGGTATTAAAGGCACTGCCCTCAGTGGGGGACCGTTCGGTCGCAGACAATGGTAGAGCTGATTTCACTCTACAATAGTGTTTTTTACTCTATTTATACTGGCATCAAATGTTATCCCAGCAGAGTAAATTTTACTCAGCAAAACTTACTATGTAGTGTCCACATGTGGAGGTGTTTCATATGTCTGAACTAAATTTCATCCAGGGGGGCCATATTGCACGGCTTGACAGAAATTCTACATTGTACATGGAGCTGAGAAACTGGGCTGCGATTGCCCTAAGAATGCACAAGGAGACATTTGTTAAAGGAATCTGTGATGAGGTGACACACCATCTGTGGTATAGTGACCCTTGAACTGCTTACATCGCCATCAAAAGCACTTTCTTCCCCCAACCCTACACCTTGACTCACTGCAGTTATGGGGGAGGATGGTTCAGTCCTTACAGGTGCCTCTTCTGGACTGTCATGTTGGGCCAGCAACTTTGAACAGTATTTATTTATTTATGTTTATATGCATCATCTAGCACATCGGTGCCTGAGTGTTGAGGTCACCAGAGGCTGAAGAAGCCTAAAAAGAAGCCTATGCTTCACCTGGCTGCAGCAGATATATGGTTATTTTAGAGACTTGGGGTCAGACCAATTGTTTGCCTGGGTGATTGCCATTGGGATCCAAGACAGTTCCATGGTATTGTGGATGTGGTGAAGCATAGCACCAGCTCATGCAAATGAGACTTGACTTTACTTGATATAAAATCAAAATGAGTATTGCAAATTCAAAAAAGTCCTGGAAATGTTCATGCCACCATTCTATGACATTTCCAGTGAAACCTGCTAGCTATACAAATGAAAGGCATCATTCTTTTATTTTATTTGGAATAAACATATAGGAAAGAGACATATTGCAGCAGGAGAGAGAATTAACGTCATCAAAAGATTGATACAAAGAGGGAAGATTACAATCTGTGGCTGCACAAAGAATAGAAATGTTGACAGAGAATTGAAATGAGGCAAAGTATGCAAAAGAAATTCTAATTCACACAGACATGCTGTCAGTTTCTTCCTACTTTGACTCCACTGCGTGAGACTGGCCGCACATACATTTTCTGCAAAAGTCCTAATTACTGTTAGACAATACAACCACTACAAGAAATGGGCAGCCAGAGTCCGGCGCCACTTCAGATGTATAGATGCTGCTTTATTCAGGGACAGAAGAGCAACAAACCTTAAATAATCATATTTTAGATTTTGGGAGGAAACTGGAGTGCCCAGAGGAAGATCAGACACGGGGAGGTCATGCAGACTCCACACAGAAAGGGTGGAAAGCCACCATGCAGTAAACAGACTTGTGATGGTTAAAAACAGTGTCATTTCGCCGGCGTTTTGACCGCCGTACTATCCGCAAATACGCGGATAAACGCCACTAAATCCGCCGAATAAAGCAGCGTTTTGACGCCGTAGCATCCGGCACACGTCAGGCAACGGAGGTTAATACCCAGTTCTATCCTTTACAATCGCAGGTTAAGACGCGCGTGAGAACGGCGGTGTTCTGCTGCCGCCGATAATGCCCTGTGTACCGCTGGTTAATACCCAGGTTTTTATCCAGGCAAATCCTGCTTTACTCCAGGATCTTTTGCATATAGGCACCGCCCCCAGAGTATAATAGGCTGAAGCAGCAGGAATACATGCCTCTGTCACTGCAGGGAGAGGGAGATCATCCTCAGCCTTTTCTTCTCCTTCCTTTCCCCCTCCTCAACGTGTTGCTCCGTCTCCACCACAGGCCTCCCCTCTGCTTCTGAACCAGACCTCTTGATTTCCTTCTTCTTGCCTATTGCCGCTGCCAGTTTTCTTTTAGGAGGCATACTTGCTCACAGGGGGTCGTTTTGACCGTTGGGGTTTTACATAATTATTGTATGGCCTTGCCTTACAATATAAAGCGCCTTGGGGCAACTGTTTGTTGTGATTTGGCGCTATTTAAAAAAATTGATTGATTGATTGCCACAACCATACACAGCAGATTATAGAATGATACAAAGTCAATGGATAAAGGTGTCGTGTGGGCAGGCTCGACGATAGGAGACGTCCGTCTAAAGAAGAACCGGAACCACACGATTTCCTCCGCCACCGAACCCGAAGGATACTGGAGCCGCCAGGTCCCGAGTCCCCCAAGTGGCCACCGTCTCCGCGTGTCGGATCTGGTACTGCTGGCGAAGAGCAAAGACAGTCAAGTGTGGGTGTGTGTACACCCAGTAACAACAACGGTGGGAATTCCACCTCCACCTCAAATCACACACTCGTGCAGCTCCTGTTTCAGCACTTATCTGGAAAGAGTGAGAGGCGAAGACGTCGGCACTCTCACGAACCACCAATCAGCGGACAAGGCTCCACAGGAAAGCGGCTGCAAAAAGAGTTCAGACTAAGATACAGTTTTAGTTTATGGCTGAGAATATTACCTCCTTAGAAGAATGATATCTCAGCGACGTGGTGGAGGTGTCATCCTGCTTTTATCCGGGATGAAGTGCAGATGATCGGTGACAGCTGTCACAGTTGATGAGTGACAGCTGTCACCCCGGCTGTGTCCATGGCGGCAGCGCCCTCTCGTGCCTGAAGCCCGCACTTCAGGCAGGGCGCCCTCTGGTGGTGGGCCAGCAGTACCTCCTCTTCTGGCGGCCCACACAACAATCACAGCCTGCTGAAAGCTGTTATCCACAGAAGGCGGCCTTGTTTTGGAAGATGTCTGGAAATACTTTAATTCCTTATGGTCTAAATTGCTTGTGAATAAATGCAGGATGGAGATGTGTTTTATTTTTCCTCTTGGTTTTTGTGGTCGATGCTCATGGACTGGAGCCCGACAGAGACAAGCAGTCTGCTCTGAGTACGTTTCTCAGCATCAGCCCGAGCCGGAGGACACTGCTGCTCGTCCCGCCACCAACAAAAACAAATAATAATAATAATAACTTGTGTCTTTCATGCAATTATCTTATGAGTGTCATAACATTCCATTTATTTACAGCAGTGTTGACCACAGCCATTCTTCATCTCTTCAGCATTATGCTAACAATGAAAATAAAACCCATTAAGGATCCGCCAAGACAAAAAAGCATGTTAAATTACCCTGTTAACAACAGCAACAACATATCGTCCATTAAGAGTGGGAAACGTTGGTACGCTGAGTGAGAATAATTATTTAGAAAAAGCTTTTATTTCCTGTTGTTGTGAGACTTTTTGCAGCTGGCAAAGGCTACATGGGCGGGGCTATGACATCATCATTAAAAAAGAGTTCCACAGTGCTTGTCAAGATGAAAATGCCAATGCAACATTTTCAGATTTAGCCTTTTCAGCCGCTGAAAATGACGGTTCCGTGTGTACTCAAAGCCTATATGATACAAAACCTTTGTGGATGCTCTTAAACCCATCTCTGTGTTAACAGGACTTCAGGTGTTTTCACCTAATCGTGAGCTGAGACTTTCCGAATTAAAAACAAACAAACAAAACAAAGCAAAAAAAGACAAACTTACATATGACTCAGTCTGTCATGTGTGTAACCAAGTCATTATTCTGTGCTACACTCAACAATTCATGGGAAAATAGAGGAAATCTGGTTACACGTTATGAAGTTTTTGAAGCTTGAAATATAGCCTTTTCTTACCTGATCATCAGGTATTTGTTGTCCGCTGTTACCCACACTGAAAAACAGGTCAACGTATATCATCCAGATCACACGTTATTTTGTGCCATGGACACAACCTGGTCATGGCGCTTTGCATCCTGTCTGGTTGTCCCCTGTGACACCAGCATTGTGATCCTTTCAGTCATCATTCTAGATTTTTGCCTCCATTGTGTATGTGTTGAACACCATGATGATGCGCACAGTGGCAATATGTGCAAAGACTGTTTTTGCTCCACTAATCTCCGACATATAGATTTATATTAATTTCAAACAGAAAAACCGTTGTTGCCCGCATACGTTTATAAAAACACCCAATTGATGGCACTGTATCTGCAATCAAACAAGTCATAATGTTTCCACCACAAAAGAAATGAAAGAGCAGACAGCAGTGTAGATGGTGGTGGTCTGTGACGCCATTAAATACTTCATAACAAGATTACATATGTAAAAAGTCTCATAGAAAATATTCTGCTATTGTTAATGGTCTTCTTTATTACAGAGTTTTAGGGCCACATTGAATTTTTTTTTTTTTTTGGACTTCCAGAATAAAGTTGTAATATTATAATACGTAATACGAGAAAAAAGTTATAATATTATGAGAATAAAGTCACAATATTACAAGAAAAAATAATTTATTCTCGTAATATTACAACTTCATTCTCGCAAAATTACGACTTTGTTCTCATAAAATTACGACTTTATTCTTGAAGTCTTAAAATTACGACTTTATTCTCGTAATATTACGACTTTATTCTCAAAGTAAAAAAAATAAAAAAAAATTCAATGTGGCCCTAAAACGCCGTCGTACTTCTTTGTGTCCTTTTTCTTTAAGGTTGTGCTTCACTTGAGCTGTGGCTACACTGCCTCAACAGTTACCTGTGGGATTGTGTCTTTTTGTCCGTATTTGCAAGCTTTCAGAAAATATGTGCATACGAAATGTATGCAGAGTGTCGAGCAAAGGTGCAAAGCCTATTCTTAGGGAATGTTGCACATCAGTGATCCCTCAGGCGGTTTTTGGTCTGTTCGTGGCATTGCGTGATGGTTTCACATTCATGTGTTTTGGAGGTGTCATGTAGTGGGGGCAGGTCTGACCAAGCACTGCTGATTGATGCTACAGTAGGGCAGATGGTGTGCTGTAATCACACAGTCATGACTCGTCAATATCAAGCTTAAAGCATCACTGCAGAGCCAACTGGTAAACTAGTATGTGCAACCCCTACCGGCCACCATGCTAACCATGTTGACCCTTGTCCCGGAGTGGACCTCAAAGTTCTTGACCGACAGATCCCACATGCAATTGTTGAGTGTTGGTGTGTTGAAGTATGCGAAATCTATTTGTAATGCATGCCACAGCCAGCAGGTGGAGCACAGGCAGGAGAAAATGTGCTGTTTGTAAAAAGAAATTACAGATAATGATGATTCGTCTGTTTTCCTGAGAACAAGAGAGATCCAGTGAGGAGATCGAATACAGATGTGCGGGCTTGTGTTAGTGTGTGTTCGACTGTGTGCGGAGCCGTTTGTCTTGGGATCCAGACGCAGTCGATTAAAGGTAATTTCAGCGTCACTCATTTGCAAGCGTTTGTCTTCCCACCAGCAGTCACAGCAGATGTCAAAGCACCTGCTGCACAGACGCAACTTTCAGTCTTCTCCTTCTGCCCTTTATCACCCTCTCTCACTGTGTGCGTTACCATATATCTCTGAAGTGTCGGTCTTCAGCCTCGACCTACGGAAGGTCAGACAGAAAGTGGCAACACATCATCAAAAGCCAGCTTGCCGTTCACTCTGTCCAAGTCTGACAACCTCCATCCTTTTGTTTCTAACAGAAAACAGTCTTTGCAGATGGAAATGAAAGTGAGTTTGTTTTGTAAATCAAAGCAAGAAAAATGGATGTGGCACACGCAAAATACAGTGTTCCAAAAGAAAGGGTCTCAGGTTAAATGATCAACAAACTATTATCAGCAAACTACGAAAACCTAGCCTGTAATCAGCTCCATCAGTATTTTGATAGCGTCACTTTAAAATGTCTGTACAGTACACTACTACAGTGGAGTTAAAGTCAAATTATCACTATACTCTTGGAGTTTAGATTTACAGATTTAACTCAAGAGGATTAACTGTTTGGGGGTGGCACAGTGGCTTAGTGGTTAGAATGTTGTGAGATCAAATTCACACCTGCTCCTTTCTGTGTGGAGTTTGCATGTTTTTGTGTTCACGTGGGTTCCCTCTGGGTGCTCCAGCTTGATCCCACTTTCAAAGATGTGAGTTTGGTGACTTGGGAATTTTAAAGTAATTGTAGGTATTTGTCTGTCTGTGTGTAGCCCTGCAACAGACTGGTGTCCCAGCCAAAGTATACTCTGCCTCGCACCCTATGACTGCTGGGGTAGGCTCTAGACCCCCCCCCCCCGACCCTTGATTGGAATAAGCTGGTATAGAGAATGAATGAATAACTGTTTAGGATTTAAAGTCATTTTTATACAATGCCCTCCATTTTAAGATCATATAAGAAATTGGACAAACTAAATATAATGATCAATACTTTTACAGCCAGCTATTTTCAACAAGTTAGAGGAATGATCCACAAAGTCAATGAATATGTCTTGGACATCATTTAGCTGCGCAATGTGTAACCACATCGCTCAGCTGCTGTGAAAATAAAAAAAAATAAAAATTACATGCCACCCACGGGAATTGAATCTGCACTTTCCAAAAGCTCTGATTGCCAGTCAGAAACTTTACCACTGTGCTGCCATCGCTGTCATGTGAAAGGTGCGGGAAACTGCCTGATATCAATGAGGACATGGATGTTTAAAAAAATAAAAAATAAAACTAAAATAAATAAATAAATAAATAAGCATGTTTGGGATGCTCTGGACCGGCGTATACGACAGCATGTACCAGTTCCTGCCAATATCCAGCAACTTCGCACAGCCATTGAAGAGGAGTGGACCAACATTCCACAGGCCACAATTGACAACCTGATCAACTCTATGCGAAGGAGATGTGTTGCACTGCATGAGGCAAATGGTGGTCACACCAGATACTGACTGGTATCCCCCCCCAATAAAACAAAACTGCACCTTTCAGAGTGGCCTTTTATTGTGGACAGTCTAAGGCACACCTGTGCACTAATCATGGTGTCTAATCAGCATCTTGATATGGCACACCTGTGAGGTGGGATGGATTATCTCAGCAAAGGAGGAGTGCTCACTATCACAGATTTAGACTGGTTTGTGAACAATATTTGAGGGAAATGGTGATATTGTGTATGTGGAAAAAGTTTTAGATCTTTGAGTTCATCTCATACAAAATGGGAGCAAAACCAAAAGTGTTGTGTTTATATTTTTGTTGAGTGTATTACTGTGTCTGTCTACAAAGCCACACTCGTGGGGCACTTAATTTCACATTCAGCTCGACAGTGATTGTCTGCTTACTGTTGTCGTGTTAATAGTGTGAATGGCGACACATTTTCTAAGTGCGACGCGAGCGGTGTTAGATGCTCGTGTGTCTCATCTGGAATTTGGCTCACACCTGCCGCAAGAGGCTTCGATGGGCTCGCACAATGCACACTGTCTTTCAGCTGCTGGTGTGTGCAAATAGTTGTAGAAACAGGTGTACGAGGCATTAGAGGCAGCTACAATTTTACATGTTTTGCATTCAACTCTTGCTTCATGGCACTTGACGTGCAATTTGACCAAATTCGCAGTGTGTAAAGGGGCACTTATAGAAATCATTAAGAAATACAAGCAGTATGACACTATATGGGAAATCTCTTTGGAGGAGGTAGCTGTCAAAGGGGCCATGTTGGAAGCTGATCGGAGATGGAAGTCACCAAGCATCCATGACAACTCTGAAGGAGTTATTGGCTTCTTTGGCTGTTATTGGCTTCTTCAGCCAGTACTTGGCTGACGTACCCCTATTGTGCCTATAGGTACATGTGATGTGTGCCTGCAGGTGTTAACAGATAATTGTGGGCATTAAAAACATGAGTTTCTATAGAATGATATGCCAGAAAGAGGCAATTTCAGTGAAGAGTGCCTTTTTTCAATAATTGTCATGTTTGACATTGACCTTGAGGTCCAAGTCAAATGCAGTCAGGTCAAGGGAGCCAGGATGTGTGATTTCCTAAAGGTGTTCAATACAAATGTAAGCTGTACAAGTGATATTCTGGAGAGATAAAGTGACAAACTGGGGTTTGGCGATGGGTGTCTTTGTTGGCCATTATCTTGAATGACCTTGAAAATCTGGGCCAAAGTCATATGCCTGGATGTCACATTTGTGTCTTTCTACAATATAGCATGGTTGTGCACTTGTATGCAAAGGGTAAGAGGGAAATCTACAGCCCTCAAAACGTGATGGACAGACATGTGGATGGGTGCAGGGATGCATGGATGGAGTCCATTTCAGTGGTCCCCGTTATTTCATGGCAGGGGGCAATATTTGCCTTTTTCATCAGTCCAATTCAATTTATTTATATCATGCCAAATCACAACAAAAATCACCCCAAAATGTTTCACGAGCGTAAAGTTTAACCTCACCCACCCCCTGAGCAAGGACATAGGCAACAGTGGTAAGGAAAAACTCCCTCAGGCATTTTAGGTGGAAGAAACCTTGAAGTGACCAGACTCAGAAAGGTGACCAACTACTTTTATCTGTACTAACAATAAAAAAAAATCAAATAAACAAAATACAACAAATGCAAAACAGATAATGGAAGTAAGTGTCCCTATAATAAAAAAGTCCAGCAGCCATCGTGACTCACAGTTCATCACGAGTGTCAAAGTTATTCACGTCATGTGACTTTGGTCCAAACACCATGTGCTCAGGCAGGGGACCTCTAGATGGACACTGTTCTTTGTTATAGCCATCAGTAATGACTTCATCAACAGCACCTTGAACAAAGAGCCAGAACAGAAATCAATCCGCCCGAATGAGCAATTTCTCAGCAGCAAAGTAATAGACTGGATGCTAATGTGATCGCTGGCAGCTAGTGCGATGACTAACAGTTCCAGAATTTAGATATGATGAGACTGAGTCCAACTCCAGCATGTGGAACATTATCCAGTTAAACCAGTTACAACTTCATGGAGAATTACAGCAGGAAAAAGATTTTCATGCAAGAAACAATATCAACTAGAAGCACACAGAGTGCAAACCTCCGCCAAGGCCATGGGGTCACTGACGCCATAACATCTACACGCCGTGGAATCATTGAACCTAAAAAGTCTAACAATGATGTTTGCTCAGTAGTAAAAAAGTTTCATCTGCTGTGACTGGATAGCATGTATCCTCAGCGCTTGGCATCACAGTTTATTGCAACTTGCACCTTTCCCAGACGCTACTGTCATCTGAGCACTGATACTGATATTGCATGTGCTTATAGACAAAAACAAATAAGAAACAAAAATCAATTTATTATTCAACTAAACTGCAAATATATGAATATTTTAACATTTATGAAACACTTCTCTAAACAAGGCCATAGGGTCACTGACCCTAAAGAGATTCCCTCCTTGGCACAGTGATCTTTTTCTTTTTGTCTCTTTCTCTAAAATTGTATATAATAATCATTAGATTATTAATATATAAACAGTGATCTATTTCTTTGTATTATTAATATATAAACAGTGATCTATTTCTTTGGGTCTCTTTCTCTAAAATTGTATATAATAATCATTAGATTATTAATATATAAACAAAAATAAATTTAAGAAATATTACAATTTGAAAACAAACGCACCCGAATGTGATGACAGCTGCAACTGCTTAATGCTAACTTTTAACATTGAAAATGCCATAGACATGCTAACGCATTAGCATCGGGATCTGAATCGTGATCCGGATCACCACTACAATTGAATCACTTGTTCCTCTTGTCATTTCCAACCACTCCACAAAATTTAATCAAAATCTGTTCAAAACCTTTTGAGTTATCCTGCTGACAGACAGACAAACAAAGAAACGCAACCGAAAACATAACCTCCTTGGCAGAGGTAAGAATAGCTCTGAGTCTTCCAAGTGCATGCTGGCAAATTTCATGTCTTCTTTTAAAGAAAATTTCTCTCTGTTCAACCCCACCCTGAAGCTGTATGTAACAGACAAAATATGTTCTCCAATTACAGCCACAGAAGCCTGTAACTCCTTCAGCGACCTGCCGACTCTGTACAGAGTTTCCATACAGATCTATAGTGTTTGTATTTCATAATGATTGATGTAAATGAAGCCGAAGAAATCTTCAGTGACATGGAAATGTTCAAATATCCGTCTCCTGACTAATCCAAAGAAAACTGGCTGTAAAAGTGAGGATTTGTATGATCAATAAACCTTCTATGTAGTTTGTCCAATTACTCATTGGCTCTGAAAGTGGAAATACTGGTTATAAAAATGACCTTAATTCCTAAATGTTATTGTGATATTTTTGTTAAAAACATTGAATTAAAGTTAAAAGTCTGCACTTCAGTACAAGCACATCCTGACTGTTCCAACTCCACTTTGGAGAAGTAGAGGAAAAATAGCAAAAAGTGTGTCAATGTTCAACTACATATGTATGTTGTTAAAACTAGACAAATGGTTCACAAGGCTAGCTACACAATGTCATTTTTTTTAATGGAAAAAGTAAATGACTAATTATTGTGTAGGTCCCCCCAAAACAACCCTGACCCGTTAAGGCATGAATTCCACTAGACCTCTGAAGGTGATCAAGACTTAAGCAGCAGATCCTTTAATTCCCGTAAGGTGCGAGGTGAGGTCTCTTTGGATCAGACTTATTTGGAAGCAAAGTTCCTCAAACCATTCCTCAACAATTTTTGTAGAGTGGCAGGGCACATTATCCTACTGCAAGAAGCCACTGCCTTTAGCTCATAACATTTGCATGAATGGTGTACTTGGTCTGCAATAATGTTTAGGTAGGTGGCACAGGTCAAAATAACATCTACAGTACCAGTCAAACGTTTGGACACACTTTTCCAGAATGTGAAAATATGTCCAAACATTTGACTTGTAGTGTACATGAATGGTAGGACCCAAGGTTTCCCAGCAGAACAATGCCCAAAGCATCACACTGCCTCCAGCTTGCCTTCTAAGCATATTGTATCCTTGTACCATGTCTTTCTCAGGTAAATGACACACACATATATACATGGCCATCCACATCATGGCCATCCATGATGTAAAAGAAAATGTGATTCAGACATGGGGCCTTATGTACAAAGACTTGTGTGAATTTCCTACTGAAACATGGCATATGGCAAAACCCAGAAAGTGGCATAAGCACAAAAATATTCAGATGTATCAAAGTGTCCATACACATGTATCCATGCACATTCTGTTTATATATCCCAGTCAACGTGGAATTCAGCAAATATGTAAATCCATGTAAATAGGCCCTGGAGCCAGGATTTCCCCTCCATCAGATCAGTCAACATGAACGCAGAAAGAAATGATACTGATTGTGAATCACAGATGACTGGAAATGACGTGAACATATGCAGGGATAGTTTATTTGGTACCCAGTCAAATGAAAGAAACATGAAACAGGAAAATGTTAGTTTGGAGTGTGTGTGTGTGTGTATGTGTGTAAGGCCATATAGCCACAGTGAGCTCACAGCAGCGCACACACATGGAGGATAAAAGAAATGTGGCTCGCTGCAGCTGACAGTGTGTAACATTCACAACTTTAGCATTTAGCATTTATTGACAAATACTGAACACAGGGAGACAATAGGTTAAGAAGCTCTGCTGCTCCAGTCTCACCATAAAGAAAAAGAAAATACATTCATAATAATAACAGAGAACATATTTGAATGTGCACATGACCAAATGTGCCTGCGCTGGTTTTCATTCGGAACAATTACACAAATAAATTGTTTACTCACCAAGCAGCCACCATGCCAGCCTGTAGCCTGTTCCCACATCAACCCAATGCATTTGCGCATCACATATGATGTGAACATTGATGTAATGAAATTGTTTCCTATTAACAAAAACAAATTCATCATATGATGGCGCCTTTATACCAATATGTGTACAGTCAATAGATCTGATTAAATTAGGAAAACCAGCTCTCGCTGTAAATTGTGCTTTAATGTTGGAATTTGATGTACCTGGATGACATTCAGATGATTGTATTCAACACAGCTGGCATGGCTCAGTTCAACGTTTACTGGCACACTCCTGACCAATCGACCAGCTCCCGCTGGAATGCTTCTTTTTCCAGGAACCCCAGCGTGGTCAGTACCTGTGTGGGCACAGACAACCCCTGGCTCCTCACCATTTTGCACTCTGTGCTGGCCGCAGTACTGTGCTCAACTCTAGTAGCAGTGGCCTTAGTAATCAGAATTTGCTTATGAGCCAGTTATCATCATTTGCAAGTAAATCCTCGTATTCCCTGAATACACGCTCACCTCGGATTGCACCGTTTGCAAGGTGCTCTAACAACACTAACACATCCACTGTTAGTGCCATTTTATGCATCACTTTGCTTTTATGTCCACCCATATAATTGCAAACGTGGGTGTGTTAATTGTTCATAAGTGTGTCTCTGATGTGCAAATCACTCTGATGACTTCTTGTTTTCATGCTATTAACAGTTCCCAGCATCACCTCTACATGTTGGCAGTGGAACAATAGCTGTGGAAACGACCAATGCCAGCCAGGAGTTTTTCATGATGCACCCGAAATGTTTCAAATTTTTGTGACTTTTTTTTTTTAACTCACTTTTACTAACCCTACTCCTAGCCCCAACCCTAACTTAACCATAACCTAACCCTACTCCTTCCCCTAACCCTAACCATAATCACCCAGGAATAACCCACTAGAGCTGGAGTTCTGGACATGCTCTGGCCCAGTTGTCCAGTGATCATAATTTAGCCCTTGTCAAAGTCACTCAAATCTTTATGTATCCCAATTGTTTTCTGCATCCAGGACAGTAAACTTGCTGCCTGTAATGACTGACAGCTGCCATTGTGATGACTTACCGTATTTTCCGGACTATAAGTCGCACTTTTTTACATGTTTTGGCCGGGGGTGCGACCTATACTCCGGTGCGACTTATAAATTAAAAATATACCGGTAGGATCTCAATTAATTTACTGTAACAAAACAATTTTACGTGACAGAGTCGATCTATGTTTTAAAATGGCCACCGGAAAAGGAAATGCAATGCATCATGGGCACTGTAGTATGACGGCCATCCTATAGTTCACGCTGGTCGCGATAACCAATCAGAGAACAGAACTTTGGATGCGTATTCCTCACCTCACCCACAGCGTGTGAAGCTGACGAACACGGTGCTTGCTGTTATTCCGGCTTGGCAAACAGAACAGCTTCAACCCTTGGATATCAATGTGAGCAGAGTGTTTAAGTTGACGCTGAGAGCTGCGTGGGAGCACCGGGTGAGCGACGGTGGAGGATTAGCGTGTGCACTTGGAAGGAGCTGGCGTCGATGATTGTGAAAAGCGTTTGAAGCAGACGAACATGGTGTTTATTCTGGGACGGCTAACAAGACAGCTTCAACCCTTGGATATCAGTGTGAGCAGAGTTGACGCTGAGAGCTGCATGGGAGCACTGAGCGACGGCGGAGGATTAGTGTCTGCACTTGGAAGGAGCTGGATCGACACCGCTGGGCGGTCATGAGCTGCGCAGGTAGGCGCTGCATGGTTCGGCTCGCAATGTGGTCCGCAAAATACAAACATATCCGTAGGTAAAATGCAGCTCACGAGAGGGCACTCGAGGCTTGTGTGACTGTTCCTGCGACTTCTGACTACCATAGAAAAATACAAATTTTAACGTTACTGATAACATAACAAGACAACGGAGAAGGCCCGAAAAAATGGCACCAAAAACAAAATCATACTCTGCAGATTACAGGTTGCGACTGGTGAAATATGCATCCGAAAATGGTAGCCGTCACAATATTATCATCTGAACTTTTCATGTTAACATACCTGCATGTCCATGGGACTTATAGTCCAGTGGACCTTATTTATGGTTTATTTTTCTTAATAATGGATAAAGTGGCTGGTGCGACTTATACTCCGGTGCGACTTATTTATGGTTTATTTTTCTTTATAATGGATAAAGTGGCTGGTGCGACTTATACTCCGGTGCGACTTATAGTCCGGAAAATACGGTAATCAATGTTATTCACCTGTCAGTGGTCACAGTGTTATGGTTGATAGGTGTACTATGTTAAGGTTATGGGGAATTATATGTACTATGAGGAATTGGGGTTAATTCCTTTTCCTTGCACTTTTTTTAAAAAAATTCCTCTTCAATTTATTAACACTGGTCTGATTCCAACTGCAATTCACAATTATGATTATGATTATTATTATTTTGTGATATAATTTTCTATATTTTTTACAACACATATAGCAACAGGTTTATTCATTTAACCTTGATTATTATTTTCCATTAGACTCCTAATTAAGATTTGGTTTGAATTGTTCCCAGCAACTGGGGTGTGTGAGAATTTTCACTGAAATGATAGGAAATATTCATGGAATGTCAAAAACATAGCGCAGTGAATCAGCTCAGCGAGCTGCAAAGATCTGTGATCTCTTGTCCTTTCTTTTTATCCATGTTTTATTGATAATTTTTTATTTTTTCCCTGTTTTTGATTGTGCTTTATACCCCTCTGTCCTCTGTCTGTCTACAACCCCTGGCAAAAATTATGGAATCACCGGCCTCGGAGGATGTTCATTCAGTTGTTTAATGTTTTAGAAAAAAAGCAGATCACAGACATGACACAAAACTAAAGTCATTTCAAATGGCAACTTTCTGGCTTTAAGAAACACTATAAGAAATCAGGAAAAAAAATTGTGGCAGTCAGTAACGGTTACTTTTTTAGACCAAGCAGAGGGAAAAAAATATGGAATCACTCAATTCTGAGGAATAAATTATGGAATCATGAAAAACAAAAGAACGCTCCAACACATCACTAGTATTTTGTTGCACCACCTCTGGCTTTTTGCTCTATGGCAAGATGCATTATCATCTTGAAAAATGATGTCATCATCCCCAAACATCCTTTCAATTGATGGGATAAGAAAAGTGTCCAAAATATCAACGTAAACTTGTGCATTTATTGATGATGTAATGACAGCCATCTCCCCAGTGCCTTTGCCTGACATGCAGCCCCATATCATCAATGACTGTGGAAATTTACATATTGTCTTCAGGCAGTCATCTTTATGAATCTCATTGGAACGGCACCAAACAAAGTTCCAGCATCATCACCTTGCCCAGTGCAGATTCGAGATTCATCACTGAATATGACTTTCATCCAGTCATCCACAGTCCACAATTGCTTTTCCTTAGCCCATTGTAACCTTGTTTTTTTCTGTTTAGGTGTTAATGATGGCTTTCGTTTATCTTTTCTGTATGTAAATCCCATGTCCTTTAGGCGGTTTCTTACAGTTCGGTCGGAGACGTTGACTCCAGGTTCCTCCCATTCGTTCCTCATTTGTTTTGTTGTGCATTTTCAATTTTTGAGACATATTGCTTTAAGTTTTCTGTCTTGATGCTTTGATGTCTTCCTTGGTCTACCAGTATGTTTGCCTTTAACAACCTTCCCATGTTGTTTGTATTTGGTCCAGAGTTTAGACACAGCCGACTGTGAACAACCAACATCTTTTGCAACATTGCGTGATGATTTACCCTCTTTTAAGAGTTTGATAATCCTCTCCTTTGTTTCAATTGACATCTCTCGTGTTGGAGCCATGATTCATGTCAGTCCACTTGGTGCAACAGCTCTCCAAGGTGTGATCACTCCTTTTTAGATGCAGACTAACGAGCAGATCTGATTTGATCTAGGTGTTCGTTTTGGGGATATAAATTTACAGGGTGATTCCATAATTTATTCCTCAGAATTGAGTGATTCCATATTTTTTTCCCTCTGCTTGGTCTAAAAAAGTAACCGTTACTGAACAACTGAATGAACATCCTCCGAGGCCGGTGATTCCATAATTTTTGCCAGGGGTTGTACATATTTAATCATAATCTCTCAACCATGTCAAACATCAGGTTTTGCACAATGAATGAGGAGATGAAGCAGCATTGTTGGAAGGTGGATGAAGGGAAGTAGTAATAAGGAAGATGGGAGTCTGTAGCAAAAGAAGGTGCAGAAAGGTGATACAGGAAAAGAGGACAGAAAACACATGGACAATATGTGAGAGGTGTGATTTACAGTGATGCATTCTGCAGAAATGTCTCATGGCGATCGCTGGAGATTAATGACAAAAGTCTGAAAGTGAAAAAGAAATTTAAACAAAGGAAGAAGACTGGGCAAAACATGAAGATATTCAGTTTCCCAGCAATCAATACACAATGCAGGTGTGCCTCTGTTACAGCATAATCACACACAAACTTTAAACACAATGGGAGGTGTGTTGTCAGGGAGCGGCTTTTCAGAAAATCTGTTTATAAATGCAATGAATTTAATTTAACAGTTGGTGGGTTTGTGCTGCGTACAAGGCAGGCAGCCTCAGTGCTGCTTTAGGTGTGCACATGTGTGAGTGTGTGTGTGCATGTCATGAACACACATTCACGTCTTTGCGGTGATAACACAACACTGAATCCTCCAGCAGATCGAGACCCCTGTCGTTCCAAAGTGAGCTTTACTTTTTCAAGTACTGATTGATGAGCCGTGTGTGTGTGTGTGTGTGTGTGTGTGTGTGTGTGTGTGTGTGTGTGTGTGTGTGTGTGTGTGTCACTGATCAGTAATCACACGACTGCTGTCGCTCAGTGTCTCTCTCCCACTCACTGCAAGAGCTGAACTAATGCAGCAGTTTATTGGCCCTCTGAGACATAGCACACACTGCATTCTGGGTAATGTAGTTAGACTATTCTAATTACGTCCAAAAGGACTTAATAAAATCACCTGCGTTTATTTGTCTGTCTGTCTGTCTGTACGTTTGTCTGTCTGCCTTCTAGCAGGATTACTTCAAAACCACTGGATGGATTTTGACGAAATGTTCACCACAGATAGATAATAGGCCAAGGAAGAACCCATTAAATCTTGGAGTTGATCCAGATCCGAATCCAGATTCTGGATCAACTTTATATACACTTTGAAGGATTACTGTTAGCAGGATTACGTCAAAACTACTGCACAGAGTAAAATTTTAACGCAAATACAGTAGTGTTCAGAAGACGCCTGTGTGAAGCTAATTTATTTGCAAGAATCCCCGCAAAGTCCCTCTGTTAAATAAAAGACATGTGCAGAAGAGGTTACAATTTGCCAAAGAACACATCAACTGGCCTAAAGAGAAATGGAGGAATATTTTGTGGACTGATGAGAGTAAAATTGTTATTTTTGGGTCCAAGGGCCGCAGACAGTTTGTGAGACGACCCCCAAACTCTGAATTCAAGCCACAGTTCACAGTGAAGACAGTGAAGCATGGTGGTGCAAGCATCATGATATGGGCATGTTTCTCCTACTATGGCGTTGGGCCTATATATTGCATACCAGGTATCATGCCCTTGAAATGGGTGTTTCAACAAGACAATGACCCCAAACACACTAGTAAACCAGCAAAATCTTGGTTCCAAACCAACACAATTAATGCCTCGCAGATGTGAAGAAATCATGAAGAACTGTGGTTATACAAATAAATACTAGTTTAGTGATTCACAGGATTGCTAAAAAAGCAGTTTGAACATAATAGTTTTGAGTTTGTAGCGTCAACAGCAGATGCTACTATTATTGTGAACACCCCCTTTTCTACTTTTTTTTTTTTTTTTTACTAATAACCAAATTTAATAGCCTTAAGAGTGTGCATATCATGAATGCTTGGTCTTGTTGGATTTGTGAGAATCTACTGAATCTACTGGTACCTTGTTTCCCATGTAACAATAAGAAATATACTCAAAACCTGGATTAATCTTTTTAGTCACATAGCACTACTATTATTATGAACACAACTGTACATATTAGGCCATGAAAGTCTCCATTAAATTTTGGAGGTGATCTGGATTTGAATTGGGATTCTGGATCAAGATTGCACTTTATATACGCTTTGAAGGATTATGTCAAAACTACTTCACAAATTTTCACCAAATTTGCACCACAGATAGATTATAGGGCATGAAAGACTCTACTGAATTTTGGAGGTGATCTGGATCTGGATTCTGGATCAAGATTTCACTTTATATAGGCTTTGAGGGATTTCTTCAAAACTACTTCACAGATTCTCACCAAATTTGCACCACAGATAGACATTAGCACATGGAAGACGCCATTCAATTTTGCAGGAGATCCAGATCTGCCAATCCAGATCCAGAATGGCAGACATCAAAAATCTGTTATTGCTCTTTATTTTGTATTATCACCGACAGAAAGGAACACAGTGAATACATGCACAAAATACGCTTATCTATCTATCTATCTATCTAGTCATAAATAGTACACGCTGTTTTGAAACAGCCATAATTTCGAGCTAAATTGGGCTAGTCTTCATAACAAAAATGTGAAGTAATCAGCATGAGTATTTAGAACAATGTGCTAAGTGGTGGTGCTGGCTGATTGTCATTATTAAGTCTTTCTCATGACTTCCTTATTGTAATTATCGAAAGAGCAGCCTGGTGTGATCAGTCGGTGACCTCTTGCAAAGGTCAGTTAGTCTAATCAGGTCATGACAAGTGCTTCTTGTTTTTTGTTTTTTTTAACTTGATGCAACAAGATGTCCTACTACAGTAAAGAAACGCATTGTGTTAACTCTTCGTCTTTTATTAACTCCAAGGGTCCTGCCTTCTAGAGCCCTGTGCGAGACTATAGTCTTCTTCCCGCTCCTGCTGAAATTCTCACCAGTCCCACCATGTGTGTTACAGTCCCACCTGCTCCTGCAATGGGCATGCCCAGTCCCCCACACCCATGAAACATTGAGCGCACAATAATAGAGATGCATTGATTTTGTGCATTCTCATGTCCTGCAGGAGAAAACACATCGTTTAGACTATTAAGAAAGAAATTCATGGGATTGTTTATTTTGTTGAATCCCTGGCCCGTATGTCTTTTCAAGCACTGATCAGGAATAGCGTTACTATTTGGTTGTTTTCAATTTAATGGGAGTTTCATATGGCAGTTCAGTTACTGCATGCCCATATAAGGGCAAGCAGTAATTTGCTGTGCTGTGACACAGAGACATAGACACACAGACTCGCTGTGCTGTGTCTCTGTTTGCTCCTGTATAATGTCTGCTGTTCCTGTTAAATTATTTAAGATGAAAGTAGTGTGTGGACACGCATACTTTACACTATTATCCTTTGTTGACTGAGTCATCTTGTTGCTTCTATTCCCACGGTGTTTATTTTTAGCCACCCGCTCCTGGCCACAGCGACGTTCTGACTGCCCACTCCCGCAAGAATTGTGTTGGGTCCAGCGGGACCCAATCCCAATGCAGTCCTCTACTGCCTTCCACCCGGTGCCAACCAGTGCACAGCCCACCAGCAAAGTTGTTACTTTCATGGCTAGTGCAAATACGGTTTAAACAGAAAAAAACAACCTTTTGCTCATTTGTCGCCTGTGGGCATATTGTTGTAAGAATGAGGTGTGGTTCAAACTGTTATCATGTGGAAGCAGAAAGCTATTGCACCATAGACCAGCATAAAGTTGGTCTAATGTTGAGAGCAGTGTATTTGTGATATTTAAATGGTGCTATACTTTGACACAGCTTATTCATTAATCAGTTCATGACATGTTTTATTTAATTTAATTCATCCTTTATTTAAACAAGGTAGTCCCATTGAGAGCAATGACCTCTTTTACAAGGGAGACCTGGACAATTATAAAGTTTCCAACTTACCTAACCTATTATACCCAGCTTATACTGTGTTTTCAATGAAAATTAATTAAAAACAACCATTAAAATAAACTAAATTAATCACTAATTTTAAAGTGCAAAATGTTACCTTACTGCTTAATGGCTTCAACACAGGTTCGTGCATGTTTGGTTTCTTTCCAGAAAACCAGAACAGCCCTCAGTTGTGTATGATTCTTTGAACAGTACTGCGTGCCTGGTACACTACGACTCTTAAAGAGGATGACAGTCACTCTGATTGAGTTCATGTTCTGTCCAGAACATGCAAAGGACTAATGTAGAAGCTGAATCAAGCTCTTTTTGCACCCTACGCCCCATCATGCACTCACATTCAATGGGCTCTAAACAGTGTTGCCACAGTTACTTTGAAAAAGTAATCCAATTACTGATTACTGATTACTCCTTGAAAAAGTAACTTAGTTACTTTACTGATTACTCAATTGTAAAAGTAACTAAGTTAGATTACTAGTTACTTTTTTAGTTACTTTCCCCAGCTGCCGACAACAACCCACGTCAACATGACAATGATACCTGTTTTGCCAAAACTCACTTTATAGTCACCCTTTCTTGACTTCAATGAAAATAAATACTTGTTTTATAAAAAGTAAAATAAAGACCTCTTTCTTGACCTCATATTAACTGTTGACAGCACTGTAACAGTAAAACTTGCAATTTCAAAACTACATTGTTTATAAATGTAACTATTAAATTCTAACATTTAAATTCTCTCTAAACATTTTACTTGTCGAAATTATTATTATTTTAAGCAATATTAGTAGTTGTAGTAAAAAACGGCTTCAAAACTGGACCTTTAATCTAGGGGTGTTGTGAGGGGGGGCACATCCTTGCCCCACGCCCCCATTCCATCTGGATTCGCCCCTGCTTTGGCGTTTGAGCACAAAGAATGGATAACATTTATTTATGCAGAAAACATGACCAGATTTACAGGTAAGAAAGTTTTATTGTGTTTTCACATCATGTGGTCCTCAGAAAGAGAGTTTCGGTGCATTTGAGTGGAAAATAGTGTTAGTTGTTGACGCGTCGCGGAGGATCAGCTGTTTTTAACGACCAGATACGGAGCGGCTCAGCTCAGAATTCTAAATAAAGGAGGGAAAAAGTATAAAAATGTCTTTGTAAAGCTCAGTGCAGGTGTGCTGATCACCGCGCTTTAAGAGGTGAGGACGAGTCGAGCAGCTGCAAAAAACGCGGATGAAAAGCTCACAGCTCGCTGAAAGTGGGACGTTCAGTCGAACCCCGACCTCCTGCCCACGGATCAAGTTTAATGCTGCTATCGACCCACAATGAAAAATAATAGTAACGCACAGTGACATGGAGAAATAACTTTAATCTGATTACTGATTTGGAAAGATTAACGCGTTAGATTACTCGTTACTAAAAAAAGTGGTCAGATTAGAGTAACGCGTTACTAAGTAACGCGTTACCGGCATCACTGGCTCTAAATAGCAGAAAGGACTCTGACCTGCCTCAAATGTCTTTACAGTATGCTTTTTCAACAACAGGCAAAGGATCTTCAAGATAGGGTGTGTGTGTGTGTGTGTGTGTGTGTGTGTGTGTGTGTGTGTGTGTGTGTGTGTGTGTGTGTGTGTGTGTGTGTGTGTGTGTTCAGTACACACAAGCACAAAGGAACTGATCTGTAGTAAAAATTGTTCCTTTGTGTGTGTTAAAAATTTAAACACGGTGTCTTCCGAGGTCCAGTGTTTTCCTGCTGCCTTATGCACTATGTTTGCATTATTTATATTGTGGTTTTCTTTCCATAATTGGTTGCTGGTTTCATCTTCAGGGTTTATGTGAGATACAGTTTATTCTCACATCTCTAGCAATTGTCACAACAACTCAGCAAAAAAACTGAAAGTTTTGTGAACCATTTTAGTTGGGTGCAAAAGTGTTTTTAAGGTGCAATGAACTTTATTCAGAGCAAGAAGCCACATGATTCAAAATTCAAATACCCTTCTTCAGCACAATACAAACTGAAGTGTTGTTTGAGTGGCTCTGGTTGAACCTGAATGAAGGTGACAGTAGGAGGGTTTCTATTGTCCTCCAAACTGCACAGTATGAAGTAATGAATTGAAATTATAGTTAATGGAAACGCATGTACGAGGTCTGTCCAAAAAGTATCAGACCTTTTTGTTTTTTTCAAAAACCATATGGATTTGAATTATGTGTGCTTGCATGAGCCAACCTTGAACCTTCATGCGCATGCGTGAGTTTTTTCACGCCCGTCGGTTGCATCATTCGCCTGTGAGCAGGCTTTGTGTGAGCACTGGTCCTCCCCCCTCGTTGGATTTTCATTGCGAGGAAAATGTCTGAATGATTTGGAGCTTTGCTGCATCAAATTTTTCCAGAAACTGTGAGAGACAGCCAGGTGGAAACCATTCGGAAGATTCAGACGGCTTTCGGTGAGGATACTCTGGGCGTCACACAGATTAAGGAGCATTACAACCGGATTAAAGACGGCGCACGGAGGGTGCGCCGCGCTCTGAGCGGCGATCGACAGGCTGAAACAACCAGATCATTTCCAAAGTGAACGCTGTGTTGATCCAGGACGTCGTCTGACTACCAGAGAAATTGCAGAAGAGGTGGACATCAGCACTTTTTCGGCACATTCCACTGTTACAGGAGATTTTGTAATGAAAGACGTGTGGAAGTTGGAAGTCTCACAGGACATGTTGTGACATGTCCAGCTCTTACACAATTCCTCGGATACTCACTCGATTGAAAAGCCACCGAAAGCCGTCTGAATCTTCCGAATGGTTTCTACCTGGCTGTCTCTCACAGTTTCTGGAAAAATTTGATTCAGCGCTGCTCCAATCATTCAGACATTTTCCTCGCAATGAAAATCCAATGAGGGGGGGAGGACCAGTGCTCACTCAAAGCCTACTCACAGGCGAATGACGCAACCGACAGGCGTAAAAAAAAACTCACACATGCGCATGAAGGTTCAAGGTTGGCTCATGCAAGCACACGTGATTCAAATCCATAAGGTTTTTGAAAAAAATAAAAAGGTCTGATACTTTTTGGACAGACCTCGTATTTTGGAAAAAAAAATCATTGTAGTTCAAATTTGTTCGCTGTGATTTTAATGAAGTGTGTTTTGCTTATCAACTGATATTTCATAAGTACTATGACTAAATAAATCTACTAAACAGTAAGCTATTATTATTTGGGAGATTTTATATATTTCATTAATTAAATTTAATATGTTTATTACAATATATATTTGAAGTACTTTTATTTTGGGGGTTTTGGTTAGATTATTGTGGATTTATCCACTGGGATTGTGCTAGTATACAGTGTAATACCATTGAACATGCACAGGATACAATTTATTATAACTTAAGTTCTACAGAAAAGTAGGTGTGCATTCATTCTATGTATTTCCAATGATTCCATTTAATTTTCTGCTGACCCACAATTATAAGTGTTACTTTATGCACTGCCACAGGTCATCACTAATATGGGTTAGTAACAATATTAACATATTTTCCCAGTAATGTCTTGGCTTTTGTTCTTTTGAAATAAACCAAAATACCATATAGTTATATGGTTATTTGCAAAATATAACACACAGTTGCCTGTAACCACCTTTAAATTTAATTTTGGTTGCTTATTTCCAGCCTCAACCCTTCAAGACAATCAAAGAAGAAGAATAAGAAAAAAATAGACACCTGAAAACTGTAGCACTGCGCTCGTAGAGAGCAAACCAACACGAGTAACCAATTCCACAAAATTTTTCCTTGGGAAAATTTTTCGAAGTCAAAGTCCTGTTGGAAGTGACTTTTCATAAGCTAAATTAGATGCGATCAAATGTCAAAAATATGTATGTAGTTCATGCACTTGAATCAAAGTTTTTTGTGGTGTTGTCAGGTTTTCTCAACTTTTTCGGTTACAAATTGTTTTTCCGATAATTTTCACAGAACATCGATTATCTCTGCTATGCATACTTTGTCATTGCTTTTTGGCACTTGGTTTTTGATTGATAACTGATAAGTTTGGCGGTGTAGGGAAATCCATAACAGAAAAATGAGTGATTGAGGCACTTTTGATTGAGATATAATGCAAAATGTACACCAAATGGGCTTTCCAATATTAATTTCAAATGTCCACAAACTTCACAGTCTGGATCAGATCCAGATCAAACTTTGTCAGGCGATAGTGAGTGCCAGTTGCTACCTCACCTTCAAATATGCGAGTGATTGGGGCACATTTGATTAAGATAAAATGTAAAATATATATTAAATGGGGTTTTCAATAATAATTTTAAATAGCCACAAAATCTGTAATCTGGATTAAACCCGGATCAAACTTTGTCAGTCAATAAAGGATGTCATCCTACATAACTCTCTCAAATATGAAA
The DNA here is from genome assembly GCF_902500255.1 of Thalassophryne amazonica. Lineage (NCBI taxonomy): Eukaryota > Metazoa > Chordata > Actinopteri > Batrachoidiformes > Batrachoididae > Thalassophryne > Thalassophryne amazonica. The sequence goes on from NC_047113.1 coordinate 28,897,904, forward strand.
GAAATTTGATCACTTGTGACAGTTATGATTTTTTGAAAATTCATTCAGTGTTAAAGATAGGGATTTTTCCAAGATCTTTCCTGACTTTAACCTTTGACATATGACCTTGAAAATTGAATCACTTCTTGCCTATCAGGATATGAATCTTTAGCAAAAATTTCATAAGGACATATGAAAAATTGTGGGCTCCAGACTGTTCATAAACAGACAAACAGATAAACAAGGGCGAAAACATAACCTCCTCTAACTTTGTTGGCAGAGGTAACAAAACATCTTTGCAGTGATATAAAAACCACAGCCCTCATTTATCAATGTGGTATAGAAATGTTTCTAAATTTGTTTGTAAAGGGCAACTTTAAATGTTGGAAGTGCAAACCTATCACACATGGATGCACACAGATTCTGCACACTCTTATTAAAATTTTACTTGACAAATCTCACACATTCTAAACTGTGGTTCTGTAGTTGCTGTCAACTACATACGGAGGGTGATCCCAAACAGCCATTCATGGTTGTGACATTTCCAATGAAATCCTGTCTGAAACATCACAAACATTTGTCCTTCAGCATGGAGAAGCCTTTAAAAATAGCACTTTCAGATGCTGACATTGAAAATTTAGCGACTGAAATGGAAGCTTCAGTACTTTTGTTGGCCTGACAAGAAGAAGAAGAAATAAGTTCTGCGTAGGCCCTGAGGCTCATTGGTGACAGTGCTTATCTTGGGATTCCATTTGTTAGCCTGAATAGCAGCCTAAATAAATAAAGAGAAAATATAGTTGGAGGATGGAATTGCTCTGATTTGTGCATCATTCCAATAAATAACAATTAGGAAAAATAAAAGAGAAAAATGGCAATATTTGTTAGAATGCAGGACATCCTTTCTGATGCAGGAGATCCTGAAAAGTGATGGATGATCAAACGCACCATTCAACCAAGCTTTAACTAATTACATACTGCATGATGTGACAGTACTGAAAATTATTATTTATCTTCATTTTTTTACATTTATGCTCTTGATTGAATCAAATCCTTCTTTTGCAGATGTAATTATTTTCTACCACAATGGGTTGTGCAAACTTATAGTCAGGACTATACGAAAGTCCTATATAAACACACAAACGGTGCTTAACCCAGGATTCAATAGTCTGAAGCAGATGAGAATCTACAACTCCCTGTGGATGGGATGCCAGTCTATCACAGGCTACTTCCAAGCTAAAGTCAGAACTCATTTACAGCTGGGTGGACTGACACAATGCGGGTGTGTGCAAGTGTCTTGCCCAAGGACACAGTCAGGTTGTATCAGGACTGGAGTGTATTAAAGAACACATTCAAGTATTAATTGGTAAATGGCACATTTTGCTTAGAAAGAAAAAGAAATAAGTGATCCACCAGCATTTTACAATATAGCTCACAAAATCCCATAGTAAAACAATTGAAAAATAATGGTTATAAAATAATGTTTAAAATCACATCACAGAAATGAAGACAGCAGATTTTCCATCCCATCCCATCCTCCACCACCTCCACCCTGATAAAACCCTGTGTCCATTAATATTGATATTCTAACTCTAACTTCATTCAAAATGCAAACATGCATTTCTGAATGTTAAATTTTCCAGCATGCATTGAAAAATTTATGGGAACATGCACAAAATATCACACTTTTCATATGATGTCACATGAAACGTGTCAAGAGAGTATGCCGAACACTGTGGATCAGTGGTGCTTTTTTAGTATTCACATAAAGATGATAATGCTATTAACCCATTTGAATCAATTAAATTCATTTTTCTTTATATTTATGTCTTTTGTGCATGAATGTTAGCGCTATATTGTGTATGTAATATAGTTGATTATTGAAAGCCGAACCATCGTGATCATTGAATATTGCAGACAGATTTGACTGCCGGTGTTCATTTGCACTTTCAAATAAGCAAATAAATTGGGGGACTTGTTAAAATCTGTCTGATGCTCCCATGGGAAATACATGATGGGAGAAAAACAAAAAAAACTAGATCTAGCTTGAAGAATATGAATACTTTTTTTGTACATTTGAAATGTGTCCCTCTGGGCATCTCATGCTTAATTGTGAGGATCTAATTAGAGTTTAAAGCAAATAGCAAATATGTCTTTTCAGCAACTAGGCCCTCAGAGAAACTAAAGTTTGTTTTTTTTTAATTGTGTGAGATTTTTCAAACCATTCAGGTGTGTGTAACAAGGAGAGGGACAAATTATTGACAAAGTCCATGTTCTTGGCAAACATGTCTGACAGCTTATTTTGTTTTGTTTTCCAGAGGAATGTCGGGATGAACTGCACTTGGAAAATACATATTTATGAGCTATTTGCTGCCAAATACGTGATAATCAAATACAAATATAGTTTAAATGCACTAACAAAGGAAACCAGATTGCCATTCTCAGCTTTTTTCTTTCTCTTACAGTAGCTCATCTTGTTATTCCTCCTTTTCACCTGTCTATCTTCTTATTGTTCTTACTACCTCTCTCGTCTCATTATGTCTTTCACCATACTGCTCATTGCTTCCACATTTCTCCTCGAATCCCTCCATCCTTAACCCACAATCTAGTCCTCTACCGCTCATCACTCCATCCTCTTGCCCTCACTGCCCCTTTTCTCTACTCCTCATCCATCTTCCTGCCCTTCTGTCTTTCCAATCCTTTAATTTCTTTCAACACATCAGATTTCTTTCTCATCACTTGTTCACAATCTGTCTGGTTAGCACACACACACACACATACACACACATGCATGCACGAACTCACGGGCACATACACATGTACCATCTTCTTGCTGTCAGGCTTCTACAATTAAGCCATTATGAGGAGAAAAGCGATATAATTGAAGTCAGTTTATTCTAATGTCATAAAATATTGACTTGGATTCTTTGGTCTGTAATTTGTATTGTAACCTTTCAAATGACCTCTTTATATTCAGTTCTGTATGAGTTTATACCTCAGCCAGTGAGGTTATGTTTTCTATTTGTTGGTGTGTTGTTATTAATGATGAATATAAACCAAACAAACCAAGCTGGTGGGGGTGAAGCCTTTATACAGGGTGACCCCCTCCAAAAAAAACAGAACCCATAAAAATTGTAATAAATCTCACAAAGGTCCAGCAGATTTGGTCAACCAAGGAAAAGATATTTTGCCTGGAGGCCTGTTTCACCAACAAATAATACCATTTGGAGCATAATTTTAAAATAATGCAAAGCGACTTAAACTTTTGGGTATGATCGTACACAGACTGAAGTTTGTGGGATTTATTACAATTTTTTTATGGATTCTGTTATTTTTTTTGGGGGGGGGGGGGGGGGTCACCCTGTATAACAAGGCAATGTTTGTTCATGATTTTTGTAAAACTTGGTTCATGAATTGATTTGATCCTAATCCACTCTAAAAAATGAACCACTGTCTCAATGATAAAAAGTGACGTAACAATTTGCATAGATTTATTTTAAAGTTATTTCACCTTAACTAAAGTTATTCCAACTTAACTAGAGAAGTCTTGTGGCATTAACTAAGTTGAAATAACTTTAAAGAAATCTATGCAAATTGTTACATCATTTTTCCTCATTGAGACAGCAGTTCCTTTTTTACGCGAAGCCAACATATGGCCATCAGGTATTGCGAAGACCCTGGTGTCCGTCCATCTGTCTGTGTACAGCATATGTCCAGTTCTATTACTGCCACAGTCTTCAAATTCACAAGAAACAAGTGAATTTTAAGATGCCTAACCTTGACATATTTTAAGAGGTATTTTAAGAGATTAAAAAGTCACATTCTGTTTCAATCTGTTCTGCTTTGTTTTTGAGTGGCGGGGGATGGCAGCGAATCAGAGTAGAGCTGCCCCGTGATGTCAGTGGCTGGTCTCTTCAAAACCGCTTTGCCTTGTGTTTATATACATGTTTCTCATATATTATGCAAAAGCTAGCAAAAAATAAACTCTTCTAAAACCAAAAACGCCATTTTTGAAACTTAATAACACCTCTGAACTTATTTTGTGGGTGTTAGCATGGTGACGTCACACTCTGGTAGCTAGCTGCAAAACTCTGTTTCGTTTTTGTGTAAATATATTCTCTTTGTCATATATTATGTAAATGATAGCGAAAAGTAAACACTTCTAAAACTGAAAATGCTCTGTTTGTAACCCGATAACACATTTTGCGGTGAGCACTTCCTATGGAGTTAAATTTGTCTCATTAACACCAGCAAATGCACAGAGGGTGATCTACAAATATTCCTTGATTTGCATAACTTCCACATTTGTCAAAATCGTATGCGCGCACACACACACACACACACACACACACACACACACACACACACACACACACACACACACACACACACACACACACACAAAGCCTCCTGCGGACACTGTTAAAATGTAAATATTGTTTTGGATTGACTGATTAATAGAGGAGCTTTATTGAACATGTACAGATTGTATGTAGCTAAGACAACAGGATCTTATAATTAATTAAACAACTGCAAATTACAAGGAACACAATTAAGGCTCATACGGCTGAGGGTATCTTAGCATTGTGTTATATTTAGAGTGGACCGGATACACCTAGGCTTTAGAAATTATAGTTAGCTCATTTTAAGCAACTGCACATATAACACCACACAGCAAAATCACTCGTGTTGAATTAACACTAGAAAGTATTGATGTGTGTCCACGCTTTTCAGTGTTAAACTCATACTTCAAAAGTGTGATTTGTTTTTTTTTAAACTGTCAGTGTCAAACATGTACAGTGTTAATTTAACACCGGCGGTCATGCTGTGCACTTGCTCCTCATTTCCATTATACATGCAATAAGATTATTCCCTCCAACAAACTGTCCGGCAGGTGGCATTGTGGTATAATGTATAAAATTATTCCCCGTAACAAGCCTGCACATGTCCAATGGGTGGCGGTATTTACCAGGTGGCACACAGTTCTCTCGCAAAGTAGGTTACCAGTGGCAAAAACAGTTTATCATTATTTATGTCCTTTTACAAGATGATAGCATTTATATTTTTTTTAGTTATTGTGTGAAAAATGTAGAAAATGGACTCATTTATATATCCATTCATTCAATGCATTTGAAAGGGAAAATGTATATAGTAATAATTTGTGTCAAATGTATGGCCTAAGCTTTCATATTTTGATGTGCTTCCACTTCAAGGGGTGGGACCCGAAATAATAATAATAATAATAATAATAATCAGAAATAATTATTTTTTAACAGTTTATTATATTTAAAAAAATCATTTGCTGAAAGTTGTGAAAACCATTTAATTAACAGGGACAGTTAAGTATTATAGTAATAAAATTCAAAATCACATAACTAAATTTTATTTATTTTTTAATCTCACAACATTCATATTTGACCATTTTAAAATTGTTGGCGAAACAAACTAACATCAACACCAACATAAGAAAAAGGAAAAAAGAAAATCCTCAACTTAACATTTCTGCTTCAAAATCACAAACGAACACATGAAAATGTTATGGCACTCTCAGACTGTCTGTTCGTGTGCATTATTTTGTTCATCTCCATTTATTCCTCAATTTAAACAAAATTCATTGTTGACTGTGGTATATTTGTACTAATCCAAAAGCATTCTACACCTCACTACATACACAATGAAACAATGACAAACAGCCATATATACGAGGTCTGTTAGAAAAGTATCCAACCGTATTATTTTTTTCAAAACCCATATGGATTTGAATCACGTGTTATTGCGTCAGCCAAGCTTGAACCTTCGTGCGCATGCGTGAGTTTTTATCCTGTGAACCTTCATCATGGCGTTGCTTTGCGCCATGCCGCGCCGCCGCAATGCGCGGAATTCCTCTGCACAGGACATGTTCTGGCATGTCCAGGCACATCCACAATTTCTCGGATAATCACTCGATGGAAAAACCACCGACAGCTGTCTGAACGCCATCTCAAAGCCATCATGTGAGACCAAAACGGAGGTGGTTTTGTCTCGCTCCAGTAGCGAATCCATCGTGATGCGCGAAGCCTCCGCTCGGCTTTCCATGACAAAATCTCTTGTTAAAAGTGAAATCTGCCGGAAAATGGTTGATGTCCAGCTCTTGTGATAACCAGAGAAATTGCACACGATGGTCACGGATCCAGACAGCCATCCGTTTAGAAATGAAATGGTCGCTCAGCCTGTCGATGGCGGCTTCGGAGCGCGGCGCACCACCAGTCGCTCTGGGCCATCCTTAAAGTGACAGTAACACTCCGTAATCTCTTTGAAGCCCATAAAATTTTCACCAAAAACCATCTGAATTTCTCGAATGGTGTTCACTTTGATGTACCTCACAGTTTCTGAAAAAATTTTGACCAAGCAAAGCGGCAGTCTCTGAGCCATTCCTAAACAATGAAAAAAATGACGAGAGGGGTGGACCACTCCTCACTCAAAGCCTGCTCACAGGCGAATGACGCAACTGACAGGCGTGAAAAAACGCATGCGCACGAAGGTTCAAGCTTGGCTGACGCAATCACGTGATTCAAATCCATATGGTTTTTGAAAAAAATAATAAGGTCGGATACTTTTCTAATAGACCTCATATATATATATATATATATATATATATATATATATATATATATATATATATATATACACACACAAAAAAAATCCATAACATGCTGCTTTAATCATCAGCTGCACACACATACACACGTGTACGGGAGCAGCATTAGTGTGTATCACAGACGGGTTATTGCAATTTAATCCCATATTAAAAAGCACATTCGCTGTTCTGAAGAGTGGTTCAGGGGCTTTTAAAGCATTCTATCTGCACACACACACACATAATGACTGGAAAATCACTAAGGGCCCTTGGGCAAGGTCTTTAATCCCCGATTGCTCCCGGTGTGTAGTGAGCGCCTTGTGTGGCAGCACCCTGACATCGGGGTGAATGTGAGGCATAATTGTAAAGCGCTTTGAGCATCTGATGCAGATGGAAAACCGCTATATAAATGCAGTCCATTTACTATTTTACCATTTACATACACACTCAGACACAATGTGCAAGGAAAACACACAAATGGTCACTAACAGACAGACAGGATGACTCACGTGCAAACACAAAGTTGTCCTGTTGCAGTTAGACTACTTCCAAAAAATCAGTTCCAGCATTTCTAAAGTAGCGACGTGTACAACAGCAGTCTGCTGGAATCACTATACACCAGATGGAAGTATACACACACACACACACACACATACGTGTGGTCTCAGAACTGGATCACAGATTGCGCTCTGACACTTTCTTCCATACGACGTAAATGCTGAATGAGCTGCTTAAGAAAAAGAAAAGAAAAAAGAAAGTACTGGCTGTGGAACGGACTGTGTGGAACAAAACATTTCACATGCAAACACACACACTAACAAATGTAAAACAACTGCCCATCAGTGATCAGTGTCTTACCTCTTCTCATCCTCCCCTTTGGATCATGTCCTGTATTGGACGCCTCTTCCTCCTCCCTGTCTCTCTCTCCTTCTTTCAGTCTCTCTCTTTCTCTCTGTCGGCACTTTATTGTCCAGTGGCGCTCTCCTCTGCCTCTTTACCTCGATCTATCTCTCTCTGTGTCTCATTCTGTTGCAGCTGATCTCACAGAGTGCAGTGATCCTCCCTCCCTCCCTCCCTCCCTCTCTCTCTCTCTCTCTGCATACCCCATGTGTTTCCACTGTTCCCTGGCTTATCTCCATTCCAATTTTTTATACCCGCTGCAATCCCCCTCTCTTTTCTTCCCTTCAGATATCACCTATTTTCTCTAATTGTGTCACCACCCATTTGTTAATCCTGCTCTGTCCTCCCTCCGTCTCTCTTCCCCTCTCTCCCTGCTTGTTTCCCCATCTCTCTCTCTCACTCTTCATTTGTGGTTAATCCCATGCCATGTCCTGGATTTTTGCTGCTGTGTATGTGTGTATGGGTGTGCATGTGTCTGAGTACTGACCCTACATGACAGCAGACTCAGTGAAACTTTGGCAGTGTAGAAATGCGCACCCGTAAGAATTGGTGCAGGACGCCAAAGAGATGCACACACATTTAGTTCAGTCACACTGCAAAGATGCAAAATCTCACCAAGTTAATTTGCCTAATTCGTAGTCAGAATATCTAACATCCACTTAATAACACACAGTCACTCGACAAGTGAAAATTCTGTGAGATCTGAGGACTTATTTTTATATAATACAGCTTAAATGTTTGTGAAAGAGTCCTGGAAATGTCTTATTTAGAGACAGGTTTGATATAACACAAGGGTTTTTGTATTCACCATAACATTTCTAAGTTACTGTGTTGTTTGTAACGATGTAACATTTCTTAATTTTGGCAAAATAAAATTGAAATTAGTTTTCTCAGATAATTTCAAGCAGGTGCATTTTCATTAGTTCCACTAGCTGATTTTTTTTTTTTTTTTTTTTTTTTTTTAACACTAGACAGCAGTACCTGTGGGCACAAAGACCATAAGGACTAAATCACTCTAATCGCACTCAGAGCAATTCTGGAATCCACCTGTTTAAACCATATTTGGTCCAAGTCAGGTTGATCAAATCCAAATCAGATTTAGCCAAAAGGTTAAGTACAACTTTGAGGTCAACCTTTGCTGACATATAAAGTTTGGTAGTAATTGGACTTGGGAAAGGACCTGGGAAGGGTGGGCCAACAAACAGACAAGAAGACATGACTATGGCTTCAGTGGTTCACCTTTAACAGATTTGATCCCCATATGTGTACCAGTCTTGATGGACATCGGAGTGAAAATTAAAATTTCAACATTGAACACAATGACCTTGACTTTTGCCAAACAAAGCCTTTAATAGCAATTCTGGGATTGTCTATCATCCACATATTATGTTTACTGGAAACTGGCCAAAGAACCTGGGAGGAAGATAAGAAGACAGACATGGTGTTAACCTCAATGCTTGATCTTGGGTAAATTTGACTTTCCTTGGGCAATTCATTGACATCAAACTAATAAAATTAAAAAAAAAAAAAACATACTTTTGAATTTTTACCCCAATGACTGACATCTGCCAAAACAAAACCATTAAGGGCAATTCTGGGGTCAATGCACATAACACAGGTTTAGTGAACACTGGCCAAGCAACTCAGAGGAGTAATGGAACAACCCGCAAACAAATATTTGTCAAATTACAGTATGATGGAAACAAACTGCTTTAAACGTGTACCATAAATAAATAAAGCATCAGAGGGGTGATGCAAACCCTGTGCGTTAAACTGGACTAATTTATAATGAGGGAACATGGAAACCTCAAAGAGATTGACTGCAAATCACTTTCAATCTCAAACTGTGTCGAATAAGGAAAAATTCATCCAGCTGTATTTTTAACTTGTTCACAGACAGACAGACACACACACACACACACAGCACAGATTACAATATCCCTCTCCACTTCTGCCAATGGAACAAAGGAGAATTCACATTACATTTCTTGCAGCTGTATTATCTAAAAATATGTTTTTAAAGCTTACTGATTTTGTGATTTTTGTCTTCAGTTAAGTGTAAATTTGGTATTTTGAGAAGAATATGCTTGGTAAGAGTTAGCTTTTTCTTTTTTTGTCATGCAATTTATTTAGGTCTGCATGAATGGTAGTCTGTGCAGCCTCAGCCTCCCTCACTGGTCGCTTTCACGGACTCCTTGTTGAGCCGTTTAGTTGCTCTCCCTCTTTTGTTGCCCCACTTTAGCCTTGTTGTGCTGCCTCTCCTTTTATTGCAGTTCCTCCATTTATCACACTCACCCCATCCTTTGGTACCTCTCCATCTTTTTCTCTCTCTCCTGCCTCTGAGGATGATGCCACATTTTCTTCCTTGAGGCAAATGAGGCAAAAATGAGATAAAAATAAAAAAAAGCAAGTGAGATTAAACACTGTGTGAGATCAAGTTTTAATTATGTTTAATTATAGGGTGCTTTGTCTTTTGCGCACAGTTGGAATTAAGCATTTGGAAATTAATTTCCTTGTGTGTCATGCATCATGAATGCTGAGAATATTTTTCTGGTTGCTTATTTTATGGGTTGGTATCAGGTGTTTCATGTTGCAAATAAAAACCTTTATCAGATTAGACTGGAATCATTTCCTTTCCTCAGGCAGAGCCAGAAAATGATAGTGTTTTTGGCCTGTTTCTGCAAATGTACGCCAAAAAAACAAAGAATTTCAACTCCAGGTCAGACCCAACACTATCATCGATTACCTTTACAGTCCTAGAAAAGATTCTGTGTGATGCCAATTCAGATTTCTCTATAGGGGGATGGTCAAGTGATTAAAGCAGCTTGTGACCAGAAGATCCTCGGTTCAAATCCAGCCAGACAGGAAAATCACTGAAGGCTCCTGGACAAAATTCTTAATCCCCAAGTTGCTCCTGGTGTGTTGTGTGCACATTGCATGGCAGCACCCTGACATTGATGTGTGAATGGGTCCATCCGTGTAAAATGCTTTGACCATGAAAGCGCCGTATAAATGCAGTCAGCACTGGCTGCACATAAAGACATAAAAGTATGCGATCAGGTATCTCTGTGATTGTGTCTTCATGTATCAGCAAACATCCTTCTCTCACAAGCAGGTCTCAGAGATCTTAGTTTGTTGGGAGGTAGTAGGTGGCTGTAGCTCCCAAATAGCTGAATCTTTTCCCATTAGCAGGTAGCTCAGTGGGATAATGAGTTGAGCTCCAAATATGTAGACTTGCATTCAATTTCTGCTCATGCTATGTGTTTGTGTCCTTGGACAAAACACTTTGCCTGCTTTGTCTCAATCCACCAAGCTATAAATGGGTATGAGCCTTGGCTGGGGAAGTAGCCTGTCTTGCTACCTCATCCAGGGGGACTTGTAGACTCTCATATGCTTCATGGTGTGGAATCCAGGGGTAGGCACCAGCACAGGTGGATCTATATAGGCCTTATTCTCCCATTAGACTTCAGATCAGTGAAAAAGATGCATGAGACCCATCTGTTCAGATTTTATTTTATTTAGTTGCATCTAATTACGCCCATGTAGTGCATGGTGTGTGTGTGTGTGTGTGTGTGTGTGTGTGTGTGTGTGTGTGTGTGTGTGTGTGTGTGTGTGTGTGTGTGTGTGTGTGTGTGTGTGTGTGTGTGTGTGTGTGTGTGTGTTTGGGTTTGGGGGGTGTTTGGTTGTTGATTATTTTCAGTCACTATATCCATTGCTCATCCGTCCAAAGAAAAAAAAAAAGAAGAAAAGAAAAAAGAAGCACTGAATCCATTTTGGACCAAACAGTGAAATGAATGAGGGTTAGGCAATAAAAAATTTATTTGATTTTGAGAAAAATTAATTGAAAATCAAGATCCCAGGTCAAGGTCAAAACTGTGTCCCAGGGCTTTTATATGTTGGGGATATTTGGAATGACTGTTTTAGATTATATTCAATTAGATTAGATAGTACTTTATTAATCCCTTGGGAAGACTCCCTCAGGGAAATTGAGCTTCCAGCAGCATTGTGTAGCAGCACACAGGGTAAGAAGCACACAGATCATCAAAGTGAAAGTAAAAAAAAAAACAGCTTGCAATTATAAATATATAAACACAAATATAAATACCAGACATACTGGTCATTGTTGGGTTGGATGAACTGATGAAAGATAAACTGTAAAACTAAACCTTTGCACAAAAATAAACATTTGGTTTGGTTTTGGGTGGTGCCACTTTTTATGCATCCAGAAAAGTATCTCTTCCAGATCATATCCAACCATCTCACCACATTTGTTTCATTAGTTTCTGAGTGATTCTGGCAACAAACCAAGCAGACCTGGTCTGAGAATTTAATATCCTGGGTAATTAGGATAAGGTTCAAGTCAACATATACTACGAGTCAGTGGAGGTCATATGAAACACCTTTTCATCAAACTAATATACTCCATGTGTCTTAAACTGAGATATTAAAGTATGTACTCAAAACATCCCCACATATGTTAAGATAAGAAATTTGTTAAAAAAAAAAGAAGATAGAATGCAAGCTGTCAGAAATGACTTGTTTATGTGTCTGTTGTTTAAGATGGAAAAAGGTCCTACTTGAGAAACTCTGTTAGGGAATACATTGTCATCACCATAAATTGTAACCAAGCAAAAATATATGTCACATTTGACAGCACATGTTGATGCCGCCATTTTTAGTAAGAGAAATACTGGAACTGATTGATTGATTGACACATGATTCATTAATTTTCTATACCTGTTTACTCCAATCAGGGGTCACAGGGATTGGGGGTGGGAGGGCTGGAGCTTATCCCAGCAGTCATAGGGCATATAAACATGTATATGTGTCATGTTATTATTATGATTATTGTCGTCATCATCATCATCATAAATTAGTAGTTATACCCATTGTTTAGAATGCGTAATTCAAAAGATAAAAAAATACAGTGACCATATTATATTAGAGAATTAACTGTTTCAACAAAGACTGTAAATACTGCCCATGGATGCTGTAATTTATAGGAAAACAATGGTTATTGTCATCAACTTTGAATGTACTGTTGCTCAGTACTCTACTGAAGCAAGCATCTTGGATCAAAATACGAGGTCTATTAGAAAAGAAACCGACCTTTTTATTTTTTTCAAAAACTATATGGATTTGAATCACGTGCGATTACATCAGACAAGCTTGAACCCTCGTACGCATGCGTGAGTTTTTTCACGCCTGTCGGTTGCGTCATTCGCCTGTGGGCAGGCTTTGAGTGAGCACTGGTCCACCCCTCCCGTCGGAATTCCTTTGTCTGAGAACTTCCTGAGAGACTGGTGCTTTGCTTGATCAAAATTTTTTCAGAAACTGTAAGGCACATCCAAGTGGACACCATTCGAGAAATTCAGACGGTTTTCGTTGAAAATTTTAACGGCTGATGAGAGATTAAGGAGTGTTACTATCGCTTTAAGGACAGCTCACGGCGCCGGACGGCGCGCCGCGCCCTGAGCCGCTGTCGTCAGTCTGTTTCGAGCTGAAAACTTCCAAATTTAAGCCTCTGTTGACCCAGGACGTCGTGAGAGAGCAGAGAAGTTTCAGAAGAGGTCGGGATCAGCAGTTTATCCGGACATTCCACTGTTAAAGGAGATTTTGTAATGAAAGACGTGCGGACGGATTTGCGCGTCGGCACGCAGCCGCTCATCGCACGGTGCCACAGAAAAACACCTCCGTATTGATAACCATTCATAAGATTCATGCGGTTTTCGATGGCTTTCAGTCGAGTGAGTATCCAAGAAATTTTTAACGGCTGGGCATGTTCAAACTTGTCCTGTGAGACTTCCAACGGAGGTGTTTTGCTGTGGCGCCTCGCCATGAGCGGCTGGGTGCCGATGCGCGAATCCGTCCGTACGTCTTTCATTACAAAATCTCCTTTAACAGTGGAATGTCCGGATAAACTGCTGATCCCGACCTCTTCTGAAACATCTCTGCTCTCTCACGATGTCCTGGGTCAACAGAGGCTTAAATTTGGAAGTTTTCAGCTCGAAACAGGCTGACGACGGCGGCTTGGGGCCAGAAAACTGTCTGAATTTCTCGAATGGTGTCCACTTGGATGTGCCTTACAGTTTCTGAAAAAATTTTGATCAAGCAAAGCGCCAGTCCAGCAAGCAAAGCGCCAGTCTCTCAGGAAGTTCTCAGACAAAGGAATTCCGACGGGAGGGGTGGACCAGTGCTCACTCAAAGCCTGCCCACAGGCGAATGACGCAACCGACAGGCGTGAAAAAACTCACGCATGCGCATGAGGATTCAAGCTTGTCTGACGCAATCACACGTGATTCAAATCCATATAGTTTTTGAAAAAAATAATAAGGTCAGATACTTTTCTAACAGACCTCGTATATCAAAGCTAGTGACAATATGCATTGATTAAATATGCATTTATTGCCTTTCAGAAAATCACTGTCATCATGTTCATTCTCATAGTCACTAAAGTCCAGTTCTCCAAACACTTTAGAGGCATGGCCGCTTTGAGTGACAGCTGATGTGTTGATGCTTTTTTGTTTTTGCTTGTGTGTTAGCGCTGTAGGAGTCCAGAAGCCCGGCATGCCACTGCACTGTAAACAATTCCAAGTTGACTCAACTTAAAGTAATTTCTAACCTTGCTGCCTTAAAATTTTGATTAAGGCTGGCAAATTATTTAAGGTAATTAGAACTCACAGCTTTGTGTCTCCAACTTTAAAGACCAAGTTCACATAACTTATTGCTTTGTTCTGGGAACTTTATTGTTTTTGTCAAATGAACAAATATTTTTGTTCTATCAACAATACTCAAGTAATCTCAACTCACTTTTAAATCAGGCCAACAAGTTATATCAAGTAATTTCAGCTCACAACTATGTAAGTGTCTCCAACTTTAAAGACGAAGTTCACATGACTCATTGCTTTGTTCTGGGAACTTTATTGTTTTTGTCAAATAAACAAATATTTTTGTTCTATCAACAACAATACTCAAGTAATCTCAACTCATTTTTAAATCAGGCCAACAAGTTATATCAAGTAATTTCAGCTCACAACTACAACCCCTGCCAAAAATTATGGAATCACCGGCCTCGGAGGATGTTCGTTCAGTTGTATAATTTTGTAGACAAAAAGCAGATCACAGACATGACACAAAACTAAAGTCATTTCAAATGGCAACTTTCTGGCTTTAAGAAACACTATAAGAAATCACGAAAAAAAATTGTGGCAGTCAGTAACGGTTACTTTTTTAGACCAAGCAGAGGGAAAAAAAATATGTAATCACTCAATTCTGAGGAAAAAATTATGGAATCATGAAAAACAAAAGAACGCTCCCACACATCACTAGTATTTTGTTGCACCAACTCTGGCTTTTATAACAGCTTGCAGTCTCTGAGGCATGGACTTAATGAGTGACAAACAGTACTCTTCTTCAATCTGGCTCCAACTTTCTCCGATTGCTGTTGCCAGATCAGCTTTGCAGGTTGGAGCCTTGTCATGGACCATTTTCTTCAACTTCGACCAAAGATTTTCAATTGGATTAAGATCCGGACTATTTGCAGGCCATGACATTGACCCTATGTGTCTTTTTGCAAGGAATGTTTTCATAGTTTTTGCTCTATGGCAAGATGCATTATCATCTTGAAAAATGATTTCATCATCCCCAAACATCCTTTCAATTAATGGGATAAGAAAAGTGTCCAAAATATCAACGTAAACTTGTGCATTTATTGATGATGTAATGACAGCCATCTCCCCAGTGCCTTTACCTGACATGCAGCCCCATATCATCAATGACTGTGGAAATTTACATGTTCTCTTCAGGCAGTCATCTTTATAAATCTCATTGGAACGGCACCAAACAAACGTTCTAGCATCATCACCTTGCCCAATGCAGATTCGAGATTCATCAGTGAATATGACTTTCATCCAGTCATCCACAGTCCACGATTGCTTTTCCTTAACCCATTGTAACCTTGTTTTTTTCTGTTTAGGTGTTAATGATGGCTTTCGTTTAGCTTTTCTGTATGTAAATCCCATTTCCTTTAGGCTGTTTCTTACAGTTCGGTCACAGACGTTGAATCCAGTTTCCTCCCATTCGTTCCTCATTTGTTTTGTTGTGCATTTTCGATTTTTGAGACATATTGCTTTAAGTTTTCTGTCTTGATGCTTTGATGTCTTCCTTGGTCTACCAGTATGTTTGCCTTTAACAACCTTCCCATGTTGTTTGTATTTGGTCCAGAGTTTAGACACAGCTGACTGTGAACAACCAACATCTTTTGCAACATTGCGTGATGATTTACCCTCTTTTAAGAGTTTGATAATCCTCTCCTTTGTTTCAATTGACATCTCTCGTGTTAGAGCCATGATTCATGTCAGTCCACTTGCTGCAACAGCTCTCCAAGGTGTGATCACTCCTTTTTAGATGCAGACTAACGAGCAGATCTGATTTGATGCAGGTGTTAGTTTTGTTGATGAAAATTTACAGAGTGATTCCATAATTTATTCCTCAGAATTGAGTGAGTCCATATTTTTTTCCTCTGCTTGGTCTAAAAAAGTAACCGTTACTGACTGCCACAATTTTTTTTCTTGATTTCTTATAGTGTTTCTTAAAGCCAGAAAGGTGCCATTTGAAATGACTTTAGTTTTGTGTCATGTCTGTGATCTGCTTTTTTTCTACAAAATTAAACAACTGAATGAACATCCTCCGAGGCCGGTGATTCCACAATTATTGCCAGGGGTTGTATGTAAGTGTCTCCAACTTTAAAGACCAAGTTCACGACTTATTGCTTTGTTCTGGGAACTTTCTTTTTTTAGTCAAATAAGCATCTTTTTTTTTTAAGCTTTTAATTACAAATATCTCTAATAATATGGCTCGTTGGGAAGTTAATTCTCTGAAGGGATCATCTCAGACATGGGCGCGGGGGGTTTTCACTGAGTGAAATAATCAGGAGATGTATGATTGGTGTTAGCATTTGAAGCGCCTTTCTTCATGACGGTAGGTTGTCAATCTATGATTAATGAAGAAATTAGCCAATCAAAACCTTTATACGGTACATCCAGAAAGTATTCACAGGGCTTCACTTTTACACATTTTGTTATGTTACAGCCTTATTCCAAAATGCAGTAAATTCATTTTTCCCCCCTCAAAATTCTACTTAAAAATAAAAAAGTAAGAAATCACATGTACATAAGTATTCACACCCTTTGCTCAATTCTTTCTTGAATATGATGCCACAAGCTTGGTGCACCTATCTTTGGGCAGTTTTGTCCATTCCTCTTTGCAGCACCTCTCAAGCTCCATCAGGCTGGATGGGGAGCATCGATGCACAGCCATTTTCAGATCTCTCCAGAGATGCTCAATTGGATTCAGGCTCTGGCTGAGCCACTCAAAGGCGTTCGCAGAGTTGCCCTGAAGCTACTCCTTTGATATTTTGACTGTGTGCTTAGGGTCATTTTCCTGTTAAGAGATGAACCTTCTCTCAGCAACCATCTCTCCCATCTGATGTTAAGAGCACTCTGGAGCAGATTTTCATCCAGGATGTCACTGTACATTGCTGCATTCATCATTCCCTCAATCCTGACTAGTCTCCCTCATCCTGCTGCTTACTCAGTTTAGATGGGCGGCCAACTCTAGTCCTGATGGATCTGATCATCATCCTTTTATGGATGATGGAGGCCACTGTGCTCATTGGGACCTTCAAAGAATGTAAATGTACAGTTTTGTTTTTTGTTTTTTTCGACTGCAATCACCGAAGCACTCACGAAAAGTTTTTTTTTTTTCGGTTCCCAGTGGAGAAGGGAAGACGAGGCAAATGGGAGAGATCATGTCGGTAAGTGTTAGCCTACACAGTTAACCAGAGTAGCCGCCTTCTCTCGCCTGCAAAACCGCCTCGACGTTTGTGCTCCGGGTCATAAACAAACCGCAACACTTTCCCACTACATCATCACTTATTCTTTGTATTTTCACTTTGTTTGCATGTAATTTGCCCAAAAACTCAGAGAAAATGCCATGTTTTTTCCCCCAGAAATTAAGAAATGACGTCACATTTTACCCCTTCAGCGCCCACCCTCAAATGAGACTGCACTGCCCAGTTGTCGCAGGCAAAACCATATACTGAATTTGACAACACGTAATGTTGCCGGTAACAGTTTATGCAGGGCAACAATATATGTCACAACACTCTGAATGAGTGGAAGAGATTAAAACATGTGGATGAGTCATACAGACTCAACAGGAGTTCAGATTTCTAGGACATATGTCACAAAAGTCTAAAACCGACACACACTGGACTCCAGTGATAATTAAATGATACTGTATTTGTAAAGAAAGAAAAAAACCCTGCACATTGTTGGCCCCCTCTTACTGTTAAGTGCTTATTTGTGCATGTGTGTGTGTGCACGAGTATATGTCCGGTGCCTTGATACAGCATCCATGTTGCTGTCCCTCTGACCCCATCTGAAAATAGCTGTTGATGTATGCACTGCTACAAAATTGTTGGCTCCCCTTGCAGTACTTTTCCTTTGACCTTGCTGTGTGATGAGTAAAAAGGTGCGTGTGCATGAATGTGACCGTGTGAGTGTTCACGTTAAATAAGCAGTCCAAGTGCATTGCAGCTTATGGGGCTCTAAATTGAAACGTACATAAAAATCAAACCGGGTTCATAATTCATGATGTGTTTGGCTTGTGAAAGTGAGATTTTTTTTTTTTTTTGAATAATCTTCTCATGTGCATCGAAATTTCTTTCTGTTTGACTGTCCCTTTGAATTTCTTCATTGCACCAGATGACAATGTGTTGTTGTAGCTGACTGAGAGTTGAGCGCTGAAGATGCATCGTTGGCATTCTCTGTCTCTCTCTCACACACACAAACACACATTTTCACACATACACTGAGAAAAGCAGGCACACACACACACACACACACACAACAGCCCTAATTGCCCTCCACACAATCCATCTCCATTTGTCATTCCCCATCCACCTCAGTCCCTCTTTGTGTGTGTGTGTAAGAGAGGATGCGAGAGAGAAGCATGTGTTGCATGAAGCATGTGTTGTTACAGTGAGGAATGCTGCAGGCTTCCTTTGAAACTGTTTTTAGATGTTTTGGGGTTTTATTATTATTGGGGAAAAACTACAGCTGTGAGCAGCGTAATTACTTCTCCCCTGAGGGGGATACCACAAAAATTGTAAAAAACGTGAGAAGTAAAGAAAAAAATAAAGCATTATGGAGATATTAGCAGTGCCTGCCATAAAGGAGGCATGTACATAAAAGATATCAGGGACACATTTGGAATGATTTCATTACCTCTGCCAAAGCAGGTAATGGTTTCACCACCATTTGTCTGTTTGCTGATAACTCAAAAAATAACAAGCAGATTTCAATCAAATTTGATCAGCAGATAAATAATGCTCCAGAAAATAAATAATTTCATTTCAGAGGTGATCTGAAAAAATATTCTGGAACTGAGAACCAGAAGAATGTTTGGCACATATCAACGTTTAAATTTGCTGTTATACAATTTTTTTATTTTTTTATTAAGACATTAATTTTCCATAATATCTTAATAATAAGCCACAAATACCTTGGTTTACCTTCAAGTGTGTACTTCAAAAAAGGCCAGGGAATCTCAAGTATGGCTGGTACTTTGACACTGGAAAAAATAGAAGATGAAATGTATTACTTCAGAACTACGTCTGTTATAGAAGATTGGCTATAAATGTCACGAGTACTTCAGACCTCACCGAGTGGTGGTTGGAAAAGGTTTTCAGTCCCACATCATCGTCTTACTTGTCCTTGCTTTCTTAACATCAACAGACTCCTTTGTGCCTTCCTTGATTTCACCATGTCTTTTTGTTTGTTTGTTTGTTTGTTTTTTAGACTTTTTGCTAAAATGTTGCGAATATCTTGCATTTAGATTTAACAGCTCATGAATATTTATCCATGGACTAAATGTAAGATTTTTTTTTCAAGAAGATAAATATAGGCTGCCAATGGTAACATGAAATACTCTGTTTATTTAAACAGAACAACAGCCTGAGTACAATTAGTGACACATTAATTACATTTATTTTGTAAATCCACTGAGTTTCACTGTTTGCCCTGTAAGGCTTCTGTCAGGAAGAATGCTTTATTTTCAGAATGTTCACTTTTGGTTAGCTGAATGATGGCTTAGTATTTATGTTATTATTGCTATTTTGAATCTTTTACATTGTTTGCTTGTTTATTGATTTGTCATTTAAACTCATGCTTATGTAGCGGAATGAAAGTCTCGGGTCCCAATTGAAAAGATGTTCCCGCTAGCTTGGCTAACGGGGAGTTCCCCTTTGGCTGACCTGGTAGAGGAACGGTCTTTTGTGCGAGCCGCGTGGGTTCGATCCCCACCGTTGTCCCGGCCACGAAGGTCCTGCTGCTTCAATCTGGCGTCACGAACAGGATGTGGATCACAGAGTATGCTAACATGCACGTGTGACTTTGGGACGAAGTCAGAAATGGTGGGAGATGTGTAGCGGGATGAAAGTCCCGGGTCCCAATTGAAAAGACGTTCCCGCTAGCTTGGCTAATGGGGAGTTCCCCTTTGGCTGACCTGGTAGAGAAACGGTCTTTTGTGCGAGCCGCGTGGGTTCGATCCCCACCGTCATCCCGGCCACGAAGGTCCTGCTGCTTCAATCAGAACATACGTAGTCATACTAATCCTACAGCCTTTCCATACTTGTTGTACAACAGTTGCTCTTCCAAAAGAAATAGGGTCCCAACTCTAAAATTTGAAGATTTGACTGTTTGTCCTTTCTGGGCATGTTATTACAGCTTTCCAAGATAGTATGGCTTCCTGTTCAGATAAATGATTAACAGACCATCAAAGAAGTCGGTGCTAGAGTATTGCATTGAGTGACATTTAACTATGATTTAATTTATGCACTAGCATCACATTAGCTTTAATTAGCAGGTAGTTTGATGACATTAGGTGGACTTATGGTGCAGCATATGTTATATTAACATCTCTTAAGCAAACACAGACCATGTTGACCACGAGTCCCTACTGGCTGATTGTGCTGTAGGTCTTTAATGTTGTCTTCTTTATGCAAACCAGTGACACATGAGCCAAAATTTTACAAGAAAAATGTCAAATCTGATTTCCTCAAAAGATGTGATGTGATATACTAATTTCCCCAGTCCCATCATACTTTAAAAATAATTTCTTATTATATTCAAACAGGTGTGGACCTGTCAGAGACGTGTGATTGAGTAAGCTGTAAAATTCCAAGGAAGATGCTGCATGGCTCCTACTCTGTATTCCTTGTTGTATCTTTGACAAGAATTACTAGGATTTAGAAATAACTCAAAAAATAATACATTCTAATAATCGTGTAACTCGTCATATCATAAAGAACATAAAGTGAGTACAAAGGGATGAAGTTTTGGTGAACTTTGATGCCCCAGATCATTTGAAAAACAGCAACTTTGTTTAACCTTTGTAATATTCCATACACACCCACGTCTGCCACCAGCTGCATGGTTAGAGAACGCTGGATTGATGATGGATTAGGAGCAGGTGTGCCTGTCAGTGAGCCAGACAGACCCATTTCTCTAGAGAAATGCACTCAGTCAGCAAAGTAAACATTTTCTTGCATATTGTTTCACAGCGGTAAAATTCCTATACACAGATTCCATGGTCATGTTTCCACACAACACTACTGAAAGGATTCTGTGACAGAAACTTTCCCACTCAGAAATTTACTAATTCATAGATGTAAACTGTTATTTTCTGATTGTTTCACATTCATTACTTTGTAAAACTCAAATGAAGTGGTCACAAGTCTACACAACGCTGCTGAAAGGATTGTGTATCATTATAGCTAAAGCAGACACTTCTTTCTTCTGTCTCTGTCTCTCAGCATCCACTAAGTGTGGTTTTGAAGTTACATGTAGCTTCTAATAAGGGTGTTTGCAACTGTCTTTCCAAAGCCTACATTTTGTGGTCACCAAAGCTACTTCTGCGTCTGTGTTTTTGCCCATATTTACTGCAATATATTTCATCTTCACTTTTGCACAATGGCAGTGAATTGGGACATCTATTACGCTGTCAATAGTGTTTTTTCTTTCAGTCATCATCTTGACACAATGAAATTTGAGTTCTAAATGCATTATTTATGGGGAGGTCAGATTGAAAGAATGTTGAGATAAACAGAGGAGAACAGATGAGTGGAAGAGAGAGAAATCCCAGCCTGCACCAAGCATCTTTGGCCTGTTTTGTCACTAATCTCTTCAGTGTTGCATAAAGCCTTTGCCTGGACAAGCCGTGACAGTCACTGTCATAGGTACTTGAGATGTGATGAGTTTATTAATATTCACAGAGAACACATGTTTTCCAAATGCATTTGCATGCACTAATCTGTGCTGATAAACACTTTCAGTGTGAGGCAGACAAGAGTAGACTGATACTTGACTTTCCCTTTGAGGAGTTGTGTGTATTTTAAGTATTACTGTTGAGTGAGGATCTCAAATTCATTGCATTTTATGATAAATATCTATAGTTAGCCCCTTAAGATTAGAGGTGTTTGCTTTTGATTCACCATAACTAGAGAATAAAATGTGAGATGCTACAAATGAAATAAAGGGCCTACTTCACTACAACCCCAAGTCCAATGAAGTTGGGACGTTGTGTAAAATGTGAATACAATGATTTGCAAATCCTGTTCAACCTATATTCAACTGAATACACCACAAAGACAAGATATTTAATGTTCAAACTGATAAACTTTGTTGTCTTTGTGCAAATATTTGCTCATTTTGAAATGGATGCCGGGAACACATTTCAAAAAAGTTGGGACGGGGCAACAAAAGAATGGAAAACTTGATGAATGTTCAGAGAACACCTAATACCTCATTTGAAACATTTGAGTGTCATGATTGGCTCAGCCATTCACAAGCAAAGATGGGGTTAGGATCACCACTTTGTGAACAACTGCATGAAAACATTGTCCAACAGTATAAGAACAATGTTTCTCAACGCTCAATTGCAAGGAATTTAGGGATTCCATCATCTACAGTCTATAATATAATCAGAAGATTCAGAGAATCTGGAGAACTTTCTACACGTAAGCGGCAAGCCCGAAAAAACAACATTGAATGCCCGTGACCTTTGATCCCACAGGCGGCACTGCATTAAAAACTGACATCATTGTGTAAAGGATCTTACCCATGGGCTCAGGAACACTTCAGAAAACCACTGTCAGTTAACACAGTTCATCGCTACATCTACAAGTGCAAGTTAAAACTCTACCATGCAAAGTGAAAGCCACACATCAACAACATCCAGAAACACCGCCACCTTCTCTGGGTCTGAGTTCATTTGAAATGGACAGACACAAAGTGGAAAAGTGTACTTCAACAATTAGTGTCCTCAGTTCCCAAACGCTTATTGAGTGTTGCTAGAAGGAAAGGTGATGTTACATAGTGGTAAACATACAGTAGTGATCAGAATAATAGTAGTGCTATGTGACTAAAAAGATTAATCCAGGTTTTGAGTATATTTCTTATTGTTCCATGGAAAACAAGGTACCAGTAGATTCAGTAGATTCTCACAAATCCAACAAGACCAAGCGTTCATGATATGCACACTCTTAAGGCTATAAACTGGGCTATTAGTAAAAAAAAAGTAGAAAAGGGGGTGTTCACAATAATAGTAGTGTGGCATTCAGTCAGTGAGTTTGTCAATTTTGTGGAAAAAACAGGTGTGAATCAGGTGTCCCCTATTTAAGGATGAAGCCAGCACCTGTTGAACATGCTTTTCTCTTTGAAAGCCTGAGGAAAATGGGACGTTCAAGACATTGCTCAGAAGAACAGCGTAGTTTGAATAAAAAGTTGATTGGAGAGGGGAAAACCTATATGCAGGTGCAAAAAATTATAGGCTGTTCATCTACAATGATCTCCAATGCTTTAAAATGGACAAAAAAAAAAAAAAAAAAAAACAGAGACGTGTGGAAGAAAACAGAAAACAACCATCAAAATGGATAGAAGAATAACCAGAATGGCAAAGGCTCACCCATTGATCAGCTCCAGGATGATCAAAGACAGTCTGGAGTTTCCTGTAAGTGCTGTGACAGTTAGAAGACGCCTGTGTGAAGCTAATTTATTTGCAAGAATCCCCCGCAAAGTCCCTCTGTTAAATAAAAGACATGTGCAGAAGAGGTTACAATTTGCCAAAGAACACATCAACTGGCCTAAAGAGAAATGGAGGAATATTTTGTGGACTGATGAGAGTAAAATTGTTCTTTTTGGGTCCAAGGGCCGCAGGCAGTTTGTGAGACGACCCCCAAACTCTGAATTCAAGCCACAGTTCACAGTGAAGACAGTGAAGCATGGTGGTGCAAGCATCATGATATGGGCCTGTTTCTCCTCCTATGGTGTTGGGCCTATATATCGCATACCAGGTATCATGGATCAGTTTAGATGTGTCAGAATACTTGAAGAGGTCATGTTGCCTTATGCTGAAGAGGACATGCCCTTGAAATGGGTGTTTCAACAAGACAATGACCCCAAGCACACTAGTAAACAAGCAAAATCTTGGTTCCAAACCAACAAAATTAATGCCTCGCAGATGTGAAAAAATCATGAAAAACTGTGGTTATACAACTAAATACTAGTTTAGTGATTCACAGGATTGCTAAAAAAGCAGTTTGAACATAATAGTTTTGAGTTTGTAGTGTCAACAGCAGATGCTACTATTATTGTGAACACCCCCTTTTCTACTTTTTTTTTTTACTAATAGCCTAATTTCATAGCCTTAAGAGTGTGCATATCATGAATGCTTGGTCTTGTTGGATTTGTGAGAATCTACTGAATCTACTGGTACCTTGTTTCCCATGTAACAATAAGAAATATACTCAAAACCTGGATTAATCTTTTTAGTCACATAGCACTACTATTATTCTGAACACTACTGTACCACTGTCCCAGGTTTTTTGAAACGTGTTGCAGGCATCCATTTCAAAATGAGCAAATATTTCAACAAAAACAATAAAGTTTATCAGTTTGAACATTAAATATCTTGTCTTTGTGGTGTACTCAGTTGAATATAGGTTGAAGAGGTTTTACAAATCATTGCATTCTGTTTTTATTTACATTTTTGACAATGTCCCAACTTCATTGGAACTGGGGATGTAAGATCCCAGATGAATACTAAACTGCATTCAAAAATTGTGCACTTTGAGTTGGAGAATGTTTTGTGAGCAATTTACCAAGAATAACTATGCAAATGACAGCGGGTGGCAACATGACATGACATAGATGACAGAATGTAAATGAGAATATTGTGTGTTAATGACCATCAGCCCAAAATGAAACTTGCCACTTGCAGGAATGCAAAAAATAAGAAAAACACACATTTTAACTGAAAATGTAAAATATTGAACATTTACCAAATCTACCAAATCAAAAATTCATGCACCTTGGAAATGGTTTGTCTACTATTTCACAGGAAGTGTGAAAGGTGTGGCACTAGCCTTATTCCCCCCTCCCCTCCCATGAATCAACATGATTTTGATTCATTTAAAATTACCTTGCTGCAAATAGATTCACTGTCCATTCCTTGTGTCAGTATACTGTGGCAATGTAGGATATCCTGAATAAATGTATCATTATTAATATTAAACTGTCAGTTTAATTAACATAATTTTATAAAGAAAACCTTTAAACCCCATTCAGACTGGGGTTTGCAATCCAGCTTGAGCATGATTTGGGCCGAATACCACTTGAGACTCTGAATGACACAAATCGGGTTTAAGACAGATTTTTTTTTTTTTCTATCTGGCTGAGCTAGAATTTAGCCAGATTTGAGCTGGATTTGCAGCAGTCTGAACACAGATCTTTTTAGAATTCGGCTAGCTCAGGGATCATTATGTCAAACTTCCTCAATATCCATATGGTCATAGTGTCTTCTTCAGGAGAGTAAACAACCTTCTTTCTCAGTGGTGCCTTATTGCCACACAGAACTCCACACACGAATGCACACACCCATGCTTGTTCAGATGTCAGAAAACCATCACAGAGGTCATTACAGCAGAATTTAAGTCATCTGCAGAGAAAATGTTAAGTTTTTGCGAGGTTATAAATTAATTCCTTTCTGAATTATCTCACAAATTCACATTTACCTGTTTAAAGCCAGGCGACTCTCTGCACTTACTGCAAACAATCCATTTCGCTGTCCATTTGTCCTCCTGGTTAAAGATAAAACAGCATCAATTTTGTCCTCGTAACTCCAGTAAGCCATCAGAGTTTAAAATTTTTAAGTTTTGACAGCAAACGCTGGCCGTGTT
This sequence comes from Thalassophryne amazonica, assembly GCF_902500255.1. Taxonomy (NCBI): domain Eukaryota; kingdom Metazoa; phylum Chordata; class Actinopteri; order Batrachoidiformes; family Batrachoididae; genus Thalassophryne; species Thalassophryne amazonica. Next base: position 28,923,694 of record NC_047113.1, read on the forward strand.
GATGTGTTGCATCCAGTTATTGGTGGCTGGCTATAATGTTACATGCACATGTGCGTGTTTGAATGCATGTGATGGATGAGTGGGATTTGAAAAACAGGTGTGAATGATATCCAGCTACAAAGCAATCCAGAATTAATCTGACTCAAGGTGGATTGCAAACACCAGTCTGAATGGGCTCTTAGGGCCCTGTCCCACTGGTGTTTAGGATGATTTGCGCATGAAATGAGGAGATAAAAGCTGAGCGTCCGCAACAAAGGTGGGCGAAAATGACAAATGTCCCAGGGTGGATCAGCGAATACATGAGGAAGAAAAGCGGATATAACAGGGAACAGAAGCGAAGGCGACCGCGGAGGCGCCCCCATGAGGGGCACAACAGCTGTGATGCACTCGCTCCATCTGTGCCCACTCTGTCTGCATGCGCGACATACCATTTGCGACCGTGATGTGGCCATGCTGGGCACGCATCATATCTGTTTTGCACGCTGTCCCGGTCCGCCGCCAAGCCGCGCCAACCCGTCGGTTGCGGATATCAGCGGATGACAGGGGATATGCGGCGCGTTGGTTGTGTATGTCCTGCGTATGTCTTCAGTATGTGTTCAGGCAGTGATGCGGATCTCATCCGCAGCAGGATTTTTGAGCCGCTCAAAAATCTGGCTGCGGACATGCGTGCCTCTGCGGATGATCACGGACGTGTTCGGATGGCAGCCGACTCAAACAGAAATGTTACACGGTTATTGCGGTTGTTTGGCAGATGTGGGCCAATTTTGTGCGCATTCCATCCGCAAATCCTCCTAAACGCCAGTGGGACAGGGCCCTTAGTAATTTTGTAGCTTTTAATTCCAGTAATAAGGTTTTACAGTAGATCACCAACTTCATTACTGATTGTTTTGTATTCTACAAGTTTTGGGAATTCCATCAGACAATCAACATGATGGTATTTGAGGCTGGTGTGACATGCTGTACATTTTCAACATAGTTATGAGTCATATTGTTTTCATTCTCAGTGAACAAGTTCCGACACTTTGCTGAGTGCCCCTCCATTTAATTTATCAAATTGATTCATTTAACAGTATGTGACCATTTTATATCCCAGACATGTCTGCTGTGTTGACGTCAACATATTTAGGATGAAACATGCTGTGGGAAGATGAGAGGAATATGGGGGAGGGAGAAAGGGATAAAGATGAGAAGAGATATTAAAAAGAAGTGTACAGGTAGTGTGTTGCACTTAAATACAACACGTTGGTGTGGGTGGGCCCACACACACACACACACACACACAGAGAGTTCATTGTGATCAAAGAAATGCCACTGGCACATTAGCTGCCACTCATCTTTCATCTTCAATTAGCCATCCATCATCCTTATCGTCTGTCTCAGGTCTCCTCTTTTGCTGCCTCCAACTTTGGAAAACACTTTAACTCAAAGCCTGGTCTGAGCTGTCATGTTCATGAGACGCTCTGCAGATTTCATATCACAGCCTTTGTGGAGACGTACTGTGGGTTTTTCCATCAGGATCTCATCCTTGCTGGCTGTCTGAGTGGTGTCCAAAAAATGAGGTGGGCTTCATAGATAATTGGCAAAGCTTCTGGGGAAAACCTGGTCTTGTTAGGAGAGACGGCATCCATCCCACTTTGGATGGAGCAGCTCTCATTTCTAGAAATCTGGCCAATTTTCTTAAATCCTCCAAACCGTGACTATCCAGGGTTGGGACCAGGAAGCAGAGTTGTAGTCTTACACACCTCTCTGCAGCTTCTCTCCCCCTGCCATCCCCTCATTACCCCATCCCCGTAGAGACGGTGCCTGCTCCCAGACTACCAATAACCAGCAAAAATCTATTTAAGCATAAAAATTCAAAAAGAAAAAATAATATAGCACCTTCAACTGCACCACAGACTAAAACAGTTAAATGTGGTCTATTAAACATTAGGTCTCTCTCTTCTAAGTCCCTGTTGGTAAATGATATAATAATTGATCAACATATTGATTTATTCTGCCTAACAGAAACCTGGTTACAGCAGGATGAATATGTTAGTTTAAATGAGTCAACACCCCCGAGTCACACTAACTGTCAGAATGCTCGTAGCACGGGCCGGGGTGGATGATTAGCAGCAATCTTCCATTCCAGCTTATTAATTAATCCAAAACCCAGACAGAGCTTTAATTCATTTGAAAGCTTGTCTCTTAGTCTTGTCCATCCAAATTGGAAGTCCCAAAAACCAGTTTTATTTGTTATTATCTATCGTCCACCTGGTCGTTACTGTGAGTTTCTCTGTGAATTTTCAGACCTTTTGTCTGACTTAGTGCTTAGCTCAGATAAGATAATTATAGTGGGCGATTTTAACATCCACACAGATGCTGAGAATGACAGCCTCAACACTGCATTTAATCTATTATTAGACTCTATTGGCTTTGCTCAAAAAGTAAATGAGTCCACCCACCACTTTAATCATATCTTAGATCTTGTTCTGACTTATGGTATGGAAATAGAAGACTTAACAGTATTCCCTGAAAACTCCCTTCTGTCTGATCATTTCTTAATAACATTTACATTTACTCTGATGGACTACCCAGCAGTGGGGAATAAGTTTCATTACACTAGAAGTCTTTCAGAAAGCGCTGTAACTAGGTTTAAGGATATGATTCCTTCTTTATGTTCTCTAATGCCATATACCAACACAGTGCAGAGTAGCTACCTAAACTCTGTAAGGGAGATAGAGTATCTCGTCAATAGTTTTACATCCTCATTGAAGACAACTTTGGATGCTGTAGCTCCTCTGAAAAAGAGAGCTTTAAATCAGAAGTGTCTGACTCCGTGGTATAACTCACAAACTCGTAGCTTAAAGCAGATAACCCGTAAGTTGGAGAGGAAATGGCGTCTCACTAATTTAGAAGATCTTCACTTAGCCTGGAAAAAGAGTCTGTTGCTCTATAAAAAAGCCCTCCGTAAAGCTAGGACATCTTTCTACTCATCACTAATTGAAGAAAATAAGAACAACCCCAGGTTTCTTTTCAGCACTGTAGCCAGGCTGACAAAGAGTCAGAGCTCTATTGAGCTGAGTATTCCATTAACTTTAACTAGTAATGACTTCATGACTTTCTTTGCTAACAAAATTTTAACTATTAGAGAAAAAATTACTCATAACCATCCCAAAGACGTATCGTTATCTTTGGCTGCTTTCAGTGATGCCGGTATTTGGTTAGACTCTTTCTCTCCGATTGTTCTGTCTGAGTTATTCTCATTAGTTACTTCATCCAAACCATCAACATGTTTATTAGACCCCATTCCTACCAGGCTGCTCAAGGAAGCCCTACCATTATTTAATGCTTCGATCTTAAATATGATCAATCTATCTTTGTTAGTTGGCTATGTACCACAGGCTTTTAAGGTGGCAGTAATTAAACCATTACTTAAAAAGCCATCACTTGACCCAGCTATCTTAGCTAATTATAGGCCAATCTCCAACCTTCCTTTTCTCTCAAAAATTCTTGAAAGGGTAGTTGTAAAACAGCTAACTGATCATCTGCAGAGGAATGGTCTATTTGAAGAGTTTCAGTCAGGTTTTAGAATTCATCATAGTACAGAAACAGCATTAGTGAAGGTTACAAATGATCTTCTTATGGCCTCGGACAGTGGACTCATCTCTGTGCTTGTTCTGTTAGACCTCAGTGCTGCTTTTGATACTGTTGACCATAAAATTTTATTACAGAGATTAGAGCATGCCATAGGTATTAAAGGCACTGCGCTGCGGTGGTTTGAATCATATTTGTCTAATAGATTACAATTTGTTCATGTAAATGGGGAATCTTCTTCACAGACTAAAGTTAATTATGGAGTTCCACAAGGTTCTGTGCTAGGACCAATTTTATTTACTTTATACATGCTTCCCTTAGGCAGTATTATTAGACGGTATTGCTTAAATTTTCATTGTTACGCAGATGATACCCAGCTTTATCTATCCATGAAGCCAGAGGACACACACCAATTAGCTAAACTGCAGGATTGTCTTACAGACATAAAGACATGGATGACCTCTAATTTCCTGCTTTTAAACTCAGATAAAACTGAAGTTATTGTACTTGGCCCCACAAATCTTAGAAACATGGTGTCTAACCAGATCCTTACTCTGGATGGCATTACCCTGACCTCTAGTAATACTGTGAGAAATCTTGGAGTCATTTTTGATCAGGATATGTCATTCAAAGCGCATATTAAACAAATATGTAGGACTGCTTTTTTGCATTTACGCAATATCTCTAAAATCAGAAAGGTCTTGTCTCAGAGTGATGCTGAAAAACTAATTCATGCATTTATTTCCTCTAGGCTGGACTATTGTAATTCATTATTATCAGGTTGTCCTAAAAGTTCCCTAAAAAGCCTTCAGTTAATTCAAAATGCTGCAGCTAGAGTACTGACGGGGACTAGAAGGAGAGAGCATATCTCACCCATATTGGCCTCTCTTCATTGGCTTCCTGTTAATTCTAGAATAGAATTTAAAATTCTTCTTCTTACTTATAAGGTTTTGAATAATCAGGTCCCGTCTTATCTTAGGGACCTCGTAGTACCATATCACCCCAATAGAGCGCTTCGCTCTCAGACTGCAGGCTTACTTGTAGTTCCTAGGGTTTGTAAGAGTAGAATGGGAGGCAGAGCCTTCAGCTTTCAGGCTCCTCTCCTGTGGAACCAGCTCCCAATTCAGATCAGGGAGACAGACACCCTCTCTACTTTTAAGATTAGGCTTAAAACTTTCCTTTTTGCTAAAGCTTATAGTTAGGGCTGGATCAGGTGACCCTGAACCATCCCTTAGTTATGCTGCTATAGACGTAGACTGCTGGGGGGTTCCCATGATGCACTGTTTCTTTCTCTTTTTGCTCTGTATGCACCACTCTGCATTTAATCATTAGTGATTGATCTCTGCTCCCCTCCACAGCATGTCTTTTTCTTGGTTCTCTCCCTCAGCCCCAACCAGTCCCAGCAGAAGACTGCCCCTCCCTGAGCCTGGTTCTGCTGGAGGTTTCTTCCTGTTAAAAGGGAGTTTTTCCTTCCCACTGTAGCCAAGTGCTTGCTCACAAGGGGTCGTTTTGACCGTTGGGGTTTTACATAATTATTGTATGGCCTTGCCTTACAATATAAAGCGCCTTGGGGCAACTGTTTGTTGTGATTTGGCGCTATATAAAAAAATTGATTGATTGATTGATTGATCCTCTTTTCAGACCCGTCCTGTTTGCTGTCAGTGAAATGTCACACTTCCTTGTTGACAACCCTAAATAAACACAGAGATGGCAGATGGAAAAAACAAATGGAATAAAATGAGGGAATAAAAACACAAAAGTCGGTTTATATTTTGCATGGCAACCCTTCTGCCCATTGTTAAATGAAATTTGATTTCCATGTGAAGTTTTCAGTTTCACTTTTCTGTTTTTAAAAAAGTTGCAGCACATACAGTAAGGTCCATAAATATTTGGTCAGCAAAGCAGTTTTCCTCATTTTGTCTGTGCACACCACCACAGTGGAGTTCAAATGAAAAAAAAAAAAAAAACAATTACATGTGATCTGTTTTCCACCATGAAACTGTATACCCGGTGATGCAAAAGACAAACGTTTCACAGTTTCTCCATCATGAACCTGTATACCTGGTGATGTAAAAGACAAAAGTTGCAGTTTCTCCATCATGAACCTGTATACCTGGTGATGTAAAAGACAAAAGTTGCAGTTTCTCCATCATGAACCTGTATACCTGGTGATGCAAAAGACAAAAGTTGCACAGTTTCTCCATCATGAAACTGTATACCTGGTGATGTAAAAGACAAAAGTTGCACAGTTTCTCCATCATGAACCTGTATACCTGGTGATGCAAAAGACAAGAGTTGCACAGTTTCTCCATCATGAACCTGTATACCTGGTGATGCAAAAGACAAAAGTTGCACAGTTTCTCCATCATGAACCTGTATACCTGATGATGCAAAAGACAAAAGTTGCACAGTTTCTCCATCATGAACCTGTATACCTGGTGATGCAAAAGACAAAAGTTGCACAGTTTCTCCATCATGAACCTGTATACCTGGTGATGTAAAAGACAAAAGTTGCACAGTTTCTCCATCATGAACCTGTATACCTGGTGATGCAAAAGACAAAAGTTGCACAGTTTCTCCATCATGAACCTGTATACCTGGTGATGCAAAAGACAAAAGTTGCACAGTTTCTCCATCATGAACCTGTATACCTGGTGATGTAAAAGACAAAAGTTGCACAGTTGCTCCACATGAACCTGTATACCTGGTGATGCAAAAGACAAAAGTTGCACAGTTTCTCCATCATGAACCTGTATACCTGGTGATGCAAAAGACAAAAGTTGCACAGTTTCTCCATCATGAACCTGTATACCTGGTGATGCAAAAGACAAAAGTTGCACAGTTTCTCCATCATGAACCTGTATACCTGGTGATGCAAAAGACAAAGGTTGCACAGTTTCTCCATCATGAACCTGTATACCTGGTGATGCTCAAGACAAAAGTTGCACAGTTTCTCCATCATGAATCTGTATACCTGGTGATGCTCAAGACAAAAGTTGCACAGTTTCTCCATCATGAACCTGTATACCTGGTGATGCTCAAGACAAAAGTTGCACAGTTTCTCCATCATGAACCTGTATACCTGGTGATGCTCAAGACAAAAGTTGCACAGTTTCTCCACCATGAACCTGTATACCTGGTGATGTAAAAGACAAAAGTTGCACAGTTTCTCCAATCACTTCCTCAGATTTCGATAATGCCTTCATTGTCATGGATGCTTCAGTGGCTCCCCTCACTAGTCTTCTTACATAGTCAACTCCAGACAGATTTGCCACACAATACCATACTGTTTATATTTCTTAATGATTGACATAAATGAACACCTGATTTGTTCATTTATGTCACTTCAAGTGATTTTATGATTTTCTTTAGATAAATCTGCTGATTTATCTAAGGGCCTGGTCCCACTGGCGTTTAGGAAGATTTGTGCATGAATTGTGCACACAATTGGTGTATATTAGCTAAACAGCCGCAATATTCGTGGAACATGCTTGTATGAGTCGGCCGACATCCGCACACGTCCACAATTACCCGCAGAGGCACGTTTTTCCGTTGCCAGGATTTTTGAGCTGCACAAAATTTTGGTTACGGATGACACCCGCCTTACATACTCAGTACATACTCAATCTATGCGCTGTATATCCGCTGTTATCCGCAACTGACGAGGAATTGCGGCTTGGCAGTGGACTGGGACAGTGTGTAAAACGGATATATAGCATCCACATCACAAACTAAAGTAATTTTTAGCGAATGCATACAGAGTGGCCACGAATAATGCATTTGTATTACGTCTGCTTTGCATCTGATTTGCGGACAGTTTGCGAATGCATAATAAACACTTCACGTAAACCCAAAGTACTATATAAATGTGGCAGAAATCGACATACTTGCCAGTCATTGCCAGTCCAGCTGTGGGGACGTACAGATGTAGTTATGGATGCCCAAAGATGTAGTGTGAGAGTTGCTGCCATCCAACAACATACCAATCAACTTGTCCAAGTCCAGGAATGACTTCCAGGACCTCATCGACAGCACCGGCATCAGGGGGTGGAGTGGGAGACCTGGCCCTATCTGTTGCTGGAGGAGGTGGGGTGGGAGATGGAGCCCTCTCTTCTGCATCAACAGCAGCCTTCTGCCTCTTCCTCCCCTGCTTCTTTGACGTCGATCGTGTAGACATGCCGCTGTGCTGTTGGTGTGAATAGTGGCCCAAGTGCGCTTCTTTTATGACCGCAATGCAGATGCCGCGCATGCAACTGCTGTTCCTGCAACACGTGCACAATGCATATCTGTTATTCATACTGAGACATTTGTCATTTTTGGCCAGTTTTGTTGCGGACGACAACGAATGCCCGACTGTTGTATACTCAGTTCATGCACAATTAATCCTCTCCCTAGTGGGACTGGGCCCTAAGTGATTATTTGAATTCAAAAAATTTTAATATGTATTTTATCCAATTACTTATGGGCTCTGAACATTGAGGGACAGTATAAAAATCCACTTGTTAATTCCCTTCAATTAAAGTTGAAAAGTTAAAAGTTGTGTTTATTGAAATTCTGTGTCCAAATGCCTATGGACCAGACTGTAGATTTTTTTTTTGTTAATTAAATTCACATTTATTACTGTGTAGCATTCAAATGTTCTATGAGGTGCCAGAGTGTTTTTTTAATTCACTGAGAATGAGAAGTTTGATCGATTGCTCCTGAGTGTCAGCGTGTCCTGAAGCAAGCCACGGAAACCCAGGATGTTTATCCACTGGGCCTGAGACAGAGCTGGAAAATACAACCCCTGGCAAAAATTATGGAATCACCGGCCTCAGAGGATGTTCATTCAGTTGTTTAATTTTGTAGAAAAAAAAGCAGATCACAGACATGACACAAAACTAAAGTCATTTCAAATGGCAACTTTCTGGCTTTAAGAAACACTATAAGAAATCAAGAAAAAAAGATTGTGGCAGTCAGTAACGGTTACTTTTTTAGACCAAGCAGAGGAAAAAAATATGGAATCACTCAATTCTGAGGAAAAAATTATGGAATCACCCTGTAAATTTTCAGCCCCCAAATTAACACCTGCATCAAATCAGATCTGCTCATTGACATTGACCCTATGCCATGACATTGACCCTATGTGTCTTTTTGCAAGGAATGTTTTTGCAGTTTTTGCTCTATGGCAAGATGCATTATCATCTTGAAAAATGATTTCATCATCCCCAAACATCCTTTCAATTGTCCAAAATATCAACATAAACTTGTGCATTTATTGATGATGTAATGACAGCCATCTCCCCAGTGCCTTTACCTGACATGCATCCCCATATCATCAATGACTGTGGAAATTTACATGTTCTCTTCAGGCAGTCATCTTTATAAATCTCATTGGAAAGGCACCAAACAAAAGCTCCAGCATCATCACCTTGCCCAATGCAGATTCGAGATTCATCACTGAATATGAGTTTCATCCAGTCATCCACAGTCCACAATTGCTTTTCCTTAGCCCATTGTAACCTTGTTTTTTTCTGTTTAGGTGTTAATGATGGCTTTCGTTTAGCTTTTCTGTATGTAAATCCCATTTCCTTTAGGCGGTTTCTTACAGTTCGGTCACAGACGTTGACTCCAGTTTCCTCCCATTCGTTCCTCATTTGTTTTGTTGTACATTTTTCGATTTTTGAGACATATTGCTTTAAGTTTTCTGTCTTGACGCTTTGTCTTCCTTGGTCTACCAGTATGTTTGCCTTTAACAACCTTCCCATGTTGTTTGTATTTGGTCCAGAGTTTAGACACAGCTGACTGTGAACAACCAACATCTTTTGCAACATTGCGTGATGATTTACTCTCTTTTAAGAGTTTGATAATCCTCTCCTTTGTTTCAATTGACATCTCTCGTGTTGGAGCCATGATTCATGTCAGTCCACTTGGTGCAACAGCTCTCCAAGGTGTGTTCACTCCTTTTTAGATGCAGACTAACGAGCAGATCTGATATGATGCAGGTGTTAGTTTTGGGGATGAAAATTTACAGGGTGATTCCATAATTTTTTTCCTCAGAATTGAGTGATTCCATATTTTTTTTCCTCTGCTTGGTCTAAAAAAGTAACCGTTACTGACTGCCACAATCTTTTTTTTCTTGATTTCTTATAGTGTTTCTTAAAGCCAGAAAGTTGCCATTTGAAATGACTTTAGTTTTGTGGCATGTCAGTGATCTGCTTTTTTTCTACAAAATTAAACAACTGAATGAACATCCTCCGAGGCCGGTGATTCCATAATTTTTGCCAGGGGTTGTAGATTCCAGAAACAAAAGAACAGATTAGCAAGAAATAAGAACGAGAGAGATGGACTGAAACCAGGGGCCTCATGTACAAAGTGTGCATACACACAAAAACCTTTACTGGAGATGCTCACAGAACTGTGGTCAGCCCAGAGCCCACTACGATGTGGGCCCAGGGTTGTGTGCACACACTTTCTGACCACGCTGGGGGTTCAGGCATCAGGGTGAGCTGGCTGATCGCTCAGGAGTGTGCCAGCTTGCGCCAGCTGTGTGGAACACAATCATCCAAATGTCATCAGGTACATTCCAACATTACTGCACATTTTGCAGCGAGAACCGGTTTCCCAAATGTAATCGGAGCTATTAACTGCACACATTTTGCTATAAAGGCACCATCACGTGATGAATTGGTTTCTGTTAATAGGAAACATTTTCATTCCATCAGTGTTCAAATGCACATATGTGTGCATCACATCACATATGAAGGCACGGTGCGTCATGGGGGGTGGCTTGTGTTTTAATAGTTTTATTTGTGTAATTGTTCTGAATGAAAACCAGCGCGGACACATTTAGGGATGTGCGCATTCAAATATGGTTTTATTATTATTATTAATGTCTTTTTTATTTATTTGCTTGATGGTGAGCTGCAGAGCTTCTTAATAGGTTTCCTGTGCTCCGTATTTGTCAATAAAGACATATCTAAATTGTAAACACACTGCAGCAGAGGTGCACCTCACCTTTTTAACTTTGGTGTGTGCGCGCTGTTGTGCGTGTCTGCCTCACACACACACACACACACACACACACACACACACACACACACACACACACACACACACACACACATTCTGTAGCTCCCTATAACATTTTTCCAGTTTCATGATTAATCTATTTAACAGTGTACCAAATAAACTGTCCCTGCGTGTCTCCATGTAAATTCCAGTCATCTCTAGTTTAATTTCTTTTCTGTGTTCATGTTGTCTGATGTGACGTTGTGGGGAATCTCTGCTCAAAGGGTTATTTACATAAAAATTGCATATTTAAATGAGCGTGGCCAGGGAGAAGTTTGGTTTCACTCTCAATTCCACGTTCAATGGGATGTACAAACAGAACGTGCATGAATTCATGCCTACGTACACTTTAATACATCTGAATATATTTGTGCTCACGCCAGATTCAGGGTTTTGGCGTACGCCAACTTTTAGTAAAAAGTCCACGCAAGTCTTTGTACATGAGGCACCAGGAGAAGCTTATTGAAGGAGAAGTAAGTACGCCAATTATTGCATGGGGAAAACCAGGGGGTTTACTGAGAGAAATAATAGAGATAGCCACAAAGTGTTGTTAATTCTTCCCCCAGTTCCTTCTGTAATACTGCCCCTTATAAAGCACAAACTCGAACTATTCTGCACTTTTAAATTTAATCAAAGTCACAGCAAAAATAATCAGGCCTGGGCCCTGCAAGAACTTCTCTTACAGACAAGATCCACTCGTACAGAACCCCGGACAATGGACACAAGCAGTTTTCATACAGGATTACATACAGTAGTTTTCAAAATAATAGTAGTGCTATGTGACTAAAAAGATTAATCCAGGTTTTGAGTATATTTCTTATTGTTACATGGGAAACAAGGTACCAGTAGATTCAGTAGATTCTCACAAATCCAACAAGACCAAGCATTCATGATATGCACACTCTTAAGGCTATGAAATTGGGCTATTAGTAAAAAAAGTAGAAAAGGGGTGTTCACAATAATAGTAGTGTGGCATTCAGTCATTGAGTTTGTCAGTTTTGTGGAACAAACAGGTGTGAATCAGGTGTCCCCTATTTAAGGGCCCTGTCCCACTGGCCTTTAGGAGGATTTGCGCATGAAATGAGGAGACAAAAGCTGAGCATCCGCAACAAAGGTGGGCGGAAATGACAAATGTCCCGGGGTGGATCAGCGAATACATAAGGAAGAAAAGCGGATATAACAGGGAACAGAAGCGAAGGCGACCGCAGAGGCGCCTCCATGAGGGGCACAGCAGCCGTGATGCACTCGCTCCATCCGTGCCCACTCTGTCTGCATGCGCGACATACCATTTGCGACCGTGATGTGGCCGTGCTGGGCACGCATCATATCTGTTTTGCACGCTGTCCCGGTCCGCCGCCAACCCGTCGGTTGCAGATATCAGCGGATGACAGGGGATATGCGGCGCGTTGGTTGTGTATGTCCTGCGTATGTCTTCAGTATGTGTTCAGGCAGTGATGCGGATCTCATCCGCAGCAGGATTTTTGAGCCACTCAAAAATCCTGGCTGCGGACATGCGTGCCTCTGCGGATGATCACGGACGTGTTCGGATGGCGGCCAACTCATACAGGAATATTACACAGTTATTGCGGTTGTTTGGCGGATGTGGGCCACTTTTGTGCGCATTCCATCCGCAAATCCTCCTAAACGCCAGTGGGACAGGGCCCTAAGGATGAAGGCAGCACCAGTTGAACATGCTTTTCTCTTTGAAAGCCTGAGGAAAATGGGATGTTCAAGACATTGTTCAGAAGAACAGCGTAGTTTGATTAAAAAGTTGATTGGAGAGGGGAAAACTTATACGCAGGTGCAAAAAAGTATAGGCTGTTCATCTACAATGATCTCCAATGCTGTAAAATGGACCAAAAAAAAAAAAAAAACGAGACGCGTGGATGAAAATGGAAAACAACCATCAAAATGGATAGAAGAATAACCAGAATGGCAAAGGCTCACCCATTGATCAGCTCCAGGATGATCAAAGACAGTCTGGAGTTACCTGTAAGTGCTGTGACAGTTAGAAGACGCCTGTGTGAAGCTAATTTATTTGCAAGAATCCCCCGCAAAGTCCCTCTGTTAAATAAAAGACGTGCAGAAGAGGTTACAATTTGCCAAAGAACACATCAACTGGCCTAAAGAGAAATGGAGGAATATTTGGTGGACTGATGAGAGTAAAATTGTTCTTTTTGGCTCCAAGGGCCGCAGACAGTTTGTGAGACGACCCCCAAACTCTGAATTCAAGCCACAGTTCACAGTGAAGACAGTGAAGCATGGTGGTGCAAGCATCATGATATGGGAATGTTTCTCGTACTATGGTGTTGGGCTTATATATATAGCGTACCAGGTATCATGGATCAGTTTGGATATGTCAAAATACTTGAAGAGGTCATGTTGCCTTATGCTGAAGAGGACATGCCCTTGAAATGGGTGTTTCAACAAGACAATGACCCCAAGCACACCAGTAAACGAGCAAAATCTTGGTTCCAAACCAACAAAATTAATGCCTCGCAGATGTGAAGAAATCATGAAAAACTGTGGTTATACAACTAAATACTAGTTTAGTGATTCACAGGATTGCTAAAAAAGCAGTTTGAACATAATAGTTTTGAATTTGTAGCATCAACAGCAGATGCTACTATTATTGTGAACACCCCCTTTTCTACTTTTTTTTTTACTAATAGCCCAATTGCATAGCCTTAAGAGTGTGCATATCATGAATGCTTGGTCTTGTTGGATTTGTGAGAATCTACTGAATCTACTGGTACCTTGTTTCCCATGTAATAATAAGAAATATACTCAAAACCTGGATTAATCTTTTTAGTCACATAGCACTACTATTATTCTGAACACGACTGTATATCAACCCAGTGATATTCACTAATTATACAGCTGTTTTTTATTTTATTTTCCTCCACATCAGCGGCGCAATGTGGTGCACCTCATCTTATCGAACACAATGCGAGCAGCTACAGCTGCTGCACTGTGTTCCTGTTTGAAAGACACATCGCGTGCATGAACTGTCGCACCGGGATCGTGCATGCCTGCCCGTTGCTGCAATGTTTCGTGGTTCGCTCATATGAGCTTTTTCGCCGTGAGCCACCCTAGTTGTACGTATTCGCACTACGTGTGAAGGGGCCCTAAATTTTAATCAGCGTCATGGAAAGTTTAGGCCTACATTTTTCTTAAACTTTTTCATCTAGCTGAAATTTGTTCTCTACATCAGTACTTCTCAAACAGAATCCTCTATTAAAACTTTTTTTTAATTTGTCTGCCCTCATTATTCTTCCTTTCTCACCACTGCGACACCTACCGCTGCTCCTCCTAGTCTATCTTATGCTCTCCCTCTCATTCATTAACATCTTCTTTTTATTTACCCAGGCTCCATTCACAGTGAACTGCACAGAATGGAAAGTTAATTTTCCACATTTATTCCAACATTGAAAGCCACATTATTAAATGTAGCACTGAATCAAGTGTGGAGACGTTGGCAGTAGATGGTAAAATCACAACCTGGTCTCATGGCAAGTCGTGATTCAGAAACACGAAATATACATTAATCTATTGATTTGTGATATTGTGATGAAAAGCGCCTCATTTTCCTCACGGCAGCATAAATTCATTCTCATTCATTCCGTGATGGCTGCACGACATTAAAAGTGAAGCAGGGGCTCAGGCTGGTTATAGTTACGGTTGGGAGAAGGAGTAGGATTAGGTTATGTTAACCATAACCTAATCCTATAATGGTTAGGGTTGGGGGTGGGAGTAGGGTTAGTAATTGTGAGTTAAAACAACCCTGTCATGAAAATTTGACTAATTTCATGACGAGGGGACGAAAAAAAAACGTGAGACTGGGCTGTATAATAAAATCAGCACATTATCTCCTGTTTTTGGATGACTTTTGTTATACTGGGCAATAGTGAAACATGCACACATTCTCTCCACATGCAAAACATTTTGCGATGACACTTCCAGGGCTCTGTAAAAATGCCTGTTTTTACAAATAAAAAATGGAATATTTTACAAAAGCACATTTATCTGTAAACACCAACACACAACACACGTCACATTAACGTGTTGGTTTACATAATGAATGACTGAACCAATCAGTGTTTAGCAGAGGCACTTTTACCCCGGAATCCTTGGCGATCCTTGTGTTTGTTACAAAACCTCAGAATTGATTCATTATTCAACATTAAAAGATATGTTATATGTTAACTTTGTACAAATGACAGAATTGACATTAATGGAGTTATTCTATCGGTATTAATGTTATTTATAAATCAAAACCATAAGTAAGCATGACTTTATTTTCCAAGACCTCCGCCTGACTGGAGTGTTGTGATTGATAGAGAGGTGGTTTTATGGCTGCTCTCAGGATGCCTCTGTGCTGGAAGCTGTGCAGTAAATAAGAGCTTCCAGCAGTGGCAAGATGTTCAAAGACAAAAGTATGGTCTCATTGTTTGGGTCTGTTTTTACTTTTAATATTACTAGAAGATATTATGGCATTAAAACTTAAGCTCAGTTTATTAGTATTTGCAAATGTACCAGAGACAATATTGGAATTTATCTGTTATCGGTTATCTGTAACTTCCGATACATTTTTGGGTGTTTTATTGTTTTATCTTTATCAAAGATAACTTTTCAGTTATCTGATTATCTTTTATCAAAGTTAATTTTTTGGTTATCTGTGCCCACCACTGCATAACAATGGAACATAATGACAACTCACACAGAGGACTGATCACAGAAATATAGAGCAAACTGACCATAGGCACAGACAATGGATAAATTGCCAGCAGGAGTCACACAAATGACTGACAGGGGAGAAACACACACACTGAATATGAACGTTGCCCAGGCAGAAGACAATAAATACATGAACATAGACACAGAATCAGACAGGGAACAGGACACAGATGCAGACCGGGAACACACAAACAGAACAGGAAACCACATTTGTTAGAAATTTACCCAATCACCGCGGAGGAGTGTATCCTGCCTTCCACCTGATGACTCCAGCTCTGCAGGACCCATAACTGGAATAAAATTTACAAACTGTATTGCTGGGCCTCATAGGAGTAGTGGAACAAAAACAAGCATTTCTCATATTACTATATTGTAGTATGATTTCACTGCTGAACTTTGACCTTTTTGAAACTAATTTTGGATGTTCTTCAAAATCACTCTGTGGTGTTGCATTGATTTGCCATTTTATTCAAAGTATAACTTGGTTTTTTTTATTAGTAGTTTGTTAATGATAATATAATTACAATTTAACTATATATGCAGGACTTTTCCAGGAATCCAAGCATTAAAACAAAATAAATGATAAAAGAATAAATGCCAATAATCAAATGTACACAACAAAGCACAAAATTGCCAAATTAAAGACCTGCTAAGGCAGAAAAAAGATGACTTAAATACTCCAGAAAACATGCAACATGAGCATCTTTGTGCGTGTTCTTTGCTTGAAAGACAGTAAAATTGATTTCCTCCATTTGTGTTTTTCCCATTTGCTGTTCAACTCTTGTTCTGTGTACTGGTTCCTGCCAGAGATTGCAGCACTTCACAGAAAAAAGGCCAACTGTCAGGATTCGGGCCATTCAGGGTCCTCGTCATGGTTTGATCACCGTGCCCTGCACAACAGCCTCAGCACTTTGTTTTCAGGCTGTTGGTGTCATGGTTTGTTGTGGTGTGTGTTGCAGGACACACAATGCAGACTTGCAGGCAGAGGAGTTGAGGTAATAAAAAGGCTTTATCAAAAAAACAAGCAAGGACTTGGGACACGGTTAGGCAGTCAGCGGGGCAAAGGTAACAGGTAATCATGAGGCATCATTGTACACAAAACAAGCAAGGGTCAGGGTCACAGCGTAGTGGAGACCGGAAAATAAGCCAGGTAAAATAAACGAGGCAAGCAAGACTGTGACTAAAGGCGTGAAGATGTGAAAGGACTTCAACAAACTGGCAGGGGACAGAGAGCGACAATGAGGGCTTAAATACGGAGGGAGTAGTCAAGGTGTGATGAGAAGCAGGTGTGGGGAATGTTCTGGAAGGGGCGTGGCCAGACAAGATAAGAGAGGAATGACAGATGGGCGTGACAGACAAAACAACTAAGTGCAAGAAACACCACAACCAACAGAGATAAAAATCCTTAACATGCAGATGAACTGAAAACCATAGACCAAGTGGAGTGCTCATATGACAAGAACCAGAAAATAAAAAGGCAGAGACTTAACTAGAACGGGAAATCACCACGTGGCTAAAGTATAAAGGGAAATACAACCAATAACTACAGTGAAAGGCAGAATGCAAATACAATAAGAAAACTAGAAGCACTCAGAGAGTGCAAACCTCCGCCAAGGCCATGGGGTCACTGACGCCATAACATCTACACGCCGTGGAATCATTGAACCTAAAAAAGTCTAACAATGATGTTTTCTCAGTAGTAAAAAAAAAGTTTCATCTGCTGGTGACCTTTCCCAGAAGCTACTGTCATCTGAGCACTGATATTGATATTGCATGTGCTTATAGACAAAAACAAATAAGAGACAAAATTCAATTTATTATTCAATTAAACTGCAAATATATGATTTTCTTTTAACATTTATGAAACACTTCTCTAAACAAGGCCATAGGGTCACTGACCCTAAAGAGATTCCCTCCTTGGCACAGAGATCTATTTCTTTTTGTCTCTTTCTCTAAAATTGTATATAATAATCATTACATTAATAATATATAAACAAAAATAAATTTAAGAAATATTTCAAATTGAAAACAAATGCACCAGAAAGTGATGACAGCTGCAACTGCTTAATGCTAACTTTTAACATTGAAAATGCCATAGACATGCTAACGTGTTAGCATCGGGATCTGGATCGTGATCCGGATCACCACTAAAATTTAATCACTTGTTCCTCTTGTCATTTCCAACCACTCCACAAAATTTCATCAGAATCCGTTCAAAACCTTTTGAGTTATGCTGCTGACAGACATAGAAACAAACAAACGTGACCGAAAACATAACCTCCTTGGCGGAGGTAATAAAAAGCAAAGATTAAGCTAGAACCCACAAGTGGCAAAAATAGGATTAACAGAATGAGAACCCAAAACAAACAAGTGATTCAACTAATGATTAAACAATGAAAACAAACACAGGCTAGATGAAAACTAGAAAGGAACTTATAATGGCTAAAATATTAAAGGTGATACAATTAATGATAAAAAAAAATGGCAAAATAGACTACTGACTAACTAGAAAATATGTAATGAACAGGAAATAAAACCAGGACCTATGGACTACGCAACAAAGAACACATGATAAACGGAGAATGCAATCAAACCAGAGAATACCAACAAAACCAGATGATAAGACACTGAAGATAACTGATAAACAAAACCCACAAACAGATATAATCAAAAACAGAAGCAGGGCTGAGGCTGCTAGTGGCCTTGGCAGTCATTATGTTTGTTTGTTGTAATTCTGATAATTGAGATTAACAGTGATGTAATCACTTAGTGACACCTGTGGCCTCTTTTAATAACTTTGTGACAATTGTGCTTGCTCAGAGTGCAGGCCTCTTGTTTTACGTCATGTAACCACTGTGTGGGGACTCTTTAGATTTCAGCAGCAAATTAGCAAATCACAGAGCCGAGGCAGCAATAAATTACCTTGAGAGATTTAAACGTCTTTGGCCTCAGATTTATGGGGGTTGGAGTAGCAGCAGGTGCCAAAAAAGTATTGATGTCACCTCTCTTGCTCTCTGTCTCTCTATCTCTCTGTCACACACTTTTTTTTACCTCTACAGTCCAGAGTGGTTGCCTGCATGACTGCGATCCTCAAGCAAATGGATGATCATCACTACTCCACATACATAGAGACCTTCAGTGGCACTTCTGATCTGGTGGTAGGCACACACACACACACACACACACACACCACCACCACCATTGTTGCTACATCTTTAACATCAGCAAAATGCCCCCCCCCCCCAACTGTATTTGTAGCAAGAGAAATTCAGCTTACTTTCAGTTAGAGGTTCAGTTCAGTTGGCTCAGATTTTCAAACCAAGAAATGTAGCCAGATATTTTCAACACCTGTTAACCAGCAAGTAATGAGAAATATTAATCTGACACAAATAAATGAATAAAAAACAATATTTATTCAACCTTGTATTTGTCTGAATTGTGACAGCGGTATGTTTTTAAGAGGAGATATCAGACTTGTTTAATTTTGTCATCATTTATCACCTCATTCACAACTGCCAGCTTGCAGTCGTTCAAAGTTAAAATGTACTTTTCTTTGTTGCCATGAACTCGGAGACACAAAGGGAAGCTGCTGTAGCACTCTCTTTGGCTGTGCACTGTGATTGGACAGTTCTGATTGTAAGATGCGTGCAAATTCTTCACTCTTGCAGCCCTCTCCTGAGGTTCCTGTGGAAAATTAGTGAAGAAAATAGTGTTTTTCAATGTGGTGCCTTTGCACATTGAAATCTTTAAATTCTGCAATGAATAAATTGCAAATAAAACAACAATTTGGTGTATTTGTCAGTCCAGGCAGGGTTAAAGCGATGGTTTTAATTGTGATATTTGAGTTTCTGGGTTGAAAAGCCATGTTATTAGATCACACAACAACACACTCCATGAATGTTGGTAGGCTACATAGTGCAGCAGATTAGAGAATATTTACAGGGGAATCTTTCAAATGGTGATACAAGCACCAAATTCAACACAAATAGTCCTGAGACATTACTCTTGTGAAAAAGCAGACTATCCACTTGATTTTTCAATAGGCAGCCAGGTAGGGGTCAGTGAAGAATTACACGGGGATCAAAATTAAAAGATGCTCCAATCATATTGAAAACCATACCACATTATTTGTCCAACCATAAAGATTCCAAATAGGTATAGTTTGTACCATCTTTGACTGAATGTTGTGAAGTTATGGGGCAAAAACGGTGACAAAGCTCAATTTCAGTTTGTACGGGAGGCCAAAGTTAAAGTTGCTCCAATTTTGGTAAATAGTGATGCAAATTATTGGTTGAGTTAATAGAGTTAATAAATTAAATAGATTTGACCGTGTTGAATGTTTTCTGTCCAAAGTAAAGGTCAAACAATGTCAACGTCATTGGATTCTATGGCATATGACATATGTTACCCTGTAACATGATAACTAAGTACGACACATGGTGCAAACTATTCCTTTTTAAAACCCTATTCACTCAACCAATAATTTGCATTACTTTATACCAAAATTGGAGCAACCTTAACTTTGGCCCCCTGTACAAACTGAGATTGACCGTTGGTACCATTTATGCTGTTTTTACCCCATAACTTCATAACATTCAATCAAAGATAGTCCAAACTATACCTTTTTGGTATCTGTATGATCAGATGAATAATGTGGTATACTTTTCAATATGATTGGAGCATTTGTAAATCTTGACCCCTGTGTAATTCTTCATTGACCCCTACTTGGCCACCTATTGAACAATCAAGTGGATAGTCTGCTTTCTCAAAAGAGTTTAAAGAATATGTGTGCCAAATTTGGTGTTTGTATCACCATTTGAAAGATTGTTTCAGTTATCTGCTGCACTAACATGGAGTGTTGAATTTCTAGTCTTTCAAGATTTTCTTCGACTTTCTCTGCATTTCTGGCAGAATCGCAGGCTGAGCTTGTGGGCCACATGCGGCCTTTTGAATCGGCCAGCTCTAGGCTCTTCACAAAACTTCATCCACTCAGTTTACATTAGAGTTTCACTACATTGGAGCTCACTTCAGAGCTGTAATACTTACGTATGTGTGCAGTATATCCCTCTTCATACACACTCAAGCACACCACTCAGCAGATCAAGGTACTAACACACACACACACACAGACACACACACACTCACTGTATATATGTATACGCTCACTCTGCTGTTGTGTTGTGTATTTTGCTGCAGGACTTTCTGATGGAGTCCTTCTTGCTTTTCAAAGATCTGATTGGGAAACATGTTTATCCATCTGACTGGATGACCATGATTATGGTGCAGAACAGGTACACACAACACACACAACAGGATTCGAATATTTTGCTCTCAGGCTGCTTTTTTTGTATTTTGTTTTTGCCGCTTGAGGTCACCACAGCAGATCCGGTACAGGTCATATTTGGGATTCTGCACAAATTATATACTGGGCTGCCTTCCTGATGCAAGTCTAGTTCTGTATTGAGAAACACGCTCACAGTTTCTGCAGTTCCCAAAAGGCTTCCCTGTTATGTTTTGCAGTATGTGAATGAGCTCAGTGTGCAGGCAGCCACCAAACAGCTGTTATGATGAAAAGGTGATTTAATGACAAAACTTGCGAGAACAACAATGCAGAAAACACATGGGCACAAAAATCCAAACACAAGAAAAACAGTCCAAAAAGAATGTATGTTCAACTGGGGGGGAAGAAGAGTTACAAAACCAAACACCAAACAAAATCTAATATGTAGAAGATAACACATCCAGGAGTAATAAAGGAAATGACAAAGACTAATAAATGGGAAATGGCAAAATCCAGGACAAATGAACAGTATGCTCAGAGTGAACGTGGTACAACCACAGAAGAAACCAGCAACTAAACATGGGAATGGTAGCGGCTTAAAAACAGACAGGAACTAATGAACAAACGAATGACAGGTGTGGGAAATTACAAACACACCACAGCTGGGGAGAGACACAGGAAGAAAGTTAACAAAACATACAAGCAAACCAAGATCACCAAAATAAAACAGGAAGAACTAACTACAATACACATAGAAATACAACCATGATAAAAAATAAACACAGGAATGAAACACTAAAAAAAAAATACAGACTACAGCAACTTGGACACCACACTGCCGGACAACCAATAAACACCAAAGACAGATAATGGCAAAGACAACACACAGACCACACTCTCACAAGCACCACTAGCATAGCTTATGACAAGCTAAAAGTGGATGCTCTCGTTATGGCCGAACAACTCATCAGTTTCTGAGTATTCTGTGTTAGTGGCAGACGTGCTAGATGAATTCCTGCGCAAAAGGTAGTTCCCAGATAATTGTGAAATATTCCTGTGAGATAATGAGTTTATCTCATCTACATTAATTCTAAAATTTACCAGTAATAAAATGATAAAGATAACTGAAGTTTTAAGAGTGGGCTTAATAAATATTTAAGAAACTTAAAGTTTATGAGCAACTTCACCTGTTATTGCTCAAGCACATTGTAAACATTGACACGATGGAGTTTAATGCGGAAGAGTTCAGAAAGATGCGATTGGAATGTTTTGATTACCGTTTACAGTTGGAGATGAAAGACTTGGGTGTTAACTTCGTGTTAAAGTCAGAACAAGAAGCTGCACTGAAAGAGATCTATCTGGGAAGAGACACATTCTGTGTTTTGGCGCTCCAACGAGAGCTACACGCTGAGCAGTTTTGCGAAAGTAGTCCGGCGAGCTCAATCTATGGGAGCGAGCTATCCCACAATGCCAAAATAGCAGAGATGTCGGTCCAATGAGAGCAGCACTCTGAGCAGGGTGCACATAGACATGACAATCCACAGGGACCCCATACAACATCAACACCAGGAAATATCACAAGGGGGTGCTAGAGGACCAGGATAGACACAGAAACAAAACCCCACAGTGGCTCAAATCAACACTGGGAACAGTCACACGGGGGGAGAGAGAATAAGGACAAACAGACAGGGATCAAACAAACACAAAGACACTGACATTAGGGCACAGACAATAATGCCATGACCACAGACACAACATACCAAAAGACAGGTCACAAGACAGGATGACAAACAAACAACAAGCACAGACTGGAGACCAGGCACCACAACACTCCCAGCCAATATTAATCAGCACCTACTCTGATTTGATTTGAACTTTATTATTTTACTAAGGTTACTGCCTCAGTGTATACACACTAATCTCCCACCAAGCCCTGGGTGAAAAATTACAGCACAAAATGAAGACATACAATGTATAAAATAAATAATTACCAGCCCTGCCACATTTCTCTATGTAAGGTGGAGTTTTGTCAGGAAGGGCATCCAGTGTAAAACCTGTGCCAAAATCAACATGCAGATCCACCTCTGTGACCCCAAGTGAAAAACAAGGGAGCAGCTGAAGGGATTTACTTTTACAGTTAACTAACAACTCATATTTCTGGCCCCTTGGTAATATATAGAAAAGTGGCTCTGGTGTTTTATTGTGTTTGGTGTTTTATTGTTGGCAAACCTTATTATTTAAAAGCCACTTTCTTTACTCCTTTGTTGACATTTTGAAATGTCTGTGTGGCATCACTGTCCTCTCTGACCATTTTTGATCTAGTTATTGTAGTAATTAAATTTTTTGCAATATTTGCATTAAAATGATGACTTGCATTGATTGTCAACGCAATAAATAATCACCACTAATGCCAGTGAAAGACAGGGTTAAAAAAAAAAAAACACCATGGAATTTCAAACAGATTGATCCCATTTTTAAGCACAAGACCAACCCCACCCAAATTTTAACAAAAAGCCTGACATAAAACCGTACAGTGACTAAAATGCAGAAATTCACAGAATGCAGACCCAAAAGATGAGCCTATAATTGTGACAGTTGCTGAAAGCATGCAATACGATTTAACATCTGAAAGCAGCAGATCACTAAGTGCTATGACATGATACTCTCCATTAAATCCAGCTTCAACACAAATGCAAATGTTTCATTTGCCTCCGACTCTGACCTTGCCACCAGGAGTCGATATTCCCAGGTGATTTTTAGCTTAGTGTCAGTTTCTGCCAAAAAACATGAGGAGAACAAGCAGAAGCTGTCCAGCTCCCACCACTCCATCTACGGCTCCCAAGAAGAAAGCTGACAAAGCCAAGAAAGTTGCCCCAGTGTTAGCGACCTCATTGTTCAAACTGTGACATGTCCAAGGAGCAGAAAGGTGTGTCTTTAGCTGCCATCAAAAGTGCTCTGGTTGTGCTCTATCTATAACATCAAGAAGAACAATGCCCAAAGCAAAGTGGCCTTCAAGAGTCTGTTGATTAAAGGCACACTTGTCCAGACCAAGGTCTGCGGGGCGTCCAGCTCATTCAAGTTGAGCAAAGACACCAAATCTAAACCGGCTGCCAAGATAACAGCTCCAAAAGCTAAGAAGGCCACCATCAAGAAACCCACAGCGGCAAAACCCCAAAAAAAAGCTGCAGTAGCAAAGAAGCCTGCCACCACTACGAACTCTCTGAAGAAAGTGAAGAAGCCTGAGGTGGCAAAGAAACCAGCCAAGAGACCCAAGAAGACACCCAAGAGTCTGAAGAAAACCACTAAAAAGCTTGCTGCAGCCAAGAAAGCTCCAGCAAAGAAGGCCCCATGGGCAGTAGGGTGTCTTAGTGGTTAGCACTGTTGCATCACAGCAAGATGGTCATGGGATTGATTCCCACCTGGGGCCTTTCTGTGTGGAGTTTGCATGTTCTCCTCGTGTTTGTGTGGGTTTTCTCCGGGTGCTCCGGTTTCCTTCCACATCAAAAGATATGGGGTCATTCCATCTGAAATCACTCAGTTTTGGGAAAAAAAAATTCCCAGGTCACCCCTCAGCTTTATTCTGTCAATTTTATATGTTAATAACATTCCAAATTTAGGGTGAAATGCCAAATATTAGGTCGGTATCTTAAATACTTTTGAAGTTATAGCCTTTGGAAATTTTTGTGAATTTTTCACATATCATGAAATATTGTTTTCTACCAACTTTGAACATTAATAATGAGCTCCCTATATGCCTCACAGCTTTGAAACTGCTCATGCCAGACTAACTTTGGTGTAGAGTTGGGAAATTGTGGCAGTTTTGGTGTATCTAGTGTGATCTTCTTGTTGTGTGGGCCGCCAGAAGAGGAGGTACTGCTGGCCCACCACCAGTGGGCGCCCTGCCTGAAGTGCGGGCTTCAGGCACGAGAGGGCGCTGCCGCCACGGACACAGCCGGGGGTGACAGCTGTCACTCATTATCTCTTGACAGCTGTCACCCATCTACTCAACATTATCTCACTCCATAAAGACCAGACGTCAACTCCACCTCGTTGCCGAGATATCGTACTTCATTGGAGGTAATATTCTCAGCCATTTGTGTCACAACATATCTGTATATTGTGAGTGTTTGCAGGAGTACCGGTCCCTCTTTCCGTGGAGGCTGAGTGAGTGCAGGACGGCACTCTTTTTCCCCTGAGGAATCACTGCGGTACTCTGCTACATATTGAGTGAGAGGTGGAGGTGGCATTCCCACCGTTGTTGTTACGGGGTGTACACACACCCACACTTGATTGTCTTTGTTCTCGCCAGCAGTACCAGATCCGACAGTCGGGGACGGTGATCACCTGGGAATTCGGGACTTGGCGGCTCCAGTATTCACCAGGTTCGGTGGCGGCGGAAATCGTGTGGTTCCGGCTCTTCTCAGGACAGACGTCTTCTATCCTCGAGCCTGCCCACACGTCACCTTTGTGGATTGACTGTAATCATATTCTGAGATTGTCTGTATGTTCGTTGTGCTCCTTCACAACATTAAATTGTTAATTTTTGGCTCATCTATTGACCGTTCATTTGCACCCCCTGTTGTGGGTCCGTGTCACTACACTTTCACAACACTTCTTCCCACAAAGGCCTCAAAATGGTAGAAAACCTGAAATTGTACATGTTGTTCATATCTTTGATTAGTTCAAAATAAAAAAAATATACCAGCTTTGGCTATAGAACTTTTTGTATGATGGTTTGTTATAATGGAACATATCTACACATTTAAATGATATAACAGGGTGTTTTAACAACATTTATAGTTGTTGAAAAAATGCTAATTTTAAAAAAGTGTAAAAATATACCAATTTTCATCACCCCAGATACCATTGTGGACAGTTGATTATCATATTCATATTTTTACCATATATTATTAATGTATCTCAAGATGATATGCTGCAAATATGGTGTTGTTATTGAGCTTCCTTCATGTGATTTTGGCTTCAAATCAGAATGTAGTCGCAACAATATTTTTTTTGGCAGAATCATGATAAATATGCAATTTGAAAAAAAAAAACTTACAGACTATCTTACTCATACACAATTTCATTGTTTTACTTAATAAATTGCAAAAAAATTATATAAACTCAACTGATTTTTACTGTTCAGATTTTAAAATCACACTTGTCATGAAGAACTTTAAAACATATATGCTCACATTTACAGTGATTATATAAATACATAGTTTGAATATCTTTCTTGTTAAAAGAGTTGGTAAAACATCTCTTTTTACCCTGTAAATTGATTTTGAGCGATCTATTTGTTTTACACTAGTTTACAGAAATAAAAGTGAGTTTGGTATTCCTTGCATTGATGTTTGCTGACAGCAGTACGTGGCTGTGCTTGTTTCTTCACAACATATGGCATCATGTGGGAAATGTGTGGTTACTGTACAAGAAGTATGAAGTATTGCAACCTAATCCCAGCATGACCTAATTCTCTTAAAATAGATATTTTGCCATTTTTGTTTATTTTTAAACATAATGGGAATATGCTTATTATTTCTCCCAATTTCTAGTGACACAACCAAGGTGTTGCTCAAAATTCTTGAAGCGACCTAATCCCAGGATGTCTAGATCCACCCAAAATAGCCAATGTGTCATGTTAATGTGTCATGCTAATGTGTCTATTTATAATCACAAGAAGGAAGCTCAATAACAACACCATATTTGCAGCATATCATCTTGAGATATGTAAGAATATATGGTAAAAATATGAATATGATAGTCAACTGTCCACATTGGCATCTGGGGTGACAGAAATCGGTATATCAATCATTTATGAACACAAAAATGGGTTTTGTTTTGGTTTAACCTGTTTATGAACAGTTTTACATTTGAGCTCATAAATCATCACTTATATCAATATTGTCGTAGTAATGAAACCATGATGTAAAATTTGCAGTCAGTGTGCAGGTGTCTGTGTGGAAGTTATGAAGCTGATGGGGATTTTGTGCCAAACAGCTGCAAATGAATGAAATAAAAAAAAATTGAAGAAGGTGAAAGTGAAGTAGGAGAACAGATAAAGACAGGTAGCAGAGAGAAGACTGAAAGGAGGATGAAAAAGCAAATTTTTTTTATATTGTCCTTTTTTCCATTGACACCATAAATGTTTTTTCCTCATTTGTTTTCCAGTGAAATACATCATTTAATGATTAATTTGACAAACAAATTAACAAATCTTTTCGCATTTTTGCAACAACTTTGCTTTTTGATTTGAGTTTTTCAAAGTACTGTTTATTAACATAGATTTAGTGAGTTTTATTTTGCATTTATTTTTCTTTTAATAATTATTGATTATTACATCATTGAATGTTTGTTGTTTATTGCAGTTTGTCCAGGTCACTGATGGACGTGGAGGAAACAAGCCACGTAGTTTTGGATAATTACCCTGTGTAATACAATGTCTAATATTAAAATTTGACATTGTCCTTGAAGAGAAATATGACAGATCTTTTGGAGCAAAAATGGTTTGGAAGCTATTTTGTTACTTGGCTTTACAAATGTGTTACAGCTCCTACACTGGGCAGTGATTGCATGGACTATTTGTTGGGTAGGGTTCTGGAAACTGGTGGCTTGGGTGCCTTTGTAGTTGAGGAAAATTTTACTATTATATTACGATGATGCTGTGATCTTTCTGTAATCATTAGATGCTTTGATTGTAGCACTTGAGAAGCTGAGTTACTGGGTCTGGGTTTGCGATTGTTCTAGATCTAGATTCAGGATTTCAATAACTTAATGACCTCAGCCATCAGAAGTGTATCTGCATACTTGAAACTGCTGAACTTTTAAAGAGATTCACTTATCTCAGTAGTGACATTCATGTCTCTGTGTCCTTGGAGTTTGAGATTGGTGACCCTTGGAAAGAGTTCATGGTGTCATGAGGTCACTGGACAGAGATGTTTAGCAATGCTGATATCTCTGCGGGAGAATGAAGGTCCAAGAAAGACTGGTTGAGAATCCTGGACAATAATTGTTTGCCTAAGTTCCTAGGGACCAAGTCTCTTCAGAAGATCCTTGGATACCACTAGAATGGTGTTATGTTCAACAAAGGGGTTATTTAGGAACACCCAGACGATAACTATTACTTGCATTGTGAGGGAACATCAGGTCGGCATGATCCACAACACAAATGCCTGAGTGTTGAGGACTCCAGTGGCTGGATAAGGCCAAGGGGATGTCCAAACATCTGCTATGGTCAGCAGATGGATGGTTACATTTCAGAGGTGGAGATGGAATGATTTTCTACCTGGGTGGTTGCTATCCAGGACCAAGAATGGCTCCATAATGTGGTGGAAATAGCAATATGTGGCATCAGCACATGGTCCCAGACCTGACCTGACCTGACCTATACAAATGCATTCATAAAAGTCACAAGTAGACCTGCACACTTTATGTTGTTTTCTTATATTGTGATCATTTTTGTTCAGATACAATAGAAGAGTTTTAGCTGACATTTCATTTATTGACATTAAAGCAGTAAAACATTACAATTATGTTTCAAAACTTCAAATCATTGTCAGATTTCCATCTTTTCATTCATAGAGATTTTGTCTTTCCTGAATGTTGCCTTATATTAATAAATTATTTATTAATGGGGCCAAATTGCTGCAAGTGTAACTCGTAATTTTCACAGTTTCAATCTGTGTTGTTCCATTTTCTTCATTAGAGTGTTCCTGAGAGCCATCAATACCTACGCTGACACTATGAACCAGAAGTTCTTAAATAACGACGACTTCGAAGTGCAGGTAAGTGTGTATAATACATTTTAATGTTCTATCATTGACATATTCTTATTTATAAACTGCTTCTTAACATATTTCTGTCTTCCTTCTCTTCCTTTTGTTCTAGCTGTGGAATAACTACTTCCACTTGGCCGTGGCATTTATTACTCAGGAATCTTTGCAGCTTCAGCATTTCTCACCAACCAAGAGGAACAAGATTCTGGCCAAGTGAGAGACGGGCCGTATAGTTTCCTTATTTACCACTCCTACTGTCTGTGGTTTAATGAAATGCGCACTGATTTCTGATCTATGTTGGCATCTGTATTATTGTTTGTACTCCCACAGCCTATTAAAACCACGTGGTGCCTGTAGATAGACATTCAATTTAGTTCACGGTGCAGCAGATTACAGTAGTGTTACCCTTCCCATTGGGCTCTCCAGTTAAAGAGAGTGAAAATAAGTATTGATCAAGACATTATTCCAGGGGCTGATTTCTCTTCCTGTCTCTTTCTATTTATCTCATTCTCTCGCTCTCCCTTACCACTGTATATCAGGTATGGGGATATGAGGCGACTTATAGGCTTTGCTATACGAGACATGTGGTACAAACTAGGTGAGGAAACATACTTCATGAGAAATTGTTTGATACTTTTTTGTGTGTTAATTGATATGTTAAGACTTATGTGAAACTTTCAGGCACTCATAAGATCTGTTTCATCCCTGGCCTGGTGGGACCAATCCTGGAAATGACTTTGATCCCAGAGGAGGAGTTGAGGAGGGCCACCATTCCCATCTTCTTTGACATGATTACCTGTGAACATGCACACTGTGGACATTTCCATAAGGTCACATTCACACACATGCTGTACTATTCATTCATATTCTTTTAGATGTTTTCATTTTGGTTCTGACATAAGATTTCATAACAGAAATTCAGGAATATTATGTTAAAATTTCTAAAATGATACATTTAAAATCACAGTGAAAAGAAATCTCTATAGCATTACATAAGTAAATGGGAAAAAATATCAATGCCAATACAATGGCATGCATGAGTAAGATGTGCATGAATGAACTAAGTGGAGTACCCAGAAGAAACCCACGCATTATAATAAACAATGAAATAAACAATAAAGCTGGAAAGCCTGTGAGACAGCGTGTGGTTTGCATAGAGTTCACTGTGGCGATTACAGGAAACAGCTTTGCATGAGCAGAACAAAGGACCAGCGATCGTTCAGTGAGTCAAACAGCTGGTCAGGAAATGGCATTGTCGACTGGCACATGGGCCGAGACAGAACCACATCAAAAGACGCCAAAAGGCTTTATTGGCATGTAATACACATTGCACCTTGGCATTAACACATGTATAAAGCAGGAGTTCAAACATTAATACCCATGCTAAAGCACACCAATCATTTGTTTAGAGCAGGGGTGGGCAATGAGGGATGAGACACTGCATGTTTTCATTGCAACCAATCTGGGCTGCTGATGAGCTTCTCCCCTGAAGATAAACACCTGACCATCAATGAAATCACCTGCTGAGACACCTGATCATTAATGGAATCACCTGCTGAGGTGATTGGTAGCAACGAAAACCTGCATTGTCTTGGCCCTTCATGGCACGATTGCCCACCCCTGGTTTAGAGTGATTACTATTATGTGAGTGCGGGACACTTTGTGTGCTGCAGAGGAGAAAGTCGGCTGAGGCTGCTGATGGTGAATTGTGTCCAAAAGGTGGAGCATGACCACTACACATATTCCCCCAAATTCACCATACCGAAAACAAAAAGTTATGGAGGAGCGTATGATCATTGTTGGAGTTATGTCGGTTATGGAGTTGTTTTTGTTTGTTTTTTGTCCCTCATCTCAATATCTGAAACAGGTTGTTGTCAGGAGGGTCTGGCGGTCCTCCTTGAGAGCTCAGGCGCTTCCACAAGGCAGTGAAGTGCCGTTACGATCTGTGAAATAGCTGCCATAGGTTGACTGGAAAGCGATAAAAACACCGTTTGAATCGGTGAAACAGTTGTCCTGGGCAGGCTGTATCCGGCGTTGCAATAAAAGGTGGGCCAGTGTGTCGCAGGCCGAATGGTCCCCCCAAAAAATCGGTTTGCCCTGCCTTCACTGCGCATGCGTCATTAGCCGCAGTTCAGGTATTATCACCTCGTTTCTGCTTAAAACTGCACTCCAGTCATCATCTATCTCAGCAGCATATACAGTATCTGAAGCTTTTGTACAACAATCATTTCCACATAAATTCAGCATTATTTCATCATAAAAGACGGAGGAAGTGATCAGAGCGCAGCAGCTACATGAGCTGCTAGCTGAAGCTTTCACTGCGCATCCGTCATGTCAAAGCCTCACATTTTTATAACGCCAAATCACAACAAAGGCGCTTCACACAAGCAAGGTCTAACCTTACCAACCCCCAGAGAGCAGAATCTGCTTAAATTCAATTTATTTCATTTTTATAATGCCAAAACAACAAAGGCGCTTCACACAAGTAAGGTCTAACCTTACCAACCCCCAGATCAACAGTGGTAAGGAAACACTCCCTCTGAGGAAGAAACCTCAAGCAGACCAGACTCAAAGGGGTGACCCTCTGCTTGGGCCATGCTACAGACACAAATTACAGAACAATTCACAAAACGCACATACAGGAAATGTTGCCGGTGCACAAGACAGGAGGGTTTCCAGAACATATACCACATCCATCGCTGGATGGAACCGCACCTCAAACAGAGAGAGAAAAAAAAAAAAGCAGAATCACGCATCAGAAAGACAACAAATACAGTGTAAAATAGCCTAGTTTCTGCTTAAAACTGACTTTAGAATTATTTAAGAGGTTTTACCTTCCCATTTGATGGTTAATAATCCCATTAATCCATTTGATTGCTTTGGGTGAAGAGACTCTGTCTC
Source organism: Thalassophryne amazonica (assembly GCF_902500255.1). Taxonomy (NCBI): domain Eukaryota; kingdom Metazoa; phylum Chordata; class Actinopteri; order Batrachoidiformes; family Batrachoididae; genus Thalassophryne; species Thalassophryne amazonica. Next base: position 28,955,011 of record NC_047113.1, read on the forward strand.
AGACGAGCTGCTGAGCTCTGAAATGACACATGCGCAGTGAAGACAGGGTGGACCAATTATTAGGGGGGACCATTCAGTCTGCGACACCAGCTGTGAATGATGAAATGCTATTTCAGTCCGTGAAATGGGTGTCATAAGTGGGCTGTTGCGACCGTGCTGTTGAAAGCCGGGCCAGTTGCGAGCGGTGAATGCCAGGCCAGCTGTGAGCAGGTAATCCTCACGCTAAATCCTCTAAATGTACCCTAAATACTCACGTTTACAGCCAGTTTTCTTTCAACAATTCAAGGGATGGATGTATGAATATTTGAACAGCACTGAATATATTTTGGGAATTCTTGACATCATTAAAAAATACAAACAGCATGGTACTCTATTGTAAATCTTTCTGGAGTATGCAGCTCTCAAGCTGAATGACTGTGCAAGAAGGAGACTAGTGAGCAAAATCATAAGATCCATAAGAACTCTGAAGATGTTACAAGTGTCTGTGGCTATAGCTGCAGAAACAATATCATGAAACTTTTGCTTGTTGCACTACCAGTCACAGCTTCATGATGGAGTGGAAAACAATTTTCATATACAAAATCAGATTGATTCTAAGTTCAAGACTCCATGTGCTTATTGGCAATCTGCTGTCTCTGAAATTTCATATCATCCTTTTAAGAAAATCCTTCTGTTCCAATCCACCATGAAGCTGTATCTCTGGTGGTGTAACAAACCAAAGGTTCTCCATGCACAGTCATTAAACTGATAACATTAAAAACATTAAAAATCTTACCCTATACAGTGAGCTTTAAGCAGCTCCCACACCTAGCTGAATTTTCTGTGACCTCTTGCCATAAATGCCTGAGTTACAACTTAGTGCCAGCGGCTCTTTCTTGGCAGCATTCAGCACCAAGTCCTCCAGAATAGGCACAGAACTGCAAAAGTTGGGAAATTATTTTGTTTTTTCCAGAGCACAGGGGACTCCAAGCTAATTTCACCTCAGGCATACTTGACTTATGGTGCCCTTGGCAGGCCTACAGCAACACGATACACTCGTATCTCAGTCCATAGTGTACACTCCTTCCTCAACTATTTTTTTCCATCCTCAACTTGAACATGAGATGCAGAGTTACCTGCACCGGGTTTACCAGAGCTAAGAACGAGCTGGGAGTCCAGTCAAGCTCCTCAGAGGTCTGAATATATTCAAAACCAGCAAAGGTTTAACAGACCTTTCACAACTTGTGTTAATCTATCCCAAAGCAACATGCCAATCTCACCTGTGATGCTTGCAATGCTTAGTGCCAAATGTGGGCAGGTGTGAGAGCAGCCCTAGAAATGTAAATGCCTACACGGGGCCTTGCTAAACAGATTTTGCACATTTGTACTGTGTTCATACAGGGTCTTTGTTGGGGTTCTGTCTTCCCTTCAGAGTCCAAACACAAGCAAATTAGCTAACTGAATTGAGTTCACAGACACAAATTTAATCTCTCCAGGGTGAACCCCGTCTCTCATCCAGAGTACACTTGGATAGTCTCAAGAGGATTCAATTTCAATTTATTTTCATTTATATGGCGCCAAATCACAACAAAGTTGCCACAAGGTGCTTCACACAAGTAAGATCTAACCTTACCATCCCACAGAGCAAGCACGCAGGTGACAGTGGTAAGGAAAAACTCCCTCTGATGATTTGAGGAAGAAACCTCAAGCAGACCAGACTCAAAAGGGTGACCCTCTGCTTGGGCCTTGCTACCGACACAGTTTACAAAAAAATTCACAAAACAAAAATGTAGGAAATGTTGCCAGTGCATAGGACAGGAGGGTACAGAAACAGAAAACAGACACCACGTCCATCTCTGGATGGAGCTGAACCTTAAACAGAGAGAAAAACCAGAATCAGACATCGGAAAGACAACAAATACAGTATAATTTGTCAGCATTAAGCAACAAGAAAAACAGAAGAAATACTAAGGTGATCACCAGCCACTAGAGGTAAGCTTCACTAAAAGACTCAAAATTTAGATAACGTTGAGGCCACGGCCCACTCTGTTTCCTATAAAATGAATTAAAAGAGTAAAAAGCATAGTAACATACTATGTCAGTATGTTCCCCGAGAACGCAGAGCCTGGGCCGGTACGTAGGGTTTACTTAGATCAGCTAAGTAGGGAGGTGCCAGTCCGTGAACAATTTTATAGTTTAGTAGCAGAACCTTACAGGATGTCACAAAAGATCCAATTTTGTGACATAAGCAAGATCACATCATTTCACTGGTAGTCTGATTGTATTCATAAAGAGTGGGATTGGTATAAACTGCAAGCTACATGCAGACATGCAAGAGTCCATACTATACATACTGTACTAAACTATTCCATACCATACCACACAAATCAGAACACACAAACTGTACCACATCATACTATACCATAGCATATCATACACTCAACAAAAATATAAATGCAACACTTGTTTTTGCTCCCATTTTTCATGAGTTGAACTCAAAGATCTAAAACATTTTCTATACACACAAAAGACCTATTTCTCTCAAATACTGTTCATAAATCTGTCTAAATCTGTGTTAGTGAGCACTTCTCCTTTGCTGAGATAATCGTCCCACCTCTCAGGTGTGGCATTTCAAGATGCTGATTAGACAGCATGATTATTGCACAGGTGTGCCTTAGACTGCCCACAATAAAAGGCCACTCTGAAAGGTGCAGTTTTGTTTTATTGGGGGGGATACCAGTCAGTATCTGGTGTGACCACCATTTGCCTCATGCAGTGCAACACATCTCCTTCGCATAGAGTTGATCAGGTTGTCAATTGTGGCCTGTGGAATATTGGTCCACTCCTCTTCAATGGCTGTGCGAAGTTGCTGGATATTGGCAGGAACTGGTACACGCTGTCGTATACGCCGGTCCAGAGCATCCCAAACATGCTCAATGGGTGACATGTCCGGTGAGTATGCCGGCCATGCAAGAACTGGGACATTTTCAGCTTCCAAGAATTGTGTACAGATCCTTGCAACATGGGGCCGTGCATTATCCTGCTGCAACATGAGGTGATGTTCTTGGATGTATGGCACAACAGTGGGCCTCAGGATCTCGTCACGGTATCTCTGTGCATTCAAAATGCCATCAATAAAATGCACCTGTGTTCTTCGTCCATAAGACGCCTGCCCATACCATAACCCCACCGCCACCATGGGCCACTAGATCCACAACATTGACATCAGAAAACCGCTCACCCACTCGACGCCACACACGCTGTCTGCCATCTGCCCTGGACAGTGTGAACCGGGATTCATCCGTGAAGAGAACACCTCTCCAACGTGCCAAACGCCAGTGAATGTGAGCATTTGCCCACTCAAGTCGGTTACGACGACGAACTGGAGTCAGGTCGAGACCCCGATGAGGACGACGAGCATGTAGATGAGCTTCCCTGAGACGGTTTCTGACAGTTTCTGCAGAAATTCTTTGGTTATGCAAACCGACTGTTTCAGCAGCTGTCCGAGTGGCTGGTCTCAGGCGATCTTGGAGGTGAACATGCTGGATGTGGAGGTCCTGGGCTGGTGTGGTCTGCGGTTGTGAGGCTGGTTGGATGTACTGCCAAATTCTCTGAAACGCCTTTGGAGACGGCTTATGGTAGAGAAATGAACATTCAATACACGAGCAACAGTTCTGGTTGACATTCCTGCTGTCAGCGTGCCAATTGCACGCTCCCTCAAATCTTGCGACATCTGTGGCATTGTGCTGTGTGATAAAACTGCACCTTTCAGAGTGGCCTTTTATTGTGGGCTGTGCACTAATCATGATGTCTAATCAGCATCTTGATATGGCACACCTGTGAGGTGGGATGGATTATCTCAGCAAAGGAGAAGTGCTCACTATCACAGATTTAGACTGGTTTGTGAACAATATTTGAGGGAAATGGTGATATTGTGTATGTGGAAAAAGTTTTAGATCTTTGAGTTCATCTCATACAAAATGGGAGCAAAACCAAAAGTGTTGCGTTTATATTTTTGTTGAGTGTACATACCTTACCAAACCATATGATATGATACCATACCATATCATATCATACCGCACCACACCATTCTATACCATACCATGCTGTAATAAACCATATGTACCAAACCATGCATGATCTATTCTTGTATGCATAATGTACTTTTCCATTCATTTCCTGTGATTCTTTAGACATAAACTGATTGGTGTGCTTTTATTCATTTAATTTGCTATCTCATCTTCCTTTTGTCTGTCCATCTTTTGTTCTTTTTTGGTGTAGTTTGAGAATGAGATCATTCTGAAGTTGGACCATGAAGTGGAGGGAGGAGGAGGAGATGAACGATACATGCAACTGCTGGAAACAATGTAAGCCACTGTATTAGTTTCAGCTATCATGTCAGCATCCAGGAATAGTTGACTAATTATTATTTTTTCTCTGTAAAGTAAAGCAATAAGTTACTGGTCTTGCAAATGTACAGGCAACATATCTTGACCGGTGTGTTTTTTTGAATATGGGAAAACTTTTCCTGGTCTTGTCAAGAAGTTCCATTTTGACTGCTACTGTATCACTGCTTTCAAATGAATCCATTCTTCAAACTTGTTCAGGCTTGAAGCACTGAATATTAAAGGAAGAATCCTCTCAGATGTCACTAACGTGTGGCTGCCCACCTTGCAGCCTGCTGGACTGTTCCTCAGAGAAACCCACACTGAGGCCACAGGTGCAGCATTTTGTCGCGCTGGTGAAGGGACTTCTCATCCGTCTCCTTGACTACCGCACTGTGATGACCGATGACAGCCGCAACAACCGCATGAGCTGCACCGTCAATCTTCTGGTAAATCCCACCTTCTTTGAAATACACACCAGTGAGCTGGTAGAACTATCCTTGCTTTATCTTTAACAGTTGTGTGGGTTTTAGAAGCTTTGCAAGTCCCCCCTTGGGTAGAATATAAGGGAAAAAACAAAAAGTGTGAATTAAGTACCGTTTTTGTGGCGTGTTGGTGTTTGATGAGTGTTTGTGAGTCTGGCATGTCTAGCTATGGATTAGTATTTATTGACATAAACCTTGTGATTCATGCACTGTGCTTTGCTGCCACAGGACTGAACCCCAAAGGAAAAGAGATGCTGAGCTCACATGAACACAGAAAGGAAAATATTGTGGGTTAAAGGTGTAGTCCCTTTTGAATTTTTACTGTTGAAGTCAGAAAAAGGATTTTCTTTGTCACCACTATCATGATGTTCTGTAGCATTCAAATATAGGATTCACATGTATATTGCCCATATGAGCAATGGATCTTCAACCATGCCAAATGAGACAAAATGAAAACAGACAACAAGACATAGCTAATGTCTAACTCGCAATCCGATATATGTGCTACTATGGGCAGTCAATGGGGAAAAATTTTCCACAATCGTGCTCAAGACCTGCGCGTCACTTGCATGTGTTCTGCGGCATAGAAGGTTACAGACAGCCCGTGGAGACTTTTAGTCCTTCACATGCAAATTCCTCAGGTCTTGCAAAATGTCAAGAATGCATACAGTAAGCACAGGACCTGTACTGCTTTTGTACACCTGAACCACGCCATGAGCACAGTTAGTAGGGGTTTTGTGATGACAGTAAGACGCACGGTCACTGTACGAGTGATGTGCCTCAGAAGTACTACACAAGTAGTCCACACTTGCTATTTGTGCGGCCCGCAAGACAGAACTACATCTCACTTTCTACCCCTGTGTCTGGCATGCACACAGCACACACGATCTGCACGTGACACAAGTGGCTTGACTCCAGGCATATACGTATACTGGGGAGATTGTGTAGTGTGTAGCATTGTAGAAGGGAAGCAGATGGTTGTCACCATTTTGCCGCAATGACTGAGGGTGTTGGGCTTCTATAGACAGATGATAGAAGCCGAGGAGAGGCACGACCTACCGTGCTAACCACCTGCATCACAAGTGCAGCCCGTACTCCTGGTTTGCAAAACTGCTTAATTACGTCACACACCACATGCACTGATCATATACATTGGACATATACACACGCTTTGCATGGGCTACTGATGTAATTTTCCCTGCGCCTTGTACAAATCAGACGTGCAACCTGTATTTGAAAAGTACTATGCTTGTACACTTTCCCAAACTTTCTCCCGGATTTCTGCTACCAAACCCGTGCATGTCCAAAACACGTATGGCGGGTTGTTAGTTAGGCTTAAGAAACATCGACCACCAGAGATCCTGTTGGTAAGAACTCTGTGCAAATCACTCACACAGGTCGATAATGTCTGATGTCAAAACCAATGTTACTTACAGATACAATTTCTTTGCTTGTTTTGCCAAAATGAGTGCATGCCCCTACTCATTAATTTTGCCTAATGTTTTATCATAACTTTATCGGTCTCTATATACTCTGTTACTCTGTTTTCCTCACTGTAAGTCAGAAATTCAGAACCCCCAGTTTCTGATGAATGTAGCATGAACATTGTACCTTCCTCACTTATAACTTAACTATATTTGTTCATGGAATCCCCCTAAAATAAATATTGTACCAGAAATAAAATTATCTGAAACTGTTGTGTGGGCCGCTGAAGAGGAGGTACTGCTGGCCCACCACCACCAGATGGCGCCCTGCTTGAAGTGCGGGCTTCAAGCATGAGAGGGCATCATAGCAACCGGGAGTGACAGCTGTTACTCGTCATCAGCACCAGCTGTCACTCATCCACATCACCACCACCATAAAGGCCGGACTGCAGCTCCACCTCCCCGCTGAGAAATCAGCGACCTTGGAGGTAATTTCTCTGCTGTATTCACAACGAATAATAGTCTGATCTCATTTGCAGCCGTTTTCCTGTGACGTGTTCCTTATCTGCTGTATTGGCGTTTGGTGTGGACTGCGACGGCTTCGCCTCCCACCCCAACCAGATAAGTGGTTTTCACAGGAGCTGTCCGAGTGTGTTATTGGAGGTGGAGGTTCTCCCTCCTTACAGAACACAGACTGTGGGATTACCGAGTGTGCGTACTCACACTCACCTGTGCTGTTTCTGTTCTCTGCCAGCAGTACCAGGTCTGACAGCTGGAGACGGTGACCACCTGGGGACCCAGGACTTGGCGGCTCCGGTGTTCTTCAAATCCGTTGGCGGTGAGGGCCGTGTGGGATCCGGCTCGGTTCTGGATGGGCGTCTCCTATCCTCAAGCCTGCCCACACGTCACCCATCGTGTAATTGACTATAGTCCCAAACTGATTGTTGTCTGTATTCCGTTGTGCACAATTTACAACATTAAATTGTTACTGTTTGGCTTATCCATTGCCCGTTCTTTTACGCCCCCTGTTGTGGGTCCGTGTTCCTACACTTTCGCAACAGAAACTTTGGGATATACCACAGAAGTAAAGTGACCTCATACACTCTAAAACATTGCAGCTGTGTTTAGTTATATCCACTTGCTACCTCTCTTTAACATAAAGAGCTCTTACAAGTTTTGGATATTGAACTCAACTTTACAAGTTGAGCTGAGTTGTAAAGTTGAGTTCAACATCCAAAACTTGTAAGAGCTCTTTATGGTAAAGAGACGTAGCAAACGAGGCTGCAATGTTTTAGAGTGTAGTAACTATACTCAACAAAAATATAAACGCAACACTTTTGGTTTTGCTCCCATTTTGTATGAGATGAACTCAAAGATCTAAAACTTTTTCCACATACACAATATCACCATTTCCCTCAAATATTGTTCACAAACCAGTCTAAATCTGTGATAGTGAGCACTTCTCTTTTGCTGAGATAATCCATCCCACCTCACAGGTGTGCCATATCAAGATGCTGATTAGACACCATGATTAGTGCACAGGTGTGCCTTAGACTGCCCACAATAAAAGGCCACTCTGAAAGGTGCAGTTTTGTTTTATTGGGGGGGGATACCAGTCAGTATCTGGTGTGACCACCATTTGCCTCATGCAGTGCAACACATCTCCTTCGCACCATCCGTGAAGAGAACACCTCTCCAACGTGCCAAACACCAGCGAATGTGAGCATTTGCCCACTCAAGTCGGTTACGACGACGAACTGGAGTCAGGTCGAGACCCCGATGAAGACGAAAAGCATGCAGATGAGCTTCCATGAGATGGTTTGTGACAGTTTGTGCAGAAATTCTTTGGTTATGCAAACCGATTGTTTCAGCAGCTGTCCGAGTGGCTGGTCTCAGACGATCTTGGAGGTGAACATGCTGGATGTGGAGGTCCTGGGCTGGTGTGGTTACACGTGGTCTGCGGTTGTGAGGCTGGTTGGATGTACTGCCAAATTCTCTGAAACGCCTTTGGAGACAGCTTATGGTAGAGAAATGAACATTCAATACACGAGCAACAGCTCTGGTTGACATTCCTGCTGTCAGCATGCCAATTGCACGCTCCCTCAAATCTTACGACATCTGTGGCATTGTGCTGTGTGATAAAACTGCACCTTTCAGAGTGGCCTTTTATTGTGGACAGTCTAAGGCACACCTGTGCACTAATCATGGTGTCTAATCAGCATCTTTGTATGGCACACCTGTGAGGAGAAGTGCTCACTATCACAGATTTAGACTAATTTGTGAACAATATTTGAGGGAAATGGTGATATTGTGTATGTGGAAAAAGTTTTAGATCTTTGAGTTCATCTCATGCAAAATGGGAGCAAAACCAAAAGTGTTACGTTTATATTTTTGTTGAGTATAGATTTCAAAACAAAGTAAGTTTTGCCAATTCTGTAGCATATCAAAAGGGAAATAATGCTGATAGAGGACTGGCATGTGTTTGTCCAATACAGACCCACGTCCATAACTTCATCCCAAAAGGGTCAAACAGACTGGGAGAGAATTCAATATGTAGCACATCTGTGTTTTATGCATGTGCCAAGTTCATTGTATTCCGTTTCTTGATTTAATTTGTACATCGATTGTTTTAAAGGAAAAGATTCATCTCTGTCTGGTCTCTATCAGCCCAGAATTGCATCACCTCCTGTCTGCTCTACATCCTTTCTGTGATCTCTTAATCAGATTCTTCCCCAACAGTATTCTCCGATTTAGTAACAGATCCCATTTAGCCACCAAGAGATTGTCTCCTTGGCAGAATAAATTGTATCTATCATCTGTCTTCCAGCTCGTATTATCGTATTATTACTTTTTTTAATGAATGTTGTAATAGTGTGCACTTTATCAGCAAGCCATTACAGGGCTCCTATTTAAGATCTCCACTTTTGCCTCAGCAGCTCTGTCATGAAATGGGCCATGCACCTACCTGCAACAGACCCGCATTCAGTTCCTTGCAGGGACTTCACATTCATGACTAAATTAATCTAAATCCCCCCCCATGGGAGAAATACCATCAAGATTCTTTGTCTGATGATTTATTGATTGATTGATTGATTTTATTTATTTATTTATTTATTTATTTTACATTCTGAAATTTGGTATAAACAGTCCTTAGGGGTATGTCTTATTGGACACATGAAGGGCAATAAATAAATAAATACATACATCATAATAATAATAATAATAATAATAATTTTTTATGGTATTCAATTTATTGTAGGAAAAACATGTCAATATTGTTTTCGCTAATTTTTCATAAAGATTCTTTTTGGGGCTACCAACAGGTAAGAAAAATGTCATCATTCTTGATTTATAACTATTTGCGCCCAGAAGGCTAAAATGTTGTTTTGTACATCTCTCAATTTATTTCTGGAGGACTGCTCAGAAACGTTTTTGATAATGTTGCATATAGATCTTTGTAATGCCTGGTTAATGGATGCTGAATTGTTGATGGACTACTTGCAAAAGTGGATTGTCAGTGAGCGTCAGAGCATTTCCAGAAATGTACAAAATAAGACAAGTATCGTTTTACTTTCTGTTTGCTTTAACGGTTACATTATAACACTCAAATAGCATGATCATAATGTCACTCAACCCAGCTGAAAGGATTTTGTATGAATGTCACTGAAGCAGATGCTTCTTCCTTCTCTTTTTGTTTTACCTCAACATATGTGTTGTTTTGAAGTTTCATGTATGTTGAAATGAGTTTGTCAGTTTATTTCATGTCCAAATCCTTGCTCTGCTCTGCTTGACCACATATATATAGTGAGGAAAAAAGTATACCCTGCGGTTTTGCAAGTTCTCCCACTTAGAAATCATGGAGGGGTCTGAAATTTTCATCTTAGGTGCATGTCCACTGTGAGAGACATAATCTATAAAAAAAAAAAAAAAAAATCCGGAAATCACAATGTATGATTTTTTTTATAATTTATTTTGTATGTAACTGCTGCAAATAGGTATTTGAACACCTACCAACCAGCAAGAATTCTGGCTCTCACAGACCTGTTAATTTTTCTTTAAGAAGCCCCCTTATTCTGCACTCTTTACCTGTATTAATTGCACCTCTTTGAATTTGTTACCTGTATAAAAGACACCTGTTCACACACTCAATCAATCACACTCCAACCTAGCCAAGACCAAAGAGCTGTCTAAGTACACCAGGGACAAAACTGTAGACCTGCACAAGGCTGGGATGGACTACAGGACAACAGGCAAGCAGCTTGGTAGAAGACAACAACTGTTATGATTATTTATTAGAAAGTGGAAGAAACACAAGATGACTGTCAATCTCCCTCGGTATGGGATTCCATGCAAGATCTCACTTTGTGGGGTAAGGATGATTCTGAGAATGCTCAGAACTACACAGGAGAACCTGGTCAATGACCTGAAGAGAGCTGGGACCACATTCAAAAAGATTACATTAGTAACACATGATGCTGTCATGGTTTGAAATCCTGCAGGGCAGCAAGTTCCCCCTGCTCAAGCCAGCAAATGTCCAGGCCCGTTTGAAGTTCACCAGTGACCATCTGGATGATCCAGAGGAGGCATGCGAGAAGGTCATGTTGTCAGATGCATCCATATTAGAGCTTTTTGAAATCAACTCCACTTACCATGTTTAGAGGATGAGAACAACCCCAAGAAAACCATCCCAACTGTGAAGCATGGGGGTGGAAACATCATACTCTGGGGGTGCTCTTCTGCAAAGGGGACAGGATCACTGCACCGTATTGAAGGGAGGATGGATGGGGTCATGTATTGCGAGATTTTGGCAAACATCCTCCTTCCCTCAGTAAGAGTACTGAAGATGGGTCTTCCAGCACGACAGTGACCCCAAACACACAGCCAGGGCAACTAAGGAGGGGCTCTGTAAGAAGCATTTCAAGGTTCTGGAGTGGCCTGGCCAGTCTCCAGACCTGAACTCAATAGAAAATCTTTGGAGGGAGCTGAAACTCCAAACCTGAAAGATTTGGAGAAGATCTGTATGGAGGAGTGGACCAAAATCCCTGCTGCAGTGTGTGAAAACTTGGTCGAGAACTACACAAAATGTTTGAACTCTGTAATTGCAAACAAAGGCTACTGTACCAAATATTAACAATGATTTTCAGAGGTGTTCAAATACTTATTTGCAGCAGTAACATACAAATAAATTATTATTATTATTAAAAAATCATACATTGTGATTTCCGAAAAAATTTTTTTTAGATTATATCTCTCACAGTGGACATGCACCTAAGATGAAAATTTCAGACCCTTCCATGATTTCTAAGTGGAAAAACTTGCAAAATCGCAGGTGTTCAAATACCTCACTGTATATATATATATATATATATATATATATATATATATATATATATATATATATATATATATATATACAGTAGTGTTCAGAATAATAGTAGTGCTATGTGACTAAAAAGATTAATCCAGGTTTTGAGTAAATTTCTTATTGCTACATGGACAACAAGGTACCAGTAGATTCAGTAGATTCTCACAAATCCAACAAGACCAAGCATCCATGATACGCACACTCTTAAGGCTATGAAATTGGGCTATTAGTAAAAAAAAAGTAGAAAAGGGGGTGTTCACAATAATGGTAGTGTGGCATTCAGTCAGTGAGTTCGTCAATTTTGTGGAACAAACAGGTGTGAATCAGGTGTCCCCTATTTAAGGATGAAGCCAGCACCTGTTGAACATGCTTTTGTTTTTGAAAGCCTGAGGAAAATGGGATGTTCAAGCCATTGTTCAGACGAACAGCATAGTTTGATTAAAAGTTGATTGGAGAGGGGAAAACGTATACGCATGTGCAAAATATTATAGGCTGTTCATCTACAGTGATGCTTTAAAATGGACCAAAAAAACAGACGCGTGGAAGAAAATGGAAAACAACCATCAAAATGGATAGAAGAATAACCAGAATGGCAAAGGCTCACCCATTGATCAGCTCCAGGATGATCAAAGACAGTCTTTAGTTACCTTTAAGTGCTGTGACAGTTAGAAGATGCCTGTGTGAAGCTAATTTATTTGCAAGAATCCCCCGCAAAGTCCCTCTGTTAAATAAAAGACATGTGCAGAAGAGGTTACAGTTTGCCAAAGAACACATCAACTGGCCTAAAGAGAAATGGAGGAATATTTTATGGACTGTTGAGAGTAAAATTGTTCTTTTTGGGTCCAAGGGCCGCAGACAGTTTGTGAGACGACCCCCAAACTCTGAATTCAAGCCACAGTTCACAGTGAAGACAGTGAAGCATGGTGGTGCAAGCATCATGATATGGGCATGTTTCTCCTTCTATGGTGTTGGGCCTATATATCACATACCAGGTATCATGGATCAGTTTGGATATGTCAGAATACTTGAAGAGGTCATGTTGCCTTATGCTGAAGAGGACATGCCCTTGAAATGGGTGTTTCAACAAGACAATGACCCCAAGCACACTAGTAAACGAGCAAAATCTTGGCTCCAAACCAACAAAACTAATGCCTCGCAGATGTGAAGAAATCATGAAAAACTGTGGTTATACAACTAAATACTAGTTTAGTGATTCACAGGATTGCTAAAAAAGCAGTTTGAACATAATAGTTGTGAGTTTGTAGTGTCAACAGCAGATGCTACTATTATTGTGAACACCCCCTTTTCAACTTTTTTTTACTAGTAGCCCAATTTCATAGCCTTAAGAGTGTGCAGATCATGAATGCTTGGTCTTGTTGGATTTGTGAGAATCTACTGAATCTACTGGTACCTTGTTTCCCAAAACCTGGATGAATCTTTTTAGTCACATAGCACTACTATTATTCTGAACACTACCGTGTATATATATATATATATATATATATATATATATATATATATATATATACTGTACTGTCAAGCCTACGTGGGCTGTTGTTTATATCTTTTAATGTGTTTTTCCCACAGAGGAAATTAGACTGCCAGGAAGTGTCAGAGCTGTTTAAAATGTGCCCCTCAGCAATTGCCCATCAGCTATTCTCTTTCATTTATTTGACCAGCCAAACATCGCCGCTGCCAATTAGGAGGCACTCATGCTCATTCTCATCCATGGGCCCCAGGCAAACTTTACTACAAAATTACATCAGGATTTTGCTGCTCTTCCTCGTGGAGATGCACTTCCATAGCAATAAATGAGAACGTAATGAACAGCACTCTGTTGAGTCAACTTAAACATGTGCAGCAGCAGCAGCTTTGGCCATGCTGTGGCTCAAACGCTTTCAAGTGTAAGCGACAAATTGAGTTCCTGACAGAATAATTTTGGAGCAGATAAACTGCCCAGTGCTACAGAGCAAAAACATGTGAATGGGTTGCAAATTAGTTATGCTAAAAAGATGAATGAAATCAATAATAGAACTGATCTTTATGAATATAAAGGCAAAACATTCATTATGTGCAGGGTGACCCAAATAAAACAGAACCCATAAAAATTGTAATAAATCCTACAAACGTACAGCAAATTTCTTGAAAACTCAAACTTCAGTCTGTGTACGATCATTCCTCAAATTTTCAGTTATTAGCATAAAAGTCACGTCCTTTCAAAACTATGCTCCAAATGGTATGATTTATTGGTGAAATAGGCCTCCAGGCAAAATGTATTTTCCTTGGTCGACCAAGAGATGTTGAGGAAGACGATAGACTTTTATGCTAAGCAACCAAGATAACTGAAACTTTGGGGAATGATTGTGCACATACTGAAGTTTAAGTTCAGTAAATTTCAAGAAAATTGCTGGATTTATTAGTTTTTATGGGTTCTGTTTTTTGGGTCACTCTGTATATTATGCACATTGTTGTCTCTTGTGATTCATTATGTTTTTTAAGGAATGGATGTGTGCACATGTGTTTATCTGCATGTTTATTTGTCAGTTGGCATGTGCTGCAATGTGTGGTAGGGTTATATCAATTTGTTCTCTGCAGATGTCATTAAACGTCATTAAACTGGGAACATGCGTTGCTTAATTATCAAGCGTGCATCCCACACATTAACCACACAGGCACTCTGAAGTGTGCACAGCACAAATACACAGACTTTTCTGCTGTGGCATTTCAGAATGATTTCACGAATAACAGCACTTTGTTGCACGCACACGCACGTGATGTTTGCACGATGATGCACCGGCACTAACTGCTGCTTTTTGTGTGATATTGCAGAATTTTTACAAGGACATCAATCGTGAAGGGATGTATATCAGGTATGTACATACAGTTCATATTGCACATTTAGATGATGTGTGACTGACTGTTGTCTGTTCTGTGCATGTGCACACCTGAATGTGTGTACAGGGTGTGAGTCTAATCTGACAAGGGATTATACGAGTCCCACTGAATTAATGTAAAAATCCACAGGATCAGCTCTCAGTCTGACTGGAGGGAGAGGAGAGAGAAAGGGAGGAGTGATGGGCATGAGGGAGGGAGAGGGGGCGAGAGGGAGCAGGAGAATGAATTGTGGCAGTGGTTGATGGACATTATTAGTTATCTGCATGTGTGAGTTCATATTTTTTGATTGATCGAGTGCCTTGATCTTTCCCATGGAGAATACGATAACATTTGGCAGGTTGTCTCATTAATGTCAGCTGACAAACTCTAAGTAAATATAGCATAAACATACATTAAGCAGCTTTAAGAAAATGCCACAGTGTTATTTTAAAATCCAATACAAACCATAGTTGGGATGCATTTCAGTGTCAACAGGGGAACCAAATGTCAATAGAATCAGCAGAAAGCTTCAAACCTTTTGTGAATTCTAGGAGCTTAAGAGACTTATGCAGTTTGTATAGAAGCTAAACCCTCACGTAAACCACATATTGTCCAAGAATACGACTTATACCTCGCTCTATGGTAGACTGAGGAGGCACAAACCGGAAATGGCACAAAAAATCTCTGCAGTGGGGAAAATGCCACAAATCGTTGTCGTAAAAAGCCGTGTAATGTGTATGTTCAGAAGACGAACATAGACATTATAAATAAGAGTAGACGCCTCATTGGTTGCTGTGGCGCAAGAAATGCAGCCACCATCTTGGACCAGTCATCGTAGTGATTCTATCACAAGGCACAGTGAAGGTTTGATTTTATAATCTTATTTTCTTTTTTAATCATTCTAACATAATATATGTGAAATACCAAGTGTTCCAATACTTTTGGAGGGCACTGTATCCTAAGCTTATGATGAATGCAAAATGAGTTTAGTATTATTACTGTTTTGTTTAAGAATGTTAAATTTTCACTGTTGCTGCACTTTATGTGAAATCATAATCATATCTTATATCACATTGATATGACAATATTGCAATATGATAATTTGGCCATATTATAGGCAAAAAAATGCTTAGAAAGTTGGGGGGGTCTGAGGGGAGAAAGGCTGAAAGGCAAAAAAATAAATAAATAAAATAAAAGGCGGGGGGTCTGAAGCTGGCTTTAGCCATGCTTATGCTCCACTGAAGCATTTACTCAAAAATAATCTGAAGGACCGAAATGACATGGTGAGATACTGAAGAGCTTCATGAGTCATGTCCGTGACATATACATATTACAAGCAAAGTTCGCTCATGGTGCAGGGAGTCCCAAACAGGAAGTGCCAGATTTTGAGTCCACAGCGAAACAGGAAATGTCAAATGTTGAACACTTCCTGGCATTGGTGGAGTTAGAGCGGAGGCCAGGGTTGCACTGGACTCCCCTGAAATTTGATTGGACACAGATGATTGACATGTCACAGCACTGCACGTCTGGTTGAAAAGAGCTGCATTTTGAAATCACTGAGTCACATTGACTGCTAGGTTCCTCCTGTCCAGTATTTGGTGCTGTGTACCACAAAAAAAGTTCAAATCCACCTTAGTAGAAGAAGAAAAATTTGTGCCTCAGATTTGACCTGAACATGTTGTTTGAACTGATAATGACACCAAAGTTATATTGGTGAGTAAACGACCATATTTTGTGCCAGAAATGAGGTCCAGGTTAAAAGCTGCAGTTCTCCATTAATTTGGGTTGCATTATATATGCGTGTGTCTCCAGTGATTTTTAAATGAGGAGGCAGCTGTAGATTAAATAACCTCTTAATTTTGCTGTCTGAAGGATTTAAATAACCTCTTAATTTAGCTCTCTGAGTGACACCAGGATGATTGATGCATTTCACTTAAAAACACAGATGCCACGGAGTGTTTTCCAACTGTACTCAAAAGTATTGGAACATTTAGAATTTCACACATTTTAATTTGTTTATGCCATTTCAAAATACAAATAAATAAATAAATCTAAAGTTATCTTCCTTAAACTCAAACTGAAAGCAAATGTCTACAACTTCATATAAATGAATTAAAAATATAAAAGACAGCTTCCGGATGAAGTGGTGTAGAGGAGGATTTTCTTAAAAAGAAGACCTGAATGTTCAGGTACAATTTGCCAGAAAGTACATCTGAGATGAAAGCGTAGATTTGATGTTTTGGTGAAAGAAACCTTTGTATTCTCCATATTTGATGTAAATGAAGTCCAAGACATATTAAGTGACTTGGAAATGTTCATTTTTTTCATGTCCTGACTTATCTGAAGAAAACTGGCAATAAAACGGATTATTATTTAAATTTATTATCAAGTTTTAGAGATTTGCTTTCAGTTTGAGTTTGAGGAAGATAATTTTAGAAATTTGTATTATTTATATATTTTTTTGTATTTCTTGTATTTGAAATGGAATAAACCAATTTAAATATGTGAAATACCAAGTGTTCCAATATTTTTGGAGGACACTGTATCCTAACCTTATGATGAGTGCAAAATGAGTGTGGTATTATTGCTGTTTTGTTTAAGAATGTTCAATTTTCACTGTTGCTGCACTTTGTGTGAAATCATAGTCATATTGTATAATCATACTGATATGACAAAATTGAGATATGATAATTTGGCCATAATGTACAGCCCTACTGTCAACTCACTGAAAACTTTGAATATTAAATAACATCTACTTTACAAAAAAATTGTTTAAAGTGGCAGGGGGTTAAGAGGGCTATAATTAAGGGGGTGTGTGGGGAGGAGCCCCCCCAACCCCCCCAGAAGCTGAAAGGCAAAAAAAGAACAATGTTTAAAAAGGCGGGGGCACCCCCCCCCCCCCCAAAAAAAAAGAAGCTGAAAGGTTTTAGTCATGTTCATGCTCCCAAGAACCATTTTCTGAAAAACGTCTGAAGGACCTAAATGACATGGTTAGATGATGAGGAGCTTTGCTTATTCATGTCCATGACATGTACATATGAAGGTACAAAATTCCTTTTGTGCTTTTCTGAACAACAGATTTTGACAGCAGTTGTCCACAATAACACTCACTGCAGGAAAGTGCCTTGTTTCTATTCCAGTTTTCCACCAAGTTGTTTTTGTTGCCTCCAGCAGTTTTGCTGCCAGGTCAGTCTGTATTTTTAACGTTTACTGTGCTGTGAGTTATGTCCTGCATTCCTGTACTTCTAGCATCTACCTGCAGCTACGAAATTTCTTTGTCAGAGTCATTTGAAATAAGTACTCCATGTAGATTTCATTTGTCAGTGTTGATCTTCTTTTTGTGCAGAATCAACTTTCTGTTGAATTTAACTAAACAGTGTTGGGCTCAGAAGTCAGAAATCAGTTTTTCACACCAGATTTCTTTGAATCCACAAATCTGTAGACACCGCACTGGCAAAGCTACATTGCTTAGGTAATAAAAGCATTAAGTTAGTTATAGTTAGTTATTATATTTATTATTATTTATTAAGCAGAGTGTACGAACAACAGTCGATCTCTCTCTCTCTCTATACATATATATATATATATATATATATATATATATATATACACATACAAGAGACATAAGAGACATAATCTAAAAAACAAAACAAAAATCCAGAAATCACAGTGTATGATTAAATAAGTATTCAAATAAGTATTTGATCCCCTATCAACCAGCAAGAATTCTGGCTCACACAGACCTGTTAATTTTTCTTTAAGAAGCCCTCTTATTCTGCACTCTTTACCTGTATTAATTGCACCTGTTTGAATTTGTTACCTGTATAAAAGACACCTGTTCACACACTCAATCAATCACACTCCAACCTGTCCACCATAGCCAAGACCAAAGAGCTGTCTAAGGACACCAGGGACAAAACTGTAGACCTGCACAAGGCTGAGATGGACTACAGGACAACAGGCAAGCAGCTTGGTAGAAGACAACAACTGTTATGATTATTTATTAGAAAGTGGAAGAAACACAAGATGACTGTCAATCTCCCTCGGTCTGGGATTCCATGCAAGATCTCATTTTGTGGGGTAAGGATGATTCTGAGAAAGCTCAGAACTACACAGGAGGACCTGGTCAATGACCTGAAGAGAGCTGGGACCACAGTCACAAAGATTACATTAGTAACACATGATGCTGCCATGGTTTAAAATCCTGCAGGGCAGCAAGGTCCCCCTGCTCAAGCCAGCACATGTCCAGGCCCGTTTGAAGTTCACCAGTGACCATCTGGATGATCCAGAGGAGGCATGGGAGAAGGTCATGTGGTCAGATGAGACCAGAATAGAGCTTTTTGGAACCAAAAGGGAACAGGACGACTGCACCGTATTGAAGAGAGGATGGATGGGGTCATGTATTGCGGGATTTTGGCAAACAACCTCCTTTCCTCAGTAAGAGCATTGAAGATGGGTCATGGCTGGGTCTTCCAGCATGACAGTGACCCCGAACACACAGCCAGGGCAACTAAGTAGGGGCTCCGTAAGAAGCATTTCAAGGTCCTGGAGTGGCCTGGCCAGTCTCCAGACCTGAACTCAATAGAAAATCTTTGGTGGGAGCTGAAACTCCAAACCTGAAAGATTTAGAGAAGATCTGTAAGGAGGACTGGACCAACATGCCTGCTGCAGTGTGTGTGCAAACTTGGTCAAGAACTACAGGAAACATTTGAACTCTGTAATTGCAAACAAAGGCTACTGTACCAAATATTAACATTGATTTTCACAGGTGTTGAAATACTTATTAGCAGCAGTAACATAAAAATAAATTATTAAAAAAAAATCATACATTGTGGTTTCCGGATGTTTTTTTTTTTTCTTTTTTTAGATTATGTCTGTCACAGTGGACATGCACCTAAAATGAATGGGTGTTCAAATACTTATTTTCCTCACTGAATATATATATATATATATATATATATATATATATATATATATATATATATATATATATATATATATGAGAAATAGGCAGGAAAGAGGAAAAGTCAGATGAAGAGCACAAGAAATAAACAATTACATCAAGTGAGAGAGCAATTCCTTCAAGTCTGTGGCGCTGTGATATCATATAATGTAGTCTGTGCAATGTTCCACTGATTGCATTCCACATTATTTCATTGTGTGGTCCCTATTAACTGGTAAATGCATTTCCTGGTTGCTGCTCACCAATATTGCTGCATAGCTGCCTGCTGGGAAATAAATAAATCTCTACATGTACGCTTGCATTTAATCTGCCGCACCTAAATCCTGGCATCGACCTTTCAGATTCCAGAGGAAGAAATTGTGACATCAGTCCTCAATTCCCCCCCCCCCAGTACAAGTTAAAAGACTTTATATAATATAGGTTTTCAGGCAACAAATCTAGGTCAGCACGTATCTTAAAAGCAGATATTAACATTTGACATTTAAAATGCCTCATACATGCTGGGGTGATGCAGAACATAAAAAAAAGAGAACCTGTTTCTGTGCATGTAGCTTGAAAGATTGGACCCATCTATTTTCAGAAAAGGTTGTCTCCCTTTGACCATGTGGATGTGCTGCTCAGAGTGCAGAGGAAGAAACCTCAAGCAGAAAAGACTCAGAGGGGTGACCCTCTGCTTGGGCCGTGCTACCGACACAATTGAAAATACAGGAAATTTTGGGAGTCCATGCTGATGTCCAGGACAGGAGGCTGGCTGGGGAGGGGAGAGGAAGGGGGGGTGTCCACACATCTTGTCTATTTCATGACTAATACAGAAGAAAACACCCACTCCCATTTCTGTATCGAGCCGCACCTCGGACAGAGAGAGAAAAATAGAATCAGGCAGCAGAAACACGACAAATAAGGTATAATTTGTCAGCATTAAGCAACAAGAATAACAGAAGAAATACTAAGGTGACTGCCGGCCACTAGCCCTAAGCTTCACTAAAAGACCCAGAATTTAGATAAAGCTGAGTCTGCGACCCACTCTGTTTACTAATAAAATGAATTTAAAAGGGTAGGAAATATAGTAACATACTATGCCAGTATGCTAGCCATACAAAAGGGAAAATAAGTGCGTCCTAAGTCTGGACTTGAAAGTCTCTACAGAATCTGACTTTGATTGATGCAGGGAGATCATTCCACAGAACAGGGGGATGATAAGAGAAAGATCTGTGACCCGCAGACTTTTTATTCACCGTAGGTACACAAAGCATGCCCTGTACCCTGAGAACACAGAGCCCGGGCTGGTACGTAGGGTTTAATGAGGTCAGCTAAGTAGGGAGGTGCTAGTCTGTGAATTATTTAATTAAAAAAATAATCATTTGAATTCCTCTGGATCCTTCTATGCTGTTAAAAAAGGCAGCCAAATTGGTTTATATAAATGCTTGAACCTCTGAAAATCTGACATTGTGAATACGAATTGATATAAAACTGCATTTAAATAACAGTATGGATTAGCACAGTGACAGTAGTTAGCGGGGTCACCTAACAGCAAGAAAGTACTGGGCTTGAGTTTGTCAAGATCCTTTTTGTGTGGGTAATTATCCTCCTTGTGTTACAGTGGGTTCCTTCTGTGTGGATGCAGGTTAGGGGAATAGGTGGCTCTAAAATGGGCCATAGGTGTGAGTGAGTGTGAATGAGTGTATGTGTCGACTCAGTGACAGAGTAGACATCTGACCAATGTGTATCCCGCCTCTCGCCAAATGTCTGGGATGCAGATATGATAGAATAACTGGAACATGTCTGAAAAAAATGTGTTTTTGAAGAACTTTTCCAAAAACATTTAATTTTTCACTCTTGGTTGGCAACATAGCAACCAATGAGCTATTTGTTACTGTCTGATGTAAACAAATGTAAATACCTCTTTCCATCTTTTAAGAGAGCAAGTTCAACAAGTATATTTTGTATTCCAAAGTCAACAAAAAGTTTCATCGTGAGTAATTATTGCTGGAAAAGTCTAATGCATTTTAAGAGAGCAAGTTCAGCAAGTATATTTTGTATTCCAAAGTCAACAAAAAGTTTCATCGTCAGTAATTATTGTTGGAAATTTCTAATGCATTTTGCAGCTTTTCACACTTTTTACCAGAAACACAGTCCAAAAAGCAAATTTGTCATCAGATTCACTCATCTGTGTATTGTATCTCTAAAGCGAAGAAGGTGAGCATCGTTTTTTCAGTTGTAGGAAACAAGGACGGGACAGAAAGATCTGTGTGACACCAAAATTACAGCCTGTTCCTGAATGGAAAGGCCGGATTCAAAGCCACAATATTTTGTCACTGTGAATGAGTGTAGTGGGGGGGGAGAAAAAAGTGAAATAGGAGAAAAATAAAGCAGTGATTTATATGCACCATTTAAACTGACAGTATAAATTTACTCATCCATCTGAGCCCATCCGAGCTTCATAAGCAGACAGAGAATCCAGCAGCCATTTGTTTCTGGTTTTCCCATCAATATCTTGGTAAGAAATGACAACACGGAGTTTGTCAGACAATTTATGAAGATTTATGAAATCAGAATAACTATGTGTGTACTTTGTGTCAGGACATCAGAGTCTTTTCCTTCTGCTTATGGTCCTACATGTTGCCCAACAGTGGCATCTAGTGGTGTTATGTGTAAGTTGCAGGGTAAATGAGCTTGACCTGGGTGAACGTGTGTGTGTGTGTGTGTGTGTGTGTGTAGGTACCTGTACAAACTGCGGGACCTTCACCTGGAGAGTGAGAACTACACGGAGGCAGCGTACACATTACTGCTGCACTCACGTCTGCTGAAGGTACAGGAGCACACACACACACACACACACACAGTGCCGAGCGTGTGTAAATGACCTGGTGTTTGCGTGCGCCCGCTTGTCTGCCACATGCGAGGATGTTTCTTAATAGCTGCTGAGTGATTGCTATGGCGCTGCCTCCACTTTGTCAAGCTTCAAGGTTAGTTCGTGGCGGGACGTCGGCCGCTCAGCCGGGAACGATGTGATTGAGAGTGTTTGACCTCTTTTAGCTCTTCATTTGTTTTTATGGATACTTGAAGGTGCACATTGAGGGACAGTAATGACCTTTAACCCTTATTATTAGCTTTTTACGCCATAGGGTGCTGTCATCTGTGACTTCGTCCTTTCTGTTCACTGACATTACTGCAGGAATTAGGAAACACTTTTAATCACTTTTGTTTGTGCATCTTCACATAGTTTGTGATGGTACTGAAGCGCAACATCATACTGTTATATGTCACTGATTTTATTCTCTATTAAAGAAGAATGCTGTTAATTAACAACAAATAAAAATAACAACAACAACAGCACCAGTGTCTCTCCAGAAAATCTAATATATCATGACTTAACATCAGTATTGCAACAGAAATCAAGTGTTATTTTATTTTATTTGTTAAGGTCAGAGATTAAGTGATGCCTTGCTGCATCCACCACACTACAAATCCCTTTTGGATCCTGGATGCCAACCACTAAAGCAGGCAGCCAGTCCATCCCCACCTCTCAAAAATTCTTCTAGAAAGTTTGGTGAATGTAGGTGTCCCGTTCACCTTCTCCAGTTGCTGGGCTTTCCCTCATGATACAAGTGATATTCTTCATCTTAGTCTCCTAGTAACTATTCATTTGACACATAGTCATTTCAGTCGTACCCAAGGATCCTCTAAAGAGACCCTGTACCAAAGGCATCTAGTCATTGCCTTTAGTCACCAGTTTGCCTTCAAATATTATAACTATGCAGTAAAACATGATGCACCAGGACACTCAAGCGGTTCTTCATTCCCCTGAAAATATATTAACCTCTCCAAACACCTCTGCCCAGTGACCTCATCACTCCACAAACTCTTTCCAGGTATCTCTCAGTCTCAAATGCAAGGATCCAGAGACATGAATGTCACTGCTGGATAAGTGAATATCTCAACACTTTCACCTCCAGCGGTGTTCAAAGACATTCCAGAAAGACCCAAGAATGTGCAGGTTTTCTTTGCAACAACTGACTCCACCAGGTGATTTCCCTGATTAACATCACTTTGAGCAGATGGCCTGAGTTCAAAAGTGAAACCACCTGGTTGAGTGATGGGAAGGTGGTGGTCTACGAGGACGTGATGATGTAGTCGGTAAGCATTGAGCTTCAGACCAGAGGATCCTCAGTTCAAAACCCAGCCAGACCGGAAAATCGCTAAGGGTCCTTGGGGAAGGTCCTTAATCCCCTAGTTGCTCGCGGTGTGTAGTGTGCGTCTCGCATGGCAGCACCCTGACATCGGTGTATGAATGTGAGGCATAATTGTAAAGCACTTTGAGCTTCTGTTGCAGATGATAAAGTGCTACATAAATGCATTTATCATCAGAGTCAGTGAATGCAAAGAAAATCTGCACCGTCTTGGCCCTTTCTGGAATGTCCTTGGACACCACTGAGCGACACTGGATCTTAGTCTTGATCCAAGTCAATCACAAACCAAGACACTCTGAGTCCTTAATCAACTTCTCAAGTGCTGCACTCAGGACATCCATTGATTGCCTAGTTGTTTTTTAGTACTTCGTTAAAGAATTTAATCAGTTATCAAGTTACAAGCCTCATTAACAAAAATAAATAAAGATTTTGTTGTGGGTGTATTGGCCATGACATGGCAAAGGCAGTTGCAGAGTCATTTGTTATAAATTGTCACAGACATCCTAAAAGAAAAGCTATTTAAATGGTGAAAAGTGCTCGTACATTTAATTTACAATGCTTTTTTTTTAATGATAAAATCATATCATTTTAAGAAACACATGAACATATTCTTATGTTTTTTTTATATTTTGAAACTTTTGCACATTCTTGTTTGTGAACAGCAATGAAATAGACTTTCTGTCTGCAAATGTTCTTAAATCCTATATCATTACCTTTGGATGCACTGACAAAAGTTTGCCGCAAAACTGACAGATGTTATGGGCTTTATTATAAAAATGAAAGATTCTTTAATCCAATATATATAGCAGATATGCTTTTTACTCACAAAATGTGCAAAGCTCCAGTGACGGAATGTGCTGCATGCTGATATTTTGTTTTCATCTCCTGTGGCAATCCTGTCAAATTAATTGAAAGAGCCAGCTGCAACATGCAGCATGCATTAATCCTCTATCTCCTCTATCCTGAACAGATATCAACACCACTTAAAGAAAATGACAGGATCTTTTTTCTTGGAATTTTAATGAACTGAACATAACGCATGTATACACTGGGCTGATTTGTGTAGCAAATGAACATTTCATTGATTGTCGTTTGCCTCCAGCTTCTGCACACACACTGTTTAGGCTTAATATTAAATTACTGCAGCAGAGGATGCATGTACTTAGTTTTAGGTTGTTCTCTTCATCTCAAAGTAATGAATATTGTTACAATAAAAACTGGTCTACTGCAGCTATTTTTATCTTGCCAAAAGTGAAGTTTTTGCAAGATATGTAGGATGTATTTTAGTTTTTTTTTTGTTTGTTTTTTTTTTTTTTTGTAATCATATTTTTCACTTTTAACTCACTCTGGAGCACACAGTTTACATTGCAGACTCTTGCAACTTCACATATAGCAGCGCTAGGAAGATACCTTTCAGCACACAAAAAGGTCAAAGGTCAAGGTCACACGAGGGTCAAACACTAAATTCAACAAAATAACTTTCTTGGTCACAATGTTTTAAAATTTGCCTCTAAATTTGGCATGAAGATAATGAACGGCCTTCCCCATAAACCATTACCTGGGATAAGCAATCAACCTTGACCTGCAGGGTTTACCTTGAGGTCAAAGGTGACCTAAATTTGGTCAAATTCCATTTTTGAGTAAAACATATGTCATATACCAAAATAAAGGGCTTGATGAGAGGATCCAAAATATATAAACAGTTTTAAGTTATGTCATTTGGTGTCATCATGATGAAAAAACAAGCAAAATTTAGATGTTTTTAAAGGTGTGAATAAATGTGCAAATCATCATTGCAAACTCTTGTGAGTGCACATATAGCAGACCTTTGGAGATATCTTTCAGTACACAAAAGGTTCAAGGTCAAAAGCCAAAGTCATAGAAAGGTCACAGAAAGGTCAAACACTAAAATCACAAAAAAAAAAAAAAAAAATGCAGCTCATAATTTGTGCTTTTTTGCCTCCAAATTTGGCATGAATATAGTGAATGGCCTTGGCCGTCAGTCCCTGTTCATGGTGGTTGTTCCTTGTGTTCATCTCTCTTGTTCACCTTTTAGGAAGCTACCCGTCACCCTCAGGGTGACAGTTTTCATTGTTTCTGTTTTCGGTGCCCAATTGTGTTTATGGTCTAACCCTTGTGTAGTATTCCTCACATCTTCATGTTTTTAATCCTGTCTGCAGTGGTCTGATGACATGTGCAGTCCCCAGTTTGAGTTCCACGGCTCTCAAACACAGCGGCAGCTTAAGGAAACGCTCTACGACACCATCATCAACTACTTTGACAAGGGCAAGGTCAGCATGATTTTAGATTTTCTCAGGAATACTGTGACAGTTAATAAACAACACATAATTAACCTGTCACTCCTGAGATAGATGTTCACACACAGTGATAGCAGAGCGGCGGTATTGTTTTCAGTCCTGTGTGTCTGAACCATCATTTTTTGTCATAGTCACAAATATGGATTTGTGCTGAGTGACACATATTTCAGAGAAAACCTGCACCACAGCATGTTAAAAAAAACTGTAATATAACCAGGTCACTTCATGTCTTTCTCACATTCTATTTTGAATCCTAGCTCCTAAACACAGATGCTCTTGTTGTTTGGCAGGCACACTACCAGTGCACAACAGTATAGATAAGAAAGATGTGATACCTGAACAATATTGTGTGTTGGTAACAAAGTTTGTCATTGTTATCACTCAGTATGAAGGCGGATATACTGGCAGTGCATTTGCCTCCCAACAACAAAGTTCTTGTCTCCACGCCACCTCTGAAAGTGTCTGCCACACTGTACAAATCCATAGATCAATCATTCTCAGCTATGACACAAAAACATGGAACATTTTGTTGATCATGAGTGTTGGTGATATTTAGAATGGCTTTTTCAAGGTAATAGCCAAAGTGGTTATTATTGAGCACTGATATGAAGTCATATCACATGACCGTGGACCTTGGCTGACGTAAAAAAAATCTAACGCATGAGTGTTTAACTCAAACGTGGAGCCAACATGGATTAACACAGCTGAAGAGTTGTGTCTTAATCAAGGATAAAGCATTTTGGTTTTGGAGAGAACTGATCAAATGTCAAGGCCACACATAGCCATATATTAGGGTATTACTGAGTCACAAAGAATTAACTTGCAAGGTGCAGGTGTTACGCTCTCCAAGGGCCTATTCTTGCTGACATTAAGTAATGGTTTAAACTGTTGCAAATGGACTGTATCAAAGACACATTATTTTCTTGATCCACTTTTTCATAGAACATGCTCGCAGGTGAGTGCCTGGTGGCTGGTTCTACCATCATGGGACTCAGTCGGGCTCTTCCTGAAGAAACAGCATGGTGTTATCTCCATGTGGGCTCATCACCTGCAGGGAGTCTGTAGAGCATCTGGTGGCAGTGGAGAGGGGCAAATGACCACATGGACTGACACTCAGTCAGTCACTTAACTCATGGAATCTGGAACGTTACCTCTCCGGTGGGGAAGGAGCCTGAGCTTGTGTGGACGGTCGAGTGATACCAACTAGAAACAGTGGAGCTCACCTCCACACATAGCACAGGGTCTGGAACCATATGCCTGGAGAGGGGCTGGACTCTCCCAGTTTCCAGAGTTGTCCAGGATGACAGGTGCCAGACGGGTGTGGTGATACTCATAAGTCCCCGGCTAACTGCCATTTTTGGAGTTTTCCACAGTGAATGAGAGGACTGCCTCTGTGACTTCGTGTTGCAAAGAGAAATCTGACTGTTGTTTGTGCATATGCACCAAACAGCAGTTCAGAGTATCCAGCCTTCTTGGAGACTGAGTGGGAGCCTGGAAAAGGTTTCTGCTGGAGACTTTTTATTTCTACTGGGAACTTCAACAATGGGGAAACCTGGAGAGGAGTGACTGGGAGCAATGGCCCCCCTGATCAGAATCCAAGTGCTGTTTTGGGAATGCTTTGGGATCCCTGGGAAGAGTTACATGACTTGGCCGAGTATAGGGAAGTGTGTGATAAGCTGTTTGCTTAGCTGTCACCGCAACCCGGACCAGGATAAGCCATTGAAAATGAATTAATGAATGACATATATATATATATATATATATATATATATATATATATATATATATATATATACACACACACACACATAAATACATGCATACACATAATTTTTTTTCTCCCCCTGTCAGCATACAGTAGTGTTCAGAATAATAGTAGTGCTATGTGACTAAAAAGATTAATCCAGGTTTTGAGTATATTTCTTATTGTTACATGGGAAACAAGGTACCAGTAGATTCAGTAGATTCTCACAAATCCAACAAGACCAAGCACTCATGATATGCACACTCTTAAGGCTATGAAATTGGGCTGTTAGTAAAAAAAAGTAGAAAAGGGGGTGTTCACAATAATAGTAGTGTGGCTTTCAGTCAGTGAGTTCGACAATTTTGTGGAACAAACAGGTGTGAATCAGGTGTCCCCTATGTAAGGATGAAGCCAGCACCTGTTGAACATGCTTTTCGCTTTGAAAGCCTGAGGAAAATGGAACGTTCAAGACATTGTTCAGAAGAACAGCGTAGTTTGATTAAAAAGTTGATTGGAGAGGGGAAAACTTATACGCAGGTGCTAAAAATTATAGGCTGTTCATCTACAATGATCTCCAATGCTTTAAAGTGGACAAAAAAACAGAGACGCGTGGAAGAAATACCTCGCAGATGTGAAGAAATCATGAAAAACTGTGGTTATACAACTAAATACTAGTTTAGTGATTCACAGGATTGCTGAAAAAGCAGCTTGAACATAATATTTTTGACTTTGTAGCATTAACTGCAGATGCTACTATTGTGTGCTCCTATTAGTGTGCATATCATGAATGCTTGGTCTTGTTGGATTTGTGAGAATCTACTGAATCTACTGGTACCTTGTTTCCCATGTAACAATAAGAAATATACTCAAAACCTGGATTAATCTTTTTAGTCACATAGCACTACTATTATTCTGAACACTACTGTATATAGTAATGGTAAATACCACACTGGCAGAACTATTTATGTATATTAGTACACATACGAGGTCTATTAGAAAAGAAACCGACAGTTTTATTTTTTTTAAAAACTATATGGATTTGAATCACATGATTACATCAGCCAAGCTTGAACCCTCGTCCGCATGCGTGAGTTTTTTCATGCCTGTCGGTGACGTCATTCGCCTGTGAGCACGCCTTGTGGAAGGAGTGGTCCAGCCCCCTCGTCGGATTTTCATTGTCTGAGAAGTTGCTGAGAGACTGGCACTGTGCTGTGGCGGGCGTGCCGCACCGGCTGCGAGCCGACGCGCCAATCCATCCGCACGTCTTTCATTAAAAAAATCTCCTTTAACAGTGGAATGTCCGGATAAACTGCTGATTCCGACCTCTTCTGAAAGTTCTTTGTTCTCTCACGACGTCCTGGGTCAACAGACGCTTAAATGTGGAGGTTTTCAGCTTGAAACAGGATGACGACGTCGTCTCGGAGCGCTGCGCGACGTCCCGCTCCGTGGGAAGTCCTTACAGCAATAGAAACAATCCAAAATCTCTCATCAGCCGTTAAAATTTTCACAGAAAACCAGCTGAATTTCTCGAATGGTGTCCACTCGGATGTGCCTCTCAGTTTTTGAAAAAGTTTTGATCAAGCACAGCGCCAGTCTCTCAGCAACTTCTCAGACAAAGGAATTCCGACGAGGGGGCTGGACCACTCCTTCCACAAGGCGTGCTCACAGGCGAATGACGTCACCGACAGGCGTGAAAAAACTCTCGCATGCCCACGAGGGTTCAAGCTTGGCTGATGTAATCACATGTGATTCAAATCCATATGGTTTTTAAAAAAAATAATAAGGTCGGATACTTTTCTAACAGACCTCGTATATGCAATTTATTTTTGCAAGACAGAAGGTATGTAGTGCGTGAATGAACATGGTGTGTGTGTGTGTGTGTGTGTGTGTGTGTGTGTGACCCCCATCCGCCCTTCCCGATCAGCCTACACCATCGTACTCAAAACCAACCGACAAGTTCTATAAAGAAGGGCCAACCACCAAAACAACACGAAGACAGACAATAACAAAAAACAAGTGATGAATTTACAACTTACCAGGACAAACAACCACACATGAACAAACAGTGACAGCAACAATCTGTTGCCTAATTAGTGAGCATCCATACCCTAATCTAGGACACCAGAGTCTTGATCCCCTTGAGAGCACCCAAAACCAAATTGTGGTGACGGCCACAAACACACAACCATCCACACCCAGATACCCAGAGACCCAGATCACAGCTAAATTTCCGATCACTACTGTGGCTGGTGTGTTGGGCAAGACAAAAGTACAGAACGTTACCATATGACGTGGACCACTCTGGCACGTCAGAAGCCATACGGCCGGGCGCACACGACGACGGAAATGGGCCCAGGACACAGGAGGGGCCAGGAAGGGCAGTCACCAGAGCCACTGGGGCAGCACAACGAACCACCAGAGGAACAGCCTGGCAGTGCCGGAATGCCTAGGGTGCTGGCATGGGCCCACAAAAAAGGGGCCCCAGAACCACACCACACGGGCCAAGTCCCCCGAAGGGAGGAGCCATTGCAATCGAACCCAAAGCGCAGGCAGGGACCACCAAGACAAATGGGGGCGGGGTCCGGCCCTCAGACAAGAGGTGGGACCCAATGCCCCCAGGCCCAGGGAGGCCCCCCAACACCCAAGACTCCCCCAGCACAGCCAGTAGGACCTGAAAGTTCCTTTCAAAAGCAGGTAAAATGCATTAGGCAGAAGTGTTGACTAGTGGGTAATCGAGAGCCTAAAAACTTTATTTTGAAGGTAATACATAGCTATACATTTTGTGGCTTATCAAAAACAGACAGTGCTGTGATTATACACACACTCATAAATTCTGCAGTGTGTCTGGCTCACATTCATTTTGCATTCTCGCCGTGCACTTTATGCTCTCTGAAGCAGTGCTAGAGATGCTCCCCAGAGACCACAAACCAGTGATTTTTTATTTTTCCCCAAGCTCACTCCCAACCCTGACAGCTGTACTTATTAGCAGATGGTGAAATGAAGTAAACTCTTCTTGTGTTTGGGTGTGTGTTTTAGATGTGGGAGGAGGCCATCACTTTGTGTAAGGAACTCACGGAACAGTATGAAAACGAGATTTTTGACTATGAATTGCTCAGCAAGAGACTGGTAAGATCTGGAGGGGGAAAAAAATCTAACTTCCATGTGTTTGGCACAAGAAATAATGATTATGATTATGATGTGCTTTGAGAGCAACATTTATCTCACTTTCAGAGCAGATGTTTAATGAAGCTTTGCTATATTTAATACCTGTTAGATCTTGGCCGCAGTATTAAAGATCAGTCTTTATTTGTTAAAATCCTGTAACATCTTTAACCATCAGTTCATGTTGATTCAATAGTTCATAGTTTTGATTCTGAAGCTGTCTGATTTTGGCTTCCACGTGTTACCAGGCATCAGTTGTTTTCCTCATGCTTTTTGCTTTGCACGGGATTAGCGCTCGCTTTAACACTGCAGAAGATGTGATTCCTTCCATAGTACTAATCACAGATGTGGTTTGATACCACCCTCTCCTCAGCGCAATTGCTGCTTCATCCCCATCTTGCTTCTTCTTCCCCAGACAGAATTACACTTTTCTCAACAAAGAAAATAAATAAGCCTCTCTCTTGTCATGATCTGCCCCATGTCTGGGTTTTCATCTTGGTTTTGTCTGTGTCCATGTCCCCAGTCTTGATGCCCTGTCTTTGATTTCATTTTAGGACTACTTTAGTCACTGGTTTCATTTTGCATTTCTACCACTGTAGTCATTGCTTGTAATTTCTGTTTTCCACATCTTAGTTGTGTTCTAGTTTCAGCCCCGGCCTTTAATTCTCTTGTTGATCACTATTAAATTCTCACCTTTGTTTTCCTGGTTTTGTTTCTATGCTTCTTCCATGTGTAGATTTTTTTGCATTATGTTTGGGTCTCACCTTCCACTTTATTTATATCTGCTTAGTGTTTACTTTACTGCGCTCTCTTGCACTTGTTCGCTTCATCTTTGTCTCTTTCTTCCATGCCTCTGTTTCTGTCTGCTTAGTGTTTGTTTTACTGCACTCTTTTGCTCCTGCTAAGCTTCGTCTCCTCCCTGAACTTTCTCACACACCTGTTTTCACTTTCCTTAATCACACCATGTTATTTAAGGCTTGCAAGTTTTTCTGTTTGTTGCCAGTTCGTTTGATCTCATCTGCGTTCCAGCCTTGTTTTGCTCCTGACCTTTTGCTCAACCATGTAAGACCTTGCTTTGTGTTAGACCCTGTTTTTTGCCTCAGCCCTTGTACTTAGTGATGGGTCGATGAGGCGTCATGAAGCGTTTCAACACATTGCCAAACTGTATTGATACAACTGTGTCGATACTGTGTCACTGAATATTGACACCTGCTGGACCAAAAAAATCCCTCCAGGCACCCGAGTTGACAGACTCAGCTGACACTGATTTCATGGCCTAGTATATACAATAATATAATCTAAGTCATTGTATGTCATTTTGTATCATTTCATATCTTCAGTTTAATTTAAAATCTTTAATAATAAATAATGTTAACATGCATCATAACGTGAAAATCTAAGTGAACATGTTGTGAATGAGGATGCTTGTGGACTGGGATTTTATTTTGTTTATAAATTTTTATTCAAAAATAGAAGTTGTTCCAAAGTCTTGAATTTGAGTCTGTTACGCTTGTTTGATGCAACTTCTCCAGCTTCAGAAAACACCCACTCACAGGGCACAGATGAGGCTGGAGTGCAGAGAAACTGTAATGACAGCTGGAAGAGGTTTGGATATACTGTCTTGTGGTTGTCCCAGTATCTCAGAGGATCCTGGGACCTGGCAATATTGGCCTCTGCCAGGTACCGCTGCACCTTCTGGATGGCATCAGCTGTGGCACTTTTGGTCTGCCTACCCCCTTCGATGTCGAGATGTTGCCAAAGGTCATCTAAAAACAACAATGTGGCATTTCAGTACATGATTTCCAAACAACAACAAACAAATAATGCTGAATATGAGGGCTGAAGGACCTGAACCACTTCCCTGAACCCTTCACTCTCCACAGTGCTGAGGGGCTGGCAGTCCTTCAGGATGAAACTCAGCAGAGCCTCATCCAGCATCTGCTTCCTGGAAGCTTGATGGTTAAAAATGAGGTTCACAATATATTAATAGGAATTAATTATCAATAAATTAACTGTAAGTTGTAGGATGGCTGTATCCCTGAGTTTATCCTGGGTGTATCTGGAACTTGAAAGTCTCCACAGAATCTGACTGTTTTATTGACGCAGGGAGACCATTCTATAGAACAGGAACGCTATAGGAGAAAGCTCTGACTTCTTATTCACCCTAGGGACACAAAGTAGTCCTGCACCCTGAGAACGTAAAGCCCAGGCCGGTACATAAGGTTTAATTAGGTCAGCTAGGTAGGGAGGTGCCAGTCCATGAATAATTTTATAGGTTAGTAGCAGAACCTTAAAATCTGATCTCACTGGGACAGGAAGCCAGTGAAGGGATGCCAAAATGGGTGTAATGTGGTTGTACTTTCTGCTTCGTGTCAAAAGTCTGGCTGCAGCATTTTGAACCAGTTGGAGAGCCCTAATGCTAGACTGCGGTAAACCAGAAAATAGAACATTGCAGTAGTCCAATCTATTAGAGATAAACGCATGGATCAGGGTCTCAGCATCAGCATTCTAATGTGGAGGCCAAAGGACAATGAAGGATCAAAAATTACCCCAAGGTTCCTCACTTTGTCAGTGTGATATATCACACACGAGCCTAGGCTGAGCGTTAACTGGTCAAATTGATGCCGATGTCTCACTGGACCAAGAACCATCATTTCAGTCTTATCAGAGTTTAAAAGTAGGAAGTTTCTACACATCCAACTTCTCACTGCTGCAAGGCAATCTTCTAAGGATTTTATGTGAATGAGATTACCAGCAGTTATCGGCATGTATAACTATCATCTGCATTGCAGTGAAAGATATAAAGGGAGAAAAGCAGGGGGCCTAAGACAGACCCCTGTGGAACCCCAAATTTCATGTCACTAAGGTTAGAGGTAGTGTTACTGTACAAAACACAGTGAGAATGACTGGTCAAGCATGATGTCAGCCATGCAAGGGCACTCCAGTAATTCCAAAATGCTTTTCCAGCCTATCAAGTAGAATATGGTGACCCACTGTATGAAATGCAGCACTGAGATCTAACAGCAACAGAACCGTAGTGGTGTCCAAGTCCATTGTAAGCAGAAGATCATTCACCACTTTAGTGAGAGCCATCTCTGTGGAATGATATTTTCTAAAAGCAGACTGCAGTGGCTCAAAGAGATTATTCTCAGTAAGATAGTCTATGAGCTGCTGTGACACCACTTTTTCCAGACTTTTAGAGCAAAATGATAGATTTGATATCAGCTGATAGTTTTTCAATACACTAGGGTCAAGATTAGGTTTCTTAAGTATTGGTTTAATCACTGCAGACGTTTGCTGAATTCGATGATACACCGCAAAAGATCCGAGATTCTTTTGGCAGATGCATCCCGTTGACAGATACACTTCCTTATAAACACAGTTTGGCCACTTTGGCGCTTCAGTGTCAGTTCGAAACAGTTCCTGTATCAGTCACGTGACTTTTGCAAAGCGATACACGCACAGACACGGGGTTTTGCTCTATGAGCTCGACACATGCACAGATGCATCGGTGTTGCTGGACCCATCACTACTTGTACTTGGACTCACTGTGCTTTTTGAACCGTGCTTGTTTTTTGACTCTAGCTCTGCCTCAGTCTTGACAACATTACTACTCTGTGCCACTGAACCCAGCTTGCTTTGACCATGCCTCAGCCTTACGTCTACCTATTACCTCCGCCACCTTGACTGATTACCCGTGTACTGAATTTGTGCCAGTTTTTCCAGATAAAGCCTTTTATTACTCCACCTCCAGTTTCTGTGAGTCTACATTCTGTGTCCTGCATTTTGTTCGTTGCTCGCCATGAATCTCGACATCTCTCTCTTTCTTTGTGAGCTCATCTGTGGTTTTCTCAGCTAATTCTGAATATGTGGCTAGATAAATGACACAATGCCCTTGGCTAATGCACCTGTTCACTTCCTAGGTTTTCTCTGAGGACCACTTTGATGTTGAAGCTAAAAGAAAAGCATTTGCTGTGGAGAAGTGAAACTACCCTCTGCCTCTATTTTCTCTTCTCTGCAGGAGATACAGGCCAAGTTCTATGAGAGCATCATGAAGATTTTAAGGCCTAAGCCGGACTACTTTGCAGTGGGCTTCTACGGACATGGCTACCCTCCATTCCTCAGGGTTTGTGATAATATCACTATTTAATGTCACTGGAGACCAGATCAGTACTAAGGTTTTACTTCTCACACTGGAAGCACACAGACTGTCACAATAGAAATTTTGCCAACAAGACCTTTTTATAAATGGGTCAACATATATTGTTGGTTTTTTTTTTTTTGCTACTATCAGCACTGAAACTACCTTTTAAATTCATCCATTCATTCCACTACTGCTATGAGGTTCATCTATCCATTTTCTAAGCCCTCTTACTTCATTTAAGGGTCACAGGGGAGCCGAGTCCTATCGCAGTGGCATTTGTGCGAAAGGTGGGGTACACCCTGGACAGACCACCAGTCTGTCACAGGGCAGACACCTATAGACAGACAAATACATTTACACTCTCTTTCACACCTATTGACCATCTTAGAGTGACCAATTCACTAAACCTGCATGTCTTTGGTTGGTTGAGGAAGCCGGACCATTCAGATGGAACCATTATCTTTTGCAGCAGTACATACTTTAAGGCCCCTTCACACATAGTGTGACGTTTCCTTGAATACGGCGAAACAGTTCAAATTAGAGCACATCGCGCTGCTGATGTGGATTAAATAAAAACCAGCTGGTACCTGTGGAACCACATCTCTGATGTGGATTAAATAAAAAATAACAACCAGCTGGTACCTGTGGAACTACACTGTGCCTCTTATGTGGAATAAAAAAAAACAAACAAACTAAAAACATACCACCCACAGGATTCGTACCTGCACTTTAGTGATTACCAGCCTGAAACTTTACCACTGAGCTACCATCAGTGGCCTGTAAAAGCAGTGCGGGGAAAATGCCTGAAATCAACAGAGATAGAAGTATTTAAAAAAAATAAAACCATACACCATAAAAAAACACAGCATTTTTTATTGAATCCCTCTTATCAAGCAGGCAATACAAATATGATCCGTCTGTTCCTCTGTAGATGACCCATGGTCACAGACATACAGTCATGAAATGACATGAATGAGAAGCAGTTTGCTCTTCTCATGTCCACATCTGCTGGCACAGACAACCGGTCCATCCCCACCTCTTGAAAGTAACTGTTATCTTCCACAGACAGGTGAAACTTGGACATCCCTTTTCCCTTCACCAGCTACTGCGTCCTTAATACTTCGGCATGTGTGTGCTGGATCATGCACACAGAAACGTACCACATGCCCAAAATGTCATAGCTGATGTTGTCTTACAATACTGTAAAAATTATTACTTTCATCTAAGTAACTGTTCATTTGCCGCAAAGTGATTGCAGTTATACAAAAAGCCTCTTCAAAAGAGATCATTTACCTCCACTAACAGCTTTAGGTTATTGGTTAGCATCCATAGCTCACAATGACAGTTAGACACCACCAGGACCTTCATTGTCCTGCAAAGTTAGCACATCACAAATGAAAAATTATTCTCTCTGTCTTTGCCAGCAGCATAGTAAAACTAATGGGGCATAAAGGACCTTATGCAACATTATTGCTGTGTGGATCGGAGCACATGCCACTGTCAGTAGGACTTGACCATATAAAGGTCACAGAGTCAGTGGCTTCATTATGATGACCAGATCAGTCCAATGTGGCTATGACTGGTGCAGGTCACAACTTGGTCTGATAAATTACACTAAAGGTGTGTAGTGTTTGTCAGCTTTACTTGGACTCTTCTGTCAGAAAATGAATGAAAAGTTCCCTTGGTGCATTATAGGATATAATATTGCACAACTTGCCTGCCATACTACATTTTCCTCCTTGTTGCTCTGTACATGCTTCTGCACACGGTATGCCATATCTGGGGACCTACTGGTCACGGTCTTCATTGTAATGTCAAATTAAGTGGAAGTGAATAATTCCTTTAGGCTGTTATGGAACATTTTGTCAGAAATAAATATATACAATTCACCCACTACTCACATCTCAGGAACTATTAAAAATAGAGATTTTTTTCTTCTTCTTGTGCTCAGACCCCATGTTTGTTTTTGCTCCAATTTGACCACAAATGAATGGAACTACCAGTTTTTGACCTTTAACCACAATTCAGTTGCTTCTATTTTATTTCAGCAACCAAAGAGGACACAGAGAATAGTTTGGGCTCAAATTACTCAGATATTCAGAAGTTTCTATTTGTTTCATGCAACATATTTTCTAGAAAATGGCCAAAAACCCAGTGGGATGTTTCCTTGTAAACTCACTTTTTGTCTTCATTATGGTTACCAGTATAATTCCACTAGCAATGATTTCCATTTTAATTTTAGGTGACTCCTCTAAGGACATACCCAAACAATAATAATAATAAACCAAATATAAACAATAAGTTGAGACCATTCAACACCAGCCAAAACATTTTAAATTTTAAATTCTGCAACATTTATGGTACTACTTTGCTTGGTCTATTTCAGAACAAGGTATTTATCCACCGCGGTAAAGAGTATGAGCGCAGGGAGGACTTTCAGAACCACCTGATGAGTCAGTTTCCCAGCGCCGTGCGCCTCAACACCACCACCATGCCTGGGGACGACATCAGGAAATCCACACTTCAGTGTATCCTATAACACACAAACAGTGCACTCACACTAATGTCAGCAGTATGTGGTAGGCAGTGGTGGGCACAGATAACCAAAAAATTAACTTTGATAACAGATAATCAGATAACTGAAAAGTTATCTTTGATAAAGATAAACCACACAAAAATGTATCGGAAGTTACAGATAACCGATAACTTCCAGTGTTGTCTCTGGTACATTTGCAACTACTAACAAGTTTAATTTGAGTTTTAACACCACGATCACTTTTGAAAGCGACAAAAGACTCAAACAATGAGTCAGCATTTCTATGTTTGAGCATGCTGCCCCCTGCTGGAAGCTACATGGCTACAGCACTGAAGCACCCTGAGAGCAGTCACAAAGCCAGCTCTCTACCAATCACAATGCTCCGGTCAGGCAGAGGTTTTGAAAAATAAAGGCATCCTGACTTATGGTTTTGTGTGAATACTGATAGAATAACGCCATTAATGTCAATTGTGGAGATAATCCGATAACGAAAACATTATCTTCGATAATTATCTGTTATCGGATTATCCAAAGTGTGCCCACCGCTGGTGGTACGTAGTACCTGGATACTTTTAAGCTCATGCACTTATTTAGGAGTATTCGGCGAAAAAGAACTTTCTTCTACTTTTGTTAGTGTTGGGTAACAAAAACCCAGCTGCTTGAAGAGCTCTTCAGACAGAATTAAATACTGTTTTATTCCTGATTGATCTGATCCAGACATCCAGTGTTTCACGGTGCAGCCTGTTCTTGAGATCCCTCCTCGCCTCAAGAACAAACCCGTCCCTGATCAAATTATCAAGTCAGTGCTGCCTAACTCTTCACATTTTTGTAAAGTAAAAATAATGTATTTCAAATGTAAGCAAAGCCATGTGACAACTTCACATTTGACTATTTTGTAAATATTTCTTGTTCTCCTTTTTTCCCCATTGTGTGTCTTTTGTTTTTGTCTTCCTGGTGCAGCTTCTACAAGTCGAACTACGTGCAGCGGTTTCACTACTCCAGGCCAGTGAGGAAAGGACCCGTGGACCCAAACAATGAATTTGCTGTGGGTTTTTGTCTTAAAAGGAAACATAATTATCAGCATGAAATCAAAAATCCATGCTACAGGAAGGCTTACCTTATAGTCAGATTAACTACAAATGAGACCAACAATCAGTTCAATCAATCCATTTCATTTATATAGCAAAAAATCACAACAAAGCTGCTTCAAGGTGCTTCACCCAAGTAAGGTCTAACCTTACCAACCCCTAGAGCAAGCACATAGGTGACAGTGGTAAGTGAAAAACTCCCTCTGATGATTTGAGGGAGAAACCTCAAGCAGACCAGACTCAAAGGAGTGGCCCTATGCATAATGTTTGATAAAATATAAAGGACGAGAAACCAGATTTGGCATTCTTAAGATATGCTAAAATCCATACAAATGTATTTACACAGAGACTAATGTGATCACTAGAGCATATGCTGATATGCTAAGACATCCACTTACAGTTGAAGACAAAGTCAGATTGAAGTACATCGCCAGGTTCAAATATATGCGTAAATAGTTTAAGATAATGTAATTGGCTGGTAAGATTTGGGTTATAATACAGGATTAAATATTAGTTTAGTAATATTCACGTCCTTTCTTTTGTGTTCCTTCCTTCTTGAATTAGTCCATGTGGATTGAACGCACCACATTCACCACCGTCTATAAGCTCCCTGGGATCCTGCGCTGGTTTGAGGCTGCCGACATGAAACATGTAAGTTTCCAAGGGCCTTCCTTCCACTTCTTTTTAACTGTTAATATTTCTCATCTTTCAAATCCCTTCCTTAAAATATTCCAATCAGGCTACATCCATCTCATCCTACCTCTCAACATTCTTCTCTAGACCACTCTGTCTCCACTTGAGAATGCCATTGAGACAATGGAATCCACGAATGAGAAGATCCTCACAATGATTAACCAATATCAAGCTGACTGGACACTTCCCATCAACCCTCTCTCCATGCTGCTCAATGGCATTGTGGATCCAGCGGTCATGGGAGGATTTGCCAAGTATGAAAAGGTCAGAAATCAAGACTCAGTTTTAGACTTATACCCACCTACAGACCCTTACAACAGCATTATCTACTGGATTTGAGTAAATATTGTTGGAAAGGTGTAAAAACAGAATGAACAGTTTAGTGATCACCGAACCAGCATTTACTTTTGATTGCTGTAGATGGTGGTACTTAGTTTTATTATTTCAGTTAAACTTTATATGAGCATTACTTTCAGATATTCAAAAACGTTTGGGAGTATCACTGCATCAAACACTCTACAAAACTAGCCCTGGATGGCAACTATCTATCCCCATCTCTCAAAAGCAACCATCTATCCACCACAGTCAGGTGAAACATGGGTATCCCCTTGGCCTTCTCCAGTTGCTGGATACTCAACATTGAGGCACCTGTGCGATGGATCATGCATAGAGAAAGGCAACACATGTCCAAAGTTTTGTAGCTGACACTCCCTGCCAATGGAATTTTTCATCTAAGTCTCTCTGAGTAAGCCCACATTTGATGCAGAATTATTCCAGTGGTACAGAAGGATCTTTCAGAGACAGAGTGCTAAAGGCATTCAGTTATCGACCTAAGTCAACATTTAACACAGCTATACAGTAAGTCAGGAAGCATGAGTTTCCTAAAGGCTTGGACCTTCATTCTCCTGCAAAGATATCTCCTGACCTCAGAGGCCAAGGACCTAAAGACATGAATGCCACTGAGATAAATAAATTAATCCACAAGTTTAACACTTTGACAGCATGCAGATACACTTCTAATGGCTGAGTGAAGGAAGACATTGAAAGTCTTGATCCAAGACAGCCAGTATCCAGGCATTTCAACTCCTTGCACACCTTGCACACCTTCTCAATTGCTGCTATCAGGGTATCCACTGATTTCGCAAAGATCACAGCATCGTGCATGACATCAGGATAAAAATATAACCTTTCCTCACCAACAAAGGCACCTAAGCCAAATGCTTCCACAACCCTATCTCAGTCCATGTATGCACTGAACAGTACAGGAGCCGGACAGTACTATGATACAATCTAAACTCAATTTCTTCTCAAAGTTATGCTATTTAAAGACTATCTCCAAATAATAAGCACATGCATACATTTTCTGAACTAAATGAGTTATGTTTTTTCCCCAGTGGATCTTCTTTAATAACATAAAATCATCCAGCATCAAGTCCATCACCTCCTGCCATCCTCAGTATGATCAGAATATAATTCTGAGGTCCAAATGACATTAAATGCTGTGAAACTATTAGACTCTGATGTATTCATAATCTGAAATGTCATTTTGAGTCATACATTTGCATAGAGAATGAGATCAGGGTGCTTAGCAAGTGCTTCTGCAAGTGGAAAGGTCAGCTATTAATTTACAAACTGCCTGAGAGGATGAAACGTATTGGTGTCATGCTTTAAATGAGCTCTTAATATTTCCTTGGTATCAGGCATTCTTTACCGATGAGTATACACAGCAGCACCCAGAGGACAAAGAGAAGCTGCTCCGACTCAAAGACCTCATCGCATGGCAGGTATCGAATGCACATCCACAAATACTTGGTCTCAAATCTGGATCTGTGCCTCATACTTTGTTTTTAATATTGTGTTGAATGACAATAAGCCGACATTAATGCCAAACATTCAACCATTTCCAGATCCCCCTGCTGGGCGGAGGGATCTTCCTCCACGGAAAGAGAGTGACGGACGACCTGCGCCCATTCCACGACAGGATGGAGGAATGTTTCAAACAGCTAAAGAAAAAAGTGGAAAAGGAGTATGGTGTGAGAGAACTGGTAAGGATGGGAAAACAAAAGAAAAAGTGACTACAGAAAAGGCTTTGTATTGTTGAACAGTAAGGATTTTTCTGCCAAGCTGGAGTTTCAGAGCTACTTTTAACTGCAGTAATTCCCCTAAAAATGAGCAGATCACAGGCAGTTTTAAAGATCAGAGCACTCACAAAAGGCCTATGAAAACAGCTTTGATATAAAATTTAGGCGAATATTCCTCTGTGAACAGAAGGCACTTGGGTCTTTCATTTGAGGTTCTTTCAGCTTGGCTAATTTCAACAGTACCTAAATGACTGAATCATCAATGTTCTTTAGTGTCGTGTTGTAATGGCCTTGGGCCTTATGGAAAGTTCCTAAATGAACTGAATGAATTTATTTCAGATGTACTGGTACACCCTAAAAAGGTTCTGATGACTGGGAGTTTTAACTTTCATGGTAATAGGTCAGCTTTCCCCTATGTTAAGCCGTTGTTGGACGTCTTTGACTTCCATCAAGTGGTACAGGATCCCACACATAACGATGAAGACTCTCTCGAATAGATTTTGGATCAGGGTATAGACATCTCAACTGTTGTAGTACTTCTTCCACTCCCAACTTCCTTGTCAAATCTCCTTTGTCACTTTGTTGGCATGTGGATGATGAAGGTTTTGTCTCATAAACACAATGTATTGGACCTACTTTAAGATATAAGAAGGTCCTTGGGTCATTATCAGCAGTGGATCTATCTGTGGGCACTGTTAACAAAAACTTCACCTAGATGCTACGAGGTCCATTGGACTCAGTTGCTGTAAACACAGTTGCCTCTGAGGGCAGATGCTCTCACTTAATGATGAATTAAGATGACTGAAAGTACCATATTTTCCTACGTTGCATCGTTTTTCTGTATTATCAGCTACAGTGGGGAAAATGACCCCCTGTCAGTTTTGCAGGTTTTCCCACCTACAAAGAATGGAGAGGTCTGTAATTTTTATTGTAGGTACACTTCAACTGTGAGAGACAGAATGTAAAAGAAAAATCCAGAAAATCACATTGTATGATTTTTTTAAAATAATTAATTTGCATTTTATTGCATAAAATAAGTATTTGACCCCCCACCAACCAGCAAAAATTCTGGCTCTCACAGATCTGTTAATATTTCTTTAAGAAGCCCTCTTATTCCCAATTCTTTACCTGTATTAATTGCACCTGTTTGAACTTGTTACCTGTGTAAAAGACACCTTTTCACACACTCAA
This sequence comes from Thalassophryne amazonica, assembly GCF_902500255.1. Classification (NCBI taxonomy): domain Eukaryota; kingdom Metazoa; phylum Chordata; class Actinopteri; order Batrachoidiformes; family Batrachoididae; genus Thalassophryne; species Thalassophryne amazonica. The sequence goes on from NC_047113.1 coordinate 28,997,633, forward strand.
TCAATCACACTTCAACCTGTCCACCATAGCCAAGACCAAAGAACTGTCTAAGGACACCAGGGACAAAACTGTAGACCTGCACAACGCTGGGATGGACTACAGGACAACAGGCAAGCAGCTTGGTAGAAGACAACAACTGTTAGGATTAATTATTACAAATGGGAAGAAACACAAGATGACTGTCAATCTCCCTCGGTCTGGGATTCCATTCAAGATCTCACTTTGTGGGGTAAGGATGATTCTGAGAAAGCTCAGAACTACACAGGAGGACCTGGTCAATGACCTGAAGAGAGCTGGGACCACAGTCACAAAGATTACATTAGTAACACATGACGCTGTCATGGTTTAAAATCCTGCAGGGCAGCAAGGTCCCCCTGCTCAAGCCAGCACATGTTCAGGCCCGTTTGAAGTTCACCAGTGACCATCTGGAAAATCCAGAGGAGGCATGGGAGAAGGTCATGTGGTCAGATGAGAGTTTTTTGGAACCAACTCCACTTACCATGTTTAGAGGATGAGAACAACCCCAAGAAAACCATCCCAACTGTGAAGCATGGGGGTGGAAACATCATACTCTGGGGGTGCTCTTCTGCAAAGGGGACAGGACGACTGCACCGTATTGAAGGGAGGATGGATGGGGTCATGTATTGCAAGATTTTGGCAAACAACCTCCTTCCCTCAGTAAGAGCATTGAAGATGGGTCATGGCTGGGTCTTCCAGCATGACAATGACCCCAAACACACAACCAGGGCAACTAAGGAGGGGCTCCATAAGAAGCATTTCAATGTCCTGGAGTGGCCTGGCCAGTCTCCAGACCTGAACTCAATAGAAAATCTTTGGAGGGAGCTGAAACTCCAAGCCTGAAAGATTTGGAGAAGATCTGTATGGAGGACTGGACCAAAATCCCTGTTGTAGTGTGTGAAAACTTGGTCAAGAACTACAGGAAACGTCTGACCTCTGTAATGGCAGACAAATGTTTCTGTATTTTCTGTATTTCCAATTGTTAAGCTCTGTTTTTCTGGGGGGGGGGGTCAAATACTTATTTTATGCAATAAAATGCTAATTAATTATTTAAAAATCATAAAATGTGATTTACTGGATTTTTTTTTTTTTTTTTAGGTTCTGTCTCTCACAGTTGAAGTGTACCTACGATAAGAATTACAGACCTCTCCATTCTTTGTAGGTGGGAAAACCTGCAAAACTGACAGGGGGTCAAATGCTTATTTTCCCTACTGTATATCAGTGGACTTTTTATTACTCGCATTTATTCTTTCATTCTTGTAGTTTATTTTGTTTAGTACTTTGAGTCATGGGAAAGCCTTATACAACTATTTATTGCAATTATTAACTATAGGCAAGCAATCTTTCACTATATAAGCTGCATTGGAGTGGCACCTCCCACACTAATAAAAACAAAAACGGCCCAAAAAACAAAATAACATGGCTTATACTCAGGAAAATACGATAAATGTTGGGAACTTGGCCATAATTGGCATCACTCTAGGCAGAAGGCCTATTGTTATGTGTCGACGCAGATTGAGGAGCGAACCTGCGTCAGACAGGACCCAGCACTAAAAATAACCAGGAAGCGGTTCCATCAACAAAAAAACAATTTATTTTTCACCTGTGCCTAAATAAATCATACAAAAAACCCCAACCCAATGTCCTTCAAGAGGAGTGACTGCTGGCACGCTCTCCAGTGTTCACAGGGAGAGAAGTCCAATGCTCCTGGACTCACTACCATCAAACAGACACCCCCCAGGTGGACACGACAAACTGACTCTCTGTTGAAGCACAGAAGATGTGAGGCACGTTAGCAATTATAGCAATTTCTTTCACAAAACACATGCTATCAGCAACACATCAAGGTTTATACTTTTTATCTTTATGCACATGAGCAGCTTCTCACAATAAGTGGAGGATCACTTATCCTGCACGCCACAACAGTGAGAAGCAAGCCACACCATTCTCATCACAATTTCACGTATACTATGTAGCAAAACCTCAAGTTATTATCTACAATTAGTCCAACAGTTAATTACCTTTACTGTGTGCTGACAGCATGTGTCCTCACCCTTCCTTGCTTCACAGGCTTAATGTGTCAAACCCAGGTGCGGTCCTCAGCGTCTCACAAACGAACATCACAAGGTCGAGTTCCCGGCAGTTCTGCTTGATTCACACATGCCTTAAAAGCAGGACGCCATCCAATTATCCGCTACAGCTGAAAGTCTTTAGGGCTGCACGTGAGCACCAGTCCCAGGTGCCTCACATGATATTGACGAGGGTGAGGATTCTTCAGCCAGCACCTTCTTTTCCACAGACAAATCAGCTTCCATGCCACCTGAGGAGCAAAGAAAAGAAAACAACACCAAAACCTCCAGCCACACCCCCCGACACACAACACCTATTATTGTAAGTGTCACAAAAGCACAAATGAGTAAAAAACTACTGTGTTGGCTGTCAACACAGTTGATTATCCTAAATGGATAAATAACAATAAATACAATCCAAGATTCTTGTTTGATACTGTGAGGTGGTGGTGGCCAAGTGGTTAATGCACTTGCTTTCAGAAGGTTCCCAGTTGGAATCCCACCCCTACCACATTTCTCCATGTAAAGTGGAGTTGCGTCAGGAAGGGCATCCGGCATAAAACTTGTGCCAATTCAACATGCAGATCCACCTTGGATTTGCTGTGGTGACCCCGAGTACAAAAAACAAGGGAGCAGCAGCCGAAGGGAATTACTTTTAATCAGATGGTTGGCTGTTGGAGGTTTTTGTCTCCTGCCATCAGGAACTGGGTTATTAAAATGTGCATGCCTGCATTCGTACCCACGATAACTCATCAATGCTGCCAGATATCATTTTCATATGCTGTCTAGATGAAAATCTTCGAGAGGTATGCACATGAGTAGTCTGTGACCTCTGTAGTTGTTTAGACGCTTGTTACCTAGTTAAGCGCCTCTTCACACATACTGCGAATTTGGTTGATTTGTGCATAAAATGCGTATGAAGCAGGAATCGTGAGCAAAACGTATGAAATCATGGCTGCTTTGTACACCTGCTGCCACAACTATTTGTACACACCAGCAGCTGAAAGACTGTGTGTGTGTGTGTGTGTGTGTGTGTGTGTGTGTGTGTGTGTGTGTGTGTGTGTGTGTGTGTGTGTGTGTGTGTGTGTGTGTGTGTGTGTGTGCGTGTGTGTGTGTGTGCGTGCGTGCTCAAATGAGCCCATCGAACCCTCTTGCGGCAGGTGACACATATGGACATCTAATACCACACGGTTGGCACTTAGAAAATGTGTGGCCATTCATACTATTAACACCGCAACAGTCAGCAAACAATCATTGTCAAGCTGGATGTGAAATTTGTCCAAGTGTCCCACGGCTGTGAAGTTGCACATGTGGTGTGCCAGAGTGTCAGCTCCCCCCAACACGTGTGCATGTGCTTCGTGTGGTCTCTCCGCTCCCCCAGCACGTGCGTACATGTGGTTCGCGCACCCCCCACAGGTGAGGCATCTCTCATCTGATCACAGAGTGACATCTTGGTGTGTGCACTGACAGGACAGGGGGTGTGGCTGGCTACCCACAGCTGTTGAGACATCTCCGGTTCTGGACATCACAGCTGCAGCACACGTCCCGTGTCTTGACGGATATGCATGTGTGTGTGCTTGTGTGGAAATACATAAAAACCGTCAGTCCTTTTGGACACGCAGTAGGCGACGTCCCGTCACGTCCGACAGGACACGTGTGTGAGTGATGCGCCGCGGGACAAGCCAACAGTATGACAAATACGCCACTTTCAGCCACGTACCAGCAGAAATATGCCGTTTGGTCAGTTATCACAGCGCTTCAGGGCTGTGAGCGGCGCGCTGCAGGACAAGTATGACAAATACACCACTGTCAGTCACATATCAGCAGAAATGCGGTATACCAAACGCCGTTTGGTCAATTATCACAGCGCTTGTATTTTCTAAAAAAAAAAAAAAAAATTTATCTGCTTGTTGATTTGAACCATTTCACGCTCCTATTGCAAGATAGTGATTGTAGTGCAGTGGTAAAGTTTCCATCTGGTAATCAGAGCATGTGGGTTCAAATCCTGTGGATGGCTTTTTTTTAACCGCAGGGTTCTATATTGCGTACCATTTAATGTAAATTTATATCAACCTAGTGCTATTCACTAATTATACAGCTGTTTTTTAAATTTTATTTTCCTTCACATCAGCGGTGTGATGTGGCGCACCTCATTCCATGGGACGAGGTGTACCACATCACACCGCTTGTGTTCCTGCTCGAAAGACACCATCGCGTGCACGAACTGTCGCACCGGCAACATGCACACCTGCCTGTTGGTACGATGTTTCCTGGTGCGCTTATACTAGCTCTACCACTGTGAGTCACCCTGAGTTGTACGTATTCGCACTATGTGTGAAGGGGCCCTGAAAGTAGGTCATGGTCAAAACATTGTTATTGTGAAAACGTATATACATGCACTAAAGTAAGACACTTTAATTTTATGTACATGGTGTTGTACCTTTACATAGTATATGTTGAGATGGTGGAGCTCCAAAAACGTTTCACCATTAAATAAGATGTTGTTTTTCATATTTGCAGAATTATTTTCTTTTGTTAACACATATTCAACAGTCACTCTCTGTCCCTGCAGCCAGATTTGGATGAGAGGAAATCCACTCGTCCTCGCTCAATGCTGCGCTCCTTCCGTCAGTCTATCATCTCCATTTCGTCACTGCAGGGATCTGAATGTGGGACTCCAACCAAGCTCCATGCAGACCAGTAACTCAAATACATTCACCAATGTCTTTCGATTGTGTGTATTAATGTATCACGACAACACATAACTTTACTTGGCTGGACCTGGTGGCCCATTTTGCTGGATATCGGACATGTACAGTAGTGTTCAGAATAATAGTAGTGCTATGTGACTAAAAAGATTAATCCAGGTTTTGAGTATATTTCTTATTGTTACATGAGAAACAAGGTACCACTACATTCAGTAGATTCTCACAAATCCAACAAGACCAAACATTCATGATATGCACACTCTTCAGGCTATGAAATTGGGCTATTAGTAAAAAAAGTAGAAAAGGGGGTGTTCACAATAATAGTGTGGCATTCAGTCAGTGAGTTCGTCAATTTTGTGGAACAAACAGGTGTGAATCAGGTGTCCCCTATTTAAGGATGAAGCCAGCACCTGTTGAACATGCGTTTCTCTTTGAAAGCCTGAGGAAAATGGGATGTTCAAGACATTGTTCAGAAGAACAGCAGAGTTTGATTAAAAAGTTGATCGGAGAGGTGAAAACTTATACACAGGTGCAAAAAATGGACAAAAAAACAGAGACGTGTGGAAGAAAACGGAAAACAACCATCAAAATGGATAGAAGAATAACCAGAATGGCAAAGGCTCACCCATTGATCAGCTCCAGGATGATCAAAGACAGTCTGGAGTTACCTGTAATTGCTGTGACAGTTAGAAGACGCCTGTGTGAAGCTAATTTATTTGCAAGAATCCCCCGCAAAGTCCCTCTGTTAAATAAAAGACATGTGCAGAAGAGGTTACAATTTGCCAAAGAACACATCAACTGGCCTAAAGAGAAATGGAGGAATATTTTGTGGACTGATGAGAGTAAAACTGTTTTTTTTTGGGTCCAAGGGCCGCAGACCGTTTGTGAGACGACCTCCAAACTGTCAGGCTCAGACTAGGCGTGGCACAGAAGGTGGATGGATGCAAATGCAAAACTCACAGGGACAGGTGTGATTGTATAAAGGCTTGCAAAACTCACAGAGACTGGTGTGATAGTAAAAAGGCTTTATCTCAAAAAGGCAGGCAGGGATTTGGTACACAAGTAGACAGTCACAGAGGTGGCGGTACAGGCTGGCGACAGGCTAAGGCGAGGTCCAAAAACATGCACTGGTCAAAACACAAGGCAGCAGTGGTCATGGGCTGAGGCAAGAGCAAGGTCAAAGGCAGAACATGGTCAAAAACACTGCAGAGCAAAACAAAGCAAGACAAAAGTCCTGGAACGTGAACTAGAAAGCACGACAAACTGGCAGAGAGTGGAGAAAGTGAGGGGTTTAAATAACAGGTGCAGTAATTAGGAAAACAAGACACAGGTGTCAGGGAAAGTGCTGGAAGGGGCGTGGTCAGACAAGACAGAGGTGAGGCAGGAGTAGAGTGACAGGTGGGCGTGACTAAAAGAAACAGACTCAGTGACTGAAAATCAAACCCCAACCAACTGTGATAAAAACTGAAAAACTTAACGCAGAGAAGAAGACAAGACAAGAGTGCCAACATAAGACAGTGATCAACAAGAAAATAAAGATAGAGACCACACTAGAACGGGACCAACAAGTGGCAACAGTAAAACAGAAAATACAACTAATGACTACTCAGAAAATAAAGGATAAACAGAGCATAAAACCAATGACAAAAGTAATATGCACAGAAAAGAGATACTCAGAACAAAACCAAAACAAGGCTTAACAAGTGACTAAAATACAATAGCCAAATACATACAACTAGGGACTGAAATCATGATAAACAGAAAATTAAAGACACAGGATCGAAGACTGATACACACATGAGTCCAGATAATAACAAGAGCCCAGAACGGGCTGAAACATGACACAAACTCTGAATTCAAGCCACAGTTCACAGTGAAGACAGTGAAGCATGGTGGTGCAAGCATCATGATATGGGCATGTTTCTCCTACTATGGTGTTGGGCCTATATATCACATATCAGGTATCATGGATCAGTTTGGATATGTCAAAATACTTGAAGAGGTCATGTTGCCTTATGCTGAAGAGGACATGCCCTTGAAATGGGTGTTTCAACAAGACAATGACCCCAAGCACACTAGTAAACAAGCAAAATCCTGGTTCCAAACCAACAAAATTAATGCCTCGCAGATGTGAAGAAATCATGAAAAACTGTAGTTATACTCGTACAACTAAATACTAGTTTAGTGATTCACAGGATTGCGAAAAAAAAAAAACAGTTTGAACATAATAGTTTTGAGTTTGTAGCGTCAACAACAGATGCTACTATTATTGTGAACACCCCCTTTTCTACTTTTTTACTAATAGCCCAGTTTCATATTAGTTATGAGCAATTTTATATTAGTTATAAAAATCTAAATCACAATATATTTTTTGCTTCTTCATACAAAAAACAAAACTGTTTAATCCAATAAAAATTAAGTTTAAACCCAAGAATAAATAATTTACTAAATTCCAACATGCTTTCATATAAGATAACTGTCAGGCTTACAGGTACAAAGTCGCTGGACACAAGTGCAGGATTCAGATGACGGAGTAACAGGGTTTAATCAAAGTTCAGGCTGGGATCGATACACAAAAAAGCGGGCCGAGAAAACAACAGTAACCAAAGCACGAGGCAGAGACAAAGTCCAAAAACAGACAGGTCAAAAACACAGGTACGCAATACAAGGCAAAAAATACTCTGGAAAAAGTGCTCAAAAGTGCCTCAAGGCTCAACAATCAACAAGAAGGTGTGACCTAAATAGAGGAAGTGATTAGATGGAAACATAAAACAGGTTTGAAGAAGGATCTGGAATGGGAGTGGCATGCAGGAAAGAGGACAGGAAGGGAACTCCCAACACCAAGCATCAGACACCAGACAAGAAAGGTCCCTCCATCAAAACCCAACCAACCACAACAGTGACAAAATAATCCAACAGAGAAAAATAATATAACAACACACTCCCCATTGACCCAATCATGACAGTCACTAAATAACTGCTTTTGCAGCCATTTGGCTTCTAACAAATTGGAGGATAAACGGGCCCTTCTGATTTCTGAATAACAAAGTTTGATAAAAATCAACGACTAACAAATGGTGCAGTACGGAGCCCTGGAAGTGTCATCGCAAAATGTTTTGCATGTGGAGAGAATGTGTGTGTGCACATTTTATTATATTGTGCGCTCATTTTATGATATTGTGTGCATGTTTTAAGCATTGTTTGAGTAAAACAAGGGCACGATCTACTTAAACTTGGCCACAATTTGTAAAACGTCCACTCAATATTGTCTTGACACACAAATGTTGGCTATTAGTCAACAAACCCAGAGACAGTGTAATACGAAGGCTGTCAATAAAGTAAGGGTCCTTTTTATTTTTTTCAAAAACTATATGGATTTCATTCATATGTTTTTACGTCAGACATGCTTGAACCCTTGTGCGCATGCGTGAGTTTTTCCACGCCTGTCGGTGACGTCATTCGCCTGTGAGCACTCCTTGTGGGAGGAGTCGTCCAGCCCCTCGTCGGAATTCCTTTGTCTGAGAAGTTTCTGAGAGACTGGCGCGTTGTTTGATCAAAATCTTTTCTAAACCTGTGAGACACATCGAAGTGGACACGGTTCGAAAAATTAAGCTGGTTTTCAGTGAAAATTTTAACGGCTGATGAGAGATTTTGAGGTGATACTGTCGCTTTAAGGACTTCCCACGGAGCGAGACGTCGCTCAGCGCTCTCAGCCGCCGTCGTCAGCCTGTTCAAGCTGAAAACCTCCACATTTCAGGCTCTATTGATCCAGGACGTCGTGAGAGAACAGAGAAGTTTCAGAAGAAGTCGGTTTCAGCATTTTATCCGGATATTCCACTGTTAAAGGAGATTTTTTTTAATGAAAGACGTGCGGATGGGTCCGCGCGTCGGGACGCAGCCAACGCGGTGCGGCGGCACAGGAAAAACACCTCCGTGTTGATAACCATTTGTAAAATCCAGGCTGCTTTTGATGGCTTTCAGTGGAGTGAGTATATGAGAAATTGTTTAACAGGCAGGACTTGTTCCAACTTGTCCTTAAGGCTTTCAACAGAGGTGTTTTTCCTGTGGCGGAGCGTCGCGCCGGCTGCGTCCCGACGCGCGGACCTGTCCACACGTCTTTCATTAAAAAAATCTCCTTTAACAGTGGAATATCGCACCGTGGGAAGTCCTTAAAGCGACAGAATCACCTCAAAATCTCTCATCAGCCGTTAAAATTTTCACTGAAAACCAGCTTAATTTTTCTAACCGTGTCCACTTCGATGTGTCTCACAGGTTTAGATAAAATTTTGATCAAACAACGCGCCAGTCTCTCAGCAACTTCTCAGACAAAGGAATTCCGACGAGGGGCTGGACGACTCCTCCCACAAGGAGTGCTCACAGGCGAATGACGTCACCGACAGGCGTGGAAAAACTCACGCATGCGCACGAGGGTTCAAGCATGTCTGACGTAAAAACATATGAATGAAATCCATGTAGTTTTTGAAAAAAATAAAAAGGACCGTTACTTTACTGACAGCCCTCGTACATTTCCCCATTAGAAATGGATGTGGTCAGGATATATCATGGTTTGGGTGCACAAGGACATATAGAGAACTCTAGCTACCCAGCATGCCATCATCTGGAGTTTAAGCACATTAAAAAGGACACTGAGGGCGAAGCATCTCCCGTTGTGAGTATGACAATTTAGGTCATATTATGGAGTTCACTTTGAACGAAAGGAAAACGTGCGCTTGTTTTATTAATTTGAGGGCTCAATTAAAGGAAAACGTGCAAACGTTTTATTACTTTAAGAGTATGTTTTATTAATTCCAGGGCTCAATTGAAGGAAAACGTGTGCACAAATTATCATGGCCAGAAAAAAATATCACTTTAAGTGACCTCTCCCGGATTCTGTAGTGCAGTACTATGGTACAGTATTTTTATTTTACTAAGATCTTGGGTTGAGATCTGTTTTTACTTTGACATGGAGGAGGATATAAATATATAGTTATTTTTATTTGTGTAAAAAAGCCCTTTTTTCAAACTATTCATTTGATTTCATAAGTGGTCTAATTTGCCCATAAATGGCCAAAGGTTTGCATAGAAGTGTTGACATGCTGTGAAAACATAAATTCCTCATTTATCTTATCTGTTCCTGAAACTGCATTTTGTTTCTCCCACATGATTCATTTACTGAGAATAATCAGGGTGCCAATCATTGACTATTGCAACCAGCACTTAGTCATGATTCAGGTACAGATATACAACATCAAATCAAATCAAATCAATTTTATTTATATAGCGCCAAATCACAACAAAGAGTCGCTCCAAGGCGCTTTGTATTGTAAGGCAAAAGCCATACAATAATTACAGAAAAACCCCAACGATCAAAATGACCCCCTATGAGCAAGCACTTGGCGACAATGGAAAGGAAAACTCCCTTTTAACAGGAAGAAACCTCCAGCAGAACCAGGCTCAGGGAGGGGCAGTCTTCTGCTGGGACTGGTTGGGGCTGAGGGGAGAGAATCAGCAAAAAGACATGCTGTGGAAGAGAGCAGAGATCAATCACCAATGATTAAAAGCAGAGTGGTGCATACAGAGCAAAAGAGGTGAATAAAAAGAAACACTGGGTGCATCATGGGAAACCCCCCAGCAGTCTAAGTCTATAGCAGCATAACTAAGGGATGGTTCAGGGTCACCTGATCCAGCCCCAACTATAAACTTTTTCAAAAAGGAAAGTTTTAAGCTTAATCTTAAAAGTAGAGAGGGTGTCTGTCTCCCTAATCCGAATTGGGAGCTGGTTCCACAGGAGAGGAGCCTGAAAGCTGAAGGCTCTGTGCAAGGAGTGCAAGGAGTTCTCAGAACATCAGTGCAGTTGTCTGTATTGCCTCATCTGCATATCTGTATGTGAGGTCATCATGCAGGTTCTGTTCTACCACAATATAGTGTTCCATGAAACAATGTGCACACCATCAACAAATTCTGCTTTAATTTCTTCTGAGAAAAACACAAAACCAGTAGTGCTGTGTGCTCACATGTGCTTATTTATTGCATTTGCTACCTGAAACCATGCATCTGTCTTTACAAGTGCTAGACACAATAGAATAGCCCATTCATATTTTGGACTGTGTGATGAAACATAATGAGCTCATTATGTACAGCTGGCAGGAGCTTTGGGTACATGCTAGCAATCTCTTTTATGACTCTGTGGTGTTTTTAATGATTGCCAGGGCCTGGTTTGACCCCAGAGGGCAAAATTTGCAACCCACAAAGAGCATTATCACAGAGCCACTGTTTAATTATACAGTTCTGGCCAGAATTAATGGCACCCCAGAATTTTAAGTACAAAATGTTAAATACATTCAGAAATAAATGCAAATGAACTAATAAAATGTACATAGTGGAATTTGTGTCTGTTGCATTACCAGTTATACAGCTGGTGTCCTATACGGACCCTGACGCAGATGACTGAGTGAGAGTCCACAAGTCCTCCTGGATGGGACACAGTCTGACACAGGTTACTTCCCCTACCAACCAATGCTGGTACCCATTTTACAGCTGGCTGGGCTGACTCAACGCAGATCAAGTGTCTCCAGCCTTGGTCAAGGCTGGAGACCAAAGGAGACTGTGCATTTGAGATTGTGGCACCAAAACTCTTACATTCCGTAGACTCTGTTGGAACATAGGAGAAGCTCAAGACCTATGTATTTGTACAGACTTGCTTTTAACTAGTTTTATGTTATTGCTGTTTTTAGTTTCTGTATTTTTATTTCTGTGTTCCTAAATTCTTGTACAGCACTTTGTGATTTTATCTTGAAAAGTGCTATACAAATAAACTTTACTTACTTACTGGCTCTGCAACAGACTGATGTCCTGTCCAGGGTGTACCCCGCCTCACACTCCATTACTACTGGGATAGGCTTCAGCCCTCCGCGACCTTTAATTGGACTAAGTGGTTGAAGATGAGTGTGTGTGCTTACTTACTTACTCATCCAAGGACACAGACACCTAGCATGGCCAGGAATCAAACGCAGGTCTACATATTTGTGGTCCAGCTCCTTATCCCACTGAGCTACCTGTTGTACAGGAGCAGAAAAGAATTTAAAATAAAGATGCGAAATTTCAGCTACAGTTCACCAGAAAACATGTGGGAGACTCGATCCCACACAGTAAAACCAATGTAAAACTAACACTGATAGTGTTAATTTAACACTGGTGATTTTACTGTGCAGTTTTAACCACTGTTATTAAAGTCCTTGTCTGATCCACTCGACCCTGAAGCTGTGACAAATAATGCAACGGACGCAAGTTTCACAGTAAAAGTGCTTTAATTAGTAGCATGACGCAAAGCATAGATCCTGTCACAATGTATAAAAATGTTGAAAAATTATTTTCAATACGATCAGTGTTTAAAACAATTCCCTTCTCCTTTTCCTGCCATCCTTATCTCTTCCCATCATCCTGCTAGGGAACTCCAGCCTGAGTCACCAGTCTCCTGGCCTGCCACCCTGCAGCGCTCCAGCGGCAGCATGACTGCAGTGGACAATGTGGTTTTGACAGTGGGTGATGCTGAAGTCAAACTCAGGAGAAGTAAAAAGAAGAAGAAGAGAAGCAGCATGATTTTGATCACAGAGGAGAGAGAGAGGATCGACTGTAAGCGGGTGAGAACGAAAACAGCAACTACACAAACAGATTTTTAAATAATACATATATTTATTATCTGGAAATACTACTGCTGTGTTAATTTGGGATATCTATCTATAGCTGTCCAAGAAACAGGAGTTCCGCAGTGACACCAATTTGGCTGAGCCAAATGAAACAAATGTCTTGCTGAGCAGTGCAAACTCCAGATCTCTGCCCACTATCACAGGTGAAAAAACAAACATCTCAGGCAAGACATGTTCAAAGTGGTTTAGAGCTAATATTTGATTCATTCACACATATGAATGTATAACCAACTGTCATGATTGGTGTCCGTGGGGAGTGTGTTGTTACTTTATTTTGTCTCTGCTGGTTTTCTGACACTGTTATGGTTGCTTGGGGTTTTGCTGGAGGGACTTTTCTTGTCTGCTGTGTAATGCTTGGTGATGGGCGTTTCCTTCCTGTCCTCTCTCCTGCTTGCCATGCCCCTTTCCAGATCCTTCTTCACACACCTGTCTTGCATTTCCTTCTAATCACTTCCTCTATTTAAGTCACACCTTTCACCCTACCTGTTTGTGAGATTGTTGAGCCTTGAGCTACTTTTGAGCACTTTTTCACTGAGCGGTTTTTCCCTTGTTGAACCTACCTGTGTTTTTGACCTGTCTGCCTGTTTTTGACCCCATCTCTACCTCATGTTCGGATCCTGTTGTTTATCTCGGCCTGCCTACCCGTCTATCAAACCTTGCCTGAACATTTATTAAACCCTGTTTTATTGTCATCTGAATCTTGCATTTGTGTCCAGCCACGCTGTACCAGTAAGCCTGACGCCAACTAATTTACACATCTTACTCACATACCTTTATACGTTACTCGGCAGTGTTTACACATTTACAAATGATCCCACAGCAATGTTGCCATGTGTGTACATTATCTCCAATCATATAGTAGTCATTATTACCTTTATACATTACTTGTTATGTTTCGGACGCGGTTGGAGCACCGACCCAGCGTTTGAAGGACCAAGCATAAAATAAGCAGAGCACGGTTCAAAAGATAACAGAATTTAATAAACATAACAGTGAGTGATATTAAACAACTAAACAGTCCGCGGTCTGGTGAGGTGAAAACACGGCGCGCTCTCAGCAGCGCAAACGGTCCGGAGCCACAGCAGTTCGGACCCAGGGACCCCGCCGACACCCCCCAGGTGGCCGTGACAAACCGAGTCTGTGAAGAAAGAAAACATGAGGTGAGTCCAACTCCACACAGAGAGACACAACTCAAAGGTGCACGCAATCAGCAAACACTTCCTGGCTTAAATCTATACATCAGCTTCTTACCCTGCAGGCACGGAACAACTCAGTTCAAATCTCCACTGCAGCAGAAGCTGATTAGACAATTAGCATAACCTGACAGCTCACTAACACAAGGTGTGAGGGACACCAAATCCACTGTCATTACTTCATAAAAGTCATCAAAACCTAATTACCTCAGGAAGTGTGCTGAAGAGCGTGAGACCTCACCCAATCCTCCTTCACAGACTGTGGCGTCAAACCTGGAGCGGTCTCTGCGTCTGTGATGGTGAGATTGTTCTCCTGACGTCGATCTCACACGTCTGCTCACAAGGTCGAGTCTCTGGCAATCACACACTGTGCATTCAAGGTTTACATGCAGCAATCTCTGATTATGACAAAATACACCACAGCTGTGAGTCCTGATGACCTGCATGTGATAACAAGCCTCAGGTGTTCAGGGTGAGGTCCTGATGCTCAGCCACTCAGTCCTGAATGCATACCACCTGGTGGGAGAAACAGAAAACAAAAACCAAACCAGCCAAACACCCCAGCCCACAACAGTACCCCACCCTCACGGGAAGCCTCCCGGCGACCACACGGACCTGGGCCAGGAAAAACAAAGCCCCCCTCCAGGGACCATGGCTGGAATGTTGGCTGGGAACAAAAAAAAACACCTCCTGCAGCTTCAGCTCCTTGTGCTGACGATCCAGCTGGGAAAGGCCCGTCTCCAGGAGCTGTGCGTTACTGTGCTCTGATGACAGCTCCATCATCAGCTGCTCCACCTGCAACGTTAATCTCTTCATGCAGTCATTGATCATCTCAATGTTGAGCGTCTCCAGCTCTTCCCTCAGCTGGATAACGCACGCTCCCAGCCGCCTCTTCTCTGTCAACAGGGAACTCCGTGCCGAGACCATCACTCTCATCCTGGAGCCCGTCCTTTCCCATCCTGAGCCTGTCTGCAGCAGACTGCTCCGCAGCTGACACTCCAGTGCAGAGACATCCCTTGTTGACTTGAATGGTCTTGCCCTCTGTTTCATTTAGCAAACCTGTTAGTCTCCACCTTTGCGTTCATTCCTGTCGACTCTTGCTTTAGTTCACTTTGCATAAGTTTGGCCAGGAGTTCTTAAACCTGTGCACTCAGCCTTCTTCCGACTATGTGTTAAAGTCTGCTTAGTCATAAACAAAAAATAAAGACAAACACAAACAACCATACCAACCCCCCCTCCCCAGAGGACCGTTCCATCAAACCCCGGGAAGAGGAGAAAAGAAAAAACACAACCCAAACTTAAGCTTGCAAACAAAAAAAAACGCTACCCCCCCCCCCCGGACGACATGTAGGGACCAACACCCCCCAGAGGACATCCCGCCAGCTCCAGGAGTAATAACCACAGCCGAGGTCCCTCTGGGATCCAAAGTCACCCACGGGGACTCCCAGCGCCTCCCAGAGGACCGTTCCATCAAACCCCAGGAGACGCCCCCCTCATGACTAACAGACCCAGCCCCGGCCGTCTATGGCTAGATGGACCCACAGTCCTTTCCCCCCCAGAGGACACCACAGTCACACCCTGAGGGCGGAAACTGGGGGAAAAAAAACATACAAACAAAACAACAACCCCAACCCCACCCCCTCAGCGCAGTGGAAACTGGAAGTACGTCCAGTGTCACCAACCACGACTATACCCCAAAAGTCAACCGGGAGGAGTGGAACAGCGGTAATGGCATACAGCACAAGACGGCGCCACCCCTCCGACTTTTAAACCAGCCACCAGCTGTGGGTATATTCCACTGCCCCAAATCTCAGCTACGCCGATGGCATACGGCTCAAAGGCGCGCTGAAGCCGGAGGTGGAACAGGGAAGTAACAAAAAAAAACCCTAAACCCCCCCACCCGGGTGCAGAGGTTACCTGGGAAACGCCCAGCATAACCGACCTGCACAACCCCAGCAACGCCAATGGCAAACGGCACAGAGGCGCGCCAAGGCTGGAGGTTGCAAAGGGAATTAAAACCCCCCCCCCCTCCCGGGTGCAGAGGTTACCTGGGAAACGCCCAGCATAACCAAACTGCACCACTCCAGCAACGCCGACAACGTACGGCTCATACGGCTGGAGCCAGAGGAGAAGAGAGGGCACAACAAAAACAAAAAAAAAAGAAAAAACAACCCAATTACCCCCCTTCACCCCCCAGAGGACCGTCCCATCAAACCCTGGGAGGTGAAACCAAAAGAAATAAAAAAGAAAGACTAACAGACTAACATAAAGTCACCTGGGTCAAACTATGCTCCAGACAGCCTGTATTTTCACGCCACCAGACCACTGACAATGCTTAAAAACCCACAAAAACAACAAATTAACCCCTGATAAAAACACCTCATACTAAAACAAGAAACAGATAATAGACCAATAAAAAAAAACTAACATTGGCCTACATCGTCAAGTGCAAAGAATGGAAAAACATTGTGTTTTCCATCCTTTGCACCTGAACGGTAATGTGACTCTGTCACCAACAGAGGGAGCCAAAGTGCCAAATAAGAAAATCCCCGTGGTAACAGAGTAAAAACCAATTCACACTGCTGCCACAGCAGTTCGGACCCAGGGACCCCGCCGACACCCCCCCAGGTGGCCGCGACAAACCGAGTCTGTGAAGAAAGAAAACATGAGGTGAGTCCAACTCCACACAGAGAGAAGCAACTCAAAGGTGCACGCAATCAGCAAACACTTCCTGGCTTAAATCTATACATCAGCTTCTTACCCTGCAGGCACGGAACAACTCAGTTCAAATCTCCACTGCAGCAGAAGCTGATTAGACAATTAGCATAACGTGACAGCTCACTAACACAAGGTGTGAGGGACACCAAATCCACTGTCATTACTTCATAAAAGTCATCAAAACCTAATTAGCTCAGGAAGTGTGCTGAAGAGTGTGAGACCTCACCCAATCCTCCTTCACAGACTGTGGCGTCAAACCTGGAGCGGTCTCTGCGTCCGTGATGGTGAGATTGTTCTCCTGACGTCGATCTCACACGTCTGCTCACAAGGTCGAGTCTCTGGCAATCACACACTGTGCATTCAAGGTTTAAATGCAGCAATCTCTGATTATGACAAAATACACCACAGCTGTGAGTCCTGATGACCTGCACGTGATAACAAGCCTCAGGTGTTCAGGGTGAGGTCCTGATGCTCAGCCACTCAGTCCTGAATGCATACCACCTGGTGGGAGAAACAGAAAACAAAAACCAAACCAGCCAAACACCCCAGCCTACAACATTACTCCTAATTCAGCCATGCATCCTTTACACATTATACTTAAACATGTCTCAATCCTTTCATCTCTATACATTATCCTTACTCGCTTAACAAAGCTTCAGCCTTTATACATCAATGCTGTCACCTTGATCTTCCTAAATTACTTGTCAGCCATGCTATCTGTATACATTATCCCTAAACACATAACAATGATTTCACCTTTACATTATCTCCAATTACTTAAACCCCTGTCACACATAGCCGGAATTATGCAGAGTGGCGTCGGACTTATGAATTTGTGCACATCCGAAAGGAGTGGGATTTCAGTTCCAAAACATTCTGACAGCCATCTGTGGAAGTCGACACAGTTGGTCAAAATCGGCGGGCGGCCCCGAGTGTGATGCATATGTTCAAAACCCTCCAGGTGCAGTTGAGATGGGGCACCTATCCGACGGCAGTCCATGTGTTATCTGAGGACCATCTGACTGCAATTTACATATTTCAATGGCGGAAAAACAGGATCCATAATGATTTGAGCGCATACGTGGGAACCTTGAGATAAATCTGGCACAGTATGCCTGCCGGTATGACCTCCACATGCCACGTATAATAATGTAAATAAAAATGGAATACATGATTTGCAAATCCTCTTCAACCTATATTCAATTGAATACACCACAAAGACAAGATATTTAATGTTCTAACTGACAAACTTTATTGTTTTGTACAAATATTTGCTCATTTTGAAATGGATGCCTGCAACACATTTCAAAAAAGTTGGGACAGTGGTATTTTTATCACTGTGTTACATCACCTTTCCTGGTATAACGAGGCTATACCAGCACCGCAGAGAGGACGCCAGTGGACCTCAGTCTGCAGTTCATCTCCACCTGAAAGACACTAACCACACGTTTGAGGACAAGGAAGTTAAACTCTTAGCCAGAGAGAAGAAATGGTTTGAGAGAGGTGTCAAGGAAGCATTCTTTGTAAAACAGTTGAAACCCAGTCTTAACCGGGGGGCGGATCTCAGACACGCTTTGTCCCCTGTTTACAATGGGGTACTCAGGTCTAAGCAGTTTCAGTCTTTTGTTCATGGTAATGAGTCATTCACGTCATCAGGAGAGTCGTCAAGGGAGCCATCAGGGGAGGCTTCCATCCCATCATTAGGAGAGTGCACAATAGGTGCTAATTAGAGCTATTGTTTAGTCACTAGCCTATAGCAGTCAGCCTCTCGGTAGGAGGGGTCTGGTTAGGTTAAAAACTCCAGCTTTTGTTGGCTTCTGGTTTATTCTTCTCTACAAGAGTCAAGACAGAAGTCAGACTACCAGAGCAAGAATTTTAGCAGAGGAAGCTTCTGTGATTTGAAGCGAAACTTCCTCACGTCAAGCAACCCAGTCCAGTCGAAGATTCAAGCTTCTCTACTATGGAAACCACCTGGACAACTGAGAGCCTACACAGAAACATCACCTTTCCTTCTAACAACACTCAATAAGTGTTTGGGAACTGAGGACACTAATTGTTGAAGCTTTGTAGGTGGACTTGTTTCCCATTCTTGCTTGATGTGCAACTTCAGTTGTTCAACAGTCCGGAGTCTCCGTTGTCGTATTTTGTGCTTCATAATGTGCCACACATTTTCAATGGATGACAGGTCTGGACTGCAAGCAGGCCAGTCTAGTATCTGCACTCTTTTACAATGAAGCCACGCTGTTGTAACATGTGCAGAATGAGGCTTGGCATTGTCTTGCGGAAATAAGCAGGGACGTCCCTAAAAAGACATTGCTTGGATGGCAGCATGTGTTGCTCCAAAACCTGAATGTACCTTTCAGCATTGATGGAGCCATCACAGATTTGTATGTTGCCCATGCCATGGGCAATAACACACCCCCATACCATCACAGATGCTGGCTTTTGAACTTTGCGCTGGTAACAATCTGGGGATGGTCTTTTTCGTCTTTTGTCCGGAGGACACGATGTCCATGATTTCCAAAAACAATTTGAAATGTGGACTCATCAGACCATAGCACACTTTTCCACTTTGCATCTGTCCAATTCAAATGAGTTCAGGCCCCAGAGAAGGCGCCAACGTTTCTGGATGTTGTTGATGTATGGCTTTCGCTTTGCACGGTAGAATTTTAACTTGCACTTGTAGCGACGCACTGACAATGGTTTTCTGAAGAGTTCCTGAGCTTTATAGATTGTTTAATTACTTAGCAATGCTGCCATCTTTGCACATATCTTGAATTATTTAGCAAATTCAGCCATCTGTATACATTATCTCTAATTACTTAGTGATGTTTCCAGCTTTATACATTACCTCTGATTACTAATCAGTGCTGTCATCTTTGTGCATTATCTCAAATTGCATAGCAATGCTGCCAGGTTTCTACACAATAAATTCTGCCACCAGTGCCACTATTGTTGCAATGGAAGCAGGGGAACAGTTAACAAACAGAACTCTACAGACAGTTACATCCAGGGGCGCCGCCAGGGATTTTGGGCCCCATGAAAAGAAATCTTTCTGAGCCACCCCCCATATTATGTTGTCAGTATTATAATTGTATTAGGGGCCTCTCTGGGCCCCTGTCAATCATGGGCCCTAGAATCCTTCTCCTTATTCTCCCCTTTTCGGCACTCCTGGTCACACCATCATCAGTAATCATCGACACAAAGATACAAACCATCAGTCCTATGTGTTTGTGTGTAGGTCAGTCCTTATCAGTTGTGGGTGGAACAGAAGAGGTGGACACTGCAAGAGCCAGGAGGGACAGTAAAAGCATATCTGTCTGTGTGGCCTCTGACCGTACAGCAGACAGACGCTCAAAGGGCGTCATAAACCTCCTCTTCAAGTCAAAGGTAGGCAAAGGCATGTCCATTTTAACACAGCATAGAAACAGCTGGTTCCTTTAGGCTTCTTGCAAGTAATAGACAATACAGAACATTTTTTAACATCAGATTTCTCAAAATGATTTCAGCTGCTGGCCAAAGATAAAACATCCAAAACATTTGAAAGGTTGGACAGCAAAGCATCCTTTAACTGGATTCGCAAAACATCTTTTACATACTGTATTTTACCTGTAGCAAAGTCTAGATAAAACTTACAATGTACAGGACATTGCCTTCATTTATGCTTTCTCTGTCTGTCCAAGTATGCACTCATCATGAATATGACAACTCATTAAAATATATATGGACACTTAATACTTACAGTATACAGTAGGTAACCCTGAGAAGCAGAAAGCACATTTTTCTTTTGTGACTTCCACTTGACATGTTTGCATATTAATGATGATGAAATTATTTTAATTGTGAACAGATCATAACTGTTTTATCCATGCTAGACACTTGAGACTATCACAGGTACTTCCTGCAGAGTAGACAAGCTAATTAGACTTTAAGGTTGTCTGACACAAGTACACTTGAATAGCAATCAAGTAAAAGTTATTTCTCTTTCTAAGCAGCATTACTTAATGCTTTATGTCAGAGATTTTATGCTAAATTGCATGTACTAATTTACTAATATTTGTAGATGATGTATATATTGTTTGTGTGTATGTGGGGGTAGTGGTTGTGTATGTGGGGATGTTGCCATGGTAACAGATCAAAAGTAGCTATACATACCCACATAAGTCCATACAACTCAGTTTTATATCTAAATATATACGATCTAGAATTAGGTTTCCCAAGTGTCATAATTTCACATTTTTCTGTGTTCCGATCCACGGTGAAGCTGTGACTGCTGGTGTAACAGCCTCACAGTCTCTCCCACTACTCTTTCAGAATCTTATAACTCCTTCAAAGTTGTTGTCAGGAATTTGATGGCTTCCCTGACCAGTCTTTTTTCTGAGACAGTTTTTGGGAACTGTCTGGATTTGTAACACTGTTTCTATTACATTTTTTATGTAAATAAAGTCCAAATCACATTCTTTGAGTTGGACATTTTCATGTTGTTTCAAATGTTCAGAAAACTTTAAAAGTGATTCATCTGCATTATAATGAAAAGGTTCTACTACATGTGCCTTCCATTGTTTTGAATGGGATATTTTATTTATATCATAGTGTTTCAGAAATTTTAAATATAGAACACATTGGCAGCCCCCCCCCCCCCCAAAAAAAAAAAAAAAATTAAAATAAATAAATAAATAAAACTGGTGTCATAACAAAATTCAAATGTGTCACTCCAATGGTTCCAAAATTTTTGGGTGCCACTGTATTGTACAACCCCTGGCAATAATTATGGAATCACTGCCTCAGAGGATGTTCATTCAGTTGTTTAATTTTGTAGAAAAAAAGCAGATCACAGACATGACACAAAACTAAAGTCATTTCAAATGGCAACTTCCTGGCTTTAAGAAACACTATAAGAAATCAGGAAAAATAATTGTGGCAGTCAGTAACGGTTACTTTTTTAGACCAAGCAGAGGGAAAAAAATATGGACTCAATTCTGAGGAATTATGGAATCACACTGTAAATTTTCATCCCCAAAACTAACACCTGCATCAAATCAGATCTGCTTGTTAGTCTGCATCTAAAAAGGAGTGATCACACCTTGGAGAACTGTTGCACCAAGTGGACTGACATGAATCATGGCTCCAACACGAGAGATGTCAATTGAAACAAAGGAGAGGATTATCAAACTCTTAAAAGAGGATAAACCATCACGCAATGTTGCAAAAGATGTTGGTGTCATGACGGGCGGCTGCCCGACACCAGGAACGGGTGGACCCATGGTACAAACTCCCAAATCAGGCTTTGAGGTATCAGAAGTCATTATGTTTATTGCAGGCAGAGGTTCGGTACACAGGTGGTCATATCGCGGAGCAGAGGTACAAGCAGGACCAGGCAAAAACGTAGTCATAGACGAACAGGGTCCAGTGGCACAGGCAAACTCAGACATCAGAGATTAGGCAAATACGCAGTCAAAAAATCAGGGCAAAAATACGGTACACGGCTGGACAGAAACAAGTCTGTGAACAAAGGCTGGAGAGTCTACTAAGACAACAATCTGGCGGTGAGCTGTAAGACTGTGAGGGCTTAAATAACAGGTGCTGTGAACAATGTGCATGTGCAGACTGATTAGGTAATAAGGTGCAGGTGTGCAGTGAAGATTCCAGAGAGGGGGCGTGGCTAGTAGACAAAGATCAAACACTGTGAAAGAGAGTGCTGTAAGGAGCAAACATACTTGGGCTGGTGTAGGGAGTGTGAGTGAGATGAACAACACACACAGAAACAAGGTGAGAGACATGGGCCAGGTGCAAAGAGCGTGACTGAAAGGAAACAAAGCAGACAGAACCAAAGAGAAAGACAGACATGAGGCAGGTGCAGAGAAGTGAACATGATTAACTGGAAGTGAGGAATAGCAGGGAATGATGAACAGGCTAGACGTGAGACAGAATAGCATATAACAGAACTGGGCAAGAACAGGAACAAATACTAAAACAGAGCAACAAGGAAAACAGAGACTACATGATACAGATGCAAAACCCAATGTAACTGACAACACAAATGAAAAAATCCACAGATGATGATCTAATGATCAGTAATACAAACATAATTTGACAGAACAAAACTAGAACAGAACTGGATGATGGCAACAGAATAACAAGAAACAAAGTAACAAGAAAAACATAACCGAATAAATCCCAAAGAAAACAAATATTAATAAATCAAAGCTGAAGCAGACCAGAAGCAACAGAAAGGAGGAAAACAAGGGCTCAGTGCCCTGACCCTGCCAAATCCCTGACAGTTGGTTGTTCAAAGTCAGCTGTGTCTAAACTCTGGACCAAATACAAACAACATGGGAAGGTTGTTAAAGGCAAACATACTGGTAGACCAAGGAAGACATCAAAGCGTCAAGACAGAAAACTTAAAGCAATATGTCTCAAAAATTGAAAATGCACAACAAAACAAATGAGGAACGAATGGGAGGAAACTGGAGTCAACATCTGTGACCGAACTGTAAGAAACCGCCTAAAGGAAATGGGATTTACATACAGAAAAGCTAAACGAAAGCCATCATTAACACCTAAACAGAAAAAAACAAGGTTACAATGGGCTAAGGAAAAGCAATCATGGACTGGATGAAAGTCATATTCAGTGATGAATCTCAAATCTGCATTGGGCAAGGTGATGATGCTGGAACTTTTGTTTGGTGCCGTTCCAATGAGATTTATAAAGATGACTGCCTGAAGAGAACATTTAAATTTCCACAGTCATTGATGATATGAGGCTGCATGTCAGGTAAAGGCACTGGGGAGATGGCTGTCATTACATCCTCAATAAATACACAAGTTTACGTTGATATTTTGGACACTTTTCTTATCCCATCAATTGAAAGGATGTTTGGGGATGATGAAATCATTTTTCAAGATGATAATGCATCTTGCCATAGAGCAAAAACTGTGAAAACATTCCTTGCAAAAAGACACATAGGGTCAATAGTCCGGATCTTAATCCAATTGAAAATCTTTGGTGGAAGTTGAAGAAAATGGTCCATGACAAGGCTCCAACCTGCAAAGCTGATCTGGCAACAGCAATCAGAGAAAGTTGGAGCCAGATTGATGAAGAGTACTGTTTGTTTGTCACTCAGAGACTGCAAGCTGTTATAAAAGCCAGAGGTGGTGCAGCAAAATACTAGTGATGTGTTGGAGCGTTCTTTTGTTTTTCATGATTCCATAATTTATTCCTCAGAATTGAGTGATTCCTTTTTTTTTTTCCCTCTGCTTGTTCTAAAAAAGTAACCGTTACTGACTGCCACAATTTTTTTTCCTGATTTCTTATAGTGTTTCTTAAAGCCAGAAAGTTGCCATTTGAAATGACTTTAGTTTTGTGTCATGTCAGTGATCTGCTTTTTTTCTACAAAATTAAACAACTGAATGAACATCCTCCGAGGCCGGTGATTCCATAATTTTTGCCAGGGGTTGTATATGGTGCCAGTTGTAGTGCTGTATTAAGGACACGACACACTTATGAAAACTTTATATTATGCCTAAAACCCGGTGAGACAGTTTTCATTAGAAGTTCTGTTGTTGTGTTTTTCAGCAGAGTTCCAAACCTGAGGATTTGAAGACTGGAGATGCTGCTAAGGACACTGGAAATCACTTCTGAAATCCATCGGTTGAACTCCTTATTGGTTTGACTGACTTCATATGCATTTTCAGAAACAGACAAACAAGTTCACATAAACATCAAATGTAGTCAAATATTGTCACTCACACACTCACTCATGCTCTCCTGTTGCCATAAAGTAATTGATTTTACTCTGTCAATAAATGCTGTGCCTGTTGAGTGACATTTTAAACAGGTAATTTAAGTGATTCTCAGGGAATCTAAATACCACCTTTCAGCTTTCAAATCAACTCTCTTTCTGCAAGAATGAACAAACACAAACCATCCTGGCGGTTTGTTGATTAAAAAGCTTCTTATGTGCTTTTCACCATTGATGCAGCTTTATGAAATTAATGATGAATAAAAATAAAAAAAACTGTGGAGGTTACGCTGTCCTTTATACACACACACACACACACACAAGAATGTATTCAGGAAAAGAATACACCACCTACTGATATACTGTGTATAGTAAGTTCAGCAAAGGATTGCTATGGCGATATGTATACTGGACAAGCCCGGCGTGATGTCATTCTTACGTTTTCTGAAGAACAGCCTTGAAGGTCAAATTCTACAAGTTGCCTTACTCCACCTAACTAATGAAACAACTTTGAATGGGTAAAAAAAAAAATAAAAAAAATTGGAGCATAGGCAAAACCAGTGTGTCCTGTGTGGGATGAATGGTCCAAACATGCTCCTATCTTGTAGTTAGCTTGCTAGTTAAGGCCAACAGGCAACTTTAGTTTGGGTGTTTGATTAATGCATATTTTTTGCTGATTGCGTATTAGTTTTCATAGTGGGTGGCTTGAGTGTGGGTATTAACATATATAACCAACATATTGTCTTGGTTACCATGGCACTGTTGTGTTTTGTATCTAGTTGAATCCAACACTGCAGTGACCCCACAGGATGTAAAGGAAAAAATGTTTTTGTTTTTTTGTTGTTTTTTTTTTTTGCCACACACTGAAGTCCAGTCCAACAAATGGGGAAGCTGGAAAGAGGAATCGACAAGCTGATAACTAAACACACTTGGAATTAAAGGACATGGGAGCAAATTCACCAAACAGCAGGAACTAAAATAAGGAGTCAAAATAATCCAGCAGATAAGGGGGAATAGTGGAAAACTAAACAGTGACATGTAACAAGAAGACGAGAGACAGGTGATTACAATGGAATACACCTGTGAAGGAACACCAAGTGACAGAGCCACACCTACAAACTCACATGGACAGACAGACTGAAACAAACCACTATATATAAGTCCTCTGGGTTGAGTAGAACCTAAAACACACCATAAATAATTACCAAACTAAAAGGGGAACCACAAAGTAGCAGAGTACAAAACCAAAGAAGAAAGGCTGAAAACTTAAGTGGAACTCAAAAACGGCAAAAGTGTGCAAAACAGAAAAACACTACAACTAACGATACAGACAGCAGGCAGACCACAACAGGCACAATCAGTGAAGATAATGTCATCACACTATTGATAGCTATTAATAACTCTGCCAACATAAAAATTAAATGAGACTAAAATTTCACTCCATGACAATACTTGAGCACAGTACTCACAATACTTGAGGCATTGGAAAGGCCAGTAAGAACAACTGGCATGTTGCCTGTGGGGATCCATGGTCTCTAGATTGGGTAGTGTTTATAAAATAGGTAGCTGACATTTTTCAAGGGTGATAATAAATTATGCAAAGTTTCTATAATGAGTTGGAAAGACGTGTGGTTCCAGAATGTTTTTAGAACCAGACCTCAACAGTTTTTCGAAGAAATCAACTCTTGTGTTAATTATGTAATCTATTTATGTAAATTTACTGCCTTTATTTATAAATTGTTTAGGTTCTTGTTATATATACGAGGTGTGTTAGAAAAGTATCAGACCTTTTTATTTTTTCAAAAACCTGATGGATTTGAATTATTTGTGCTTGCATGAGCCAACCTTGAACCTTCGTGCGCATGCGTGAATTTTTTCAGGCCTGTCGATTGCGTCATTTGCTTGTAAGCAGCCTTTGTGTGAGGATGGGTGGAGTCTCTCGTCGTTTTTTCCTTGCAAGGAAATGGCGGAATGACTGGAGCAGCGCGTCTGCATCAAATTTTGCCAGAAACTGGGCGACAGCCAGGTGGAAACCATTCGGATTATTCAGACCGCTTTCGGTGACGATGCTATGGGCATCACACAGATTAAGGAGCGGTACAACCGGTTTAAAGACGGCTGTACAACGGTGGAGAGCAAGCCATGCTCCGGTCGGCCATCAACATGCTGAAATGACCGGATGCAGTCGCGCTGCTACAGTCGTTCCGCCATTTCCTTGCAAAGAAAACACAATGAGAGACTACACCCATCCTCACACAAAGGCTGCTTACAAGCAAATGACGCAATTGACAGGCGTGAAAAAAATTCACGCATGCGCACGAAAGTTCAAGGTTGGCTCATGCAAGCACACTTGATTAAAATCCATCAGGTTTTTGAAAGAAATGAAAAGGTCCGATACTTTTCTAACAGACCTCATACATTATTATTATTTTCAGCATTATTATTTTCAGTATTATTATTTTATTTTATTATTACTTCTGTTTTGTCATTTGATTTTTAAATAGACCACAATGGAAAGAAGTGTTTTCCCTTTCTTGTGTCATTCATATATTTTTATTAATGTATTTACAATTATATTATGTACTTACATTGAACTTACTAAATAAAATCATGCACGCACTCACGCTATTAATATGAAGATGATCTCCCACCCCCTGCTGGACTGGCATGTTTGTCCAGAATGTAATTAGCAATTTTAGCTAATATCCATAGTTTCTCCAAAAATATTAGTCCTGTCAGTGTTCCATTTTCACAGCTTTCTTGACCTAAAATACAGAACCATACCAAACATCAAATGTCAGCTCTCCACAGTTTGGCTGTGACCGAAGTTATACACATACACGCATTGAGGACTTTTTGTCTTTACCGCTTTCTGATGCAAGCAGGTGCTTCTATTTTTACACATGCACAAACAGAGACGGTAGCGGAAGACATCAAACACAATACAAAATTCACTTATGGTACCGGCAACATCACACTTAACTCACTCATGCTAAGGGCAACATGACACTTAACGTAGCTGACTAAACCAATTGAACTACAAAATAAATAAATAAAACAGTAAATCAATAACACTAACAACACTGTTAAAATAAGATGAACCACAACAACATTTAAAACTCCCAAAACCTGAACTCCCATGTTGCATTGCAGCACAACATCCATTGTTTATTGGTTAGCTAAAATCACTAATTTCTCCAAAAATATAAGTCCTATAAACTTTCTATTTTCGCAACGTTTGTCCTTGACCCAAAATGCATAAACACACCAAACGGCAAATGTCAGTTCTTCCCAGTTTTTCCGTGATCAAAGCCATATGCATGCATGCACACAGAGACCACTTGGCAGTTATAATATAAATTAAACCCACAGTTAGCTATATTATTTTGGATGTTTGTAATAACACTCCAAAATGACAAACACAGGTCCAAAGCAACTCGTGGCCACTGCTAGTGGAGACCTCAACCTGGAACACTAGCTGTCAATCAAAGTAATTACACACCTAATTATTCATAACGTTATGGCTCAAAATAGCTTAACGGATAAGCCCTATAAAAAATTCACCCATCGTACAGGGAAAACTGTCTATAGAGATTTTAACATGGGCTTCTGTGGGAATGGAGTTGCTTTTGGAGCCATCGCCAAATGTAACATTTATGGATCCACCAGAGTTCAGTGCGTGATCAGAGTTCACCAAATGTGACAGGGTTAATACATTTTTCCGCTATTCATCTTTTTGCTCATTGCATTTTAGAGGGTACATGTCAATGTCCAGGAATTTATTTGATGCTATAGTGTTTTCATCACAGTCAGCTGTCCATCCCCCCCCCAACCCATGCCACACTTTGTAAGAGCTTTGTGATGTATAATAACTGTTGTTTGTTTTTTTTCTGTGATAGAATCCATTGTGATTGTTCCATGTGATGCATGCGGTGGACAATTCTGAGTAGCACTGATGAATCTCAAAATCACTCTGAACCAATGCACCTTCTTAACACCTCCGAATCAGTCACTCAAAGTGATAAAGTGCGCTGAGCAAGAAATTGTCTGAAACTCTTACTTTTTCATTGACTTTTTGATATTTTAATGAAGATATTAAAAAATAGCAGACCGTCTGTATATGAAGAATAAAATGAGCAGAGAGAAATTTAATATGTCACAAGCATTGACAAAATGTCATTCTGCAAGAAAAATAATTGAAAATCAAGGCTATATTAATGATTTGTAGGAGAGAACGGATAGCTCACATTTACCCAGTGGTGGTTATATTCTCTCCATTTTCTTCAGAGTGGGAGTTCAGACAGACAGAAGGTAATTAAGAACAATGAAGACATTATCTCATCTCCCATATTAATACTCCCATTTAGCTGGTTCCACATTGGCCACTAGGATTCTCCAGAGCCAATTTAAAGTTGCAGACAATCGTTTAAAACTTATCTGCAAAGCTCTGTACTGTAATACTTCAGTCTGGAGATTTGATTAAACCATCGCTGCGTGACCCTGAACTCAAGCACATCTCTTGGTTTGGTTAAAAATAGACAGGATTAGGTTGGTGGCTCAGTTAAATGATATACTGTGTATTCTCCAAGGAAATGAAGCGGCTACACTGATCGAGTTCTTTTGATCCAACATCACAAGTCAGTTCTGGAAAGTCTGCTGATTCATCAAAACGCTGATCAGTGAAAGCTATAACATATGTGCATAGATGTGGAAACATTAAAGCTACAGGCCCTTTTAAATTTCACAAAACAAAAAATTTAGTTTCTAGTGAATTTCAAGCTTTATAATGTAGGTTGTTTTTTGTAGCATGTTGCAAAATTACAGCTCTTTTTAAAGAAGAGGACATCCTTATCTTGGGGAAATGTCATCATGAATATTGTGTTGTGTGTTGGGGGGGTGTGGCTGGACATTTTGGTGTTCTTTTCTTTTCTTTGCTCTCCAGGTGGCATGAAAACTGATTTGTCTGTGGAGAAGGTGCTGGCTGAAGAGTCCTTCACTCTCATCAACATCATGTGCAGCACCTGTGAATGGTGCTCACGTGCAACCTTAAAGACTTTCAGCTGAAGCAGATAATTAGATGGCGTTCTGCATTTAAGCCATGTGTGATTCAAGCAGAATTGCCGGGAACTCGACCTTGTGATGTTCGTTTGTGAGACGCTGAGGACCGCGCCTGGGTTTGACACATCGAGCCTGTGAAGCAGGAAGGGTGAGGGACACATGCTGTCAGCACACATCAGAGGTGATTAATTGTTTGGTTTGACTACTTGTTGATAGTAACTTGGTATTTTGTTACGCAGTATATTTGAATTGTGATGAGAATTGTGCAGCTTGCTTCTCACTGCTGTGGCGTGCGGACAAGTGATCCTCCACCTGTTGTGAGAAGCTGCTCATTTGCATAAAGCTTAAAATACAGACCTGAATGTGTTGCTGATAGTGTGTGTCTTTTGAAGGATATTAGTTGTAACTGCTGACTTACCTCACCTCTTCTATCCTTCGCAGAGAGTCGGTTTGTCGTGTCCACCTGGGGGGTGTTTGGCTGTAACATTGAGTCCAGAAGTGCCGGGCTTCGATCCTTTTGGGCGCTGGAGAGCGTGCCAGCCTTCACTCCACCAGAATGACGCAGTTTTAGTTTCTACACTTTATTATGCACCAGAGGGTGAAACAAATAAATTGTTTTTGTTATTGGAACCGCTTTCTGGTTATTTTAGCGCTGGGTTCCGTCAGACGCAGGTCCGCTCCTCAACCCGCGTCGACACATAACAGTAGTTCCCGGCCATTCCATAATGGACCCAGCGGCAGAGGCGGTTCCTTTTGCCGAAAAAGTTCAAGAACACTTGGAGAAAATATGGGAGCAATTACAGCTTCTTGCAAACCAAATTAAACAAACAGACGCCCGTGTTACGGAGGTTGTAGCGCAAGCCGTTTCGCTTCCTGCTGCTCCAGCTGCGGCACCATCGATACCGGTGCAGATAACTCCGTCACCCAGTGATTCGGCGTCCGAACCGATTATTTTTCATCCGGAGCCTTATGCGGGAGACGTTGAAGCCTGTGCTTCGTTTTTGATGCAATGGTCTCTGGTTTTTGCTCAGCGACTGGCTTCCTTCTCTTCTGATGGGAGCCGTGTTTCATATGTGACAAATTTGCTCCGAGGTGACGCCTTAGCTTGGGTCACAGCGTTGTGGAGTAACAACTCGCCATTGTTAGGATCCTTTAAGGATTTCTCCCGGGAGTTCCGACTGGTTGTTGACCATCTGGTGAAAACGAATACCGTTGCCCAACGGTTGCTGAATCTCAGGCAGGGGAGGCGGAGTGTGGCGGAGTATTCCGTAGACTTCCGGATTTTTTCTGCTCAGTCAGGTTGGAATGCCGCAGCTTTACGAGGAGTGTTTGTAGATGAGTTAAATGAGTCATTAAAAGACGAGCTGGTAGTCCGTGATGAGCCAAACGATTTAGATGAGCTAATATCGTTGGTGATTCGTCTAGATGATCGGATGAAGGAGCATGGACGCGAGAGAGGGCGGCCATCAGAGCGGGTTTTTTCGTCTCGGGGCTTTCCCCGACACAGATCTGGGCCGCCTCTTCTTCGCCCCACTGAGGCTCCTCCGACGGGACCTCTGGCTCCTCTTGCTGACGAGCCCATGCAGCTCGGACGAGCAGAGACCACTGTATTGCCCCGACATATAAGCGTCAAGAAAAATAATGGTGACGTATCTCCAGGTGTTCTGGGACAGGCAAAATAACACACACACACACACACACACACACAAAAAAAACTTGTAGGGGTTATAATTTGTTTGGGGAGTCAGAGGCGTGTCTGGTGGAGTGAACGTTAGGCAGTTAGAAGCCCGTCTGGGCTCACTTGCTCGTTATTTTTTATGTGTATTTAGGTATTTTCTGTTTGGGTTTTTGGGTCGTTTTATTTTGTTGTTTTTTATTTCCCTACATCCCTAACCCCAACCTCACTTGCCCCAAGACCGTTTGTCTTGTGGGTTGTGGGGTGGTGCAGGTTGGTCACGCTGAGCGTTCTCAGAAGACCTCTGCACCTAGGGGGGGGTTGTTAGGGGCGTTTTTCTTGGTTTGGTTAGGGTCCGGTTCCACTCCAGCCTCGGTGAGCCTTTGTACCGTTCGTCATTGGTGTTGCCGGGGTGTGGTGCAGCGGAAACATACCTCAGTCAGAGGGGTGGGCCGATCTGTTGCCGTTTGCCATTTCGGTAGTTCCACCCCTCCCGAGAGGCTGGGGTATGGTCGAGTTGGGGCACCGGACGTATTTCCGGTTTTCCGCTGTGCCTTGGGGTTGGGGCTGGGTTAGTTTTTCCTGTTCCCTTCCCCGGCTTAATGTTTTGAGCCGTTCGCCAAAATTGAGCCGCCGAGGGGCTCTGGGAGGGACCTGGGGTCTTTCGGGGTGCCGGGGAAGGTAACAGGGTTTACGGTTGTTTTATTTGCCCGGGGTTGTTTCTGGTAGTCCTCCGGGGGTTGGATTTCGATTTTGTTTTGTTTCCTTCCGGGTTCCACCTCCAGGGTTGATGGGACGGTCCTCTGGGGGGGAAATGGACTTGTGGGGCCTACTAGCCAGGTGTGGCCGGGTCTGGGGTTCCGGGGTTGTGGGGAGGGTGCCTCCTGGGGTTTGATGGTACGGTCCTCTGGGGGGCGCCGTTTGCTCCATGTATACCTGGGGACCTTTGTGGGATTCCGGTTCTGGCTATTCCTCCTGGAACCGGCGGTAAAGGCCTTCTGGGGGGGGGTTGGGCTCTGCAGGTCGTTCTGGGGGGGTTGTTTGTTATTTTTCTTTTATGCATTTATGTTTGTATTGTGTTTGTGGGGCTGTGTTGGGTTTTTGCGTTTGGGAGTTTTTCTTTTCTTCCCGGGGTTAGATGGGACGGTCCCCTGGGGAGGTTTTGGGTGGGTTTTATGTTTTTTCTTGTGTGTTGGATTATACTAGGGACTGTTTTGGGGTTTTTGTTGATGCCAGCCGGCCTTCCAGCTGCGGTGCCCTGTCCTGCTGTCTGTGGTGGACCTTGGGAGCGTTGTGCTGTCTGCTTCCTGACGAGGACCCCGGAGGGAGGTGCTGTTCTCGGCCTGGCCTGGTCTGTTCGGTCGCCGGGAGGCTTCCCGTTAACGGGAGGGTACTGTTGTGTGTTGGGGGGGTGTGGCTGGACATTTTGGTGTTTTCTTTTCTTTGCTCTCCAGGTGGCATGAAAACTGATTTGTCTGTGGAGAAGGTGCTAGTCCTTCACTCTCATCAACATCATGTGCAACACCTGTGAATGGTGCTCACGTGCAACCTTAAAGACTTTCAGCTGAAGCAGATAA
Source organism: Thalassophryne amazonica (assembly GCF_902500255.1). Lineage (NCBI taxonomy): Eukaryota > Metazoa > Chordata > Actinopteri > Batrachoidiformes > Batrachoididae > Thalassophryne > Thalassophryne amazonica. Next base: position 29,030,097 of record NC_047113.1, read on the forward strand.
TTAGATGGCGTTCTGCATTTAAGCCATGTGTGATTCAAGCAGAATTGCCGGGAACTCGACCTTGTGATGTTCGTTTGTGAGACGCTGAGGACCGCGCCTGGGTTTAACACATCGAGCCTGTGAAGCAGGAAGGGTGAGGGACACATGCTGTCAGCACACATCAGAGGTGATTAATTGTTTGACTACTTGTTGATAGTAACTTGGTATTTTGTTACGCAGTATATTTGAATTGTGATGAGAATTGTGCAGCTTGCTTCTCACTGCTGTGGCGTGCGGACAAGTGATCCTCCACCTGTTGTGAGAAGCTGCTCATTTGCATAAAGCTTAAAATACAGACCTGAATGTGTTGCTGATAGTGTATGTCTTTTGAAGGATATTAGTTGTAACTGCTGACTTACCTCACCTCTTCTATCCTTCGCAGAGAGTCGGTTTGTCGTGTCCACCTGGGGGGTGTTTGGCTGTAACAGTGAGTCCAGAAGCGCCGGGCTTCGATCCTTTTGGGCGCTGGAGAGCGTGCCAGCCTTCACTCCACCAGAATGACGCAGTTTTAGTTTCTACACTTTATTATGCACCAGAGGGTGAAACAAATAAATTGTTTTTGTTATTGGAACCGCTTTCTGGTTATTTTAGCGCTGGGTTCCGTCAGACGCAGGTCCGCTCCTCAACCCGCATCGACACATAACATATTGTTTGTTCCTTCATCGCCCTCATGCTAACTAGCTATGCACGCATGTGTGATTTCTGTTTTTTTTTTTTTTTTTGATTACCTGTGACCAATCGTATGTTAACATCCATACGATTCCTTGTTTATTACTTTCAAATCTACAGAATGTAATGTCATAGCATCTGATCCTTTGAATTTCTCCCCCTTGTTGTGTGGGCCGCTGAAGAGGAGGTACTGCTGGCCCACCACCACCAGAGGGCGCCCTGTCTGGAGTGCGGGCTCCAGACATTGGAGGGCGCTGCCGCCTCACAGGAGCAGCCAGGGTGACAGCTGTCACCCATCACCTGAGACAGCTGATATCAATCACCAGGGAGGTATATCAGCAGGACGGCATCTCCACCTCATTGCCGAGATATCGCTCTACTAAGGAGGTAACGAACTCAGCCAGTTGTATTATTCTGAGAATTAATACTGTGTTGTTTGTGCTTAGGTCAGCTGAAGACCGTATTGGACGAAGTAGGATAAGTACTCACATTCCAATCCTACAGTACTATTTTGAGTAGAGGTGGAGGTGGTGTTTCCACCCCGTGTGTTGCTGGGTGCGGCCGCACCCACACCTGACTGTTTCTGTTCCTTGCCAGCAGCACCGGATCCGACGAGCGGAGGCAGTGGCCACCTGGGAGGTCGGGACTTGGCGGCTCCAGTATTCCCGGGGTTCGGTGGCAGAGGAAATCGGGTGGTTCCGGTTCGACTCGGACAGACGTCTCCTATCGTCGAGCCTGCCCACACGACACCATTGGAATTCGGCTTACCGCTATAATTGTAATCTGTTGTGTTTGTTGTGCATGTTCACAACAGTAAAGCTTTGTGATTTGACTTCCTCCATTGTCCGTTCATTAGCGCCCCCTGTTGTGGGTCCGTGTACCTACACTTTCACAACACCCCTCAGGGGTTGAAATGCTAAATTGTTTCCAGACAGCACTCAACAAAAATATAAATGCAACACTTTTGGTTTTGCTCCCATTTTGTATGAGATGAACTCAAAGATCTAAATCTTTTTCCACATACACAATATCACCATTTCTCTCAAATATTGTTCACAAACCAGTCTAAATCTGTAATAGTGAGCACTTCTCCTTTGCTGAGATAATCCATCCCACCTCACAGGTGTGCCATACCAAGATGCTGATTAGACACCATGATTAGTGCACAGGTGTGCCTTAGACTGCCCACAATAAAAGGCCACTCTGAAAGGTGCAGTTTTATCACACAGCACAATGCCACAGATGTCGCAAGATTTGAGGGAGCGTGCAGTTGGCATGCTGACAGCAGGAATGTCAACCAGAGCTGTTGCTCGTGTATTGAATGTTCATGTCTCTACCATAAGCCGTCTCCAAAGTCGTTTCAGAGAATTTGGCAGTACATCCAACCAGCCTCACAACCTCAGACCACGTGTAACCACACCAGCCCAGGACCTCCACATCCAGCATGTTCACCTCCAAGATCGTCTGAGACCAGCCACTCGGACAGCTGCTGAAACAATCGGTTTGCATAACCAAAGAATTTCTGCACAAACTGTCAGAAACCATCTCAGGGAAGCTCATCTGCATGCTCGTCGTCCTCATCGGGGTCTCGACCTGACTCCAGTTTGTCATCGTAACCGACTTGAGTGGGCAAATGCTCACATTCGCTGGCGTTTGGCATGTTGGAGAGGTGTTCTCTTCACGGATGATGCGGAGATGTGTTGCACTGCATGAGGCAAATGGTGGTCACACCAGATACTGACTGGTATCCCCCCCCAATAAAACAAAACTGCACCTTTCAGAGTGGCCTTTTATTGTGGGCAGTCCAAGGCACACCTGTGCACTAATCATGGTGTCTAATCAGCATCTTGGTATGGCACACCTGTGAGGTGGGATGGATTATCTCAGCAAAGGAGAAGTGCTCACTATCACAGATTTAGACTGGTTTGTGAACAATATTTGACGGAAATGGTGATATTGTGTATGTGGAAAAAGTTTTAGATCTTTGAGTTCATCTCATACAAAATGGGAGCAAAACCAAAAGTGTTGCGTTTATATTTTTGTTGAGTATATTATGAATCCCTCATCTAAATGCCAAGGAATATTAGATTGGTGCCAAAGAAAATTCTTGTCAATCTTAAAAGACCCAGTGGCAGTATACCTTGAAGGTACATAAAAGAAAATTACTTTATTTGAAAGACTTGTGGGGGAGACAAGTTCATTGAAGTTAAGGGAGACTATGTCAAGAGCAGTCTTTCTCCTGTGAAATTTTTGAAATACCTTTGTAAATGTATATCTCTCAACTCAGGGTATTAATCATATTCGTAACACCATGAGAGATTCTTTCCAGTGACTTTCATTTAGGGAAAAAGAAAAGCACAAGAAATCCACACATTTCTTCAGCGATTACTGTTTAAAAGTTACTTTTGTGGCTCTGAAGCCTTCCTGTTACTTTAAAACTTGAATTGGAGCTCTCACTAGAGGTGGGCAGATTGATCCTAATATCGATACCAACGCTGGTATTGATACTGAACAATCCTTGTGTAAAAAGACTGATACTCAAGCTTTTTTTTTTCTCCCGCAAGCACTGACTGCTGCGCACACAGATTAATCAAAGTCTACTCTCTGTTTGTAAGAGCAGCACTGCGTTGTGTCACACAAAACAGAGCTGTGCACCCTTGTATTGTGGTTTGCCATCCCTCTACCTCAGGAGATTTTGTTTTAAGTTGTGTTGAGTGATATTTTTTAAACAAAAATGTTGATTGTGATAATAAACTATTTTGTTGTCACGTACAATGTTTGGCAAAATTCTCTTTTGGATCCTTTGGATCTATGAAGCTTAAATATGAAAAAGTATTGGTATCGAAATCGGTGATACTGGGCCTGTATTTACTTGGTATCGGATCAATACCAAAATTCCCAGTATCTCCCACCTCTAGCTCTCTCTGTGTTTGGAGCTTACCTGTCATACAAATTTGTTTTGATTTTGATAGATATTATACAAATATACTTGAGAACTAAATAACAAGACATAACTGTTTGGATAAAATGTGTCTCCAATGGGTTCTGTAGGCCCTCAGTGTATGTTTACCTATCAGATTTGGCAACACGATGGTGTTGAATGTATGTCAAATGATATGAATGACTATGTGAAGCAGCTTCTGGCTTCCAGATTCTCATTTACAGACCTACTTTGTGAATAAAAATCGAGAGACCAGTCAGCACCAAAGTCGCTATTGAGTCAGATCTACAAAATCTGCTGCAGTATTTTAAGGATTCAAAAGAATTTTATTGTCATATGCACAAAGGAACATGTTCCCTGCACAGTGAAATGTGATTACTGCATTTAACCCATCCTAATTGCCAGTTAGGAGCAGAAGTTGCCTTTAGGCGCCCGGGGACCAGCTCCAGATGTATATCCTGCCTTAGGTCAACAGCAGGGCTGAGCAAACCTTGACCGGCCTCATGACGATAAGCCGGCCCGGTACATGAACACATATAAAAAGCACACACAAGGTGAACATTTCTCATTTGGGATTACACATTAAATTATTATTATGGCCTGGACAATCTTTCCGTGGCATCACTCATAGGTTTTCTGAAGACCTGTTTTTAAGTTCATATAGTGTGGCTGAGGGTGCTACCATGTTGGCAGTGCTTACTTTAAGTCTGACTACTACCAGCAGGACCAGAATATCCCATCAAGGTGAGGACAGAACAGTGACAAACTTAAATAGTGACGAGAATGTAACGAGAAAATGAGAGACAGGTGTGGTGATTGTGATGAGACACACCTGTGAAGGAACACCAAGTGACAGGGCCATGTCTACAAACACACATGGACTGACAGAGTGAACCATCAAACCACAAAAGACCCTGGAGCAAGTGCTACCTAAAACAAATGATAATACTAAACTAAAGGGGAACTCAAGAAAGGCTAAAGTGTGACATAAAGGAAAACACAACGATTAACAGATCGGACATAAGAGCAGGGCATGCAACAGACCACAACGAGAGTGGGCAAGTCTGTGGGTGACCTGGGAGGAACGAAGCCTGAACACAACTCCATGTCAAAGTTACAAAACAAGCTAACATGCTAAGCTTGGTTCAGGTGTTTAATTAATGCATATTTTTTGTTGACTGGACAGTGGTTTTCATAATGTGTGGCTTGTGTACAGGCAATAAACATGACCTGCATATTGCCTCAGTAACAGTGGAGTAACGGTGGCACTAATGTCACAAAGCTATCCATAACTGATAATGCTGCTAAAATACAAATTAAATAAAAATTTCACTCATTGGACATACTGAAGCAGATGATTTTTGAATGGTCTGTTAGGAGAATTAACCAAACAACAAACCATATAATCTCAGGGATTTATAATAAAATGTTCAGAAAGCACAGACCTGGTCTGTGCACTGCAGTTATCTGAATACAGCAAATCCTCAAGTTGGGGCTTGGTTAGGACCAAATGAAATACCAGTTAATAGCATTCCATGTATCTTTCAGATGTTAAAAAAGGTTTCTTGTTATAGGCCAGGGGTGGGCAATCATGTGCCATGAAGGGCCGAAGCACTGCAAGGTTTTCCTTGCTACCAATCATCTCAGCAGGTGATTTCATTAATGTTCAGGTGTTTCAGCAGGTGATTTAATTGACAACCAGGTGTTTATGTTCAAGGGAGAAGGTCATCAGCAACCCACCTGCCGAGGTGATTGGTTGCAAGGAAAACATGCAGTGTCTCAGCCCTCGTTGCCCACCCCTGTTATAGGCTATACTTTGCTCTGTGTTGCCGTGAACATGCTAGGCTATGGACAGCGGCATGGAAATATAGACCTGGAGTGGACGTGTGCACCTCAATCTATTAGCGTTGCTCAGGACAGGAAGGCGCCATTATCAAGGGTGGAGATGTGCAGATCATCAATAATAAACTGACCAGCGTCACTATTTCTTAACGGATTTTAATAAATGTAGGCTTGTTTTAAAGCCCTTTGAAAGCTCTTTCTAGTGAACCTAGGCATGTGTGAGTGAAAAAAAAAAAAAAACGTTTATGTAAAATGCAGAAATTTGGGGAAATTATGACAAACTGTGCTCCTTTTCTTGCTCTATTGTTGCTATTTGTTAACAGATTTTAATAAATGTAGGCTTGTTTTAAAGCCCTTTAATTGCTCTTTCTAATGAACCCATACAGGCCTGGGTAGAAAAAAAATGTTTTATGTAAAGTGTGGAAATTTGGGGAAAAATATGCCATTCTGTTCATTTACTGTGATGGTTTTTCCTGTCATAATTTTCGATGGATTTTAATAAATGAGGCCTTGTAAGTTGTATTCAAGCCTTGCCTTGCCATTGTGCTCATTTACCTTGCTGCTTTTTCCGCTGTAATATTATTGCTAGTCTTTTAATGACAACATATATATGATTTTTACTAACATTTTATTACAAGTAGATATAAAGCCATTCAGAATTTATGACTTTTGACCCTCAGTCAGGGTAAAAAGTACCTCCTCCATCCCCTCCAACCACACTGTTAAAATTTAAATGCTGCCTGTGACCACCATGTACATATCATTTTAAAGAACATTTAAACATTTTTGTTTCCCTATTTGTATGCATGTGAACGCAGCTTAATGAAAAGAACTTATGGCGTTGAGTTATAGTCTCAGTATATCGATATTAATTTGCGACATAACGACTTTAAAATAGACATTTATTTTACATAATTACATTAAGGCTCTTGTACAGTTCATTTTAGCATTGGAGAATTTGTTTTTGTAGTTGGTGCAGTTGATGGTGAAGCACTGGCTGCCTTTCCCCCCCCTCATTTCGCTTCTGTTTAACAGGCTCAAGGTGCTCTCTCCACTCTTAGTAACGGCTGCCGTTTGGCACGCCGCTAGTCACGTGACGTCCATTCCAGGTCTCTATTTCCGTGGAGGGTGGATTGCTAGAGCTAGCTGACTATTTTCAGCATTGTTTCTCTTACGTTTTTGCCTGTCTATTATCGATGACACTGATACCTGAGATCAAGGTACACAGAACAATATTTACTTCTTCTGGTTGTAAACAGCTCAGCACACAATATTTTACTTTAATCATCTGACAGGAGTAAATTTCTCTCTGCCATTCAAATAAGTTCATCATTCAGCGGAAGACATGTGACCTTGAGACATTATTGCAAACAGAAAATATTATTTATATTTATATATTATTTATAATAAAAGAAAAAAAAAACCCTGCACAAATGATACTAAAAAGTTACCATTATTTAAAATAAACTGTTATGTAACATTAAAAAAATATGACATTTATGGGGTTTTTTTTGTTGTTGTTGTTTTTAGCAATATATCAGTTGTTTTGCATTTTTATTTTTGTTTCTTTCAATGTTTTGATTTAAATAAATATTTATCATTATCCCCATATACACATACATACATACATACATCTTCAACTGCTTATCTGGGATCGGGTCATGAGGGCAACAGCGCCAGCAGGGGACCCCAAACTTCCCTTTCCTGGACCACATTGACCATTTCTGATTGGGTGATACTGAGGCGTTTCCAGGCCAGTGTGGAGGTATAATCTCAACACCTAGCCCTGGGTCTTCCCTGGGGTCTCCTCCCCACTGGATGCTCCTGGAACACCTCCCTAGGTAGGTGCCCAAGAGACATCCTACCAGATGCCTGAATCACCTCAGCTGGCTCCTTTCAATGTGAAGGAGCCGCAGTTCTCCTCTGAGCTCCTCACAGATGACCTCTTCACACCCTGTCTCTAAAGGAGACACCAGCCAGCCTCCTGAGGAAACCCATTTCGGCCTCTTGTACCTGCGATCTAGTTCTTTCGGTCATGACCCAACCCTCATGCCCATAGGTGAGAGTAGGAACAAAGATTGACCAGTAGATAGAGAGCTACGCCTTTTGGCTCAGCTTCCTTTTCATCACAACAGTACAGAAAAGCAAATGCAACACTGCACCTGCTGCACTGATTCTCCGGCCAATCTCACACTCCATTGTCCCCTCACTCATGAACAAGATCCTGAGATACTTGAATTCCATCACTTGGGGCAATACCTCAGTCCCTACAATCCATCGGTTTCCTGGTGAGAACCATGGCCTCAGATTTAGATGTGCTGATCCTCATCACAGCTGCTTCACACTCGGCTGTGAATGATCCAGTGAGTGTTGGAGGTCACAGGCAAATGAAGCGAACAGGACCACATCATCTGCAAAAAGCAGTAATGAGACCCCGAGCCCACCAAACTGAAGACCCTCCTCCCGGCCGACTACACCTCGATATCTTGTCCAAGTAATTCAGCTTTTACAAAGCTTTTCTAACATGAAAACATACATTGTTGGATGTTTTAAGAGGGTTTTCATGTACTTTTTAACAAACCTCAGTACCTGAACAAATGTTTTACCTGGAAAGCTGAACTGAACAAACTGAATTTGACACATCTGAATCAGTGCTTCTGTTTGAAGTGCTGGGGGGGACATTATTAATTGCTTCAACTAAGTAAATGTTTATAATTTATTAAAGGTTGAAATATATATTTAATATGTGACATTTTTAATATGATAACCTTGATTTGGCAGGAAAATGTTCTGACATTCCTCAAGTTCATTTCAAGGATGTTATAGACGACCATCAGAAACTTTCTTAAAATCTATACAATCATCTTTGTGATGACAGTAGTTTTTTATATTGCACAGCAGTTATTTTTATTTGGAGCTAAATAAATACATTTAGTGTAGCAGTAAACCTGTGTCCTGTTTAACTGGGCATTAACAGTATTGGGAATATGGGTAGAAAATGTCACCAAAAGACAAATTTTCACACTCCGCTTGGCCGGTATCTGAACTGATACGGTTGGGGTTGAATATGAAATGTTAAAGCTGTAAATTTCAGTAAGGAAAAAAAAAAACAGCTCAACCAAACAGACAATAGACATTGACCTGAAGTATTTTGGTTTTGACCTTTTTTCCATCTTATACTTTACATTTTTTTCAAGCCATATCTGTCACAAAGTGCAAAGTCGCGCACAGCCTGTATGTCATTGCTACATTCCACCGTTGATGCTCTTGCTAACTTCCAGCGTTGACACATTGCATGCAGAAACCTGTCCACACCAGACAGTCTCTCCCTTCTGAGTTAATAATGGCAACTGTCTACAATCATCATAATGCAAAACTAATACCATGCTAACACCGGTACACCAGACTATTACACCACCTATCTGTGGTCGCAAATGATAATATGATTGTCACACCTGAAACACACCTATGACCAATTAAGTGTAAGTAATAGTTATTTTTACTCTGCCCTACTTTGTGTAAATAGCAAAGTAGAGTTGGAAGCACCTCAAATGCACTTGGCTGTGCATTTTAGACTATGCACCATCGATCATCAAGACAGGGCTCCCTAGAGTTACAGCATCATAGTGATTCATTTATTCATTTTTTGTACCCGTTTGCTTCCATTAAGTGTCACTGAGGCCTGGAGCCTATCCCAGCAGATTTGTTAATGTTACCAAATAAATCTATTTGATTTAACTTGCTTTACATTTCAAATGTTTTCCCCTGTAATTTATACCTCCTCTGCAATGAGTGTAGGAACCAAAATAGTGCCCAATCTCCTCATGAGCCACGATGTCTGGATTGTTGTTTAAGTTATGATCTCTGTCCACTTGGTGGCAATAGAGCTCTGATCTAAAGTGAAGAGTAGCTACACAAACTACTAAGACAGCAATTGTGAATCCTTTAGAAATTCTTTGAAACTTCTGCTTTTTGTGAAAGGAGGGGTAATTTCAACCAATCCTTTTCTGATTGATGTATGTCATCAAGTCAGACTTCCTCAATTACTGGTTTCATATTCACCTAAGTCTGGGAAAGCTTTCTGATTGTCTTTTTTATCACGCAGAATCAAGTACTACAGAGCAGATACATGTGAAATATTTTATGGCAGCTTTTTCTTCCAGTTTGTTGATCACAAAAAACTGACGCATATTGGCTGTCATGTTCGCCGACATTACTGATTGGGACTTGCTAGAATCAAGGAGGTTGTAAAGCAACCTGGTCCACGGCAAGTCGTGATTCAGCAGCACGGAATATACATTAATCTATTGGTTTGTGATACTGTGACGAAAAGCGCCTTATATTCATCACGGCAGCACAAATTAATTCTAATTCATTCCGTGATGGCTGCATGAAATTAAAAGTGAAGTGGGGGGGGGAGTTATGGTTATGGATAGGGTGGGGGGAAGATAGGAGGATTAGGTTATGGTTAAGGTTAGGGTTGGGGGTAGGAGTAGGGTTAGGAATAGTGAGTTTAAAGAAACGCTGTCATGAAAATTTGACTCATTTTGTGACGGGAGCACGAAAAAAACGTGAGACTGGGCTGTGTAAAGCCACATGCTGCAGCCTGACACCTACTGTGGCTGGTGTCATTACATCGGCACTAAACCTTTGTTTTGATAGTACAAGCTGCAGTGTGCATGATTTAGGGGTGTGTACTAGAGGTGGGTGATACCGGGAATTTTGGTATTGATCCGATACCAAGTAAATACAGGCCCAGTATCGCCGATATCGATACCGATAACAATACCGATAACGATACTTTCATATTTAAGTTTCATAGATCCAAAGGATCCAAAAGACCTAGGATAGAATTTCGGCAAACATTGTATGTGACAACAAAATACTTTATTATCACAATCAACATTATTGTTTAAAAAAATATCACTCAACACAAAACAAAATCTCCTGAGGTAGAGGGCTGACAAACCACAATACATGGGTGCGCTACTCCGTGTTGTGTGACACAGCGCAGCGCTGCTCTTACAGAGAGTAGTCTTTGATGAATGTGCGCAGCAGTCAGTGCGTGCGGGAGAGAAAAAAGCTTGAGTATCGATCTTTTTACACGAGGATTGTTCAATATCAATACCAGCGTTGGTATCGATATTATCGATATCAGGATCGATCCACCCACCTCTCATGTGTACTAACAGAAATGGAGTATAGTAGTCATAACCTGGATTTTGGCTCTTGCTTGCCTCTACTGGTGGTTGGCTCTCACTGCGGTATTGTATCACTTCCTGTTCCGGAGCACAGCGGTGTTTTGCTGTATCTGTTAGCTGTTTAATCTGCGCAGTTAGATTGATCTAGTTACCTAGATAACGATTTGTTTCACAGTGTAATCTTCATGTGCCTTAACTAAAGCACTCCCTCTGCTGAATCACCTCTAAATTATTTACACATTATTCACTTTGTGTGTTTTTAGGAATCCGCTAGCTTAGCGCAGCTACTAGCTCTTAGCCGGTTTAGCATGGCGGCTTCTCCTGTCTCTCCCGCACTTTTCTGCTCTGCGTGTGAAATGTTTAGTTATTCCTCGGCCTCCTTTAGCAGTAATGGTACTTGTAATAAGTGTAGCTTATTCGTAGCTTTGGAGGCCAGGCTGGGCGAATTGGAGACTCGGCTCCGCACCGTGGAAAATTCTACAGCTAGCCAGGCCCCTGTAGTCGGTGCGGACCAAGGTAGCTTAGCCGCCGTTAGTTTCCCTCTGGCAGATCCCGAGCAGCCGGGAAAGCAGGCCGACTGGGTGACTGTGAGGAGGAAGCGTAGCCCTAAACAGAAGCCCCGTGTACACCGCCAACCCGTTCACATTTCTAACCGTTTTTCCCCACTCAGCGACACACCCGCCGAGGATCAAACTCTGGTTATTGGCGACTCTGTTTTGAGAAATGTGAAGTTAGCGACACCAGCAACCATAGTCAGTTGTCTTCCGGGGGCCAGAGCAGGCGACATTGAAGGAAATTTGAAACTGCTGGCTAAGGCTAAGCGTAAATTTGGTAAGATTGTAATTCACGTCGGCAGTAATGACACCCGGTTACGCCAATCGGAGGTCACTAAAATTAACATTGAATCGGTGTGTAACTTTGCAAAAACAATGTCGGACTCTGTAGTTTTCTCTGGGCCCCTCCCCAATCGGACCGGGAGTGACATGTTTAGCCGCATGTTCTCCTTGAATTGCTGGCTGTCTGAGTGGTGTCCAAAAAATGAGGTGGGCTTCATAGTTAATTGGCAAAGCTTCTGGGGAAAACCTGGTCTTGTTAGGAGAGACGGCATCCATCCCACTTTGGATGGAGCAGCTGTCATTTCTAGAAATCTGGCCAGTTTTCTTAAATCCTCCAAACCGTGACTATCCAGGGTTGGGACCAGGAAGCAGAGTTGTAGTCTTACACACCTCTCTGCAGCTTCTCTCCCCCTGCCATCCCCTCATTACCCCATCCCCGTAGAGACGGTGTCTGCTCCCAGACCACCAATAACCAGCAAAAATCTATTTAAGCATAAAAATTCAAAAAGAAAAAATAATATAGCACCTTCAACTGCACCACAGACTAAAACAGTTAAATATGGTCTATTAAACATTAGGTCTCTCTCTTCTAAGTCCCTGTTAGTAAATGATATAATAATTGATCAACATATTGATTTAGTCTGCCTTACAGAAACCTGGTTACAGCAGGATGAATATGTTAGTTTAAATGAGTCAACACCCCCGAGTCACACTAACTGCCAGAACGCTCGTAGCACGGGCCGATGCGGAGGATTAGCAGCAATCTTCCATTCCAGCTTATTAATTAATCAAAATCCCAGACAGAGCTTTAATTCATTTGAAAGCTTGACTCTTAGTCTTGTCCATCCAAATTGGAAGTCCCAAAAACCAGTTTTATTTGTTGTTATCTATCGTCCTCCTGGTCGTTACTGTGAGTTTCTCTGTGAATTTTCAGAACTTTTGTCTGACTTAGTGCTTAGCTCAGATAAGATAATTATAGTGGGCGATTTTAACATCCACACAGATGCTGAGAATGACAGCCTCAACACTGCATTTAATCTATTATTAGACTCAATTGGCTTTGCTCAAAATGTAAATGAGTCCACCCACCACTTTAATCATATCTTACATCTTGTTCTGACTTATGGTATGGAAATTGAAGACTTAACAGTATTCCCTGAAAACTCCCTTCTGTCTGATCATTTCTTAATAACATTTACATTTACTCTGATGGACTACCCAGCAGTGGGGAATAAGTTTCATTACACTAGAAGTCTTTCAGAAAGCGCTGTAACTAGGTTTAAGGATATGATTCCTTCTTTATGTTATCTAATGCCATATACCAACACAGTGCAGAGTAGCTACCTAAACTCTGTAAGTGAGATAGAGTATCTCGTCAGTAGTTTTACATCCTCATTGAAGACAACTTTGGATGCTGTAGCTCCTCTGAAAAAGAGAGCTTTAAATCAGAAGTGCCTGACTCCGTGGTATAACTCACAAACTCGCAGCTTAAAGCAGATAACCCGTAAGTTGGAGAGGAAATGGTGTCTCACTAATTTAGAAGATCTTCACTTAGCCTGGAAAAAGAGTCTGTTGCTCTATAAAAAAAAGCCCTCCGTAAAGCTAGGACATCTTACTACTCATCACTAATTGAAGAAAATAAGAACAACCCCAGGTTGAGTCATTTTTGTTCAGGATATGTCATTCAAAGCTCATATTAAACAAACATGTAGGACTGCTTTTTTGCATTTACGCAATATCTCTAAAATTAGAAAGGTCTTGTCTCAGAGTGATGCTGAAAAACTAATTCATGCATTTATTTCCTCTAGGCTGGACTATTGTAATTCATTATTATCAGGTTGTCCTAAAAGTTCCCTGAAAAGCCTTCAGTTAATTCAAAATGCTGCAGCTAGAGTACTAACGGGGACTAGAAGGAGAGAGCATATCTCACCCATATTGGCCTCTCTTCATTGGCTTCCTGTTAATTCTAGAATAGAATTTAAAATTCTTCTTCTTACTTATAAGGGTTTGAATAATCAGGTCCCATCTTATCTTAGGGACCTCATAGTACCATATCACCCCAATAGAGCGCTTCGCTCTCAGACTGCAGGCTTACTTGTAGTTCCTAGGGTTTGTAAGAGTAGAATGGGAGGCAGAGCCTTCAGCTTTCAGGCTCCTCTCCTGTGGAACCAGCTCCCAATTCGGAATCTACTTTTAAGATTAGGCTTAAAACTTTCCTTTTTGCTAAAGCTTATAGTTAGGGCTGGATCAGGTGACCCTGAACCATCCCTTAGTTATGCTGCTATAGACTTAGACTGCTGGGGGGTTCCCATGATGCACTGAGTGTTTCTTTCTCTTTTTGCTCTGTATGCACCACTCTGCATTTAATCATTAGTGATTGATCTCTGCTCTCTTCCACAGCATGTCTTTTTCCTGGTTCTCTCCCTCAGCCCCAACCAGTCCCAGCAGAAGACTGCCCCTCCCTGAGCCTGGTTCTGCTGGAGGTTTCTTCCTGTTAAAAGCGAGTTTTTCCTTCCCACTGTCGCCAAGTGCTTGCTCACAGGGGGTCGTTTTTACCGTTGGGGTTTTTACGTAATTATTGTATGGCAATATAAAGCGCCTTGGGGCAACTGTTTGTTGTGATTTGGCGCTATATAAATAAAATTGATTGATTGATTGATTGATAACCATCTATTTATTAGTGTAACAAAAAACTGATGTGTTTTTATTAGCTTAGAATAAGCCCTTTGTATCTACGTGGGAGCAGGCCAAAACCATGGGGGTCAGCATGTTGCACCGCCATGTTGTAGCGTAGCCCAGAAGGGACATATTTACTCCATATTTTGTATTTTGCAGCATGGCAGGAAGACGGATGAAAAAGACCACCTGTGTAGTTCAAACATTGACCTGTAGAGGGCAGTGTTGAAGTGCCTAAAAATGCAACTCACATGCTCTTATTGAAATGAAGGTGATCGGAATGTCATTTCTTAAATATGATAAACAATTCAGTAAATCAAGTGGGATAACAGCATCCTTCTCCACACCTCTCTGACATTTTATGTCATTTCTGACCTTTAGCCATTTTCATCCCCTTTTAAGAGCATTCGACACTCTTTCCACCTGGCAAACAGCTGACAGTGGAACTGACTGAAGAACAGGGCTGCTGTGCTTTTTTTAGGGGACTTCTTCACAGTCTGACAGCTCAACATGGCAGACCATGCTGCTCGCTTTGAGGATCATTCTCCACGACGTGCATGAGCATAATGTGCCATGTGTTGTCTGTGCCTGCAGGCTTTATGTCTGTGTGTGTGTGTATAATACAGCATATGCTTCACACTAAAATTCCACATACGTGTTGGAGTGTCTTTATGGATCATGAATATACTGAATTTACCTGATGTAAGTCATGCTAAGAAAATTTTCTTAATGTCTACATGGATGTTATGTGCTTTATCAGTTCCTCTACAACCCTCAACAGTCGACGAGCAGTTTGCTTATTAAGGGTCCAGTCACAAGGCACATGGCGACAACTGAACGAAGGAAAAAGTAGTCACAAATCGTCGAGAAAAAGTGGACAAATGATCCTTGTTCCATCACTGAAAAGCCTGCGAATCAAGAGCATAAAAGGAACGAAACAAAACCAAAACTGAACAAAAGTAAAACGAAGCGAACGTCGAATTCGACGCTTTCAATGAAATCAAATTGAAACCTTCACAATGACGTGAATGACAGCAGGTATGAAACTGAGCACAGCCAGCCCTCTCCTCATGTCCGCAGTACTTGCAGGGGCAGGTGTCGATTGTCTTGATAACAGGTGAGAGAGGTTTGTCTTCACAACAACAACGTGTGTGCACATGCATTTAACTCATTTTATTAGGAAACGGAGCGTGCCACGGCCTCAACTTTGCCTAAATTCTGGGTTTTTAGTGAAGCTTAGGGCTAGTGGCCGGCGATCACCTTAGTATTTCTTCTGTTTTTCTTGTTGATTCATGCTGGCAAATTATATAGTATTTCTTGTCTTTCTGATGTCTGATTCTGTTTTTTCTCTCTGTTTAAGGTGCAGCTCCATCCAGAGATGGGTGTGGTATTTGTGCCTGGAGACCCTCCTGTCCTGTGCACCAACAGCATTTCTTGTATATTCGTTGTGTGAATTGTTTTGTAATTTGTGTCTGCAGCATGGCCCAAGCAGAGGGTCACACCTTTGAGTCTGGTCTGCTTGAGGTTTCTTCCTCAGAGGGAGTTTTTCCTTACCACTGCTGCTCTGGGTGTTAGTAAGTTTAGACCTTACTTGTGTGAAGCGCCTTGAGGCAACTCTGTTGTGATTTGGTGCTATATAAATGAAAATAAATTGAAATTGTTTCACTTTGAAGTTATTAATTCCAACTGGACTGTATCGTTCTAACTTGACTTGGCAGAGAGCCGCGTAGCGTTTGGAGCTGTGTGAACAGAACAGAGGACGATTCACGTTTCTTTCTTGCAACAAGACAGGAGTCCCAGTTAATGATTTTAATCCGCACAAAAGTGACTCACAATTGACATATTGTTGTGAAAGTGTAATGACACGGACCCACAACAGGGGGCGTAAATGAATGGACAATAGATGAGCCAAAAATACAACACTTTACTGTTGTGAAGCGTGCACAACGAAATACAGACAAATACAGAATTTGGACAGAGTCAAATGTACTAAGGTGACGTGTGGGCAGGCTCGAGGATAGAAGACGTCCATCCAGAGAAGAGCCGGATCCCACACGATTTCCACTGCCACCGAATCCAGAGAATACTGGAGCCGCCAAGTTCCGAGTCCCCAGGTGGCCACCATCTCCGGCTGTTGGATCTGGTACTGCTGGCAGGAAGCAGAAACAATTATGTGTGGGTGTGTGTACACCCAGCAAATAAAAGTAGCGACAGTTCCTTAATGGTGGGTAAGACACCTCCACCTCCAAAACAGGAACACAATAACAAGTACTGTAGCACCTACTGAACACTGCTGAGAAAATACCTCCAAAGGCAAACGATATCTCGGCAGCGGGGTGGAGATGTCTTCCAGCTTATATGGAGTGGTTGATGAGTTGATGATTGGTGACAGCTGTCAGGAGTTAATGAGTGACAGCTGTCACTCTTGGCTGTCCTGTGAGGTGGCAGCGCCCTCTTGTGTCTGAAGCCCGCACTCCAGGCAGGGCGCCCTCTGAATGGTGGGCCAGCAGTACCTCCTCTTCAGTGGCCCACACAACAGGACCCCCCCCCCTCAACGGGCGCCTCCTGGCGCCCGACCAGGCTTGTCGGGGTGTCGGTTGTAGAAGTCGGCCAGGAGGGCCGGCTCCAGGATGAAGCTCCTCTTCGGGTCCGTACCCCTCCCAGTCCACCAAATACTGGAACCCCCGGCCCATACGACGGACGTCCAGGAGCCGGCGGACTGTCCACGCGGGCTCCCCGTCGATGATCCGGGCAGGAGGCGGCGCCGGTCCGGGTGCACAGAGGGGTGAGGTGTGGTGCGGTTTGATACTGGAAACATGAAACATGGGGTGGATCCGCAGTGAAGCTCCGGCTCCCAGCTTCACTGCGGCCGGACTGAGGACTTTGAGGATTGTGAAGGGGCCTATGTACCTGTCCTTCAGTTTCGGGGAGTCCACTTGGAGAGGAATGTCCTTCGTGGATAACCACACCTCCTGCCCGGGCTGGTATGCAGGGGCCGGGGATCGCCGGTGGTCTGCATGGGCCTTAGCCGTCGTCCGGGCCTTCAACAAGGCAGAACGGGCGGAGCGCCACACCCGATGGCATCCGCGTAGGTGGGCCTGGGCCGAGGGCACACTGACCTCTCCTTCCACCACGGGAAACAATGGGGGCTGGTACCCCAAACACACCTCAAACGGGGAGAGGCTGGTGGCAGAGGACACCTGGCTGTTATGTGCGTACTCGATCCAGGTCAGGTGGTTGCTCCAGGCCGTCAGGTGCGCAGATGTAACACAGCAGAGGACCTGTTCGAGTTCCTGGTTGGCCCGCTCTGCCTGTCCGTTCGTCTGTGGGTGATACCCGGACGAGAGGCTCACGGTGGCCCCCAGTTCTCTGCAGAAGCTCCTCCAGACCTGGGAGGAGAACTGAGGGCCACGATCCGAGACAATGTCTGTTGGTATCCCATGCAGACGCACGACGTGGTGAACCAGGAGGTTTGCAGTCTCCTGGGCCGTCGGGAGCTTCAGGAGGGCCACGAAGTGGGCCGCCTTGGAGAAACGGTCCACTACCGTGAAGATGGTCGTCATGCCCTGGGACGGCGGGAGGCCCGTGACAGAATCCAGGCCGATGTGGTACCAGGGACGATGAGGCACCGGGAGCGGTTGCAACAGACCTTGGGCCTTCGAATGGTCAGCCTTGCCCCTGGCGCAGGTGGTACAGGCCTGGATATACTCCCAGACATCGGCTTCCATGGACGCCCACCAAAAGCGCTGCCGGACCACTGCCACGGTTCTTCGCACCCCTGGGTGACAGGAGAGCTCGGAACCGTGACAGAAGTCCAGAACTGCAGCTCTGGCCTCTGGTGGGACGTATAAGCGGTTCTTCAGACGTGTGCCTGGGTCCGGGCTTCATGCCAGGGCCTCCCGGACGGTCTTCTCCACGTCCCAGGTGAGGGTGGCCACGATAGTGGACTCAGGTATGATGGATTCCGGTGGATCCGACAGCTCTGTTTTGACTTCGTCCTCGTGTACCCGGGACAAGGCGTCCGACCTCTGATTCTTGCTCCCGGGGCAATAGGTGATCCGGAAGTCAAAACGCCCGAAGAACAGTGACCAGCGGGCTTGCCTGGGGTTCAGCCGCTTGGCGGTCCTGATATACTCCAGGTTCCGATGGTCCGTGAAAACCGTGAACCTCTCCGAAGCTCCCTCCAACAGGTGTCTCCACTCCTCAAGAGCATCCTTCACTGCAAGAAGTTCCCGATTGCCCACGTCATAGTTCCGCTGCGAGAAAAATAGGCACAAGGGTGGAGGACCTTGTCGGACTCCCCGCTCTGGGACAGCACAGCTCCTATCCCTGAGTCAGAGGCGTCCACTTCAACCACAAACTGGCAGCAAGGATCGGACTGCACCAGAACTGGTGCAGTCGAGATCCGACGTTTCAACTCCCTAAATGCGGCTTCGCACCGATCCGACCAGGTGAAGGGGACTTTTGAGGAGGTCACGGCTGTCAGGGGGCTAACTACCTGACTGTAGCCCTTAATGAAACTCCGGTAAAAATTTGCAAAACCGAGGAACTGTTGTAGTTTCCTACGGCTTGTCGGTTGGGGCCAGTCTCTCACCGCCGCAACCTTGGCCGGATCAGGGGCGACGGAGTTGGAGGAGATGATGAATCCCAGGAAGGACAAAGAAGTGCGGTGGAACTCGCACTTCTCGCCCTTCACAAACAGCCGGTTCTCCAACAACCGCTGCAGGACCTGACGTACATGCTGGACATGAGTCTCAGGGTCCGGGGAGAAGATGAGTATATCGTCCAGATATACGAAGACAAATCAATGCAGGAATCCCGCAAGACGTCATTTACCAAAGCTTGGAACGTCGCGGGGGCGTTAGTGAGGCCGAACGGCATGACCAGGTACTCAAAGTGACCTAACGGGGTGTTAAATGCCGTCTTCCATTCGTCTCCCTTCCGGTTCCGAACCAGGTGGTACGCATTCCTAAGATCAAGTTTTGTGAAAATTTGGGCTCCATGCAAGGGCGTGAACACTGAATCCAACAGAGGTAACGGGTATCGGTTGCAAACCGTGATCTCGTTCAGCCCTCTGTAATCAATGCATGGACGGAGTCCGCCGTCTTTCTTGCCCACAAAAAAGAAACCAGCACCCATTGGGGAGGTGGAGTTCTGGATCAGCCCGGCAGCTAATGAGTCCCGGATGTAGGTCTCCATTGATTCGCGCTCCGGACGTGAGAGGTTGTACAGCCTACTGGACGGGTACTCAACGCCCGGAATCAAATCAATGGCACAATCGTATGGACGGTGGGGGGGAAGGGTGAGAGCCAGATCTTTGCTGAAAACGTTAGCAAGATCGTGGTACTCAACCGGCACCGCCGTCAGATTGGGGGGAACTATAACCTCCTCACTAGCACTTAAACCGGGAGGAACCGAGGATCCTAAACACTCCCGGTGGCAGGTTTCGCTCCACTGAGCCACAACCCCAATCAATCCGGGGATTGTGTTTTACCATCTACGGGAAGCCCAAAATCATGCGGGAAATAGAAGGAGTCACATAAAACTCTATCTCTTCCCGATGATTCCCAGACACCACCAGAACTACTGGTTGTGTCTTGTGTGTGATTAAAGGGAGAAGGGTGCCATCTAGTGCCCGTACCTTCAAAGTTGAAGGAAGCACCACCAGAGGGAGCCCTACCTCCCTTGCCCATCTGCTGTCCAGCAGATTCCCTTCTGACCCCATGTCCACCAGTGCTGGGGCTTGAAGGGTTAAATCCCTGCTCAGGATTGTGACTGGGAGACGTGTGGAAATACGTGTACGTCCCATGTGAATGTCTGGACCCACCCTTAACCCAGTCTCTAAGGGCGGGCGTTTGTGTTTAACCGTTTGGGGCAGTCTCTCTGCTGATGCTCATTTGAGCCGCAGAAAAAGCACTCCCCGCGGGCCATTCTCCTCTGTAAGATGATCTTAATCTGGCCCTGCTCGTGTCCATAGCATCGTCAGCAGGGGGAGCTGTTGCCACACAACACATATTCAGGGATGAAAGTGGTGAAAAACAAAAAAAGCTGAAACCCAAAATTACCCCCCAACACCACCTGCACGCAAATTTTTGAATTTTAGAAGCTCTGAAATGCAATATGGGACTATTCCAGACAACAAACTGTAGTGAGTGCCACATCCATTTTGGTGAGACAAAAACCCAACTTTTCTTATTCAAATTCATTCCAGTAGTATTCTGCTTTTACTAGTATGCAGCGGTTTTCTAGCTTGGCAGATAGTTCTGGAGGAAATCACTGAAGAAATTAACAAATTACAAATATGGTTTCACCGAAACAAATTGTCAAGAAACTTAAATAAGACAGGGATGAAGTGGAGGTGTAAGAGTCACTAGGTGTTCACAAAAAGCAGTTATTTATTTCTATATTTATTTATGTTCATTGTTAGTTGGTTTTATATTTTCTGTTGTCTTTTTTTATATTGTATTATAGCATGATTAGTTATTACTATTATTGTTGTTGTTGCAATTATTATTAATGTATAAACAAAAATTAATTTAAAAATATTACAATTTGTAATACATTTGACTCTTTTATGACAACAAACACTGAGCCATTAATTATTATACAGAAAACAAATGCACACAAACGTGCTGAGATGCAAACAGCTTAATGCTAACTTTAACATTGAAAATGTCATAAACATGCTAACGCATTAGTATCGGTCCAGTTTTTAAGTTATAAAATACATCTATCAACTGTTTCAGAAGACCATAACAGGTCAGTTTAACATAAAAAAGGTAAATATTACTCATAGACATATGTTCTTCGGGGTTTTAGTGGGGAAAAATTAAACCCACGAAGCAGCGGGTCGGATCAATGCTTCATTGCTTCAAGCTTCAAAGAAGAGCCGCGCTGCAGAAACAGTTGATTACAGACCCTGCGGGGGTTCTGTAATCAACGTAGAGACATGATCATTTTCCCGACACCCCCCCAAAAACAACAGCTGCTCTGAAGGACGGATAAGGGAATCATTAAGCAAAAAGTCTGTTGATGTCGGTGGATCAAATAATTTTTTAACGATACCTGGAAAGAACCGGTTCTTGATACCCTTCCCTATCAATAAACGTTTGGAAACTGAGGACACTAATTGTTGAAGCTTTGTAGGTTAAATTCTTTCCCACGCTTGCTTGATGTACATCTTCATTTGTTCAACAGTCCGGGGTCTCCGTTGTAATATTTTGCGCTTCATAATGCGCCACACATTTTCAATGGGCGACAGGTCTGGACTGCAGGCAGGCCAGTCTAGTATCTGCACTCTTTTACTACGAAGCCACACTGTTGTAACGTGCAGAATGTGGCTTGGCATTGCCTTGCTGAAATAAGCATGGATGTCCCTGAAAAAGGCACTGCTTGGGTGGCAGCATGTGTTGCTCCGAAACCTGGATGTACCTTTCAGCATTGATGGTGCCATCACAGATGTGTAAGGTGCCCATGCAATGGGCACTAACACACCCCCATACCATCACAGATTCTGGCTTTTGAACTTTGTGCTGGTAACAATCTGGATGGTCTTTTTCCTCTTTTGTCTGGAAGACACGACGTCCATGATTTCCAAAAACAATTTGAAATGTAGACTCATCAGACCACAGCACACTTTTCCACTTTGCGTCTGTCCATTTCAAATGAGCTCGGGCCCAGAGAAGGCGGCGGCATTCTGGATATTGTTGATGTATGGCTTTCACATTGCATGGTAGAGTTTTAACTTGCACTTGTAGATGTAGCAATGAACTGTGTTGACTGACAATGGTTTTCTGAAGTGTTCCTGAGCCCACGCGGTAAGAACCTTCACACAATGTCAGGTTTTCATGCAGTGCCGCCTGCGGGACCGAAGGTCACAGGCATTCAATGTTGGTTTTTGGCTTTGCCGCTTACGTGTAGAAAGTACTCCAGATTCTATGAATCTTCTGATTATATTATGGACTGTAGATGATGGAATCCCTAAATTCCTTGCAATTGAATGTTGAGAAACATTGTTCTTAAACTGTTAGACTATTTTTTCACGCAGTTGTTCACAAAGTATTGATCCTCGCCCCATCTTTTCTTGTGAACGGCTGAGCCTTTTGAGGATGCTCCTTTTATACCCAATCATGACACTCACCTGTTTCCAACTGACCTGTTCACCTGTGGAATGGTCCAAACAGGTGTTCTTTGAGCATTCATCAACTTTCCCAGTCTTCTGTTGCCCTTTTCTCAGCTGTTTTGAAATGTGTTGCAGGCATCAATTTCAAAATGAGCAGATATTTGCACAAAAACAAGTCTATCAGAACATTAAATATCTTGTCTTTTTGGTGTATTCAATTGAATATAGGTTGAAGAGGATTTTAAAATCATTGTATTCTGTTTTTATTTACATTTCACAGAATGTCCCAACTTCCTGTTAAATGGGAGTTTTCCTTCCCACTGTCGCCAAGTGCTTGCTCATAGGGGGTCGTTTTGACCGTTTGGGTTTTTCTGTAATTATTGTATGGCTTTTGCCTTACAATATAAAGCGCCTTGGGGCAACTGTTTGTTGTGATTTGGCTCTATATAAATAAAATTGAAACTGTTAGACTATTTTTTCACGCAGTTGTTCACAAAGTATTGATGCTCGCCCCATCTTTTCTTGTGAACGGCTGAGCCTTTTGGGGATGCTCGTTTTATACCCAGTCATGACACTCACCTGTTTCCAAACAGGTGTTTTTTGAGCATTCATCAATTTTCCCAGTCTTGTGTTGCCCCGTGCCAACTTTTTTGAAATGTGTTGCAGGCATCCATTTCAAAATGAGCAAATATTTGCACAAAACAATAAAGTTTATCAGTTTGAACATTAAATATCTTGTCTTTGTGGTGTATTCAATTGAATATAGGTTGAAGAGGATTTGCAAATCATTGTATTGTGTTTTTTATTTACATTTTACACAATGTCCCAACTTCATTGGAATTCGGGTTGTATTATCGTCACACCCGAAACACACCTATAACCAATTAGATGTAAGTAATAGTTATTTTTGGGCAGCACAGTGGCTTAGCGTAGCGAGAAGGTTGTGGGTAAATTCAGTTGATTGACCATGACTTGGAAAGACACACACCTGTGTACATATAAGGTCCCACAGTTGACAGTGCATATCAGAGCACAAACCAAGCCTGAAGTCAAAGGAATTGTCTGTAGACCCCTGAGACAGGATTGCCTCCAGGTGCAAATCTGGGGAAGGGTACAGAAACATTTCTGCTGCTTCCAGGGTCTCAACTGAGAGATCGTGGGAGAAGGGTGTTGTGTGGGCCGCTGAAGAGGAGGTACTGCTGGCCCACCACCACCAGAGGGCGCCCTGCCTGGAGTGCGGGCTCCAGGCACCAGAGGGCGCTGCCGCCTCACAGGAGCAGCCGGGGTGACAGCTGTCACTTATCACTGACGACAGCTGTCATCAATCATCAGATCTACAGTGGTATATCAGCAAGACGGCATCTCCACCTCATTGCCGAGATATCGTTCTACCTGAAAGGTAATATCCTCAGCCTGACTGCTTGATAGAAAGCCTTTTTGTGATTTTTGTGAGTGATAACAGACTTTTTCTCCAACGAGAGGTGGAGGTAGCTTCCCTGCCGTGCAGATTGCTGGGTGCAGACGCACCCACGTTTAACTGTGTTTTTGTTCCTCGCCAGCAGTACCAGGTCCGACACGCGGAGGCAGTGGCCACCTGGGAGTTCGGGACTTGGCGGCTCCAGTATTCCCGGGGTCTGGTGGCGGAGGAAATCGTGTGGTTCCGGTTCTGCTTTGGACAGGCGTCTCCTATCCTCGAGCCTGCCCACACGACACCTTGTACTTTGACCTTTGATCTATTGTGTGATCTGTTGTGTTTGTTGTGCACGTTCGCAACAGTAAAGTGTTGTTATTTGACATATTCCTTTGTCCGTTCATTTGCGCCCCCTGTTGTGGGTCCGTGTACTTACACTTTCCCAACAAAGGGCCTTCGTCGGGGAGGTGACCAAGAACCCAATTAGCAGTGGGTGTGAATGCTTATGCACGCATGATTGCTTAGTTTTTTTTTATTTTAATAAATTTGCAAAAAAAAAAAAAAAAAAAAAAAAACTTCATGTTGTCATTATGGGGAGTTGTGAGGTGAATTTTGATTGGAAAAAAATTAATTTACTAGATTTTGGAATAAGTCTGTAACATAAAATATGGAAAAAGTGAAGCGCTGTGAATACTTTCTGGATGCACCGTACATGATGTTCAGAGGAAGACGCAAAGTCCCTGTAGTTTTCATGAATGAGGAAAAGCTATAGAAAATAGATATAGAAACCACAACTGTTTATGTACCAGGCTGCAAACATGTTTATTTCTGCTGTAAAGCTGGACATTTTTAACATTGGATTCTATGGGGATTTTTGGATTAAGCCTCAAACAGCCACTGAAATAATTGCAGTTTTGTACTTTGTACTTTGCTGACTTTATTGTTCCAGCACTGGATGCTGGATTAACACTGAGCCTCATGAAAGAACATTTTTATACTATTATATCAGAAAATTTGTTTATTTTTTTGTACGAGTTTTTATGGGCTTCACTGAGTTTCTTTGAATACTGACTAAGAAGCTGCCACAACAGTGAATAAAATATAGTAATGCTTGGATCCAATCAATAACAACAACCAGGAGCTTGCTAGTGCATTGGCCAGGAGCTGAATGTTGCTCCTGTATGCTGATATGAATGAGGAACTGTCTGATATACACCCCTGGAGTAGAAGGTGATAGTAATGTACCATAAAGCTGGATGCTAACTGCTGTAAAACAAGATGATGATTTGCGTGAGTAGGACTTGCTGGGTAATAGAGAACAAATGAAATGAATTGTCAGATCCCACTTTTTAGATACACCGCACACGCTCACCCTCCGATGAGTGTGTTTGTGTAAAAACCAGCTCTCCGTCTCTGGGGTCTGACCTTCGTGTCTCCACGGGTATTACCCGGTAGGGCTGCACAAAGGCTGTTCAAGCTGGTGGCGAGGAGAATCGTCTAGCTGCTCACATCCATCCGGACGTCCATCCCGCTGAAGCTGATCTCGCACCCCGGTCGAATAGCCTTCTCAGGAACCAGGATACGAACCGGCCACGCCCGTTAACGGCAGCTCTCCTCTTATGGATCAGGGCTCTTGGAATGTTGCTAGTTTTTAAATTTAGTGACTCGTACAGCGAGTCCCCAGGATGTGTTATTTTCATTAATAACCAGACTAACCTTTTAGAGCCTTTTGATGTTGTACACCCAGTAAACTTTAACTTTTACACCTTAAGAAGCATCAATAATCCAATGTCCGAGCCTTAGCACTTTAACTGCATGCTTGGAAATTTATTGCAGGTTTTGCAAGTGCCGATAACATAACCAAAATAGGTTATATGGTGATAATTTCACAACAGTAATTCAAGTATAATTAGATTAATGATTGGCAGAGATTTTTGTTTTTAATTCAATAATTCTGACTGATCTTACTTTGACTGGGACTGGATTGACTTCTTAATAATTTTTCTAGGAGTGAGGGAAGGAGGTTTTTGAGGTTAGGGTCCCCAGCTCGATGAACTTGATTTCCTCTTCATCAGCTATCAGTCGTTAGCTGACCACGATCCTTGTGTGATATTGTAATCCTTCAGGAAGTTAATCCACATAAGAATTTATTCCGTCTTCAATCAACCAAAAGTTGATCTAATCCATTCTGGTATGCTGTGATGTTCCTTGAGAGAGAAATCGTTGAACATTCCCCACTCAGACTTAAGGCCAGTGGTTATCCTCCATTGTTCTGCTACTCCGTGACTGGACGGCCTGAATGGGAGTTGAAATCTCTCT
Organism: Thalassophryne amazonica; assembly: GCF_902500255.1. Lineage (NCBI taxonomy): Eukaryota > Metazoa > Chordata > Actinopteri > Batrachoidiformes > Batrachoididae > Thalassophryne > Thalassophryne amazonica. Next base: position 29,056,153 of record NC_047113.1, read on the forward strand.
CAAATGATCTTTTATGGCTCCAGTCCTCTCACTCCACGATTCCAATTGCTGCTCACAAGATGGTCAAGTCTTGTGATCTCCTCGTAGCAGGGGAGTAGTGGCAACAGCACCTCTCCCTGGAAGAATAACCCCGTTTCCTGGTGTTTCAACAAGTTATATATGTTCTTGACTCCAGTTGTCCTCAGATGATCTTGGTTACCATGGGGACACTGTTGACTCAAAACCTCCTCCCTTCTCCTTCTGCTTTACTGGAAATCTCCGCAGCCCCTACCAGTAACTTATTTCTCAAGTTCCTCTTTTCTGTTAACACTTCAGCTTTTCTGAGAATTCATTCTTTTAAATCATTTCTTCAAAATCACATCAATCATATTCAATCATTTCATTACAACTCTCTTTCACATAAAAACAATTCATATGATCATATACAAAAATTCTCATTCCTTATTATTCATTTCATTTTTACCAACACCTTAATCAGTTGATCAGTTGTTTAACATCAGCTTTTCTTGCCCACTTGCAACATCTTCTTGACTTCCTCTTTTTCTCTGACTCTGCACTCTTTATGAAAAACAACTCATATAATCATTCATTTCACTTATTCGTAAAATACATTTTCTAATCAACTCTTAATTTTAACACATTAATACTTCATTTGATCATACTTGTCATAGACATATTCCCTCGTCTTCACCACCGAGTTCATTCCGTGGGCCTCCCCATTTACAATGGAAAAGTCCGGTATGACCTCACTTACTCCTGGAAGGTACCAAACACTGTGCAGTTTAATCCAACAGCATGTATATTAATTCCATGGCACGTATTATATTCCAAGATGAAAACAAGCTAAAAGCAAGCTTAAAGTCATCTTTCCTGACAGAATAAATCATGTTGTCAAATTGAGAGACCATGCTCAGCAGGATCCACAATGAGGAGAATGGCTTGGCCAAGGTAAGGCTAACTATAGTGTTGAAAAAAATGTAATCATTTTTAAAAGTTTGTTTACATTTAGTGAGATAAAGTGCACATTTACAGTGAGGAAAATAAGTATTTGAACACCCTGATCTTGCAAGGTCTCCCACTTAGAAATCATGGAGGGGTCTGAAACTTTCATCTTAGGTGCATGTCCACTGTGAGAGACATAATCTAAAAAAACAAAAATCCAGAAATCACAATGTATGATTTTTTAAATAATTTATTTGTATGTTACTGCTGCAAATAAATATTTGAACACCTGTGAAAATCAATGTTAATATTTGGTACAGTAGCCTTTGTTTGTAATTACAGAGGTCAAATGTTTCCTGTAGTTTTTCACCAGGTTTTCACACACTGCAGCAGGGATTTTGGTCCAGTTCTCCATACAGATCTTCTCCAAATCTTTCAGGTTTTGAGTTTCAGCTCCCTCCAAAGATTTTCTATTGAGTTCAAGTCTGGAGACTGACCAGGCCACTCCAGGACCTTGAAATGCTTCTTACGGAGCCCCTCCTTAGTTGCCCTGGCTGTGTGTTTGGGGTCATTGTCATGCTGGAAGACCCAGCCATGACCCATCTTCAATGCTCTTACTGAGGTAAGGAGGTTGTTTGCCAATATCTTGCAATACATGACGCCATCCATCCTCCCTTCAATACGGTGCAGTCGTCCTGTCCCCTTTGCAGAAGAGCACCCACAGAGTATGATGTTTCCACCCCCATGCTTCACGGTTTGGATGGTTTTCTTGGGGTTGTTCTCATCCTCTAAACATGGCAAGTGGAGTTGATTCCAAAAAGCTCTATTCTTGTCTCATCTGACCACATGACCTTCTCCCATGCCTCCTCTGGATCATCCAGATGGTCACTGGTGAACTTCAAACGGGCCTGGACATGTGCTGGCTTGAGCAGGGGGACCTTGCTGCCCTGCAGGATTTTAAACCATGACAACATCATGTGTTACTAATGTAATCTTTGTGACTGTGGTCCCAGCTCTCTTCAGGTCATTGACCAGGTCCTCCTGTGTAGTTCAGAGCTTTCTCAGAATCATCCTTACCCCACAAAATGAGATCTTGCATGGACTGCCAGACCGAGGGAGATTGACAGTCATCTTGTGTTTCTTCCACTTTCTAATCAATAATCATAACAGTTGTTGTCTTCTACCAAGCTGCCTGCCTTTTGTCCTGTAGTCCATCCCAGCCTTGTGCAGGTCTACAGTTTTGTCCCTGGTGTCCTTAGACAGCTCTTTGGTCTTGCTGTGGTGGACAGGTTGGAGTGTGATTGTGAATGTGTGAACAGGTGTCTTTTATACAGGTAACAAGTTCAAACAGGTGCAGTTAATACAGGTAAAGAGTGCAGAATAAGAGGGCTTCGTAAAGAAAATTTAACAGGTCTGTGAGAGCCAGAATTCTTGCTGGTTGGTAGGGGATCAAATACTTATTTGCAGCAGTAACATACACTAAATTATTAAAACAAATCATACATTGTGATTTGTGGATTTTTTTTTTTTTTTAGCTTATGTCTCTCACAGTGGACATGCATCTAAGATGAAAATTTCAGACCCCTCCATGATTTCTAAGTGGGAGAACTTGCAAAACCGCAGGGTGTTCAAATGCTTATTTTCCTCACTGTACGTATATCTGAACAGACATTTGTCTATTCAGTGGTGACAAGAAGCAGTTTATTCTTAAGTTCTTTGTGCATAATACAATAACATTAATTGGCCTCTTTGCATCTGCTTACTAATGTGGTGTTTGCATAAAAAAATAATGCACCAATTAAATTCACTTTTGCTTCTTGTTGCATGAAGTAGTATTGATCAAAAATAAATGTGACTTACAGACCAATGTGATTTTTATTTATATATATTTTTTCCTTCACCTATTGCATTTTTGGACACACATGACTAATCTCATGTGACAGAGAGCCCAGAAAGTGCAGTAGTAGTTAATAGCTTGAGCTGCTGCCCCCGCGACCCGTCTCCGGATAAAGCGGAAGAAAATGGATTGATGGATGGATAGCGCCAAATCACAACAGAGTTCCCTCAAGGCGCTTCACACAAGTAAGGTCTAACCTTACCAACCCCCAGAGCAACAGTGGTAAGGAAAAAACTCCCTCTGAGGAAGAAACCTCAAGCAGACCAGACTCAAAGGGGTGACCCTCTGCTTGAGCCATGCTACAGGCATAAATTACAGAACAATTCACAAAACAAATATACATGAAATGCTGTTGGTGCACAGGACAGGAGGGTCGCCAGCACAAATACAACTCCCATCTCTGGATGGAGCTGCACCTTAAACAGAGAGAAAAAAACAGAACCAGGCATCAGAAAGACAAGAAATACTGTATAATTTGCCACCATGAATCAACAAGAAAACAGAAGAAATACTAAGGTGATCGCTGGCCACTAGAGCTTCACTAAAAGACCCGGAATTTAGGTAAAATTAATTTTAATTAATTAAAAGAGTAAAAAGTGTAAAACAAACCTATACCAGTATGCTAGCCATACGAAAGGGAAAATAAGTGCGTCTTAAGTCTGGACTTGAAAGTCTCCACAGAATCTGACTGTTTTATTGACACAGGGAGATCATTCCACAGAAGGGGCACGATAAGAGAAAGCTCTGTGACCCGCAGACTTCTTATCCACCCTAGGGACACAAAGTAGTCCTGCACCCTGAGAATGCAAAGCCTGGGCCGGTACGTAATGTTTAATTAGGTCAGCTAGGTAGGGAGTTGCCAGTCCGTGAACAATTTTATAGACTAGTAGCAGAACCTTAAAATCTGATCTCACTGAGACAGAAAGCCATTGAAGGGATGCCAAAATGGGTGTAATGTTGTCAAACTTTCTGCTTCGTGTCAAAAGTTTGGCTGCAGCATTTTGAACCAACTGGAGACCCCTAATGCTGGACTGCAGTAAACCAGAAAATAGAACATTGCAGTAATCCAATCTATTAGAGATAAACGCATGGATCAGGGTCTCAGCATCAGCCATAGACAGGATAGGACGAATCTTCGCTATATTTTGCAGGTGGAAGAAAGCAGTCCTCATAATATTTCTAATGTGGAGGTCAAAGGACAGTGTAGGATCAAAAATTACCCCAAGGGTCCTCACTTTGCCAGTGTGATGTGTGACGCACAAGCCTAGGCTGAGCGTTAACTGGTCAAATTGATGCTAATGTCTCACTGGACCAAGAACCATCATTTCAGTCTTATCAGAGTTTAAAAGTAGGAAGTTTCTAGACATCCAAATTGTCACTGATGCAAGGCAATCTTCTAAGGATTTTATGTGAACGAGATTACCAGCAGTTATCGGCATGTATAACTGAGTATCTGTTATGTGCCGACGCGGGTTGAGGAGCGGACCTGCGTTTGACTGAACCTAGCGCTAAATAACCAGAAAGCGGTTCCAAAAACAAAACATTTATTTCCCTTTCTGTGTAATAATTGTGTACAACATAATATATGGTTTGTCTGGCGGAGTGAAGGACGGCGCGCTCTCCAGCGCCCAAAGGGATCGAAGACCGGCGCTTCTGGACTCAAATTCACCGCCAAACACCCCCCAGGTGGACACGACAAACTGACTCTGTGAAGGATAGAAGAGGTGAGGTAAGTCAACAGCTACAACTAATATCCTTCAAAAGGCACATACTATCAGCAACACATTCAGGTCTGACTTTAAGCTTTATGTAAATGAGCAGCTTCTCACAACAGGTGGAGGATCATCAGTCCACACGCCACGGCCATGAGAAGCGAGCTGCACAATTCTCATCAATGTTCAAATATACTGCGTAACAAAATACCAAATTACTATTAACACTTATTCAGACAATCAATCACCTCTGATGTGTGCTGACAGCATGTGTTCCTCACCCATCCTCCTTCTCAGGCACGATGTGTCAAACCCAGGCGCAGTCCTCAGCGTCTCACAAACGAACGTCACAAGGTCGAGTTCCTGGCAATTCTGCTTGAACCACTCATGGCTTAAATGCAGAACGCCATCTAATTATCTGCTTCAGCTGAAAGTCCTTAAGTCTGCACGTGAGCATCATCCACAGGTGCTGCGAGTCATTAGGCCTGCACGTGGACATCCTCCACAAGTGCAGCCAATAATGTTGATGAGGGTGAAGGATTCTTCTGCCAGCACCGTCTCCACAGACAAAAACCAGTTTGCATACCACCTGGAGAGCAAAGAAAAGAAAACAACACAAAAACATCCAGCCAAACCCCCCAACACACAACAGTATCATCTGCATAGGAGTGAAAGGTAATCCCAACACGCCAAGGGGTGCTATATAAAGGGAGAAAAGCAGGGGGCCTAAGATGGACCCCTGTGGAACCCCAAATTTCATGTCAGTAAGGTTAGAGGTAGTGTTACTGTACAAAACACAGTGAGAACGACTAGTCAAGTATGACGTCAACCATGCAAGGGCACAGCATGATGCTGCCACCACCATGCTTCACTGCAGGGATGGTGCCTGGTTCCCTCAAAACATGACACCTGGCATTCACAGCAAAGAGTTCAATCTTTGTCTCATTAGACCAGAGAACTTTGTTTCTCATGGTTTGAGAGTCCATACGTTTTTTGCCAAACCCCAGGTGGGCTGCCATGTGCCTTTTACTAAGCAGTGGCTTCCGTCTGGCCACTCTATAATTCAGGCCTGATTGCTGGATTAGGAAGAGATGGTTGTCCTTCTGGAAGGTTCTCCTCTCTCCACAGAGGAATGCTGGAGCTCTGACAGAGTGACCATCGGGTTTTGATCACCTCCCTGACTAAGGCCCTTCTCCCCCGATCACCCAGTTTAGACAGGCAGCTAGCTCTAGGAAGAGTCCTGTTGGATCCAAACTTCTTCTATTTATGGATGATGGAGGCCACTGTGCTCATTGGGACCTTCAAAGCAGCAGAAATGTTTCTGTACTGTTGCACAGATTAGTGCCCCAGAGACAATCCTGTCCCTGGGGACCTTATATGTAGACAGGTGTGTGCCTTTCCAAATCATATTAAATCAACTGAATTTACCCCAGATGGACTCCAACTAAGCTGTAGAAACATCTCAAAGATGATCAATAGAACAGGATGCACCTACACTCAATTTTGAGCTTCACGGTAAAGGCTGTGAATACTTACGTAGATGTGATTTCTTAGTTTTCTTATTTTTAATAAATTTGTAAAAATCTAAAAAAACAAAACAAAACTTTATTTTACATGGTCATTATGGGGTATTGTTTGTAGAATTTTGAGCTTGTCAATCATAAATACAATTTTTACCACAGATATACAAATTGTAACATAGTAAGAATGAATCTGTGTTACATGAATAGAAATGCAGAAAATGAAAGAATCTGCTGTCTTGGATACAAAGTAGTGCTGTAATTTACATGTGACAAAATCTCCAGTTGACAAATGAAGCGGCGCGGAGCTGGACATGAATGAGATAATAAAAACAGGATTTCATCTCATGGTTAAGCCAACCGTGTTTATTTTGTGCCAGACCGATGCTGTGCATGCAGCCCATCAACTAAGATTAATGACTCACACACAGCTGGAGTTAAATTTTATTAAAATGATCTGCGTCATGTCCTGCCAACCGACATAAAAGACGAGACTAATGAACATGACATCAATCAATCAATCAATCAATTTTTTTATATAGCGCCAAATCACAACAAACAGTTGCCCCAAGGCGCTTTATATTGTAAGGCAAGGCCATACAATAATTATGTAAAACCCCAACGGTCAAAACGACCCCCTGTGAGCAAGCACTTGGCTACAGTGGGAAGGAACATGCACAGATAGGGGCATCGGAGGAGTAGAGACTGACACGTAAAACCAACATTTTAATTAATGATGGCGGTACTGTCCAGCTGGTGCGTCACCGTGTGTGCACGCTCGGTGGCACTACATCTGTTCTCAGATAATGCTGCCGTGAGAGACACTCTGTGTGTATGCAGAGGAAAGGAAATTGAAAAAAGAAAGATGGAAAAAACCCTAAAAGAGAGGATATTATCTGTTGGTATAAGAAACAAGACAGAGATCTGATGCAAACAAAATGGATTTACACTTCGACTGTTGTGCACAGAAGTCAAATCCTTTTCCTCCTTCACAGAAGACTCCGATCTGTTTTCTCAGTTTTTATGCACACTAACATGTTCTCACATGCTTGCACACAGACAGCTGGATGATTTATGTCACCTGACACTGTATTTACGCTGGCACCTGCTCTGAGATCTGCATGATGCATATTTTGAAAAGTGCCTGTCAGTCAGATCCATGAGCTCTGACCTGCACTATCGGAAAGACCCCTTAGCTATGCGGAGTTGTACTGTATGTTATATGTCATGTGTTAATTGATTCTCAGTGAGATACACTCGAGGTCAACCACCTTATGGGAGATTGTCTGAACAGCATGTGAATATTGAAAATCTTGTCCTAATTGCTAATTACCGACATGCAGGTGTGGTGATTTATAGAGATCCAGCTAATGTAGAAGTTAAAAGTGGTTTACAGTGATGCCTCACATCCACACACTGATGTCAGTGTGCACACCAGGGGGCAATTAGGGGATTACAAACCTTGGTGAGGGGACCTTAGTGATTTTTGCTATCTGTCTGACCGTATGGTGGTGAGAATTGGATGTTACCCAGTGACCTAAGATGATGACTGAATGTCTTTGGTATACTACTGGAGAAGAATGAACCCATGAGCTAGTTCTGGAAGACAAGTTGAGCTGCCTTGCTCTACATTTACTTGTCACGCCTCACTCTCCTCATAATCCAACCAAACACTTCCTGAAAATTGGGAAGGCTATTTATAACTATTCACACACAGAGTAAATATAAAGTCTTAATCTTGCCTGTTCGTTTTAGTCAGATTCATCATCACAGCCTGACAACAACATGTCTAAGTAAAGCGTCCTGATTTTGGAAAACGACATCTAAAAATACTTTAGTTCCTTGTTGTGTCTGAAGAAATGTAGTGCTTTTCAAGAAGTTGTTCTGTGTTTGCTCCGGGTGCTTGAAGTGGGCGATACCGGGAATTTTGGTATTGATCCGATACCAATTTAATACAGGCCCAGTATCGCCGATATCGGTACCGATACGTTTTCATATTTAAGCTTCATCGATCCAAAGGATCCAAAAGACCTAGGATAGAATTTCGCCAAACATTGTACTTGACAACAAAATACTTTATTATCACAATCAACATTTTTGTTTAAAAAATATCACTCAACACAACTTAAAACAAAATCTCCTGAGGTAGAGGGCTGACAAACCACAATACAAGGGTGCGCTGCTCTGTGTTGTGTGACACAGCGCAGTGCTGCTCTTACAGACAGAGAGTAGACTTTGATGAATCTGTGTGCGCAGCGGTCAGTGCATGCGGGAGAGAAAAAAACCTTGAGTATCGATCTTTTTGCACGAGGATTGTTCACTATCAATACCAGTGTTGGTATCGATATTAGGATCAATCCGCCCACCTCTACTGGGTGCATTTCTCAGCCTGAACCAGAGAACACTGGCGCTTTGTTCCACATGCATGACAGCGTATGCATGCTCGATGGTGTGGTTGTCAATACCTACGTGCTTTACCTGCCAGACTAAAGGATTCTGCTGGCAGTGAAAACACAAACCAAGCCATATTTAACTGTTCTGATCCATACCATACCGTGCATTACTGACCTGGACCGCTCAGTGGAAACAGGGTTGACGGCATATGCTGGCTAAATCATCAAGTTGTGACAGAGCCCTTAGGCACAGCCTCATCCAGTTGCACCGCACAGCCACTAGGCCACACTTTGTAGTTTCTATCTGTCACCAAACAGGAGAGGAACAGACAACAAGGACAGCAAAAAAACAGCTGCTCCTTTCTTAAAATGGCTCTAGGTCACGCTGTACACTCCTCTGGGGTGATAAAAAAAAAACAACAAAAAAAAAACAATCATCCGTGACCCCTTATCACCCCACACACCCAACTTCCCAACTCCATCAAGCACAACTGAGTTTCAAAACATCCAGAAACCAGAGCAGATTCCTCCCTCAAACCATTACACACAACAGTTAACTGGGACTTCCTGCTCCTCACACTCACACATCCCTGAACCCCAGAGAATCTGAGACTAATGTGAAATAATGCACAATAACTGCATAGTGCCTGTCAAATCTGTCGACATAACTACTTGAAATAATGTGCCAAAATAATTTTTAAATGCAGAAGGCAAATATGCTACAAAAACCTACCCCCCCGCCCCAAAAGAGAGAAAAAGACATCCTCTACCTTTAAAAGTGTAATGTTTTGTGTAAACTATCCCATATCCTACAATTTTCCAAGAACATTTGAATTAATCTTTCAAGTTTTAATGAATTCATCGCAGTTTTTAAAAATGTGACATGGTTTGTCACTTTTGTTTGAACAATATTTGAACAACACAAATTTCTAAATGTGCTTTAAATTTACTTGCTGCTTTAAATTTTGTTTTTTTTAGTGGTGTGATTTTGAAGAAAAGTCATCAAAACCCACATTTATTCAAAGCACAAGTCATTTTGTATAGAACTATACCTGTTTACATTTATGCGTAAATATACTATGTTATACAATATACTATGTTCTGCACTCTAAAAAAAAAAACTTTAACAAATGTAACATGGGCGGCACTGTGGATTAGTGGTTAGCACTGGTGCACAAAAAAAACATGTTATTTAGGGTCTGCTCCTTTCTCTGACCAAAGCAATGCCTCAACATTCTTAGTTGGTTCCCGGGCACCGGACTGTGGCTGCCGACTGCTCCTAGCGGCTGGATTGTGTCTAATTGTATTTAGGATGGGTTAAATGCAGAGGACATATTTCACTGTATGTATGTACAATAACAATAAAGGCTCTATTCTATTCTATTTTGCATGGATCATTTAAAGTAATGTGACTAAACATCCTGAGCTTTTTATGTCAAGACTAATTCAAGTTTGGTAAAGTATTTAGTTAAAAAGTTGAGTACACTTGATTTACTTTGTCTTCTACAAGTTCAATTACATGGAGCCAATTTAATCAAAAAGGCTTTGGTGATAGTAAGTAGTCAAATTATTTAAGTTATTCAAACTTGTTCATTTTACTTCCATTCTACCGAGAAATGTCCCTGTAAAATGTTACCTTAATTTTTTGAGGATTCATAACTTATTTCACTGAAGTAAAAAATAATAATAATAATTACATGTAACTAATCCAGTTTTTTTTAACCTTCGGCTGCTCCCTTAGGGTCACCACAGCAAATCCAAGGTGGGTCTGCATGTTGAACTGGCACAGGTTTTACACCGGATGCCCTTCCTGATGTACCTCCACATTACATAGAGAAATGGGGCAGGGGTGGAGTTTGAACCCGTGTCGCAGACCGAGCAGTCGCTCTAAAAATCGGTCCCCCCTGATGACAGTTCACAGATTAACACCTCATTTCTGCTTCAAACTGCACACCAGTCATTATCTATCTCAGGGACACATATCTGAAGCTTTAGTACAACAGTCATTTCCACATAAATTCAGCATTATTTCATCATAAAAAGCGTTGTGGCTAAATGAGTTCCTAGCTGATGTGTTTCACTGCGCGTCTGACATTTTCAAGTGTCATAGAATTTTGTCTTGTTTCTGCTTAAAACGGCCTCATTTCTGCTTAAAACTGACTTTAGAATGATTTAAGAGGCTTTGCATTTATCATCTAATGGTTAATAATCCCATTAATCCATTTGATTGCTTTAGGTGAAGAGACTCCGTCTCAGACATGCTGCTGTGGTCTGAAATGACGCATGCGCAGATGCAAAAGGAGGACCGATTTTTAGGGACAGACCGTTCCATCTGCGACACCAGGAATCTTCTGCACTGAAATCAAGTGCACTAACCACATGGCCAACCTGCTTATTTTAAAATCATTGCTAACCTGCAATAATCAACCATAACACTGTGTCCACCCACAGGTGATTTGAATAACACTGTGTTGTTACAGTGACATCTCACAATGTAAAATTGATGACTTTGACAAGGGGCAAATTGTGATGGCTGCATGACTGGGCCAAGCATCTCCAAATCTTTAGATCTTTCCTCCATCTAAAGGAGATTGTACCTACTAAACGTAGTCAAAATCCCCCAAAACAAAACAAAATGCAGTGAACAATCGAAGGAGGCTGAGACACCATTAGTCCTGGTTCTTTCAGTGTCTTTGGACCTTATGACGTCAAACTCAACACTGTGACCCAGATTACAAAAAGCAGAGTGAGTGTGACCGGTGCATTGACATGCTTCTTTTCTTCTCTTTTCTCCATCCTTTTCCAGGTTATAGTACATCTCTGCTGCACCTCAAAATCATTCTTTCTCAGTGCTCCGGTCTACAGAAAATTTTAAGGGTTTTTTCCCCTTGAGAATTTACCTCTGAATATGAACTTCCTTATGGAACAGTTTAAACATCATTATATCCATGTCAGAACACGCTGGAGTCCTTGTTATAAGCAAATGAAACAAAAAAGCCTGTGATCGAGAAAAGTAGCAGCCTCTTTTTAAAACAATTTTCATGATTCGCGCTACAGTTTGTGCAATAAAACTACACTCCTTTAAACTTTGGAGCCTCCTGAGGATATTGCTCCACGATGACTCACAAGCGCATTTCTCTTTGCTGGTGGATGAATGCTGTCTTTCTGCCTTGTTTCTTCTCCGTGTTTGGTCTGGTGGCCCCGTCTCAAACAGCCCGTCTCAATTTGTACACCATTCTTGCTCATTATTTTTTTCCTCTGCAACTCCTTCTAACAGTACGATGTACACTGAATTGAAGGGATAGAAATAAATGTTGTGCTCTCCTGGATACCGGAAACCATTGAGGATACAAGAAATGTGGTTAACATTAAATAAGGGTGAACTAAGAGAAAGAATGATGTAAACAAGTAAAGAAGAACAACATGGAAAGGGAATTGCACTGCCAAAGGTTTATGTAAGAAACAAGAATAATGTTGGCTGTACAAAGAGAGGAACTGATCCATCACATTTTATATTAAATATGTCTCCCAGTTTTGAATATTCTTTATCTTGACACAATTCACTTCGGGATAAATAACATTTCATACCGTAAAAGTGGTACTCATACCTTTTGAAAAACAATTATAAAAATATTCATAATTATTTCAATTTCTGCTTGACACTTTCTAGATATTGCATTCTTGACTTCAATTTTTTATGGTTTCTCCCAAACCAGAGTAATCCAGTCAGTTACAGACTGTTTATATGAGCGAAGCGCCGCGCAGCAGCACAAAGCTTGCTCATGGTACGGGCGTCCTAAACAGGAAGTGCCAAATTTCAAATCCACATTAAAACAGGAAATGTTCAAATGTCAAACACTTCCTGGATTGTCAGACGAGATCTCATGGAATCTCGTGGGAACTCAGTGGCAAGCTCACACTCAAACAGGAAGTGTTGAATTCTCACTCACATTGAAACTGGAAATGTTCAAATGTCAAACACTTCCTGGTATGGGTGGAGCTAGAGCGGAGGCTGGGGTTTCACTGGACTTTCCTGAAATCTGATTGGACACAGATGATTGACGTCACAGCACCACACGTCTGGTTGAAAAAGCTGCATTTTCAAATCAGTGAGTCACACTGACTGTTAGGTTCCTCCTGTCCAGTAGTTAGTGCTGTGTACCACAAGAAATTCTAATCCAAATTAGAAGAAGAAAAATGTTTGCTCCAGATTTGAACTGAACACGAACTATGGAATTCTAATCACACCAAACTTATATTGGTGAGTAAACGACTGTATTTTATGCCAGAAATGAGGTCCAGGTTGTTAAAAGCAGCATTTCTCCTTTAATTCGGGTGGCCTTATGTACACGTTTAAACTAAGACAGCAGCTTGTTCATGTTGGCTTAATAGTGCAGCAGATAACTGAAACAATCCTTCAAATGGTGATACAAGCATCAAATTCTGCACAAGTACAGCTGGAGCTAAATTAATGGAGCAACTTTAACTTTTGACCCCTGTACAAACTGAAACTGACCTTTGTCACCTTTCTTCCTGCTTTTATCTCATAACTCCATAACATTCAGTCACAGATAGTCCAAACTATACCTTTTTTGGAATCTTTATGATCAGGCAAATAATGTGGTGTAGGTTTCTATATGACTGGAGCATCTTTTAATTTAGACCAGGGGTGGGCAACTTGTTCCAGAAAGGGCAAAGAGGGTGCAGGTTTTCTTTGCAGCCACTGACTCCACCCGGTGATTTAGCTCATTATTACCACTTTGAGCAGATGGAATCAGTTAATGACCTACCTGGCTGCCTATTGAAAATTCAAGTGGCCAATCAGTTTTTTAAAAAGAGTTAATGTCTATGGATTATTTGTGCCAAATTTGATGTTTGTATCACCATTTGCAGGATTCCACTCTAAATATTCTCTTATCTGCTGCATTATACATAAAAGTAAGATGCTGCTCCTCAGTGTTTCTCAGTTGTCCTCAAAAGTATTGGAACACTTGGTATTTCACACATTTTAATTTGTTTATTCTATTTCAAATACATTTTTTTTCTAAAATGATCTTCCTTAACTCAAACTGAAAGTAAATCTCTACAACTTGATATAAATTAATTAAAAATATAAAATCCAGCTTCCTGATGAAGTGGTGTAGAGGAGGATTTTCTTAAAAAGACCTGAAAGTTCAGCTACAATTTGACAAAGTACATTTCAGATGAAAGCCTAGATTTTATGTTTTGGTGAAAGAAACTTTTGTATTTCTTCATAAGTGATGTAAATAAAGTCCAAGACATATTGTTCATATTTCCATCCCCTGAATTGTCTAAAGAAAACTGGCAATAAAACTGATTATTATTTACAGGTTTTATCAAGTTTTAGAGATTTGCTTTTAGTTTGAGTTTGAGGAAGATAATTTTAGAAATTTCATTTATTTATTTATTTTTGTTTTTGTATTGCTAGTATTTAAAATGGCATAAACAAATTAAGTGTTCCAATACTTTTGGAGGGCACAGTATCCTAACCTTATGATGAGTGCAGAATGAGTGTGGTATTATTACTGTTTTGTTTAAGAATGTTTAATTTTCACTGTTGCTGCACTTCAGTGCACTTCGATAGTCATATCGTATGTCATACTGATATGAAAATTCAATAAGGTATATCTTCTATTATACATTCCAAATCTAAAGTGGAACTCAACTAGTGTTTACTAAGGTACATCGAAATATCTTAAAAAAAAAAAAAAAAAAAAAAAAAAAAGAGAGTAGAGCCACTTAGGTGCCTGGTCTTGAGAACCAGGGATGGTAGGTTGAAAAGCTTTTTTTATCCCATGGGAACTCTCCCTACCCACCTACGCGGCTCAAGAATATGGACAGCATGTATATAAGTGACATTTACATGACATTTTATGACAATTTATATGACAATATTGAGATACTATAATTTGGCCATATTGTACCATATTGTTCAGCCCTACTGTCAACTAGCTGAAACTAGCAGAGCCCCCAGAAGCTGAAAGGTTTTAGTCATGCTCATGCTCCCAAGAACCATTTTACTGAAAAAAGTCTGAAGGACCTAAAGGACATGGTTAGATGCTGATGAGCTTCGCTCATTCATGTCCGCGACACATGGATATTATAATATAATGTAATATCTCACAAGCAAATGCACATAGAAACTTAGAAAGTAGTAAAGGTTAAGTAAAGTAAAGTAGATGAGGTAATCAGTCTGTTGTACCTGGGTTCAATCAATCATAATATTTTGATATAGTATTGATTCCTAAATTGTCACTCAGGCAGTTCCCTGTCACCACCTTGTGGGGGACGGCTTAAATGTATAAGCAGTACTGTAAAGAAAATGTAACTCTGTAAATCCTGTCTGTCTATCTATCTAGCTATCATTAGCCACTAGTAGTCAGTAAACCATTATTGATGAGTATTGGTGGTGTCTATATTGTGTATTTGTATTTATGTTTGTATTTGTAAACTGTTTTTCACGTTTGATACTCTGTGTGCTTCTTACCCTGTGTGCTGCTATACAATGCTGCTGGAACCTCAATTTCTCTGAGGGAGTCTTCCCAAGGGATCAATAAAGTTCTATGTAATCTATCTAATCTTATTATCTATATATTAACTGGCAAGTGACCTCTGTGGGCGTGTATGCGTGCGTACATGTGTATGGCTTAATCACAGAGAAACTGGGGAAAGCTTTGGCATTTGGTATGCTTATATATTTTGGGTCACGCATGAGCGCTGCCAAAACAGAACATTGATAGGACTAATATTTTCTGAGAAACTACAGATATTAGCAAACAACACTGAACAATGGATGTTGATAATTACATTCTGGTGTCACACACCATTTCAGCAGGGGCTGGTATGTAAAGGCGAAGTGGCACCTGTGTATGTGTATGCATGCGTCATTTTATTTAGCAAGTTCAATGTAAGTAATTAATATAATTATAAATATATTAAAATTTATGGATGACACAAGAAAGTGAAAATATTTATTTCCATTGTGGTCAATTTAAAAATCAAATGCAAAATAGAAGTAATAATAAAATAATAATAATACTGTAAATAGTAATAATATTAATTATAATAATAGTGTGTATATGATAACAAGAACCTAAACAATTTACAAATAAAATAAGACAGTAAATTAACATTAAAAAATTATGTAACTAACAGGAAATTAAAGAGTTGAGTTCTTCCTCTAAAAACATTTTGGACTTGCACGCTATTCCAACTCATTATAGAAACTCTGCGTAATTTATTGCCACCCTTGAATAATGTCAGCTACCTATTTATAAACTCTACCCAATCTAGACCTCGTGGATCCCCACGGGCAACACGCTAGTTTAGTTATAACAAGTGAGGAATCAGGGTGTCTGGATTTGCAATTGTCCTGGATCAAGACTGATCCTGATTTTCAATGACTTCCTCGACTTAGCTATCAGAAATACAACTGTAAGTTGCAAAAGTGTTGAAGTTGTAGAGACATTCACTGGCCTCTGCAGTGATGTTCATGTCTCTGGTTTCTCAGGCTTTGAGTTTGAGAGATGGATGTGAGGAGCTTAATGAGTTATGAGGTTACTGTACACAGGTGTTAGACAATGCTGATACTTTTGCAGGAGGATGAAAATCCACATCTTCAAAGTCCTGGTATATCTTGTAAGGTTGAGACTTGAATGCTAACCAGTGACCTAAGGTGGACTGGTTCAGCCGATCCTTGGGTATCACTGGAAGTGTCAAAGACTTTGTGTCAAAGAAATGGTTACATACTGAGACAGATGAGGCATACTACTTGTGTTGTGAAGGAACATCAGATACATATTCCCACCCATGTAGTGCATTTGTTTTCTTTGCTGGGCAAGCCATTTTTTTTTTCCCAAAAAAGAAACACATTTGGGTCCAAATGGAAACAATGGTAGAAAGAACTCAAATCACTTTTTAACCCTTGAAACCGAAAACTGTGCAACTAGGTGCAATGTGTATATAAATTAGTGTATGAAAAAAAAAATACACCAAGCTGACCAGGTTTCTTCAAATATTTTGTACACACAATCAAAATAGTAGGTTGTTATGCTATTTTATTGACATTTTGAGGATACAGTGGGTATTTATCCTCAAGTACAGCTGCCCCGTGGTGTCTCATGGAGTCTTTCTCAGCACATTTTTCAAAAAGGATTCCTTCTAAACAAAAATATAATTATACCTTCCCAAGTGTTGGACCAACAGACTCAAAAACTCCTTTCTCCCTCAGGCCATCAGACTGTACAACTCCTCACTCAAGGGGAGGGGGAGTAACAGGAAGACAGAGGACGGGAAGGAGAGGAACAGTAGTAGCCAGTAAAGTAGTGATCAGTATGTCTGGTATTTATATTGTGTATTTGTATTTATATTTGTATTTGCAAACTGTTTTTCTTTTTTACTTTCACATTTGATACATTTGTGCTTCTTACCCTGTGTGTTGCTATGCTGCTGGAACCTCAATTTCCCTGAGGGAGTCTTCCCAAGGGATTAATAAAGTTCCATCTAATCTAATTTACCCCTCAGAGGTTAGATTGTCAACAATGGCAATTATTATTTGTGTTTAAATGAACACAAAATGCAAACAGCAGGCGTGAAGGGGAGAAGGAGCAGAGAGCGACGCCAGGTGACAGGACCACCCCAACAAACAAACAAGGACAGATGGACAGGGTGGAAAGTCAAACTACACAAAAACCCTTGTGAATATAATCCAAATTAAATCATAAATAACCACTTTGGAACAGTGAAATAGAAACTAAAGCAGAACTCAAAAATGGCTGAAGACAGGACACAAGACACCAATAATAGATAGATACAACAAAGGAAGATAAATCTTTCAGCACTGAGTGGAATCGTCCTTCCCTTCTTCCTCCTTCATTCTTTCAATGAATCCATCAGTCAAGCATTCTGTTTCATCTTCAGGCCCGGATCCAGACCGGTTTGGACCGATGCACTTGCATCGGTCATTTTTTTTTTTTATGCATTGTTCGTCATGGGTAAAAAAAAAATAAAAATCTTGAATAATCCCGAATAGTGCCGAACGTCTCCCCGCGGTGAACACAGCTTTGGTTTTCATATAGTCCATAAATTATATGGATTTTTCCGAGTTTCAGAGTCATACGGACGTACAAATAAAGTCGGATATTCAGGGTTTGGTCTGCAGCGGCTCTGTAATCAACCTGCAGCGCGGCTCCACTTTGAAGCCGTGAACCATTGAAGCAATGCTTCGATTCAATGACTCGTGGCTCTTTGATTCGCTGCTCTTCAGAAGCGGTAAGTCCGCTTCTTAACCCCTCGCAAAGCCATTAAAATATCATGAGTCACTTTTGTGTGTATTAAAGTCCCTAACTGGGACTCTTGTCTTGTTGCTGTCAAGAAACGAGAATCGTCCTCTGTTCCGTTCACACAGCTCGAAACACTGTGCGGCTCTCTGCTGAGACAGTCCTGTCGGAATAACTTCAAAATGAATCGCCGCTTTAAATAAAATGACACCGCTTTCCAAACGTTGTAATACAGACAAGAAACTACAATTGAGTAAAACATTTTTTCCTCCCAAAATTAGACGTGCTGTATTTCTTTACAAATTCCTGAAGTGAAGCACAGCAGCTGTACCAGCTCAGCTCAGATATATGGAAAGACATTCATGCCAATAATGTCTGAAAGGAAATGCTTTTGACAAAAACTATAGATTTTGTTTATTCCTATTTATGTCCAGAGATCAAGGATCCACCATGTAGAGTTTATTATGTACAAAATTTAAGGATCCAGTGACAATTTCATATTTATTTACTTTAAGACTCAATAAAATGTTCAATTTCAATTTAATCGGCTTATAAAGTGCCAAATCACAACAAAATCTAAATATACTAAAACAAATACATCACAATTGTACACATATCACAACTGTGATATGTGTACAGTTGTGATGTATTTGTTTTAGTATATTTAGTCATGGACATGACGAATATTGTTACCTGCTGGACTGTTTCTAATTTTGATTGGTATCAATGGAAAATGTCTTCTGTGAACTGTCTGTATCTCAGTATTATTAAGAATATACGCAGTCATATTTTTACTGATTTTATCAACTGAAAAAAAAAATCATATATAGATTCAGGTATAATGGAAAGATTTTGGCAATAAATTTGATCCTGTTTATGGTCAATTTTTGTTATAGTGTTTGTTTTGTTTTTTAAGGACATCATATTTATACAAATAAGTGTTCACTATGGTCCATGAAGTATAATAAATATATTAAAAGAAGTGTGACAGTGTATGTTGCACACGAATAAAAGAATGAAGATTATTGAATAACAAGACGCGTACGATTTTTATTTTTTCATTGGGCAAAAATGCATCTATCAGATTTTCACTCTGGATCCAGCCCTGATCTCCTCCTGCTATTGTTTTCAGTCTTGTGACTAACCAAGAAATTGTGGATGAGCCTGGACATGCCAGAACATGTCCTGTGAGGCTTCATCATGGCGTTGCTTTGCGCCATGCGGCATTGCCGCGACGGGCGGAATTCCTCCGCTCCTCTTTCCATGACAAAAACTCCTGTAACAGGGGAATGTGCCGTTCATTTCCAAACTGGATGCTGTGTTTTATCCGGGACGTCCTCTGACTAGCACAGGAATTGCGGAAGACGTGGACATCAGCACTTTTTCGGCACATTGAGACAGACGTGCGGAGGAATTCCGCGCATTGCAGTTGAGCCGCATGGTGCAAAGCAACGCCGTGATGAAGCCTCACAGGACATGTTCTGGCATGTCCAGGCTCATCCACAATTTCTCGGTTAGTCACACGACTGAAAACCCACCGACAGCCATCTGAAAGCCATCTCAAAGCTGTCCTGTGAGACCAACACGGAGGTGCTTTTGTGCCGTGCCATGAGCGGCACGGTGGCGCATCCGTCCGCTTTTCTTTCCATGAAAAAAACTCCTGTAACAGTGGAATGGGCCGAAAAAGTACTGATGTCCACGTCTCCTGCCATTTTTGTGTAAGTCAGACGACGTCCCGGATCAACAAAGCCTTCACGTTGGAAATGATCTGGTTGTTTCAGCGGGGTTTCAGCCTGTCGATCGGCGCTCAGAGTGCGCCGCGCTCTCAGCAGCTGTGGGCGGTCTTTAAACCGGCTGGAGCACTCCTTAATCTATGTAATCCCCATAAAATCATCCCTGAAAGCCAACATAATTTTCCGAATGGTGTCCACCTGGAGGTCTCTCACAGTTTCTGGAAAAAATTGATGCAGCAAAGCTCCAAATCGTTCAGACATTTATTCACAATAAAAAATCCGACGAGAGGGGTGGACCACTGCTCACACAAAGCCTGCTCACAGGCGAATGACGCAACCGACAGGCGTGAAAAAACTCATGCATGCGCACGAAGGTTCAAGCTTGGCTGATGCAATCACGTGATTCAAATCCATATGGTTTTTGAAAAAATAAAAGGGTCGGATACTTTTCTAACAGACCTCGTAAAATGAAATTTGACATATGCATTTAACCTATTTTTTTTATAATTAGAGACACAATCTAGGAACAGTAGGTCCAGTGCCCAGGGACCAATTCCAGATCTCTAGACTAGGATTCGACTGATATGGATTTTTCAGGGCCGATGCTGATCATTGACATTTGGAGGCCAATACCGATATTTCAGGACAATATTTGCCTGCAGTAAAATGTGTCAAAAAGATGTTGCAATTTTGTATAACACATTCCTAACACAAATTTTTCTTAAAATGTTTTGCAGCATACATTTAATTCACAGAATCTTTCAACATGACCTTCACATAAAAAGTGCAAGAAGCTACAAATAATACTATGAATTTGAATAAAGGAACACATGAATAAATACAGCCAATGCAACTCCAATCTGCACACTATCTTCTTCTATGCCAATCTGTGGGACAGCAGCTATCAGCACTGATAGGCTGAAGTTGTGACATCTAACAAATCAAGTAGTGCTGTGGGCGAGACTTTGTTACAAACCAGAAAGCAGGGATTCAAATTTTAATAGAATGTTATGGGCAAACAGCTCCCCAGTCCCTGACGTCAGCAACCATTAGTTCCATACACATGATGGGCTCATCTCACACATCAAGGGGGCTTTGTGAAGTGGAACAAATTAAAGTAATTTAAGATTTTTAATCAACTGTAAGAACCACAACTTCAGACAATTTATCTTAAATGTGATGCATATTTTATATACCTGTTCAGTTTTATGTGCAGGTCATAACATTTCAAAGGTTAAAAACACTATCTGATGCACACTACAAAACTACTTCTTCAAAATGTCTTTTTTTATGTTTTTGAGTGGCATTGTTTTTTATTAAATTATTTGTTTTAATAATATAACCACTTTAATAATTGTCTTATGTGAACAAGAGCTGACCCTGGACTGATTTTCATTGTCCAACCTGTTTTTAAAGTATGAAACCTGGAGAGAGAGAGAGAAAAAAAAACAACTTTCTGAATCATTTTCACACTTTCATGTTTCAGAAACATGAAGTTGTGTGTTGAACATGACCGTTTATGATCAACTGCTTTAACAAGCATTTAGTGCTAAAGTCCACTGTTCACACAAACAATCATGTAATCATTTGTAAACAGTTTATACAGTTTTAAACAGTTCCATGAGAACTTTTAACTTTTGTTTTGTGAAAATGAGTGAACCCCCACCCTCCTCCTCCTCTCCTGCTCTCACCCCTATCTCCTTGTTTAGCTCAAAGCCAGGAAGAACTCTCTTCTTTTCACCTCCTGGATCTTTTTTGAAACACAAAGCCTTTAATCTGTAAAATAAACCCTTAATATCTGAATGTAACAGCTCTGGATTATTTAATGAAGGATTCGGGTGAACTTATTTTCTTTCTGTGACTCTGAATGGAAACTCAACAGAGTCCTGCAGTGGGAGAGAGATGCTGATTTCAGACCTCTTACATGCTGCAGCAGAGAGAAGCTCTCTCAGCTACTGCTCACAGCGTGGAACGCTAAAGTCGCTGATTGGTGATCTCTTTTATAAATGTATGATTGAAGGCGGAACTTGGTGACCAATAAGTCGCGACATCTAGCACTGCAAAAATAAACTGGCATATCGGCCGCTATAAATAGCTGATACTGATAGCTGCAAAAATACTGAATATTGATGACGATAACCCAGAAAGAAAGTGGGCAATGCTGAAATTGAACCCCAGACCTTCCTGGTGGTCGGCAAGAGTGTTAACCTAACGCAAAACAAAACAAATAA
This sequence comes from Thalassophryne amazonica, assembly GCF_902500255.1. Taxonomy (NCBI): domain Eukaryota; kingdom Metazoa; phylum Chordata; class Actinopteri; order Batrachoidiformes; family Batrachoididae; genus Thalassophryne; species Thalassophryne amazonica. The sequence goes on from NC_047113.1 coordinate 29,077,880, forward strand.
AAATCCCAAACAATACTTCCTTCAAACAAGGAAAGGCAAGGGATGGGGTGTCAGAAAACTGAAGAAAATTAGACTTGTACAAAAAAAAAAGGACCATATGAGGAGGACAAGAAGCAGAATGATGGATGGGTCAAAAAAGGGACAGAGGAAAAGGAAAGAATGGTTACACTTAGTGCTGCCAGATTTGTTGTCAATTGATATGGCATGCTGCCATTACAGCTGACAGTGCCCATTCTGCACAAGCAATAAGAGAAACATTTTTGCATAATGCAAAAGATAAAAAAAAATAAATAAAATCCATTGATCATATATTAGTGGCAGAATGAACTCTGAAAAAGACTGTAAATACTGGCCATGAGTGCTGTCATTTTTTTTTTTGTTTATTTTTTTTTTGAGTGGAAAACTGGTTATTGTTATCATCTTTGAATGTAAAGCCCAGTTATCATAACACATCAGGAGTGTGACCACCTTGGGTGATAGCTCATGTGTTGACACTGTTGTTGATGACAGCAAGGCTGCTGTGAAGGCCTGGATGTTTTTTTTTTTTTTTTTTTTTTAGCATTTTATTACAAATATCTGTATTAATATGGCTTGTGTGGTTAATTTTCCAAATGGATCATCTAAGACGTGTGTGTGTGTTTATCACATTAAATTTTCCTGTGATGTAATTTTGGATGGTAGCAGTTAGCATTTTTAACACCTACCGGTAGCTTCATGACATTAGGTCCAATTACTGAGGAAAAAAGCAGGTAATAATTTTTATTGCCTACACCAAAGCACATCTGTTATGAGAACCACCACTCAGCACCCAAAATCTGATGTAAAAACGTCTGAACTGAAGTTAGCCTGTAAGCTGTACTTGTTGGTAAGCATTTGTAGCAGCTTTACCATGTGTAGTAGCTATCAATATCTCGATGATGTTAGGTCCAGTTAATCCACGATTTCTAAGATAATAAACAGGTGATAAATTGTAATGCCCACACTAAAACAACCAGTTATGATAACCACTGCTCAGCCCCAAGCAGATGGCCGCCCCTTTCAGTCTGGTCTGTTTGAGGTTTCTTCCTCAAATCATCAAAGGGAGTTTTTCCTTACCACTGTCGCCTGTGTGCTTGCTCTGGGGGTTGGTAAGGTTAGACCTTACATGTGTGAAGTGCCTTGAGGCAGCTCTGTTGTGATTTGGCGCTATGCAAATGAAAATAAATTGAAATTGGGCTGTAGACACAGAGACACATAGACACACACACAGCATGACAGAGGCACACACATACTGCGCATTACATATAGACACACACAATAGGATACACACGCAGGTGTCACAGTAAAGTAAATGTGCCAGAAACAACAAACAAACAGACATGCACACAGGCATGTGTCACCTATTTCAACATGTTACACACTTGCCAAAGACATGGACACACACACACACACCATATGCTTCTATACAAAGACACACACACACACACACACACACACACACACACACACACACACACACACACACACACACACACACACACACACACACACACACACACACACACACACACACAGGGCATGCATGCATTTCAAGTTTGCAGGAGCTAGCCCTTTGTCAAGAAAATGACAATAACAGCAAGAATGCAACTCAGGAGGAAGATATTGAGAACTGAGGTGATGGAGGGCAGTTACCACGGCAACTAGGTCTCTTCTGACAGTGGCTTAGCTACTGGTTTGTCAGACAGATTACCCAGAGACACAAGCTTTTTCCCCCAATCTAACGATACTTTATGCAAATAGTGCCTGCTCACAAGCAACACAGAGGGCAGCACCCGTGCAGAGCTTATCACTGCTGCAAGAATTCAGTTAGTCACTATTGTAATACTCCCGTCAAACACAGCCAGAATCACGCAGAGTGGCATCAGAATGATAAATCAGCGGACATCTGAAAAGTGTCCGGTTTCAGTTCCAAAACGCTCTGGATGGATGGATGGATGGATAGCTTTATTATCATTGTCATTACAACGAGATTGCCACACTCACATTCCACAGACAAACAGCAATTATTCCACAATTATTACTTGTTTACCATAATAATGGCACACATCAGAATTAAGACAACACATACATTTGACATTGTTTATGTGCACTAAACTTGAAACAGTCCGTTTTCCAAACTGAGGCAATGTGAGTGTGTGGTAGCCGCTGCAACTGGAGTCGCGCCGCCTGCCAACTTGGGAAGAACGGGGGCCTGCCGCAGGGGGGGCAGGAAGGGAGGTGAAATGGAAAAGCTGGAGCATGCTTCAGTCCATTTGTAAGTCTGTCAGTTTATTGTCTTTGTGGGTTGAGATAAGAATGGAGCCGAATAATCTCACCAAGGCCTGAGTAACAGGCCTGACAGCCATCTGCAAGAGTCCACATAGTTGGTCAAAATCGGCCGGCGGCCGCGAGTGTCACGCACATGTTCAAAACCCTCCAGGTACCGTCGAGATGGGACACCTCTCCGACGGCAGTCTGAGGGCCATCTGACTGCAATCTGCATATTCTGAAGGCGGCATAAACAGGATCTGAAATGATTTGAGAGCGTATGAGGGAACCGAGAGATGGATCAGGCACAGCAAAGCCTGCTGGCATGACCTGCACATCCCACTTATCCACTTATAATGTCCACCTCCACTGTCCCCAGGCAGCTGCGCCTCTCCGTGGTGCACAGTAACGCATCATTGCAGGCGTCAGGCTCTGTGCTGAACAGATCTCACGCTGTAAAAAATGATCACCTTCTAACTCTGTATGAAAAATGACATGGAACTGTAGTGCCAGGCTGTTACAGAATTAATAAACATGAATCTCACCTCCAGCAGCGGTCCAGGAGTGTTTCACAGCGCGGACGTGGAGGTGAAACCCGCAGCCTGTGGTTAAAATCCTCTCACCCAAAATAAAAAATAAATTCCCTGTGATAATCCAACCATCGCAGTGTCCAGAGTTGTGTTGTGCTCCTGAAGTGAACGAAAAAGAAAAAAAGAAATTAAAGTTCCCTGGAAATACTCTATCTGATGCAGGGGACAGCATGGCCCACTGCCAACAAACTTTCAGCGAAGCTATCCAGTGGCTCTAAGTGTGAATGCAGCATTATGCATATACACACAAACACATGGCTGAGTGATAATTGCAGACCCATGCATGTGCGCGAAGTGCATGTGTGCTTGATGAACACAGCGCTCCAGACGTTTGGACATCGGGCAGTCTGCAGCGCTGTTTATGGCCATCTGACAGCAGTCTGTGTCATCTACCTGTTGTCTACATGCGCTTTGGATGCCATCATGCAGGTGTGGACGAGGTAATCTGGATGCATTCTGACATGGCTGACCACGCCTCTTTTCCTCCAGACTGCGTCAGATTATGGCAATATTTGCCGTGTCGGGCATGGTTCCTGCACATTCTTGCTATGTGTGACGGAGCTTAAGAAATCTTGTTTGATTGGGTTTCATCTTGCAATTCACAGACACACACTTGAAGGGGATTATATTGCGCAAAGTGTGTTTATGCTGTTCCACAATTCTGTGTCTGTATTCAGAACCAGCGATTACAACAAAATACAAGTTAGGATGAAACAATTTATTTTGGATTTCTGTGACATATGTCATTCTCCAAAAGACACGTCCGTGACATGGTCTGTGCACTGTGTGACACACCCAAGGACAGGTCAGTCATTACAACTCTCCTGCTTGTTCTCCAATTGAAGGAAAGGTGTGGTGAGCAGTATCAATATTTTTTTCAAAACAAAAATATAACAATCATTTCTTTAACCTGATTTTTGCACCCATATGGAGCAGGGGCACATGGGGGTATTGTGTCATCCTGTGTGTCTGTCCATCTGTCCACATGAGAACAATATAAGACAAGGTGTTTTAATTTGAGTTGGACCAAACTTTACAGAATGCTTATCAGCCAAGGGCAAAGTGATTTCACTTTGAGAAATACTCTTTAAAAGTCATGGTTACTGCCAAATTCAAAGATGTGCACAGGCACCAACAGGCCTATAATAATAATAATAATAATAAAGGTTAGTCAATAAGATCTGGAGAGCGGGTAGCTCAGTGGGATAAGCAACTGGGCTACCAATATGTGAGGTTGGGTTTGATTTCCAGTCATGCTACCTGTATGTGTCCTTGGACAATGTACTTCATCTGCACTGTCCCAGTCCACCTATATGTAAATGGGGACTGATCTTGGTGGAGAGGTAACCTTAATGATCTAGCATCCAATCCTTAAAGAGTCGTAAGTGCTTCATACTCCAAAATCTGGGGATAAGTTCCTCGGGGCCCAGGGTTGATTTCTTTGTCTCCAACCCCCCCCCCCCCCCCCCCCAAAAAAAAAAACAGCCTCTGCACCCTGCATGCAACCACAGTAAAGTGCTGTTTTTGCTAGTTTTCTCTTTGAATTTCTCACCCATCAAGCCTTTTGGGCTGGAAAGCATCTGCACTGCATGACTGGTTATAATAAACATATCAGCAACATGCTGAAAAGCTTTCATTATCCCATTAATTTGCCAAAAATATCATTAAGCATTCTGCAAGAATCAATGGGGGTCGATGGCAGTTTGAAACTAGAAGAGCACTCTGTTGAGAGCTTATCTTCACCTTTTAAATGGTTTAGCAGCCATAGCAACATCATCTTGACCAACTAACGCTTAGTCTAGGTTCATGTGTCATACATCACACTGACAAAGTGACGAACCTTGAGGTAATTTTTGATCCTACCTTGTCCTTTGACCTCCACATTAGAGATATTCCAAGGACTGCTTTCTTCCACCTGTGAAATATGGTGAAGATTCATCCCATCCTGTCTATGGCTGATGCTGAGACCCTGATTCATACATTTGTCTTTTCTAGATTGGACTACTGCAATGTTCTATTTTCTGGTTTACTGCAGTCCAGTATTAGGGGTCTCCAATTGGTTCAAAATGCAGCTGCCAGAGTTTTGACACGAAGCAGAAAGTCTGACCACATTACACCCATTTTGGCATCTCTTCACTGGCTTCCTGTCTCTATGAGATCAGATTTTAAGGTTCTGCTACTAACCAATAAAATTGTTCATGGACTGGCCCCTCCCTACCTAGCTGACCTAATTAAACCCTACGTACCGGCCATGGCTCTGCATTCTCAGGGTGCAGGACTACTTTGTGTCCCTAGGATGAATAAAAAGTCTGCGGGTCACAGAGCTTTCTCTTATCATGCCCCTGTTTTGAGGAATAATCTCCCTGTGTCAATAAAACAATCAGATTCTGTAGAGACTTTCAAGTCCAGACTTAAGACGCACATATTTTTTCTTTCATATGGCTAGCATACTGGCATAGTATATTACTATGCTTTTTACTGTTTTAATTCATTGTATTAGGAAACGGAGCGGGCCGCGGCCTCAAGTTTATCTAAATTCTGGGTCTTTTAGTGAAGCTTAGGCCAAGTGGCCAGTGATTACCTTAGTATTTCTTCTGTTTTTCTTGTTGCTTAATGCTGATAAATTATACTGCATTTGTTGTCTTTCTGATGCCTGATTCTGTATTTTTTTCCTCTCTGTTTGAGGTGCTGCTCCATCCAGAGATGGGTGTGGTGTCTGTGCACCCTAACACTTCTGGCCTGTGCACTGGCAACATTTCCTCTGTATTGTTTTGTGAATTGTTTTGTAGTTTCTGTTGGTAGCATGGCCCAAGCAGAGGGTCAACCCTTTGAGTCTGGTCCGCTAGAGGTTTCTTCCTCAGAGGGAGTTTTTCCTTACCACTGTCACCTGTGTGCTTGCTCTGGGGTTTGGTAAGGTTAGATCTTACTTGTGTAAACCGCCTTGAGGCAACTGTTTGTTGTAATTTGGCGATATATAAATAAAAAGAAACTGAAATTGAAAATCTTGGGAAGGTGAAGGCTATAGGTTAGAAGAGGCAGATTTGTGACCAGAGGCTACATCTACTGCCCAGTAGTGTTCATGGCAGTATGAGCGTCTGGACGCCAGTAGATGGCAGTGTTCTATTTATTTTGACCCTGGTTATATCAGAAGGTTGTTAAATCAGTTCACAACTTGACTTTTTGGCTTTTTGCAAATGGCTTTTTTTTTTTTTTTTTTACCAATATATAGGCATATTTTACAAAAGCACATTCATAAGTAAACACCAACACACACACACACACCTCACATTAACTTGTTGGTTTTTACATAGAATGAATGAGTCAACCAATCAGTGTTAGTGGAGGCACATTTACCCATAATCCCTTTGGCATCTGTCTGTGTTTGTCACAAAACTTCAGAATTAGTGCATTATTTAAAATTACAAGATATATGTTATACTTTAACTTTGTACAAATGACAGAATTGACATTAATGGAGTTATTCTATCGCTAATAATTTTATTTACAGTATAAATCAAAACCATAAGTCAGCACTGCTTCATTTTCCAAAACCTCCGCCTCACGGTGACACAGCCATTGAGTAGAGACTTGAGCTTTGCTGTTCCTCTCAACTGCTTCACTGTTGCAAGCTATGTAGTAAACAGTAGCTTGCAGCAGTGGGCAGGGTGCTCAAAAACAGAAGTGCTTACTCATTGTTTGGGTCTGGTCACCATTGATGCTACCAGAAGCAATTGTGGTGTTAAAACTCAAAATCAGCTTGTTACTTAGTATACTGGAGACAATACTGGAAGTTATTGTTAGCTGTAGCGTCCAATAAATTTTTGGGTGGTTTATCAGTTTAGCTTTATCAAAGATAACTTTCCAGTTAGGACAGCACGGTGGATTAGTGGTTAGCACTGTTGCCTCACAGCGAGAAGGTCGTGGGTTCAATTCCTGTGGCCTTTCTGTGTGGAGTTTGCATGTTCTCTCTGTGTTTGCATGGGTTTCCTCCCACATCCAAAGACATGCGGGTTAGGTGGATTGGAGTCTTTAAATTATCCGTAGGTGTGTGTGTGTGGGTGTGTCTGTGTTTGTTTGTCTGTTTGTGGCCCTGCGACAGACTGGCATCCTGTCCTGGGTGTACCCCGCCTCGTGCTCTATGACTGCTGGGATAGGCTCCAGCCCCCCACGACCCTTAATTGGACTAAGCGGTAGAAGATGAATGAATGAATGAATGAACTTTCCAGTTAGCTGATTATCTGTTATCAAAGCTAACCTTTTGGTTAGCTGTGCCCACCACTGGTAATGGGTATGTTTTGTATAATTTAAGAGCACATTGAAGCAAGCAGGTGTGCGCGGCAATAGGGCGATTTCGGCAAAAAATTTTGGGCATGCACAATATTGACACACTCAATGGCACGAAGTGGTAGGATACAAATGTAGGACTCAGAAATCAGCATTAAAGAGTTTAATGTCGAAGCATGAGGCAGAAACAGGATCCAAAAACACAGGCAGACAGGTTGATACATGGGTAAGCAAAAACAGTACTAGAAACTCAGACGACAAACGCTTGAAAGAGGCACACGGCACAGCAATCTCACAACTGAAAGAGGAAAAGGGAATGACTTTTATAGGAGGATTGATTATGGGGAAATACAAGACAGGTGTATGAGGAAGGTTCAGGAACGGGACGTGGCAAGCAGGAAGGGAGGAGAGGAGAGACACGCTCAACACCAGAAAAGAGACATCCCTTCACCAAAACCTGTACAATAACACATAACAAATCCCACAGACCCAATCATGACAAATGTTTTCGACGCATGCTAGTGTATGTCTCATACGAGGTCTATTAGAAAAGTATCCGACCTTATTATTTTTTCAAAAACCATATGGATTTGAATCACGTGTGATTGTGTCAGACAAGCTTGAACCCTCGTGCGCATGCGTGCGTTTTTCCATGCCTGTCGGTTGCGTCATTCGCCTGTGAGCAGGCTTTGAGTGAGGAGTGGTCCAGTCCCCTCGTCGTTGTTTCATTGTCAGGAAATGGCGGAATGATTTGGGCTTTTTTTCCATCAGAATTTTTTCAGAAACTGTTAGAGACTGGCAGCTGGAAACCATTAGAAAAATTTATCTGGCTTTCGGTGAAAATGTTACGGGCTTGGTAGAGAATAAGGAGTGTTACTGTCGCTTTAAGGACGGCCCCCAGCGGCTGTGGGGCGTGCCACGCTCCGAAGCCGCCATCGACAGGCTGAACGACCATTTCATTTCTAAACAGATGGCTGTCTGGATCCGTGACCATCGTGTGCCATTTCTGGTGCCTGGTTTTATGCCTGGTTATCACAAGAGCTGGACATCAACCATTTTCCAGCAGATTTCACTTTTAACAAGAAATTTTGTCATGGAAAGCCGAGCGGAGGCTTCGCGCGTCACGATGGATTCGCTACTGGAGCGAGACAAAACCACCTCAGTTTTGGTCTCACAGGATGGCTTTGAGATGGCGTTCAGACAGCTGTCGGTGGTTTTTCCATCGAGTGATTATCCGAGAAATTGTGGATGTGCCTGGACATGCCAGAACATGTCCCGTGAGGCTTCATCACGGCGTTGCTGTGCGCCATGCGGCACCGCTGCAACGCGCGGAATTCCTCCGCGCGTCTGTCTCAATGTGCCGAAAAAGTGCTGATGTCCATGTCTTTTCACAATTCTTGTGTTAGTCAGACGACGTCCCGGATAAAACACAGCGTCCAGTTTGGAAATGAACGGCACATTCCACTGTTACAGGAGTTATTGTTATGGAAAGAGGAGCGGAGGCTTCGCGCGTCGTGGCGGTGCTGCATGGCGCACAGCAACGCCGTGATGAAGCCTCACGGGACATGTTCTGGCATATCCAGGCCAGTGGTGGGCACAGATAACCAAAAAATTAACTTCGATAACAGATAATAAGATAACTGAAAAGTTATCTTTGATAAAGATAAACCACCCAAAAATGTATCGGAAGTTACAGATAATCGATAACCGATACATTCCGGTGTTGTTTATGGGACATTTGCAGTTACTAAAGAGCTGAAATTGATTTTTAACACAATCACTTTTGAAAGCATCAAAAGCAGTAAAAGACCTAAAGAATAAGCAAGATTGTTTGACCATGCTGCCTCCTGCAGGAAGCAGCACAGACAAATCCTGAGAGCACCCATGAAATCAACTCTTTACTAATCATAATCATTTTTCTTTCAACATTCTGCCCCTGCTGACACACCGAGAACAACCATAAAGCCAGCTCTCTATCAATTTTGACACTCCGGTCAGGCGGAGGTCTTGAAAAATAAAGTCATACTAACTTATGGTTTTTTGAAAATACTGATAGAATAACTCTATTAATGTCAATTCTGTCATTTGTACAAAGTTAAAATATAACATATATCTTTTAATGTTGAATAAGGCACTAATTCTGAGGTTTTGTAACGAACACAGACCGCAAAGCATTCTGGGTAAATGTGCTAAACAGTGATTGGTTCAGTAATCCATTATGTAAACCAACACGTTAATGTGTCGTGTGTTGGTTTATAGATAAATGTGCTTTTGTAAAATATTCCATTTTTATTTGTAAAAACAGGCATTTTTACGAAGCCCTGGAAGTGTCATCGCAATTGCATGTTTTAAAACTTTTATGATGTTGTAAAACATGCACTCAATATTAGTAAGTAAGCAAATTTATTTATATAGTGCCTTTCCCAGACATAAGGCCATGTACACACGTTGTCGGGTATTTGTAAAACCGACTATCTTACCCTTTCAGTTTGGGGAAAAAACTTCATCCACACTACGTCATTTAAAAAAAAAATCCATCCACATCGAACCGTATAAATGTGTTGTAATTAGTCTGCCAAACCTTTGGGTGGCGGTACTGATTAAAATTCTATCCAATCAGGAGCCTTGTTCTCTTGTTGTCACTTCCACAAAAACTAAAAACATGGCGCCAACCTCGTTCGTGATAATTGGCAAAGCTTCTGGGGAAAACCTGGTCTTGTTAGGAGAGACGGCATCCATCCCACTTTGGATGGAGCAGCTCTCATTTCTAGAAATCTGGCCAATTTTCTTAAATCCTCCAAACCATGACTATCCAGGGTTGGGACCAGGAAGCAGAGTTGTAGTCTTACACACCTCTCTGCAGCTTCTCTCCCCCTGCCATCCCCTCATTACCCCATCCCCGTAGAGACAGTGTCTGCTCCCAGACCACCAATAACCAGCAAAAATCTATTTAAGCATAAAAATTCAAAAAGAAAAAATAATATAGCACCTTCAACTGCACCACAGACTAAAACAGTTAAATGTGGTCTATTAAACATTAGGTCTCTCTCTTCTAAGTCCCTGTTGGTAAATGATATAATAATTGATCAACATATTGATTTATTCTGCCTTACAGAAACCTGGTTACAGCAGGATGAATATGTTAGTTTAAATGAGTCAACACCCCCGAGTCACACTAACTGTCAGAATGCTCGTAGCACGGGCCAGGGCGGAGGATTAGCAGCAATCTTCCATTCCAGCTTATTAATTAATCAAAAACCCAGACAGAGCTTTAATTCATTTGAAAGCTTGACTCTTAGTCTTGTCCATCCAAATTGGAAGTCCCAAAAACCAGTTTTATTTGTTATTATCTATCGTCCACCTGGTCGTTACTGTGAGTTTCTCTGTGAATTTTCAGACCTTTTGTCTGACTTAGTGCTTAGCTCAGATAAGATAATTATAGTGGGCGATTTTAACATCCACACAGATGCTGAGAATGACAGCCTCAACGCTGCATTTAATCTATTATTAGACTCTATTGGCTTTGCTCTAAATGTAAATGAGTCCACCCACCACTTTAATCATATCTTAGATCTTGTTCTGACTTATGGTATGGAAATAGAAGACTTAACAGTATTCCCTGAAAACTCCCTTCTGTCTGATCATTTCTTAATAACATTTACATTTACTCTGATGGACTACCCAGCAGTGGGGAATAAGTTTCATTACACTAGAAGTCTTTCAGAAAGCGCTGTAACTAGGTTTAAGGATATGATTCCTTCTTTATGTTCTCTAATGCCATATACCAACACAGTGCAGAGTAGCTACCTAAACTCTGTAAGTGAGATAGAGTATCTCGTCAATAGTTTTACATCCTCATTGAAGACAACTTTGGATGCAGTAGCTCCTCTGAAAAAGAGAGCTTTAAATCAGAAGTGCCTGACTCTGTGGTATAACTCACAAACTCGTAGCTTAAAGCAGATAACCCGTAAGTTGGAGAGGAAATGGCGTCTCACTAATTTAGAAGATCTTCACTTAGCCTGGAAAAAGAGTCTGTTGCTCTATAAAAAAGCCCTCCGTAAAGCTAGGACATCTTTCTACTCATCACTAATTGAAGAAAATAAGAACAACCCCAGGTTTCTTTTCAGCACTGTAGCCAGGCTGACAAAGAGTCAGAGCTCTATTGAGCTGAGTATTCCATTAACTTTAACTAGTAATGACTTCATGGCTTTCTTTGCTAACAAAATTTTAACTATTAGAGAAAAAATTACTCATAACCATCCCAAAGACGTATCGTTATCTTTGGCTGCTTTCAGTGATGCCGGTATTTGGTTAGACTCTTTCTCTCCGATTGTTCTGTCTGAGTTATTTTCATTAGTTACTTCATCCAAACCATCAACATGTTTATTAGACCCCATTCCTACCAGGCTGCTCAAGGAAGCCCTTCCATTTTTTAATGCTTCGATCTTAAATATGATCAATCTATCTTTGTTAGTTGGCTATGTACCACAGGCTTTTAAGGCGGCAGTAATTAAACCATTACTTAAAAAGCCATCACTTGACCCAGCTATCTTAGCTAATTATAGGCCAATCTCCAACCTTCCTTTTCTCTCAAAAATTCTTGAAAGGGTAGTTGTAAAACAGCTAACTGATCATCTGCAGAGGAATGGTCTATTTGAAGAGTTTCAGTCAGGTTTTAGAATTCATCATAGTACAGAAACAGCATTAGTGAAGGTTACAAATGATCTTCTTATGGCCTCGGACAGTGGACTCATCTCTGTGCTTGTTCTGTTAGACCTCAGTGCTGCTTTTGATACTGTTGACCATAAAATTTTATTACAGAGATTAGAGCATGCCACAGGTATTAAAGGCACTGCGCTGCGGTGGTTTGAATCATATTTGTCTAATAGATTACAATTTGTTCATGTAAATGGGGAATCTTCTTCACATACTAAAGTTAATTATGGAGTTCCACAAGGTTCTGTGCTAGGACCAATTTTATTCACTTTATACATGCTTCCCATAGACAGTATTATTAGACGGTATTGCTTAAATTTTCATTGTTACGCAGATGATACCCAGCTTTATCTATCCATGAAGCCAGAGGACACACACCAATTAGCTAAACTGCAGGATTGTCTTACAGACATAAAGACATGGATGACCTCTAATTTCCTGCTTTTAAACTCCGATAAAACTGAAGTTATTGTACTTGGCCCCACAAATCTTAGAAACATGGTGTCTAACCAGATCCTTACTCTGGATGGCATTACCCTGACCTCTAGTAATACTGTGAGAAATCTTGGAGTCATTTTTGATCAGGATATGTCATTCAAAGCGCATATTAAACAAATATGTAGGACTGCTTTTTTGCATTTACGCAATATCTCTAAAATTAGAAAGGTCTTGTCTCAAAGTGATGCTGAAAAACTAATTCATGCATTTATTTCCTCTAGGCTGGACTATTGTAATTCATTATTATCAGGTTGTCCTAAAAGTTCCCTAAAAAGCCTTCAGTTAATTCAAAATGCTGCAGCTAGAGTACTAACGGGGACTAGAAGGAGAGAGCATATCTCACCCATATTAGCCTCTCTTCATTGGCTTCCTGTTAATTCTAGAATAGAATTTAAAATTCTTCTTCTTACTTATAAGGTTTTGAATAATCAGGTCCCATCTTATCTTAGGGACCTTGTAGTACCATATCACCCCAATAGAGCGCTTCGCTCTCAGACTGCAGGCTTACTTGTAGTTCCTAGGGTTTGTAAGAGTAGAATGGGAGGCAGAGCTTTAAGCTTTCAGGCTCCTCTCCTGTGGAATCAGCTCCCAATTCAGATCGGGGAGACAGACACCCTCTCTACTTTTAAGATTAGGCTTAAAACTTTCCTTTTTGCTAAAGCTTATAGTTAGGGCTGGATCAGGTGACCCTGAACCATCCCTTAGTTATGCTGCTATAGACGTAGACTGCTGGGGGGTTCCCATGATGCACTGTTTCTTTCTCTTTTTGCTCTGTATGCACCACTCTGCATTTAATCATTAGTGATCGATCTCTGCTCCCCTCCACAGCATGTCTTTTTCCTGGTTCTCTCCCTCAGCCCCAACCAGTCCCAGCAGAAGACTGCCCCTCCCTGAGCCTGGTTCTGCTGGAGGTTTCTTCCTGTTAAAAGGGAGTTTTTCCTTCCCACTGTAGCCAAGTGCTTGCTCACAGGGGTCGTTTTGACCGTTGGGGTTTTACATAATTATTGTATGGCCTTGCCTTACAATATAAAGCGCCTTGGGGCAACTGTTTGTTGTGATTTGGCGCTATATAAAAAAAAAATTGATTGATTGATTGATTTTTCCTGTCGTGAACGTCTGATTATTACCTTATGCTACCCATAATGCATTGCTGCCTGGCACAGCATGTGCTCACAAAACCTTAAAAATTAGCACATTACTTTAAAACGAAAACATATATCTGATATTTTCACTTTATAAACTTCAGACATGACAATAATTTAAATAACTTGTCTAAAATGAGTGGTTAAAATTTGAACCATAAGTTAAACATGTATGCCTCTGGATGACTTGGTGACATTGCGATTATATTAGTATGGTGTTAAAGGAAATGACTGTTTTTTTGGTCACCAGTTCTCTTTTGCTTATAGACGATAGAGTGGTTTCTGTTTGCAGAAGGTAGAACAACATGCCTATTAGGAAACTTTTAACAGGTAGGTCTCAACAGCTTTAACAGTTTTAAAAATGTTTTTCACTGTTCAACTTAGTTTAGTACGTTATTGGTCTAAAAGTTATAGGACGGTTATTCATCGGAAGATAATTAGTCCGATGATGGTTTTTAAATTGATCTAAAAAGATAATCCGATAATGAAAACATTATCTTTGATAATTATCTGTTATCGGATTATCGGAAGTGTGCCCACCACTGGTCCAGGCACATCCACAATTTCTCGGACAATCACTCGATGGAAAAACCACCGACAGCTGTCTGAACACCATCTCAAAGCTGTCCTGTGAGACCAAAACGGAGGTTGTTTTGTCTCGCTCCAGTAGCGAATCCATCATGATGCGCGAAGCCTCCGCTCGGCTTTCCATGACAAAATCTCTTGTTAAAAGTGAAATCTGCCGGAAAATGGTTGATGTCCAGCTCTTGTGATAACCAGAGAAATGGCACACGATGGTCACGGATCCAGACAGCCATCCATTTAGAAATGAAATGGTCGCTCAGCCTGTCGATGGCGGTTTCGGAGCGCGGTGCACCCCACAGCCACTGGGGGCCGTCCTTAAAGCGACAGTAACACTCCTTATTCTCTACCAAGCCCGTAACATTTTCACCGAAAGCCAGATAAATTTTTCTAATGGTTTCCAGCTGCCAGTCTCTAACAGTTTCTGAAAAAATTCTGATGGAAAAAAAAGCCCAAATCATTCCGCCATTTCCTGACAATGAAAATCCGACGAGGGGGCTGGACCACTCCTCACTCAAAGCCTGCTCACAGGCGAATGACGCAACCAACAGGCGTGGAAAAACTCACGCATGCACACGAGGGTTCAAGCTTGTCTGACGCAATCACACGTGATTCAAATCCATATGGTTTTTGAAAAAAATAATAAGGTCGGATACTTTTCTAATAGACCTCGTACGTCCTGCATATCCAGACTGTAAGTTGTTGGCAAGTTATGCAATTGTTGAAATACATCCACTGATGCTGTCCATTGATTGTCTTAACAACTTAAAGCTGCAGTCCTCATGCCAACACTTCAGACTGTTTCAAAGAGAAGTCATAACTGTACAACACACAGTAATGAAATCTGATGGATAAATCTGATTTAAAAAAAAGTAAGTAGTATAAAAAAGTAGGACTGTAGGATCAGTCCCAGTTAAGTTAATTTTGTAGGTACAAAACATTTACTAAAACCAATATCTCTTTTTTTTGTATTTTTATTTCATTCATTCTGTTTTTGTTTTACTGTGTCCTCTGATTTTTATTACTGACCAAATCCTAATATGTAAGTGTACAAAAAAAAACAGCAGTGTCTTCTCCAGCATTTTCTTGTTGGTGTAATGATGAAGTCCACAAGCCAAAAAAAACCCACCCGACCATAGCACTTACAATTTCAGTTTTAATAATAATAATAACAAATTTTACTTATAGCGCACTTTACATTTACAAGAAAATCTCAAAATGCTACAGCATAAAAATAAACAGGAACACATTAAAATTACACATTAAAATACTTTCTAAATAAAAATGTTTTAAGCTGCTTTTTAAAAGACAGTTTTGAGACCAAAATAATAATATTTTTAGCCACTGTGGCTTACAAAATTCTCAAAAGTCACCCTTTACTAGTTAAAATATTTATTTAACCTGTTTATTGTAAGCCCATATAGGGCTTTGAACTACCAGAGCCATTAAGTCAGTGTGGTCACACTGACATCAACCATAACCAGAAGAGTGTCCACGTTGAGGCAGCTGTGAATCACAAATGAAGCTGCAAATAAGTTTCCCTCACTGAGGCATCACTCACTGCAGTCAGACCACAGACTGAGGCCTTGGCCACAAGGATACGCCAATTTCCCAATATGATCTTGTGTTCTGTAAATATGGCACCATTTGAAGATTCATCTCAATCCACAAGAAACTGCTAAAATGACCAAAAACACTGTAGTACACTGTAGCCTGTACGTGTGTGAGAGCAGACCGGTGTAAAGAACTAACCATTGTTGCAACAGAAGCTAAAACTACACTTCAAAGCCGCGTTATTATTATTGTGCTTTTTTGTCATGGTGAATTATAAATGGGATTTATTTTTGCTGCGAGTAGAATGCTGGAGAGTCGAGGGATGGCTGTCGTGAATGCTGATCATCAATCAGTGGAGCACTGTGATGCTGATAAAATAAGTTTTCATCAGGCTCTGATGATGAATCCAGCTGAAACAACGCAAAAAGTAAGAATAAAACTTTATATTTACTGTGTGTGAATGGTTTTAATATTTGAAACAGTATAAGTTGGAACCGCATAAGGACTTCACTGAATTTTCAGCCTGAACCAGAAGACGCCAGTGGACCAGTGTGGACCAGATACTTATTCTTCACACACACCTTGTTCTTCTCGACAAGGGTCAGACAGAAGTCAGAGTACCAGAGAAAGAATTTTAGCTGAGGAAGCTTCTGCGATTTGAAGCGAAACGTCCTCGCATCAAGCAACCCAGTCCAGTTGAAGATTCAAGCTTCTCTACTTCACACACACGTTGACATGGTGTCAGAAGTTGTCACGGATCTATCGCCTGTGAGTTTCCCGTGAATTTTTGTTTTTCTTTTCTCTTTGTTTGTCCGGGGCAAAGACGAGGATAACGTCGCCCCCGTGGCAGAGAGCTGATGGTGGAGGGATTCCGCAGACCCGACCCTCTCGTTTTTGACGGAAACGTTGCCGAAAATTGGTGGGTTTTCAAACGTGAGTATAATATCTTCATAGAAGCGGCACACTCAAACAAGCCTGCCAAAACGAAGGCATATATCCTCAATCTCGCAGGAGCAGATGCCATTGAACGGGAGCGTTCATTCATTTACGCAGCAGAAGTACAAGCGCCAGGTGACGACGGAGCTGTCCTCAGTACGGCTGAGTCCAGAGAGGGCCCAGAGTGCTTAACCCTTTAACAGCCGTCTCATCCATATGGTTGAGCACATTTTGGGTCACTATATCTCAATATGATAAGTGCCTAACTTAGGTCAACTTGATTGAGCCATCTCTACTACTTGGGTGATGTACGTTATGCTAAAGATATCCACTAGAGGGCACTGTTTCTCTAAATAGTATTCTTCTTCTTCCCCTCTCCAAGCAGGAAGTCAGAAACACAAAAATCCTTCAGAAATATTGACTGTTTGTAGTAAAACTTTGAAAGGTAGGAATAGTTTCCTGACATATGATAATGTTATAGACCTTACTAAACTGAATTATGTTACGTGATACCACCTAAAAAGCTAAATTGTCTAATAATTTTTTAAAAAAATATGCTTAACCAAATGGTTGATTTGTCGTTTTATGGTAAATGTTTTTTCAAAGTTTAAATGGAAACAAGTAACACTAGTTCAATCAATCCACCAGAAACGTGTCTCTTGTGTCCCCAAAAACATGACTGCTGTTGCACCAAAACAGAGAAGGTGTACTGATATAAAAACAACAAATGTTTCTGTTGTTCTGCAGTATTTTCTTTTTTCTTTTTGAATGTAAAAATGAGTTTTGCACTGTTACATATAATCAGAAGTGGACTGAATGTGAGAATTTTGTGCTGTTGCACTTTAACACAGATACAGTCAAGATGGGAAAATTAGAAAAATGCAATATTTCCTTGTTCAAAGCAATATTTTCATTGGTTGAAATAAAAACCAGCAGTGTTTTGTGGCATACTGACAGATGTAAACTGTATCTAATGCCCCAGACATTTTTTTTGTAGTTTATTTCTTTATAAATTATCATTATTTTAATTTATCTACTGTACCTGGTATTGTTATGAAGTTATGTACCTAAACCATTAAGTCACATCTCAGCTGTTTGGTAGAGATCAATATTTTAAAAACCACAGGGTCTGTTGAAAAAAAATATATTGATTATGTTTATGAGTCACCCAAGGGTAAAAGAAATGCAAAGAAAAAAAAAATTTCACAGTTTTTTTTCTTGGTGGGGTTGTTAAAGAGCTAAAATGGAAATTCTGTGAAATATGCAACCCTCAATGCAATAAAACCATGGAGAGACACAAATTCCACTCACGAAACCAGAAGCAAGGTGAGACAATAGAATCTTCCATCAGTGACTTGAAGATTAATGCAAAGAATTGGCATTTTGGAGACCTGACAGATGAACTGGTTTGTGACAGGATAGTGTGTGGAATCAGTAATGACAGTATAAGAAAGGCTCTGCCATGAGACAATGACTTAACCTTAGCTAAAGCTGTATCAATCTGCTGAATATATGAGATTACTGTGGACAACACCAAGGCCCTAGCTAAACATTAGACCTCTGCCACTACTGTTGATGCAGTACAACCAGGCTCCTATTGGGAATATAACAAGACAGTACACAGGCCCCAAGCAAGTAAACAAAACCCCAAGACTATTGCAAATTGTGGCAATTGTGGAAACAGCCATGTTGCACAGAGAAATAAATGTCCTGCATTTGGCCAGCAATGCCGTAACTGCAACAAAGGGAATAATTACAGGAAATGCTGCAAATCCACCCCACATGGTGAAGCTCATGAATTGAATAGATGCATAAAGAGAAACCAATATAGGCAACCAGTGCACCAGTTAGAGGTAGAAGAGCTAGAATACAGTGCAGCTGATGACACTTTCTATGTGGATGGCCCGGAGTTAATTGATGTGTGTGTGGACACTGTCAGTCCTCGGGCAAAAGAACGAGATGAAGGATTTGTTACATTGCGAGTACACAACAAGCCAGTTGAGATGAAAGAACACACAGGCGTAAAATGCAATGTAATATCAAAAAACACTTTTCAAACAACTCTCAAAGGGGCAATAGTGAAATGCAGCAAAACCACCAACCTGGTGGCTTATGGAGGCAGCAGAATACAGACTGCTGGTTTTGTCACACTGCCTTGCTCTCTAGATGGACAGCAACACATGCTTTCTTTTTTTCTAGTGGAGCATGATGTGGTACCGTTGCTGGGATTTTGTGTATGTGTGCCCCTGGGACTTCTAACATTGAGCCCATAGGTTCACCAGATCAGCACAGAAACCAATGTTAAGTTCACCACAAAACATTTTTGACTAGTATAAAGACATGTTCAGTAATGAGCTTGGAGAACTCCCGATCACATATTTCATTACCCTGCATCCGGCTGCGCAGCCTGTCGTCCGTCCGGCACACCGCATCTCCTTGGCGATGCAAGCACGAGTCAAAGTAGAGCTTGACAGCATGACACACAAAGGTGTCATAACCACGATGTCTGAGCCTACAGGTTGGGTTTCGTCTGTGGTCGTCGCACACAAAAAGGACAAACAGGAAATAAGGTTGTGCATTAACCCTAAAGATCTTAACAATGTTTTAAAGAGACCTCACTACCCAATGTGTAGTGTAGAAGAAGTTGCCACCAATATGTCAGGTGCAGCACTGTTCTCTGTGCTTGATGCAAAGAGCTCATTCTGGCAGATAAAGCTTGATCACAAGTCATCCATGCTCATTACATTCAGCGCAACCTTTGGTCGCTACCGATTCCTCCTCATGCCATTTGGCATAAGTTCAGCAAGCAGTCTTCCAAGACTCAATGGAACAGCTGTTTGCACGATATCTGTGTGTCATTATAGTCGATGACATAATCATTGGGGGTTGTGATGCTGAAGAGCATGACGCCAATTTAAAAATGGTGCTTCAGTATGAACCGTAACTAGACTGAATGCGCATGTGCAGTGGCTTCCCGCTCGGTGTCAGGTTCGACCCCCCTGGTTTTCCTCATACAGGTACTGTGTGTTTGCTGCAGGTGTTCAGTATAGCCACAAGTGGATTTAAGTGCGGACCAGTCACTTATTCTTCACACACACGTTGACACAGGTGAAAAAGCCAAGGTGATGTTTTCAGATTTATCCACTCTGTAACTCATTTTCAGAAAGTATCAGCCACCAAAAACATAGTTTCCATGTGGACAAAACACTAAAAAATTGCAAAATTTAAGCAGCTATGCCTGAACCTGTTTCTGTGTGTATGTGGACTGAGACACCAGGCAAAACACCCAGAAAATGCTTGAGTCTGTGCCTCATAATACACCCATAGAGAGGGGCGACATTTAACACCGATGGTAGGCTGCCACTCCGTCAGAACATGGACCAAATAATAGACCAAAAGTAGGTGTATCCAGCAACAGAGATCTGACCACTTCCTCATCTTTGCACTTCAGGCAGCAAACCTACTTCAGTGTGAATTTCTCCGAGCTTCCACGACAACAGTGGAAGATGATCGTCAGTGGCATTAGAAATGATGTTCCAGGTGTACCATCCAAAGACAAGACCCACAGTGCTCGTCTTTCAGGTTTATATTTTCCAGTAATGAGGCTGCAAATGGCTTTCGCCCATTCCATTCATAATGTCTGCTACCTTCCTATGGAGGGCAGCAGCAAAAAATTACTCTGACAGAGTGCAAAAACTAGAGATTTTCTTAGCTTAGTCCATGGGACAAGCAGGTTTTCTGTACCACTTAAGGCCATGAGGGGACACTTAGAATCCAGCAATCCAGCCTCAGTCTATCATCGCCTACACAAAAATGTATAATAATCAATGGGTCAATGAGGAATTACACAGAGGTCAAAATTTTAAAATGCTCCAACCATATTGAGAAATATGATTATTTGGAGTTATGGGGTAAAAACAGCAAAAATGGTGAAAAAGGTCAGTTTCAGTTTGTACAGGGGTCAAAAATTGCTCCAATTTTTGTAAGAAGTGATGCAAATTATAGGTTGAGTTAAAAGGGATTTAAAAAGAAATAGTTTTCACCATTTGTCTTAGTTATCATGTTACAGGCAAACATATGTTATAGAATCCAATGTATGCCGACCTTATTTGACCTTTACTTTGGAAACCAAGCATTCACCACAGTCAACACTATTCCATTTATTAATCCTTTTATTTGAAGCAATAATTTGCATCATTTTTTACGTTATGTGGTGCTGTCAGATTAGGTCAGAATTGATGACTCATTGACTATATGGTGTCAAGATTTGCAAAGTGTTTTATGGCAGCTGAAATGCCAGTCCCCCCACCAACCATCAAAGAGGGTTATGTGTAAGGCTGGAGATGCAGAAGAACTTAATATTACAAGATTTTGTTTTTAAATAATTTTCAGCAGTTTGAAAAACAGAAGTTGGAATATGATATTAAATTAAAATGGGATGTTTTACCATTATACTCAAGGACCTCTAAAGGTCACTCACAGACCACCAGTAGTCCACAGACCTCGCTTTGAGAAAGGCTGGTCTAAATACTCGTGACAAAGTCCTATGAGGTGGGGAAATTACACCTTGTGATAAGGGTTGGAGACATGGTCTCACCTCAGCAGGCATAGATATTCCTGGTAGTAAACTTGACACTGACTTCAGATACATGGATGCTCAAACCTCTCCCACCCAGGGAGAGGAGGGACAGCATCAGGAGTTCCTTCAAGGCCATATAACAAAATTTCATGGGTAGAAATTTAAGATTTTCTGTCCTTTCATCAACCCCCAGAGACCACTTTAATTTTGTGCAGCCATCACGGAATGAATGATAATTAATTTGTGCTGCCATGATGAAAATGAGGCACTTTTCATCACAATATCACAAACCAATAGATTAATGTAGATTTCGTGTTGCTGAATCAGAGACTGGGTGGAAAGTTAAGTAAGCAAACATAAGTCATACAAAGTATAGTCAATATCAGCTGTGGTTGTCTCTGCATCACTTTTATAAAATGTCACACATACGAGGTATGTCAGAGAAGTTCCAGGACTGGTTTCACAAAAAATTTATTTCAAATCCAAACTAACAAAAGTTATCCCCTTCAAAGTAATCCACCTGGAGTCTAATGCACTTTCCCATCCTTCTCTGCCACCTTTGCATGCACTCCGTAGCACTGTCGTCACGGCCTTTTTGATGTTGTGCACACAGGGGTTGAAATACATTTTTTAACCTACTTGCACTGGTGCTAGTAACAAAAAAAAATAATTTGCACCAAAAAAAGTTACTTGCACAACCAAAAGTCAGTCTTATCAACCTTAAAACTTCTCCTCTGATGTGTCAGACTCCTCTCTGGGTACTCTGGGCCCATAAGGTGTGGTGGACAGCCTCCGCTTTCCCCCTGCCCACCACAACCTGACAGCTGGCAAGGGGTTGAACGTTTTCTCGTCTTTGTTGTCAAGGGTGATTGCCATAAGGCTTGTCAGAGTTGCTGGTTGAAGTGTAGCTCTCCAGTCAGTCTTTACTCTATTCATTAGAGAAAATGACCTCTCACACTCTGTGGTATGGACTGGTATCACCAGTACCAGTCTGAGAATGGTGAATATATGCCTGAAGTCTTCTTCCTCTTCTCTCCTTAGAATAGAAGTCCAAAAGCTCTTGAAAGCTGGCTGTCGCTGCACTGTTGCAAGCTGTGCACGGCAAACAGATTTCAGTTCTCCCCACTCTCTAATACTGCTGTCTATGTCAAATCCTTTGCGCTCCAGCACTGCCTGAAAGTATTAATGCAAGGTTCTGATGCTGTCTTCTCCAAAGTCATCATCTTCATCCTCTTCTGGCCATGTGGAGAACTGGAACAACACTGGCAGAGGCAAACACAGAGTTGCTGAGGAAGACATTGAATCTTCGCCCCAAGTGATGCTGCGTACTGTTAGCATATTCGCTGACAATCTTGCAGTACTTCCTCCTTGTATGTTGCAAGATTTCCTGCTCGCCCACGTTGTGGTCTCCCGGTGTGTAACTGAGTGCCTTTCCACACCAATGATCCATCCCTCTCCTCTAGGCCATCAGAAAGTACTATGTTCAGCTTTCCAGGGTTGGCCACCAGTTTTGTCAACGACTTCACTGCACTCTCCACTCTTCTGAATACAGCTTCAACTGTGCTATCATTGTCTTGGAATACCTTTGAAAAAGCACTCACCAGGTCCAGGTAAGTTGTCAAGAAGTTCATGAAGATAACAAACTTAGCAGCCTAAACCCTTAAAAACTTGAAGGATACCTCTTGCTTTGTCATGGCTGTCACTGGTGCCAGTGTCACCAATCTCCACCAGATGTCCAAGATGTTGGGCTAGTGCTGGGAAGTCTCAACGCACTGCTCTTATTGCTCTTTCCAAGTGTGGGAGCCAACATGTGCCATTCGCTCTCACAGGTTTCAACATGGCAGTGTTCAGTGTTTCTCCAGCATTCTTAAGGCCTTGACAGTTCAGAGGTGAGTAATGGTAAAACTTATAAAGGTTGCACAACATGTCATGAACCATGGAAAAGTACTGGACTTCTCCTAGGACATCCTTAAATACTGATTCCAGTCTATGAGCATAACAAGAAAGCATAAGTAGGTGAGGGCACTCCTCCTTCAGCCTAACCCCCACCCTACTTATGTGCCCCATATTGACTGGTGCTCCGTCAAAGCACGCAAATGTAAGGTTGTCAGTCCATGTTTCTCCCATGTTCAAGTTGTCCTGAAGTGCAGACTTTATTGCTTCTGTTATGTGTTGGGCTTCACCCCTTTCTAGAGGCTTCAATGCTACAAAAGCTGCTGTTGTTTCAATATTACCCCTTAGGTATCTGACATGGACTACTTCTTCTTCAATTGCACCTCTGTCTGTGCTGCCATCAGCAAGTACTGACACAAAAGATGAGTCCTTCACTTCTGTTGCCAACTTTTTAACATGATTAAATAAAAATCAACATGATTAAAACACTGTTATTAATTTGAATTAGAACAGCTAGTATAAATTATTTAAAAAAAATAACTCCCTTTGCTTGTGGCAATGTTGCATGATACTGTTATAACCTAATTAATTAACAAAAGCAAAAGAGATTTTAAAATATTGATTACACGATCTTTATGCTGTATGGAAATATTGTTAACAGTCTCATCCTTCCGGCAAACATGTTGGTGTATGAATTAAGACATTATGAAGCACATGGCATGGCTGACTGGTTGAATTAAAAAGAAAATAATGCCAATTATGGAGAAAACTTGGCTTTCGTAGCTCCATCAAAAATATATATGCATATCTAAATATTAAACTGTGCATTAACATCGTTTTTGACATGAAATTCATACAAAGAAAAAAGATAATCCCATTGTAAACAAAGCGAAAATTCGTGAAATTAAAAATATCCTCATTGCGTCCTCCCCGGAGGAATCCTCAGATGACTGGTCAGGCAATTCTTCAGTCCGCGATAAGGTTGCCGAAGCTGCGGCTGTCCCGGCTTGTGGCTCGGTACCCAATTCTTGTTGGGAGAGATTTGCCGCTGGCTTCACAACTCACGTCTTCTGGCGGGGATGAAGGGTCTTGAACGCCTCCACTGGGTTCGCAGATTTTTTTTCCACTGGCCTGGACGGAGATTTTCCACTTTGCCCGCTACCATCTCCTTCCTGATCTTGCGTCAACTCCTAGGGTGCGGAAACCTTCTGCTTGCTTGCCAGGAACCCCATGATAGACTGCTGTTTTGACATGTTTATGCACGTAAAGTTATGTCTGACGCATTGTTGTTTTTGTTGATAATACTTTCCCAGGCCGCCGTGGCTTCTGGGAGTTTCTACTACCGACCACATGTGCGTAAGCATGTCGGGAACGTGGGCAGCTCGTTCCGAGGGAAAATGACAACACGGAAAAAATCTGAACTTTTTCGTGTTGTCGCGCCGCGATGACCAATCAGGGACTGGATATGTAATGACGTGGAGATGTCTGGAGTTTATACTTGATGTGGACATGTCCTGTCTCTGTTAGCCAGCCTGTGAGCAGGACGTATGTCCCTTTTGTCCTTTATTTCACAATTATGACAGAGTTTGAGGGAGAGCAGCGGCAGCAGCAGCAGAGCAATTTTTTTTTTCATATGCGCGCACACGAACGAATCTTCTGTGAAGATTATTTTATTAAATATACAGATGTATAATAAAACAAATGGTGAATGGTTTATAACACAATGATGACAGAGTTTGAGGGGAGAGCGAGCGAGGAACCGCGGCAGCCAGTTTTTTTCTTTTCTTTGTTTACATGTGCGTGCGCGAACGGGACAGGAGGTCCTCAAACTTGCCGCAGCTCTTGCAGCAAAGAAACTCCCCGAATTGGGAACGTCTCATGAGGATGTTGTGAACCCAGGGACGGCGCCGCTGGCGACATTTGTCAGCTTTCCACAACAAATAGAGCACAGCAACTCGCTCCGTGTGTGTCATAAAATGCAGGGAAGATGAAGACAACACACTGGAAATTGTTTTTTTCCTTATTTATTCCTTTATTGGTTCATTTTACTGGTTCTTGTAGTTGATAAAACTTGGATAAAGTTACTTGCACCACTGCTAGTGCAGTATAAAATTATGTGCACTGCTCGGATAATACGTGCACAAACTAGCACATGCACCTACTATTTCGACCCTTGGCACATCTTCAAAATGGGTTCCCTTGATGACCCCCTTGAGCTTAGGGAAGAAGAAAAAAATCTCATGGAGCCAGGTCGGCGAGTAGGGAGGTTGCTCCAGCGCAGTGATGTTCTTCTGGGCCTGGAACTCTTGGGTACTCAGGGCAGTGTGGGCAGGTGCGTTGTCATGGTGAAGCACCCACGAGTTGTCTTGCCACAACTCTTGCCTCTTCTCTTGCGCTGAACGAAGCAAACGGCGCACTATCTCTTTGTAGATATGCTGGTTGATCGTCTGGCCCTGTGACAAGAACTCGCAGTGGACGATGCCCCTCACATCGAAGAATGCGATCAACATGACTTTGACTTCAGACTTCAACTGTCTTGCTTTCTTCAGCTTGGCGAATTTGGGCTCTTCCACTGAAGGCTCTGGCGTTTGGTCTCTGGGTCGTACTCGAAGATCCATCACTCATCTCCGGTGATGACTCTCCTTAACAAGTCTGGTTCGGTTTCAAGTCACTCGAGGATGTCCTGACACACTTGCATGCAGTGATCCTTCTGGTCATCATTTTGAAGATGTGTACAACATCAAAAAGGCCGTGACGACAGAGCTACGGAGAATCCGGGAAGAATCCTTCCAGGAGTGCATGCAAGCATGGCAGAGAAGGATGGGAAAGTGCATTAGACTCAAGGGGGATTACTTTAAAGGGGGTAACTTGTAGTTTGTAGTCCAGTCCTGGAACTTTTCTGACATACCTCGTATATTCTCCCTTGTCCCTCAGCCCCTTCAAGGTAAATAAACACTTCCTCTAACACACAATGTGTCACATCTTACCAATACCACTATTTATGTGTATGTACCCCAAAAACATTGAGCCTTTGATGAACAGAGCAAGCACCTTCACCACTGCCTTATCTCCAATTCTGGAGCAACAGAGCAAAAGAACTTTAACCTCCTCACCCTTGTGTGGTGTTAGAAGTAAGAAGTGCACAAACAGGTCATCAAACAATATTCCATCATGCAAGATTACACAAACTTAAAATTCAATTCTTGCACAAAGAGTTAATTACACACTCAGGATTGATTAATCATTAAAATTATTACTATCCATTATATGTTTTAATGTGCTGTAATGAAGTAATATACAGGCAGCTAGTCTGCTCTGTGTCAGCCTGATCCCATCAGAGCTCAGAAGCTAGAACACCAACGGCTGTGTGTGTTTCTCTCCAGGTAAAACTGGAGTTGCGTCAGGAAGGGCATTTGGCGTAAAACTTGTGCCAGATACCAATGCGGATCTGGCTGTATCTGCTGTGGCGACACCGAACAAAACAGGAGCAACCGAATGGACAACAACAACAGCAACAATGATGTAATGTACAGATGTAGCGTTGTATTTTTACCTTTATGTGGAGTTGCATTTTGGGAGTCTTTATGTATCAGGGATGCTCGCCTGATATTAGTTAAATAACGTTTGGTAAAGAAGCTGTTTGTGCTTCATCCACAAACACTTGACACAATCTAATTCAGAACCTATGAAGGGAGGAAAGTAAAGATAATTAAACAAGCTTGATAGCTACTTACATTAACCTTTGGCTTGCGTCATGCAGTGAAGTCCAGAGTTAAATGAGCCATTGCAATGACGGGAGTGAGGTGGGCAGACGAGATATTCAACTCCCAGTAATAAATGGTGTAGTCCATTTTAGCCGTGTCTGAAATTTTATTACAAGATTCTTCTTGAGAGAGAGAGAGAGAGAGAGAGAGATTTGCCTTTTGGGTCAGGGATGAATAAACGTTGATAGGACTAACATTTTGGGAGAAATTACAGATATTACATAACAGTGAAAAATGGACGTTAATAATTACATTCTGAACTCACATGCCACTCTAAATCATTATAGAACCTGCATAATTTATTACCACCCTTGAAAAATGTCAGCCACCTATTTTATAAACACCACCCAATCTAGAGCCTGTGGATCCCCACAGGCAACATGCTTGTCAATTGCAGTCGACCGGTTGATCGCCGGCTGAGTTCCAGTTGATCGCATTACACTGGTGCTGTAACAGACAGTGCTGCTATAACGGATTGATGCAGAAGGTGGCAGCACTGCATCAATAAGGATGTCGGCTGCCGTTAAACCCCATAAAAGAAGAAGAGAGCTCTTCTTCTTCTTCTTCTATGGTGCATGCATTGGAGAAAAAAATGAAAACAAGAAAAATGTTTTTAAAGCAACATAACAGCTTAAAGAGCCAAAATAAGTTACACTGTGGACAAAAACGGTATGTAAACAGTTCAGAAGTCAGTATTTTTCTGAATTTATTTTTTGTGCATTTGTTGTGTTTGTGAACGCAAATAGTGAGTTGTTAGCTCAGTTAAACAGCGACTATTAATTCTGTGATTTACTGCTTTTGTTAAAGATGATGACTGTGTTTGGGATTAAATTTTTTAATTATTTTTCGTGCGTTCGTTTTGTGTAATGTTTAAGAAAGCAACACGGGTTATCGCTGTATTACTACAGCGATAAACTGTGATGATTAATACTGCGATTTAAATTTTTCATTTATTTATTTTTGTTATTCCGCGTGCAGTTGGGGGACTGCTGCACACAGACGTTTGGTGGCTCAGCAGAGGTAAATTTCTGGAATGGTTGGCTGAATATGCACAGCTTTTGGATTTAGCCTTTCTTCTGTCATGCGTCCTCTCAGTGTCAGAAGTCACACTAAGGTAGGGAACATCTTTTCCAACTTTAATTAGTCGTTGTGTAATTTGAGTTGTGTTGTTATGGGCCAGTCCTAGGCCAACTTGTGCTTATTCTTCAAACCACAGACATTTACTTCAATAATGCATTATTATTGTTAAAACTTTATTTTTGTGCCAGAAAATTGTATTATATTGGTGCACAATAAATTGCGGCTATGCTATGGCTTAGTAGATCTTGATATACTGTCAACTTTAAATGTAGATCTTTGTTCAAAAAAGTTTGGGCACCCCTGCGCTAGTGGATAATTATAGTTAAGAGGAACAATGTATAAATGAACAACCCCTCATCATAAGACAGGTTCTAGGTCTTTGGTGGAAAGGGGGAATTCAAGTCTTAATTATTGGTGTCAGACCCCCAGCTCCCCTTGAAATTTAAATCATACATTTATTCACACTGTCCTCCTGTCCAAATTACAGTAGTGGTTGAAATGCTGCCTGTATGTCTCAAAGGTATTGTTACAATGGCAACCCTTCCATTAAAATCTCAACACTGACACTGTGTTGTTGTTGTACATGTGATTGCAACTGTCTGACAAAATTAAAATGCTGTGGATTTAGAAGAAATGCCAGACATATGAGGTCTGTCAATACAGTATAGGTCCTTTTTATTTTTTTAAAAAACTATATGGATTTCATTCATATGTTTTTACATCAGACATGCTTGAACCCTCGTGCGTGAGTTTTTCCACGCCTGTCGGTGACGTCATCCGCCTGTGAGCACTCCTTGTGGGAGGAGTCGTCCAGCCCCTCGTCGGAATTCCTTTGTCTGGCTTTAAGGACTTCCCACACAGTGGGATGTCGCGCAGCGCTCCCAGGCGCCATCGTCAGCCTGTTTCAAGCTGAAAACCTCCACATTTCAGGCTCTATTGATCCAGGACGTCGTGAGAGAACAGAGAAGTTTCAGAAGAAGTTGGTTTCAGCATTTTATCCGGATATTCCACTGTTAAAGGAGATTTTTTTAATGAAAGACGTGCGGACGGATTGCAGCGTCGGCTCGCAGCCGCTGCAACGCTCCGCCACAGGAAAAACACCTCTGTTGGAAGCCTTAAGGACAAGTTGGAACATGCCCAACTGTTAAACAATTTCTCAGATACTCACTCCACTGAAAGCCATCAAAAGCCGCCTGGATTTTACAAATGATTATCAACACGGAGGTGTTTTTCCTGTGCCGCCGCACCGCGCCGGCTGCGTCCCGACGCGCGGACACGTCCGCACGTCTTTCATTAAAAAAATCTCCTTTAACAGTGGAATATCCGGATAAAATGCTGAAACCGACTTCTGAAACTTCTCTGTTCTCTCACGACGTCCTGGATCAATAGAGCCTGAAATGTGGAGGTTTTCAGCTTGAAACAGGCTGACGACGGCGCCTCGGAGCGCTGCGCGACGTCCCACTGCGTGGGAAGTCCTTAAAGCGACAGTATCACCTCAAAATCTCTCATCAGCCGTTAAAATTTTCACATAAAACCAGCTTAATTTTTCGAACCGTGTCCACTTCGATGTGCCTCACAGGTTTAGAAAAAATTTTGATCAAACAAAGCGCCAGTCTCTCAGCAACTTCTCAGATAAAGGAATTCCGACGAGGGGCTGGACAACTCCTCCCACAAGGAGTGCTCACAGGCGGATGACGTCACCGACAGGCGTGGAAAAACTCACGCATGCGCACGAGGGTTCAAGCATGTCTGACGTAAAAACATATGAATGAAATCCATATAGTTTTTAAAAAAAATAAAAAGGACCTATACTTTATTGACAGCCCTCGTATACTCACATGATGCAGATCTAGTTAGATGCAATATGAGGGTGAATTTGACAAAAAAAGGTATACCTTCAGACCACTTACCCCAGAACTACACTTTACTGTAGCACAAAGAATTTGCCCGAGCACCTAATGTGTTTTTATGCATGTTTTTTAAATAACTTTCTGTCATAGCATTTCCAAAATATGACATTTCATTGATGGAAACAAACTGGTCCTTGTAACCATCCTGCCCTGACTGTGTCACTGCAGTGGTCTGTGCCCCGCCATGCACCATGGCCTGTGCCACACTGCTGCTGGAGCAAGGTATGCTTTGTATGCTGTCAGTGCTTTGGGCCACAAACCAACTCTCTGAAGCTCACTGAGACCACTGGACCTGCTACAGGACAGCTGTCAATCATGCAGAAATACAAACAGTATGGTGGTGTGAGTTAAATCTGCCTGAAGTAAGCAGTTCTTAAAAGCTGAGTGGCCTTTCAAGAATGAGACTAGTAAGGGAAACCACCAAGACACTCATGACAATTCTGAAGGAGTTCCAGGCTCCTGTGCCTGTTTTTTTTTTTTTTTTTTAAATCATCAGTCATATCTTCATGGTGGAGTGGCGCTTAGAAGGATTTTCATAAAAGAAAGGACACTTTCAAACAAAGTTTGCTTCAAGGCACATGGGAGACTCAAGCGTAAATTTAATGTTTGCTTCTATGAAAATTCTGTTCCAAAAGACATTTCTTAACAACAGCTCCCAGGTCATCAGTTCAAGCAGCTGTATGTACTAAGTACAAGTGATAAAGAGCTGTTGCCACTTTGTCAATGTTGGCAAAATACCCAAGCTGTTGTCCTCAGCTAAGAGGAACCTCATTTGGATGGTGAGCAACAACACAGGCACCACCATGGCACAGGTATTCCATGAACCTGAATCTCCTGGCACACCAGTTTCACTGTCTACAGTCAAACACATTTTACATTACCATGGACTGAGAGCCTGACATTCAATGAAGAAACCCCTGCTCCAAAGTTGATAGCTGACCACATGGGCAAAGACATAAAAAAAAAGGTAAATCCTTTGGGAGTTTTATAGTGAGATGAGAAAAATATTGAGTTGTTTGGCCACATTGATCATACGTATGGTTGGAAGCATGTCAGCCTGTGCGCACGGGGCACACGCTTAGTGGCTCATGCAGCCATTACGAACACACACACACACAGAGCTGAGTGATCATTCCAGCCCCGCGTCTGTGCATCGTTTCATATGTCCCAGATAAAGAACAGCTCAAAGAAATCGAGAGCTCAGTATTGTCATGACGCTTAAGTCCGTGATGAATGCATGTCAGCCTCTTAACGCAACAGTATTTGGTCTTCATGTCCACCTTCTCATGTTCCTATGATGCAGTGGGTTACTGAATTGCACACGTTTGCATACTGTGCTGCAGCTGTACATGGTTTTTATTTTTCAGTCAACCTCATCCAGTGGTCCATACTTGACATAATTATGTTTGTGACTCATTGAAGTGAAAGTGTGTATCATACAGGGGCAGTCTTTCACTGTTCACAAGTGCACAGCCATCTTTCATCTCCAGACTGATATTTGACATGCAACTAATATCTAAGAGGCAAGAAGGATAGAAAACATAAGAAAAAAAAAAAAACACTCAAGAAAAACATGTTGTCATCCAGTGAAACTTGCTGGTGTCAGGCAAAAAAAATCTGCTGGAGATGTCAGATAAAAGGACTTCACAAGATTCCTGAAAGCTTTAACATAAAAAAGCACACAAACACACCACTGGATTTCAGAAATGATCATTAACATAGTAAATGTGTTTCATTATCACAGTTGTTGATCTCCTACCTCTGGACATTAAGATAGAGACTGCATTGAGGAGATTCATGACATCCACTGTGAGTGATGTGTGTTGATTTGTTACCTGCACCAAGTAGGCAACGTTTTTAGTGCTGGTTGTTTGTTTGACTCTTAAAATTATTACAGAAAAAAAACAAAAACAAACTGCTGAACCCATTTTTTTAATAACTTGGTGGAAAAGTGGGATAGGAGCAAGTGAGGAAACCATTAACCTTTGAACCACATTTGGCTAAGCAGATCCAGGATATAGCTATTTTTTACTTTATTTAACATTGTGAGATTCAGCATATTTATGTCAGTTTCTCTTAAATGAATACACAGACATCAGAAAAAAAACAAGGTTATGGCATTAAGAGACATTTCAGGAATATATTCAGTTTGGAGCACATCCCTATGGATTTAAAATATACATTTTAAGAGGGTGCATTTAAGTTCTTCCTACACATACAGTCATGGACAAACCACAGTAGGGGGTATACAATTATTATTGCCTTATTTTGTCAACATTCAGTATTAATGTAGTGTAAATGTAACCCAACTGGACAGTTATTATTTTTCTTTCTGTAACACTGCCCCTCACAAAGTACAAACTCGAACTATTCCGCACTTTTAAATTAATTCAAAGTCACAGTGAAAATATCAGGCCTGGTTCCTGAAGAGCTTCTCTCACAGACAAGATCCGCGCATTCAGAACCCCCAAACAATGGACACAAACAGTTTTTATAAAACTCAACATTGTCATGACAGAAGCAGACCTTATTTCGCAAAATCCTTTCCTTATTGGTCCCGTGAGCATTCGAGGGAGGTCCAACCCCCTGCCCAAGACCGGCGCAATAATGGCACATGTATGATTTATAATGTAACCTAAATCTCTTTGTCCTGAGTGGGGAAAAAATGGTTAAATCCAGCTCGACATGCACATTCCAAGAGAGAGCAAAGGAAAATAAGAGTAAGAATAAGAGTAAAAACTAAGAATACAATCCTAAGTAAAACAACTACTTTAATACCAAAATATGTGCAGAAAACAAATAAACAGTAATTAAACACAGAAATATATCTAACACAATCTAAGTAAGTAAGTCACTTTTTGCTTCTCTGTTGTTTTCACTTGGCTGTCGCTACAGCACATCCGATGTGAATTTGGCACAAATTTTATGCCTGATGCCCTTCCTGATTGTTATTTCTACCTGGTTCTTTTTATGTAAAATTCTGCCCCTTACCAAAAACCAAACCATTGTATTCCTTATTTTGAGTTTATTCAAGGTCACATTAGAAACCAGGCCTGGGACCCTCACAGACAGTGTCCATCTTGTGAAAGGCCCCTAAAATGAGTCGTACAGCACTTCTTTTTTTTTTTTATAACTTGTGGGTGTTAACATGGGTGTGGTTTAGTCTCGTATTTCTAATGTTACTGGCTCTCACCAACAGGGGAGCTCTCCCTGTATCTGAAACTTGGACAGATGATAGAGTAAAACTTAACATTTCTCAGAACTTCCAAACAAATAACACAGATACTTAATAGCTAACATAAAACAAAGAATTAGCACAGATATTATCTAACATGATGCAACTTCAAATTGCATGGAGAATGGGCAGTGGTGGCCTTGAAGCGGGAACGTTTGCACTGGAAACAAGCACACTAACTGGACACTAACTAACTAATAATAAATAATTATGCGTAATGTAAGCGCATCTTGCTGATCTGACTTCTCCTGAAATGGCCCACAGCAACCACAGAGAATATTGTTGTGCTGTCTGATGCTGCTTTGTGCTAAACACAGCTTTGTCTGCTTTGCTACATGCAAGTTCAACAAGTTTAACATGAAGGTCGTTAAAAATCCAATGACAACCATCATATTTGTCTTTCTTGATTTTTTTTTTTCTTTTTTTCATTTGCTCCAATGGAGATTGCACATAGAGCCATCCACTTCCAGAGAGGTGACACACAGCTGCTTTGGGCTTCACATAGTTTCATAACTATACACCCAAACTCCACAAGATCCACATGAGTCATTAAACATCTGATTGCCAGGATCACAATTTCATTTCTTGATTCTTTCATTGATCCAATTACAGTCAATAAGCAGGTAAGCAGAGACATCACTAACAATTAGCAGTGCTGTTAGCTATCCTGCTGAGATCACTAACAGAGCTGTCCAACCATTGACACCATCCTAGTGCCATGTCATCTCCAAGCCTCCTTTGTCTTACCCTTCCAAAATCAGATTAAGTTACGCATTGTCATGGATGCAGGTAGACAAATGTAAAACGGAATTGCCATGCACTGTTAAGCAAAACTGTTCACTGTGGGAATGTTCCCGGAAGTTTGGCTGTCTGACAAAAAACACAGAATGTTTACAACGCAGTGCATTCTGGGTTGATTTTGCGATAGGGAGCATTGTGTGACTATAAGATAACAGATTGGCCTGGAAACATGCAACTATTTTTTTTCCACATATTCTGTAGGGATACATACATAATATTTTTTTCTGATACCTTATAGGGGAGGTGATGGTGGTGGAGGTTATAGGGGATGTGATGGTCTAGTGGTTAAGCGTTGGGCTTGAGACCAGAGGATCCTCGTTTCAAACCCCACCATGACCTGAAAATCATGAACAGCCATTGGGCAAGGTCCTTAATCCCCAAGTTGCTCCTGGGGTCCTTTTGAGTGTTCCACCAAGTGGTGGTACATGGTAGCTGCCATTTTTTGAGCTAAGACATTGAAGTTTTATCAGCTAAAATAAGATTAGACTCCTCTGTACCAGGCTAAAAAGTTTAGTCGGGTAATGTGAAACTTCAGCCCACTAAGCGCTTTCTGCAACAACTAACGTCAAAAAAGTAGTCAACTAAGTGAGTTTATTCGACTAAACCGCTTTGTGAAACCGGGTCCTGGTGTGTAGTGAGTGCCTTGCATGTCAGCACCCTGACGTGTGTGAGTGTGTTTGTGTGAATGGGTGAATGTGAGGCATAACTGTAAAGCACTTTGCATGTCTGATGCAGATGGAAAAGTGCTATATAAATGCAGTCCATTTACCTTGAATGCATCAAAACGATTAAACTTTTATAGTCCAAAGAAGTCTTATGGTATAAAGCTTGGGCAGTCAAATGAGACATGCTTTTGTCTAATATCATCATGAATCAGTTTATCCTCAACCTACATGATTCTGAAGAGGATATGACTGTGCTTGCTGACTCGGGATCTGTGGATTCTTGAACAAGTTGATAAGAAAGCTTGGATGTGAGATCTTTGCAACCACCGGTTATGGGCACAGGTGTGTTTGGGCTTCCATCTGTTTTTGTAAGAATGTTGTCTTTGCACATTTGGACCAAAGTGACTGTGCCAGAGTCTACATACTGTCTCCAGAGATTCAAGGCGTCTGGCACTAGCTGACATCTCCTCTTAAGCAACTTGAGGTTAGGAGAGTAAATAATGTCATTTTAAGTGGAATTTCTTTAAACATGTTGACATGTGTAATGGACCATGAACAAGCTCTGCCATTTGTTTCATTGAGAGGGTGAAAGGAGCACTCCTCACAACACCACAATACTTATGGTCGATAATGAAGTTTGCAACTTTTTCTGCTTCCTGCAACTGTAAGGCTGTGTAAGCTGGATGCCAGCTTATCCTCACCAATGGTCAGTCACAAACAATGAGAAATTATTTCTTTCTTTGCAGAAAACTATTTTTTAAATCATGGCAAGTATTATGTATAATATTACACAGAAATTAAGCTGTAATTCAATATGGGTCAGTAAACAATTTGATGGTATACAACAATTTGAAGATCCACAGTTCCAAAACCACACACACGTCCTTCTTGATAGTCTGAGCTCTATAAGCAAATCTGATGATATTCCAGATGGTTCAGTGAGAGAGCTTTGTGTTGCTAAAACCTGTATTTTCTGCACAAAGGATTGTGAGAATATTGTGGTTATTACACAAAAATGCATAGATAACTGAATCGGAGAGGAGGAAAGCCACAAGATGTGCAAAGTGTGTTTTTGAAGAGTTTCTGAAAGAGGAGGAGAAAACATTTTGGCACCCACAGCTTTTCCCTGAATTCAAGGTAACATGATTATAAAATTAAAATGAAACTAGGGAGCTGGTATATGAGAAAAATAAATACAGATATCACCAGTAAGCAAACTACCATCAGCAAGTTTTTGTTTTTTTTCTCCGTCACTGACTGTGATCAAAATTCAAAGTGAAACACCACAGAGGTAGTAAGCTGTTTAGAAAAAAATGCATGGCTTCCATCTGTTTTTGTAATAATGTTGTCTTTGCGTATTTGGACCAAAGTGACCGTGCCAGAGTCTACATACTGTCTCCAGAGATTCAAGGCGTCTGGCACTAGCTGACATCTCACCTTAAGCAACCTGAGGTTTGGAGAGTAAATAATGTAATTTTAAGTGGAATTTCTTTAAACATGTTGACATGTGAAACAGACCATGAACAAGCTCTGCCATTTGTTTCATTGAGAGGGTGAAAGGAGCACTTCTCACAACACCACCATACTTATGGTCGATAATGAAGTTTGCAACTTTTTCTGCTTCCTGCAACTGTAAGGCTGTGTAAGCCGGATGCCAACTTATCCTCACCAATGGTCAGTCACAAACAATGAGAAATTATTTCTTTCTTTGCAGAAAACTATTTTTTTTTAAATCATAGCAAGTATTATGTATAATATTACACAGAAATTAAGCTGTAATTTGATATGGGTCAGTAGACAATTTGATGGTATACAACAATTTGAAGATCCACAGTTCCAAAACCACACACACCCTTCTTGATGGTCTGAGCTCTATAAGCAAATCTGATGATATTCCAGATGGTTCAGTGAGAGAGCTTTGTGTTGCTAAAACCTGTATTTTCTGCACAAAGGAGTGTGAGAATATTGTGGTTATTACACAAAAACACATAGATAACTGAATCGGAGAGGAGGAAAGCCACAAGATGTGCAAAGTGTGTTTTTGAAGAGTTTCTGAAAGAGGAGGAGAATGAAACTATAAAATGCAACTAGGGAGCTTATATGAGAATAATAAATACAGATATCACCAATAAGCAAACTACCATCAGCAAGTTTTTTTTTTTTTCTCCATCATTGACTGTGGTCAAAATTCAAAGTGAAACACCACAGAGGTAGTGAGCTGTTTAGAAAAAATGCATGACACTCCGAATCATATTAAATGGTGTGCTTCTCTTTGATAGTTTCCTTACAATAAATTACAGACTCGATGAGTCTGTGCAATAATCAAAGTAAATGAATAAATAAAATTCACAGTTTTAGTGTGTGTGTGTGTGTGTGTGTGTGTGTGTGTGTGTGTGTGTGTGTGTGTGTGTGTGTGTTTAGATGTTGGAGGAGACATCACAAAAAATGTATTATGATTAAAACTGGCTTGAGAGCAGTAGTTATCTCACTTTCATGGCAGAAGTTTACTAAAGCTCTGTGAAATTTAACACCTGTTAGATCTTCCTATTTTTGGCTGCAGTGAAAAAGATATTTTTGTAAACCTTTGGAACATATTGCTCCCAGGATTATTACAATACTAAATTCATCATCTGTACTCTTGAACCAACAATTCATCAGTTTTGATTCTGAAAATGTTTGGCTTCAAGGCTTTATGAGGCATCAGTTGCTTTACTAACACTTCTTCCTAATGAAGACGTTTCTCCTTCTCCACAGCAACGCCGAATACTCTTTTGTTCTTTGTGCAGAATGTAAAAATGCTCTTGCAACGTTATGTCCACAGGGATTTTCCTGGAACAAAGTGAGGCAGAGGTGGCACTATATCCCAGTCACCTGCACGTGTACCATGCATTGACTGGGCTCAAGCATCTGCTTTTTCGTACAATAAAGGAAAAAAAAAAATAGAACCAGACAATGACAAGCAACACTTCAATACATATTTAAATGTATATTTGTTTGATTTTTCCACAAAATTGCCAGTTTGCTTTGGACTCAAATGTCATTAAAATACATTTTTTTCCTGTGGTATATAAACAGAACTCCAGCTGATAAGTTTTTAATTTGGATGGAATCTGTGGCAAAGCTAGTAAATTCCCATCGTGAATTTTTTTTTCAGATGACAGCACATGCACAAGGTTCAATGTTTATTCTGCATTGAGTGGAAGGTGAGAACTCAGTATTTCCAATTTACTACAAAGAAAACACTTTTAATGAAACTATGATTAAATAAACAGTCTCAGTGCTGACTCATTTTGCTGAACCAAGTAAAAAATGCTGTTACTGTGACTAATGTTAAACCCCTATACACACAGGCCAGTTGAGGCCAAATGGCATCAGAATGATACATCCACCCACGGTCGGGAAGCATTGAGGTGCCGTGTGAAGATGGACGGACAGCAGTCTCAGAACAGTTGACACAGTTGGTCCCATTTGCTTGGTTGTCCCGAGTGTGTTGCACTTTGTTGGAGCGGACCTTTTTACCACAGTATCACACAACTGTGAACCCAAAACATCAACATGTAAATATCAAACAATTTACTTGGGTCGCGCCTGCATGTTCGTTTAATGAGAAGAGAAGACTAGGACTCAGACCATTGCTCAGTTTGCCATTGTCACAGTTTTAATTAACAGGCTGAGTCAAATTTTAATTACTGAAGTTCTGCTTGGTTCAGTACAGTCACTCACTTATCACTTCTACCTTTCTTTTGTACTATTCTTGATCCCTCCCTAAACTGACAGTGCGTGACTAACTTAGACGTTGTCCTGTCGGATTGGTCATCTGGGCCGCCTTCTTGACAAGTGCCGTCTTCCACCTTTCTCCAGCATTACCTAAGAAAAAAGTTAATGTGTGCACTCAACAGATATTCACTTGACTCGTGGTTTTATCTGACCTTGCTAACTGAATCCAACAATTTCTAATCTACAACCCCAATTCCAATGAAGTTGAGACATTGTGTAAAATGTAAATAAAAACAGAATACAATGATTTGCAAATCCTCTTCAAGTTGAATACACCACAAAGACAAGATATTTCATGTTCAAACTGATAAACTTTATTGTTTATGTGAAAATATTTGCTCATTTTGAAATGGATGCCTGCAACACATTTCAAAAAGTTGGGACGGGGCAACAAAAGACTGGGAAAGCTGATGAATGCTCAAGGAACACCTAATTGGAAACAGGTGAGTGTCATGATTGGGTATAAAAGGAGCATCCCCAAAAGGCTCAGCCATTCATAAGCAAAGATGGGGTGAGGATCACCACTTTGTGAACAACTGCGGGAAAAAAATAGTCCAACAGTTTAAAAACAATGTTTCTCAACGTTCATTTGCAAGGAATTTACGGATTCCATCAGCTACAGTCCAAAATATAATCAGAAGATTCAGAGAATCTGGAGAACTTTCTACACATAAGCGGCAAGGCCGAAAACCAACATTGAATGCCCATGACCTTCGATCCCTCAGGCGGCACTGCATTAAAAATGTGGAATAATAATAATGTGGAATAAGTCTCTTTGCCAAGGGTATTCCATGTGATGTCAGTGACCCTATGGCGTTGGCGGAGGTTTGCGCTCTCTGAGTGCTTCTAGTTTGAAATGTGTTATAGGCATCCATTTCAAAATGAGCAAATATTTGCACAAAAACAATAAAGTTTATCAGTTTGAACATTAAATGTCTTGTCTTTGTCGTGTATTCAACTGAATATAGGTTGAAGAGGATTTGCAAATCATTGTATTCTGTTTTTATTTGCTTTTCACACAATGTCCCAGCTTCATTGGAATTAGGGTTGTACTCTCCCATGCCTGAGTTTCACATTCCTGTAACACAATCATATTTTTGGGTGATTCTTTAACTACGGGCACTATTGGCTTTGTAAATGTAATTTCCACCACACCATTGCCTTACAATATAAAGCGCCTTGGGGCAACTGTTTGTTGTGATTTGGTGCTATATACATGTGCTCTGATGTCACTGTTTATCTCCATAGAAACTACCCAAACAATCTTTCATACGAACTGTTTAGAGGGACATTAGTGTTGTGGTGGAAATTACGGCAATAGTGTGGGACAACTACATTTTGTTTAAAAAAAATCACAACAGTTGTATGACATTGAATACCCCAATTATGTTTGATTATTTTACTGATATTTTATTCAGAGATATTTTAAAACATTAGAAAAAACGTTTTTTACCATTCATTTTTATCATTGAAGATCAAAAGTCTGGGTGTGGGACAAGCACAAAACGGCAATATTTGCATATAATGATGCTGAAAAAAGGTGAAAGTCATCATAGACTGCTAGAACAAATTTCTTAACACACTTTCATTGTAAAGATAACTATAAAAGTGTGAAATTTCCCCTTTTTTCTGTTTTTCATACAATATGATCAAAGGACATAATAATAAGTGCCCGTAGTCTAAGAATCCCATTTTCCTCACCTTTTCAAAGAGAAAAGCATGTTCAACAGGTGCTGGCTTCATCCTTAAATAGGGGACACCTGATTCACACCTGTTTGTTCCACAAAATTGACGAACTCACTGACTGAATGCCACACTGCTAGTATTGTGAACACCTCCTTTTCTACTTTTTTTTTTTTTTAACTAATAGCCCAATTTCATAGCCTTAAGAGTGTGCATATCATGAATGCTTGGTCTTGTTGGATTTGTGAGAATCTACTGAATCTACTGGTACCTTGTTTCCCATGTACCAATAAGAAATATACTCAAAACCTGGATTAATCTTTTTAGTCACATAGCACTACTATTATTCTGAACACTACTGTATTCTGGCGGCATCATAACACCATTTGAAACAATCTGACCGTGGTTGATTGAACTCTGAAATGGATCAGTCACTGCAAAGCCTGCCAGCACGTCCTGCTTGTGTCACGTATGTTCACCCCCACTGGACCCTGGCCAAGGAGGGCAAAGGAAATGTTGATATGTAAGAACATGAATGTGGCACGTGTTCATCATGTGCAGTGGATGTGGATGTGAATACTGCGCAATCAAACCGAAAGCACCTTGTGCCAGTGCAGGTCAATGCATCACACAGCGCATGCTGCCCTAGATCTGAACAGGCTGTTATATCTATAATAGATCTTACAGTACAGATACATTTCCATTCCTTCCCATGGGTGACATAAATAATGTGAAATATTGTGCCAGTCATATCTGTGACACCACGGGCAGGTGTTGCCCCACCAGTGCCTCATGCGCATCAATGTGTCATTGCGCACGTCAGAGGCTCGCAGCTGAACAGATATCACAGCTGTGATATATGTATTATTACATGATCACCATGTACCTCTATAGGAGGTATGAAGTGGAACTGTTTCGCCAGGCCATGACAACATTAATCAAAATTAATCTCACCTCCAGCTCAGCCCCAGGAGTGTTTCACAGCACAGGGCAGACAGGAGCCAGGGACAACAGCCTGTGGTGAAAACGCTCTCACCCGGCTGTGCTGTACGTGTACAGAGCTGTGTTGTGCTGCGTATGCTGGAATGGCCAAAAAAAAAAAAAGTTTGTTGAAATGGCTGCGTCTGACGAATGTTGCGCGCATGGGGAACCTTGGCTCACTGCCAGCAAAGTTCAGCAGCAAAAGGAGTCCACTGGGGTGAATAAAATCTAGTAATGTAACTTAAATTAATATTTTTGCTGGACTGTACACCAGGAGGCGATCACTGACGGTGAAGAGGCAAAACGGTGAGCACCTCCTCTTTTCCTCCAGCTGTTTGACAGACGCTAGTTTTAGAACTGTCATGTTCTTGTGCATTGTCAGCCTTTTTGTGTTTATGCTCTGAATGGAGAGCCTGGGCTCTCTGCTGGCCAGTAGAGTGCCAGCGTGTGCGCCGCTATGCCGAACACGTGTGCATCGCATGCAGCATATGCCCGTGTATGCTGAACGTGTGCCACATGCGCAGCAGCTCATTCAGTCATTATCAACACACACACACACACACGGACAGCTGAGTGATCATTTCATCATTTTCAGTGCCTGTTCTACGCAAGTATATGCATGTGCGATTTCCTGCTGTGAGGTCAGTGAGCACTAGGAAAGAGAGGACCAGCGAAGATGTAATTGCATGGGAGTGACTTACAGCACCAATGTGGGCTTTGACACATATCAATCAATCAATCAATTTTATTTATATAGCGCCAGATCACAACAAACAGTTGCCCCAAGGCGCCTTATATTGTAAGGCAAGGCCATACAATAATTACGTAAAAACCCCAACGGTCAAAACGACCCCCTGTGAGCAAGCACTTGGCTACAGTGGGAAGGAAAAACTCCCTTTTAACAGGAAGAAACCTCCAGCAGAACCAGGCTCAGGGAGGGGCAGTCTTCTGCTGGGACTGGTTGGGGCTGAGGGAGAGAACCAGGAAAAAGACATGCTGTGGAGGGGAGCAGAGATCAATCACTAATGATTAAATGCAGAGTGGTGCATACAGAGCAAAAAGAGAAAGAAACACTCAGTGCATCATGGGAACCCCCCAGCAGTCTAAGTCTATAGCAGCATAACTAAGGGATGGTTCAGGGTCACCTGATCCAGCCCTAACTATAAGCTTTAGCAAAAAGGAAAGTTTTAAGCCTAATCTTAAAACTGGACTCACGCCACATATGGCGTGAGTCCGGTCCATACGTTGGTGGTACTCCGATGTCCAGTATTGCAGGGACTGTGCAAAGGCAGGACGCAGCGCTGGCTCCCACTCCAGGCCCGTTTTTGTCATCCAGACGTTTGGACATCGGACAGCCTTCAACGCTTTATTTGTGGTCATCTGACAGCAGTCTGTGTCATCTAACTGCTGTCTGAATATGCTTTGGGTGTGATCGTGCAGGTCTAGACCAGGCAGTCTGGACGGGATCCGCCCACAGTCTACACCCCTGTTTCCCTCCCAACTGTGTCCGGTTTATGGCCTTTTTTTCTGTGTTTACCTCAGTTGGCCTGGTTCCTGCACATTCTTACTATGTGTGGCAGGGGTTTTAGTATTGACAAGTGACAAAAAAGACCCATATGACTTTTGTTTTCCCTATCCAGCACGTACACCTTCATCATCATGTGAGAGCCACATAAATCTCCCCAACTGATGTGCATCGTCACTAGTTCTGTGTTTATAAGAAAATCTGCGAATGTTGATAAAATGTTGTTAAAATCATATAAGCATCAAGTTTTACACAAAAAGACATGTCTACATTCTGGGTGTGGTTACCCATGATTATTAGTATGCTTTCATATTGTCGGGCAGAAAATGTAAACACAGCCGTGAAGCACCAGTTATCACTAAAGTGAGACAATGGTTAAATCATGCGTGGTGTTCAGGTGTACAAACTGTGGAAATGCAGGCAAGAGGTCACAAAGATTTCTGGAATCCTGACAGTCTTTAAACATCAAAGATGGACGGATGAGTTTCTAATGAATGTCAGCCTGACCCAAGAAAACAGCATTACAAAAGCACTCTGATCATTTCATCTTAGGCGGGTGTTTTTGGATAATTCTAGAATGAGTAAGGTAATATAAGATGCAATAATATAGCAACTGCAAGGTCTAAAAGCAGTGATGTTTGGCCATTTGTCCCTCTATTTTGAGGACCCTGATTTCTTTCCTTCTACACCTATTTGTGATCATCAGAAACATTTGCACAAATCATGCGAGGCATCGAAACAGAAGTGTTTACAACATTTTTAAAACTCATTTTGAACATTCTTATAGTAACTGATGAACTCATAATGTCTTCACTTTTGCCTTCCCTCATTCATGTTCCTTTCAAATCCACATATTAAAGTACTTTGTGATTTGAGGCATACCTGCAAAACTGTTACATGATGTGTAACATTAATATTTTTTTTCTAATATTTATTTCATTCATTTAAATGAAAAAACAGAAAAGCAGAAATAACAAAACATTACA
This sequence comes from Thalassophryne amazonica, assembly GCF_902500255.1. NCBI lineage: Eukaryota > Metazoa > Chordata > Actinopteri > Batrachoidiformes > Batrachoididae > Thalassophryne > Thalassophryne amazonica. The sequence goes on from NC_047113.1 coordinate 29,121,347, forward strand.
AACCATTGAATGAAAATGAGCAGATTGGAAGAACAAGTCTTATATATTCTGCCCCTTTTTTACAATACAATCTTGCAATATCAAGCATCATTAATCAACATAATTTAACAGATTACATTTCTATGACTTTGTCACATGCCACTGATTTATTTCACAATTGTAACCATTAATAAAAAGACTACATCCCTAACAGATTACATTTTAAACTTCAAACACTCTAAACACTATTAACAGATTACATTTTTTGGCTTTGTCACAGCCCACTGACTTATTTCATAGTTTTATACTTACGAAATACATCAAGTTTAATATGTTTTTTTAAATAATTTAAGCGACCTTGATTCTTTGATTTCTTTGTTGAGGTTGTTCCATAATTTTACACCATTCACTGCAATACTCCGTTCCTTCATCATTTTCCTTTTTTAAAGACTTCTATGCCCTTCAAATTATAACTACTTACTCTTTTTTCAAACATATTTTGAATGTTTATTGGTAAGGTATTGTTATTCGCTTGGTACATTGTTTGTAATAATTTCAAATCAACTAAATCATGAAATTTAAGTACCCTATACTTAATGAACAATGGATCGATCTCTAAAACGACTGTTGCTAATCACTTTTAAAGCTCTTTTCTGCAAAATAAATAAAGGTTGTGTATAAGTTATACATGTTGATCCCCAGATTTCTACACAATAAGTCAAATATGGAATAATCAATGAATTGTACAATGTTAATAATCCATAACTATTTAATGAATATTTAACTTTATGCAGAACAGCAGTGGCTTTTGCTATCTTTCCTTTTATGTAATTTATGTGTGACTTTCATGTAAAATGTTCAATCATAACTCCTAAAAATTTCATTTCTTTTACCCTTTGAATGTCCATTCCATCTATTTTTAATGACACATCACTTTTTTTTTACTCTGTCATTAAACAATATGAAATTTGTTTTATTAAGATTAAGTGACAATCTGTTTATATCAAACCAATATTTAACTTTTTCCAACTCTGTATTTATCACTTGTGCTACTTCCTGTATATCTGATCCAGAGTAAAATAATGTTGTATTGTCAGCAAATAAAATGCTTCCAAGTACATTACATACATTCACAAAATCATTGATATATAAAATAAACAGTTTGGGTCCAAGTACCGACCCTTGTGGTACTCCACAAATAATATTACACAATTCTGATTTAGTATTATTTATCTGAACAAACTGTTTTCTGTTTTCTAAGTAGCTTTTTACCCACTGATGTGCAATCCCTCTTATTCCATATTGTTGTAACTTGTGAAGCAATCTTGAATGATCGATAACATCAAAAGATTTTTTCAGGTCAATAAAAACACTTACAAAATAATCCTTATTATCTATTGCTGTTGATATTTTCTCTGTTAATTCCATAATTGCCATAGCTGTCAAATGTTTTGTTCTGAATCCATACTGAGCATTATTTAAAATATGATTTCTCAATGAATTTATCCAACATTGTCACAGAAACTTTTTCCATAATTTTAGAAAACTGTGGAAGCAATGACATTGGCCTGTAATTTGAAACGTTATGTTTGTCTCCATTTTTATATAATGGGACTACCTTGGCAATTTTCATTTCTGTCTGGAAAAATTCCTGTTGACAGAGACAGATTACAAATGTAAGTGAATGGTTCAATAACAGTTTCTGTTATACTTTTTACAGTCATCATGTCTAAATCTTCATAGTCAGTTGATCTTTTGCTTACACAGTTTTTTACAATATTCCTTATTTCATCTTTTTCCACATTGTCAAGGAAAATACTATTGACCGTATTTACAATTGTATTTAATTTATCTTCTACTATTGGTTTATTTCCCACCAGACTTGATCCCACCTTTGAAAAATAATCATTAAACTCATTTACAACTTCTTTTATGTCATATATCTATTTTCCTTGACAAGGTAATTTGGAAAAGTTGATTTCACTCCATCAATTTCCATCACACTTTTTATAATTCCCCATGTTGTCCTCATATTATCTCTACTCTTATTCAATTGTTCACTATAATAATCTTTTTTTTTTGTTTCCTAATTATTGTCAATAGTTTATTTTTATATTTTTTGTATCTATGTTCTGTTTCCTTTGTTTGCATTTTTAAAAAGCACCTATATAAATAGTTTTTCTTTACACAAGGCTTTTTTTATTCCCTTAGTCAGCCATGGTTTATTTACTCTTTTCTTACTAGTTTTTATTAATTTACAATTTTTATTATATGATTTCATCAGTATTTTCATAAATGAATTATATGCTACATTAACGTCACCAACATAAACTTCTTCCCAATTTTGATTTTTAAGGTCATAATTTAATGGCGCTAAGGCTTTTAATGACTTATCTCTTTTAAAGTTTATAACAGTTTTTTTGTACTGATTTTTATATTTAAATATTGAAAAAACTTGTCTTTTGAAATACGGTTTAATGAGGTCTTTATCTCCTCCATGTCTTCCTCCAATTTATCTGTCTTCCTAGGTGGTGCCATATTAACTCATGTAGTTCAGTACAGGCCACTGTTAATTATAAAACAGTTCCCACTCGTAGTCTCTCAATATTAAGACAAAGTTTGTAAGAAACTGAGGGTGTTTGGTTGTAAAAATATGAATACTGACTTGAACACCCCCCAAAAAATCAGCACACCGTCAGACACATTCACCTGCTACTAAAATAGCACCACCACATAACTGCAGTTGCAAATACTTGTTTGAAAAACAGTGTTTTTTATGAAGACATGCAAATTTCATGAGAGCTGGAGGTGGTGTGAAATTTGACAAAAGTGGTAAACTTGCAATTTTCTGTGCAGGAAAAACCCTGATCTGCTGCAGGTAAGAGTACTGCTGTTGTAAGAACTAGAAGGTCTGGGTTTCTGCATTGACATGTGAACGCAACATTATGAACAACAAATACACAGCAAATTAACCTCTGAATCTCCATAGAATTAGCATATATTTACCTCCGCCAAGGAGGTTATGTTTTCGGTCGCGTTTGTTTGTTTGTCTGGTTGTCAGCAGGATAACTCAAAAAGTTTTGAACGGATTTTGATGAAATTTTGTGGAGTGATTGGAAATGACAAGAGAAACAAGTGATTCAATTTTAGTGGTGATCCGGATCCCGATGCTAACGTGTCTATGGCATTTTCAGTGTTAAAAGTTAGCATTAAGCAGTTGCAGCTGTCATCACGTTTGGGTGCATTTGTTTTCAAATTGTAATATTTCTTAAATTTATTTTGAATCTCTTTAGGGTCAGTGACCCTATGGCCTTGTTTAGAGAAGTGTTTCATAAATGTTAAAAAAATTCATATATTTGCAGTTTACTTGAATAATATATTGAATTTTGTCTCTTATTTGTTTTTGTCTATAAGCACATGCAATATTAATATCAGTGCTCAGATGACAGTAGCTTCTGGGAAAGGTGAAAGTTGGAATAAACTGTGATGCCAAGCGCTAAAGATACATGCTATCCAGTCACAGCAGATTAAACATTTTTTTTTAATACTGAGTAAACATCATTGTTAAACTTTTTTAGGTTCAGTGATTCCACGGTGTGTAGATGTTATGGCGTCAGTGACCCCATGGCCTTGGCGGAGGTTTGCACTCTGAGTGCTTCTAGTTAGAGGATAAGTTGCACCTATTGTTCGGTATATGGAATTCACATTATTTCTCAGTGTTTCCCTGAGGGCAAGTTTAACAACGGACAAGAACTCAGTGTAGCACATGTGCATACCACAGCCTTTGCTGCTACTTAACGTAAGGTTTTTGAAATTTAAAAAAGGAACCTGGACAATATATTGGATGTTATTTGATGCAGACTGGACAAAAGAAATGGTCAGACAGTTTAGTGCTTTGACTCCTATATAAACATTAATAAACATTATTATTAATAATAATAATAATGCATGCATGCTTTTTCAGTGTATAAGTCACAACATAGTATAAGTTGCAGAGCCTCCCAGGCTAGTAAAATAAAAACAAACAAAACAGGACTTATGCACCATTAAATACAACATGTGAACACAAACAGCCAAAATTGGTGAGCTATGTTTGAGAGCCTGCATGGCAGAGAAACTTTTTTAAAAAATACACAAAGATTTGTGGTAAATGTGTCCTAGAAATATTGAACAAGAAAGGCAGTGAACACTATTGTTTGTTGACAACAGCCTGTTTGAAGGCAATTATCCTTGGAGCAGGTGTTGTCAGCCTGATGACAAGATTTGCCAGCCTTATCTAGTCCATCTCAGAAACTGAGCATCAAATCTGACAGTATACACTGCATCCAGAAATTATTCACAGTGCTTCACTTTTTACATATTGATTTTAAAGTTACAGCATTATTCCACAAAGGATGAAATTCTTTGTTTTTCCTCAACATTTTACACAGTGGTGGCAATGTGAAAAAAGCTTTCTTAAGACTTTTGCAATTTTCTTAAAAATAAAAAAACTAAGGAATCACACATACATAAGTATTCACAGCCTTTGCCATGAAGCTCAAAATTAAGCTCAGGTGCATCCTGTTTCCACTGATCATCCTTGAGATGTTTCTACAACATAATTGGAGTCCATCAGGGGTAAATTCAGTTGATTGGACATGATTTGGAAAGACACACACCTGTCTACATATAAGGTCCGACAGTTGGCAGTGCATGTCAGAGCACAAACCAAGCATGAAGTCAAAGGAATTGTCTGTAGACCTCTGAGACAAGATTGTCTCAAGGCACAAATCTGGGGAATGGTACGGAAACATTTCTGGTGCTTTGAAGGTCCCAGTGAGCACAGTGGCCTCCATCATCTGTAAATGGAAGAAGTTCGGATCCACCAGGCTCTTCCTAGATCTAACCGCCCATCTAAACTGAGGGATCGGGGAGAAGGGCCTTAGTGAGGGAGGGAACCGAGAACCTGATGGTGACTCTGTCAGAGATTCAGCATTCCTCTGTGGAAAGAGGAGAACCTTCAGAAGAACAACCATCTCTGCAGGAAGCCATCAATCAGGCCTGTATGGTAGATTGACCAGACGGAACTCACTTCTTAGTAAAAGCCACATGGCAGCCCACATGGAGTTTGCACCTGAAGGTTTCTCAGACCATGAGAAACAAAATTCTCTGGTCTGATGAGACAAAGATAGAACTCTTTGGTGTGAATGCCTGGTGTCATGTTTGGAAGAAGCCAGGAACCATCCCTACAATGAAGCATAGTGGTGGCAGCATCATGCTGTGGGGATGTTTTTCAGTGGCAGGAACTGAGAGACTAGTCAGGATTGAGGGAAAGATGAATGCAGCAATGTACAGAGACATCCTGGATGAAAACCTGCTCCAGAGCGCTCTTAACCTCAGACTGGGGTGACGGTTCATCTTTCAGCAGGACAGTGACTCTAAGCACACAGCCAAGGTATCAAAGGAGTGGCCTCAGGACAACTCTGTGAATTTCCTTGAGTGGCCCAGGTAGAGCCCAGACCTGAATCCGACTGAACATCTCTGGAGAGATCTGATAATGGCTGTGCACTGATGCTCCCCATCCAACCGGATGGAGCTTGAGAGGTGCTGCAAAGTGGAATGGGCAAAACTGCCCAAAGATAGGTGCACCAAGCTTATGGCATCATTTTCAAGGAGATTTGAGGCTGTACTTGTTGTCAAAGGTGAATCAACAAAATATGGAACAAAGAGTGTGACTACTTATGTACATGTGATTTCTTTGTGTTTTTTTTTATTTTATTTTTAGTAAATGTGCAAAAAACAAACAAACCAACCAACAAACCTTTTTTCATGTTGTCATTGTGGGGTCTTGTGGGTAGAAGTTTGTGTGGAAAAACATTAATTTGCTCCATTTTGGAATACGGCTGTAACATACCAAAATGTGAAAAAAGTGAAGTGCTGTGGATACTTTCCAGATACACTGTACATCAATTTCAGGGCTCAGTAGATATAATAAATGTCAGACCCGAAGGAAAGAGCACAGCTGGTAGAGTACTTTTGGTCATCGAGAAGAAAGGCTGCAAGGCATTGAGCTGATAAGATGGAATGGAAAATGGAAAGATCCTGGAAGGTCATAGCTTGGCATAACCAGCCTAATTTTCATTCCTGGTTGTCAGTTCATTTTCAGTTTCCAACAGAGTTAGCAACAGGTGCAGACCAAAATGCTTTTGGATGCAACTGGATACACCTATAACCAATGAGAGTGAAGAAACATGGTGTTTCCTGAGGCACACGGCCCTCATCCTTTGTCACAAGGATTTGATTCAACATACACAAAAATCTAAATATGCTATCATCACACATGCTGGTTCAGCTGTTTTACCTTTTTTGATTTATCCAATTATTCACAGAATTTCTGTTTCTTTATTGGTATTCTAAAGTGCATTTAACTTACGACCACCTGCACATCAGTAAATGCTAATTAATGGGGGAATAATGATGAAATAACAATGGAATGGAGCATTAAAAATACGTTATTCTTAACCTTTATTAACCAGGCATATTCAGTTTTGACTTTTACGTAGTAGTTGTATAATGTCTTTGGTGGACTGAAGAGATATCCCAGTAAACACAAATTACATCAGGTTTTGTTCATCATTAAGGGCCCCTTCACACACAGTGCAAATATGTACAACTCAGGGTGACACCAGGCGGGGCAGCTCATATGAAGAAACTGTTTTGCATAAAGTTAAATATTCATTAAATAGTTATGGATTATTAACATTGTACAATTCATTGATTGTTCCATATTTGACTTATTGTGTAGAAATCTGGGATCAACATGCACAACTTATACACAACCTTTATTTATTTTGCAGAAAAGAGCTTTAAAAGTGATTAGCAACAGTCGTTTTAGAGATCCATCTAGTCCATTGTTCATTAAGTATAGGGTACTTAAATTTCATGATTTAGTTGATTTGAAATTATTACAAACAATGTACCAAGCAAATAACAATATCTTACCAATAAACATTCAAAATATGTTTGAAAAAAGAGTAAGTAGTTATAATTTGAAGGGCATAGAAGTCTTTAAAAAACCAAGATTCAGAACCAAGATAAAGGAACGGAGTATTGCAGTGAATGGTGTAAAATTATGGAACAACCTCAACAAAGAAATCAAAGAATCAAGGACGCTTAAATTATTTAAAAAACGTATTAAACTTGATGTATTTCGTAAGTATGAAACTATGAAATAAGTCAGTGGGCTGTGATAAAGCCAAAAATGTAATCTGTTAATAATGTTTAGAATGTTTGAAGTTTAAAATGTAATCTTAGGGATGTAATCTTTGAAATAGTGGTTAAAATTATGAAATAAGTCGGTGGCATGTGACAAAGTCATAGAAATGTAATCTGTTAAATTATGTTGATTAATGATGCTTGATACTGCAAGATTGTATTGTAAAAAAGGGGCAGAATATATAAGACTTGTTCTTCCAATCTGCTCCTTTTCATTCAATGGTTTGTAATGTTTTGTTATTTCTGCTTTTCTGTTTTTTTTTCTCTTAAATGAATGAAATAAATATTAAATAAAATATGAGCGAACCATGAAACATCGCGCTGACAGGCAGGCATGCACGATGCCAGTGCGATGGTTCGTGCACGCAGGAACACAGTGCCACCAGCTGCACGATGTGGTTACACATCGTACAGCTGGTGTGAAGAAAAAAAATAAATTAAATATTATAAAAATACATGCTGTGACGGTTTTGTGCACACAGGAACACAGCAGCTGCACGATGTGCTGTGAAAATAAAAAAATAAAAATTTCATGCCACCCATGGGAATCGAACCCATGCCAAAAGCTCTGATTGGTAGTCAGAAATATTACCACTGAGCTACAATTACTGTCCTGTGAGTGCTGCGGGAAACTGCCTCATATCAGGAAAGACATGGATGTATTTTAAAAAAATAAAACTGCACACCATATAAAAACACCCCTTTTTATAGAATACATCTTATCAAGCGGACAATACAGGTATGAGCTGTCTGTTCCTCTGTAGATGATCCATAGTCACAGACATACAGTCATTAAGTGATATGAATGATGAAGCAGTTCACTCTTCTCATGTCCACATCCACTGGTCTGGTGCATCCAGCCGTGCACGCGCGTGTTTCCTGCCCGACATGAGTGTCTTGTGGATGCCGCACCACAGGACTGACATTGTGTCATGCGGAGCAGAGCTCACATGGGTGGTATAACAGTCAGATCGCCTACTGCATGTTCTGATTTGACGGTCCACTTCAGCCTGAGAGCAGCCTGTCAGTGTCCACGCCGTTCATGCACTCGCTCACTACAGCCCATCACCACAGCGATATATGTTTTTATTTGTCTATGTAAGGACAGAAAGCAGACGCACGCGTGTCACAGGGCGAATACTGCCATGAACACTACTGGCCAGTAGATGGCAGTAGAGGCCGTGAAAACTTGCCAAAACAAAATTCCACATAATCCGTGTCTGCTACGTTTAAGATGCGTGGAATTTAATAAATGCAAACTGAACTGAATGACAACAGACAGTGTTTGACATAAGCAGGATTCTAAATAGCAAACATGAATCAATTGCAATGATTCCAATTGAAATGAATGGAGAAGAGACCTGAGCTTCTTCTGGCATTTTTACATAAAACAAACACAATAACAACGTCGATAAACCCCAAGAATATATTCACGAGAGTTTTAGGCACAATATACAAAGAGTTTAATATTGTCATCCGTGTGGAGCCTGATCAGAGCGTCTCAAATGCATTTCTTCTGTCATGAATGTACTGACGCCACCCATAACGCACTGCTGGGCACAGCATGTCCCCACTGAAACCTTCAAAATTAGTGCATTACTTTAAAACTAAAACATATATCTGATATTTTCACTTTATAAAACTTCAGACATCACATTAATTTAAATAACTTGTCCAAAATTAGTTTGGTTAAAATTTTAACCATAAGTTAAAACTGTATGCCTCTGGATGACTTGGGTGATATTGCCAGCGTATCAGTATGGGGTCAAAAGAAATTAACTATTTTTTTTCTTTTCTGTGACCAGTTCTCCTTTGCTTGCAGAGGATAGAGCAGTTTCTTTTAGAACCAGCTCCCCTCTGTTTATGCAGGATAGACCTGTGCATCTACTACAAAACATTTAACAAGTAGGTATACCTACTTGTTAAATGTTTTATAGTAGTATGTTTTATAGTAAACATTTCTGAAATCTAAAATCACTTGAGTATATTCAAGTGGTTTTAGATTTCAGAAATGTTTGTAACTATTCAGCTTTGTTTACCATGTCTGCAAAAATACGTTAGCAGTCTAAAAATTATCGGACCAAAACTTATCGGAAGATAATTAGTCCAATAATGAAAACATTATCTTTGATAATTACCGATTAACGGATTAGCGAAACTTTGCCCACCACTCCACAGCACACACTTTGTCTTTCATCCGCTGGTGTGCGCAAATAGTTGTAGTAACAGGTGTACGAGGCAGCTATGATTGTACACGCTTTGCACATGATTCCTGCTTCATGCACACTTCATGTGCAGATTGACCAAATTCATACTGTGTCTGAAGGGGCCCTAAGTCATTTCATTTAAACATCACAAAAATGTTGCAAATTGATGTCAAATTATGACATCCTAATAACATGGTACCACTGGTGGGCACACTTCCGATAATCCGATAACAGATAATTATCGAAGATAATGTTTTCAGTATCGGATTATCTTTTAGATAACTTTAAAAACCATTATCGGACCAATTATCTTCCGATTAATTTTGTCCGATAACTTTTAAACTGATAAACAAAATAAACAAAGCTTAACAGCGACAAGCATTTTTAAAATTACAACCCCTGGCAAAAATGATGGAATCACCGGCCTCGGAGGATGTTCATTCAGTTGTTTAATTTTGTAGAAAAAAAGCAGATCATAGACATGACACAAAACTAAAGTCATTTCAAATGGCAACTTTCTGGCTTTAAGTAACACTATAAGAAATCAGGAAAAAAAAATTGTGGCAGTCAGTAACGCTCCAACACATCACTAGTATTATGTTGCACCACCTCTGGCTTTTGTAACAGCTTGCAGCCTCTGAGGCATGGACTTAATGAGTGACAAACAGTACTCTTCATCAATCTGGCTCTGATTGCTGTTGCCAGATCAGCTTTGCAGGTTGGAGCCTTGTCAAAGATTTTCAATTGGATTAAGATCCGGACTATTTGCAGGCCATGACATTGACCCTATGTGTCTTTTTGCAAGGAATGTTTTCACAGTTTTTGCTCTATTTTTCCTGATTTCTTATAGTGTTTCTTAAAGCCAGAAAGTTGCCATTTGAAATGACTTTAGTTTTGTGTCATGTCTGTGATCTGCTTTTTTTCTACAAAATTAAACAACAATGAACATCCTCCAAGACCGGTGATTCCATCATTTTTGCCAGGGGATGTAGTTCAGCACCCACCTGTTAAAAGTTTTGTAACAGATGCATGGTTATAACCTTTGCAAACAAAAGAGAACTGCTTATATAAAAAGCATCTCAATCCTCTGCAAACAAAGGAAAAACAGCCCCAAAAGGAAAAAGAAAAAAAAACATTTCCTTTAACACCATACTGATATGTGGGCAATATGACCTAAGTCATCCAGAGGCATACATTTTTAACTTATGGTTCAAATTTTAACCAAACTAATTTTGGACAAGTTATTTAAAATTACTGTCATGTCTGAAGTTTCATAAAGTAAAAATATCAGATATATGTTTTAGTTTTAAAGTAATGTGCTAATTTTTAAGGTTTTGTGAGCACATGCTCTGCCCCGCAGTGCTTTTTGAGTAGGATGATGTCATCTCAGTACGTCACGACAGCACAAATGCATTTCAGACACTCTGTTCAGGCTCCACGGACAACAGCATTAAACTCTAGTGCCTAAAACTCTCTTGAATGTATTCTCTGCGTTTATAGACATTGATTTTTTTAATTACGTTTGTTAAATTCCACGCATTTTAAATGTGAGCAGATAGGGATTATTTAGAATTTGTTTTGAAAGCCTCTACTGCCATCTAGCATCTACTGGCCAGTAGTGTTCATGGCAGTGTCTGAGGACCAGTAGATGGCAGTGTTCTATTTATTTTGACCCCGGTTATGTCAGATGATTGTCAAATCAACTTTTTTGCTTTGCAAATGGCTTTTTTTTTTTTTTTTTTTTTTACAAATGAAGTTTAAAAATGAAACAACTGCAAAATAATAATAATAATAATAACATTATTACAAGACAGCTCTGCAGTGTTTGCACAGACACAGTGCGAATGGTTGGATGCTGCTTGTAGCTTTCAGCAGCAGGATAACCTCACGACGACCGACCACAATAATAAATCAAACAGGTTTGATTCTCATTTGACCATACGATCGGCGATCAGGAGGTGGTCGTCAGATGTTGACCGCAGCTTGATACTCCATGAAGACTACACGATGCAGGACGCACGATTAACCTGAAACTTGGTCCAAAAAATTCCTGCATGAAAAATCATCTCGCACACTGTAAACCACGTTTTACAACATCAAATGAATGTTGTAAAGAGAGAATGGGGAGAGAATGTGTGCATGTTTGCGCACATGCAAAAAAATTTGCGATGACACTTCCAGGGCTCCGTAAAAAAGCCTGTTTTTACAGATAAAAAAATGGAATATTTTACAAAAGCACATTTAAACACCAACACACGACAGACGTCACATTAACGTGTTGGTTTACATAATGAATGACTGAACCAATCAGTGTTTAGCAGAGGCACGTTTACCCAGAATCCTTTGCGATCTGTCTCTTTGTTACAAAACGTCAGAATTAGTGCATTATTCAACATTAAAAGATATGTTATATTTTAACTTTGTACAAATGACAGAATTGACATTAATGGAGTTATTCTATCGGTATTAATGTTATTTATAAATCAACACCATAACTCAATATGACTTTATTTTTCAAGACCTCCGCATGACCGGAGCTTTGTCATTGATAAAGAGCTGGCTTTACTGCTGTTCTCAGGGTGCCTCTGTGTTGGGAGGGCTGTAATAAACAAGAGCTTCCAGCAGGGGCCAAATGTTGAAAGAAAAAAGTGTGGTGTTATTGTTTGGGTCTTGGGGTGCCTCTGTGCTTGGAGCGCTGTAGTAAACGAGCTTCCAGCAGGGGCAGACTGTTGAAAGAAAAAAGTGTAGTTTTATTGTTTGGGTCTGTTGTTATTTTTAATATTACAACCCCTGGCAAAAATTATAGAAGGCTGGGCCTTGGGGGATGTTCATTCAGTTGTTTAATTTTGTAGAAAAAAAAACAGATCACAGACATGACACAAAACTAAAGTCATTTCAAATGGCAACTTTCTAGCTTTAAGAAACACTATAAGAAATCAGGAAAAAAAAATTGTGGCAGTCAGTAACGGTTACTTTTTTAGACCAAGCAGAGGGAAAAAAAAATATGGACTCACTTAATTCTGAGGAATAAATTATGGAATCACCCTGTAAATTTTCATCCCCAAAACTAACACCTGCATCAAATCAGATCTGCTCGTTAGTCTGCATCTAAAAAGGAGTGATCACACCTTGGAGAGTGTTACACCAAGTGGACTGACATGAATCATGGCTCCAACACGAGAGATGTCAATTGAAACAAAGGAGAGGATTATCAAACTCTTAAAAGAGGGTAAATCATCACGCAATGTTGCAAAAGATGTTGGTTGTTCACAGTCAGCTGTGTCTAAACTCTGAACCAAATACAGACAACATCGGTAGGTTGTTAAAGGCAAACATACTGGTAGACCAAGGAAGACATCAAAGCGTCAAGACAGAAACTTAAAGCTATATGTCTCAAAAATCGAAAATGCACAACAAAACAAATGAGGAACGAATGGGAGGTAACTGGAGTCAACGTCTGTGACCGAACTGTAAGAAACCACCTAAAGGAAATGGGATTTACATACAGAAAAGCTAAACGAAAGCCATCATTAACACCTTAACAGAAAAAAACAAGTTTACAATGGGCTAAGGAAAAGCAATCGTGGACTGTGGATGACTGGATGAAAGTCATATTCAGTGATGAATCTCGAATCTGCATTGGGCAAGGTGATGATGCTGGAACTTTTGTTTGGTGCAGTTCCAATGAGATTTATAAAGATGACTGCCTGAAGAGAACATGTATATTTCCACAGTCATTGATGATATGGGGCTGCATGTCAGGTAAAGGCACTGAGGAGATGGCTGTCATTACATCATCAATAAATGCACAAGTTTACGTTGATATTTTGGACACTTTTCTTATCCCATCATTTGAAAGGATGTTTGGGGATGATGAAATCATTTTTCAAGATGTGGAAACATTCCTTGCAAAAAGACACATAGGGTCAATGTCATGGCCTGCAAATAGTCCGGATCTTAATCCAATTGAAAATCTTTGGTGGAAGTTGAACAAAATGGTCCATGACAAGGCTCCAACCTGCAAAGCTGATCTGGCAACAGCAGTCAGAGAAAGTTGGAGCCAGATTGATGAAGAGTACTGTTTGTTACTCATTAAGTCCATGCCTCAGAGACTGCAAGCTGTTATAAAAGCCAGAGGTGGTGCAACAAAATACTAGTGATGTGTTGGAGCATTCTTTTGTTTTTCATGATTCCATAATTTTTTCCTCAGAATTGAGTGATTCCATATTTTTTTTTCTCTGCTTGGTCTAAAAAAGTAACCGTTACTGACTGCCACAATTTTTCTTCCTGATTTCTTATAGTGTTTCTTAAAGCCAGAAAGTTGCCATTTGAAATGACTTTAGTTTTGTATCATGTCTGTGATCTGCTTTTTTTCTACAAAATTAAACAACTGAATGAACATCCTCCGAGGCCGGTGATTCCATAATTTTTGCCAGGGGTTGTATTATAAGCTATTAAATTTGTTTTACTAGTAGTTGTAAATGTGCCAGAGATAATATTGGAATTTATCTGTTATCGGTTATCTGTAACTTCCGATACATTTTTGGGTGGTTTATTGTTTTATCTTTATCGAAGATAACTTTTCAGTTATCTGATTTTCTGTTATCGAAGTTAATTTTTTGGTTACCTGTGCCCACCACTGCATGGTACAATGTTATTTGGGTGTCATTTTGTAGCTCCAGCTGTGACATCCGCACATGACAGCAAAGCATTGCTAGATTGGTTGGTTGTACTTTTTCAATAAATGAGATTACTGTATCTGGGGAAATGTAGTCTACAGTGCATCATTGCTGTTGTGGAAAAAAAAAATTAGTTTGAAGAAATATTGTAGATAGGTGAGCATGGGGTTGTTATTATAAGCCCTGCAAACACGATGTAAATGCAAAGCTGTCTTTTGTTTGAGGTTTAATGTTGCCACATCATTCTGTAAACTTTGCTCGACCAGCAACTTTGCTATAATGTTGAAGATCACCAAATGTATATATGTTAATGTAGTTCTGAACTATTTGTCCTCATTGAAAGCCGTTGTGGCTTATCAGGCTGATGTGTGAGAGATGTGTGAGAGATCCTTGGTGGGGACATGTGATATTTCCCAGGAGTTTCAAGGTGAATAAACATGGCTTTCAATGTTATTCAAGTGTAAAACCTACAACATAATTTCTAGTAAAATATTGGTTCCAATTAGTCATACGACAAGATTGTAGCAAAGTTGCTGAAAGTCTACAGAATTATGTTGTAGCAAAACACTTTCTAACATCATTATGACTAAAAATGGATGTTGTGACAATGCAGAATTTTTTGCTGGGTATTGCCACATAGATATTTTGGAATTAGTGCTTAATGTAATCCCCAAAGTTCTCCTCTACTTCTCTAACCATCAGGTGGTTGTGGTCATAGCCCAAGGTTTTTGAAATGGAGCAATATCTCCACCTGGTGGACATTTCCCATTAATCCAGGTACAATAGAATTTCGCCATGAGCACTAGTATGAACTGATCTGGAAGCAGCACAACTCAACAAGAGTAGAAGTGAAATATATCACTGCTACAATCAAATGTCAATGCATAATACATTTTTGCAAACTGCATGTAAGATGAATGAAAATTTTTGAAAGTAAATTTTTTTGTCATTGGAACAAATTTTGCAAACTATATATGAATGGGGAAAAAAATGAAAGTATCTAATTTTGACAAAACGTAAGCCACCACAGAAGGTCTTGCTGGGCTTGATGTCCTACTATACACTGTATAATATACCGACTGCACTAACCATGACTGTTTCCTTATTTTTTTCCTGATTGAGCCGAAGGCATGTCTGAAATAACATCAACGCCCCAATATGAAATCCAAGCATGTTGAAATGCACACCAATCGACCCAACGTTCCCATCCACAAGTGGATCAGAGCTGCTGTGACAGTTGGAGGAGATGGAGATAGATTGCATCATTCCATCGTTCAGCATCTTATCACAAGAGGCACGCTTATCTTCTCTCAGTGGAATGACATTATTAGAAGCTTTGCTGGGTTGCAAAGAGAGAGAGACAAATAACTGAGAGAGGTGGAAAAGAAAAACGACAAGAGCTCGATAGATAAAAGCAAAGCCAGAGCTATGAATCAGGGATTATTTGCTGATAGTAGGAGTGATTACAGGAAACTTGCTGTAAAGCTACAGCGCTGTTATTATTCTCCATGTATTTACTGTCTCACTGTATGCTGCAATATAAGCAGTCAGCCGTGGACACACAGGGTAGGGGAAAAAACTCATTTTCATTATTGCTGCAGATGGTTTGAAGGGTCACGAACCCTTTTGATTACCCAACTGCCTCCCTCAAATCTGTTTCCTTCATATTCAGCCCTCATTCACAAAATTTGCATCATGCATTTTGCATTTTTACTTCATATGAAACACTTTGGAACCATGATACAGAACAGTTTTGCCTCACATCTACTGAATAAATGCTGATGATCATGTAATGAAACACATCGTGACCAGAAATACTCAAGAAGAGGAAGAGTAGTAGCCAGTAAACCAGTACTGATCAGTATGTCTGGTATTTGTATTGTGTATTTGTATTTATATTTGTATTTGCAAACTGTTTTTCTTTTTTACTTTCACATTTGATACATTTGTGCTTCTTACCCTGTGTGCTGCTATACAATGCTGCTGGAACCTCAATTTCCCAGAGGGAGTCTTCCCAAGGGATCAATAAAGTTCTATTCAATCTAATATAATCTATTTCCTTGTTTATCTGTTCAGGATCTGTTCAGGTCTCTCTCTGTACGCGAGAGACCCCAGTTTTTGGGTTGTTTTTTTTTTTTTTTTTTTTTTTTTTATCGATTCGGCATCTTCCGTCCTAAAAGACGATGGGTTCAGTGTACTGAATTTGTTGGTTCGATATGGATCCTGCACTTTTTGTTGTGACTGTGCAGGCCTATTCTGGATTGGCGGTCTCACCTACAGTTTGGTCAGATGAAGTTAACATCTAGTTACATCTGAGGCTGGTCTGTGCTGTTACCGCTTTTGTCTACCATCTGTTGTGCCAGGCTGTCTTCTGCATAGTTCACACCCTCTGCTACTGCTTTCCTCCATTCGGTCCTTTTCTCTGCTTTTGCTTCCCAGGAGTTGAGATCGATGTTATAGGTCTTCATATCCTGCTTGCAAGCATATTTAAATCTCAGCTGGCGTCATCCTGTGGTACATGAGCCTGTTGCCAACTGTCCATATAAAATGAGTGGCGCTTCTGTCATCTGCCCCTAAACTTTGGTTTTCTTGATGCTCATTGTGAGGCCACATTTGTCGCATGCATTGGAGAACCTATCGAGAAGGTGTTGTAGCTCTTCCTCTGTATGTGCAACAAGGGCTGCATCATCAGCAAAGAGAAGCTCTTTGATCAGGACTTCCTGGCATGTAGTCTTTGCTGTCAGTCCTGGTGTGTAAGTACACACCTTTCAGACAGTCTTTGAAGACAAATGACAGCAGTGCAGAGAACAAGATTCCAAACAGAGTTGGTGCAAGAACACAGCCTTGTTTGTCTCCACTTTTACACAAGTATGGTCTACCCTTACCAACCCCTAGAGCAAGCACACAGGTGAGAGTGGTAAGGAAAAACTCCGTCTGATGATTTGAGGAAGAAACCTCAAGCAGACCAGTCTCAAAAGGGGTTACCCTCTGCATGCTACCGACACAATAGACAATACAGGAAATTTTGGGATATTTTTGGAGTCCATGCTGGTGTCCAGTACAGGAGGCCTGCAGAGGAAAACATCCTCTGCAAATGGATTGTTTTTAAAGATTAGTAGGGCAGCTCATTTTTTGTCTATTGCTGGCTGCATGACTTTCCAGAATGCGTCAAACCAGTCGCTGTGTCTTCACTGCTTTTTGCTAAACACAGATATGGCTGTCTTGTGGATGGTATCACAGATATTATTGATTTCTCTTCTGTGTTCACCTCTCGGTTCTTATTGGCATGGAAGAAGTCATTCTGTTGTGAAAGTGTAGTGACACGGACCCATAACAGGGGGCGTAAATGAACGGACAATGAAAGAGTCAAATATGAACACTTTACTGTTGTGAAAAGCACAACCAAACACAGCAGATTACAGAATATGTACAATAGTCAATTAGCAAAGGTGACGTGTGGGCAGGCTCGAGGATAGAGGACGTCTGTCCTGAGAAGAACCGGAACCACACGATTTCCTCCGCCACCGAACCTGGAGAATACTGGAGCCGCCAAATCCCGAACACCCCAGGTGGCCACTGTCTCCGCGTGTCGGATCTGGTACTGCTGGCGAGGAGCAGAGACAATCAGATGTGGGTGTGTGAACACCCAGTAACAACAACGGTGGGAATTCCACCTCCACCTCTAACACACACTCGTGCAGTGTCTGAGTCCTTACTGGGGGCTGTCCAGTTTTAGGCAGGCGATAGATGTCCAGTGGGTCTAGTTAGACCCTCCTACTGTTAGAGATGGCCGCTGGTGCTCTACTCTATGCCAATCGAGCTTGAGCTTATAACCGGTGACTGTCGTCTCCCGTGTTCTACCCACATACAAAGAATGTGGCTGGAGTGTCCTCTCCAGTGCACAGCCTGGGCAGTGTGTATGTGAATCCTGGGTTGCCCATTTTCCAGAATCCCCCTCTCTGCAATGCTGGTGTGATCCAATGGAAAGGAATAACCAATACATATTGGGCACCAGATATGCTGCAGGAGTTGCTGGGGGGAAGTTTAGGTACCTCCGCCACCTGTGGGGCTCCACTCCGGATTTTCTGTCAGAATTTTCTCCCTTAAGCCCAATTTACACATAGAGGGTAAGAGCTCCCGGAAGCGTCCCGGAAGAGTTTTTGGCCGTCTTAAGGATCACACGCCGTTGTTAATGCCGGCACTAGGGGGCATGGCTTAGTTCCGGCTTTACCGGGAATCATCGAAAAAATTATTCAACATGTCGAATAATTCCGGGAGCGCTCCCGGAGAATTCGCGTGACGACGGAGACAACGCGAACAACGGCGTTTGATACCTTTTAATCGCCGTTTCATCCTGCCCCTTCCTGTAGTGCCGCAGTTTACACCGCCGTAATTGGCGGCCGGCGTTATATCCCTAACCAACGGTGTGTAAAACTGCGATAGAGCCCACATCGGCGTCCTCAAAGGCGTTTTAACCGGCGAAAGAGGCAGACAAAACGGCGGCGCTAGCGGACAGTACGCTGTTCTAAACGCCACCTCCCAGTTAACAGCGTTCCAAACGGCCGATAGGCGGCGGTCAGTATAAAAACGCTAGCGCGCTGCATGCAGGCCTCTCACTCGCGGCCAGCTCCAGATATTTTTGCAGAGAAGCTCCAGTATGCCTCCTAAAAGAAAATTGGCAGCGGCAAGGACTTACCAAGAGGTCTGTTTCAGAAGCAGAGGGTAGCCCTGTGGTGGAGACGAGCAACACGTTGAGGAGGGGAAAAAGGAAGGAGAAGAAAAGGCTGAGAGATGAGCTCCCTCCCCCTGCAGTGACAGCTGCTTCAGCCTATTATACTCTGGGGGCGGTGCCTATATGCAAAAGTTCCTGGAGTAACGCAGGATTTGCCTGGAGCAGCAGCAGAACACCGCCGTTCTCACGCACGTCTTAACCTGTGATTGTAAAGGATAGAACTGGGTATTAACCCCCATTGCCTGACGTGTGCCGGATGCTACAGCGTCAAAACGCCGCTTTATTTGGCGGATTTAGCGGCATTTTATCTGCGTATTTGCGGCTAGTACGGCGCTCAAAACCCCGGCAAAATGCTCCGCCCCTTTCCACCGCGACAACAGCCCGAACTACCGCGAACTTCGGTCTACGTACTACCCGCTGACAAAACCGTCTATGTGTAACCTGGGCTTTAGCCTTTACTCTAAGAATGCCGACAAGGCAGTGGGGCTATTTCCCCATTGCTGGGGCTATTTGACTCATAGCTTTTTTGGATAGAGTATTATGAATTAAGTGTTAAGATTTGTTTTCTGATGAAATTAGTGCATTTTTCACAGATGGGAGATGTGCACGGCATCCATCGAATCCTTGCTGTTGAAGGAGCCAGCCACTCCTTCTCCAAGCTTGATCCCATGGGGGATAGTTACTGACAATAACTGAAACTACGAGGTCTGTCAATAAAGTATAGGTCCTTTTTATTTTTTTCAAAAACTATATGGATTTCATTCATATGTTTTTACGTCAGACATGCTTGAACCCTCATGCGCATGCGTGAGTTTTTCCACGCCTGTCGGTGACGTCATTCGCCTGTGAGCACTCCTTGTGGGAGGAGTCGTCCAGCCCCTCGTCGGAATTCCTTTGTCTGAGAAGTTGCAGAGAGACTGGCACTTTGATCAAAATTTTTTCTAAACCTGTGAGGCACATCGAAGTGGACATGGTTCGAAAAATTAAGCTGGTTTTCAGTGAAAATTTTAACGGCTGATGAGAGATTTTGAGGTGATACTGTCGCTTTAAGGACTTCCCACGGTGCGAGATGTTGCGCAACGCTCTCAGGCGCCGTCGTCAGCCTGTTTCAAGCTGAAAACCTCCACATTTCAGGCTCTGTTGATCCAGGACGTCATGAGAGAACAGAGACGTTTCAGAAGAAGTCGGTTTCAGCATTTTATCCGGATATTCCACTGTTAGAGGAGATTTTTTTAACGAAAGACGTGCAGACGGATTGCAGCGTCGGCTCGCAGCCGCCGCGACGCTCCGCCACAGGAAAAACACCTCAGTTGGAAGCCTTAAGGACAAGTTGGAACATGTCCAGCTGTTAAACAATTTCTCATATACTCACTCCACTGAAAGCCATCAAAAGCCGCCTGGATTTTACAAATGGTTATCAACACGGAGGTGTTTTTCCTGTGCCGCCGCACCGCGCCGGCTGCGTCCCGATGCACGGACCCATCCGTACGTCTTTCATTAAAAAAAAATCTCCTTTAACAGTGGAATATCCGGATAAAATGCTGAAACCGACTTCTTCTGAAACTTCTCTGTTCTCTCACGACGTCCTGGATCAACAGAGCCTGAAATGTGGAGGTTTTCAGCTTGAAACAGGCTGACGACGGCGCCTGAGAGCGCTGCGCGACGTCTCGCACCGTGGGAAGTCCTTAAAGCGACAGTATCACCTCAAAATCTCTCATCAGCCGTTAAAATTTTCACTGAAAACCAGCTTAATTTTTCGAACCGTGTCCACTTCGATGTGTCTCACAGGTTTAGAAAAAATTTTGATCAAACAAAGCGCCAGTCTCTCAGCAACTTCTCAGACAAAGGAATTCCGATGAGGGGCTGGACGACTCCTCCCACAAGGAGTGCTCACAGGCAGATGACGTCACCGACAGGCGTGGAAAAACTCACGCATGCGCACGAGGGTTCAAGCATGTCTGACGTAAAAACATATGAATGAAATCCATATAGTTTTTGAAAAAAATAAAAAGGACCTATACTTTATTGACAGCCCTCGTATATTGCTCTCTGTGACATACCTTAAGCATGTATACCCCAGTTTGGCAGAATTTAAGGGGGATTGTATGTAACAGGGTTTAAGGAGCTGTTAAATCCCTGCAAATTGGTTTTGGATTGTTCTTTTGTATTTTCATTGTTACCTGGTATTATTTTGTGTATTGCTCCATATTTTAGTTGGTCCTCCATGCTCTTTTTCATTGCTTAGTGTCTTTTTTCTTCGAGTGCCTCTGCTATAAATTCAGGAGCACCCGACTGCCTCTTCCTCTGTGGTATGTTGTTATGGGAAGAGGTAGATTGTCTGTGTCAATCGTCATTGTGTCTTTTTACGTGGTTTTATGTTCATCCTGACCTTTAATTTTATTGTTGTTAACATCGTGTGTATCGTAATATGGCACTGGATGGATGCACATACTTTTGATGTGTTGGGTCAGGTGCACACGTGGTATGCTAACCTGTGTGTGCATGTGTTGTTAAGGCCTCGCTCTCACTGCCTCCGATGCGCTTACCGAGTCTGCGGGCTCGGTAAGCACTACAGCAGGCCACTCACACTGCCCCCCCCCCCTGCTGTGCGGAGCTGCGGCCAACTCCGGCAACAGGTCCAGAGACTATGCTCGCTGTTTTGATGCGGAGTGCTCTGACAGTCCGCAAAGATAGACTTGTTGTGAAAAAATCCACAACGCCGCAGTGTTTCGGTAACCGCAGCCTCAGAGCTCTGTGGCCACTGAGAGAGGTTTGTATCTTTTTAATGAGTTGGATTCTCTGTGGGTCCCGCATCTGTACCCCACAACGGTAACACCGGAGGCAGTGTGAGTGAGGGGTAAGAACTGGGCTGGAGCGGACTGGACTAAAAAGTGGCTGTTTTTCTTTTCATATGTTACCAGGTATGTTATTTTATTTTTCCCTCTGTGATATGTCCTTATGGGAATAGAGATTGACCTGGACTAAAGTGCCTTTTTTATTTCTGTATGTTACCAGTTACCAGAGTGCCAGACCATTAAATGGAGTGAGCGCCTACTCCTCCAAATTTTCCTCACTGTGTCCAGCGTGTCCAACCGCATCATACAACAGTAACAATCACAATGCAGTCAGTAACTACTGGTCACATTTATTTGGTGGACAGATCGTCCAAAGATAACACTAGTTAAAAAAAAAAAAAAAATCTATATTTTTTTCTTGCATGGACTTTGAGAACTGATTTATGGTCATTTCGGGGTGCTGAATCCGAATCTGAGCTCAGTTTCCTCTATCACATCATGTTTTTTTTTTGCCAATATACATTTTTCGTATTGATTGTTTATGCAGAAGTTGCTCATTCACTCACAAGTTTGACACCATCAACCATGAACAAAAGCAGCTTCAAAAGCATAGTGTTTAAACCATGATCGCAAAATGTGAACAAAGAGCTGAAATATTGTTTATGGCACCAAAGAGGTGTGGGAGACTGCAGCTTTTGCTTCAATGCTTGATATGAGAAATATGTCTTCATATCTCAAAACGTGATGTGACTGGTAAAAAATAACACCAGACTTGGATTCAGCACCCCCAAATTACCCCAAATCCATTGAAAAACTCATGCAAGAAACATGCAAGAAAAATCGTGTTGCCCATACGAAAGGGATTAGACATGCATCCCGCTGTAGCCCTGCACCCTGAAAACGCAGAGCCCGTGCCGGTACGTAGGGCTTCACTAGGAGGTGCTAGTCCATGAATAATTTCATTGGTTAATAGCTGGTGTTTAAAATCTGATATCATAGAGAAAGGAAACCAGTGAGGAGACACCAAAATGGGTGTATTTTGGTCAAACTTTCTGCTTCCTTTATTCTCCGCAAACATTCACTAAAATTTCATCCAAACATCTGATTCAATTAATAGTGGGGGTGGTGGCCAAGTGGTTATGCGCTTGGTTTCAGTTCAGAAGGTTCCGGGTTCAAATCCCACCCCTGCCACATTTCTCCATGTAATGTGGAGTTGCGTCAGAAAGGGCATCCGGCATAAAACCTGTGCCAATTCAACATGCAGATCCACCTTGGATCCAGGGAGCAGCTGAAGGGACTTGCTCTCTGATTCAATTAATCTTTTAGAGACTTTTGGAATCAGTATCTCTCTTTTTTTTTTTTTTTTTTTTTTTTTTTTTAATACATCTCATAAATCACACATACTTTTTGTCATATATTTGAACTTAGTTCAGACCTAATGCTGTCTAATGTATTAGATGCATTACCCTGCATTTTGAAACCATTTTGGGTATTGTGCCTGCAGCATTCCAGGTGGTAAACAACATTTCTGAATGAAAATGAGTTTTCATCACTGCATCCTGCTCGTCCTTCATGGGGCAGCAAACACAGTAAACATTCACTTTAACCATTATGTCACCTGTGCACATTGTATTCTTTCTTTTGCAGGTATTAAGGATAAATGGGATGTTGTGATATCAGCGTTGTCTGTAGTTGGATTGATGGGACCTACCCTGGCATCATCCTCCACTTTGTTATTGATCTGACAGCTAGGGAAATGAATGCATTTATCAGTTGTGTATCAAGTGGTTCATGACTGACATTCACATCAGGAGGAATAAAACGGTTTAAGGTATGTGCAGCAGCTTGTGTGAGGGGAATAAACCAACACAAAGGACCCTATCTTGACTAGTCTAAAGTGCATAGCACAATTGCGTTTGGAATATTTTTTTATTTGCATAATGTGTAATCTGAGTGCAAAGTGCACTACAAGGTGCAAATTTCCTTTATAGTCCTAATTAATCACAGGTGTGTTTTGGGCAACATAGTTTAAGCTAATCACACACCTTATCCAGTCTCACAGCCGAGCACTAATCAGAACCTAGTGCTTGGCTGGGAATCTGCTTTGGAATGCCAGAAGCTGTACATGTTTCTTCGTTTACAGCTGTGGTTGTGACAGGAAGGACATCCAGCATAAAATTGGTGCCAATTCTCAATACAGATCTCTACTGGATACACTGTGGTGACTCTGCAACTGCGAGCAGCTGAAAAAATTTATTTAATCAGGTTGTCTGCTGTCAATACTTTTATGAATTGGGCATTCTGGAAGTGACCTCATTGCTATTTAGATATAACTGTTATGATCTATTGCAAAACAAGAGGACCCAAATGCTAAGAGTCAGCACCGGAAAATATTTAAAGAGTTTATTACATAATGTTGTTTAGAATGGTGAAGTTCATAGCTGGAGATCTGAAAGAGACATGGAGGGAAGAAGCACTGAAGATCTGTGTGTGTGTGTGTGTGTGTGTGTGGGGTGGGGGGGGGGGGGGGGGTCTTGAGCCTGAAACTGAGCTTTTGAAGCCAGCGGGAGTGCCAGTGAAACAGAAACCAGTAGTGATCTGGGTGCAGAGGAAAACAACAAAAATTGGCTGGGGCAAAAAAAATCAAAGAACACTGGAGAAAATACACTGTGTTAAAGTTTTTAGAGGCCAACGTGTGGCACTAAGATGAACAGATTATTTGAAGAAGATGGAGTGGAAAGCCGCAGTAGATATACTCCTGGTTGAGGCACAGGTGTATCACCAACCACAGGTGTTTCCAATCAGCAGCTCCATTGACAAAGCAATGAGGCGAGAGAGAACACAATAAAACAGATGAGACAAAGAACATGAACAAAAGTCCAGGGATCACAACAGAATGATGAAAACTTTAGAAACCAGGAGCCTCATGTACAAAGACTTGCATGGATTTTACTACTCAAGCATGGCATATGCCAAAACCCAGAAATTGGCGTAAGCAAAAAAATATCCAGATGCATCAAAGTGTGAGTAGGCATGGATCCAAGCAGTTCCTGTTTGTACATTCCACTGAACGTGGAATTGTGCAGACGTACCATGCACTTCCCTTTCCACACCCCTATTTGAATATGCAAATTGATGTAAATAACCAGTGGAGCTGGAATTCCTCCTCTGTCATATCAGTCAACATGAACATAGAAAAGAAATTATACCGAGTGTGAGCTACAGATGACTGGAAATGATGTAGAGACATGCAGTGATAGTTTATTTGGTACCTTGTTAAACGAAATAAACATGAAACGGAAAAAATGTTAGTGGGAACATGTGTGTGAAGCCGTAATTGCGGTGGGCTCAGAGCAGTGCACACAATGAAGTTAAAAAAGTGAGGTGCACTGCGGCTGACAGTGTGTGACATTCATAAATTTACACACGTGTTTACGGACAAATACTGAACACAGGGAGCCATTCAGGGGCCTGTTAAGAAGCTCTGCAGCTGTAGTTTCACCATCAAGAAAAAGAAAACACATTAATAATAACAGAAAACATTTGAATATGCACATGCCAAAATGTTCTCGCACTAGTTTTCTTTCGGAACAATTACACAAATAAACTATTTACCCACACAGCCATCCATCGTGCACCATGCCAGCCTGCCTGTTCCCAACCCAACCCAGTGCATTTGCGCATCACATATGATTTGTACATTGATGGGATGAAATTGTTTCCAATTAACACGTGTTTAATGAAGCCCCAGGTGTCCTTAGTTGTTACTATATGTATTTATTTTTATTTAATTTGATGAATGATGAGGAAGATGAGTGCAAATGCACATTCCTGTGTGTAATACTGGAGTATTTGCATGTCCTGACCCCGCCTATGTATGCATCATCTGAATATTGTGCTGAATAAATAACAGAAAAAAAACTCTCCAGTCAACTTTAGATCAGGTTTACGCAAATCTGCAGTGCAATTATTTTCTGCTGCCTAGCAATACCAATGCACCAAAATTGCAACTGGCCATGCCTCATTTTAAGACCAACAAGAGTGCACAGATGGGTGCAAGCATGTTTACTATTTGCAAAATGTGGGCTTTGGGCTTGAAATTGACTACTGTGTCATTGGGAGGGATCAGTGACACTTGTTCAGCCCTGTGTGCTGCTATACATTGGGTGTAAAACAAGACTCAAAGTTTATCATTATGGTGTTGGCTAAAAATATCTGATAGGGGACCAACTGGTTTGAGATCTGGTAACTGTGAAAGTCAGAGCTGATGATTCACATCAATTTCACATATATCAAGCCATTACGTGACCCCTCTTGGCCTGCACAGTACATGGAAGTGTTGTCATTCCATCAGTATATACAGTAAATGTTTCCTCATGTGATGAAGTTGATCACTCAAAACAACTTTGGATTGATTTCCATGGATCCAAACCATACAAGCAAATTACTACCCCTGCCATAGTACAGAGACTTTATTTTGTCAGTGTAAGGGTTAAACTTTCAGGTTCTTCCTTTAATTTGTGTCCCATTTGTACAGTATATAATGCACAGTCACATTTCCGGTTTAACTCAGCTTCTGTTGTGCAATTGAACTAATGCTTTTTTATTCATTTACTCTGGAAAATATGTGGTACATTTAAGGTTGGTGTTTCATCTGTTTAAATGACTGTTTGCCCCCAGACTCTATAACACATACAGACACAACCATGCAATGTCACCCATTTAAAAGCAATAATTAAACAGTAATTTAATATAACTGTTAACAAATAAATAAAAAATTATTATGTGGTCTGCCTTTCCTCAGCTCTGCAGTTACATTCTAATTATAATGGAAATTACATAAATTAGTTTGACCGATACAGTTGTGTGTAAGCTTTTATTGCAGCTTCTGGTGCAAATCCAAAGCATTGTTTTAATATTTGGTATTTAAATAGTCATTTAGAGTGCTATGGGAATGCTTCAGGTTATGTCCATGAGGGAGTTAATAGCAGAAGATGAACTATTTTAGACATAGATTTTGGAAAATATGTGACTCAGCCACAGGTATAGACAAGAGTCTATTTTATTTTTTTTTATGCTTGCCTTTGTGACCATGGAAATATGGAAAATAATTTGTATTTCCACTTACTTGTTTGTGCCATGTGGAGTTTTTCTCTCAGTAATCACAGATTCCTCTTGTGTCTTTGTCACTTCGATGGTTTTCACGCCACAGTTGGATTTTATCAGTTCGGTCTTCAAATTATTCCCGGTCTCTATATCTGTTATCCTGTCCTGATCTTGAACCGTAAATAAATATTTTCACTCACAAGAAACCTATGTGTGTATACTCCATCTGGGTTGTAATTCCTGCTACACCTGACAGTTCAGAAGTAGGCTTTTAGATGGTTGCCATGGTAACTAATGAAAACATTGTGAGAAATAGGCTTTTGGAAAAAAAGTATATTTGATGTCAGCTTGGTAAATACGGCCTCTGTGCATGACATCTTCATGATCCCAACATGGCCAGTCAGCTACTGCCTATGACTGAGGGACAACATAAAATATTTTCATAGGGTGTCAGCAAAAACCCATCTAAAACCAAGCATGGAGGTTTTCTGCTATTTATACCATGCAATATTTAACTGTACATTACATAAGCAGATTTAGGAAGCATATGCACTATGCTTTACTGCTGTTTTTCCTCCTCTTCACTCATCAAACTAAAATGAAACTGAATTGAAACAAATATATGAAATGGGAAAAGAAATGCTAAGAAAAATACAAAACTTGAAGAAGCTTGGTTTGTAGTATACTTTATACAGATGCACTGGTTTTCCTCTTCCCTACATGGACATGTGTGGAGGGTGAGGGTGCTTTCAATGCCTCATGGGATGTGGAAGAGATCATCTGGATGGACATGGAGGAGGAGGAGGAGAAAGAGAAGGTGTTGAAAGAACAATGTATTGAGATTCTTCTCCTCAGTGGGCTGTGGTTAATGCTGCTCCAGTGAGTGATCTGCCCTCAGGTTTTAATACTTTGCATGTAGATTTGTGAGCTATTCAGAAAACCTTTTACTTCTGTCACCAGTTCACTATCTAATAAACAATGCCTCAGGTTCCAATGACCATGGCTTTTAAAGGTAATGACAGTTGAAACTCTGACTCGTTGGATTCACCTTACAGCCAAAATGCACCAATTATTAAGAGAATAAATAAACAATTTGCACTCTGTGCCTTTGCAGTACTTTGCATTCAAATGACATGCCATCTAAATAGGAAAATGGAGATAGGCATGCCCTACATTCACATACACATGCTCATGCGCTGTGTGCTTTAGACTGTGCATGATACAATAGTAGAGAAGCTTGAATCTTCAACTGGACTGGGTTGCTTGACGCGAGGACGTTTCGCTTCAAATTGCATAAGCTTCCTCAGCTAAAATTCTTGCTCTGGTGGTCTGACTTCTGTCTTGACTCTTGTAGAGAAGAATAATCAAGAAGTCACAAAAGCTGGAGTTTTAAACCTAACCAGACCCCTCCTACCAAGAGGCAGACTGCTATAGGCTAGTGACTAAACAATAGCTCTAATTAGCACCTATTGTGCTCTAGTTAGCACCCTCCTAATGACAGGGCAGCTGTCCCTCTCCTGATGGCTCCCTTGACGACTCTGCTGATGACGTGAATGACTCATTACCATGAACACAAGACTGAAACTGCTTTGACCTGAGTACCCCATTGTAAACAGGTGATAAAGCGTGTCTCAGACCCCCTCCCCGGTTATGGCTGGGTTTCAAACGTTTCACAAAGAATGCCTCCTTGACCCCTCTCTCAAACCATTTCTTCTCTCTGGCTAATATTTTAACTTCCTTGTCCTCAAATGTGTGGTTAGTGTCTTTAAGGTGGAGATGAACTGCAGACTGAGGTCCACTGGTGCCCTCTCTGCGGTGCTGGTATAGCCTTTTGTGTAAAGGTTGCTTAGTCTCACCTATGTAGTGTTTGTTACAGTTTTCCTGACATCTGATAGAATACACTACATTGCTCTGTTTGTAACTAGGGATCCTGTCCTTAGGGTGAACTAATTTCTGTCTCAAGGTGTTGACCGGTTTAAAGTAAACTGGGATTTTGTGCTGTCTGAAGATCCTCTGTAGTTTTTCCCCTACTCCTGCTAAATAAGGGAGAGACACTCCTCTTCTTCTTGTCTCCGTCTCCTGTCTATCTGGTCTCTTTGTTCTCTGGGACTTCTGCACTTTGTCCAGGGACCATCGTGGGTACCCACATACTGTGAGGGCTTTCCAGACAAGTTGTTGTTCTTTAGCCCTTCCCTCTGCAGTTGTGGGCACCTGTAGGGCTCTGTGTAGAAGCGTCCTGATCACCCCGAGCTTGTGTTCAAGGGGGTCGTTTGAGCCAAAGAGCAGATATTGGTCAGTGTGAGTTGGTTTTCTGTAAACCCCTGTCTGGAGCTGCCTATCCTCTCCAATCGTAACATCACAGTCCAAGAAGTCTAAATGGTTGTTTCTGGCATCCTCTTAGACATATCATGTGAACTTGATATTGGCGTCCACTGAGTTGATGTGTTCTGTAAAGTCCTCAACTTCCTGTTGCTTGATTTTAACCCATGTGTCATCAACATATCTGAACCAGTGACTGGGAGAGATGCCCGTGAAAGATGTCAAGGCTGTCTTCTCCACTCGCTCAGGCCTATTGTATGTAGCACAGATTCCATCACGTACAATTTGGCCAAGCACCTCAAGTGGATTTTGGCTCCTCTAGTGGGTAACTCAGAACACCATGTGGAGAACACACAAGATTTTGTGAACAAGATCAAGGACCTGCAGCTGGAGGCAGATGAAACAATCGTGTCATTTGATGTGACTGCGTTGTTCACCTGCATCCCCACCGCTGAGGCCGTCTCAGCTGTGAGGCAGAGACTGCTGGAGGATGTGTCTCTACTTGAAAGGACCAAACTCACACCAGACCACATCTGCCAACTCTTGGAGATCTGTCTTAACACCACGTATTTCCTGTTTAGGGGGAATTACTACAGGCAGATTCATGGTTGTGCGATGGGGTCTCCGGTATCCCCCATTGTGGCCAATCTGCACATGGAGCGAGTGGAGAAGACAGCCTTGACATCTTTCACGGGCATCTCTCCCAGTCATTGGTTCAGATATGTTGATGACACATGGGTTAAAATCAAGCAGCAGGAAGTTGAGGACTTTACAGAACACATCAACTCAGTGGACGCCAATATCAAGTTCACACGTGAGCATGCCAGAAACAACCATTTAGCTTTCTTGGACTGTGATGTTAGGATTGGAGAGGATAGGCAGCTCCAGACAAGGGTTTACAGAAAACCAACTCACACTGAACAATATCTGCTCTTTTGCTCAAACCACCCCCTTGAACACAAGCTCGGGGTGATCAGGACGCTTCAACACAGAGCCCTACAGGTGTCCACAACTGCAGAGGGAAGGGCTAAAGAACAACAACTTGTCTGGAAAGCCCTCACAGTTTGTGGGTACCCACGATGGTCCCTGGACAAAGTGCAGAAGTCCCAGAGAACAAAGAGACCAGATAGACAGGAGACGGAGACAAGAAGAAGAGGAGTGTCTCTCCCTTATTTAGCAGGAGTAGGGGAAAAACTACAGAGGATCTTCAGACAGCACAAAATCCCAGTTTACTTTAAACCGGCCAACACCTTGAGACAGAAATTAGTTCACCCTAAGGACAGGATCCCTAGTTACAAACAGAGCAATGTAGTGTATTCTATCAGATGTCAGGAAAACTGTAACGAACACTACATAGGTGAGACTAAGCAACCTTTACACAAAAGGCTATACCAGCACCGCAGAGAGGGCGCCAGTGGACCTCAGTCTGCAGTTCATCTCCACCTTAAAGACACTAACCACACATTTGAGGACAAGGAAGTTAAAATATTAGCCAGAGAGAAGAAATGGTTTGAGAGAGGGGTCAAGGAGGCATTCTTTGTGAAACGTTTGAAACCCAGCCTTAACCGGGGAGGGGGTCTGAGACACGCTTTATTCCCTGTTTACAATGGGGTACTCAGGTCAAAGCAGTTTCAGTCTTTTGTTCATGTTAATGAGTCATTCACGTCATCAGCAGAGTCGTCAAGGGAGCCATCAGGAGAGGGACAGCTGCCCTGTCATTAGGAGGGTGCTAACTAGAGCACAATAGGTGCTAATTAGAGCTATTGTTTAGTCACTAGCCTATAGCAGTCTGCCTCTCGGTAGGAGGGGTCTGGTTAGGTTTAAAACTCCAGCTTTTGTGACTCTTGATTATTCTTCTCTACAAGAGTCAAGACAGAAGTCAGACCACCAGAGCAAGAATTTTAGCTGAGGAAGCTTCTGCGATTTGAAGCAAACCGTCCTTGCGTCAAGCAACCCAGTCCAGTTGAAGATTCAAGCTTCTCTACTATGGAAACCACCTGGACAACTGAGAGCCTACACAGAAACATGATACAGTAGATCAATAGCACAGGGCTTATAGTGTCAGTATAAAGAAAATTATCCTAATGTGAATTCAAAAATGTGACAATTTATGATGCAGTTTGAATATGTAAGCAGAACAACTCAAGAAATACATTCATCTTTAATAGAGCTGCAATGAGGAAATGAGGCTTGAGACTGTTACTAGTAATACTGATACCCGATGTCTTTCATTTTATTTCATGTTTGGAAAGAGATGCCTTTCATATTCTCTGTTAAACTACCTTATGTTAGTTTCCAGGTTCAGCTCAAAGAGGCAATGTGGACTTTCCATCTCCACCCTGTAGGCTCACCACCCGCAGGGCAACTGTTGATGTCGGGTGCGCTGTTGAGGGCTTCGACAGATCAGACCCGGGTGTCAGAAGCTAGCTATAGGGGAAGGAGGTGGTATTAGATCTGGTGAGCCTCACCTCCACACACAGCCTGGACTCCAGAATCACACTCTTTGATAGGAGTTGGACCTTATTCTTCTCTGGAGTCACCCAGGGTGTAAGGCGCCATGTGCGCCTGGCTGAGTGCTGCTCCACTGGAGCAGATGAGAAGGTCACCTCTCTGACTGTTGTTTGTGCGTATGCACCGAACAGCAGTTTGGAATATTCGGCCTTATTGGGGTTCTTGCTGGAGTCTTGCATGGGGCTTCAATGTGGGAATCCGTTGTTCTGCTGAGGGACTCCTGCATCAGACTGGAGCACCCTCTGTAGCAGAGGCAGAGCTGAAAGCTTATGAGAAATCATCATCATTTTCCCTGGTGGAAGTCACTGAGGTAGTCAAGCACCTCCACAGTGGCAAAGCCCCAGGGTTTCTGAGATCTGTCCAGAATTGCTGAAGACTCTGCTTGTGAAGGGACTGCCTTGGATGAGATGTCTCTTCGACATTGCACCGACCTCTGAGACAGTGCCAAAGGAGTGGCAAACTGGGGTGATGGTCCCTATTTTTAAAAAAGTAATTTGTGAGGAGTTTAGAGTAGAGCTGCTGCTCCTTTGCATTGAAAGGAGCCAGCTAAGGTGGTTCGGGCATCTGGTAAGGATGCCTCCTGGGTCCCTCCCTAAGGGGGTATTCCAGGCACGTCTGCCTGGAAGGAGACCCTGGGGAAGACCCAGGACTAGGTGGAGAGATTATATCTTCATACTGGCCTTGGGATATCTTGGGATCCGCCAGTCAGATTTGGTAAATGTGGCCCAGGAAAGGGAAGTTTGGGGTCCCCTACTGGAGCCGTTGGCCCAATCCTGGATGACCCAATCATGGATAAGCGGTTGAAGATTAGATGAGATGATACTTCTGTATGTTCATTCAAAACAGAAAAAAAATGACATTCTGTCTTGTTGCAGCAGACAAGTTTCTGAGTATGTTGGGGGTCCCCAAGAACTTCCTGGATGTCATAGACTATATAGGATGTACGAAGCGGGTATATACATTTTATGATGTTTTTTCTTCTTCCCCCAGTGTAAAATGATTTTTGTCAGGCTTGTGTTCTGGCTCCAACACTGTTCAATGCTTGCATGGACTGGGTGCTTAGTAGGGTTGTGAAAACCAGCGGCTTTGAAGAAAGAAAGGTCTTCAAGTAACTAAATAATTCCAGTTGACCTGACCAAACCTAATTATATGCAGTACCATGACCTGGATGACTAAGAAGCTCCACAGATTTAGGTGCTTTAATTGGTGAGAAAAAGTTTACTGACTTTGACTTTGAATCAGTTGTAGCCTGAATGCAGCACTTGAGAATCTGTGGAAGAAACTCGAGTGCAATAGTCCTACATTAAGACTAAGATCCAGGCTTCAATGACTTTCTGGACTAAGCCATCAGAAATGTAACTGCATGAATTTGCAATGACATTCACACATTTGTGTCACATTCATGTTTCTAGGTCCTTAGCATCTGAGCTTGGGAGTTATCTGGAAAAAAGTATGCAGCACGAGGTCAGTAGACAGAAGTGTTTGGTAACACTAATATCTTTGCAGGATAATGAAGGTGTCCAGTTCTTCAGAATCATCCTGTCTTAGAATAGAATAAAATAGAAACTTTATTGTTATTGCACATATATACATACATACAACAAAACCTGCCCGTCATAATTACAGTTAGACACAATTCAATCACTAGGGGCAGTGGGCAGCCACAGTCCAGTGCCCGGGCACCAACTTCGTATGTAGAGATGCTGCCTTGGTCAGGGGCAGAGAAAGGAGCAGACCCTAAATAAGCATGTTTTTGATTGTGGGAGGAAACTGGAGTGCCCAGAGGAAACCCATGCAGACATGGGGAGAACATACAAACTCCACACAGAAAAGCCGGGATTTGATCCCATGACCTTCTTGGTGTGAGACACCAGTGGAAACCACTAATCCATTGTGCTACCAAGTCTAACTGCATGGCTGTGTGATTTGGATGCAAACAATAACATAAGGCAATGACTGGGTGTCTTTGTTACTCGGTTTCTTTGGAGGATCCTTGTGAACTTCTGGTATGACTGTATGAACCCAGTGGTTACCTTTGGGAGACTCAGATAAAGAGGTCCCTCAGAATGCAAGTGTCACATTGTGGACATGTAGCATGTTTCTCTGTGCATGATCCAACAGGTGCCTCAGTGTTGAGGAACCCAGCAGCTGGAGAAGACCAACGGGACACCCACATTTCACCTCACTGCAACCAATAGATGGCTTGTTATGAGAGTTGGGGATGGATTGGGTGTCTACCTGAGCAGTTGACATCCATGACCCGGGGCAGTTTTATTTATCCAAAACAGCCAAAACATTCTTGCTTATTCCACTTCTTAATTGCGCTTTCTGTGATGACACTTACCTGATAATATCTCTCATCTTAGCAGGCGTGCTCAGTGTTCTGTCTTTGTATTTCTTCTTGTCTCTTAATGAAGAAGAAAGGAATATTGTCGGAGTGCAGTTTCAGTCACAGGCCAGTGATCTTGGTCTGTCTATGGAGGCAACATGTCTCAAAGGAAATACATGCACGCTCACAAGGTACCCATGGAGACTGGGCCACAGATTTAATTTGATGCAAATATTTGTTTTAATGGTTTGGCAAGCACACTCATGTTTCACACGCACCCATAGAAATACATGCATCTGTAAAAAATGTACACACGGAAAAACACACAGTCAGGCCAGCAGCAATTTACAAGCTAATTTTTTTCTCCCCTTTTATTGTAACAGTTCCTCTCCCTCTTATCCAGGCTGAATTGTCACCTATAAACATGCTTTTAATATGAGCGTGCTCTTGCTTTGTTTGTACAGCCAAGCCCAATTTCCTATTTGCATCTGATGACTCTTCGTGCTTAAATGATAAAAATAATTGAGGCTGCCAGCAAGCTTTGGCTCCAGATGAACACAGTTGGAAATGCATTCAACAAACATTTTGCTACCATTTAGAAACATGATATAATCACACTTTACACCGTTTTCTTCTATTTGTTCTGCAGTTGTCATCGTCACGGCATCTTTGTTGAATATTCTAATCATATATGTGCTGAAAAACATGAAAAAACAGTATGCATTGGCTTATTCTTATAACTTAAGGTTTTAATGTGTCCAAATATGTTATTGCATTAGCCATGTATTGCTGGTTCAAATATACATACATCAGATTGCAAAGAAGAACTTTATGCATGAATGCACCAGTTGGATTGGGCAAAGAAAATCATCACAGCTGCACATACAGCAAATGAGAATTTCCATGTTGCTGATGCTTTTGGCTTTGCAAACAATCTTTGTTTCTATAGGTATCATCTCAACAAACTGCCAGAAATGACTTGTTTTCCCTCTCTGGAAAGAAAAAGGTGTTTTCCTGGATTGCAAGAGCTACAGGGGGTTTTACAATGTGCCAGGTATTAGAGTGTGTCGGGTAGAGTACTTAAAAGGATTATTCCTAACAGGAATCGGTCCTAGAGACATGCCAAGTTGCCGCCTGTTGCCTGGCATCCTTGATAGCTGGACACGACAAGCTGGTTTTGTGGATGTAACTCATAATTCAGTAATGATTTTTCAGTACTTGTTTGTATTTTACTTATAAATATTACTTATCCACAACTGTAAGTTGTGCTTGCAAACAAAAATTGTTTTCCGTCCATTTATCCATACAGAAAAACCTTCTGTGTCCTAAAGCTCATGAACCGTAAGTCTCAAAATCAAAATTTTTATACATTAATACTGCCTGCCAAACAAAAAACAAACAAATATATAAACAAACAAACAAAAAACCTATGCATTTCTGATATTTATAATTTTTTTTTTTTAACTAAATTTTGGGTTTCAAGTAGGAAATGTAACAGAAGCCCTGAAATACTCACATTGCCTGCTAGACAAAAATTGATAAAATGTGCAGTGAGGTCTCAACTGTTTGTTCATTCGAGACATTAAATTTGGATGCCAATAAGATGGGCTGACAGCCAAAAATCAACTTATATTCTGTGCCCTTATGGGCAATTCATTTGTTTCCAAATGTACACAGAGAGCCTAAAAGTGTCCTTTTGTCTTTTTTTATTTCCTTCATTCTTTTTTTTTTTTTTTTTACTAACTTTTTGTCTTGGAAATAAAAAGCACAATGGGATTGTTTGGGCCTTGAAGGATACACCTATATGCTGCTCTCATGTCCTACAGAATCAGAATCAAATTTATTGCCAAGTAAGTTTGCACATACAAGGAATTTGATCTGGTGTTTCTGGTGCATAAACAACAATAACAAAAAAGAAAAGAAAAAAATACTTTCGTAAGAAGTAAAAGAGTCAAATAGGCAGACTATGTTCACTGTTAAATAAATACAGTGGCTTGCAAAAGTATTCAGCCCCTTGGTATTTCACACATTTTAATTTGTTTATGGCATTTTAAATACAAAAACTAAATCAGGTTTCTTAATATAAAAATTTCTAAACTTATCTTCCTTAGACTCAAACTGAAAGTAAATCTCTGCAACTTGATATTAATTAATTAAAAAATATTAAAGCCAAGATGATGGGTTGCATAAGTAATCAGCCTCTTTGGTATAATACCTATAAATTATCAGCTTAATTGCCAGTTTTCTTCAGACAAGTCAGGGGATGGATACATGAACATTTCCAAGTCACTGAGTATGTCTTGAACGTTAGCCCATCATCTTGGCTTTTGTATTTTTAATTAATTTCTATCAAGTTGTAGAGACTTACTTTCAGTTTGAGTCTAAGGAAGATAATTTTAGAAATTTTTATATTGAGAAGCCTGATTTACTTTTTGTATTTGAAATGCCATAAACAAATTAAAATGTGTGAAATACCAAGGGGCTGAATACTTTTGCAAGCCACTGTACAATGTAGTGGGGTGGGACTGTGCAAAAGCATATGATTGGTGTGCAGATGTACAGCACCTTTTCAGTGCAGGGATGACCAATCTGTACATTGTGGAAGTGTGTGTGTGTGTGTGTGTTTGTGTGTGTGTCGGGGGGGCAGGGTAAATGGGGGTCTCTGGCATTATTGCTGCAGATAGAAAGAAGCTGTTTATGTGTCTTGAGGTTTTAGTCCTGATGGACCTCAGCCATCTGCCAGAGGGGAGGGTAACAAAAAGCTTCCTTGTTCGCCTCAGGTCCTGTAGGGATGGCAGATTGCAGTCGATCACCTTTTCTGCTGCATGGATGATACGCTGCTTTCTTCTTCTGTCCTTAGCAGTGGCAGCAGCGTACCAGACAGTGATGTTAGAGGAGATGATGGACTCAATGATGGCAGTGTAGAAGTTCACCATCATACAGCAGTGGCATTTTCGGCTTCGATCCTCTAAACTGCACTTCTGAGTGATTATTGTACACGGTAAAGTCGATTGCAGCTTCATTTTTTTTTTTACCTTCTGAAATGGGGATGCTCCCACACAAATACACCCTGACACATTCCCATCTAGGTGTTTATTTCTCCTCCACTCCTTTGCGAGAATGAATTAATCCCCTTTCTTCTGTGTTAATTAAATTCTGCTGCAGAAACTCTATCAGAAAGCGAGGGGGGTGAACGGCGTAAATGATGATTATGCAAAAGGATACATGTAAGCACACAAGAGGGTGGGGGAACAGGTTGTGAGTTGCTCTGAATCATAAGTCTGTGATGAGTGTAAATAAAAAAACAAATCCGGATGAAAATAAGATTTAATAAGACAAGATGCTGTGAGCACCGCTTGTTTCCTGTCTCCCTGTTATCATTCATTTCTCACTTCCTTCCTTGCTCTAATAGCAAGTTCTTTACCTCCTCTGTTCCTCTTTCTCTCTCCCTCTTTGAAGGCCAGTGATAACAGCAAAAGCACAGGAATGCAAAAAGGAGTGCTTCCTAATAACCCTGAATGTGGTTTTAGATTTATCAGACCGGGGACACCAAGCGTGACAAATTTAATTAGCTGTGAATAAAGGCCATTTTATTACCCAGTGTAAATACCTCAAGGATTGTTTTTGTCGTCTTTTTTTTTTTTTTGCAGAGAAGAACCACACTTCATTTTGATGAGGTTTCAAATCACTCCTTGTTTCTCACCGTAGCATGCATTAACACACAATGAAGCAACACAGACTTTGGCACAGTTTGTACAAACATTTGTCATGATTCGGCCCGTTCTGGGCTCCTATTATCATTTTGTCTCATGTCTTTCTCTATGCCCTCCCTCTTTGATCCTTGGTCTTTGATTTTCTGTTTGTTATATTGAAGTCACTGATGTTTTCTGTTCATCATTTATTTTCTGCAGTGGTGGGAACAGCTAACCAAAACGTTAGCTTTGATAAACATTAATTTGATAACTGAAATGTTATCTTTTATGATGCTAAACCAATAAAGTGCTAAAAGAAATATATATCTTTACTACAGATAACCAACAACGTTTAAGGCCCCTTCACACATAGTGCAAAGTTTGGTCGACGTCTGGTCGATTACGATGAAACAACGCAAAACAGTTCGAAATTAGCGCACCACGAAATGTCGTGCCGACGGGCAGGCTTGCACGAACCCGGTGCGAGAGTTTGTGCATGTGCCAGTGTCTTTCCAGCAGGAACAGTGCGAGGTGCAGCACATGGCGCCGCTTATGTGGAAGAAATAAAACATAAAACCAGCTGGTACCTGTGGAACCACATCACGCCTCTTATGTGCAATAAATAATAAAAAAAATAAAACCAGCCAGTACCTGTGGAACCACAATGTGCCGCTTATGTAGAATAATAAAAAAAAACACACCACCCACTGGATGCGAACTCTTTTTCTTTCAAAAGCTCTGATTACCAGTCAGCAACTTTACCACTGAGCTACAGAGCTGTTCTTTGAAAGCTGCTGGAATCTGCCTCATATCAGGAAGGACATGGAAGTAGTACAAAAAAATTTTAAATCACACACCATATAAAAAGCGAGCACACCATTTATCAAGGGAGCAATACAAATATGATCTGTCTGTTCCTCTGTAAATGACCCATGGTCACAGACATCCAGTCATGAAATAACATGAATGAAAAGCATTTCACTCGTCTCATTCACGGTCACATCTGCTGGCACATCTCCAACCAGCCACGCTCATCTTGTGGACGATGCCTGAGAGCAGCCTGTCCATGTGTGCTCTGTGCACGCACTCATTCGCTGCAGCATGTCGACACAGTGATGTTTTTTTTATGTCCACTTGATAACAACAAATAGACACACACATCACAGTGGGCAATTGTTTGTCCATGTCCATCCAAACACAGTATGTGTTGTCCAGCTGGAATGTCCAGGTCCACAAATTTCTACAGCCGCTTCAGTGGGCGGACACACCTCCTGTCATCTCAGTGACGTCATCAGCAAGCAACAGCCACAAACACACAACAGACAGACTGAAATATATGATTTTAGGGTTTACAAACATTTTTGACCATTAAACTTTGCTCACTTTAGCAGCAAATAACATGTTAGCGGACTGAAAGTTATCGGAACTAAATTGATCAGAAGATAATTCGTCCACTGAGTTATCTGAAACGCTAATCCGCTAGCAAAAACATTAGCTTTGATAATTATCGGTTATCTGATTAGCTGAACTGTGCCCACCACTGATTTTCTGTTCATCATACTTTAGCCATGTGTCTAGTTCCGTTCTAGTTTCTGTCCACCCTTTGTTTTTCTCCATTGTGTAATCATTACTTCTATCATCTGTTATTCTTTTGCCACATGTGAGTTCCATTCTTGTTTTGTCTTAGCCTTTATTTTCTTGTTGATCTCTTTTCAGTTATTACATTTTTGTTTCCTGGTTTCATTCCTCGTTTCTTGGTGTTGGGTCTTCTTTATTTTATGTCTTATTCATTAGGACTTGGGTTTTCTTCATCTTTGATTTTCGTATTTTGTTCAGATCCTTGTGTTCTTACAGTGGGGTAAAAAAGTATTTAGTCAGTCCCTGATTGTGCAAGTTCTCCTACTTAGAAAGATGAGAGAGGTCTGTAATTTTCATCATAGCTACACTCCAACTATGAGAGACAAAATGAGAAAAAAAAAAAAGTCCAGGAAATCACACTGTGGGATTTTTAAAGATTTTATTTGTAAATTATGGTGGAAAATAAGTATTTGGTCAATAACAAAAGTTCAACTCAATACTTTGTAACATAATCTTTGTTGGTAATGACAGAGGTCAAACGTTTCCTGTAAGTCTTCACCAGGTTTGTACACACTGTAGCTGGTATTTTGGCCCATTCCCTCATGCAGATCTCCTCTATAGCAGTGATGTTTTGTGGCTGTTGCTAGGCAACATGGACTTTCAACTCCCTCAACAAATTTTCTATGGGGTTGAGGTGTGGAGACTGGCTTGGCCACTCCAGGACCTTGAAATGCTTTTTACAGAGCCACTTCTTCATTGCCCGAGTGGTGTGTTTGGGATCACTGTCATGCTGGAAGACCCAGCCACGTTGCATCTTCAATGCTCTCACTAAAAGAAGGTTTTGTCTTAAAATCTCATGATTCATGGCCCCGTTCATTCTTCCCTTGACACAGATCAGTCGTCCTGTCCCCT
This sequence comes from Thalassophryne amazonica, assembly GCF_902500255.1. Taxonomy (NCBI): domain Eukaryota; kingdom Metazoa; phylum Chordata; class Actinopteri; order Batrachoidiformes; family Batrachoididae; genus Thalassophryne; species Thalassophryne amazonica. The sequence goes on from NC_047113.1 coordinate 29,161,440, forward strand.
TTGCAGAAAAACAGCCCCAAAGCCTGATGTTTCCACCCCCATGCTTCACAGTAGATATGGTGTTCTTGGAATGCAACTCAGCATTCTTCTTCCTCCAAACACGACGAGTTAAGTTTTTACTAAAAAGTTCTATTTTGATTTCATATGACCACATGATAGTCTCCCAATCCTCTTCTGGATCATCCATATGCTCTGTGGCAAACTTCAGACAGGCCTGGACATGTACTGGCTTTAGCAGGGAGACACGCTTGACACTGAAGGATTTGAGTCCCTCTCTTCGTAGTGTGTGGCCTTTGTTACTTTGGTCCCAGCTCTCTGCAGGTCATTCATCAGGTCCCTCTGTGTAGTTTTGGGATTTTTCTTCACTGTTCTCATGATCATTTTCACCCCACGGGATGACATCTTGCATGGAGTCCCAGACAGAGGGAGATTATCAATGGTCTCTCCCACAGTTGATTTATTCACACCAACCTGCTTGACTATTGTAGACTCACTCTTCCCAGCCTGGTGCACATCTACAACGTTCTTCCTGGTGTCCTTCGACAGCTCTTTGGTCTTGGCCATGGTTGAGTTTGGAGTCTGACTGTTTGAGGATGTGGATAGTTGTCTTTTATACAGATGAGTTCCAACAGATGCCACTAATACAGGTAACAGGTGGAGGACAGAAGAGCTTCTTAAAGAAGAAGTTACAGGTGAGAGCCAGAAATCTTGCTTGTTTGTGGGTGACCAAATACTTATTTTCCACAACAATTTACAAATATATATATTTTTTAATCCTGCAATGTGATTTCCTGGATTTTTTTTTTTTTCTCATTTTGTCTCTCATAGTTGAAGTGTACCTATGATGAAAATTACAGACCTCTCTCATCTTTCTAAGTAGGAGAACTTGCACAATCAGGGATTGACTAAATACTTTTTTACCCCACTGTAGGTTGATCTTTTAGTTGGATCCTGTTATCTTACTGCATGCTCTTATCTGGTGTTCAGGGTTTGGTATGGGTGTTGTCTTGTCGCTTCTGTTTGCTACGCCCTCCTTCCTGATTGTTCTCTCACACCTGTGTCTCATTTCCTAATCACCACCTGTGCTGTTTAAGCCCTTTGTGTTTGCCTCCTTGCTACCAGTTTGTTGAATTTCCATTCGCATTCCAGCCTTTTTCCACAGTCCCATCTTGTCTTGTTCTTCTGCCTGCCTGTATTTTGACCCTGCCTTGTTTTCAACTTTGACTTTGTCTTTGCCACTAAACTCCACCACACCTCTGCTTGTTTCTTGGACCACGCCTCCGCCTCTCAACTGTCTGCTACCTCCACCTTGCTGCTAGACCACCTGTGTGCCGTATCTCTGCTTATTTTCTACATTAAACCTTTTCCTTACTCCATCAGCATGTGAGAGTTTGCATTTGTGTCCTACCCCATTTGAGCCACACCTCCGCTATATTTCAGACTGTGTGACATGAAATGCCATTAAACTCGGGGTGGGGGGGAATAAAATCCTGCTTCCAGGTTTTTGATCACAGAAAAAACCTGAAGCAGACCGTACTCCGAGGGGTGACCATCTGCTCTGGCAATACTACCAATAACAAATTAACAAATAAAACAAAGTACAGCAAAAAAGAAAAAAAAAAAAAAAAATCCTCAAACAGGCAACACAGAGAAGAAGCAACAAGGAAAACAATACAGTTTTGGTTTTAATCTATTGTCCAAACAATCAAGCAGTAAAGATCATGAACCTGTGATGTAGAACATAAACTGGGATCATTAATGAGTTCAAAGTTCTCATACATCCTAGTCCCTAAAGAATCCCACAGGTCACCAACAGGTGCTGAGCCCCACAAGTCCAAAATGTTATGAGCTTAAGTGAGTTTCCTTGAGTTGAGCTGATGCACACCAAACAGCATTTTGTCTTTACCCTGGACACATGGGAACCAAGCAGAGGTGCTATTAGGAAAAACCCTGTGTTGTGTGTGGGCCGCCAGAAGAGGAGGTACTGCTGGCCCACCACCAGTGGGCGCCCTGCCTCCCTTGCCCATCTGCTGTCTAGCAAATTCCCTTCTGACCCCGTGTCCACCAGTGCTGGGGCTTGAAGGGTTAAATCCCCGCTCAGGATTGTAACTGGGAGTCGTGTGGCAATCTGTGTGTGTCTCACGTGAATGTTTTGACCCCCCCTTAGCCCAGTCTCTGAGGGCGGTTGTTGTTGTGGCCGTTTGGGGCAGTTTTTCTGTGTGTGCTCCTTTGAGCTGCGACTGTGGAGCGAAACCTGCCATCGGGTGTGTTTAGGATCCTCGGTTCCTCCCGGTTTACAGGCTAAGGAGGAGGTCAAAGTCCCTCCCAATCTGACGGCAGTGCCGGTTGAGTACCACGATCTTGCTGACGTCTTCAGCAAGGATCTGGCACTCACCCTTCCCCCGCACCGTCCGTACGATTGTGCCATTGATTTGGTTCCAGGCGTTGAGTTCCCATCCAGCAGGCTGTACAACCTCTCACGACCTGAGCGCGAATCAATGGAGACCTACATCCGGGACTCATTAGCTGCCGGGCTGATCCGGAACTCCACCTCCCCGATGGGGGCAGGTTTCTTTTTTGTGGGCAAGAAAGATGGCGGACTCCGTCCATGCATTGATTACAGGGGGCTGAATGAGATTACGGTTCGCAACCGATACCCGTTGCCATTGTTGGATTCCGTGTTCACCCCCCTGCATGGAGCCAAAATCTTTACTAAGCTGGATCTTAGAAATGCGTATCACCTGGTTCGGATCCGGAAGGGAGACGAATGGAAGACGGCATTTAACACCCCGTTAGGTCACTTTGAGTACCTGGTCATGCCGTTCGGCCTCACCAACGCCCCCGCGACGTTCCAAGCCTTAGTTAACGACGTCATGCGGGACGTCCTGCACCGATTCGTCTTCGTATAACTGGACGATATTCTCATCTTTTCTCCGGATCCTGAGACCCATGTCCAACATGTACGTCAGGTCCTGCAGCGGTTATTAGAGAACCGACTGTTTGTCAAGGGCGAGAAGTGCGAGTTTCACCACACGTCTTTGTCCTTCCTGGGGTTTATCATCTCCTCTAACTCCGTCGCCCCTGATCCGGCCAAGGTTGCGGCGGTGAGAGATTGGCCCCAACCAACAAGCCGTAGGAAGCTGCAACAGTTCCTCGGCTTCGCTAATTTCTATAGGAGGTTCATTAAGGGCTACAGTCAGGTAGTTAGCCCCCCTGACAGCCCTGACCTCTCCAAAAGTCCCCTTCACCTGGTCGGATCGGTGCGAAGCCGCGTTCAAGGAGTTGAAACGACGGTTCTCTACTGCACCAGTTTTGGTGCAGCCCGACCCTAGCCGCCAGTTCGTGGTTGAAGTGGACGCCTCTGACTCAGGGATAGGAGCCGTGCTATCCCAGAGCGGAGAGACCGATAAGGTTCTTCACCCGTGTTCCTACTTTTCACGCAGGTTGACCCCGGCTGAACGGAACTATGACGTCGGCAATCGAGAACTCCATGCGGTGAAAGAGGCTCTTGAGGAGTGGAGACACCTGTTGGAGGGAGCGTCTGTGCCGTTCACGGTTTTCACTGACCATCGGAACCTGGAGTATATCAGGACCGCCAGGCGGCTGAACCCCAGGCAAGCCCGCTGGTCACTGTTCTTCGGGCGTTTTGACTTCCGGATCACTTATCGCCCCGGGACCAAGAACCAGAGGTCGGATGCCTTGTCCCGGGTACACAAAGAGGAGGTCAAGACTGCACTGTCGGATCCACCGGAGCCCATCCTGCCTGAGTCCACTATCGTGGCCACCCTCACCTGGGACATGGAGAAGATCGTCCGGGAGGCCCTGGCACAGGTCCGAAGAACCGGTTGTACGTCCCACCAGAGGCTAGAGCTGCAGTCTTGGACTTGTGTCACGGTTCCAAGCTCTTCTGTCATTCAGGGGTGCGAAGAACCGTGGCAGTTGTCCGGCAGCGCTTCTGGTGGGCGTCTATGGAGGCCGACGTCCGGGAGTACATCCAGGCCTGCACCACCTGTGCCAGGGGCAAGGCAGACCGCTCCTGGGTGAAGAGGAGCTTCATCCTGGATCCGACCCTCCTGGCCGACTTCTACCACCGTTCACCCGAACAAGCCTGGTCGGGCGCCAGGAGGCGCCCGTTGAGGGGGGGTCCTGTTGTGTGTGGGCCGCCAGAAGAGGAGGTACTGCTGGCCCACCACCAGTGGGCGCCCTGCCTGAAGTGCGGGCTTCAGGTACGAGAGGGCGCTGCCGCCACGGACACAGCCGGGGGTGACAGCTGTCACTCATTATCTCTTGACAGCTGTCACCCATCTACTCAACATCATCTCACTCCATAAAGACCAGACGTCATCTCCACCTCGTTGCCGAGATATCGTACTTCATTGGAGGTAATATCCTCAGCCATTTGTGTTACTAATAAGCTGTATATTGTGAGTGTTTGCAGGAGTACCGGTCCCTCTTCCTGTGGAGGCTGAGTGAGTGCAGGACGGCACTCTTTTCCTCTGAGGGATCACTGCGGTACTCTGCTACATATTGAGTGAGAGGTGGAGGTGGCATTCCCACCGTTATTGTTACTGGGTGTGCACACACCTACACTTGACTGTCTTTGTTCTCGCCAGCGGTACCAGATCCGACAGTCGGGGACGGTGATCACCTGGGAATTCGGGACTTGGCGGCTCCAGTATTCACCAGTTTCGGTGGTGGCGGAAATCGTGTGGTTCTGGCTCTTCTCAGGACAGACGTCTTCTATCCTCGAGCCTGCCCACACGTCACCTTTGTGGTTTGACTGTAATTATATTCTGAGATTGTCTGTATTTCGTTGTGCACATTTCACAACATTAAATTGTTACTTTTTGGCTCATCTATTGACCGTTCATTTACGCCCCCTGTTGTGGGTCCGTGTCACTACACTTTCACAACACCCTGCGCTGAATTGATCTTTTAATCTCAGAAATTGTAATGACCTTTTTTCACAATTGGTTATAATTTTATAAACGATTATTTGAAAAAAAAAAAATCAACTCTTTCACTGACAATTTTGACAGGTGGCAATTTCCTTTGTTGCCACCAGGACCCTTTAATTAGCAAGAAGGCATACAAATAAAAGACCTGCTTTAAATGTACCTGCCTGAACAAGCCCACACATGTCCCGTTGTGCTAACATTCTGACTTAAACTCAAACCTTACAGAATAAAGTCAAATTTTTGTGTTAAGAGAATGCCAAAATGGCCCAAATCTATCAGGTCCCAAAATTTCAAAGCTAGACAATTTTTGGAACAGTTTTTATAATTACTGAATGAAAATTTTTCAGACCAACTCACTGACTCACAACTTGTCTAGAAAGCCCTCACCGTATGTGGGTACCCACGATGGTCCCTGGACAAAGTGCAGAAGTCCCAGAGAACAAAGAGACCAGACAGACAGGAGACGGAGACAAGAAGAAGAGGAGTGTCTCTCCCTTATTTAGCAGGAGTAGGGGAAAAACTACAGAGGATCTTCAGACAGCACAAAATCCCAGTTTACTTTAAACCGGTTAACACCTTGAGACATAAATTAGTTCACCCTAAGGACAGGATCCCTAGTTACAAACAGAGCAATGTAGTGTATTCTATCAGTTGTCAGGAAAACTGTAATGAACACTACATAGGTGAGATAAGCAACCTTTACACAAAAGGCTATACCAGCACCGCAGAGAGGGCGCCAGTGGACCTCAGTCTGCAGTTCATCTCCACCTTAAAGACACTAACCACATGTTTGAGGACAAGGAAGTTAAAATATTAGCCAGAGAGAAGAAATGGTTTGAGAGAGGGGTCAAGGAGGCATTCTTTGTGAAACGTTTGAAACCCAGCCATAACCGGGGAGGGGGTCTGTGACACGCTTTATCCCCTGTTTACAATGGGGTACTCAGGTCAAAGCAGTTTCAGTCATTTGTTCATGGTAATGAGTCATTCACGTCATCAGCAGAGTCGTCAAGGGAGCCATCAGGAGAGGGTCCGTCCCATCATTAGGAGGGACAGCTGCCCTGTCATTAGGAGGGTGCTAACTAGAGCACAATAGGTGCTAATTAGAGCTGTTGTTTAGTCACTAGCCTATAGCAGTCTGCCTATCGGTAGGAGGGGTCTGGTTAGGTTTAAAACTCCAGCTTTTGTGACTTCTTGATTATTCTTCTCTACAAGAGTCAAGACAGACGTCAGACCACCAGAGCAAGAATTTTAGCTGAGGAAGCTTCTGCGATTTGAAGCAAAACGTCCTCGCGTCAAGCAACCCAGTCCAGTCGAAGATTCAAGCTTCTCTACTATGGAAACCACCTGGACAACTGAGAGCCTACACAGAAACATTCCGACAGGCATGCACGATACCACAGTGACAGTTTCGTGCATGCTTGTGTTTGCGTGCACGAACACAGTGCAAGCACATGGAAAGTCGCACACACAGTAACGGAGCAAAAAAATTAAAAATCACCAAAAATTTATAATATTAATTCCTGTCATGAGCAGACTTAGCCTCCACCTAGACCTAGATGTACACCAGGAAGTACTGAAATGACATGGATTACTGTTCTCCCTTTTATGTTTTTTACATGAATTACCTGATGTGCTCATGAGCCTGGCTCTTATCTCATGAAGAACTGGCTCCTGTGTCATGAAGAGCTGCTCCTGTGTCATGAACACATCAGCCAGCATGGTGTGTCCAGCGTGCAGTGTTCCGCTGGTGACTGCATTGCAAATGTGATATGTGTTTTAATTATTACATTGTGGGGAAATCCTGCAGATATGCATGCCTTGTGGTGATTTTCTGCATGGCATGATATTCACCAGTGTTGTGGTGCACCTATGCGGTGGTCAGCTGACAGGCACTGTATGTCCATAGCAAAGTGTATGAGCAAAGCGATCACACATGAATGAGTTCACACCTTTACCCTTATTTGTTTTATTTAATTTCCACTCTTTCTGTCTGTTATGTAAACTGCAATTTATCTAGTGGAAGTGACATCAGCCTGCCCAGCCGGCTCATTAATTTCACACTATGCCGGGTGCTCAGACGCTGGCCGGTCCTCATGTGATTGTGTCTGTACGTAATTATCAGCATGTCATGAGGGCAAGAGCACCCACCCACACATGTGCATTGTGTGTTCACCAGCTGAGTTGCAGTACACAGCAGTCAGCTGTTCCAGCAGAGCACTGTGCTGGGCAGAGCCCAGACTCCGGGACCCTCAGCCACAGCTGACAATGTTGGATTCATGGTGTGTGCGTGTTGGGGGGGGGGGGATGACACACTCCACAAGCCATTTGTTTGTGTGTGTGTGTGGGGGGGGCATAGTCACACCCGGGTGTTGCTTGGTAACGCCATACTTGTGTTGCACTTAGACAATTTTCACAGACAGCTCAAATGTGGTCATCTACACTCCACTATCGTGCCAGGAGCGCGAATAGCCACGCCTTTTCTAAGTATCCAGTGAGCTGTGTTGGATGTTCGTGTGTTGCACCTGGAATTCGGCCGACACCTGCCGAAAGGGGGGTTGAATGGGCACTTGCAGGGCACTCGCCGTCTTTTGCCCTCTGGTGTGTGCAAATGGTTGTGGGAATAGCTGTACGAGGTATTTGAGGCAGCTCCGATTTTTCATGAGTGGTATACAATTCCTCCTTCGTGCCAGTTGGCTTCAATCGTGTTATGTGTGAAGGGGCCTTTAAGAAGGAAAGAAAGATTCAAGCAATCTGTTATGCAACTTTCTGTTTACAGGAGGATTTACACTGGAAGTGACACTAGTGCTGCAGATATTTCCCAGAGTATATGATAATGTCACTGAAAAATCATAATTTATACATACTTTTATGCTTTAGACTGCCTGTTACAACTTACATGCAAAATTTAAGACAGAAGCCAGCAGTGAGGAATAGTTTTCACCATGTTTTCTTTGTAGTTTTGTGCATAAAAATAAAATGTGAAACATAATGCATGACCTGTTGATCCTGCAAAATGAGATTTCTGTGCCTCAAGAGTATTGTGTAACTTTAGAATATGGTAAATTAATTTGTGCTTTGTGCCTAGTGTGCAGAGTGCTATCCCCACGAGGAACAAAGCTGAAATACTGAGCACATGAATGAGATTACAAAAGAAGACCTGGCAAAATAGTTTAATTTCCTAAAGCGGTAGGGGTGGTCCAAGTTAATTAAACCTTGCCTTTTGTGTAATACAGTTTAAATAATTAATTATGGCTAATAGAATGAGTGGAGTGGGGGTGTGGGGGTAACACTTTGATTTTCATGCCTATGAGCAAATGTAACACTTGTAGAATTAAAAATGTATGAGAGGGATCATCTGATCTAGGTGAGCGGCTAGTGTAGTGGGGACCAGCAGCCTAGGAAGGAATTACTGACCTTGACTTCACAGATGATGCTCTGATAATTGCTGAAGCAACTGCACTTGATTGCACTTGAGAAGCTGAATGAAGAGTTAAATCGTCTATATTTGGTTCCTGAGTCAATGCTAAGATCCGGGACTCTGCCGTCAGATGTGTATCTATATACTGTGAAAGCACGCAAATTGTATAGCCATTCATTTATTTCAGCAGTGACATTCATGTCTCTCCCTCTTCTGCCTTTAAGATCAAGAGCTAATGGTGTCATGAATTCCTTGAACAGAGATGCTGCAGGAGAAAGAAGGTCCAAGTCTTTAGGGTCATGGTGCTTTATGTCTTACTGTATGGTTTTGAGACATGAACACACTACCCAGCAGTGACCTAAGGCTAGTATCTCACTGGGCAAGACTGTTAGAGAGTAGCTGGAGACGTGAATTAGTGGCCAAAAATATGAACGAACGACAAATTCTCAGTTGGTATCTCACTGAAGTTGTACAAATGACGAGTTGTGCACAAAGTGTTCAGCTGGTTTTATCCTGCTTTTATCCATGTGAATAGATGCTGTGGACATTCCCCTGACTGTATCCAGTAACAGCGCTGTAAATAATAATGAATTAAAATAAAATGTCAAGAGGCCAGTTTTTGTCTTTTTTTTTTAATTATTATTATTTATTTATTTTGCTATTTATAATCCTCCCCTTTCTTCCAACTCTAACCATAACCTAAGTGTCTCCCCTCCCCTAACCCTAACCGTAACTACCCTTCACTTCTCCCCATCCCCCCACATTTCATGCCTCTGTCACAAAATTTTTTTTGCCCCTGTCACGAACCAATAGATTAATGCACTTTTCGTAATGCCATCACAATCGGTTGCACACACGCACATACACAAAGAGGCCACTTGATTGGGCCACTTGTCTATTATAATATAGACTAGCATGTTGCCCGTGGGGAACTCAGCCACATGGGGTGTACAACTCAGCCACATGGGGTGTGCAGCCAGTACATTCTGAGTGCCAGTCCCAAGCCCGGATAAATGAAGAGGGTTGCGTCAGGAAGGGCATCCGGCGTAAAACAAGCCAACCCAACTATGCAGACTCAGAATCGAATTCCCATACCGGATCGGTCGCAGCCCGGGTTAACAATGTCCGCCACCGGTGCTATTGCCCAACAGGGTGCCGGTGGAAATTGGGCTACTGCTGGGCGAAGACGACGAAGAAAAGGAGGAAAACGTTGCCATGAACAGCGGGAGAAGAAGAAAACTAGAAGGGTGGAAATGAGAGTGGGGACTTTGAATGTTGGTAGTATGACTGGTAAAGGGAGAGAGCTGGCTGATATGATGGAGAGGAGAAAGGTAGACATATTGTGTGTGCAAGAGACCAAGTGGAAGGGAAGTAAGAGCAGGAGCATCGGCGGTGGGTACAAGTTGTTGTACCATGGTGAGGACAGGAAGAGAAATGGTGTTGGGTCATTTTAAAGGAAGAGTATGTTAAAAGTGTGTTGGAGGTTAAGCGAGTGTCTGACAGGGTGATGAGTGTGAAGTTGGACATTGAAGGGGTGATGATGAATATCATCAGTGCATATGCCCCACAGGTAGGTTGTGAGATGAAGGAGAAAGAAGATTTCTGGTGTGTTAGATGAGGTGGTGGAGAGTGTGCCCAAGCATGAAAGAGTGGTGATAGGAGCAGACTTCAGTGGGCATGTTGGTGAAGGGAACAGAGGTGATGAGGAAGTAATGGGTAGATATGGTATCAAGGATAGGAATGGGGAAGGACAGATGGTAGTTGATTTTGCAAAAAGGATGGAAATGGCTGTGGTGAATACCTACTTTAAGAAAAGGGAGGAGCACAGGGTAACATATAAGAGTGGAGGAAGGTGCACACAGGTGGACTACATTCTTTATAGGAGATGCAAGAAAGAAATCACAGACTGTAAGGTGGTAGCAGGAGAGAGTGTCACTAGACAGCATAGGATGGTTGTTTGTAGGATGACTTTAGAGGTAAAGAAGAAGAAGAGAGTGAGAGCTCAACAAAGGATCAGATAGTGGAAGCTGAAGGAGGAAGACTGTTGTGTGAAATTTAGCGAGCAGGTGAGAGAAGCACTAGTTGGAGGGGAAGCAGTTTTGGACAACTGGAAAAGTACTGCAGATGTGGTGAGGGAGACAGCTAGGACAGTACTGGGTATGACATCTAGACAGTGGAAGGAAGACAAGGAGACTTGGTGGTGGAATGAAGAGGTCCAGGAAAGCATAAGGAGAAAGAGGTTGGTGAAAAAGTTTTAGGATAGTCAGAGAGATGAAGAAAGTAGACAGGAGTACAAGGAGATGCGGCGTAAGGCGAGAAGAGAAGTGGCAAAAGCAAAGGAAAAGGCATATTGCGAGCTGTACAAGAAGTTGAATAGTAAGGAAGGAGAAAAGGACTTGTACCGATTGGCCAGACAAAGGGACAGAGCTGGAAAGGATGTGCAGCAGGTTAGGGTGGTAAAAGATGCACATGGTAATGTGCTGACAAGTGAGGAGTGTGTGCTGAGAAGGTGGAGGGAATATTTTGAAGAGTTGATGAATAAAGAAAATGAGCGAGAGAAAAGGCTGGATGATGTGGTGAGAGTAAATCAGGAAGTAAAAGAGATTAGCAAGGAAGAAGTGAGGGCTGCTATGAAGAGGATGAAGAGTGGAAAGGCAGTTGGTCCAGATGACATTCCAATGGAGGCATGGAAATGTCTACGAGAGATGGCAGTAGAGTGTCTAACCAGATTGTTTAATAAAATCTTGGAAAGTGAGAGGATGCCTGAGGAGTGGAGACGAAGTGTGCTGGTTCCTATTTTCAAGAACAAGGGTGATGTGCAGAGCTGCAGTAACTACAGAGGCATAAAGCTGATCAGCCACAGCATGAAGTTATGGGAAAGAGTAGTAGAAGCTAGGCTTCGAAAACAGGTGAAGATCTGTGAGCAGCAATATGGTTTCATGCCGAGAAAGAGCACTACAGATGCAATGTTTGCTCTGAGAATACTGTTGGAAAAGTACAGAGGACAGAAAGAGTTACATTGTGTGTTTGTGGACTTAGAAAAAGCTTATGATAGGGTGCCAAGAGAAGAGTTGTGGCACTGTATGAGGAAGTCTGGAGTGGCAGAGAAGTATGTTAGGGTAGTGCAGGACATGTACAAGAATAGTGTGACAGCGGTGAGATGCGCAGTCGGAATGACAGACTCATTCAAGGTGGAGGTGGGATTACACCAAGGATCAGCTCTGAGTCCTTTCTTGTTTGCAGTGGTGATGGACAGGTTGACAGATGAGATCAGACAGGAGTCCCCATGGACTATGATGTTTGCAGATGACATTGTGATCTGTAGTGAGAGTAGAGAGCAAGTTGAGTCTAGTCTGGAGAAGTGGAGATATGCTTTGGAGAGAAGGGGAATGAAAGTCAGTAGAAGCAAGACTGAGTACATGTGTGTGAATGAGAGGGAGCCCAGTGGAATAGTGCAGTTACAAGGAGTAGAAGTGGTGAAAGTAGATGAGTTTAAATATTTGGGGTCAACTGTTCAAAGTAATGGAGAGTGTGGTAGAGAGGTGAAGAAGAGAGTGCAGGCAGGGTGGAGTGGGTGGAGAAAGGTGGCAGGAGTGATTTGTGACCGAAGAATATCAGCAAGAGTGAAGGGGAAAGTTTACAAAACAGTAGTGAGACCAGCTATGTTGTATGGTTTAGAGACAGTGGCACTAACAAAAGACAGGAGGCAGAGCTGGAGGTGGCAGAGCTGAAGATGTTGAGATTCTCTTTGGGAGTGACAAGAATGGACAAGATTAGGAATGAACATATCAGAGGGACAGCTCAGGTGGGACGGTTTGGAGACAAAGTCAGAGAGGCGAGATTGAGATGGTTTGGACATGTGTAGAGGAGGGACCCAGGGTATATAGGGAGAAGGATGCTGAGGATGGAGCCACCAGGCAGGAGGAGAAGAGGGAGACCAAAGAGGAGGTTCATGGATGTGCTGAGAGAGGACATACAGGTGGTTGGTGTGACAGAGGAAGATACAGAGGACAGGGTGAGATGGAAACGATTGATCTGCTGTGGTGACCCCTAACGGGAACAGCCGAAAGACAAAGAAGAAGATGTTGCCCGTGGGGATCCATGGGCTCTAGACTGGGTAGTGTTTATAAAATGGATAGCTGACATTTTTCAAGGCTGGCAATAAATTAAGCAAAGCTTGTATAAAGAGTTGGAATGGCATTTGAGTGCAGAATGTTTTGAGAACCTTAGACCTCAACAATTTTAAGAAGAAGAACTCAACCCTTTTATTTCCTGCTAATTATGTATTTTTATGTTAATTAACTGTCTTATTGTATTTAGAAATTAAGTTCTTGTTATACACACTATTAGATTATGATTATTATTATGATTTGATTTTTACTTCTATTTTATCATTTGATTTTTAAATGGACCAAAATGTAAAGTGTTTTCACTTTCTTGTGTCATCCATGCATTATATTATTACTTTTTATACAATTATATTATGTACTTACATTGAACTTACTAAATAAAATCACTCACCGCACTCACACTTTTAATAAAGATGACTTATCACTCCCTGCTGGAATGGCATGTGAGTCAAGAATGTAGTTGGCAACATCCATTGTTCAGTGTTGTTACCTAATGTCCATACCGTCTCCAAAAATATTAGTCCTGTCAATGTTCCATTTTGGCAGTGTTCATCCTGAAACCAAAATACACCAAATGGAAAATGTCAGCTTTCCACAGTTTCTCTGTAACTGAAGTTATGCACACATGCACGCACAGCTGCTGTAAGCAGGTGCTTTTAATTTGACAAAAAATGATGGTGGCTGAAGACATTAAAACCACTACACATTTTACTTGTGGTTCCAACATGAGACTTAACTCACTCATGGGAAGAGCAACATAACACTTAACTAAACTGGCTAAACCAATTGAACTACAAAAATACAATAAATCAATAACACTAACAACACTGTTAAACTAACATGAACCACAATAACAACATTAAAAACCTCAAAACCCTGAACCCCCATTGTGCATTGCACCACAATGTCCATCGTATACTGGTGAATTTCTCCAAATATATTTGTCCAATAAATTTTTGGTTTTCACAGCACTCATCCTTGACCCAAAATACATAAGCATGCCAAACGGCAAATGTCAGCTTTCCCCAGTTTTTGTGTGATCAAAGCTGCACGCACACAGAGGCCACTTAACTATTATAATAACAGCAAATGTCAGCTCTCCACAGTTTGTGTGAGATCAAAATTGCACACACATGCACGCATACACAGCTTTTTGTCTTTTCTGCAATCTGCTGTAAGCAGATGCTTTTAATTTGACAAACGGGGGTGGAAGACATTAAAAGAACTGCACATTTCACTCATGGAACGAACATGAGATTTAACTCACTCATGGTAACAGCAATGTAACACTTAACTAAACTGACTAACCGAATTGAATTACAAAAACACCATAAATCAGTAACATTAACAACACTAGCAACATAACATGAACCACAATAACAACATTTAAAACCTCAAAACCCCAAACTCCCATGGTGCATTGCAACAGTGTCCATTCTTTACTGATTAGATAAAATTGCTAATTTCTCCAAAAATATTTGTCCTATCTCCTTTCTGTTTTCACAGCATTCAGCCTTGACCAAAAATACTTAAGCATACCAAATGTCAAATGGCAGCTCTCCCCGATTTTTGTGTGATCTAAGCCATACGCATGCACACACACACACACACACACACACACACACACACACACACACACACACACACACACACACACACACACACACACACACACACACACACACACACACACACACACACACACACACACACACACACAGAGGCCACTTGGCTATTATAATATAGATAAGTTGTTTAATGAAGAAAAATTGATCTTGTCAAAATGTAAATGAATCAATTATTGTTCTTTTACCGTGTACACATGTGGGTACAGGCACTAGAATGTTCGCATTTTTTGTTGCTATTGTTATTTGGTTTAGTTTTGTGATTTGCCAGGTTTTAACTTATTTGATGCTTGACAGAGAACTTTTGTATCTGCACAAAGAATGACTATATGTCCATTTAAGTGTTGACTAATGTATGCTTCTATCAACACTGCAGCTGAGAAGCTTTTCTCTCTTAAAATGTCACAAGTTTGACTTCCAACAGAGCAAGTCTCAGTCATTACTTCTTGGCTATGCTGCCTCTTATGTCATTCAATATGACCTTTGAAAATATCACATCCTGTGGTCTTGTATGCCTGATATGAAAGAGGTACCCTTCAAAAACAAACACATTCAGTCCCCTTCTATGTGGCAGAATGTTTTTTGTAGCAGCTGGTGGTGTGATGAGAGACAAAAACAGTATTCGGCCACCTTTGATGAAATTTGGTGGGTATGTTTAACATCACTGAGGGCTTTGTGTTTGGAAACAGCAATACAATACATGGTAATTACACACAACCAGAAAAATATTAATGAAAGGGTTAGCCCTGGGAACATGCAATGGGGCAGCATCCACCACACTGTCTTGGATTCTGCATGGCAACCACCTAGGCAGATAGAAAAATTGGTCTAACTACACTTGTTGAAAACAACCCACTATCTTCTGCATCCAGGTGAAAATTGGACATCTCTCTGGCCTTCTCCAGCTGTTGGGGCCCTCAGTACTGGAGCACCTATATGCTGGATCATGCAGAGAGAAAGGTACCACATGGCCAAAATGACATAGCTGATGTTCCCTTTGGAAGTGCTACAACCCATCAGGTAAGATATTTCGGCTTCTCCCTTTTTCTACTCACGGTCACAACAGCAAATATGAGAAGCATCAGAATGTTGATTTGGCAAAAGCTGAATAACCATAAAAGTACAAAACTAAAATTGGTAAATCATGTTAAATATGTACAGTAGTGTTCAGAGTAATAGTAGTGCTATGTGACTAAAAAGATGAATCCAGGTTTTGAGTATATTTCTTATTGTTAATGGGAAACAAGGTACCAGTAGATTCAGTAGATTCTCACAAATCCAACAAGACCAAGCATTCATGATATGCACACTCTTAAGGTTATGAAATTGGGCTATTAGTAAAAAAAAAAAGTAGAAAAGGGGGTGTTCACAATAATAGTAGTGTGGCATTCAGTCAGTGAATTTGTCAATTTTGTGGAACAAACAGGTGTGAATCAGGTGTCCCCTATTTAAGGATGAAGCCAGCACCTGTTGAACATACTTTTCTCTTTGAAAGCCTGAGGAAAATGGGACGTTCAAGACATTGTTCAGAAGAACAGCGTAGTTTAATTAAAAAGTTGATTGGAGAGGGGAAAATTTATACGCAGGTGCAAAACATTATAGGCTGTTCATCTACAGTGATCTCCAATGCTTTAAAATGGACAAAAAAACAGAGACGCGTGGAAGAAAACAGAAAACAACCATCAAAATGGATATCATCAACTGTCCTAAAGAGAAATGGAGGAATAGTTTGTGGACTGATGAGAGTATATTTGTTCTTTTTGGGTTCAAGGGCCACAGACAGTTTGTGAGACGACCCCCAAACTCTGAATTCAAGCCACAGTTCACAGTGAAGACAGTGAAGCATGGTGGTGCAAGCATCATGATATGGGCATGTTTCTTCTACTATGGTGTTGGGCCTATATATTCGCATACCAGGTAACATGAATCAGTTTGGATATGTCAGAATACTTGAAGAGGTCATGTTGCCTTATGCTGAAGAGGACATGCCCTTGAAATGGGTGTTTCAACAAGACAATGACCCCAAGCACACTAGTAAACCAGCAAAATCTTGGTTCCAAACCAGCAAAATTAATGCCTCGCAGATGTGAAGAAATCATGAAAAACTGTGGTTATACAACTAAATACTAGTTTAGTGATTCACAGGATTGCTAAAAAAGCAGTTTGAACATAATAGTTTTGAGTTTGTAGTGTCAACAGCAGATGCTACTATTATTGTAAACACCCCCTTTTCTACTTTTTTTTAATAATAGCCCAATTTCATAGCCTTAAGAGTGTGCATATCATGAATGCTTGGTCTTGTTGGATTTGTGAGAATCTACTGAATCTACTGGTACCTTGTTTCCCATGTAACAATAAGAAATATACTCAAAACCTGGGTTAATCTTTTTAGTCACATAGCACTACTATTTTTCTGAACACTACTGTACTTATAATGAACTAATTTAAAAACCAGTAGACAAGTGGTGGTGTAACATCATTTCCTATTGGCAAAAAGTAATGCAAATTATTGATTGAGCTAATAGGATTAATTATTGGTTGAGCTAATAGGATTAATAAATGGAATAGTGTTGACAGTGTTGAATGCTTGGTCTCCAAAGTAAAGGTCAAACAAGGTCTACATCTATTGGATTCTATGACGTGACATATGTTACCCCGTAATGTGATAAGTAAGGATGATACATGGTCCAAACTATTCCTTTTTAGAGCCGTGTTAACTCAACTAGTAATTTGCATCATATTTTACCGAAATTGGAGCAACTTTAACTTTTGACCCCTGTACAAAATGAAACTGACCCTTGTCACCATTCTTGCTGTTTTTATCCCATAACTCCATGGAATTCAGTCACAGATAGTCCAAACTATACCTTTTTGGAATCTTTATGATCAGGCAAATAATGTGGAATATTTTTCAATATGATTGGAACATCTTTTAATTTTGACCTCTGTGTAATTCCTCAATTGACCCCTACCTGACCACCGATTGAAAAGTCAAGTGGCCAATCAGTTTTTTTCAAAAGAGGAGTGTCTAAGGAGTATTTCTGTTGAATTTGATGCTTTTATCACCATTTGCATGATTGTTTCACTTATATGCTGCACTATTGAAAAACCCCATACAAGAAAAATCGTGTTGACCAGTTTTATCTTAACTCGTGCAAGTCAGTTTTTAAAATCAAACATACACATTTTTGTTACATCCTGTAAAGCTAACACATTTGTGTCACCTCACCAACTGGAGGCTTTGCTTTGGTGTACATGCATTTTAAAATGCACAGCCTAATTAACGTAAGCCTTGTGTGTTGTTGGTCTTATGTGCTGTTTGGTTGCAGTGAGTGTTTGTAAGTCAGTATGATGCTTCCAGGCTGAATGTTTGTGGATTGCATTTTCAGCAATGGATGTTTCCTGAAAAATGTGCCAACATCAGAGTGATATTGAGTGTCAGAGAGAAAATAATTAGTTTCAGCAATAGCTGTTTGGAGACCCCAAACCAATCCCACAGACAAAGATAAAAATGAAAAACCACAGCTGTTCGCAGACAGTACACCTTGTTGTAGTTTCAGATTCCAGTTGTAGCAGAGATGTTTCCTGAAAATGTGTCAAGTTCAGGGTGATCCAGAGTAACAGAGTGCAAATAATTAGTTTGAGCAATAGTTGTTTGGAGAACCCAAACCAATCTCACAGACAAAGATAAAGTGACAAACTCCTTCTCCTCCATGCTTATTTACTTTGCAATTGAGGTTAAGTGTCACTGAAAGACTGTGATAAGATGAGGTGTGATGCATAATGTTGAAGTCAGAGACAAACACAAAGGAGGAGAAAGACACAAATGTAAAGAGCCTGAGAAAGAAAAGAAGACACAGTCAAGTACCTGCTGAGCTCTACCACAACACAGGCAACACCTCATATCTACACTTTAACATCAGCCAGGACATAAAATATTTCTCTTGCCTGTGTTTACCTCTGCCAACCAACAGAAAGGTGCAGGTCATCTGATTATCTGGATAGATTTTCCTAACCTTTGGCACACACCCTGTAAATTGAAGTGAGTGAATGAGTAGATAATAAATGTGACTTGTCTTGTGACTCACCAAATGAAAAGGGCATACTTATTACAAACAGCCAAGATGTCACAGCTACTGAGCCGTCGAGTCATCAGCCGGGTCCATCTGCCTACAGGCGTTTCATGCCTTAACTTGGAACATCCTCAGGATAGCGGGACAGCAGAAGATGATCAATCTACTCTTGATGGTCAAGCTTCCAGCTACTGTCCTTCCGTCGCAGTCAGTGCCAACTAGATGCTCTCTCTGCTGCTTGAGCCATGATGTTTATTGCTCTTTTCCTGTCTCTTCCTTTTACTCCTAGGGCTGCCATCGTCTCCCAGCAGGACACTGCAGGGAAACCACATGCTCCTACTTGAACAGGGAAGTTCCATGTTCACCAGCCTTGGTGTCTAGAGTCTTCCAACAGCTCATCATAACTTTGCAAGCTTCCCCTCATGTGCTTCTTGGCATCGGGTCTCCCATGCTACTGTTAATTCAATGAGGAGTACTTTCCTTATACTCTCTGAGAATAGCAGGGCATCTGGACGGAGGGTTGTCTATACTATTGGTGGAAATACAAGGTTCTTTCCAAGGTCAACCTTCAGCTGCCAATCCTATGCCATTCTCAAAATGACACCTCTCAGCTGATGTTTAGCTAGGGCATGTTCTCCACTTCTGACAAAGTTGATGAAGGCTGGCTTTGTGATCTTTCTTCCTTTCACTCTCCAAAATCTGGGCCATGGCAGAGCTCTCAAGACCTGGCCATGCTCTAGGTTGGCTGGTTTCTGGCACAGCTGGTATGATGGATCTTCTATCATTCCCCAGTTGCACAGGTTTGTCAGTGTAGGAAGTACGTCATACATAGATCTCAACAAGAACTGCAGTTGGAAAGATGTGTATTTTCATATTTGATCCCATGTCAACTCTTTCTGCTCAGTTTCCCACCTTGCCCAGGCTCCTTGGTTTCTCATCTGCACTGTCCATACATATCATATACTGAGGATAAAAATAAATTAGACTTTGGTGAAATTTGATGCATTAGATCAATCCAAAAAGCAACACTATTTTCCTTATCTAATGTATCATAGATCTGTCTGCCATCTGCTGGATATGTCTGGGTTTGTGGAAGGGAATAATCTCATCATCACAGGCATGGTGGAAATTAGGAGTGAGTGTGGTTGGCATTACATGCAGTGTGAAATCCACTTGTTTGTCAGTTTTTTCACTCCCAAATCTAGTGGTCACCAAGGCTACCCCTAGTTATGACAGGGAAAGTTGCATTTACTAATGTTGAAGGTGTATTCTATGACATTGAGTGGGATGGTTTCATATTGCATCCAAAAATCTGTTCAAGGGTCACCTATAGTTACACAGGCTATATGGACTCCCGTGGAGCCAATTAAATTTGTACAGATAACAAAATGGATTTGGTTAATACCAACAAACCTGCGACAACTTAGGTGACAACAATTACTAATAAACAAAGTTTTCTCTTCAGAAGCCCATCATAACCAGATTAGGCCATGGGCCAGCATGGATCCATGTGCACCCCCACCCCCATCCCCAGAACCCTATAAATTTGGTATCATTAGAAAGCTTAGGATGTCTACATTACAAAAATAACTGGTAACAGTAAAAATACTGGGAAGCATGACATATGACAGCATTGGATTACCACACTGCCATTAACCCGCCCTATTACTGAATACAAAACTGTCAAAGAATGCCATTGTCAATCTAATTATTTGGATCTGCACACTCAATCAGTGTATATACTAAAATATCTGGACTTAATTCCTCTGTTAGCTGCAGTGATGACAAAAGATTTGCTCTCTTTAGAAAGTTTGAGCATTTTTATCTTCATCTGTGGCTGCAAGGATGAAGCAGATAAATTGAGAAGCATCAGCTGGTTGTTATACTGCTCATTAGCTTCACTTGCCTCTATAACATCAATTTTTTCCATGTGCCTTTTTTCCCCAGGTTTTCCCACTGCCCAGCTCTGACTCGGATAAAGGATTACTGTCGCGTACAGTGTGCATGTGTTATCTGTAAGAAATAACCATGTGATCATTCCTAAAATATTCTCTCCTTTTTCCTCCATCTTCCTTTCTTCCATCTATCTGCCTGGTCCGAAAACAAAAAAATTCTAAAGGTTTACATTGCAGCTCCATGACTTTATTCCATGCTATTATTTTCAATTGCAAACCTCTGTTTTCATTCTTTTTGTCAGTCTGCAAGGACTGAGGGGAAAGAGGACAAGCTGTATAAAGAACACATCATGACTCTTAAAAATGAGTTAGACAGAGCACAACATAAACTAAACAGCAGAGATAGAGGGTAGGTGCGTGCGTGCAGTAGGAGTGCACCAGGTAGGGCTGATTATTTGAGCCTGTGCTGCACTGTGACAGATTATAAAATGAAAAGTATTCATTTCAGTGTGTTCAGGAACTAATTTGCATTTTGTCGCTCTCCAGTGAAAAGTGTGCACTGAATGCATAAACCTGACAGTCTTCAAATCGATTAAGTGGTTTCATTTGTTGCATCATATTTTATTGGCTGCATGAAAACTTTTTGAAGAAACTTTTCAGGCTGTGAGGCTCATTAGAGTCCTTCAAAACAAAACAAAGCTCAGAAAAAAAGCATTTTCATGGATTTTTTTCCCCTCATTTGGTTTGGAAATTAATTCTTGTGATTACTTTTCCTCACATATTTGAAACCATATTTTCCCACAACAGTGTACACTGTATATATGACATCTATATTATAACAGCTAATGGCCTTTCAGTGCGTGTGTGCGTGCGTGCGTGGGTGTGTATGGCTTCAGTCACTCAAACTGGGGAGAGCTGACATTTGTCATTTGGTATGCTTATGTATTTTTGGCTTAAGGATGAACATCGTCAAAACAGAAAATTGATAGGACTAATATTTTAGAAGAAGGTCCAGATATTAGCTAACAACACTGAACAATGGACATTACTAACTACATTCTGGACTCACACGTCATTCCAGTGGGGGCAGTAAATCATTTTTATATTAAATGCATGAGTGTGTGCATGTGTGATTTTATTTAGTACGTTCAATGCAAGTACCTAATATAATTGTAAATATGTAAACAATACATGGATGACACAAGAAAGTGAAAAACACTTCTTTCCATTGTGGTCTATTTAAAAATCAAATGACAAAATAAAAGTAATAATTATATCAAATAATAATAATAATAATTACAATAACAAATATAAATATAAATACATTAACACAGTAATTTAACATAAAAAAAAATTAAATACTTAACAGGAATTAAAAGGGCTGAGTTCCTCTTCTAAAAATTGTTGAAGTCTAATGTTCTAACATTCTGGACTCACATGCCATTCCAACTCATTATACAAGGTTTGCTTAATTTATTACTACCCTTGAAAAATATCACCTACCTATTTTATAAACACTACTCAATCTGGAGCCTCTGGATCCACACGGGCAGCACGCTAGTTGTTTAATAACCAACTTTTACCATCTGAAGATCAGTTGAACTTAATCTCTGACATTCATGTCCTATGAAGGACAGTACGAATGGTGATTGAGAATTGTTGAGGCTGACCCAGAAAAAAGGAGGATGTGATTCTTCATCTTTTGCAATCTGAGAAACCAGCATTTGTCAGCATTGCACCCAGTGAGTCAAAACTTCACACATTCTGGAGAAATGTTGGTTTTTCAAAATGCAAAGGATGGAGAATCACACTCTACTTTTACTGTGTCAGTAGTGGGCACAGTTCCGATAACCGATAATTATCAAATATAATATTTTCATTATCACATTATCTTTTTAGATAACTTGAAAAACCATTATCGGACTAATTATCTTGCGCTAAATTTTTGTCCGATAATTTTTAGACCGATAATGTGGTAAATAAAGCTGAACAGCTACAAACATTTATATAACTTAAAATCAGTTGAGCAGCTACCTGTTAAATGTTTTGTAACTGATGTGTAGTTCTAACTTCTGCAAAACAGAGAAGAGCTGCTTTAAGAAGAAACCGCTCTATCGTCTGCAGGCAAAGTAGAACTGGTACCCCCAGCAAGAAAACTAATTTATTTTAACCTCATACTGAAATGTGGGTAATATCACCCAAGTCATCCAGAGGCATACATTTTTAACTTATGGTTCAACTTTTGTTATTTAACAAGTTATTTAAATTAATGTCATGTCTGAAGTTTTCTAAAGTGAAAATATCAGATATATGTTTTAGTTTTAAAGTAATGCGCTAATTTTTAAGGTTTTAGTGTGGATATATGCTGTGCCCAGCCGTGCATTATGGGTAGGATGGGGTAATCTCGGTACGTTCATGACATGAGAAATGCATTTGAAACACTCTGATCAGGCTCTACAGACAACAGCATTAAACTCTAGTGCCTAAAACTCTTGTGAATATATTCTCTGGGTTTATAGATGTTGTTATTGTGTCTGCGTTTATTAAATTCCACGCATCTTAAATGTAGCAGACATGGATTATCTGGAATTTTGTTTTGGCAAGGTTTCAAGGTCTCTACTGCTATCTACTGGTTAGTAGTGTTCATTCACCCTATTGATGTATCCCATAATCCCTTCCGTGCCAGAGAGTCGCTGCAGTCAAACAACATATAGAGAATCAACACGATGACAGCTGTAAATTAATATTATACTACAAAAATGTAATTTTTTTTATGCTTTTCATCACGTTAATAAGAGACTGCTGCATGATACCCTGAAAACTTGCTAAAACAATTATAACAAATAATCCATGTCTGCTACATTTAATCTGCGTGGAATTTAATAAACGCAAACCGAATTTCAGACATATTATATATACAACCCCGCGCAAAAATTATGGAATCACCGGCCTTGGAGGATGTTCATTCAGTTGTTTAATTTTGTAGAAAAAAAGCAGATCATTTCTGCTCTGTGCAGACATCTCATAATCTTCTAACATAAAGTTGTTTGTTTCATCATTTTTTATCCAAGTTTCTGAAATTGCTAATACATTAAACAAAGTACCCAATTGGTTCAAGTAATCTTTTATCTTTTCAAAATTTGCATGAAGGCTGCGACTATTGAAGTGGACAATTGACAACATCTCATTAGGTTTATTCTGAGTTGGTATTTGCTGGTCTTGATAATACATGCAGTCATCATTTATGTCATTATAAAAGTTTATATCCGGGTCGACTTCATCTATAACATGTTGCATTTTAGATTCACTACATTCAAAAGTTTTAAATTGCATTTCTTGGTTTTGTACTTTCATTGTCCTCTATGGGCAGGGAATTGTTAATGTTAGTCATTTTGAATTGAAGGTAAAACTATCTAGATTTTTTATTTATATTTCATTTTTCAATTGTATTTGTTCAGTTCATGTTCTTCTTTGATGCATAGTACCTTAGCTTCTTCTGGTGTACCTAATAGTTTTATGTAGACTCTGCAGTTAGAGGTCCATGTTCCTTGGATTTTGTTTTGTTTCTTTAGTAGACGGGCTTTTCTAGCTATATGGGCATTTTTTTTGGTCAGATGATCGGTTATGTATACCTTGGTCCCTTTAAGTTTCTTTCCCTGCTTTAATATGGTTAACTTATGTTTCCTATTAACAAACCTTACTATTATTGCTGATTTTTGTTGCTTGTCTTTTCGGGGCAACAGATGACATGCCTCTATATCCTGCGTGTTCATTGTAATTGTTCAAGCTCTGATACTCTATTTTCAAGAGTTTTAATCTTCACGTCTTTCTCCATATTTTGCTGTTTCAGTTCATTCACTTGGGCCATTAAGTCTATAATTGTTTTTTGTTGGTTCGATATGTTTTGCATGTCCAGTGTTATAAAGTTCAGAGACTTCTTAATATCCTCTAGCTCCTTTTCAATGGTTGGACTTATGCTTAAAGGGACTGATCTTATGTTTGACTCTGTCTCTGTGCCGCTCTTTTTTGGCCCCATAATGGTTAATAAGCTCGGTCCTGTTACTTATGCTAAGCTGCTAGCTGCCAGCACGCCGCCTGCTTATAGCCGACTACTTTTAGTTGCCTCACCGGTCAACCACAATGTTTCCCCGCCGGACAGCTCTCTCCGGACCAGCCACTCAGGCAGTTTTCCCCACCAACCACTCTCTCTGTACCTCGGCCTCTCTCCTCCGCCATCCACTGCTACCTCGGTTAGCCCACGGGCCAACCTCGCTCCTCCGCCGCTGCCTCAGATAGCTCACGGGCCAACCTTATCCCTCCGCCGCTGCCTCGGTTAGCTCACGGGCCAACCTCGCTCCTCCGCCGCTGCCTCGGTTAGCTCACAGGCCAACCTCGCTCCTCCGCCGCTGCCTCGGTTAGCTCACAGGCCAACCTCGCTCCTCCGCCGCTGCCTCGGTTAGCTCACGGGCCAACCTCACTCCTCCGCCGCTGCCTCAGTTAGGTCACGGGCCAACTTCGCTCCTCTGCCGCTGTCTCGGTTAGCTCACAGGCCAACCTCGCTCCTCGGTTAGCTCACGGGCCAACCTCGCTCCTCCACCGCTGCCTCGGATAGCTCACGGGCCAATCTTGCTCCTCGGTTAGCTCACGGGCCAACTTCGCTCCTCGGTTAGCTCACGGGACAACTTCGCTCCTCCGCCGCTGTCTCGGTTAGCTCACAGGCCAACCTCGTCCCTCCGCCGCTGCCTCGGTTAGCTCACAGGCCAACCTCGCTCCTCGGTTAGCTCATGGGCCAACTTCGCTCCTCCGCCACTGTCTCGGTTAGCTCACAGGCCAACCTCGTCCCTTCGCCGCTGCCTCGGTTAGCTCACAGGCCAACCTCGCTCCTCGGTTAGCTCACGGGCCAATTTCGCTCCTCCGCCGCTGTCTCAGTTAGCTCACAGGCCAACCTCGTCCCTCCGCCGCTGCCTCCTGTGATTCCAACCTCCAACCCTGTCCCTGTTTACACCATAATCCAAATTCCACATCCACATTGATGTATTTAAAAAATAAAATAAAATCACACACCATATAAAAACACAGCATTATACTGAATACCTCTTATCAAGCGGGCAATACAAATATGGTCCATCTGTTCCTTTGTAGATGACCCATGATCACAGACGTACAGTCATGAAATGACACGAATGATGAAGCAGTTCACTCTTCTCATGTCCACATCTGCTGGTCCGGTGTCCAGCTGGCCACGCGTGCGTGTTCTGCCCAACACGCGTCTTGTGGATAGCGTGCTGCAGGACTGACACTGCGTCATGTTGAACAGAGTTCACGTGGGTGACATGACAGTCAGATCGCCTGCTGGGTGTTCTGAGCTGACGGTCTGTTTCAACCTGAGGGCAGCCTGTCAATTTCCGCTCCATGTGCGCGTGTGCTCGCTGCAACCTGTCGCAATATATGTTTTTAATTATGTCCATGTAAGGACAGCAAGCAGGCACATGCACATCACAGTGAGCAGTTGTTAGTCCATGTCTGTCCAAACATAGTAGGTATTGTCCAGCTAGGACTTCCAGATACACAGCTCCCCACAGCTGCTTCTGTCGGCAGCCACACCTCCTGTCAGTGTAGCGCACATACCAACGTGTCATTGTGTGTGTTTGCAAAGCCACACTTCTGGAGAACTTAGACAAATTTCCCATCCACCTCAACAGTGATTGTCTGCAGACTGTTTTCGTGATAATAGTATGAATGGCCACACATTTTCTAAGTGCCATGCAAGCAGTGTTAGATGTTTGTGTATGTCACCTGGAATTTGGCCGACACCTGCCGCGAGAAAGTTCGATGGGCTCGCACAGCGCACACTTGTCTTTCAGCCACTGGTGTGCGCAAATGTAGTTGTAGCAACATGTGTACGAGGCATTGGAAGCAGCTACAAAATTACACGTTTTGCATACGATTCCTGTTTCATGCGCACTTTATGTGCAAATCAACCAAATTTGCACTATGAGTGAAGGGGCCCTAAGTAATTTACTAAACTGGAGTTAGTCTTACTACAAAAGTCATCATAGCGTTCAGTAAGGGCTATGTTAGATTTACTTCAAAAGATCCATGCAAATTGTTACCATGTGTGTGCTTTAAGTTGTCCCTGGGTATTCTCTCTTTTTTATTCTTGTTTTTGAGTGTGTTTGTAGAGATCAAAATATTTGTTGATCATGACCTACAATTGTAGATTGTCTTCTGTAATTTGCAATTAATAAATGCCAATAAAAGCTTTAATAGAAAAGCAGCATAATGCATTTTGATGTTCAAACTTACCCAGTGCATCAGCGGTTCATTTTCATATAATTGTAACAGCATGCATGTGTACAGTGCATCCAGAAAGTATTCACAGCGCTTCACTTTTTCCACATTTTGTTATGTTACAGCCTTATTCCAAAATGGAGTAAATTCATTTTTTCACCAAAAATTCTGCTCACAATACCCCCCATATTGACAACATGAAAAATGTTTTGCTTTTTTTTTTTTTTGCAAATTTATTAAAATAAAAAAAAAAAGAGAGAAATCACATGTACATAAGCATTCAAACCCTTTGCTCAATACTTTGTTGATGCACCTTTGGCAGCAATTACAGCCTCAAGTCTTCTTGAATATGATGCTCAGTTTATGGTTCAGAGCGAGATGTGGACACAAATGCAAAAATGGTTCTTGTAAACAGAGATCAGTTAAACTTGCTGGGGACCTCGGGGTTGTTAGGACACTGCACACATTATGAGAAACTGCACAGGTGACATTTAATGATAATTTTATGGTCAATCTGTTATAAAATGAAGATGCATGACATTTTTACGTACAAAAAATTGAAGTAAGTTCAGATTCAGTCCTTTAGAGAAATGATCAACTGACAAGAGCATTGTGAGACTGCATTCTGCCGTAAATTGTCACTTACCACTGTCCTGTTTTTACTTTTCTTCCTCTTCCTTTCTCTTCTTTTTTTTTCTGGCTTCCAGACAGACAACTCCACTTCTTGATTGCTGAAGTTTTATATTTTGCCAGTGTCCCGATTTCCATCGATATGAACTTATACCGTCGAGATAAGCTCCACCGCACAACTGTGCTGTGCATGCACATCTCTCTCTACACCGGACTGTAGACGGAAGTCATTTCTCCATATGTGGGGTAATATTTTGGGCCCCTTCACACATAACACGATTGAGGTCAAATGGCACACAATGGAGGATACATATGACAACTGTGAAAAATCAGAGCAACCTCGAATGCCTTGTACAGCTGTCGCCACAACCTTTCACACACAGCACATGCACACCACACTGGTGTACCGCTCGCACCGGAAACCCATTCGAATGGCGGGCAAGATGAGGTCGCATTGTCATCTGATCATGTTTACAGCATCCGCACGGCATGTCGTGCGCAATATAGCTGCGGCACAATATGCTGCACAAAAACATCACCCATGTCGAGGCAGCACACCAAGTGGCCAAAAGTCGGCGAATGTAGTGCAAGTGCCCTTTGACCCCCTCTCGGCCGGAGTCCAGGTGGCACCCATGAACATCCAACACCACTTGCGGGGCACTTAGAAAAGGCGGGGCTATTCGCCCAGCCGGCATGAGAGTAGAGTGCAGGCAACCACATTCGAGCCGGCTGTGAGAATGGCCTCACATTTTCTAAGTGAGTGCCTCACGAGTGTGCTGTTACCAAGCAACACATACGTCATGCAAGTGTGCCCCTCCACAACACAAATGTCGTGAGGAGTGTGTCATCCCCCCCCCACCCATACACCATGAGCCAACATTGTCAGGTGCAGCTGACATGGCCGGAGTGCGATTGCTGTCCACCACAGTGCACATCTGTATGTCTGTAATGTCCAGCTGAAACAGCTGACCACTGTGTACTCGCAACTCATCTGGAGAACACATATGTGCCATGAACAACATCAGTTGTCCACACTCCACGCAACGCACATGTGGACAGGCTCTCATGACATGCTGATAATTACATACAGACAAGATTACATGGGGACCGGCCAGCAACGTCTGAGCGCACACGGCATGGTGTTAACTCTGTTGACATGACAGACAGAAAGAGTGGAAAATAAATCAAATATATGATAAGAGGTAAGGTGTGAACTCGTTCATGTGTGATTGCTTTGCTCATAATGCTGTGCACACGTGGAGTTTCAGATGATTGCTGACCAGCGATTCACTGTCAGCTGGAACTGACAGAGTGCACACAATGTGTTAAATTAATACACAGAGAACAGGAGAGGAGGACATATAAATACATACAACATTAACTACATACATATTTTCATAACAAACATATAATAAATAATCACAGAACAAAGAGAGTGAGACTTTGTGTCTTTGAGCTGAGTTGGGTGGCAGAGGTGGGTGTGTTGGCTGCGAGCAGCCGTTGGGATCTGTGGACTTGCAAGTCACAGCTGGAGAACACATACTGTAACATGGAGGATATGGCCTTACAATACTCCACCGTGAGCCGCGTGCATGGGCAGCTGTCCTCACGTGGAAATGCATAAAAACACATTTTGCCTTTGCAATGGGCAGCAGCAACCATGTCAGTGCGCACAACATCAGGTAGGCTGCCCCATGTGAAAAGCTCCATCTAATCATGTGAGCACTCAGCAGGTAATCTGACTGTCATGTCCACCACGTGAGTTATAGGCCACATGACACGGTCGCGCATCGCTTGCTGGACACCTGGACATGTGGCACCGGCTGATGAGGCCACGATATGAGCACACGGCTTCATTCATGTCAGTCCATCAGCTTGTTTATGACCATGGGCCTTGTACAAGAGGAACAGGAGGATGATACTTGTATTGTCTGCTCTTTTCTAACAGGGATTAATTATTAGAAACTGCAGTGTTTTCTTTTTTGTTTTTTTTTTACAGTGACAACAGACTCATGACCAGTAACATGATTGTGTTACATTTAAATAGTATATTCATTGTTCCTAGAATGTTCTGAATTTGTGCTTCACATTATTTTGGGCTTCTGTATTTTCATTGATTTATGTACATATGTCCAGCATTTAATTTCTCTGCTACTGTGGGAGCGCGATGTGGTGTCACACTGCCCACGTGCTCACACTATGTTCATGCACACGCACCAGCATGCACAAAACCATTGCCGAGGTATCATTCACACCTGTCCGACCGTGTGTCCGTCCCGACAGCAGGTGGAATTTTTCCCAGTTCTCCAATTCATTTATTGTGACAGTTTTCTGGCCAGTTACTGCTTTTTTTCACCCAACTTCATGTTATGTGCAAAGGGGCCCTCCATTGTTAGCTGCAAACAGTCATATGGAGGACCCTACCCTGGAGGAGTATATCTGGGTGTTTCCTAGCCAGTGTTATCCTAGACTGATGAATCTCCAGTTGCTTTGACTAAACTTCAGGTAGCTTCTGATCTTCACCCAGATGACCGAGAACCTACACAGACTTTCTTGAAGATGCAAATGCAATTTTATAAGGATCCGTCACTGCAGTGTCTGAGAGATAATTTTCTGGCCACAAACTCTGCGACACCTGACTACCTATATTATTTTATATTATTACATCCATGGGCAGCACGGTGGCTTAGTCGTTGGCAGTGTTGCCTCACAGCGAGAAGGTCATGGGTTCAATTCCCGCCTGTGGCCTTTCTATGTGAAGTTTGCATGTTCTCCCCATGTTTGCGTGGGTTCCTCCGGGTGCTCCGGTTTCCTCTCACAT
Source organism: Thalassophryne amazonica (assembly GCF_902500255.1). NCBI lineage: Eukaryota > Metazoa > Chordata > Actinopteri > Batrachoidiformes > Batrachoididae > Thalassophryne > Thalassophryne amazonica. Next base: position 29,191,281 of record NC_047113.1, read on the forward strand.
CCAAAAACATGCGGGTTAGGTGGATTGGAATCTTTAAATTGTCCGTAGGTGTGTGTGTGGGTGTGTCTGTGTTTGTTTGTCTGTTTGTGGCCCTGCGACAGACTGGCATCCTGTCCTGGGTGTACCCTGCCTCACGCTTTATGACTGCTGGGATAGGCTCCAGCCCCCCACGACCCTTAATTGGACTAAGCGGTTGAAGATGAGAGAGAGAGAGAGAGAGAGAGAGAGAGAGAGAGAGAGAGAGTATTACATCCATACTATGTAGCCTGGCTGATTCTATGTCTTGTATCACACTGAATAATTATTCACTTATATTCCTTTGATATTATTGATGTGCTAGTTCGTGTCAGCCTTTAGCATCAACAGTACAAATCTGCACAAACATAAACAATCCTGTTGAGCAACCGCGAAAGTCAGCCGAGCAGCATTTGGCAGAAAAAACATTGCTTGTGTTTTATGGGCAGATGTTTGGGAGTACATTTTGGGTCTTCATCATTAATTCTCACACTGTTCTCATAAAATAAGACAAATACACAACACAGTGCAAGTTGGCGCACGCCTCTTCAGTTACACGATATACAGCGGCCTTTGTTCATCGTGCCTGTCATTCATCCTGCAGCTAACACGTGCATTCCTGTGGCACAGTGCAGCCATCTCTAGCTGTAAGGCATAACATCTATAATGAGAGGAGGGAAGAGATACAAAACATTGCCTGGAGCTTGTGTTTAAAATTTAAACTGAATTTTAAGACAAACCTGTGAAAAGGTTTGATTTTGCTTCATTATTTCTATTTGGTCAATTTTCAAATATACAGAAAAATATGAATGAGGTGCTTGCTGTCATTTCATTTTTGCACAGGGGAATTCGTAGTTACAGGTGTCAGAGGTCATAACTGTGTTGCTCAAGGACAAATTGGTTAGTGGTAAATAATTAAATTAATAATTAGAATTAATGAATTAATTAACTGATTTTAATTAAATTAGTGATAAGGGAGGGCTGATCTTAAAATAACATACTAAGTAATGTATTTAAGGCCTTGGAATGTGAGGTGATACATCCAGTCAGATCCCAGGTTAGCAACCACGGGTGAAATTGGACCACTATTAAAGCTGTACATCAATTTCAATTCAATTTATTTCATTTATACAGCGTCAAATCACAACAGAGCTGCCTCAAGGCGCTTCATACAAGTAAGGGCTAACCTTACCAACCCCTAGAGCAAGCACACAGGCGACTGTGGTAAGGAAAAACTCTCTCTGATGATATTGAGGAAGAAACCTAGTAGACAATATGACAACTGTGATCGATAACTTATTAGAATGTATAGCTATTGAAATATGTGAAGAAAAAAGCAAAAATGTATTAGTCAGCTGTATATATAGAGCACCAGGATCTAGTATTGAAACATTCACTGACTGTATGGGAAAAACGTTCTCAAGGACTAATCAAAAAACTGTGTTCATTTGTGGTGACTTAAATATTGATCTGCTCAATCCAAATAAGCATAAAATAACATGAATTTATCAATATAATGTACAGTATGAGTTTATATCCAAAAATCACCAGGCCAAGCAGAATTACATCCCATAGTGCTACCTTAATTGATAATATATTCAGCAATGATATTGAGAATAACACTGTGAGTGGATTATTAATGACATTAGTGATCATCTACCAGTTTTCATCGTTTATAATAGAAACCATCGGCGGAATCAGCCAGAGGAGAAAATAAAATACAGGCGAGTGCGGACAGAGGAAAACATGAACACACTGAAGAAGGCTTTACAGGAGCAAAACTGGGAAAAGGTATACAGTGAAAGTGATGTTGATAGTGCATATGAAACTTTTTTACAAATATTTACATCAATATATGATAAAAATTGTCCAATTAAACAAGACTACAGAAAACAAAAAAATCCAAGATCGACCATGGATGACGAAAGGGTTACGAAATGCATGTAATAAGAAAAATACACTGTATAGAGAATTCATAAAACTAAAGACTAAAGAGGCAGAAAATAGATATAAGAAATACAAAAATAGATTAATATTATACGGGTATGTAGGAAGGAATATTATAGTAACATATTATATAATAACAAAAACAATATTAAAGTAATATGGGATATATTAAATAGCATTATCAAAAATGGTAATAAAAAACAGTTACCCTCAGTATTTCATTGATAATAATGTTAAGAAGGAAAATAAGGATGAGGTAGTCAACGGTTTTAATAGTTTTTTTGTAAATATTGGACCAAGCTTGGCAGAAAAAATTCCCAATTCCCAACCTGAGGATTGGGATAATAATCTCACAGAAAGAAATCCCTGTTCAATGTTCCTCACAGCAGTGGATGGAAAAGAAATTATAGACATTGTGAATAATTGTAAATATAAAACATCTACCGATTTAAATGAAATTGATATGGTGGTGGTAAAACAGGTCATTGAATGGATTGCAGAACCATTAACATACATCTGTAACTTATCATTTCAAACCGGTAAATTTCTAATTTCCTAATCAAATGAAAATAGCTAAGGTTGTGCCGCTGTATAAGACTGGGGATAGACACCACTTCACAAATTATAGACCTGTTTCTTTGTTTCCACAATTTTCCAAATTATTAGAAAAGTTATTCAATAATAGATTAGACAAATTCATAAATAAATATAAATTACTTACTGATAGTCAATATGGATTCAGAGCACATAGTTCAACATCACTTGCATTAATAGAATCAGTTGAGGAGATTACAAACGCCATAGACCAAATTACATTCAGTTGGAATATTTATAGACCTAAAAAAGGCTTTTGATACAATCAATCATGACATATTAATCAATAAACTTGAACAGTATGGGATTAGGGGGTTGGTGTTGCACTGGGTGAGAAGCTACTTAAGTAACAGAAAACAGTTTGTGAAGTTGGGGGAATATACGTCATCATGCTTGGACAGTGCTTGTGGCGTCCCACAGGGGTCAGTATTGGGTCCAAAACTGTTTCTAATTTATATAAATGATATTGTCAATGTTTCCAAAATATTAAAATTAGTATTATTTGCAGATGACACAAGCATTTTTTGTTCAGGGGGGGATTTGCAGGAGTTACTGAGGAGGATCAGTATAGAACCTCACTAGTTTTACCATATTTACAGTACTGTGCACAGGTATGGGGTAATACTTATAAAGGTACAACACAATCACTATCAGTAATGCAGAAAAGAGCTATAAGAATCATTCATAATACTGGCTATAGAGATCATACAAATCCACTATTTTTACAATCCAAAATCTTAAAATTCACAGACTTGGTTCATTTTCAAACAGTACAAATCGTGTATAAAGCAATAAACAATTTACTTCCAGCACATATTAAAAATATGTTTTTTTTAACAGATCAGGGGATTGCAGTCTGAGGGGGAAATTTAATTTAAAGCATCAGTGGGCACGAACAACATTAAAAGGTTTCTGTATTTCTGTCTGTGGGGTGAGGATGTGGAACAGATTGGGAGTGGGGCTCAAGCAATGTCCAAGCATGAACCAGTTCAAACAGCGGTACAAAAATATGTTTTTTTCTAGGTATAGGGAGGAGGAAGGGTAATGAGGGTTAGGGTGTTTTTGTTTTTTGCTTCGGCTTGTAAATATATAGTATTTTTTATGTAAGTAGGTATGTGTAGGTGTATATTTATGTTTGTGTATGTATATATATATATATATATATATATATATATATATATATATATATATATATATATATATATATATGCTTCACTGATGCTTCACCCTACCCCTTTTCGGACATGTTGGGTACACAGTAGGAACTTTTTTGTTGTTGTTTTCACTGATCTATCTTGTATTTGTTGTTGTATCAAATGTTCGAAATAAACAGTTTTCATTCATTCATTTTCATTCATTCATTCATTCATTCAAACCTCAAGCAGACCAGACTTGTTTTGTTTCGTCAGTTTTCTGAAAAAACTAACAAAATTTAGTTTCTCCAGAAATCCAAGCATTATACTCACACTCAACCACTCCAATTAAGTGTCACGAGGGGATGGAGCCAATCTCAGCAATCATAGGGTGTGAGGTGGGGTACACCCTGGACAAGGCACCAATATTTCACAGGGCCAAATATAGACAAACAAACACATACAGTACATACTTGCATGCACACCTACAGACAATTTAAAGTTTCCAATCCACCTAACCTGTATGCCTTTGGATGTGGGTGGAAGCCGTAGCACCCAGAGGGACCCCACAGAAACCCAGGGAGAACATGGAAACTCCACACAGAAAGGCCGCAGATGGGAATTGATCCCATGACCTTCTTGCTGTGAGGTAACACTGCTAACCACTAAGCCACCATGCTTCCCCAGGCATTATAATGTAGGTTTATTTTTGTAACATCTTGCAAAATTACAGCTCATTTTTATAAAGAGACCATATTTACATATCTTTGGGGGAATTTTGGAGCAGTATTGTCTTTCGCTTCTCACACCATCATGCAGACTAACTGCAGCACAACACGCCTGTGTAAGGTTTTGAGATTTCCTGTGACCTGTCACCCTTGCTTGATGTGCATATCATATGTAAGGTGTTTTGTCATGGCATCTGAATGCTTGAATTTCTATCCTTCAGGGGTCGAAATTCTAAATTGTTTCCAGACAGCACAAATTTTGATCATATTGGCAGTATCATATTATGAATCCCTTGATTAAATGTTAATAAGATTATAGTGGTGCCAAAGAAAATTATTTGTATGATTTAAATCTTTAAAAAATCCAAAGGCCATACAGCTTTAATCTGTTTACATTAACAATTCAGTGTGTAGGATTTTGGAGTGTTTACTGGCAGAAATGGAAAATATCATTGATAATATCTGTTGATTTGTGTAAAATTACTTGTAACAATGACCTCAGAATAATAAGCTCAGTAAGCTCAGAATGAACCCTTCAGATCTACATGGAAGTGGACCCCTTCATGGAGGGCACCATTTTGCAGCACCGTGTAAAGTAGTCTAAAAGGGACATACTTATGACACATTCCCATTTTCCAGCATGCCCAGATGACTGAAGAAAAAAAAAAAAAAAGAATGAATTTTTGCTCCCCTCCACACTGTCTGCTGGTTGCTAGCACAGGAAAACAAGTTCAGAACCCATTTTTTGTGAAATAGAGGCTGATACAGTACATATTGCTTATTACAAGGGAAGGCAAGACATCATAAATCCCAGCAGCCAAAGAAATGAAAATGTGTAGGGAAACAATATTGTGACTGACATGTCATCATACAAAGTGCAACCTCAACACTAAATGACACTAAATTCAACCCACTGTAACTTTAAAAGAGACTTTTTTTGATCCTGGATATTGTCTGGGTATTGTTGCCTAATATAACTGACTGCCTTCTATAGCTTACCTCTGTGAAGTAGATTTTTGTCATTGTCCAAAAACAAACCAAAAAGCCATAAAATGTATATACTACATTTTTGTAACATTCTGACCAATTGTAATCAAAATAAGTATTGGAGATATTGTTGTGTGGGCCGCTGAAGAGGAGGTACTGCTGGCCCACCACCACCAGATGGCGCCCTGCTTGGAGTGCGGGCTTCAAGCACGAGAGGGTGCCGGAGCCACTGAGAGTGACAGCTGTCACTCTTCATCAGCACCAGCTGTCACTCAGCCAACTCATCACCATCTCCATAAAGGCTGGACTGCGACTCCACCTCCTCGCCGAGAAATCAACTACCTATCAGGTAATTTTCTCTGCTGAACAAAAACATTGTGTAATAGTCTGAACTTCTTTTGCAGCCGTTATCCTGTGGTGTTTGCCTTATCTGTGGGATTGGCGTTTGGTGTGATCAGCGACGGCTTCGCTTCACACTCCAACCAGATAAGTGGTTAGACAGGAGCTGCACGAGTGTGTGATTGGAGGTGGAGGTTCTCCCTCCTTTACTGAATACAGACTGTGGGATTACTGAGTGTGCGACCTCACACATCTGGACTGTCTCTGTTCTCTGCCAGCAGTACCGGGTCTGACTGCTGAAGACAGCGGCCACCTGGGGCGCAGGGCTTGGCGGCTCCGGTGTTCTTCAGCTTCGTTGGCGGTGGAAGCTGTGTGGATCCGGCTTTTCTCTCGCCAGGCGTCTTCTATCGTCGAGCCTGCCCACACGTCACCTGGTGTATGATTGACAGTCACTGTATTGTTATTGTCTGTACATCGTTGTGTGATTCACAACATTAAATTGTTACTTTTTGGCTTATCCATTGTCCGTTCATTAATGCCCCCTGTTGTGGGTCCGTGTCACGACACTTTCACAACAGGATTTCTCGGCCAGCATCATGGATCCCGAGGGGCGTCAACCATCGCTTGAACAGCCAATGGAAGAGCGGGGTGCACAGGCGCCAGCAGGAGGCGTGTTGGGTGAGCTGCAGCACATCTTAACCGCCTTTACCGCTCGGTTGGACTTAATTACCGAGCAGAGCAGTGTTCTCAATCGTAGGATGGAGGCTCTCACCGCCCAGGTGGAAGCGCGTGCTCAGGGCGCTGCTGCAGCACCTCCTACTGCTGACCGTGTGCCAGAAACAGACATTCCGCTGGTCGGTCAACGAACCCCCCCACCTTCCCCTGAAGCATACATAAGTCCTCCGGAGCCGTACGGAGGCTGTGTGGAGACGTGCGCGGACTTCTTGATGCAGTGCTCGCTCGTCTTTTCACAGCGTCCCGTCATGTACGCAGCAGACGCCAGCCGGGTGGCTTATGTGATCAATTTGCTTCGAGGAGAGGCACGCGCCTGGGCTACGGCGCTTTGGGAGCAGAATTCACGGCTCCTAACGGTTTATACTGAGTTTGTGAGGGAGTTCCGACAGGTGTTCGACCACCCTCATAGAGGCGAGACCGCTTCAAGTGTGCTGCTGTCGATACGGCAGGGGCGTCGGAGCGCAGCGAAGTATGCAGTCGACTTCCGCATCGCGGCAGCGCGAGCCGGCTGGAATGCTGTTGCGCTCCGCGCCGCCTTTGTAAACGGACTGTCTCTGGTCCTTAAGGAGCACCTGGTGGCGAAGGACGAGCCGCAGGATTTAGATGGGCTTATCGACCTGGTTATACGGTTAGACAACCGATTAACGGAACACCGACGGGAACGAGACCAGGGGCGGGGCCAGGCACAAGCCGTCCCTCTTTCTCCCGGGTCCGAAAGGAAGCCGACTTCCCCACGCTCCACTGCCAGGGCTCTCCACATGACAACAGCTCCCCCTGCTGACGTTGCTATGGAAACGAGCAGGGCCAAAAAATGATCAGATCAGAGACAAAGGAGGCTGATCCATGGAGAGTGTTTTCTCTGCAGCTCTACCGAGCACACACAGAGAGAATGCCCCAAACGGTCAAAACAACAGCACTCGTCCTTAGAGACTGGGCTAAGGGTGGGTCACAACACCCACGTGGGGAAACCCCGACGAGCTGCACGAATCCCAGTCACGATCCTGAGTGGGGATCTAACCCTTCACGCCCCAGCACTGGTGGACACGGGGTTGGAGGGGAATCTGCTGGATAGCAGATGGGCAAAGGAGGTTGGGCTCCCTCTAGTGGCCTTACCGTCACCATTGTCGGTGCGGGCGCTAGATGGCACCCTTCTTCCACTAATCACACACCAGACACAGCCAGTGACATTGGTGGTGTCTGGGAATCACAGGGAGGAGATTGTGTTTTATGTAACACCTTCTACCTCCCGAGTGATTTTGGGTTTTCCATGGGTGTTAAAACACAATCCCCGGATTGATTGGCTGTCTGGGGTTGTGGTTCAGTGGAGCGAAACCTGCCACCGGGAGTGTTTAGGATCCTCGGTTCCACCCAGTGTGACTGCTAAGGAGGAGGTTTCAGTCCCCCCCAATCTGACGGCGGTGCCGGCCGAGTACCACGACCTTGCTGACGTCTTCAGCAAGAATCTGGCGCTCACGCTGCCCCCGCACCGTCCGTACGATTGTGCCATTGATTTGATACCGGGCGCTGAGTACCCGTCCAGCAGGCTGTACAACCTCTCACGTCCGGAACGCGAATCAATGGAGACCTACATCCGGGACTCGTTAGCTGCCGGGTTGATCCGGAACTCCACCTCCCCGATGGGTGCTGGTTTCTTTTTTGTGGGCAAGAAGGACGGCGGACTCCGTCCATGCATTGATTACAGAGGGCTGAACGAGATCACGGTTCGCAACCGATACCCGTTACCTCTGTTGGATTCAGTGTTCACGCCCTTGCATGGAGCCCAAATTTTCACGAAATTGGATCTTAGGAATGCTTATCACCTGGTTCGGATCCGGGAGGGAGACGAGTGGAAGACGGCATTTAACACCCCGTTAGGTCACTTTGAGTACCTGGTCATGCCGTTCGGCCTCACCAATGCGCCCACGACGTTCCAAGCATTGGTTAATGACGTCTTGCAGGACTTCCTGCATCGGTTTGTCTTCGTATATCTAGACGATATACTCATCTTTTCTCCGGATCCTGAGACCCATGTCAAGCATGTACGTCAGGTCCTACAGCGGTTGTTGGAGAACCAGCTGTTTGTGAAGGGCGAGAAGTGTGAGTTCCACCGCACTTCTTTGTCCTTCTTGGGGTTCATCATCTCCTCCAACTCCGTCGCCCCTGATCCGGCCAAGGTTGCGGCGGTGAGAGATTGGCCCCAACCAATGAACCGTAGGAAACTACAACAGTTCCTCGGTTTTGCAAATTTCTACCGGAGGTTCATCAAGGGCTACAGTCAGGTAGTTAGCCCCCTGACAGCCCTGACCTCCACAAAAGTCCCCTTCACCTGGTCGGATCGGTGCGAAGCCACGTTTAGGGAGTTGAAACGCCGGTTCTCGACTGCACCGGTTCTGGTGCAGCCCGATCCCAAGCGCCAGTTTGTTGTTGAAGTGGATGCCTCTGACTCAGGGATAGGAGCCGTGCTGTCCCAGAGCAGGGAGTCCGACAAGGTTCTCCATCCTTGTGCCTACTTTTCCCGCAGGTTGACCCCAGCTGAACGGAACTATGACGTCGGCAGTCGGGAACTTCTTGCGGTGAAGGAGGCTCTTGAGGAGTGGAGACACCTGTTGGAGGGAGCATCGGTACCATTTACAGTTTTCACGGACCATCGGAACCTGGAGTACATCCGGACCGCGAAGCGTCTGAACCCCAGGCAAGCCCGCTGGTCGCTGTTCTTCGGGCGTTTTGACTTCCGGATCACCTACCGCCCCGGGACAAAGAACCAACGATCTGACGCCCTGTCCCGGGTGCACGAAGGGGAGGTCAAGACCGAGCTGTCAGACCCCCCTGAAACCATCATCCCCGAGTCCACTGTCGTGGCCGCCCTTACCTGGGACGTGGAGAAGACCGTCCGGGAGGCCCTGACACGGAGCGCGGACCCTGGGACAGGTCCGAAGAACAAACTGTACGTCCCACCAGAGGCCAGGGCTGCGGTCCTTGACTTCTGTCACGGTTCCAAGCTCTCCTGTCACCCAGGGGTGCGAAGGACCGTGGCAGTGGTCCGGCAGCGCTTCTAGTGGGTGTCTATGGAAGCCGACGTCCGGGAGTATGTCCAGGCCTGCACCACCTGTGCCAGGGGCAAAGCCGACCATCACAAGGCCCAAGGCCTCCTCCAGCCTCTGCCTGTGCCTCGTCGCCCCTGGTCTCATATCGGCCTGGACTTTGTCACGGGCCTCCCGCCGTCCCAGGGCAACACCACCATCTTAACGATAGTGACCGGTTCTCCAAGGCGGCCCACTTCGTGGCCCTCCCGAAGCTCCCGACGGCCCAGGAGACTGCAGACCTCCTGGTCCACCACATCGTGCGTCTGCATGGGATTCCATCAGACATTGTCTCGGATCGTGGTCCTCAGTTCTCCTCCCAGGTCTGGAGGAGTTTCTGCAGGGAACTGGGGGCCACCGTCAGTCTCTCGTCTGGGTACCACCCGGGCAGGCAGAGCGGACGAACCAGGAACTGGAGCAGGCCTTTCGCTGCATGACGTCCATGCACCCGACGGCCTGGAGTGACCATCTGGCCTGGATCGAGTACGCTCATAATAGCCAAATTTCATCTGCCACCGGCCTCTCCCCGTTTGAGGTGTGTTTGGGGTACCAGCCCCCATTGTTTCCACTGGTGGAGGGAGAGGTCGGGGTGCCCTCGGTCCAGGCCCATCTGAGGAAGTGCCGTCGGGTGTGGTGTACCGCCCGCTCTGCCCTGCTCAGAGCCCGGACGAGGGCTAAGGCCCATGCAGACCGCCGGCGTTCACCGGCCCCTGCATACCAGCCTGGGCAGGAGGTTTGGCTATCCACAAAGGACATTCCCCTGCAGGTGGAATCCCAGAAGCTCAAGGACAGGTACATTGGACCTTTTGCCATAACCAAAGTCCTCAGTCCGGCCGCAGTGAAGCTGAAGCTACCAGCTTCACTGCTGATTCATCCAGTGTTCCATACCTCAAGGATCATAGATGGAGAGCCTGCCTGGACCGTGCGCAGGCTCCTGGATGTCCGTTGAAAGGGCCGGGGGTTCCAGTATCTGGTGGACTGGGAGGGGTATGGACCCGAAGAACGCTCCTGGGTGAAGAGGAGCTTCATCCTGGACCCAGCCCTCCTGGCCGACTTCTACCGGCGGCACCCAGACAAGCCTGGTCGGGCGCCAGGAGGCGCCCGTTGAGGGGGGGGGGGGGTCCTGTTTTGTGGGCCGCTGAAGAGGAGGTACTGCTGGCCCACCACCACCAGATGGCGCCCTGCTTGGAGTGCGGGCTTCAAGCACGAGAGGGCGCCAGAGCCACTGGGAGTGACAGCTGTCACTCTTCATCAGCACCAGCTGTCACTCAGCCAACTCATCACCATCTCCATAAAGGCTGCACTGCGACTCCACCTCCTCGCCGAGAAATCAACTACCTATCAGGTAATTTTCTCTGCTGAACAAAAACATTGTGTAATAGTCTGAACTTCTTTTGCAGCCGTTATCCTGTGGTGTTTGCCTTATCTGTGGGATTGGCGTTTGGTGTGATCAGCGACGGCTTCGCTTCACACTCCAACCAGATAAGTGGTTAGACAGGAGCTGCACGAGTGTGTGATTGGAGGTGGAGGTTCTCCCTCCTTTACTGAATACAGACTGTGGGATTACTGAGTGTGCGACCTCACACTCATCTGGACTGTCTCTGTTCTCTGCCAGCAGTACCGGGTCTGACTGCTGAAGACAGCGGCCACCTGGGGCGCAGGGCTTGGTGGCTCCAGTGTTCTTCAGCACCGTTGGCGGTGGAAGCTGTGTGGATCCGGCTTTTCTCTCGCCAGGCGTCTTCTATCGTCGAGCCTGCCCACACGTCACCTGGTGTATGATTGACAGTCACTGTATTGTTATTGTCTGTACATCGTTGTGTGATTCACAACATTAAATTGTTACTTTTTGGCTTATCCATTGTCCGTTCATTAATGCCCCCTGTTGTGGGTCCGTGTCATGACACTTTCACAACAGATATGCATTCATAAGACACAAAGGTAATGCTGTGTCTGGAAGACTTCCATTGCTGCACATGATCAAAAATCTCCAAAATGCATAACTACACATTTAGTTTCTGCCAAATTTCAAATTATTTCTTGAGATGTTTGGTCTTACGTTATTTGTTTAATATTGTAAGAAGAAAAAGAAGAGAAGGAGAGCCTTTAATGTCATTGTACATATACACAACAAAAATTGCCCTCTGCTTTTAACCCATCTTAATTACCTAATTACAGTTAGACACAATCCAACCACTAGGACCAGTGGCCTGCCACAGTCCAGCACCCAGGGAAGATATTAATTCCCATATTGGGAGTCGAACCCAGGCCATCTGTGTGAAAACCAGGAATGCTAACCGCTAGACCATATGGGATTTAAGGTAGGATTTCCATTTGCCTTAATATCAGTAACCTGATGAATTTAACAAGATTGGGATTTTTTTTCCAAGTTACTGCCATTTGATATGGAAAAGGATTCACTTGCAGCCTTTTGTCACTTTCTATTTGCTGAGCGGTGTGCAAGACTAAATCAAGCGAGTCACTTTGTTGTCATAGGACCTTTTTCAATTTACAATATGGATTTCCTTTTGCTGTCAAGGCTAGGTGAGGCTAAGATGAAAGGTTCTGGCAAAGAAATTAGAAGAGTAACATGATAGCACTGAGGTTTGAGCGGTTTCTTCTTGAGGCTAAAGGTCAATGTGCTTGTAAAAGTACTTATCTTTTAGTGAGAAACAATCAGCCACATAGGTGGTAATAAAGGATACATAAACAAATATGTGACTATCTCTGCATTTGGGCTGTCCTGTGCTCCAGGGAACAGTTTCAGCACCAGAGACAGCGACCATCCTCCAGGCATGGGCCACTGCTGTGGATAATTGTAAGTCTCACTGCTGTGGATGAATGAATGGAATCACAGATGCAGTTTTCGCACGGACTTATTTGGAGTTTCTTTTATATTCCAACTCCAGCATGGAATAAATAGCATCACTTTTACAGCAGCACCAGGGGCATAACAATTAACCATTTTTAAGTAATAGATAAACTACAGCCATACATCAACCTCTGAATCCATGTAATTGTACTATGAGCTAGTCAATAAATTGATTTTAACTTCATAAATCTGTTGAATGCATCTTGTTCTGCTGCTGCACCCACACCTTTAAACTCTTGTAAATATTCAAAGGTCACCAGCAAAGGTTCAAAGACTGTTCTCAGAATCATTAACTACAGTAGTGTTCAGAATAATAGTAGTGCTATGTGACTAAAAAGATTAATCCAGGTTTTGAGTATATTTCTTATTGTTACATGGGAAACAAGGTACCAGTAGATTCAGTAGATTCTCATAAATCCAACAAGACCAAGCATTCATGATATGCACACTCTTAAGGCTATGAAATTGGGCTATTAGTAAAAAAGTAGAAAAGGAGGAGTTCACAATAATAGTAGTGTGGCATTCAGTCAGTGAGTTTGTCAATTTTGTGGAACAAACAGGTGTGAATCAGGTGTCCCCTATTTAAGGATGAAGCCAGCACCTGTTGAACATGCTTTTCTCTTTGAAATCCTGAAGAAAATGGGACGTTGTTCAGAAGAACAGCGTAGTTTGATTAAAAAGTTGATTGGAGAGGAGAAAACGTATACGCAGGTGCAAAAAATTATAGGCTGTTCATCTACAATGATCTCCAATGCTTTAAAATGGACAAAAAAACAAAAAAAAACAAAAACAAAACAGAGACACATGGAAGAAAACAGAAAATAACCATCAAAATGGATAGAAGAATAACCAGAATGGCAAAGGCTCACCCATTGATCAGCTCCAGGATGATCAAAGACAGTCTGGAGTTACCTGTAAGTGCTGTGACAGTTAGAAGACGCCTGTGTGAAGCTAATTTATTTGCAAGAATCTGCCGCAAAGTCCCTCTGTTACATAAAAGACGTGCAGAAGAGATTACAATTTGCCAAAGAACACATCAACTGGCCTAAAGAGAAATGGAGGAATATTTTGTGGACTGATGAGAGTAAAATTGTTCTTTTTGGGTCCAAGGGCCGCAGACAGTTTGTGAGACGACCTCCAAACTCTGATTTCAAGCCAGCAAACTCTTGGTTCCAAACCAACAAAATTAATGCTTCGCAGATGTGAAGAAATCATGAAAAACTGTGGTTATACAACTAAATACTAGTTTAGTGATTCACAGGATTGCTAAAAAAGCAGTTTGAACATAATAGTTTTGAGTTTGAGTTTTGAGTTGAACAAACGTTTAGTATTAGTATTTACTAGTATTTACTATTACTAGTATTAATACTAGTATTAGTATTTAGTATTTACTTGTGTTTAGTATGTGACAACAAGCAGACAGTTGCCAGTGATGTGCTTCACTTATTGAGAAAGGCCTGTTTGAACCATCATCAGACTTGTTGGCCCATCCTTCTGTGGACAACGTGACCTTAAATGTTGAGTCTGCAATTTCATCACTGGACTCTTCTGATCCGTCAATAGAGGTGAGACTAGAAGAACTAAGTCTTAAAGAACGAGAGCTGCAGCTAAAAGAAAAACAGATTTATTTAGACCATGAATGTTTTTTAAAAGAATTTTAAAAGAGCTTCTTTGAATGTTATGCCTGAACAAACTGAGTTTGATGTAGTTAGAAACACAAGACTGGTTCCTCCTTTTGAAGAAAAAGATTTGAGCTGCTGCTGTCTTGCTGCCAGGTGGAGTGTGAGCAACCAAGGGTGGGTTCAAGGCGGGCTTTTATATGCTCCAGGACTCTGCAGGCTGGAAAACCTGGAAACTGGAACAAACAATTACTCTCCCCCATAACAGTAGCGTCAACAGCAGATGCTACTATTATTGTGAACACCCCCTTTTCTACTTTTTTTTTACTAATAGCCCAATTTCATAGCCTTAAGAGTGTGCATATCATGAATGCTTGGTCTTGTTGGATTTGAGAGAATCTGCTGAATCTACTGGTACCTTGTTTCCCATGTAACAATAAGAAATATACTCAAAACCTGGATTAATCTTTTTAGTCACATAGCTCTACTATTATTCTGAACACTACTGTGTGTGTGTGTATATATATATATATATATATATATATATATATATATATATATATATATATGTGTGTGTGTGTGTGTGTAAAACTTTAAATATATTCCTTTGTATAAATATTTTCAGTTTTTAATCATATTTTTTCTTTAAATCATCATTTCCTGCTTTGGACTCATCATTTCAGCAACTGTGAAGTAATTTGCAGCCGCACTGCCGAAGGAGTAAAGAATTTTTGCAGAACCTAAAATTGAAGTGTTTTGAGTATGTAATTTGGTTTATTGTCTCCATTCAAACCATCCCTTGATTTACCAGCAGTGCACCACTGAGCATATAGACTGCAAGAGAAAGGTCCAGCCTCTGTCAACTGTGAGCTGTTATTTAGTCTCTTATCACTTTCATGCTACCGTTCACTTGGCCAAGGTAGAAATTTTCAGTTTACATCTCAATAGCCACTTTGGCCAAGAGGCAACTTATTATCTGCTGCAGCAGCTTTCTGCTTTCCAGCAAATCAGATTATGTTTATTATGTCTGAATTCTCCCAAGAGTTGAATTATTCAAAGGGAGAATATTAAACTATATTGAGGAACACTTGACACATCATTCTCGTGTTGAGGTTAAAACTGGAAACATGGGTATTTAAAATATATATATATATATATATATATATATATATATATATATATATATATATATATATATATCTTCTTTGCTTTTAAATAAATGTCTGGTAAACAGTAAAATCACCAGTGTTAGTTTTACACTGGTGATTTTACTGTGTAGAGTGAGGTGAGCTGGTTTCTGTTATTGCCTTTCCACAGTGAACATTATGCATGAGCACCAGCAAAAATAAGTGTTTCTTTACAGTAAATAAAGAAACCATAAACTCTGTGGGGATTGACGCATTCAGAAGGTTTTAGGCACAGCATAAGCATCAGTGCATATATTTGTGGAATGAAAGGATAAACAAAAGTGAATCTGATTTGTCTTCAAGCATTTATTTGGAAAGAGTTGCAGTTTTTTGTGTGTGAGAGTGTGCAACTAATATTTAGGGTGTGTGTAGTTCACACACCTGCATACTGATATCGTTCATTAAAAGCCAGTTGGCAGAACACTTCATTAAATGCTCTGTCACAAGACATTTATCAAACCTTGGCAAGCAGACATAATAAACGGGCAAAATATTTCAGTGCCTCATTCATTGCTCAATGTATTGGCTCCAAGAGCTGCCTGTTATAAGCTTTAAAGTATCTCATGGTACAGTGTAGGGTGGAGAAAAATGAATTAAATAGTCAAACACACAGCAAATTAAATATACACAGCAAATTAAAAACAATATGTGAGATGTTGCAGCCATCTGCCATTCTTCATAGTCAGAGGTGCATTCTCAAGCAGTCAAATCCTTTCTGCTTTCTGATCAACAGAAATTTTGAAATAATACCAAAGGTGAGTCATATAAAATGTAATTAGATTGGTGTTACTCAAATAATTACAGCAGTGTTTGTATTGCATAGTGTCACTGAACACACTGAAGTCAAAGGCACCATAACTTCATGAAGATAATGTGCAATAATCAGTAAACTCCAATGATATATGCAGTACATATACAGTGGGTTGCAAAAGTATTCAGCCCCTTGGTATTTCACACATTTTAATTTGTTTATGACATTTCAAATACAAAAAATAAATCAGGCTTCTCAAACTGAAAGTAAATCTCTACAAGTTGATATAAATTAATTAAAAATATAAACGCCAAGATGTTGGGTTGCATAATTAATCAGCCCCTTTGGTATAATACCTGAAAATAATCATCAGTTTAATTGCCAGTTTTCTTCAGACAAGTCAGGAGATGGATAAATGAACATTTCCAAGTCACTGAACTTTATTTATGTCACTGAACTTTATTTACATCAGTTATGAAGAAACAGAAGCAGTATGGCACTCTATGGTAAATCTGTGTGGAGTAGACAGTTCTCAAAAACCGAGTGAGGAAAGCCACCAAGACACCCAGACAACCCAGAAGAAGTTACAGGCTTCTGTGGCTGTGATTGGAGAAACTGTGTACAGTGCATGTTTTGTATCCCCAGTTATACAGCTTCATGATGAAGAGGTACAGAGGAGGATTTTCTTAAAAAGAAGACTTGAAAGTTCAGATACAATTTGTCAGAAGATACATCTGAGACACAAGC
This sequence comes from Thalassophryne amazonica, assembly GCF_902500255.1. Lineage (NCBI taxonomy): Eukaryota > Metazoa > Chordata > Actinopteri > Batrachoidiformes > Batrachoididae > Thalassophryne > Thalassophryne amazonica. The sequence goes on from NC_047113.1 coordinate 29,208,012, forward strand.
CTAGATTTTATGTTTTGGTGAAAGAAACTCCTCCTTTGTAGCACTTCATCATGAAGCTGTATAACAATTTGTATAATAATTCCCATCATTCACAAAATATCCACAAAAATATTTTGAAATATGTGAAATATATTGTTTTAATCCACATAAGCGTGACAACACAGTGTGTCCAATGGTAGATGCAATAAATGGACTGCATTTCTATAGCATTCTATATAAATGTTCAAGTGATCTACAATGATGCCTCACATTCACTCATTTACATACATACACACACACACAGACACAATTAAATTAAATTTTCACAGCACTAAATCACAAAATAAGTATTAGGGCCCCTTCACACATAACATGATTGAAGCTAACTAGCACACAAAGGAGGAATTGCAAACCATTCATGAAAAATCACAGCTGCCTCCAACGCCTCATACACCTGTCGCTACAATTATTCACGCACACCAGTATGGAGCTAAATCCAGGGCAAAAGGTTTGTAATCTGAAAATAAAAAAAGATTGAAAAAATAAATTTTGAAAATTAAAATTCAATGTTTGTTGTTGAATTTTATAATCATTTAAAAAGTATTATTAAAATAAAAATAAGTGTAAGATATATATTTTTCAGTTTAAATAATTTTTTGATTCAGCTCTGTAATTATTTTGATCAAATAATTTATTTTCATTCATATTTCTTTTTTTTCACCTTCAGATCTTTTTTTTCCCTTTCAGATCTTATTTTTTCAGTTTCAAACTTTTGGCCCCATTCTGGAGTTGGAAGGCGTGGCTTCGATTTAGAGGGGTGTGGAATTGTGAGTGACAGCAGAGCAATCAGTCCTCACATGATGTTGCTTTCAGGAAACGTGGGTCCTTTGATAGATAATGACTGTTGCCATATCCATCGTTTATTTACTACGCAACTGGCGCGTGAAAGAAAATAGAGAGAATGAAAGCTTATTACGAGGCTTTAAACCCTCGAGATAAAGCTGTTTATTATGATCGATGTGTAGCAGTTGGTTCAGTGGATCCGTATGTTGTACTGGATAGTGAATTTAATGACGATGTAACAAAGTGGCCGGCAGTTTCACAGCGTAAACTTAATATGACCAGAACCAACCAGACCTCCCGTAAATCCAAAGTGGCCCAGAAGAGCACTCCAGCTACCGGCAGTGTGAAGAAGCCTCACCGTTACAGGCCCGGCACTGAGGTGCTGAGAGAGATCCACCGCTACCAGAAATCCTCCAAGCTGCTGATCCACAAGCTGTCGACCAGGTCAACCTCGCTGGCCTCCTGCAGAGCATCACAGCGTAGCTCTGAACGCGGAGGTCGGTCTTAAAGTCCTGAGTGATTTCTCCCACCAGGTGCTGAAAGGGCAGCTTGTGGATCAGCAGCTCGGTGGATTTCTGGTAGCAGCGGAGTACCACGGTGCCGGGCCTGTAATGGTGAGGCTTCTTCACACCGTCGATAGCTGTAGCGCTCTTCCGGGCAGCTTTGGATTTGGATTTACCGACGGTCTGCTTGGTTCTGGCCATATTAAAGCTTCCTTCAGATCTGCTGAGCTAGGTCTCTCTGTGTGTCACTTAGAAAGCTCGTAACACTTCACTGCTTGATACGCAATAATTGCTGGCAGCCTGTAAAATGAGCGACCTGCCTCAGTTTTATGCGGCGATGCAGCAATGCTGCGCTGCGTTCGCTGTCTTGTGTGGATTTGGGACACATCTTTTTTTTAGGTATAGGTGTTAAACTTTACAATCTTGCATATTTACCAGTTTTTAAACATCAAAAATGACCAAGAGTGGTCTAGAATTACTTGTAATAGACATCTTTAGCATCACTTTATTTACAGGTATCAAGACAATACAGTGGAGAGAAAGTGTTAAGTCATTATCTATCAAAGTCCCCACGTTTCCTGAAAGCAACATCATGTGAGGACTGATTGCTCTTCTGTCACTCACAATTCCACGCCCTTCTCAATCGAAGCCACGCCCTCCCATGCCAGATTGGGGCCAAAAGTTTGAAATTGAAAAAATAAGATCTGAAAGTGAAAAAAAGATCTGAAGGTGATAATATTTTTAAATGATTATAAAAGTCAAGAACAAACATTGAATTTTCAGTTTCAAAATTTATTTTTTCAATCTTTTTTCAGTCTTTTTTTATTTTCAGATTACAAAACTTTTGGCCTGGATTTAGCGCCATACACCAGCGACTGAAAGACAGAGAGTGCCCTGTGAGAGCCCATTCGATCCCTCTTGCGGCAGGTGTCAGCCAAATTCCAGGTGACACACACGAACATCCAACACCGCTCGCTTGACAGCACGAAAACAGTGAGCAGACGATCACTTTTGAGCTGGATGTGAAATATGTCTAAGTGCCCCCTCGAGGGCAGTGTTGCAAAAAGCAACACACATTTGGCGTGCATGTGTATCGCATGTGCACGTGCCTCCCCCCTCCGAAACACATGTGTGGCGTATGTGTGTTTCACCACACTTGCATAAAATGCTTATACTTGTATGCTGGGGGAGGTGATGGTCTAGTGGTTAAGGTGTTGGGCTTGAGACCAGAAGGTTCTCGATTCAATCCCCGCCTGACTAGAAAATCACTAAGGGCCCTTGGGCAAGGTACTTAATCCCCTATTGCTCCCGGTGTGTAGTGAGCGCCATATATCAGGGTGAATGTGAGGCATAATTGTAAAGCACTTTGAGCATCTGATGCAGATGGAAAAGTGCTATATAAATGCAGTCCATTTACCATTTACCATATGTACAACCCAAATTCCAATGAAGTTGGGACATTGTGTAAAATGTAAATGACAACAGAATACAATGATCTGAAAATCTTCTTCAACCTATATTCAATTGAATACACCACAAAGACAAGATATTTAATGTTCAAACTGATAAACTTTATTGTTTTTGTGCAAATATTTCCTCATTTTGAAATGGATGCCTGCAACACATTTCAAAAAGTTCGGACAGGGCAACAAAAGACTGGGAAAGTTGATGAATGCTCAAAGAACACCTAATTGGAAACGTGAGTACCATGATTGGGTATAAAAGGAGCATCCCCAAAAAGCTCAGCCATTCACAAGCAATGATGGGGTTAGGATCATCACTTTATGAACAACTGTGTAAAACAATAGTCCAACAGTTTAAGAACAATGTTTCTCAATGTTCAATTGCAAGGAATTTAGGGATTCCATCATCTACAGTCCATAATATAATCAGAAGATTCAGAGAATCTGGAGATCTTTCTACACATAAGCGGCAAGGCCAAAAACCAGCATTGAATGCCCGTGACCTTCGATCCCTCAGGTGGAACTGCATTAAAAACCGACATCATTGTGTGAAGGATCTTACCGTGTGGGCTAAGGAACACTTCAGCAAACCATTGTCAGTTAACACAGTTCGTCGCTACATCTACAAGTGCAAGTTAAAACTACCATGCAAAGCGAAAGCCATACATCAACAACATCCAGAAACACCGCCGCCTTCTCTGGGCCTGAGCTCCTTTGAAATGGACAGACGCAAAGTGGAAAAGTGTGCTGTGGTCTGATAAATCCACGTTTCAAATTGTTTTTGGAAATCATGGATGTCATGTCTTTTGGACAAAAGAGGAAAAAGACCATATAGATTGTTACCAGCGCAAAGTTCAAAAGCCAGCATCTGTGATGGTATGGAGGTGTGTTAGTGCCCATGGCATGGGCAACTTGCACGTGTGATGGCACCATCAATGCTGAAAGGTACATCCAGGTGTTGGAGCAACACATGCTGCCATTCAAGCAATGTCTTTTTCTGGGACGTCCCTGCTTATTTCATCAAGACAATGCCAAGCTACATTCTGCATGTGTTACAACAGCATGGCTTCATAGTAAAAGAGTGCGGGTACTCGGCCTGCCTGCAGTCCAGACATGTCGTCCATTCCAAAATGTGTGGCGCATTATGAAGCGCAAAATACGACAAAGGAGACGTCGGACGGTTGCACAACTGAAGTCGTACATCAAGCAACAATGAGAAAAAAATCCAGCTTCTAGAATTAGTGTTCTCAGCTCCCAAATGCTTATTGCGTGTTGTTAGTTGGAAAGGTGATGTAACACAGTGGTAAACATAACACTGTACCAGCGTTTCTGAAACGTGTTGCAGGCATCCATTACAAAATGAGCAAATATTTGCACAAAAACAATAAGGTTTATCAGTTTGAACATTAAATATCTGTTGTGAAAGTGTAGTGACACAGACCCACAACAGGGGGCGCAAATGAACGGTCAATAGATGAGCCAAAAATTAACAATTTAATGTTGTGAAGGAGCACAACGAACATACAGACAATCTCAGAATATGATTACAGTCAATCCACAAAGGTGACGTGTGGGCAGGCTCGAGGATAGAAGACGTCTGTCCTGAGAAGAGCCGGAACCACACGATTTCCGCCGCCACCGAACCTGGTGAATACTGGAGCCGCCAAGTCCCGAATTCCCAGGTGATCACCGTCCCCGACTGTCGGATCTGGTACTGCTGGCGAGAACAAAGACAGTCAAGTGTGGGTGTGTGTACACCCCGTAACAACAACGGTGGGAATGCCACCTCCACCTCTCACTCAATATGCTGCAGAGTACCGCAGTGATTCCTCAGGGGAAAAGAGTGCAGTCCAGCACTCAATCAGCTCCCGCAGACAGAGGATAACAGGTACTCCTGCAAAGACTCACAATATACAGATTGATGTGTTAAACACAAACGGCTGAGTATATTACCTCCAATGAAGTACGATATCTCGGCAATGAGGTGGAGATGACGTCTGGTCTTTATGGAGTGAGATGATGTTGAGTAGATGGGTGACAGCTGTCAAGAGATAATGAGTGACAGTTGTCACCCCCGGCTGTGTCCGTGGCGGCAGCGCCCTCTCATGCCTGAAGCCCGCACTTCAGGCAGGGCGTCCACTGGTGGTGGGCCAGCAGTACCTCCTCTTCTGGCGGCCCACACACAACAATATCTTGTCTTTGTGTTGTATTCAATTGAATATAGGTTGAAGAGCATTTGCAAATCATTGTATTCTGTTTTCATTTACATTTTACACAACATCCCAACTTCAATGGAATTGGGGTTGTATGTACACACATGATATTATGGGGGACGGACAGCCATGTCTGAGCGCACACAGCATGGGGAGCTGCCTGTCAGCTGATTGCAGCACACTGACAGCTGCAAATGACGTGTCATATTAAAAACATAGAGACCACCACCAGAACAGGTATATAAATAATTCTGACAATACCTGCATACACAATAACATAACAAATAACTAAAATGAATGGCCACATAACAGAAACAGAGTGACATGTTGGTGTGTGCGCTTGACGGACAGGGGCATGTCCGCCAACAGCAGCAGGTGTTGAGATCTCCAGTTCTGGACGTCCCAGCTGGGGAACATAAGATAAGATAAGATAAAACCTTATTGATCTCACAGAGGAGAAATTCACGTTACATGTACATGTGTGTTTTGATGGACCTGAACTAACAACTGTCCACTGTGACATGCATGTGACTGCTTGCTGTCCTCATGTGGACATACATAAAACATTTATCGCTTTTGCAATGGGCTGCAGCGAGTGAGCCCACGGCGTGCACATTGACAGGTTTTCCCAGGTGAAATGGACTGTCAGATCATAACACGCAACAGGTGATCTGAATGTCACGTCACCCACGTGAGCCCTGTTCCACATAACATGGTGTCTGTCCTGCGGTGTGCCGTCCACAAGACACGCGTGTCGGGCCAGAGACGCTGGGCCAGCAGATGTGAACATGATAAGAGAGCACTGCTTCATTCATGTCATGTCATGACTGTACATCTGTGACCCTGGGTCATCTGCAGAGTAACAGACAGATCATACTTGTATTGTCCACTCGATAAGAGGCATTCAATAAAATGCGGTGTTTTTTTATGGTGTGTGGTTTTATTTATTTATTTATTTTTTCTCCATAGCAGAAGCATGATGTGGTGCAACACATTCCAGCTGTTTTTTTTTTTCGTCCACAACAGGGGCAATTACAGCACTTTTTCGCTGTAATTAAAGACTTCCTCTTCATCTGATTTCTCTTTTTTTTTTTAAAAAAAAACAGCGATGGTAATGCAGTGGTAAAGTTTGTGTCTGTTAATCACAGCTTTTTTAAATTGCAGGTTTGATTCCCGCGGGTGGTATGTATTTTTTTTTCCACAGCAGCTGCTTGATGTGGTTCCACATGCTCCAGCTGCTCACACTGTGTTCCCGTTGCGATGGTTTCATACATGCTTGTGCGCATGCACGGAACCGTCACAGCGGGATCATTCATACCTGCCCAACCGTGTCTCCCTCCCGATGTGGTTTTTAATGACTGGTCTAGAACCAGTAAAAACCTTGACTCACCAGTTGCAGTCCATTTCACTGGGAGTTTGCTCTTCGCCTCTTGGTTGTCTTTTGAGCCAGTCACACAGTTCCCATGTAGACCCCACACATCCCATTCATGGATGGATGGATGGATTGATGGCTTCCCCAGCAATGGCACCATCTGGCACCAACTCCTGAAAGGCACCGGTGCTCCCTGCCACTCTTCTGCTCCTGCCTGATGCAGTGGAGGAACCATCTGGTCCTTGTGGCACCTTGTCACCTTCAGGCAAAGCTCGGACAGCTGCTGCAGCATCAGCCAGGATCTCATACAGAGAATAAAGCAGAAATCACTCCACTACAATGACCAGTTCACTATCACACCATCTTAAACAGCACACAGACATAGTTATGGATGCTCCCACTCCTGTGTTGGTCTTTTTTGCCACAGGAATTGCTACTAGCAGACAACCAAGACAGCTATGAAGTGTCACCCATGGTCACATGCAGTGTTGCCACAGTTACTTTGAAAAAGTAATCCAATTACTGATTACTGATTACTCCTTGAAAAAGTAACTTAGTTACTTTACTGATTACTCAATTGTAAAAGTAACTAAGTTAGATTACTAGTTACTTTTTTAGTTACTTTCCCCAGCTGCCGACAACAACCCACGTCAACATGACAATACCTGTTTTGCCAAAACTCACTTTATAGTCACCCTTTCTTGACTTCAATGAAAACAAATACTTGTTTTATAAAAAGTAAAATAAAGACCTCTTTCTTGACCTCATATTTAACTGTTGACAGCACTGTAACAGTAAAACTTGCAATTTCAAACCTACATTGTTTATAAATGTAACTATTAAATTCTAACATTTTTCTAACATTTAAATTCTCTAAACATTTTACTTGTCGAAATTATTATTATTTTAAGCAGTATTAGTAGTTGTAGTAAAAAACGGCTTCAAAACTGGACCTTTAATCTAGGGGTGTTGTGGGGGAGGGGGGCACATCCCTGCCCCACGCCCCCATTCCATCTGGATTCGCCCCTGCTTTGGCGTTTGAGCACAAAGAATGGATAACATTTATTTATGCAGAAAACAGGACCAGATTTACAGGTAAGAAAGTTGTATTGCGTTCTCTTCAAGTGCAGTGTGTTCAGCAGATAATTTAAATTCAATCCAATCAGTGTGCATGTGTCTCTGTGCAACTTGTTCAAATCCAAGTATAAGCCAGAGCCCACGAGCTGATTTTACCAAAAACATTTATCATTTTGATTATTTTCAAAAATTGAATGAATGAAATCCCGTTTACAGACATTGGTCATTGTGCAAATAGTTTTGATACTATGTTGCAGTTGCATGTGCAGACCTATTTGACTGGGGTGGCACTGATTAATGCAGGGGTGGCAGGAATCCATGCACACCATGCTAGTGTACTAGTGAACAAAATGTAACTTAAGATTCACATTTCAGCCTAATGATCAATAATTTGTCATAATAAAATCAGACTTTCTCAGTAGGCTAAGAAGTATGATATCCAACCCAGATGACCAAAATGGTATATATGTGGCAGGTTTTTCAACAAAGTCTTCAAACTAAGTTCCACCTCTGATTGGGCATATAGTCAACCATAGTTAACAATAATGGAGTAACACCTGGAGTGGCCAGTCAGATTCCAGGGGCCCACCCAAGGCCACCCCTTGGATTCACCGATGATATGTTGCTGTGTCCCTACTATCATTCTCTTCCTCTCTCTTCTTGTCTATTTTCATTTGTGATTACATCTCACTTTTACTCTTAAAACTACAATTTTGTATTTATTTTATTTATTGTAGTTTTTTCTTCTTGCAGAAGCTGCAATATTGACAAGCATGAACATATAGTAAGTAAATACATTTAACATTTTGTACTTTTCAGTTATATAACCATTACTTTTATTCACTTTTGATGATGTAAACTATTTTTAATATGTAGCAAAGTTTTAAATCAATGACTTTGCTATGTACTCTGGAAGAGCCTGAGGTGAGAGAAAAGCATATACAGAGTGTTAACCAAGAAAGTTTAGAAACTCATAAAAACATAATATTGCTGCACTGTTAACTCTTCCATGTGGGGCCAGTCTTGACACAATGGGATGGTGGAAGCAAACACCTATGTTCACTACATTTCCCATAGAACAGATCAAAAAGAATAGGGGAGGTTTGTTGTGCTGCCCTGAGGCAGAGCTCGGGATAACACTGTGATATCTGGCTTCACAAACCTGAAGTATTGGCTGTTTCCTGTTACAAAAGATTAGAACTTCTCTGACAGCTTGGCCAGCAAGCCAGACTTATGTAGCTGCTAAAGGAGTTTATCAGGGAGAAGCTGGGCTTTTTACAGATGCTGTGAGGGGAGTGGGTGCTCGATGATGCTACAGATGGAGGAGAGATCGCTGAGTTACCCCCATGATAGAAACATATCAAGCCACAACCTTGAAGGAAGGGAGCCTGTTGTTGCCTTGGAATGGCAACCCTGAGGCAAGCAAACGGTAACTTGAAAAGGGGGGATGGGGGGTAGTTGTCAGGTAAACAGTCTGTCGACCAAGAGGAGGTTGGAAGATAGATTGCAAGGTCTGAAGCGGGAGTCAGGCATAACATCACAGGTAGGAAATACTGAGATGAAATGGCAACTGAACATTCTGACATGTAGGTAATACTGACCATCCAGAGAAGAACAAGGAAAGTATACTACATTAATATAAATTGTTCAAATGCATTACAAATCCAGATACCATACTTTTAGGAGTATAAGTTGGAGTTTTTGTCTTGTTATTTTGTTTGTTTTGACTAATTTGAGAGGTCCTGCAATTTATATTCAGGTGAGTTATATAGCAAAAACTATTTTCATTGTAATAGTAGTAGTAGTATTAATCATCCACATGCCACATCAATCACATAATAATAATAAAACTAAATAATAAAAAACTCCATAAATGTACATGACAACAATGCCCAATAATCCCAAATTAAAGAGCTGATAAAATTAATCTAATGCACTCACATTTTTATTGTAGTGTTTCCAACATTGTGGGTCAACAATCTGTGTTTGTCTGCATGAAATAGCATCCAATATGTTGTCCATTTCATGTTTATTTGTCTACCTTACTTATTTTTGGATTTTAAAAGTGCTTATGGCACACACCACAAGCTGAGGTCTCTCTGCATAAATCCATTGTTCCCTTCTGACATTTTTGATTGTCCAACTGCATTAACTAGCATTCAGTAAAGTTGTCTATCACACATTTGTTCATCCATCTTGCTCATTTTTGGAATTCAAAAGTCCTTATGCTACGTAACAGCACATGCTGTGATGTGCAGATGTGCTACACATATAGCAATTCCATCTTGAAAGCTTGACGTGTCCTTCTGCAGACCAGTTTGGTCATTGTGGTATGCTCTTGTGATGTCATAGGTGCACACTAATCTGGTCATTATTTCCTCAATTAATCAATAAATCTCTTTATCCATAAAATGTTACAAAATGGTGAAAAATGACTTGTTTTGTCCACAACCTAAAGATATTCAGTTAACTGTCAGAGATAAGCAAAGAAACTAGTAAACAGAAAATTTATTTAAGAAGCAGAAATCAGATAATTTGGACATTTAACAAAAGACTCAAAGTGATTAATCAGCAAAATAGTTGGCAATAGGCCATTTGCTGATTAATCATTGATGAAATGTTTAATCAAAGCTCTACATGATAGTTCTATGGGGGTTATTTTTGGTCAGTCATTTGTGTTGCCTGTTCTATTGACTCCTCAGACTTAAAATCATGAACACATTGACATGGAGTGCTTGTTCTACCTGTTATGGGGTTCTAGAAATAGGAATTTGACTGTTTGTGTTCTTGGACATTTCATCTGCATCATCCCAGTCCCCCAGCTGTAAATGGGTGCCAGCTTCAGCTGCTCAGTAATGTGACTGACTGGCATCCCATGCAGGGGGAGTCGAGAACTCTCACCCGCTTCACGCTACTTACTGTCTCCGGGGATAATAAGTACTAGCTTGATGGATCTCTACATTCCACACTGCCCTAACCCTGAGAGCATTTCTCAATGCAAAATGCACAACCCATTGTGCAAGCTCATGGAAACTCGAATATGCACAAAATACTGCACTTTTCCTCTGATATCATACAAAATCCATCCTGAGAATATGGTACATCAGTGTAATGGTCACATAATGTCAACTCTCCATTTAAATTGCACAGAAACAGAAAAATAAAATGAAATGAATAAACAAGGAAGACAAAACCAAATACTTGAATTATAACATGCCAACTGCTATGGCATCAGATCAACACCAAAACACACCCGCGTAAGAAATGCGTTCAGGTTTGTAATATTATTTCATATGTGTGAGTGTGGTTTTGGTGCTGATCTGACACCATAGCAGGGGCATTTCTAGGTATGAGCAACCTATAGACAATCACCTAGGGCACAACCTTAAAATCAAAAATATATTTATTATGATAAGTGGTGAGGGGGGATGGCTGGGTGGTGCATGGGTGAGGTTCCGGGGAGCAACTATTTACATGTCAACCAGTGATTATATGACCAGAAACGCCACACAGTTAGTGTCACAATGACAGAAAGGATAAGATGAATTTCCACCTTTTTTCCTGTCATTCTTCACCTTGTTTTTGTTGAAGTCATCACAGCCTCATTGCTGATGTGGGATAACAATGACATACTATAAATTTTTCTCCACAGTCTGAAAAGCGTTAAACTATTCTGTATTACTCTTTGAGCTTTAACAAGTTTGCTTTGCTGGCACAGCACTTTGATTTTCCACTCAGTGGGACTGATATCTTGGCTGTGTGTGTCGGGTCATTGTCCTGCTGACAGATTAACCCTCGCCTCAGTCTGAGGTCAAAAGCGCTCTAGGTTTTCATCCAGGATGTCTCTGTACATTGCTGGATTCATCTTTCCCTCAATCCTGACTCGTCTCCCAGTTCCTGCTGCTGAAAAACATCCCCACAGCATGATGCTGCCACCACCATGCTTCACTGTTGAGATGGTGCCTGGTTTCCTCCAAATATGATGCCTGGCATTCACGCCAAAGAGTTCAATCTTTGTCTCATCAGACCAGAGAATTTTTTTTTCTCATGGTCTGAGAATCCTTCAGGTTCCTTTGGCCAATCTCCAGGTGGGCTGCCATGTGCCTTTTACTAAGGAGTGGCTTCCGTCTGGCCAATCTACCATACAGGCCTGATTGGTGGATTGCTGCAGAGGCGGTTGTCCTCCTCGAAGGTTCTCCTATCACCACAGAGGAATGCTAGAGCTCTGACAGACTGACCATCAGGTTCTTGGTCACCTCCTTCACTAAGGCCCTTCTCCCCCGATCACTCAGTTTAGACAGGCGGCCAGTTCTAGGAAGAGGCCTAGTGGATCTGAACTTCTTCCATTTAGGAATGACGGAGGCCACTGTGCTCATTGGACTTTCAAAGCAGCAGAAATGTTTCTGTACCCTTCCACAGATTCGTGCTTGAGACAATCCTGTCTCAGAAGTCTACAGACAAGTCATTTGACTTCATGCTTGGTTTGTGCTCTGACATGCACTGTCAACTGTGGGACCTTATATGTAGACAGGTGTGTGCCTCACCACTTTCATAGCTTCATGGTGAAGTGGTATAGAGGAGGATTTTCTTAAAAAAGAAGACTTGAAAGTTCAGCTACAGTTTGCCAGAAGGTACATCTGACATGCAAGCCTAGATTTGATGTTTTGGTGAAAGAAAATCTCTGTACCACTTCATCATGAAGCTGTATAACTGGGGATAGAAAATGCAGAACAAAACATGCAGTATGGACAATTTCTCCAATCAAGCCTATAACTTCTTCTGTGTTATGTGGGTGTCTTGGTGGCTTTCCTCACTCTTGTCCTTCTTGCACAGTCACTCAGTCCTTGAGAACTGTCTACTCCACACAGATTTACCATAGAGTGCCATATTGTTTGTATTTCTTCATAACTGATGTAAAAAAAAGTCAGTCCAAGACATATTCAGTGACTTGGAAATGTTTATGTATCCATCCCCTGACTTGTCTGAATAAAACTGGCAATGAAATTGATTATTTACAGGTATTATACCAAAGGGGCCCATTACTTTTGTAACCCATCATCTTGGCTTTTATATTTTTATTACATTCATATCAACGTATAGAGATTTGCTTTGAGTTTAAGAAATTTTAGTTTCAGAAATTTTTATATTGTGAAGCCTGATTTACTTTTTGTATTTGAAATGGCATAAACAAATTAAAATGTGTGAAATATAAAGGGGCCCAATACATTTGGAGGGCACTGTATATAAGATGAAAATTTGTACAGTGTTTGGTTTCAATTTTTTTAATGCTTGGTGTGCTTTGTCAATAACATTACACACACACACACACACACACACACACACACACACACACACACACACACACACACACACACACACACACACACACACACACACACACACACACACACACACACACACACCCATTAACAAACACTTTGTGGCATAAAACATTGCATTTTGTTGTCTGAGTCTTGTGCAGCACAACAACAAATTTTAAATGGGTCAGTAGCAGCATGTCTTTCCAGAAACCATGTCCCCATTGGTCAAGATAAACAGACCTTCCTCTGGATAGTTTCATGGACTATTAACAGTGTGTCCTTTTACTGTGTGCAAATTCATTTGATCCTTTGTGGTTTTGTGGTGTGTGTGTGTGTGTGTGTGTGTGTGTGTGTGTGTGTGTGTGTGTGTGTGTGTGTGTGTGTGTGTGTGTGTGTGTGTGTGTGTGTGTGTGTGTGTGTGTGTGTGTGTGTGTACTGAAATACAAGGATCCAAGGATAGATCAAAGAGTCAATGGGACTGGTTATTGACTGTGTGGAGGGGCAGGAAGTCTCCATCGTGGCTAATGAGACTGTGCTTCTAATTGCATCACACACACAAACACTTGTTTTTGTCACTTAGTAAGAAACTGCATTGATTATGTGGTCACTCACTTCATCCTTTCCAAACCAGTACTGATGTGTACACTGTGCAACATACTTCAAACTGATCCGTGGCTACAACTACTGCTGAACCACACATGCTTTTGGCAGAAAAAATGATTTTTAAAATGTTAACCCACTGATAGCTTTGTTAAAGTTGTCACTGTTGCTAAATGCTCAAGCCCACCGTTTAAGCCACCAGCGTGTGTGGAATAGATCAGGAAGGGTTTATGAAATTAATTCCAATTTCAAAACACAAAATGAAACAAATGCATCTGAAAACCATTTGAAATTGTTCAAAAGAACAAGTGAATCAAACAAATGAGAAAATGAAAACTGTCAAACAAGAGAGAGTACCACGAGGAACGACCACCATGAAGAGGGAGTGATGGGCAAGGCCATTCACAATATTCGTACCAAATTTCAAGGCAAAAAGCACTAATTACGACCAGCAAAGGTTTTTTTTGTGATTTTAGTTTTTGACCTTCCTGTGCCCTTGACCTTTGACCTTGACGATTTTGTATTCTGAAAGGTATCTCTGTAGGACTGCTACATGTGAAAAGTTTTTTCATCATGACATCACCAAATGATGTCATAATGTAAAAATTTGATAGGTTCTGGATCCTCTCATCGAGCCCTTTAATTTCATGTGTGACAAGACATGTTTGACTCAAATATGAAATTTGACCTAAATGTAGGTCTTTTTTTTTTTACCTCGAGGTAAACCCTGAAGGTCAAGGTCGAGCACATATCGCAGGTAATGGCTTATGGGCAAGGCCATTCACTAGCTTCATGCTAATTTGGAGGCAAAATTTCAAAAATCTCGACCAGCAAAGTTGTTTTGGTGATTTTAGTGTTTGACCTTTATGTGACCTTGACACTTGACCTTGAGCTTGATACTTTTGTGTGTTCAAAGGTATCTTCCTATGACTGCTATATGTGAAGTTGCAGGAGTCTGCAATGTAAACTGTGTACTCCAGAGCGAGTAAAGAAGAAAAATATGATTACTACAAAAAAGAAGAACAAAAAAAAAAGGTACATACTGGCAAGATAATTATCCAGATCGGATCATATTAGACTGAGAAAAGTTCATTTACAGTGAGGAAAATAAGTATTTGAACACCCTGCTGTTTTGCAAGTTCTTCCACTTAGAAATCATGGGGGGTCTGAAATTTTCATCTTAGGTGCATGTCCACCGTGAGAGACATAATCTAAAAAAAAAAAAAAAAAATCTGGAAATCACAATGTATGATTTTGTAATAATTTTTATGTTACTGCTGCAAATAAGTATTTAAACACCTGTGAAAATCAATGTTAATATTTGGTACAGTAGCCTTTGTTTGCAATTACAGAGGTCAAACATTTCCTGTAGTTTTTCACCAAGTTTTCACACACTGCAGCAGGGATTTTGGTCCACTCCTCCATACAGATCTCCAAATCTTTCAGGTTTTGAGTTTCAGCTACCTCCAAAGATTTTCTATTGAGTTCAGGTCTGGAGACTGGCCAGGCCACTCCATGACCTTAAAATGCTTCTTACGGAGCCCCTCCTTAGTTGCCCGGGCTGTGTGTTTGGGGTCATTGTCATGCTGTAAGACCCAGCCATGACCCATCTTCAATGCTCTTACTGAGGGAAGGAGGTTGTTTGCCAAAATCTCGTAATACATGACCCCATCCATCCTCCCTTCAATACGGTGCGGTCGTCCTGTCCCCTTTGCAGAAGAGCACCCCCAGAGTATGATGTTTCCACCCCCATGCTTCATGGTTGGTTTGCTTGGGGTTGTTCTCATCCTCTAAACATGGTAAGTGGAGTTGATTCCAAAAAGCTGTGTTCTGGTCTCATCTGACCACATGACCTTCTCCCATGCCTCCTCTGGATCATCCAGATGGTAACTGGTGAACTTCAAACGGGCCTGGGCATGTGCTGGCTTGAGCAGGGGGATCTTGCTGCCCTGCAGGATTTTAAACCATGACAACATCATGTGTTAGTAATGTAATCTTTGTGACTGTGGTCCCAGCTCTCTTCAGGTCATTGACCAGGTCCTCCTGTGTAGTTCTGAGCTTTCTCAGAATCATCCTTACCCCACAAAGTGAGATCTTGCATGGAATCCCAGACCGAGGGAGATTGACAGTCATCTTGTGTTTCGTCCACTTTCTAATAAATAATCATAACAGTTGTTGACTTCTACCAAGCTGCTTGCCTGTTGTCCTGTAGTCCATCCCAGCCTTGTGCAGGTCTACAGTTTTGTCCCTGGTGTCCTTAGACAGCTCTTTGGTCTTGGCTATGGTGGACAGGTTGGATTGTGATTGAGTGTGTGAACAGGTGTCTTTCATACAGGTAACAAGTTCAAACAGGTGCAATTAATACAGGTAAAGAGTGCAGAATAAGAGGGCTTCTTAAAGAAAAATTAACAGGTCTGTGTGAGCCAGAATTCTTGCTGGTTGGTAGGTGTCCAAATACTTATTTGCATCAGTAACATACAAATAAATTATTAAAAAAATCATACATTGTGATTTCCGGATTTTTTTTAGATTATGTCTTTCACATTGGACATGAACCTAAGATGAAAAATTCAGACCCCTCCATGATTTCTAAGTGGGAGAACTTGCAAAACTGCAGGGTGTTAAAATATTTATTTTCCTCACTGTAGTTACATACTGCCATTGCAATGGGGATGACACCACAGCAACACGTCTGACCAATAAAAACCCATTCCATAAAAAATTTGAGTACTCTCTATAACATCCCTGATATGGCTAAAATTGTACAGACAGAGGTAGATTATTCAAAACACAAACTCCATGCACAACATTAAATATTTCTAGAAAAAAAAAATCATAAGACTGATTATCAAACCCATTCTATAAAAACTGTTTAACTACTCTCTTAAAAAAACAACTCTGGTTTGGCTCTACTGCACAGACTGTAGTAGATTATTCCAAGCACAAATTCCTGTATACATAAAAGATCAATCAATCAACTTTTTCTTATATAGCGCCAAATCACAACAAACAGTTGCCCCAAGGCGCTCCACATTGTAAGGCAAGGCCATACAATAATTATGAAAAACCCCAACGGTCAAAACGACCCCCTATGAGCAAGCACTTGGCCACAGTGGGAAGGAAAAACTCCCTTTTAACAGGAAGAAACCTCCAGCAGAACCAGGCTCAGGGAGGGGCAGTCTTCTGCTGAGACTGGTTGGGGCTGAGGGAAAGAACCAGGAAAAAGACATGCCGAGAAGGGGGGCAGAGATCGATCACTAATGATTAAATGCAGAGTGATGCATACGGAGCAAAAAGAGAAAGAAACAGTGCATCATGGGAACCCCCCCACAGTCTACGTCTAAAGCAACATAACCAAGGGATGGTCCAGGGTCACCCGATCCAGCCCTAACTATAAGCCTTAGCGAAAAGGAAAGTTTAAGCCTAATCTTAAAAGTAGAGAGGGTATCTGTCTCCCTGATCTGAAATGGGAGCTGGTTCCACAGGAGAGGAGCCTGAAAGCTGAAGGCTCTGCCTCCCATTCTACTCTTACAAACCCTAGGAACTACAAGTAAGCCCGCAGTCTGAGAGCGAAGCGCTCTAATGGGGTAATATGGTACTACGAGGTCCCTAAGATAAGATGGGACCTGATTATTCAAAACCTTATAAGTAAGAAGAAGAATTTTAAATTCTATTCTAGAATTAACAGGAAGCCAATGAAGAGAGGCCAACACGGGTGAGATATGCTCTCTCCTGCTAGTCCCCGTCAGTACTCTAGCTGCAGCATTCTGAACCAACTGAAGGCTTTTTAGGGAACTTTTAGGACAACCTGATAATAATGAATTACAATAGTCCAGCCTAGAGGAAATAAATGCATGAATTAGTTTTTCAGCATCACTCTGAGACAAGACCTTTCTGATTTTAGAGATATTGCGTAAATGCAAAAAGGCAGTCCTACATATTTGTTTAATATGCGCTTTGAATGACATATCCTGATCAAAAATGACTCCAAGATTTCTCACAGTATTACCAGAGATCAGGGAAATGCCATCCAGAGTAACGATCTGGTTAGACACCATGCTTCTAAGATTTGTGGGGCCAAGTACAATAACTTCAGTTTTATCTGAGTTTAAAAGCAGGAAATTAGAGGTCATCCATGTCTTTATGTCTGTAAGACAATCCTGCAGTTTAGCCAATTGGTGTGTATCCTCTGGCTTCATGGATAGATAAAGCTGGGTATCATCTGCGTAACAATGAAAATTTAAGCAATACCGTCTAATAATACTGCCTAAGGGAAGCATGTATAAAGTGAATAAAATTGGTCCTAGCACAGAACCTTGTGGAACTCCATAATTAACTTAGTCTGTGAAGAAGATTCCCCATTTACATGAACAAACTGTAATCTATTAGACAAATATGATTCAAACCACCGCAGCGCAGTGCCTTTAATACCTATGACATGCTCTAATCTCTGTAATAAAATTTTATGGTCAACAGTATCAAAAGCAGCACTGAGGTCCAACAGAACAAGCACAGAGATAAGTCCACTGTCCGAAGCCATAAGAAGATCATTTGTAACCTTCACTAATGCTGTTTCTGTACTATGATGAATTCTAAAACCTGACTGAAACTCTTCAAATAGACCATTCCTCTGCAGGTGATCAGTTAGCTGTTTTACAACTACCCTCTCAAGAATCTTGAGAGAAAAGGAAGGTTGGAGATTGGCCTATAATTAGCTAAGATAGCTGGGTCAAGTGATGGCTTTTTAAGTAATGGTTTAATTACTGCCACCTTAAAAGCCTGTGTACATAACCAACTAACAAAGATAGATTGATCATATTTAAGATTGAAGCATTAAATAATGGTAGGACTTCCTTGAGCAGCCTGGCAGGAATGGGGTCTAATAAACATGTTGATGGTTTGGATGAAGTAACTAATGAAAATAACTCAGACAGAACAATCGGAGAGAAAGAGTCTAACCAAATACCGGCATCACTGAAAGCAGCCAAAGATAACGATACATCTTTGGGATGGTTATGAGTAATTTTTTCTCTAATAGTCAAAATTTTGTTAGCAAAGAAAGTCATGAAGTCATTACTAGTTAAAGTTAATGGAATACTCAGCTCAATAGAGCTCTGACTCTTTGTCAGCCTGGCTACAGTGCTGAAAAGAAACCTGGGGTTGTTCTTATTTTCTTCAATTAGTGATGAGTAGAAAGATGTCCTAGCTTTACGGAGGGCTTTTTATAGAGCAACAAACTCTTTTTCCAGGCTAAGTGAAGATCTTCTAAATTAGTGAGACGCCATTTCCTCTCCAACTTACGGGTTATCTGCTTTAAGCTACGAGTTTGTGAGTTATACCACGGAGTCAGACACTTCTGATTTAAAGCTCTCTTTTTCAGAGGAGCTACAGCATCCAAAGTTGTCTTCAATGAGGATGTAAAACTATTGACGAGATACTCTAACTCCCTTACAGAGTTTAGGTAGCTACTCTGCTCTGTGTTGGTATATGACATTAGAGAACATAAAGAAGGAATCATATCCTTAAACCTAGTTACAGCGCTTTCTGAAAGACTTCTAGTGTAATGAAACTTATTCCCCACTGCAGGGTAGTCCATCAGGGTAAATGTAAATGTTATTAAAAAATGATCAGACAGAAGGGAGTTTTCAGGGAATACTGTTAAGTCTTCTATTTCCATACCATAAGTCAGAACAAGATCTAAAATATGATTAAAGTGGTGGGTGGACTCATTTACTTTTTGAGCAAAGCCGATAGAGTCTAATAATAGATTAAATGCAGTGTTGAGGCTGTCATTCTCTGCATCTGTGTGGATGTTAAAATCGCCCACTATAATTATCTTATCTGAGCTAAGCACTAAGTCAGACAAAAGGTCTGAAAATTCACAGAGAAACTCACAGTAACGACCAGGTGGACGATAGATAATAACAAATAAAACTGGTTTTTGGGACTTCCAATTTGGATGGACAAGACTAAGAGACAAGCTTTCAAATGAATTAAAGCTCTGTCTAGGTTTTTGATTGATTAATAAGCTGGAATGGAAGATTGCTGCTAATCCTCCGCCCCGGCCCGTGCTACGAGCATTCTGACAGTTAGTGTGACTCGGGGGTGTTGACTCATTTAAACTAACATATTCATCCTGCTGTAACCAGGTTTCTGTTAGGCAGAATAAATCAATACGTTGATCAATTATTATATCATTTACCAACAGGGACTTAGAAGAGAGAGACCTAATGTTTAATAGACCACATTTAACTGTTTTAGTCTGTGGTGCAATTGAAGGTGCTATATTATTTTTTCTTTTTGAATTTTTATGCTTAAATAGATTTTTGCTGGTTATTGGTGGTCTGGGAGCAGGCACCGTCTCTACGGGGATGGGGTAATGAGGGGATGGCAGGGGGAGAGAAGCTGCAGAGAGGTGTATAAGACCACAGCTCTGCCTCCTGGTCCCAACGCTAGACAGTCACAGTTTGGAGGATTTAAGAAAATTGGCCAGATTTCTAGAAATGAGAGCTGCTCCCTCTAAAGTGGGATGGATGCCGTCTCTCCTAACAAGACCAGGTTTTCCCCAGAAGCTTTGCCAATTATCAATGAAGCCCACCTCATTTTTTGGACACCACTCAGACAGCCAGCAATTCAAGGAGAACATGCGGCTAAACATGTCACTCCCGGTCTGATTGGGGAGGGGCCCAGAGAAAACAACAGAGTCCGACATTGTTTTTGCAAAGATACACACCGATTTAATGTTAATTTTAGTGACCTCCGATTGGCGTAACCGAGTGTCATTACTGCCGACGTGAATTACAATCTTACCAAATTTAAGCTTAGCCTTAGCCAGCAATTTCAAATGTCCTTCGATGTCGCCTGCTCTGGCCCCCGGAAGACAATTGACAATGGTTGCTGGTGTCGCTAACTTCACATTTCTCAAAACAGAGTCGCCAATAACCAGAGTTTGATCCTCGGCGAGTGTATCGTCGAGTGGGGAAAAACGGTTAGAGATGTGAACGGGTTGACGGTGTACACGGGGCTTCTGTTTAGGGCTACGCTTCCTCCTCACAGTCACCCAGTCAGCCTGCTTTCCCGACTGCACGGGATCTGCCAGAGGGGAACTAACGGCGGCTAAGCTACCTTGGTCCGCACCGACTACAGGGGCCTGGCTAGCTGTAGAACTCTTGGCACAACACAAGAGGAACCTCTTGACCTAGAATTATAAGTATGCCCATTATGGACTATCTCTGTATTACATTTGAGATAATCAGGAACAGTCCCATTTATTATACAAATAATGAATGTTTATGAGTTCAATGGTACAAATATTTCATGAGGTGAAAGCTGGAACATACCATTCAATTTCATATTTTATTAATTTATAAACAACAGAAAAGGGAATTACACTTTGGTGTTCCACTGTAACGTGTAGTCCAGTGATGCTGTACACTGACTTCGGACTTCCATTAAAAAAAAAACTTTGTGTAGTTCCTCAGTCTAGCCAAAAATCATGTCAGCGTTTCATGTGAACAGTTTTTCATGCATCCAGAAGGCTTACAGCGGAGTGGATTGTGTGTGTGTGTGTGTGTGTGTGTGTGTGTGTGTGTGTGTGTGTGTGTGTGTGTGTGTGTGTGTGTGTGTGTGTGTGTGTGTGTGTGTCTCTGTTACAAGAATTAGCGGCATCAGTTAGCTCAATCAAATCATTGTGTTGTTGTCCCCCGCGCGTGCGCACACACACGCAACTGGGTCGGTCGACTGTGTACATCCTCAGTGCAGCAAAAAAAAAAAAAATCACTTCAGAAATGAGTCCAGCTTTTATTTCTTTCTTCCTGCTAACAGCCTCCAGACAACACAGTGGATTTGTTTTGTGTGTGCGTGGACGCGCATGTTGTGTGTGAGCATGTGTGCATGTGTGTGCATGAGCATGTGTGGGCATGCACACATGCTCACACGTGCACGCGCACGTCCTTGTGTATGCGTGCGCACGATCACGTGTGCGTGCGTGCACGAGGACGTCCACACGTGTGTGTGTGTGTGTGTGTGTGTGTGTGTGCGTGCAGAGTGCAATGGTACCAAACGTATGGAACCAAATTTGCACTCTAAATGGAACCAAGCTGCACTCTAATTGCAATGCAACACAAATGGGATGAATGAATCCATGTCATGTGACATACAAAGCACCAATCAAATGACAAGGATCCACTCAGCCGTTATATAAAGCATTATATGTGACCAAGTTTCAATTCTTCTACTCTATATTCTACTAGTAAGATTCCAACCATATCAAATTCAACATAACCAACATTTTCTTGGAGGAGCATCCAACAAATAGCTGATGATGTTTTTCTGCATAACCTGCATTCTATCTTTGGTCTTTTTAGAAAGACCACTGTGGCAGACAGAGCAAGAGTAGTCAAACTGACACTGTATCAGAGCAGAGACCAGAAAAGTAGTAGTGGTAGTAGTAGTAGTAGTAGTAGTTGGTGGTACAATAAGCGTGCATTAATTGGCAGTATTTAATACAGTAATGAGCATTAACTAACAGAATTAAGATTTAAATGTATTTCTAAATTATTAAGTCTGCTTCTTCTTCTTTTGACTACTCCCCTTAGGGGTCACCACAGCAGATCAGTCATTTCCATCTCACCCTGTCCTCTATATCCTCCTCTGTCACGCCATCGGCCTGCATGTCCTCCCTCAGCACATCCATAAACCTCTCCTCTCTTCTCCTCCTGCCTGATGGCTTCATTCTCAGCATCCTTCTCCCTATATATACTGGGTCCCTCCTCTGCACATGTCCAAACCATCTCAATCTCTTCTCTCTGACTTTGTCTCCAAACTGTCCCACCTGAACTGTCCTTCTGATATGTTCATTCCTAATCCTGCCCATCCTCGTCACTCCCAAAGAGAATCGCAACATTTTCATCTCTGCCACTTCCAGCTCTGCCTCCTGTCCCTTTGTTAGTGCCACTGTCTCTAAGCCGTACAACATAGCTGGTCTCACTACAGTCTTGTAGACTTTTCCCTTCACTCTTGCAAATA
Source organism: Thalassophryne amazonica (assembly GCF_902500255.1). Taxonomy (NCBI): domain Eukaryota; kingdom Metazoa; phylum Chordata; class Actinopteri; order Batrachoidiformes; family Batrachoididae; genus Thalassophryne; species Thalassophryne amazonica. Next base: position 29,230,410 of record NC_047113.1, read on the forward strand.
TTTGTCGGTCACAGATAACTCCTGCCACCTTTCTCCACCTTACTCCACCCACTCCACTGTGACTGCACTCTCTTCTTCACCTCTACCACACTGTCAGTTACTTTGGAATTGACGCCAATTATTTAAACTCATCTACTTTCACCACTTCTACTCCTTGTAACTACACTTTTCCACTGGGCTGAGTCGTGCGCCTACTGACTTTCATTCCCCTGCTCTCCATAGTGTATGTCCACATTTCCAGGCGAAAGTCAACCTGCTGTCTGCTCTTGCTACAGATCACAATGTCATCTGCAAACATCATAGCCAATGGAGACTCCTGTTTCTAAATTATTAAATAATAAATTAATTATTACCTTGTTTAAAATGATCAACCTTCATAAAATTTATGATAATTATTACTCACACTCACTCATCTTCAACCGCTTATCTGGGATTGGGACGCGGGGACAACAGCTCAAGCAGGGGACCCCAGACTTCCCTTCCCTTCCCTTATTATTATTATTATTATTGTTATTATTGTTATTTACAATATGCATATGTCGCGGACATGAATGAGTGAAGTTCGTCAGCATCTCATCATGTCATTTAGGTCCTTTAGACTTTATTTTGAGTAAATGCTTCAGCAGAGCATTAGCATAGCAAAAACCTTTCAGCTTCTGGGGAGGCTCCGCCCCCTGCCACTTTACGCATTTTTTTAATGTAGATGTAAGTTAATATTCAAAGTTTTCAGCTAGTTGACAGTAGGGCTGTACAATATGGCCAAATTATCTTATTTCAATATTGTCATATAAATTGTTACGTAAATGTCACTTATATACATGCTGTCCATATTCTTGAGCCGCGTAGGTGGGTAAGGAGAGTTACCATGGGATAAAAAAGCTTTTCGACCTACCATCCCTGGTTCTCAAGACCAGGCACCTAAGTGACTCGACTGTCTCTCTCTTTTTTTTTCTTTAAAGATATTTAGGTGTACCTTAGTAAACACTAGTAGAGTTCCACCTTAGATTTGGAATGTATAATATGTAGAAGATATACTTTACTGAATTTTCATATCAATATGATATACGATATGACTATGATTTGACGCAAAGTGCAGCAACAGTCATCACAAGGTTAGGATACTGTGCCCTCCAAAAGTATTGGAACACTTGGAATTTCACACATTTTAATTTGTTTATGACATTTTAAATGCAAGAAAAACAAAAAATAAAGAATAAAAATTTCAAAAATTATCTTCCTCAAACTCAAACTGAAAGCAAATCTCTAAAACTTGATAAAACCTGTAAATAATAATCAGTTTTATTGCCAGTTTTCTTTAGACAAGTTAGGGAATGGAAACATAAGTGATAAGAATGATAAATGATAAGAATGGTGACAAAGGTCAGTTTCAGTTTGTACAGGGGTCAAAAGTTAAAGTTGCTCTATTAATTTTGCTCCAGCTGTATTTGTGCTGAATTTGATGCTTGTATCACCATTTGAAGGATTGTTTCAGTTACCTGCTACACTAATAAGTCAACAGAGCATGAACCAGCTGTTGTCTGTTAGGTTAAACATGTGTATATAAGGCAACCCAAATTAAAGGAGAAATGCTGCTTTTACCAACCTGGACCTGATTTCTGGCATAAAATATAGTCATTTACTCACCAATATAAGTTTGGTGTGATTAGAAGTCCATAGTTCAAATGACGTGTTCAGTTCAAATCTGGAGCAAACATTTTTCTTTTTCTACTAAGGTGGATTAGAACTTTTTGTGGTACACAGCACAAACGAGTGGACAGAAGGAACCTAGCAGTCAATGTGACTCACTGATTTGAAAATGCAGCTCTTTCAACCAGACGTGTGGTGCCGTTAAATGTCAATCATCTGTGACCAATCAGATTTCAGGGGAGTCCAGTGAAACCCCAGCCTCCACTCTAGCTCCACCCATGCCAGGAGGTGTTCAACATTTTCTGTTTCACTGTGACTGAGAATTCGGCACTTCCAAGTTTGAGTGTGAGCTTGCCACTGAGTTCCCGCAACATTCCATGGGATCTCGTCAATCAATACAGGAAGTGTTTGACATTTGAACATTTCCTGTTTTACTGTGTACTTGAATTTCGGCACTTCCTGTTTAGGACACCCCATACCATGAGCGAGCTGCGCGACGGTTCACTCATATTATAATTGCCAAGTGGCCTCTGTGTGCATGCCTGTGTGCATGCCTGTGTGTGTGTGTGTGTGTGTGTGTGTGTGTGTGTGTGTGTGTGTGTGTGTGTGTGTGTGTGTGTGTCTAAGGCTTTGATTATGCAAAAACTGGGGAGAGCTGACATTTGCCGGTTGGTATGCTTATGTATTTTGGGTCCAGGGTGAATGCTGTGAAAATGGAAAGTTGATAGGGCAACTATTTTTTGAGAAATTAGTGATTTTAGCTAACCAGTAAACAGTGGGTGCTGTGCTGTAATGCACCATGGGAGTTTGGGGATTTGGAGTTTTAAATGTTGTTATTGTGGTTCATGTTAGTTTAATAGTGTTCTTAGTGTTATTGATTTAGGTGTTATTTCAGTGCCATGTTGCTGGTACCATGAGTGAAATGTGTGTTGCGTTTGATGCCTTCAGCTACATCTCTGTGTCTAAAAATGAAGCACCTGCTTTCAGCAGAATGAGGAAAGGACAATAACCTCTCCGTGCGTGTGTGTGTGTGTGTGTACAGCCCAGTCTCATGTTTTTTTGTCCTCCTGTCATGAAATGATTCCAGTTTCCGTGACATTTTTTTTAACCCGCTATTACTAACCCTACTCCTACCCCCAACCCGAACCTTAACCATAACCATAACCTAACCTTACTACTTCCCCTAACCCTAACCATAATCACCCCCCCCCCCCCCACTGCACTTTTAATTACATGCAGCCATCATAAATTAGAATGAATTTGTGCTGCCATGATGAAGATTTTGCACTTTTGTGACAATATGACTAGGGCTGAAATGATTAGTTGAGTAACTCCAATAATTCAATTACAGAAAATGTATGAGGCAAATTCTGTGCCTCGAGGTTTTGTTTAACATTGCAGACATATGCCAGGCCTGTATGTGGCGGTGTAACATCCCCAGAAAAAACAGAAGACGACTAGACCATGTTCATAAACATGAAAATGCTAATCAAATTAGCACCTACAGGTACCGCTTTCCAACGTGACACACAGAGTAAAATTAAGCCTTTTAAGAGAAAGAGGGCCTACGGTGATCATCTGAAATAGACTGACTGAATATTTAAAGCGAAGCTGTGTGTTTGTCTCTTATTAAAAAAACACATGGCCCGCACTACGTGGGGAGTGACTTGACCCGGCGGTCGGCTGCTATGATTCTGTTTGTCTGATGTGAGGGGCTCAGCCATCCGCTCACACTGGGCGAGTCACAGCTCCGTCCCCGGCCACACTGACAAACAGTTTCTGAAAGTCTACTCTTTCTTCTGTGTTTTGCTCATACTCGCACCAAGTGTTTTGCTTTTTAATTTTCGCTTTTTTGGGCAACACAAAACCCTTCACAAACACTGTAACTTAAATATAATAATAATAATAAAACTGAGAGGCTTGCATGTTCAACCTCCAGCTGAAATGCATCTGCTGAATTGCAGAGAAAAAGGGATAAAAAAAATAACGCAGGGACCCAGTCCACCAACCTTAAAAAAAAGGTTAAATTTAACAAGTTGGGGAAAAACAAAACAGAAACCACATCCTATCGCCATTTCAGCAAAATGTCAAGATTTTGGCACAGCTATTTTGCTATTTGTGTACAACTAAAGCTTTTAGCATTGGAGCGCTCAGGTTGTGCAGATTTTTGCTTTGATATTTGTCTCTTTTTTGATCCAGCACGCCTTTTTTACACATCTTGGATGTGCATGTTGCTTCTGATTTACTAAGATTTTTTTTCGCAGAGACATTGTGCCATTGCTTAGGGAGAGCCCTGGACTATTGATGTTGTTTAAAAATGCAAAAGTACTTTTTATCCAGTTACCCGATTAATCGCCAGAATAATCGATAGAATACTTGATTACTCAAATAATCGATAGCTGCAGCCCTAAATATGATGAACCAATAGATTAATGTATATTTCGTGCTGCTGACGACAATCTGTGAGACTGGGTTGGTGTGTAACTTCAATCAGAGACAAACTGAGGATAGCTGACATTTTCTGTTTTCATTACCATGAGTGAAAAGAGTATTGCTTTTGGATGTCTTTCACCACTGCCTTTGTTTGTGCATGTGTAAATATTAAAAGCACCTGCTTACAGCAGCCACCATCTCTGTTTGTGCATGCGTAAAACTTAAAAGCACCTGCTTGCAGCAAATTGCAGAAAAAACAAAAAAGCTCTGCATGCATGTGACTGGGGACAGCTGGCATTTTGTTTGGTGTGCTTATGTATTTTTTGGTTGTGGATGAACGGTGCCAAAATAGAACATTTGATAGGACTAATATTTTTGGAGAAACTATGGATGGTAGCTAACATTGCTAACCGCATTCAGGACTAACACACCAATCCAGCAGGGCATGGAAAATCATCTTTATATTAAAAACATGTGTGTGCATACGTCATTTTAGTTCAGTGTAAGTATATAATATAATTCTAAATACCGTACGACACAAGAAAGTGAAAACACATTCCCATTGTGATCCATTTAAAAAAATCAAAGGACAAAATATAAGTAATAATAAAATATAATAATAACTATAATACTGATAATAGTAATAATGATAAAGATAAATGACAGTTAACATAAAAATACATAATTAACAGGAAATAAAAGGCTTGCCTTCTTTTTCTAACAATTGTTGAGGTCTAAGGTTCTAAAAACATTCTGGAATCACATGCCATTCCAACTCATTATACAAGCTTTGCTTAATTTATTACCACCCTTGAAATATGGCAGCTATCAACACTACTAATCTAGAGCCCGTTGATTCCCACGGGCAACACGCTATTTATTACTATTATTATTATTATTATTATTTCATACTTTTGGTCTTATTTGTCTCCTTTTTCTTCTTCTTCTGAGACAGAGTCAGAAAACAATGTTTACATTCTTGCTAAACAAAGCTATTTTAGAGCATTTTCAAGTTTTATTATATTGAAATATGTTCAGTTATTCTGAATAGTCAAACAATAAATAAATGAGTAAAAATATGAATTTAGTGTGTAATTGAAACTGTTCGTCACTTGTTCACTTTCAGGGCTTGCTGCGCGCGCGCCCTTCTTTGATGTGTGCGCGCGCGCCCCGCGTAAAACAGGCTCGGTTCGCGGTTACTGCGCGTCTCATAACAAACTTGTGCTGGTAAAACTTTGATAAGCGCCGTTAAATGTCCGTCACATGATTTCACAGCGTGTGCCGCTCACCAGCTCTCCACATGTCTGACGACGGAGAAGAAAGCGACGGCGGAGACCGAGCGCGGGTCTCCGAGTCTCCCTCCCCGCCTCCGTCTGTCTGTCCTCCAGGAGGACCTCTGTCCTCCTTGCGGCCCCGAGACCTCTGCTCCTCCACCTCTCCGTTACTCGGGGACACAGACCCGCCTTTCCTTGCCTCACCGGACTGCCTTCACGCGTCTCTGGAGAACCTGGACCAGGGGAAACCACCGCACTTAACGCCGCCAGAGTCCCGTCAGCGCCAGGGAGACACCTGCTTTGTTTCACGTCAGGATGCGCGTCTGGAAGCGGCGCACAACCGGTACGATGATGATCCGCTTCCCAAGTGGCGAGAAGGAGTCGCGGCGGCGCCCGCTGACCGTTTTCAGCACGACGGACAGCTCCGTCGTGCTGCGGAGCTGTCGGACTGCGAGAACCACTTCACCGAACCGGTACACATAGAACCCAAGCCCAGCTCCGAGTCCAGGCAAACGTGAGTCCTTTTATTTATTTATTTATTTTTAACCTCCAACTTGTCACAACCCAACCACAGGTTTGCGGCCTGCAAACGCTGTTACTATAGTTATAAAACTTGTAATTTGGCAAAGGATGATGAGTGATTCTAATCACAAACGTCCTCTGATATTAGAGCAGGAGTTCTTACATCAAACACACATTTCACTTTTCAAAACCCAGTTTTCATTGCTTTGATACATAATACTCATACAATGTGTTGCCACAGTTACTTTGAAAATCCGGTTACTGATTACAGTAACATTACTGATTGCTCAATTTAAAAAAATACCTCAAATAGATTGAGTTATTTTATTAGTTATTAGTATTATTAGTTAACTAAAGTAACTGTGGCAACACTGCTGTACATTTAGGGAATAACCCTGTTGTGTCTGATGATTTGCAGACGTTCGTGCTGGTTATACAGCCGCAAATTGAGCTTTAAAAGGAGTTTTAAAACGGATATTTGTGACCGTAGAACAGCTTGAACGTCCACAAATCATCAGACACAAGGGGGTTATTCCCACTCTAATCCATTTCCATTGTTTGCACGGTTTATTTTTCTGTAGATAATTCAGTCGGCGAGACTTACCTTGAGGCATTGTTGCTCCAACAGCGGTCAGGGTGCGGAGTAATCCATCAAATGTGAAAATCCATCAAATCCATCAAATGTGAAATGGTAATTCTGTATCAGAATCAGCTCAGTCTCACGTTTTTTTTTTTGTTTTTTTTTGTTTGTTTGTTTCGCCTGAAGAAGACCTCTAACGGTCGAAACGTCGCGACGGAGCACTTTTTTCAATTTTTTGGCCATATCAATTTTTTTTTAGCAAGCTAACTAGCTTGCTAACGCTTTCATTTTTATTTTATTTTTTAGCACTGTTGCCGTGCGTTACCTGTGCTGCTCCACAGCGTGTCTGGTGGATTTTTATTTTATTTTATTTTTTAGCACCGTTGCCGTGCGTTACTTGTGCTGCTCCATGGCCTGTCTGGTGGATTTTTATTTTATTTTTTAGCACTGTTGCCGTGCGTTACCTGTGCCGCTCCATGGCCTGTTTGGTGGATTTTTATTTTATTTTTTAGCACTGTTGCCGTGCGTTACCTGTGCTGCTCCACAGCCTGTCTGGTGGATTTTTATTTTATTTTATTTTTTTAGCACTGTTGCCGTGCGTTACCTGTGCTGCTCCACAGCCTGTCTGGTGGATTTTTATTTTATTTTTTAGCACTGTTGCCGTGCGTTACCTGTGCTGCTTCATGGCCTGTCTGGTGCCTTAACTAAAGCACTCCTTCTGCTGAATCACCTCTAAATTATTTACACATTATTCACTTTGCGTGTTTTTAGGAATCTGCTAGGTTAGCGTAGCTACTAGCTCTTAGCCGATTTAGCATGGCGGCTTCTCCTGTCTCTCCCGCACTTTTCTGCTCTGGGTGTGAAATGTTTAGTTATTCCTCGGCCTCCTTTAGCAGTAACGGTACTTGTAATAAGTGTAGCTTATTCGTAGCTTTGGAGGCCAGGCTGGGCGAATTGGAGACTCGGCTCCGCACCGTGGAAAATTCTACAGCTAGCCAGGCCCCTGTAGTCGGTGCGGACCAAGGTACCTTAGCCGCCGTTAGTTCCCCCCTGGCAGATCCCGGGCAGTCAGGAAAGCAGGCTGACTGGGTGACTGTGAGGAGGAAGCGTAGCCCTAAACAGAAGCCCCGTGTACACCGTCAACCCGTTCACATCTCTAACCGTTTTTCCCCACTCGACGATACACCCGCCGAGGATCAAACTCTGGTTATTGGCGACTCTGTTTTGAGAAATGTGAAGTTAGCGACACCAGCAACCATAGTCAATTGTCTTCCGGGGGCCAGAGCAGGCGACATTGAAGGAAATTTGAAACTGCTGGCTAAGGCTAAGCGGAAATTTGGTAAGATTGTAATTCACGTCGGCAGTAATGACACTCGGTTACGCCAATCAGAGGTCACTAAAATTAACATTAAATCGGTGTGTAACTTTGCAAAAACAATGTCGGACTCTGTAGTTTTCTCTGGGCCCCTCCCCAATCGGACCGGGAGTGACATGTTTAGCCGCATGTTCTCCTTGAATTGCTGGCTGTCTGAGTGGTGTCCAAAAAATGAGGTGGGCTTCATAGATAATTGGCAAAGCTTCTGGGGAAAACCTGGTCTTGTTAGGAGAGACGGCATCCATCCCACTTTGGATGGAGCAGCTATCATTTCTAGAAATCTGGCCAATTTTCTTAAATCCTCCAAACTGTGACTATCCAGGGTTGGGACCAGGAAGCAGAGTTGTAGTCTTACACACCTCTCTGCAGCTTCTCTCCCCCTGCCATCCCCTCATTACCCCATCCCCGTAGAGACGGTGCCTGCTCCCAGACCACCAATAACCAGCAAAAATCTATTTAAGCATAAAAATTAAAAAAGAAAAAATAATATAGCACCTTCAACTGCACCACAGACTAAAACAGTTAAATGTGGTCTATTAAACATTAGGTCTCTCTCTTCTAAGTCCCTGTTGGTAAATGATATAATAATTGATCAACATATTGATTTATTCTGCCTAACAGAAACCTGGTTACAGCAGGATGAATATGTTAGTTTAAATGAGTCAACACCCCCCGAGTCACACTAACTGTCAGAATGCTCGTAGCACGGGCCGGGGCGGAGGATTAGCAGCAATCTTCCATTCCAGCTTATTAATTAATCAAAAACCCAGACAGAGCTTTAATTCATTTGAAAGCTTGTCTCTTAGTCTTGTTCATCCAAATTGGAAGTCCCAAAAACCAGTTTTATTTGTTATTATCTATCGTCCACCTGGTCGTTACTGTGAGTTTCTCTGTGAATTTTCAGACCTTTTGTCTGACTTAGTGCTTAGCTCAGATAAGATAATTATAGTGGGCGATTTTAACATCCACTCAGATGCTGAGAATGACAGCCTCAACACTGCATTTAATCTATTATTAGACTCTATTGGCTTTGCTCAAAAAGTAAATGAGTCCACCCACCACTTTAATCATATCTTAGATCTTGTTCTGACTTATGGTATGGAAATAGAAGACTTAACAGTATTCCCTGAAAACTCCCTTCTGTCTGATCATTTCTTAATAACATTTACATTTACTCTGATGGACTACCCAGCAGTGGGGAATAAGTTTCATTACACTAGATGTCTTTCAGAAAGCGCTGTAACTAGGTTTAAGGATATGATTCCTTCTTTATGTTCTCTAATGCCATATACCAACACAGTGCAGAGTAGCTACCTAAACTCTGTAAGGGAGATAGAGTATCTCGTCAATAGTTTTACATCCTCATTGAAGACAACTTTGGATGCTGTAGCTCCTCTGAAAAAGAGAGCTTTAAATCAGAAGTGTCTGACTCCGTGGTATAACTCACAAACTCGTAGCTTAAAGCAGATAACCCGTAAGTTGGAGAGGAAATGGCGTCTCACTAATTTAGAAGATCTTCACTTAGCCTGGAAAAAGAGTCTGTTGCTCTATAAAAAAGCCCTCCGTAAAGCTAGGACATCTTTCTACTCATCACTAATTGAAGAAAATAAGAACAACCCCAGGTTTCTTTTCAGCACTGTAGCCAGGCTGACAAAGAGTCAGAGCTCTATTGAGCTGAATATTCCATTAACTTTAACTAGTAATGACTTCATGACTTTCTTTGCTAACAAAATTTTAACTATTAGAGAAAAAATTACTCATAACCATCCCAAAGACGTATCGTTATCTTTGGCTGCTTTCAGTGATGCCGGTATTTGGTTAGACTCTTTCTCTCCGATTGTTCTGTCTGAGTTATTTTCATTAGTTACTTCATCCAAACTATCAACGTGTTTATTAGACCCCATTCCTACCAGGCTGCTCAAGGAAGCCCTACCATTATTTAATGCTTCGATCTTAAATATGATCAATCTATCTTTGTTAGTTGGCTATGTACCACAGGCTTTTAAGGTGGCAGTAATTAAACCATTACTTAAAAAGCCATCACTTGACCCAGCTATCTTAGCTAATTATAGGCCAATCTCCAACCTTCCTTTTCTCTCAAAAATTCTTGAAAGGGTAGTTGTAAAACAGCTAACTGATCATCTGCAGAGGAATGGTCTATTTGAAGAGTTTGTCAGGTTTTAGAATTCATCATAGTACAGAAACAGCATTAGTGAAGGTTACAAATGATCTTCTTATGGCCTCGGACAGTGGACTCATCTCTGTGCTTGTTCTGTTAGACCTCAGTGCTGCTTTTGATACTGTTGACCATAAATTTTTATTACAGAGATTAGAGCATGCCATAGGTATTAAAGGCACTGCGCTGCGGTGGTTTGAATCATATTTGTTTAATAGATTACAATTTGTTCATGTAAATGGGGAATCTTCTTCACAGACTAAAGTTAATTATGGAGTTCCACAAGGTTCTGTGCTAGGACCAATTTTATTTACTTTATACATGCTTCCCTTAGGCAGTATTATTAGACGGCATTGCTTAAATTTTCATTGTTACGCAGATGATACCCAGCTTTATCTATCCATGAAGCCAGAGGACACACACCAATTAGCTAAACTGCAGGATTGTCTTACAGACATAAAGACATGGATGACCTCTAATTTCCTGCTTTTAAACTCAGATAAATCTGAAGTTATTGTACTTGGCCCCACAAATCTTAGAAACATGGTGTCTAACCAGATCCTTACTCTGGATGGCATTACCCTGACCTCTAGTAATACTGTGAGAAATCTTGGAGTCATTTTTGATCAGGATATGTCATTCAAAGCGCATATTAAACAAATATGTAGGACTGCTTTTTTGCATTTACGCAATATCTCTAAAATCAGAAAGGTCTTGTCTCAGAGTGATGCTGAAAAACTAATTCATGCATTTATTTCCTCTAGGCTGGACTATTGTAATTCATTATTATCAGGTTGTCCTAAAAGTTCCCTAAAAAGCCTTCAGTTAATTCAAAATGCTGCAGCTAGAGTACTGACGGGGACTAGAAGGAGAGAGCATATCTCACCCATATTGGCCTCTCTTCATTGGCTTCCTGTTAATTCTAGAATAGAATTTTAAATTCTTCTTCTTACTTATAAGGTTTTGAATAATCAGGTCCCATCTTATCTTAGGGACCTCGTAGTACCATATCACCCCAATAGAGCGCTTCGCTCTCAGACTGCAGGCTTACTTGTAGTTCCTAGGGTTTGTAAGAGTAGAATGGGAGGCAGAGCCTTCAGCTTTCAGGCTCCTCTCCTGTGGAACCAGCTCCCAATTCAGATCAGGGAGACAGACACCCTCTCTACTTTTAAGATTAGGCTTAAAACTTTCCTTTTTGCTAAAGCTTATAGTTAGGGCTGGATCAGGTGACCCTAAACCATCCCTTAGTTATGCTGCTATAGACGTAGACTGCTGGGGGGTTCCTATGATGCACTGTTTCTTTCTCTTTTTGCTCTGTATGCACCACTCTGCTTTTAGTCATTAGTGATCGATCTCTGCTCCTCTCCACAGCATGTCTTTTTCCTGGTTCTCTCCCTCAGCCCCAACCAGTCCCAGCAGAAGACTGCCCCTCCCTGAGCCTGGTTCTGCTGGAGGTTTCTTCCTGTTAAAAGGGAGTTTTTCCTTCCCACTGTAGCCAAGTGCTTGCTCACAGGGGGTCGTTTTGACCGTTGGGGTTTTACATAATTGTTGTATGGCCTTGCCTTGCAATATGGAGCGCCTTGGGGCAGCTGTTTGTTGTGATTTGGCGCTATATAAAAAAAAATTGATTGATTGATTGATTATCGTGGTCCCGTCACGAAATGAGTCAAATTTCGTGACAAGGTTTTTTTTTAACTCACTATTACTAACTCTACTCCTGGCCCCAACCCTAACCTTAACCATAACCTAACCCTACTCCTTCCCCCAACCCTAACCATAACCACCCCCAACCCCCCTACAGTTTTAATTTCGTGCAGCCATCACAGAATGAACTAGAATAAATTTCGTGCTGCTGTGACAAAAATTAGGCACTTTTTGTCACAATATCACGAACCAATAGATTAATGTATATTTTGTGCTGCTGAATCACGACTTGCCGTGACCCCAGGTTGATCAGAATCCATGTCGATACTTTTGTATGGTATCGTAAATTCACCCATTTTGGCAGCAGCAGCGTCTGTACGCGACTTTCTCTTGCGCTCAGCTAACAGCGCTAACAGCTAGCAGTGCGTGCAGCCGGTATTCTGTCAAATTGTGCATCTCGTCGCATAAATCGACAGTTCAGCATCCTGACAATACTGCACGTGTGCGCAGATGCCTCCTCCGTAGTAGGAGGCATCTGTAGTAGTTGTGCGGAGGACAGGAATGATATTCGACAGGAATGACATCTTGTCAGAACACCAGTCAAGGCATGGAGTAATATATCCAAATGTGAAACGGTCAAATATTTTGCCACCGTTACACCGGTGTTATATGGTCTGAAATCTCACATGATTAACCAATCAGATTTTAAAAAATTTGCATCCTTCAAAAGTTTTCAGAAAAAAAAAAAAAAAGTATTATAGGTCACTGGGCACAAGCTCTCTCTTTGTTTTAAAACCTATGAAGAGTGCATGAAAAACCTATAGTTTCCCATATTTTTTGCCACCGCGTTAGATTAATCTTCTGCCTTACCAGGTTATATTAATTGGCTTTTTAAAGTGACTATAAAACACTTTCTTGAGGCAGACTGGTGTCCTGGCCAGGGTGTACCCTGCCTCTCACCCTATCACTGCTGGAATAGGCTCCATGGTATTGCATACTTAAAATTTGGGTTTACTACACCTCCACCATCTAAACTTGTCCTTTGATGTTTACAGATGACACATATGCAGATATCCCTGTGTGCTGCAACAATTTCTATTTTGCAATGGCATACTTATTTAAATGGCTCTTGATACTTAATAAATGTATATTTGTACAATGCCGTGGCTCCTTGGATGCTGGTATCATTCTCATGTGTGTCAGTTATCTCTGAATTTTCCTCAGAAGTTGTTCTCCCATTACCATGCTACAGCATCAAGGGATAACAGAGCATAGTCCATGTACATACGTACACAGGATGGATAGGCCATCTGGGTACTGGTCGATGAGTACTAAATCCCAAATGAGTTTTTGGATATTCTATGGAGTAGAGTATATAGTAAGAATATAGTAGAGTATATAGTAAGCCAGTATATTTGAATTTAGCTCTCGTTTACCGTTAATGAAAGATGCATCACTATAGACTGGCTATTGTACTGGCTATTATCTATGGATAATGATGTCCACTGAAGGATAGGAGTTGGGCTCCCACCTTGGTTTGATCCCTGGTTATGCTGCTTGTCTGTGCTTGGACAAGGCACTTCATCCCGATCTACCCAGCTCTAAATGCAAACAGGCCTTGGTTGAGAGAATAATCTGTGGTAGACTGCCGTCCCACCCAGGGAGGCTGTCACCCTCTTCATGCTGTTGTGTCTAGTGACAAATATCAGCACTTCAGGGCCTAAATAAGACTTTGTATTCTGTAACATATGATGCTCGGCCACGTTTTACAGAGTTGTTGTGTTTATTTATTATAGTATCAAACCAAATGCAATTAAAAGTCATGCATCTTCACAGTCATGCCGTTGTGTTGTTAGTGTGCCAGAGGTCATTGTGTTGTGTATGTTAGAAAGCAGTCATTACAGGTGAGAGAAGTTGATGATTTTCTGGCCTAAAGAAATTATATTGAGACCTGTGTGAAAAGTTTTTGGTTAGTTTTACTTTAAACTCCTGGGCCAAGGTGCCTACTGGTAAAGCAAACAGTAGTTTTGTGTTATGTGTCGGACGCAGCCCGGAGAACCGACCAGCGTTTGAAGGACCCAGTATAAAATAAGCAGAGCACGGTACAAAGGATAACTAAATTTAATTACATAACAGTGATGTGAAAAAGTACAAACAAATAAGTGCACGGTCTGGCGTGGTGGATTTGCGGTGCACTCCTAGCAGCACAAACGGTCCGGAGCCAGAACCAGTTCGGACCCAAGGACCCCGCCGACACCCCCCAGGTGGCTGCGACAAACCGAGTCTGTGAAAGGAGAAACCATCATGTGAGTCCACACTCCACACACAGAGAGACCACTCAAAGGTGTACACAAACAGCAAACACTTCCTGGCTTAATTACTAATCAGCTTCCCACCCTGCAGGCATGGAACACCCTGTTCACATTCAACTGCAGTGGAAGCTGATTAAACGACTAACATAACAGCTCAATATAATAAGGTGTGAGGGACACCACATTTACTGACTGTAATAATGTTAGTCACAAAACCTAACGTACCTCAGGAAGTGTGCTGACGAGCGTGAGACCTCACCCCCTCCTCTTTCACAGACCATGCATCAAACCTGGACGTTCTCTGCATCCACTGATGATGAGATGGCTCTCGAGATGACGATCTCACCCGTCTGGTCACAAGGTCGAGTCTCTGGCAAATACACACTGTGTACTCCAGACTTAAATGCCACCATGCTCCAATCCGTGTAGATGCACCACAGCTGCGAGTCCTGACGAGCTGCACATGATCAGCCTCAGGTGATCAGGGTGAGGTCCTGGTAACTCAGCCACACAGCCACTCAGTCCCAAATGCGCACCACCTGGAAGGAAAACCAAAAGACAGAAACAGAAGACAAACAAAAGCCAGCCAGGCACGCCAGCCACAACAGTTTTGTAAATCTTGATTGCCACATGTTTCTTTGAACTTTAATTAAAAATGGTAAAGCTCTGCATTTGAGGAACTGGGTAATAGTATTATGATTACTATTATTATTATTATTATTATTATTATTATTAAAGAACCAAATACTTCATTTCCCCACTTTTCCTTACTTAAAGTGCATTTACACATTCATACGGGAGGTACAGCTTGTGCACCAGAGTGCACCAACGCGGATGTACAAGCATGCTCAAGTCTGAATGAATTAGCGAGTGTTTAGCGGCGTTCTGATGGAGATCATATTGATTTGTTCCAGTGTTTGAACATACAAGAAGCAGTCAGCTGGGATTTTGTGTGAATGTTAATCTGAGTAAGACTAAGAAACAGCAGCCACATGACACTGACAGGGACTTGCACAACACGATATCACACCCTCAATGCACACACAAACCATTTATATGTGCACCTTGATTCGGACTCTTGAGCCATTTTTTAAACCTTCTCCTCTGTTCCTATTTGCTCGGCTATAGGGTAAGTGCTCATGACATGATGTTCTTGGCAGATGGACGCCTGTGCACGTGTAAAAAACTGTGAGATTCCTGTGGTAGCTCAGTCATGGCAATCAGTTATTGGCAGAGACAGACTTCAGTGTCGGCTCTTTGATGTTCTCTTTGATGCACCAGTGTTGATTTTAAAAGACCATGCACACATGTCCTCACTAATGACTGACAAGACTGAATGCAGGAAACATGTGTACAGGGGAAGGGGTAGACTAAGGGTGCTGTTTCTTATTCCAGGTGAAATCTTGTGAACAATCTACCTTCGACCTTTCAAAATTGACTGTTTATTGCATTAAGATTCACATGTGCATTTGATGTGTGCTAAAACAAGAGCACTAAAAGTCATTAGCTATTTCCTGTACTGGTGTATGTATGTGGTGTGATCTAACAAAGCCATTCCGTAAATAAACTAGATACTGTCTTCGTTGTTTTACTTGTAATATTAATTCAAAACTCATTCTTTTTCAGAGATTTTATTTTTTAAAAGATACTTGACCTGTGTGGTTTTGATTTGTTTGAATCAGCTGTGGAACAGGTGACATTTTAATCAGCTGTCAAATTGATTTTACAGCATCCGTGGTTGAAAGGTTCACAAGAAGTAGCAGCTATAATCACTGATTTTAAATGCTGAAGCTGCAGTTATTTTTTTACAGGTATCTTTTTCCTTCAAGTAATCCTGTTAACTTCAACACTAGCTCGTTTTCTCAGGGGTAAAATGATGTGATCCTACTGTGCAAATGATTGGAATATAATGAAGTAAAAAATGCAGGGTAGTCCAAAACTATCTTAAAAATGAATATACGAGGGCTGTGATAAAAGTATCCAACCTTATTATTGTTTTCAAAAACCATATGGATTTGAATCACGTGTGATTACATCAGACATGCTTGAACCCTCGTGGGCATGCGAGAGTTTTTTCACGCCTGTCGGTTACGTCATTCGCCTGTGGGCAGTCTTTGAGTGAGGAGTGGCCCACCCTCTTGTCGATTTTTTCATTGTTTAGGAATGGCTCAGAGACTGCTGCTTTGTTTGATAAAAATTTTTTCAAAAACTGTAAGGCACCATTCAATAAATTCAGCTGGTTTTCGGTGAAAATTTTAAGGCTGATGAGAGATTTTGGTGTGTAAGTGTTGCTTTAAGGACGGCCCACGGCGCCTGACGGCGATCTGCGCTCCGAGGCGGCGTCGTCTCGCTGTTTCAAGCTGAAAACTTCCACATTTCAGGCTCTGTTCACCCAGTAAGTCGTCAGAGAACAGAGAACTTTCAGAAGAGCTCAGGATCAGCAGTTTATTCGGACATTCCACTGTTAAAGGAGATTTTGTAATGAAAGAACGTGCGGGCAGAGTCGCATGTCGGGCCGGACCCGACTGCGGGGGGTCGCCACAGGAAAAACACCTCCGTTGGAAACCTTAACAGACAAGTTGGAACATGCCCAGCTGTTAAACAATTTCTCAGATACTCACTTGCTGAAAGCCATCAAAAGCTGCCTGAATTTTACAAATGGTTTTCAACACGGAGGTGTTTTTCATGTCGCGGCGCAGACGGATTTGCCACGTCGTCACGGATCCGACTCGGCAAATTCGTCCGCACGTTCTTGTGGAACAGTGGAATGTCCGGGTAAACTCCTCATGCCGGCTTCTTCTGAAACTTCTCTGTTCTCTGACAATGACCTGGGTGAACAGAGCCTTAAATTAGGATGTTTTCAGCTCGAAACAGCCAGACGGACGCCACCTCCGACCGCGCCACGCCGATCCGCTTTGTGGGCTGTCCTTAAAGCGAAAGAAACTCCACAATCTGTCATCAGCCGTTAAACTTTTCACCGAAAACCAGCTGAATTTCTCAAATAGTGTCCACTCGGATATCCCTCACAGGTCCTGAAAAAATTTTGATAAAGCAACGTGCGCCGTCTCCTGCGGCTTCTCAGACAAAGCGATTCCGACGGGTGGGGTGGAGCACTCCTCATTCAAGGCCTGCCCACAGGCGAATGACGTCACCGACACGTGAAAAAACTCACGCATGCGCACGAGGGTTCAAGCATGTCTGGTGTAATCGCACATGATTCAAATCCATATAGTTTTTTTTTTTTAAATAAAACTGCCGGTTAGTTTTATCACAGACCTCGTAAATCAATAAAATGTGTGTCATTTTTAAAAAATATATATGATTTGCTTTTGGTGATAAAACCAACAGATTTCTTTTAAATGTCTCTTACAAATTTTTTGGGATGATTATTATGGGAATGGCTGTGGCGAACACTTATTTTAAGAAGGAGGATCATAGGGTGATGTATAAGAGTGGCGAAAGGTGCACACAGGTGAACAGTATGAGCTGCAACCTAAAAGAAATAGGAGACAGTAAGGTGGTGGCAGGGGACACCTAGACAGCATTGGATGGTTGTTTGTAAGATGACTTTGGAGGTGAAGAGGAAGATTATGTTTTGAAATATCTTCTTGTCTTGTATTTATTTATTTATTTATTTTATTATTTTTTTTTTTTCTGGGAAAAGGAAACAAAAAGCTTATGGAGTCATGCCATTGCTGAACAGAGGTGTTTAGCAATACTGATGTCTTTACAGCAGAACAAAATCCAAGTCCTGAGTGTTCTGATACCACCTGTCTTACTGTATGATTTTGAGACATGGATGCTATCCAGTGAGTGAAGGAAAAAACTGCATATCTTTGGTACCACGTCCCTTTAGGGTTCTTTTCTGGAATGACTTTATGTCAAACAAGCAGTTAAGCCCGTACCTCATGGATCGGCGAATGCTGACGCATGTAGTGAATTTTGAGTTTCGTTAGGGTTCATAAAAGGTTGCAAAACCATTTTTAAATAGTATTTCTTGTTGGAAAGAAAAATTCAAACATGTTCAAAATTATGAGGGAATGTCAAGTACAGTGTTTTGGCTAAATGATGTGCTTCTCTGGGCATGATCTAGACAGGAGATGCCTCAGTGTTGAGAACCCCTGTGGCTGGAAATCACCAAGGGGACACCCACATTTCAGCAAGCTACAGCAGATAGATAGATATTTTAAAGATTTTGGGATGGATCAGCTGTCTGCCTGGGTGGTTGTCATCCAGGACTAAAGGTGGTTCCGTGGTGTCACAGACACGGCAAAGAATGACATCAGTGCATGCTCCCTGACTTGACTTGACTTGACTTATAAAAAGTTCATAGACTGTATGCTCCTTAGGGCCCCTTCACACATAGTTTGAATAAGTACAAATCAGGATGAATCACGTCGGAACAGCTCGTATGAGTGAACTACGAAAACATTGAGCCAATGGGCAGGAGTGCACGATCCCACTGCGACAGTGTCGTGCACATGACGGTGTTGTGCGAGCAGGTACACAATGTCAGCAGCTGGGACGTGGGGCACCACATTGTGCCGCTGATATGGAGAAAAATAAGAACCAGCTGTATAATTAGTGAATATCACTGGGTTGATATAAATAATAAATAAAAGGGGACGTAATACAGAACCCTGCGGTTAAATTATCCTGGTTAAATTAAAATAAATGCAACTCACAGGATTCGAACCTGGAAGCTCTGATTACCAGACGGAAACGTTAACACTGCGCTACAATCACTGTCTTATAACAGGAGCATGAAATTGCTAAAATCAACAAGCAGATAAATGTATTTTTTAATAAAAAGAAGAAAACGCTGTGATAACTGACCAAACGGTGTTTAAGGCATATTTCTGCTGATACGTGACTGAAAGTGGCATATTTATCACACTGTTGGCATGTCATATGGTCCTGCAGTGTGCCGCTCACAGGACACGTGTGTCCTGTCAAACAGACATGACATTCAGATTGGCTGCTGCATTTCCATATGAACTGACGGTCCGTTCCAGCTGGGACAGCCTGTCAATGTACGCACTGTGCGCACTCTCCAGACTGTCGCAAAAGCGATATATGTTTTTATGTATTTCCATGTGAGGACAGCAGGCACAGACGTGCCTAACAGAGGAATGTTGTAAGTTTATGTCCTTTAAAACACAGTATGTGTTCTCCAGCTGGGACATCCGTTAGCACAGATCACAACAGCAGCCGCTGTGAGCAGACACGCCCGCCTTGTCCATTCAGTGCCCAGACCAGTGTGTCTCTGTGTTATGTGGTCATTCATTTTCATTATTTTGTAATTTTGTTATATAATTGCATATGTAGGTATTGTCATAATTATTTATATACCTGTCCTGGTGGTGGTTTCTGTGTTTTTAATGTGTGCACTGAGCCATCATCCAGCTGTCAGTGTGCTGTGATCAGCTGACAGGCCCCTCCCCGTGCTGTGTGTGATTAGACCTGGCTGTCCAGCCCCCATTTGATCAGATCTGTACATACATATAAGCATTTTATGCAAGTGTGCCCCCCCAGTATGCCATATGTGTTGGGGGAGCGGGGGAGGGGGCATGAAACACGCACACACATGGGAGACACATGCACCACATTTGTGTTGCTTTGCAACTCCACAGTCATGGGGGCACTTAGACAAATTTCAGATCCAGCTCGAAAGTGATCATCTGCTGACTGTATTCGTGCTAACAGCGCGAATGGCCACACATTTTGTAAGTGCCAAGCAAGCGGTGTTAGATGCTCGTGTGTGTGACCTGGAATGGGCTCTTACAGGGCACACTCTGTTTTTCAGCCGCTGGTGTGCACAAATAGTTGTAGCAACAGGTGTAGGAGGCGTTGGGGGCAACTTCGATTGTACACGTATTGCATACGATTTGTGCTTCATGTGCAATTCATGCACAATTCAACCACATTTGTACTATTTGTGAAGGGGCCTTTAATAACAACACAGAAAATCTAATGTATTGCTGCTAAATTAATAATAATAATATAAGAAGAAATAGGAAGAATTGGAACAGCAACAACAACAACAAATAAATTGCTTTTGCATTTTTTATGTTACTCTCGTTTGGATTTTGGACCCATGACTTCAGTTGTTTCTTGGATTAAAAGTGCAGTATCTTGGCAGCCATCTCTCAGGTCTCTGAAGTCAGAAGCCCTAAAGGTGTCAGTTTCTTCCAAACACTCCATGCTTATGAATGATTAACACTGAATAACGATGGACGGTGCGTCCAGAAAGTATTCACAGCACTTCACTTGTTCCACAATCTATGTTATTGCCTTACTCCAAAATGGAGTAAATTAATTTTTCCCCTCAAACTTCATCTCACACCACCCCATAATGATAACATGAAAAAGTTTATATATATATATATATATATATATATATATATATATATATATATATATATATATATATATATATATATAGCAGATTTATTTACATCCTCATTGAAGACAACTTTGGATGCTGTAGCTCCTCTGAAAAAGAGACCTTTAAATCAGAAGTGTCTGACTCCATGGTATAACTCTCAAACTCGTAGCTTAAAGCAGATAACCCGTAAGTTGGAGAGGAAATGGCGTCTCACTAATTTAGAAGATCTTCACTTAGCCTGGAAAAAGAGTCTGTTGCTCTATAAAAAAGCCCTCCGTAAAGCTAGGACATCTTTCTACTCATCACTAATTGAAGAAAATAAGAACAACCCCAGGTTTCTTTTCAGCACTGTAGCCAGGCTGACAAAGAGTCAGAGCTCTATTGAGCTGAGTATTCCATTATCTTTAACTAGTAATGAGTTCATGACTTTCTTTGCTAACAAAATTTTAACTATTAGAGAAAAAATTACTCATAACCATCCCAAAGACGTATCGTTATCTTTGGCTGCTTTCAGTGATGCCGGTATTTGGTTAGACTCTTTCTCTCCGATTGTTCTGTCTGAGTTATTTTCATTAGTTACTTCATCCAAACCATCAACATGTTTATTAGACCCCATTCCTACCAGGCTGCTCAAGGAAGCCCTACCATTATTTAATGCTTCGATCTTAAATATGATCAATCTATCTTTGTTAGTTGGCTATGTACCACAGGCTTTTAAGGTGGCAGTAATTAAACCATTACTTAAAAAGCCATCACTTGACCCAGCTATCTTAGCTAATTATAGGCCAATCTCCAACCTTCCTTTTCTCTCAAAAATTCTTGAAAGGGTAGTTGTAAAACAGCTAACTGATCATCTGCAGAGGAATGGTCTATTTGAAGAGTTTCAGTCAGGTTTTAGAATTCATCATAGTACAGAAACAGCATTAGTGAAGGTTACAAATGATCTTCTTATGGCCTCGGACAGTGGACTCATCTCTGTGCTTGTTCTGTTAGACCTCAGTGCTGCTTTTGATACTGTTGACCATAAAATTTTATTACAGAGATTAGAGCATGCCATAGGTATTAAAGGCACTGCGCTGCGGTGGTTTGAATCATATTTGTCTAATAGATTACAATTTGTTCATGTAAATGGGGAATCTTCTTCACAGACTAAAGTTAATTATGGAGTTCCACAAGGTTCTGTGCTAGGACCAATTTTATTCACTTTATATATGCTTCCCTTAGGCAGTATTATTAGACGGTATTGCTTAAATTTTCATTGTTACGCAGATGATACCCAGCTTTATCTATCCATGAAGCCAGAGGACACACACCAATTAGCTAAACTGCAGGATTGTCTTACAGACATAAAGACATGGATGACCTCTAATTTCCTGCTTTTAAACTCAGATAAAACTGAAGTTATTGTTCTTGGCCCCACAAATCTTAGAAACATGGTGTCTAACCAGATCCTTACTCTGGATGGCATTACCCTGACCTCTAGTAATACTGTGAGAAATCTTGGAGTCATTTTTGATCAGGATATGTCATTCAAAGCGCATATTAAACAAATATGTAGGACTGCTTTTTTGCATTTACGCAATATCTCTAAAATCAGAAAGGTCTTGTCTCAGAGTGATGCTGAAAAACTAATTCATGCATTTATTTCCTCTAGGCTGGACTATTGTAATTCATTATTATCAGGTTGTCCTAAAAGTTCCCTAAAAAGCCTTCAGTTAATTCAAAATGCTGCAGCTAGAGTGCTGACGGGGACTAGAAGGAGAGAGCATATCTCACCCATATTGGCCTCTCTTCATTGGCTTCCTGTTAATTCTAGAATAGAATTTAAAATTCTTCTTCTTACTTATAAGGTTTTGAATAATCAGGTCCCATCTTATCTTAGGGACCTCGTAGTCCCATATCACCCCAATAGAGCGCTTCGCTCTCAGACTGCAGGCTTACTTGTAGTTCCTAGGGTTTGTAAGAGTAGAATGGGAGGCAGAGCCTTCAGCTTTCAGGCTCCTCTCCTGTGGAACCAGCTCCCAATTCAGATCAGGGAGACAGACACCCTCTCTACTTTTAAGATTAGGCTTAAAACTTTCCTTTTTGCTAAAGCTTATAGTTAGGGCTGGATCAGGTGACCCTGAACCATCCCTTAGTTATGCTGCTATAGACGTAGACTGCTGGGGGGTTCCCATGATGCACTGTTTCTTTCTCTTTTTGCTCTGTATGCACCACTCTGCATTTAATCATTAGTGATCGATCTCTGCTCCCCTCCACAGCATGTCTTTTTCCTGGTTCTCTCCCTCAGCCCCAACCAGTCCCAGCAGAAGACTGCCCCTCCCTGAGCCTGGTTCTGCTGGAGGTTTCTTCCTGTTAAAAGGGAGTTTTTCCTTCCCACTGTAGCCAAGTGCTTGCTCACAGGGGGTCGTTTTGACCGTTGGGGTTTTACATCATTATTGTATGGCCTTGCCTTACAATATAAAGCGCCTTGGGGCAACTGTTTGTTGTGATTTGGCGCTATATAAAAAAAAAATTGATTGATTGAATTGATTGATTTATTAAAAAACTTAGAAATCACATGTATGTAAGTTTTCACACCCTTTTCTCAATACTTTGTTACTTTGATACCTTTGGCATCAATTACAGCCTCAAGTCTTCTTGAATACGATGCCACAAGCTTGGTGCACCTATCTTTGGGCAGTTTTGCCCATTCCTCTTTGCAGCACCTCGCAAGCTCCATCAAGTTAGATGGGGAGCATCAGTGCACAGCCATTTTCAGATTTCTCCGGAGATGTTCAGTCTGATTCAGGTCTGGTGAAAAGAGGTGAGAAAGGTAAAAGGTGAAAAGGGAAGTGACAAATGTGGACAGAGTAAATCAGGAAGTGCAAGAGATTAGTAAGGATGAAGTGAGGGCAGCGATGGAGAGGATGAAGAGTTGAAAGGCAGTTGGTCCAGATGACATTTCAGTGGAGGCACTGAAATCTCTAGGAGAGATGGCAGTGGTGTTTCTAACCAGATTTAGGGAGGCCAAAGAGGAGGTTTATGGATATGCTGAGGAAGGACATGCAGGTGGTTGATGTGACAGAGGAAGATGTAGAGGACAGGGTTAGATGGAAACGATTGATCTGCTGTGGCAACCCCTAAAGGAAGCAGCCAAAAGAAGGAGAAGGTCTGTATAGCTGCCCCTCTGTGACAACTATACAGACAGTGAATTTGTTTCTAAATTCTTTGTTTAAGACATTTTAATCCATAAAGTTCCATATAATTTGGACTGTGTCTGCTTTAAGTTACAGTGGCTTTACCCCTCGGAAAGTCCGTAGCTCAGAGTCCACTGGATGTGGCTACTAGCTGTTGTGGAGGCTGTGGCTGTCATTTAGAGTGTTTTATTACAAACACCTGGAATAATAAGGCTTGTGGTGAAACGGCTTGACAGATCTAAGACATCTCTGCAGCAATTTTCTCGCTGAGTGAAACTCAAATTTAATGTTGTTAGCAATTTAGCGTTAGCAGCTATGGGTAGCCTGATCTGCTAGGTGCATTTAATCAATGAATACTGGGAAAATAATCAGCTCATAACTTTTAATGTTCACAATAAACTAAACCATTAGGGGAATCATTGTGCAGTTCCTAAAAATATGATTTAATAAGCACCCAAACTCAGGTTAGCTTTTAGCTTCGGTATTTTGAACTTGAAGAAAAGGACATGTTCAGACTTCTTTTGTCACACACTGAGCCACCCATACTCCACCACTTTATGCATTAGTGAGTTAATCATCACGTAGCTAGAATCAGCACTGCTGCTACTGCCAACATAGCAGTGCCCAACAGTGCACTTCATATCAGCTCTTCCGGTTCTCTATCCGGTTGTTAAGTGTCACGTAACGCATCATGTGATTTTCAACATTCGGCTCCAAACAAAAAAGGCGCACTGTCATTAAGTTTGAGAACTGCACTGAGTCGCTCTGATCAGGCTGCACTTACACCGTTGCACACAGACAACAGCATTAACATCACAACATAAAACTCTTTGTGTATTGTGCCTAAAACTCTCCTGGATATATTAACTGGGTTTTTAGACGTTGTTACTGCGTTTGTTTTATGTAAAAATGTCAGACAGTCAGGTTGTTTCTCCATTATTTTCAATGGGAGTTGCTGCGAGCTGCGATCGCTTCCTGTTCATGTCGTTCGGGGAGAAAGTGAAGTTTGCACTTTAACGTCCTGTTTATTGTAATAAATAATTTTTTATTAACAAACAGACATGTATATTTTACCTGTGCATAATAAAATATGTAAAGGAAAAGAAAAAAAAGTTTTATTAAGTGTTCTGACCATAGAACCAGACGAATGTGGTTAACAGAGGGGGAGGCGGAGAAGGGATGGATGGAGGTTTGCAAACAATGTAAACACAAACTAAACTTAAACTGTAAATCCTTAAAAGGATCAAACAGACGCAACTTTATTTGTAAACTTGGAGGTCTTTGGACCTGGAAACAGATTTATCACGTGATGCGTTACGTCAGTGCTTAACAACCGGATAGAAAACGTATGGGTGACATCACACAGGCTTGGCCCATTATACGAGGTCTGTCCGTAAAGTATAGGTCCTTTTTATTTTTTTCAAAAACTATATGGATTTCATTCATATGTTTTTACGTCAGACATGCTTGAACCCTCGTGCGCATGCGTGAGTTTTTCCACGCCTGTCGGTGACGTCATTCGCCTGTGAGCACTCCTTGTGGGAGGAGTCGTCCAGCCCCTCGTCGGAATTCCTTTGTCTGAGAAGTTGCTGAGAGACTGGCGCTTTGTTTGATCAAAATTTTTTCTAAACCTGTGAGACACATCGAAGTGGACACGGTTTAAGCTGGTTTTCAGTGAAAATTTTAACGGCTGATGAGAGATTTTGAGGTGATTCTGTCGCTTTAAGGACTTTTCACGGTGCGAGACGTCGCGCAGCGCTCTCAGGCAGCGTCATCAGCCTGTTTCAAGCTTAAAACCTCCACATTTCAGGCTCTATTGATCCAGGACGTCATGAGAGAACAGAGAAGTTTCAGGAGAAGTCGGTTTCAGCATTTTATCCGGATATTCCACTGTTAAAGGAGATTTTTTTAATGAAAGACGTGCGGGCGGATTGCAGCGTCGGCTCGCAGCCGCCGCGACGCTCCGCCACAGGAAAAACACCTCCGTTGGAAACCTTAAGGACAAGTTGGAACATCTCCAGCTGATAAACAATTTCTCATATACTCACTCCACTGAAAGCCATCAAAAGCCAACTGGATTTTAACAAATGGTTATCAACACGGAGGTGTTTTTCCTGTGCCGCCGCGCCGCGTCGGGACGCAGCAGCTATGGATTGGATAGGTTCTAATCATTGCAATGTTACATAAATTTAAATAGGAGGTCTTGGCCACCTAATATGCAAGACAAAAGACAGTGTTGGCTCAATAATCACATCAAGATTTTGAGCACTTTCACTGTGATTAATCATACATTCACCCAGTGGACGTGTAAAATTATCTTGAACATGTCTCTGTGTAACAGAACCAGTGATGATCCTCTCAATCTTCTCAGAGTTGAAAAGTAAAACATTAGATTGCATCCATTTTTTTTCACTTCAGCCAAACAAGTCTCCGGATATGCAATGTTGAAGACATCACCGATATACACAAGCATATAAACCTGCATGTCATCATGTTACAGTTAAAGTTATTTCCATGACTACGTATATAATCTCACCCAGAGGAGCTAAGCAAAGAGAGAATGGTAGAAGACACATAGTAGACTCAAGATTTGATGTGTTTTCTACTTTCAAAATACTTCTCTACTCTACTCCACCATGAAGCCGATTGGTGATGCAACATGCAAAACATACATTATCTACATTTTCACACTCCTTTTCTTATTTCTTTCTTTATTTTCTTCTTCTTCTTGTTCCTGTTTTTTCCTTGTCCTCTGCAGCAGAATGACTGTGAGACAAAGCAATTCTTCTGCAAGTGCAGCAACACGTTGGGCTTCGTCCTGTTCTAAATTAATTTCCATATTCTGGAAATCCATCTTCCATCTCTTCTGTATAGCTTCTACAGGCAAATCTTCTGAGCTCTGTCTTTCACAGTGGTCAGGTGAAATCTGAATGCTGCGGAGGGTTTGATTCACCTGACATTCAATTGGTATTTTACCAGAAGTTGTCAAAAGGTCCCAAAGGTTCTCAAACAGTGGCAAAAGAGTGGCATATAGTTGTTAATCATCACCAACACCGTCGCTAACATACGCTAACAGTTGCTAATGTTCACCCATTGTTATTCTCACATTTGGATCATCTTGCTGACTGTTGCAAAATATCGCTAAATGTCGGTAATGACAGAGGCGAACCCTGATTTTCGCAAAAAAAAAAGAAAAAAAAAAAAGTTGGGAAGTCCAAACAAAAAATGTAACATTCATCAGCATTTGCTGCTCCATGAGATGCCAGCCTTAATGATTTATATAAATGGAGTGAAAGACCCATTCAGTGACTTTAAAATATGCACGTGTCTATCCTCTGATTTGTTTAAACACAACTGGCTGTAAGGTCGTGATTTACAGTATTCTTTATATTTTGTTAGTCCATTTACCAATGGGCTCTGAA
Organism: Thalassophryne amazonica; assembly: GCF_902500255.1. NCBI lineage: Eukaryota > Metazoa > Chordata > Actinopteri > Batrachoidiformes > Batrachoididae > Thalassophryne > Thalassophryne amazonica. The sequence goes on from NC_047113.1 coordinate 29,257,362, forward strand.
AATGGACTGACTAAGTATTACACCGGCTATAATTCCTAAATGATTAATGCAGTATGTTTGTTGAACTCTTTGACTTCAAGCTTAAAGTCTACACTACCAGCACACCTTGATGTTTTCATTTTAATTCCACTGTGGTGGTGTACACAGGTAAAATTACCAAAATCATGCCCTTGTCCAATTACTTATAGACCTGACACACACTTTCACTCTAGCGATCTGTCTTTGCTGTTCATCTCCTGTTGTCTGTGTGACTGTAATGCTGCACGCATGTAAATTGTATTTCAGATCAGAAGAGTCAGAGATTGAAGGAGGGGAGAATAAAGATGGATGAGAATGGTGATTCATTACTTGAAAATAAGGTTATGTAAATGTTTGAATGGGCCACAGTAGCCAGACTGTCCGTCGGTTTATGAGGAATCCTCCTAACGTTCATAAATATGCCTGTTTCATCTGTGTGTTGAGCCAGAGGAACACTTGTGGAGGAGTGCAGTGCAATTATACTATATGTGTAGCTTTTTTTTTCCCTCATTGTAATTAAGACAATAAGTGCAAGCTTACAGACTTGTGATTTTCCAGCTGAGTTGTATACATCAAACTTCTTATGAAAAAAATTCAGATAAACCACAAGAGCAATACATAATACATGTTTATTATTCATATTCTTATTAAATGTGATTATTCCACACAAATTCAAACAAGCAACATACAGAGCCCACACTGACTGTACCCTTAATAAAAAATTAATTAGTTGATATGGACGCACATTCCAGAGATATAGTCTATGAATGACGGGCCCACCATGCACCCTCCCCTCCTCCCCACCAAGATTGACGAAACCACATATTTCTTGTAGGTCAGTATCTAAACTTCATTTTAAGACCTGTTAACTTAAAATGAACTGGGACTCACTATCTGATTTTGTACCTTAAAAAAACCCACATGACCACAGATTTTGACAGACATTTTAGGGGTAGGGGAACTCAAATGTCTATATTTCCATGAATAATTAAGCTAGAGTTACAGACTACCACTAAAAATGTGGGTCTGGGTATGTACTACACAGTGGTATATGATTTCTGCACATTCATTTTTGGGTCACCAGAGGTTAAAAGGTCACATAGAATCCCATCTTATATTTTGTGATTTGCACCCAAAAAAATCAACTTTACTCAAATATATTTATACAACGGCTTTCTGTCACAACATAGAATGAGATATACTTTGCAACCACCAAAGAAATGGGCTCTTCATGAGGATATTCGCACTCATCTGCAATAGGCCGAAATGCAATGCAAAATGTGGTAACAGTTTGTGTTCCGGTTACAACCCTTTCTCAACAATTGAGCCACATTTTGGGCTTATTATTATGTATTATATGCAGTATACGAGGTCTGTTAGAAAAGTATCGGACCTTTTTTTTTTTTTCAAAAACCTGATGTATTTGAATCAAGCCTGCTTGCGTGAGCCAACCTTGAACCTTCGTGCGCATGCGTGAATTATTTCACGCCTGTCGATTGCGTCATTTGCTGGCAAGCACGTTTGTGTGAGGTCGTGTGTAGTGCGCTCGTCGGATTTTCATTGCAAGGAAAATGATGGAACGAGTGGAGCAGCACCACATCAAATTTTACCAGAAACTGAGCAACAGCCAGGTGGAAACCATTTGGAAGATTCAGACGGCTTTTGGTGACAATGCTGTGGGCATCACACAGATTAAGGAGTGGTACAACCGGTTTAAAGATGGCCGCACAACGGTGGAGAGGGAGCCGCACTCCGGGAGGCCATCAACATGCTAAAATGACCAGATCATTTCCAAAGTGAATGCTGTGGTGATGCGGGACCGTCGTGTGACTATCCGAAAAATTGCAGAAGAGGTGGACATCAGCACTTTTTCAGCACATTCCATTGTGAAGATTTGGCCATGAAAAGAGTTGCAGTGAAATTCGTGCAGTTGCTGATGGAGCAAAAGCGCCTTCGTGTTGAAGCCTCACAGGACATGCTGGACTCCGAAAAATGATGCCCACCTCTTCCGCAATTTCTCAGATAGTCACACGACTGAAAAGCCACTGAAAGCCGTCTGAATCTTCCGAATGGGTTCCACCTGGCTGTCGCCCAGTTTCTGGCAAAATTTGATGCGGGACTGCTCCACTCGTTCCGTCATTTTCCTTGCAATGAAAATCCGACAAGCATACTACACACAAACACAAAGCGTACTCACACAAACGCTGCTTGCCAGCAAATGACGCAATCGACAGGCGTGAAAAAATTCACGCATGCACACGAAGGTTCAAGGTTGGCTCACAGAAGCAGGCTTGATTCCAACCCATCAGGTTTTTGAAAAAAAATAAGGTCTGATACTTTTCTAACAGACCTCATATATATGATTTGCTATTGGTGGAACAGTCACTATCGTATAATTCATTAGTGGAGGCCGCTTCCTCCTTTACCAGTTTTCAACTTGGTATTTGTGTTGTGAGTGCGCCCGTCACCCATGTTATGCCTTATATTTGTGTGTTTGTGTTTATATGATTGTCCTCCTGGTGGTTCACCAGCTGTCTCTGTCCTGGATCTGTCTCTCCTGCATCTGTGTGATCAGTCCTCTGTCTGTGTGTTGTCCCCCCTGTCCAACCTGTTATGTTTCCCCTGTGTCTTCTGTTTTGCACTCTGTTCACTGTTGATTTCCACATTGATTTTGTACTTACAGCTGTATGTAAAAGTGATGATGATTTCCATGATTTTCCTTTATAAATCATTGGTTGTTTAGATCAGCAATTTCAGTTAAATATATCATCTAGCAGACAAACACAGTGATATTTGAGAAGTGAAATGACGTTTATAGGATTTACAGAAAGTGTGCAATCATTTTTTTAAACAAAATTAGGCAGGTGCATAAATTTGGGCACCCCAACAGAAAAAAAATACATCAATATTTAGTAGATCCTCCTTTTGCAGTAATAACAGCCTCTAAATGCTTCCTATGGCTTCCAATAAGAGTCTGGATTCTGGTTGAAGGTATTTTGGACCATTCTTCTTTACAAAACATCTCCAGTTCAGTCAGGTTTGTTGGTTTCCGAGCATGGACATCCTGCTTAAAATCAATAATATTCAGGTCTGGGGACTGAGATGACCATTCCAGAATGTTGTACTTGTTCCTCTGCATGAATGCCTTAGTAGATTTTGAGCAGTGTTTAGGGTCGTTGTCTTGTTGAAAGATCCAGCCCCAGTGCATCTTCAACTTTGTGACTGATTTATGAACATTGTTCTCAAGAATCTGCTGATATTGACTGGAATCCATGTGACCCTCAACTTTAACAAGATTCCCAGTACCTGCACTGGCCACACAGCCACACAGCATGATGGAAACATCTCCACATTTTACTGTAGGTAGCAAGCGTTTTTCTTGGAATGCTGTGTTCTTTTTTAGCCATGCATACTGTCCTTGTTATGTCCAAATAACTCAATTTTAGTTTCATCAGTCCACAGCAAAATGAAGCTGGTTTGTCCAAATGTGCTTTAGCATACCTCAAGCGACTCTGTTTGTGCCGTGTATGCAGAAAAGGCTTCCTCTGCTTTACAGCATCATACAGCATCGCTTTGTGCAAAGTGTGCTGTATCGTTGAACGATGTACAGACACACTATCTGCAGCAAGATCATGTTGTAGGTCTTTGGAGCAGGTCTGTGGGTTGACTATGACTGTTCTCACCATCCTTCACTTGGGCTTATCTGAGATATTTCTTGGCCTGCCACTTTGGGCCTTAACTAGTACTGTGCCTGTGGTCTTCCATTCCTCTCACAGTGGAAGCTGACAGCTGAAATCTCTGAGATAGCTTTTTGTATCCTTCCCTGAACCATGATGTTGAACAATCTTTGTTTTCAGGTAATTTGAGAGGTGTTTAGAGGGTCCCATCTTGCCACTCATTAGAAGAGATGCAAAGAGGGGAAACATTTGCAAATGGCCACCTTAAATACCCTGCCTCATGATTGGAGTCACCTGTGTAAGGAGGTCAAGGGTCAATGAGCTTACCAAACCAATTTTGTGTTCCAATAATTAGTGCCAAATGTATTAAATCAATAAAATGACAAGGGTGCCCAAATTTATGCACCTGCCTAATTTTGTTTAAATAATTATTCCACACTTTCTGTAAATACTAGAAACTTCATTTCACTTCTCAAATATCAGTGTGTTTATCAGCTTTATACCATGGTCAGTGAGAATTCCATGTCTAACTGGCATGCCTTATTTTCGTGTATACGCACACGTAGTTCAGTGATTTAAGTCAATGTAATATCACTCCGCTCTGGTCGTCACCATAGCAACGCGCAAATCAGTTGGCGCAGATCAGCTGTGTTTTGACAGGTGAATGACAGAAATGCGATAAAACATGGCTTTACAAGTGAATTTTAATTTTTTTTTTGGGCCAAAATAAAATGTTTGAGGAATAGGAAGAGGAGAAGAGCAAACGAGAAGAACAGCAAAAAAAAAAAAAAAAAAACGATTAAAGATTTAACATCGGACAAACTGGACAAGATTGAAGACAGGAAAGAAAACGAGAACACGAATAAATAATTTGTGTGTTAGCTCACTGTGTGGGACCATGGTATAAGCGGATTAAACAACTCGAAGTCGTGGTGTTTTAGACTCCGCATCATGCATTCAAACCGTATAATGCACAGCTTCGAGTTGTTTAATCCTTACATATGATATATTTAACTGAAATTTCTGATCCAGACAACCAATGATTTATAAAGGAAAATTATGAAAATTATCAGGGGTGCCCAAACTTTTGCATATAACTATATGTTCCTGGATATATTTTTTTGGTTACTGTTCAGTTCTTCTTGTAGTAGGATTATTCTTTGTCTCTTTTCATGTTAGTCTTCATGTCAGTTTTTTCTCTGTTGCTATTTATACACTTTTGAGTTCCACATTGGGTTATTGTATCTTGTACTTGGATTTATATTTTGGTTCTGTTACTTCCTCTGTGGTTTTATGTTATGTTATGTTTTATGTCTACTTAGCCCTAGAGATTGTTTGTGTTTCGTCACCTTGTGTTTTTGATTTTGTGATTGTTCTTCTTCTAAGGCTGTTTGGTTATGGTCACATGTTGTTTCTGCTTCCTTTAGATGTCTGTTTTGTACTAGCCACCTTTTTGTTGTCACTTGACCTTTCACCTTGTCACACACCTGTCGTTCATTTGCTCATCAGTTGGTTTTTCTTTTAAACCTCTGGGACCGACGCCGTCGTATACGACAGCTAAGACCATGCTTTACTAAATTATAAATAACTTTTTAATGATATGAGATAGAAACTTACTTTTTTTTTTTGCTGAAAAGTTAAGTCCACAGACTTTCGAGCCAGCCATCGGCCATCTTTGTACTCCTTATAGAAGCTGTGTGATGACATGCGCAATGTGAGTGTCGAATCGGAATTGGTTCACCCTCACATGGTTTTCCAAAATCCAATTGTAGGGCAGATTTACCTCACGTGAAAAGCCAAAGATCGTTTTCAGGAGTGATATGTTACTAGTTGGCCTGTTTGAATAGCCCCCTGGGTGCTCCAATGAGTACATACTATTAGTACATACTCAGTATGCCCTGCACCATTATGCACAGCAATCAATGAAAGCAGGAGCAGACAAAGAGCCTCTGATTACAATCTCACGTGCTCAAACAAAGTGTGTGTAACTATCGGGATTGCTCCACTAGTTTGCATGTGAATGTTACTGGATAACTCTGTTTCTTTCTCTGCGTAAAGCACTGTTTACCATATCAATGCACAACAAAAGCATAGACCATTTTGTATATATTGTTCAAAATGTGCATTTGTGTTTATTGTTTGAACCTTTTTGTTGTACAGTCACACACTTGTTGTACACAAGACCTCAAATTACCTTTATAAAGTGTCAAAACAGTTGTTTATTATAGTTTGCTGTGTATTTTGAATAAATGTGTGTGGAAAATTATTTTCGCTTTATTCTTTCCTTGTCTAATTTTGATTGTAAACCTTTATCATACTTATAAAACACAACAAAAACATATATATTCTGAAAGCACAGGTTGTCCTGAAAAAAAGAGACATACAACTTGATTGTGGGATGCAGGGAGAGCTGTTAACAGCAATAATAAAACATTTATGCCAGGCAAGTGAACTGTCCAAAAAATGCCCTCGGACCCCAGAGGGTTAAACCACACCTCTGTCCCTGATTGTTTGCTAGTTGTTTCACAATGAAAATGTGAATTCCCACAGAGTGAGAGTATTCAGAGATTGCCTGTTTCCATCTCATGCTTTGTGTGATTGCAAGTGTTTTTGATTCATTTCTTGTGACACTGTTTGGACTCTTTTTTCTGTGTGTTATTTTGGACCCTTTTCCCACACCTCATTTTTTGCTTGTGTTGAATTGTTTGTTATTTTTGTGACAATAAATTACCTGAGTGTTTGTACCTACCTTTTGCCTTATCGCTGTCTGCATTTTGGGGTTCAACTCGTCTTTGCTAAACGTAGCAATTTGGCCCTTTTTACATGTTCTGCCAAGCATGTTCTAGGCACTGGAATGGTTGAAAGGTCAACGTTCCTTTTCATCTTGAGCTCACCATGGCTTCCACTGCACTTGGTCAGCAGCATGCCATGCCGGAGTTTGTCAATGTCAGTGACATACCCAGAGCTTTTGTACATTCAGCACATGAATTCCTCCAGGCCTGCAAGCAATTCATCAGACACCACCTATTTGTCTAAGAGATTTTTGCAAATCTCCTGAAACACAGGCTTTTCCTGGAACAGTTTTATGTTTGACTTTCCCAATACCCTTGAATGTGCATCACAATGTGTGAACATATGTAGTCCTAGAAGGGCAGCAGAGTATGCCAGAGTGAAATCCTTTGCCATTTTGGACACATCGATCAGCCTCTGGTGAGCTCCAGAACCAGTGTCAAACAAAAGTGCTTCCAAATTCTGGGCGTAATACAGCAGGATGAAGTAGACATTGGTGTCAAAGCTCCTAACTCATACAAATCCACACTGCTGATTTTCTACATATGAACAATAGAGGACTACTGTGGTATCTGCCTTCACCTGTCTGAGTTAAGTCCAGGAACTTTGTCATGGTCACAGTACTGTCAAACAGTAAGTTACCTAATTCAATGTCAGAAACCCTACATTAAACACCGGAAGCTTCATGGACACAAATGCATGTGTAGATCAAGGACATGGCCTCATCACTTTCATGCATTGTTTTCATACCCTGAATTCACCCTGGATTGTACTTTTGCCACAGAGATTGAGGTTATGCATCTTTACATTTGGCAGGCTTCTATCAAGGTTGTTTTGAACTGATGGTTTAAAATGGCATGAAATGTCATCTGAACTGCCAGTTGTTTCAACAAGTTTGAATTCATTCTGTTGATTCTGAAGGTGGCAGCACCAGCTTGTATACTATGTATATAACACTGTGAGACTATCCATACTGAATGAAGAAGAAAGTATGGACTTATAAGTGGAATCCACTGATGAATTTACCGACGATAGTGTGATTCAACTAAGGATCTGACTGGAACACAAGCTGTTACATTATCAATGGAATTGAGAAAACATTGTAGATTTAGGCCTATTGCAGATAAGCATGAATATCTTCACGAAAAGGCCCATTTTTCTGGTGTTCAGAAAGTATGTCTCATTCTATGTTGTGACAGAAAGCTGTTGTATAAGTATATTTGAGTAAATGTTTTTCAGCAAATCACAAAATATAAGATGGAATTATTTGTGTTAATGAGAAAATTTCAGTTTTGCTTGTTCCTTTCTTGTCTGAAGATGCATGTTTCAGATTTGAAGCAAATCCCTCCAAACTCAACCTTTTGACCTCTGATCACCCACTAATCAAATGACTTTGCTCAAATCATATACCTCTTTGTAGCACACACCCAGACCCACATTTTGAGATGTAGTTTGCAACTCTATCTTTATGATTCACAGAACTAAAAACATTTGAATTTGCCCTACCCTTAAAATGGCTGTCAAAATTTGCAGTCACGTGGGTTGATTTAAATGGTCCAAAAGCAATTATTGAGTCCCGGTATATTTCATGTTAACAGGTCTTAAAATGAAGAATAGATACCAAACTACAAGAAATACATAGTTTCATCAATTCTGGGTGGGGGGGTGCACACAATGTGATTTGATCAAGAAAAATATACACAGCTGTCTACAGAACATCCAGTCAGAACATCCAGTCACTCCTGGTTGGAGATCAAAGATGTTACTTGGCCCGTATCTTTAATATAATCAAATACAACATCATGCATAGCTCATCTCATCAGCTGAATGTTTTTGCTGTTACTCCAGATAATAACAATTCACAATTGGTTCCCCAATCCCAATTAATTAAAAACTAATTACACATTCTACTGTAGCATCAGTTAAAATAATATAACTACTGTAATATGTTGAAGCAAATGGTGTGATGTGGAACTACAGCAGATACAGAACAAATTCTTTTTAATTGTTATTTAGACAATATCACATTATTTTTAAACTGCTGATGGTGTTGTTTTAATAAAATAAATGATGCTACAAAAATGTGAACCATAAATTAATAGAATAATTAGTATAGCAAAGTTTCTCCTTTAACAAGATTATACCAAACTATATTACCTTAAACATTCAGTAGTGGCTGGTGGTTAAGCAGTGAGCTTGAGACCAGAGGATCCTCAGTTCAAATCCCCGCCTGGCTGGAAGATGATTAAGGGCCCTTGGGCAAGGTCCTTAATCCCCAAATTACCCTGGATGTGTAGTGAGTGCCTTGCATGGCAGCACCCTGCCATTAGTATGTGAATGGGTGAATGTGAGGTATTATTGTAAAGTGCTTCGAGCTTCTGATATAGATGGAAAAGCATTATATAAATGCAGTTCATTTATCTATTTTTTTAACTACTGATTGGATGATCATCACCACATTACAAAGAGTTTCTATGGCTGTGGCAAATTCATAAACTATACCTGTAAAAATCATGTTTTGGGATATATCCTCTGCACCTGCAAACACTTTCTCTATTTGTCAGTTGTCTATTTGTGTTGTAAGGTTACTGAAATCTCAGCTACAGTGGCCTCTACAGGCCCGGATCCAGACCAGTCAAATGTTTTACGCATCGTTCGTCATCGGTAAAAAAAAACAAAAAACTTTAATAATCCCAAATAGTGCTGAACGTGTCCCTGCGGTGAACACAGCTTTTCGGTGGTTTTAATGTCAACCTATAGTCCGTAAATTATACTGATTTTTCCTAGTTTCAGAGTCATACGGACATACAAGTAAAGTCGGATATCCAGGGTTTGGTCTGCAGTGGGTCTGTAATTAACCGTTTCTGCAGCGCGACTCCACTTTGAAGCCGTGAACCATTGAAGCAGTCCTTCGATCCACTAGCTTGTTGGTTCTTTCGCTGCTCTTCAGAAACTGCGAGTCCACTTCTTAACCCCTCTCAAAGCCGTTAAAATACCGTGAGTCACTTTTGTGTGGATTAAAGTCACTAACTGGGACTCTTGTCTTGTTGCCGTCAAGAAACGAGAATCGTCCTCAGTTTCGTTGGCACAGCTCGAAACGCTGAGCGGCGAGACAGAGTGACACCTCTTTCCAAACATTGTAAAACAGACAAGAAACTACAATAGACTAAAACGTTTTTTTCCTCCCAAAATGAGATGTGCTGTATTTCTTTACAAATTCCTGACGTGCAGCTCAGCAGCTAAGAGCTCAGCTCAGATGTATGGAAAGACATTCATGCCAATAATGTCTGAATGGAAATGCTTTTGACAAAAACTACAGATTTTGTTAGAGAGACCGACTCCCATGCAGGAGCTCGTGAGTTCGCGTCACGAGGGGAGCGAATGGGCGGAGTCATAACAACACAACGCAGAGTGCAGCCGCTACACTTGGAGCACACACAATCAAACATAGTGCAATGCTAACAACCAAATAAGTACAACAGTAAAATGAATAAACTAAAAAAAAAAGAATAAATAAGATAGTTACCAATAACATTTTGCCAAAAGTGATAAACTATATATATATATATATATATATATATATATATATATATATATATATATATATATAATACAAATAATGGATGGTAAGGAGTCCAACATAGAGAAATATTGGATGAAGAAAAGTTATATTGGACGAGGCGTAGCCTGGTCCAATATAACTTTTCTGAATCCAATATTTCTCTATGTTGGACGACTTGCCATCCATCAATTGTTATGTTCTCCACCCCCTCCAAAATTAAGCAAACAGCAAAGAGTCAAGTAAATTGGATAAATTAATTTTGTTGTGAACAGCATATGATTGATTCTGATGCGATGAATGCTTCTAAAACGTCAGTAAATTAGATCAATTAATTTTGTTGTGAACAGCATATGATTGATTCTGATGCGATGAATGCTTCTAAAACGTCAGTAGCATGCTTGTCTACTTTCTTAGTGTTTTTGGCATCCTTGGAGTTCAATATTTTCACCAGTTCCTCCTCTGTGAACTCAGCAAACCTCGCTGGCAGACAATTTTCTGCTGTTGTTGACATGTTTGTTGCCATTTTTTTTCATCCAGCATCTGTCAGCGAGTTTCTGACCTTTGTATGCCGCGCTCTGATTGGCTAGCTGTTGGCAGTAAGCTCTAATGCTATTGGACAGTGGCAACTGATCCAATATAACTTTTGGTCCTAGCCTTTTTGGATCCTTTTGGATCCAACATAGCTTTCTGGCGCCAAACATGTCAAAATACAGGTAAATGATGGACAGAAAGGCTAATCTGTGATTGGCTATTGCAATCTGAGTGGAGAACATATATATAAAGTGCTCAATACTTGCAATAATATGAGGGTCATTTCACATTAATTGACTATTTTTTTGTCCTGCCTGAGGGAAAAAGATAAGGTTATTTTTTTCTTCAGGTTCATAATCAGTGTAAATATGATGGAGAAGACATATTTTTAAGAATTAACCCAAATAAAGACCCCTTTCTGTGATTAAGAGATTTTCATATGATGAACTGAAAATTCCCTCACTTCCTCACTTGGCCACTAGGTGTCTCTCACTCTGTTTGACATTGGCAAGAACTACAAAATGGCTGCCAGGACAGTCTGATCTGTTCCACTTGCTAGGTTTCATACATATTTTGAGCAGTACGTTTTATATGAATCAGTGATGTTACTGTGCTATTAGCTTTATTGACATAGGCAAGTCTCTACTGCCATCTACTGGCCAGTAGTGTTCATGGCAGTATTCAAACTGAAGCTGGACTGATATTTTCAAGCACACTGTACTCGGTTCCAGCTCAAAGTGTACCACAGAACCACACGGTGTAAAAGTTCAGAGCGCACGATTTATGTTCTCACACATTGTACGTTCAAAAACCACACGTTGGACTCATGTTTCCAGAAGCAAAACGGAAGCAGAAGCTTTTTTTTCCAAACTTAATTTACAAAAACTCTCGATGGGAGACATCAAAATTTAAGAAAACAACAACAACAAAAAATATTACAAGACAGGTGTGCAGTGTTTGCACAGGCACAGTGCGAGAGGTGGTCGTGAGATGTTAAACGCAGCTCATTACTCCATATATACTAAACGATGCAGGACGCGCAAAAAAAATCAACTGAAAAAGGGCCAGAACTCGCACTGGCACCAGTACATCATGGGTTTTCATGTATCCCATACTCCCTTGCATGCCAGAGAGTCACTGCAGTCACAACAACATAGAGAATCCACATGATGACAATTGTAAATGAATATCATACTACAAAAATGTAATTTGTTATGCTTTTCGTCACGTTAATAAACTGCATGCATGATACCTTGAAAACTTGCTAAAACAATTATAACGAATAATCTGTGTCTGCTATGTTTAATCTGCGTGGAATTTAATAAACGGAAACCGAATTTCAGACATATTATATATATTAGTCTGGAACAAAGAGGACAAACAGTGTTGTAAAGAACAATAATCAAGACATTAAAGAGCAAACTTCTTTCCCCCAGAACGACATGATCAGGAAGCGAGCGTAGCTCTCAGCAGCTCCCGCTGAAAATAACGGAGAGACAGCCTGTGATTCTTGCATGTTTACATAAAACAAAAGCAATAACGTCTATAATCCCAGAGAATATATTCATGAGAGTTTTAGACACAATATAAAAATAGTTTTATGTTGCAATGTTAATGGTGTTGTCCCTGTGCAGCGATTAAAGTGCAGCCTGTTCAGAGCATCTCAATGCAGTTCTCAGCGTTACTGAGATCTCGCAGCGTGGCGACCTCTCCGAGTTTTTGCAGGATTGGAAACCTGAAAAGGGTGGATTTATTTTGACACCAGTTATATCAGACGGTTATCTAATTACAACTTGGCTTTTTTATTGTTTTTCTTTTTTTTTTTTTTTTTGAAAATGCATGTTTTTACAAATAAAAAATGGAATATTTTACAAAAGCACCTTTATCTGTAAACACCAACACACGACACACATCACATTAACGTGTTGGTTTACATAATCAACCAACCAACCAATCAGTGTTTAGCAGAGGCACATTTTACCCAGAATCCTTTGCGATCTGTCTGTGTTTGTTACAAAACTTCAGAATTAGTGCATTATTCAACATTAAAAGATATATGTTATATCTTAACTTTGCACAAATGACAAAATCGACATTAATGGAGTTATTCTGTCAGTATTCATTTTATTTATACACAAAACCATTACTCAGCATTGCTTTATTTTCCAAGACCTCCACCTGATGGCAGTGTTGTGATTGAGTAGAGTTGAGCTTTATGGATTCACTCAGTTGCTTCTGTGCTGGAAGCCATGTAGTAAACAGGAAATTCCAGCATGGGGCAAGACGTTCAAAGATAGAAGTACTGGCTCATTGTTTGGGTCTGTTATCGCTTTTGATACTTTCAGAAGCGATCGTGGTGTTAAAACTCAAAATCAGTTTGTTAGTAGTTGTAAGTGTACCAGAGACAATACTGGAATTTATCGGTTATCTGTAACTTCTGATACATTTTTGGGTGGTTTATCGTTTTAGCTTTATCAAAGATAACTTTTCAGTTACCTGATTATTTGTTATCGAAGTTAATTTTTTGGCTATCTGTGCCCACCACTGTGTTAGAATGGCCTAGGCACTAGGTCACCCCTTTGAGTCTGGTCTGCTTGAGGTTTCTTCCTCAATATCATGAAATGGAGTTTTTCCATACCACTGTCGCCTGTGTGCTTGCTCTAGGGGTTGGTAAGGTTAGACCTTACTTTGTGAAGTGGTCAAGCCAGCTTTGTTGTGGTTTGGTGTTATATAAACTAAATAAATTGCAATTCAGCTTTCTGAGGAATTGCAGATGTTGCTGAGCCTTCTTCAGTACAGCAAATGTGTCCATAGTCCTTGAGAGGTCCTTGGTGACATGAATGGCCAGAAACCTGAAGCTGGTGGCACATTCCACCTCAGTGCCTTTGATGTGGAGGGGCTAGATAGGGTGCAGGACTTCCTGAAGTCGATGACAAGTTCTTTTGTTTCTTGGTGCTTATGGATAGGTTATTGATAGAGCTCCATGAAACCAAATGCTGAATCTCCTCTCTGTAAGCAGTTTCTTCACTGCTTATGACTTGCCCCACCACTGTAGTGTCATATGCAAACTTAATGATGGTGTTTGTGTTGTTGATGGGCACACAGTCATATGTAAAATGGGAGTAGACGATGGATCTCAGCGAACACCCCTCTGGAGAGCCCGTATATAATTTAACAAACTTTAATTTTTTTTTTAACCAATATTGTTTGGGAGTTTTGTTTTTGCCATTCAAAAAAACTGAGAAGCAGTGATTCTGATTATACCTATGGGTACTATCTCACTGGACTGCAATTGTTGAAGTAGTTGAAGATGCAAGTTATCAACCAAACTGTGAATGAGCATCATATTCTCAGTTGGTATCTCATTGAAGTGATACAAATGACACGTCAACACATGTTCTCCAAATATCATCTGTATTTTGCATGGACTCATAGCAAAAATGTCCACATATGGACTTGAATGCCGGGTGGCACTCTCGCGAATGTCAAGTGCAGCCTTTGCAGACGCAAGGATGTGCTGATTTGCATGTGAATGCATTGTGGTACACTCACGGTTGTCTAACGCCACTCGCAGCTGAACTAATGACACGTCTGGGCAAAAAGCGGTCAGCTCGTATTATTCTGTTATTATCCATGTGAGTAGATGCTGTGGAAACTAGTGCCCTATAAATAATAGTAATATAAAATAAATAATAATGAATAAATAATAATAATGATGATAAAAAAGCTTATCCTAGCTCTATAGAGGGGGGAAAACAGGAACAAGTGTGGACAGTGCACTCAACAACTTGCAGAATGATGTCCCTACTGTATCTACTGTCCTCTCCTCCATGTCCATTATACAATCCCCCACTTATGCCTTCATTTTATCCTTGGCTCTGAGAGCCACGTGCAGCACTCATCCACATGTGGCAATGTCCAGCACTGCTTCAGGGGTGTGTGTCCTTTGATTTGATTTATTCAGAAATAACATAGTAACTACGTCCTCCTCTGTCCTCCTGTGTTTTGACTCTGATGGACAGATGACATCACATTTCCATGGCAGCACAGAGAACTGCATTTAGCAGGATTTTCACAGTTTAAAGACGGATAGTCATTGGAGAGAGCTTGATTTGATCGGAGTTGGCCTAAAAGCATGTTGTCATATTTCCCCACTGTCCATGCACTATCCTCAGCTGACATGTCAAATAACTCCACCGCACATCCTCAGAGAGAGAGAGAGCTCCAGATGAAAACAGATTAAAAACCACACAGCGCTGTATCGAGTACTGTCTGCTTGTGAGCTGTTTCCAGCCCAGAAGCCCAGAATGCACCAGTGTTCAGCCACAGGATTTTAAATTCAATTTCCATTGTACTCTCCCATTTAAAAAATAAAAATAAAATAAAACATTAAACGCATGGTCCAGAAAGCTTGGATGGGAGTCTTGAAGTCCACTGCAATGGTGTGTGCTGGCAGCAGCTCGGCCACTTTCAGAAGCGATTGTTCCTCTCTGGTCATTTCCGCTATTTTGGCATGGTCCCATGGCCACTTGTGTGTGTCTGGCACCTGGAATGTCAGATCATTTTTTCTCAATTCACCCACAATGTAGTTTCATGGCTCACCCATCTCTCACACAGTTCTCTCACCAATCTCTCACGTTAGGAGTCCAAGTGAATACATTTACTTCCTAAGTGAATGTATTCACTTGGACTTGGTTGCACTGGGTTGTCCTTCCGATATGCGCATACTGAGAGTACCCTTGTCGCCTCGCCAATTTTGATCAGTTCAAAATCCAGGCATGACGGTTGTGACGCCCTGCGAGTCAAGTGAGGGAAGAACACACCCAGTGGACGTCACACAAAATCAAGCAGTATCCCTCCCAATTGCTGTTTGCACACTGTCGTGGCCCAGTTAGATTGTACCCTAAGGTTAAGTTTGAGGACGGAGCATGTAAACCTTTTTCTAGACAGTACAAGTTTAAATTGCAGCTAAGATCATGACAGCCCAACACTCCCAAAGAGTTAAACAAATCCCCTTTCTAGTTGCAAACATAAATGTAAGTTATACATTTTAGAAAGACAGTGTGGGCAGGTGATGTGCAATGCATGTCTAATATGATGTTTTGTTGCAGCATGTTTTGTTGTTTCAGCAGCTTGCTACAAGTCAGATGTTAAGCAACCTTAACTTTTACATTCTGTGCTTGGAATCTAAGCTCTCTCCCTGTGTGTATGCAGATAAACATCTCTGACAACCATGCCCCCTCATGGATACATCAGTCCACATCAACTCAATTTAAACTAGTCAACCACAATCCCGACATGAATTTTGCTATACCGACAATCACAGCCTCTTGCACACCCTTTCATCTTTCTCTCATAACAGACCGATACAAGCACTCTCACACTCACTCACTCACAGAGATGTGTTTTGGTGGCCTCTCTTCATCTTCTCAATGCTGCATCCACTGACACCCCAGGGAACATCCCCACCATGAGCAGGTTTCCATTTTCACTTTGTGTTTAAATGCGTAGCATGATGTGCAGACACACAAAAAACACACAACAGAAACACAATCACAGACAAAGACTGGAGATAACTGGTGATTCAGTTGCATGCTGATTTTTCCAACAGTATAAGCAAAAGTAAACTGGGTAGGATTTCTGTGACAGGAGGGAATTGTTGGGATGTGAGTGTGTATTATTGCAAAAACATATGAAAGGCATGATGCATATTTTGCCTACGCTGCACACAGATATATATATGTATACATGTGTGTGTATATATATATATATATATATATATATATACGAGGTCTATTAGAAAAGTATCCGACCTTATTATTTTTTTCAAAAACCATATGGATTTGAATCACATGTGATTGCTTCAGACAAGCTTGAACCCTCGTGCACATGCGTGAGTTTTTCCATGCCTGTCAGTTGCGTCATTCGCCTGTGAGCAGGCTTTGAGTGAGGAGTGGTCCAACCCCTCGGCGGATTTTCATTGTCAGGAAATGACGGAATGATTTGGGCTTTTTTTCCATCAGAATTTTTTCAGAAACTGTTAGAGACTGGCAGCCGGAAACCATTCGAAAAATTTATCTGGCTTTCGGTGAAAATTTTACGGGCTTCACAGAGAATAAGGACTGTTACTACAGCTTTAAGGACGGCTTTAAGAACACTCGGCGCGCCGCGCTCCGTGCCGCCATTGAGAGCCACAAACCACCGGATCATTTCTAAATGGATGGCTCTGTGGATCCGATACCGTTGTGTGCACTTTCTCTGGTTATCACAAGAGCTGGACATCAGCCATTTTCTGGCAGATTTCACTTTTAATAAGAGATTTTGTCATGGAAAGCCGAGCGGAGGCTTTGCGCGTCACGACCGATTTGCTGATGGAGCGAGACAAAGGAACACCTCCATTTTGGTCTCACAGGATGGCTTTGAGATGGCGTTCAGACAACTGTCGGTGGTTTCTCCATCGAGTGATTATCCGAGAAATTGTGGATGTGCCTAGACATGCCAGAACATGTCCCGTGAGGCTTCATCACGGCGTTGCTTTGCCATGCCGAAAAACTGCTGATGTCCGCGTCTTTTCACAATTCCTGTGCTAGTCAGACGACGTCCCGGATAAAACACAGCATCCAGTTTGGAAATGAATGGCACATTCCACTGTTACAGGAGTTTTTGTCATGGAAAGAGGAGAGGAGGCTTCGTGCCGCATGGCGCACAGCAACTACAAATACTTGTAGTGCAAAGTGGCAGGACAACATTCAGCAGTAATGGATATGTGTAAATTCCATGACCAGAGCAAGAATATATACAGTTGTTGATCATTGTGCAGAGAGTATTGTATGTATAAAGTGCAGTATCTTCACAGCAGCTTAGGTTAGGGAGGTTAGGGAATTGGCGGGAGTGGAAAGTGAAACAGTCCAGTTTGTGTTTATGTGTGAGTGGAGGGCAGCAGGGGGAAAGGGGGCAAAGCAGGGAGGGAGTTGAGTGTCCTGACAGCCTGGTGGAAAAAGCTGTCTCTCAGCCGGCTGGTCTTGGCCTGGAGACTGCGCAGTCTCCTCCCCAACGGCAGCAGGCTGAAGAGGCTACGTAATGGATGAGTGGGGTCACTTACGATCCTAGTGGCATTCCGGGTGAGGCGGGTGTTGTACAGTTCTTGGAGGGGTGGGAGAGAGGTGCCCGTGATCTTCTCCGCTGCTCTCACGATGCATTGAAGAGACCTACGGCAAGTCGCTTTGCAGGCGCCGTACCACACCGTGATGCAGCATGACAGGACACTAGTGCACTAGAATTAGTGCGTTATTCAACATTAAAAGATATATGTTATATTTTAACTTTGTACAAATGACAGAATTGACATTAATGGAGTTATTCTATTAGTATTTTCACAAAACCAAAAGTTAGTATGATTTTATTTTTCAAGACCTCCGCCTGACCGGAGCATTATGATTAGTAAAACCCCTGGCAAAAATTATGGAATCACTGGCCTCGGAAGATGTTCATTCAGTTGTTTAATTTTGTAGAAAAAAAAGCAGATCACAGACATGACACAAAACTAAAGTCATTTCAAATGGCAACTTTCTGGCTTTAAGAAACACCATAAGAAATCAAGAAAAAAAAATTTGTGGCAGTCAGTAGCGGTTACTTTTTTAGACCAAGCAGAGGGAAAAAAATATGGACTCACTCAATTCTGAGGAATAAATTATGGAATCACCCTGTAAATTTTCATCCCCAAAACTAACACCTGCATCAAATCAGATCTGCTCGTTAGTCTGCATCTAAAAAGGAGTGATCACACCTTGGAGAGCTGTTGCACCAAGTGGACTGACATGAATCATGGCTCCAACACGAGAGATGTCAATTGAAACAAAGGAGAGGATTATCAAACTCTTAAAAGAGGGTAAATCATCACGCAATGTTGCAAAAGATGTTGGTTGTTCACAGTCAGCTGTGTCTAAACTCTGGACCAAATACAAACAACATGGGAAGGTTGTTAAAGGCAAACATACTGGTAGACCAAGGAAGACATCAATGCGTCAAGACAGAAAACTTAAAGCAATATGTCTCAAAAATCGAAAATGCACAACAAAACAAATGAAGGAATGGGAGGAAACTGGAGTCAACGTCTGTGACTGAACTGTAAGAAACTGCCTAATGGAAATGGGATTTACATACAGAAAAGCTAAACGAAAGCCATCATTAACACCTAAACAGAAAAAAAACAAGGTTACAATGGGCTAAGGAAAAGCAGTTGTGGACTGTGGATGACCGGATGAACGTCATATTCAGTGATGAATCTCGAATCTGCATTGGGCAAGGTGATGATGCTGGAACTTTTGTTTGGTGCCGTTCCAATGAGATTTATAAAGATGACTGCCTGAAGAGAACATGTAAATTTCCACAGTCATTGATGATATGGGGCTGCATGTCAGGTAAAGGCACGGGGAGATGGCTGTCATTACATCATCAATAAATGCACAAGTTTACATTGATATTTTGGACACTTTTCTTATCCCATCAATTGAAAGGATGTTTGGGGATGATGAAATAATTTTTCAAGATGATAATGCATCTTGCCATAGAGCAAAAACTGTGAAAACATTCCTTGCAAAAAGACACATAGGGTCAATGTCATGGCCTGCAAATAGTCCGGATCTTAATCCAATTGAAAATCTTTGGTGGAAGTTGAAGAAAATGGTCCATGACAAGGCTCCAATCTGCAAGGCTGATCTGGCAACAGCAATCAGAGAAAGTTGGAGCCAGATTGATGAAGAGTACTGTTTGTCACTCATTAAGTCCATGCTTCAGAGACTGCAAGCTGTTATAAAAGCCAGAGGTAAAAAAGCCAGAGGTATAAAAGCCAGGACACAGCGATAGTAGAGGAGAAACACTAGTGTTTACCCTGTTAGTTTGTCTAAACTAATGATAGTCTTCTCTCCTTGCTTCAGTCATTTTCTGTCACTGTTATCACTTGTGAGGCGTATTTTTTTCCTACACTACTCATCTGTCACTCCAGTGCTCTTCCCACTGAATATCAATGACTTTTATCTCTCTTACCTCCTTTCTTCCTGTCTTTAGGGTTGACGCCATGCAGCGACGCCACACCACACTGAGGGAGAAGGGGCGTCGTCAGGCAGTGCGAGGTCCAGCCTACATGTTCAATGAACGTGGTTCGCCGCTCACTGCAGAGGAGGAGCGTTTCCTGGATGCCGCTGAATACGGAAACATTCCTGTCGTCCGCAAAATGTTAGAAGAATCCAAAACTCTTAACTTCAACTGTGTGGATTACATGGGCCAGAATGCGTTGCAGTTGGCAGTTGGCAATGAGCACTTGGAGGTGACTGAGCTGCTGCTAAAGAAGGATGGGCTGGCTCGGATTGGAGATGGCTTACTGTTGGCAATCTCTAAGGGTTATGTTCGCATTGTGGAAGCCATTCTGGCACACCCCGCTTTTGGCGGAAGTCTCCGGTTGGCTGTAAGCCCCCTGGAGCAGGAGATGCGTGACGATGACTTCTATGCCTATGATGAAGATGGCACTCGGTTTTCACATGACGTCACACCCATCATCCTGGCTGCTCATTGCCAGGAGTATGAGATCGTCCATATCCTTTTGACTAAGGGGGCTCGCATAGAACGGCCGCATGACTACTTTTGTAAATGCTCAGAATGTATAGAGAAGCAGAAAAAGGACTCTTTCAGTCACTCCCGTTCCAGGATGAATGCATATAAGGGTTTGGCCAGTGCAGCTTATCTGTCACTCAGCAGTGAAGACCCTGTGCTGACCGCACTCGAGCTCAGCAATGAACTGGCAAGGCTAGCTAACATCGAGACAGAGTTCAAGGTGAGACATTCTCATTGCTTTTCATGTACCTTCTACATAATACCTCAACCAAAGAGATGATTTAATCACACTTTAGTATGTTTCTTTCTTACTGTTATCAGAATATCTGAAAAACCAAGCAGCAATCTCGGGTGAGAAAAACGTAAGCCAAGGCAGAAGTGCCAAAACCTGCAGTTCCTTGAATGGAGAGTTGAGGGAAGTTCCAAAAGTGAATCAATGCCCTTAGAATCCCACATTAAAATATCCAACTTTACAGCAAAAATAAATATGTTTACAGTTTGGTCTGTACAGCTCATTTCCCCAATTATGACAACTGTACAGATAGTGTTTCTATAAATTAGCATTTTAAGGTATTTTAAGCCATAGTTTTATGAATAATTATGAGCATCCTTTGAATGACAACCAGTGTGACAGTCCAGGTGCTACCAGCGGGCTCTAGCTGCTGTGGATTGTTTATCCTTTCCATTTTGTTTGAAATGTTTGACATATGTGAGATACAGATTTCTGTGAGGTTAAATGTACTAATGGACCATCTAAGACATTTGTGCTCTAGTGTTTCCACTGAATGAACTATTACTATTATTTAAATTGTATTTTAGTGCCATTAACAGCGGGTATCAATAGCTTGGTGACGTTAGCTACATGTGGCATCAGTGCCATAGTTTTTAATACCCACATCCACACCACCTGTTTTCAAAGCTACAACCCAGTCCTCAAAAATATTTGTTAACCAACCATCTGCCAAATTACATAGTCTGTTAGACGAAGCCAGCTTGGCAACTAGGAGATATGCAGGAGTGTGCAGGCATCATTCATCCTGCTTAAATCATGTCGTCCTTGCCCATGCCCTGTCCCTTTTACCATTTTTGGGTTGGACAAGCATTAGGTGGAGTCAGGCACTACCAAGATGGTGACATTTTTAAGCGTCCCATTTGAGCGTTGTGCCCGTTCATCAGAGAATGCACACGTCAACAGATGACTTTGTCCAGTACATAGTGTAAGTCAAAAACCCATTTGATTCAAAAGTAAAACACAGATCCATGCCTGATCCACTCAGGATACCCAGAGCAAAATGACAGTAGTCAAAACAAAAATATTTATTTTTATCCCTCTTTGAGTTCCATGTTATCTGAACTTTGATGAAAACAGCATGTCCACCTGCAGTTCAGTTAAGAAAAGCTAAACAGAAGACCTTGAAATACAGAATATATGTTTTTCTGTTAGAACCTTAAAGGTTCACAGTCCGTTTCTAGATGTGTTAAATATACATGAAATGCACTGTTTTCTACCTGAAATATATATATATATATATATATATATACTATATATATATATATTATAATATAGATATGATATATATATATATATATATATATATAATGAAAAAAACTTTGCACCAGGCAGGATCAAAGAGTACATAAATATAGTGTATACATCATCTGGTGGTGGTACTGCAGTACTATCATAAATTTTGACTTTATAGCAGTCATAGATGAGATCACCAGTGAAAAAATGGTAAGATGGTAATCCAATTTAAACACTTTTTTGTGGCAAGGCATTTTATTTGATAAGTGGAAAGTGAATTTGTATAGAAGATTTGTTATAATGTATGTCTGATGTGAAAGAAATAGCTTTTAAAAAGTGAACTGGTGGCTTTTGGATTTGACCTTTGTTTTGTTGGACACCCATGGATGCAAGACAAATTGTGTCTATTAAGCTGTCATCTTTCTCACAGAAATTACATATAATATATAAATGCATGGGCATACAGAAGAGAGAGCAGAAGGTCTGACGAGAGGGTCTTGCTACTCACTTGGCAGCTGAATTCGAATGTTTCTGCAGATTTAGCAGTGCTGCTCTCATTTTGTTCCTCTTGTAATTGAATGCCTTCTTTGTTTTTAACAGTTAATTTTGGACTTTTCCACTTTCTTTTAGAGCTTCCAACTGGTGTTTTACAAGCACATGCATCCATGTTACTTCTTTGCAAGGTTTTGCATATGCGCAAGATCATACCTTTGCTTTCTTATGGTAAACAGGCACATGTGGAACGTGTTTATTAACGTCTACAACCAACAGTGTGTAAAGCACTTAAAGAGATATTAGCCTCTACTCAGGGTTGATTAGAGGAAACTTTTGCATTAAGTCAGAATTAACTGGAAAGGGATTGAGTACCTTTATGGTTTGTCATAACTTTCTCAGCATGCTCAGAATAAGGAGCTGGCCTGTCAATATATGTAAACTTGGGTTGGAATACTTCTCTGCCTGTGTCCTTGGATAAGACACTTCATCTACATTATCTGAGTCCACCCAGCTGTAAATGGATACCTGCCTTGGCTGAAGAAGTAACATGCATCCCATCCAGTAGAAGCCATAGTGTCTCAGCTGTTTCACGCTACAGAATCCAGAGCTAAGCACAGGCACTGATGGGTCTGAGGGCCAGTACAGGACTTACTGAGTCAACACACTCTTTGCCCAGTAATACATAAATAATATATCATGGAGCTGAGAAATGGGGGCTCTTCATTGAATGAAAAGCAGGCGATACAAAGCATTTTCAATTTCCTTTTTTGTATCGCCATGTTTTAAGATTTGTATCGCCCTGATTTTATTGCCACAGTTTCCAGGGCAATAAAATTGATCGGACGAGTGTATGATTTATCAGCCCTATTTTTTGTAATGAGGGCTGGTTTATGAGTATAGGGCAGATTTTTGTTGTAATATGTGATAATAAATATTATTTACATAATGCTTTACATATGTAAGTCTCTCTACAAATTACAGCTCAACATGAAAAGATATTTTTTAAATACTACATCAAGAGGTGGTTACTGCAAAGGTCAGAAATGTGAGATTTTCTTTGAAAACCTTAATGTTCTAGTTGTCAAGTCTTTATTGTTGTGACAGTTGTAGAAACAAGGGAAATGTCTGATGTTTCCAAATGTTTTGATCCAGAGTGTCAAACTGTTTCTTAGTGGAGGTATCAGATCCATATTAGGGCTGGGAAAACTGATGAAAATAATTATCATAAAAAAATAGTCAGGTACCATTCATTATTAATGAAATGACTAGTCTATGGTTAATCTTGACAATATAATAATTAGTTCAAATCTAAGGGCCCTGTCCCACTGGCGTTTAGGAGGATTTGCGTATGGATTGCGCACAAAATTGTCCCATATTCGCCAAACATCCGCAATATCCGTGTAACATGCCTGTATGAGTCGGCCGTCATCCGAACACAACTGTGATCATCCTCAGAGGCACGCATGTCCGCAGCCAGGATTTTTGAGCTGTTCAAAAATCTGAATGCGGACGACATCCGTCTTACATACTCCATATATACTCAATTCATACACAATACATACTCACTCTATGCACTGTATATCTTCCGTTAACCGCTGATATCCGCAACTGACAGGGATTTGCAGCTTGGCAGCGGACCGGGACAGTGTGTAAAACAGATATATATCATGCCCATCATGTCCACATCACAGACTGAAATAAGTTGTAGCAAATGCATACAGATTGGCCACGAATAAAGCGTTTTTATTACATCTGCTTTGCAGCTGATTTGCGGACAATCTGTGAATGCATAACAAACATGTCACGTAAACCCAAAGTACTATATGTGGCAGAAAGTGACATACCTGCCAGTCAGTGCCGGTCCGGCTGTGTAAATCCACAAAGACGTAATAGCTGCTGCAATCCAGGACTTTTATTTAACACCAACAAAAGGAAGAGTTACTGTTTACCCACAACTGTGACAATCTCAAAAAAACAAACAAAAAAAAACACCGTCTCACACCCCGAGCGGCTTCCCCCCTCCCGCTCCCCAAACTCATGAACAGTTAACCCTTGCATGACAACATGAACATTAACTCTGTGATCAACTTGTAAAGTCCAGCAAATGCTCCAGAGGCTGTATTGTTGGTGTGAATATTGATGCCAAAAGGAGCGAGTGCGCTTATTTTATGACCGCAATGCAGATGCCGTGCACGAGCAACACCTGCGCGATGCATTCATAATACACCCGTAATACTGCCGTGATAATCTCATGTGTCGGATCAGTTTGCTCACTACATGCGTTATATAACCATGATTGTTCATCATATATTCGCTATATTCGCTCTGTTGAAAGCCTTAAGGACAAGTTGGAACATGTCCTGCCTGTTAAACAATTTCTCATATACTCACTCCACTGAAAGCCATCAAAAGCCGCCTGGATTTTACAAATGGTTATCAACACGGAGGTGTTTTTCCTGTGCCGCCGCACCGCGTCGGCTGCGTCCCAACGCGCGGATCCGTCCGCACGTCTTTCATTAAAAAAATCTCCTTTAACAGTGGAATATCCGGATAAAATGCTGAAACCGACTTCTTCTGAAACTTCTCTGTTCTCTCACGACATCCTGGATCAATAGAGCCTGAAATGTGGAGGTTTTCAGCTTGAACAGGCTGACGACGGCGGCTGAGAGCGCTGAGCGACGTCTCGCACCGTGGGAAGTCCTTAAAGCGACAGAATCACCTCAAAATCTCTCATCAGCCGTTAAAATTTTCACTGAAAACCAGCTTAATTTTTCGAACCACGTCCACTTCGATGTGTCTCACAGGTTTAGAAAAAATTTTGATCAAACAACGCGCCAGTCTCTCAGCAACTTCTCAGACAAAGGAATTCCGACGAGGGGCTAGACGACTCCTCCCACAAGGAGTGCTCACAGACGAATGACGTCACAGACAGGCGTGGAAAAACTCACGCATGCGCACGAGGGTTCAAGCATGTCTGACGTAAAAACATATGAATGAAATCCATATAGTTTTTGAAAAAAATAAAAAGGACCGTTACTTTATTGACAGCCCTCGTATTATTAATATATCCGTAATTCATACTGGGACATTTGTCATTTTTGGCCATTTTTGTTGCGGACGACAACGAACGCCCGCAATTTGTGTACTCAATTCATGCATAATTAATCCTCTCCCCAGTGGGACAGGGCCCTAAGCATTGAAACTCAAACTTCACATTAATTGGGTAACGCAGTCTTGTTTGAGGGCAGGCGCTAAAGGGGTAAAATGTGTCGCATATGATGTAATTTCTCTACTTCCGAGGACCAACCATGGCATTTTCAATGGGTTTTTGTGGAAATTACATGCAAACAAAGTGAAAATACAGGAGGTGCCCGTTGAGGGGGGGTCCTGTTGTGTGGGCCGCTGAAGAGGAGGTACTGCTGGCCCACCACCACCAGAGGGCACCCTGCCTGGAGTGCGGGCTCCAGGCACCAGAGGGCGCTGCCGCCTCACAGGAGTAGCCGGGGTGACAGCTGACACTCATCACCTATGACAGCTGTCACCACTCATCTGATCAGCATCGGTATATCAGCAAGACGTCATCTCCACCTCTTGGCCGAGATATTGCTTTACCAGGAAGGTAACGTTCTCAGCTGACTGTGAGATTTTTCGACAGTAACCTTTTGTGACTTTTGTGCATTCTATAGCAGACTCTTTTTCCAACGAGAGGTGGAGGTGGTTTTCCTGCCGTGTGGATTGCTGGGTGCATACGCGCCCACATTTAATTGTTTTTTGTTCCTCGCCAGCAGTACCAGGTCCGACACGCGGAGGCAGTGGCCACCTGGGAGTTCGGGACTTGGCGGCTCCAGTATTTCCCAACAGGATATCTCGGCCAACGTCATGGACCCCGAGGGGCGTCAACCGGCCGTTGAACGGCCAATGGAAGAGCAGGGTGCACAGGCGTCTGCAGGAGGAATGATCGGTGAGTTGCAGCGAATCCTCACCGTTTTACGGCTCGGCTGGATCTGATGACCGAGCAGAACGTCCTCCTTAACCGCAGGGTGGAGGCTCTCGCCGCGCAGGTGGAAGCGCGCCCTCAGGGCACTGCTGCGGCTCCCCCTCCTGTCGATCCTGTGCGCAACAGTGACGTTCCACAGGTCGTTCAACGACCCCTCCCACCTTCCCCTGAAGCATACATAAGCCCTCCAGAACCGTACGGGGGTTGTGTGGAGACATGCGCGGACTTTCTTATGCAGTGTTCGCTCGTCTTTGCACAACGTCCCGTCATGTACGCGACTGATGCTAGTAAGATAGCTTATGTGATTAATCTGCTTCGCGGCGAGGCAAGCGCTTGGGCTACAGCGCTCTCGGAGCAAAATTCACGGCTCCTTCTGACATATGATGGGTTTGTGAGGGAGTTCAGAACAGTGTTCGATCACCCAAATAGAGGAGAGACCGCTTCAGCCGTGCTGCCGTCAATGAGACAGGGGCGCCGGAGCGCAGCTGCCTATGCAGTCGACTTCCGCATCGCGGCTGTGAGGTCCGGCTGGAATAGCACTGCCCTCCGCGCCGCCTTCGTAAACGGACTATCGTTGGTCCTGAAGGAGCACCTGGTGGCCAAGGACGAACCGCGGGATTTAGACGGGCTTATTGATCTCGTTATACGATTAGACAATCGGTTAGAAGGACACCGTCGGGAACGAGACGAAGGGCGTGGCCGGGCACGCGCCGTCCCTCTCCCTTCCGGTTCCGACCGAGTTCCGCCCTCCCCACGCTCCACGGCCTCTACGCTCCGTGTGGTGACAGCTCCCCCTGCTGACGAAGCTATGGACACGAGCAGGGCCACATTTAGGGCAGCAGATAGACAGAGGAGGCTGGCCCGCGGAGCGTGCTTTGTTTGTGGCTCAATAGAGCATCAAGTGAGGGACTGCCCCGAGCGGTTAAACACCAACGCCCGCCCCTAGACACTGGGTTAGGGGTGGGCCAAAACATTCACGTGGGACATACCCATATTGCCACACGACTCCCAGTGACAATCCTTTATGAGGATTTAACCCTGAAGGCCCCAGCACTGGTGGACACGGGCTCTGAAGGGAATCTGTTAGACAGCAGATGGGCCAGGGAGATAGGGCTCCCTCTGGTGGCGCTTACCTCGCCTGTGCAGGTGCGGGCACTAGATTGCTCCCTGCTCCCTATAATCACACATAAGACACCACCAGTAACTCTGGTGGTGTCATGAAATCACCGGGAGGAGATCGAGTTTTTTGTGACTCCTGCCACCTCCCGTGTGATCCTAGGGTTCCCCTGGATGTTAAAACACAATCCCCGGATCGATTGGCCGTCCGGGGTAGTGGTTCAGTGGAGCGAGACCTGCCATCGGGTATGTTTAGGTTCCTCGGTTCCTCCCGGTTCCCAGGCTAAGGAGGAGGTCAGAGTCCCGCCCAATCTAGGGACGGTGCCGGTGGAGTACCATGACCTTGTGGATGTGTTCAGTAAGGATCTGGCGCTCACCCTTCCCCCCCACCGTCCGTATGATTGTGCCATTGATTTGGTTCCAGGCGTTGAGTTCCCGTCCAGCAGGCTGTACAACCTCTCACGACCTGAACGCGAATCGATGGAGACCTACATCCGGGACTCTTTAGCCGCCGGGTTGATCCGGAATTCCACCTCCCCGATGGGTGCATGTTTCTTTTTTGTGGGTAAAAAAGACGGTGGACTTCGTCCATGCATTGATTATAGGGGGCTGAACGAAATCACGGTTCGTAATCGATACCCGTTGCCCCTGTTGGATTCAGTGTTCACGCCCCTGCATGGAGCCCAAATATTCACTAAGCTAGATCTTAGAAATGCGTATCACCTGGTTCGGATCCGGAAGGGAGACGAGTGGAAGACGGCATTTAACACCCCCTTAGGTCACTTTGAGTACCTGGTCATGCCGTTCGGCCTCACAAATGCCCCCGCGACGTTCCAAGCTTTAGTTAATGATGTCTTGCGGGATTTCCTGCACCGATTCGTCTTCGTATATCTAGACGATATACTCATCTTTTCTCCGGATCCTAAGACTCATGTCCGGCATGTACGTCAGGTCCTGCAGCGGTTGTTGGAGAACCGGCTGTTTGTGAAGGGCGAGAAGTGTGAGTTTCACCGCACATCTTTGTCCTTCCTGGGGTTTATCATCTCCCCCAACTCCGTCGCTCCTGATCCGGCCAAGGTTGCGGCGGTGAGAGACTGGCCCCAACCAATGAACCGTAGGAAGCTGCAACAGTTCCTCGGCTTTGCTAATTTTTACAGGAGGTTCATTAAGGGCTACAGTCAGGTAGTTAGCCCCCTGACAGCCCTGACCTCACCAAAAGTCCCCTTCACCTGGTCGGATCGTTGCGATGCCGCGTTCAAGGAGTTGAAACGGCGCTTCTCGTCTGCACCCGTTCTGGTGCAGCCCGATCCTAGTCGCCAGTTAGTGGTTGAAGTGGACGCCTCGGACTCAGGGATAGGAGCTGTGCTTTCCCAGAGCGGGAAGACCGATAAGGTCCTTCACCCGTGTGCCTATTTTTCCCACAGGTTGACCCCGGCCGAACGGAACTATGACGTCGGCAATCGAGAACTCCTTGCGGTGAAAGAGGCTCTTGAAGAGTGGAGACATCTGTTGGAGGGAACGTCCGTGCCATTCACGGTTTTCACTGACCACCGGAACCTGGAGTATATCAGGACCGCCAAGCGGCTGAACCCCAGGCAAGCCCGCTGGTCACTGTTCTTCGGCCGTTTTGACTTCCGGATCACCTACCGTCCCGGGACCAAAAACCAGAGATCGGATGCCTTGTCCCGGGTACATGAAGATGAAGTCAAAACGGAGTTGTCGGATCCACCGGAACCCATCATCCCGGAGTCCACTATCGTGGCCACCCTTACCTGGGACGTAGAGAGAACCGTCCGGGAGGCCCTGGCACAAAGCCCGGACCCCGGAACTGGGCCAAAGAACAGACTCTACGTCCCACCAGAAGCTAGGGCTGCAGTTCTGGACTTCTGTCACGGCTCTAAGCTCTCCTGTCATCCAGGGGTGCGAAGAACCGTGGCAGTTGTCCGGCAGCGCTTCTGGTGGGCGTCCCTAGAGGCTGACGTCCGGGATTATATCCAGGCCTGCACCACCTGCGCCAGGGGCAAGGCTGACCATCGCAGGGCTTCGGGACTGCTCCAGCCGCTGCCCGTGCCCCATCGCCCCTGGTCCCACATCGGCCTGGATTTTGTCACGGGCCTCCCGCCGTCCCAGGGCAACACCACCATCCTCATGATAGTGGACCGATTCTCCAAGGCGGCCCACTTCGTGGCCCTCCCGAAGCTCCCGACGGCCCAGGAGACAACGGACCTCCTGGTCCACCACGTCGTCCGGTTGCATGGGATCCCAACAGACATCGTCTCCGATCGCGGTCCCCAGTTCTCCTCGCACGTCTGGAGGAGCTTCTGCCGGGAACTGGGGGCCACGGTGAGTCTCTCATCCGGGTATCATCCCCAGACCAACGGGCAAGCAGAACGGGCCAATCAGGAGATGGAGCAGGCCCTGCGTTGCGTGACAGCCGCGCACCCGGTGGCCTGGAGTACCCATCTGGCCTGGATCGAGTATGCCCACAACAGCCAGGTGTCGTCAGCCACTGGCCTCTCCCCTTTCGAGGTATGTCTGGGGTACCAACCTCCTCTGTTTCCGGTGGTTGAGGGAGAGGTCGGTGTGCCCTCGGTCCAGGCCCACCTACGGAAGTGCCGTCGGGTGTGGCGTGCCGCCCGTTCTGCCTTGCTGAGGGCCCGGATGAGGACGAAGGCCCATGCAGACCGTCGGCGGACCCCGGCCCCTACGTACCGGCCAGGGCAGGCAGTGTGGTTGTCTACTAAGGACATTCCCCTTCAAGTGGACTCCCCTAAGCTGCAGGACCGGTATATCGGTCCGTTTAAAATCATCAAGGTACTCAGTCCAGCCGCAGTGAGGCTTCAGCTTCCGGCCTCACTGTGGATCCATCCCGTTTTCCACGTGTCCCGGATCAAGCCCCATCACACCTCACCCCTCTGTACTCCGGGTCCGGCACCACCTCCTGCCCGGATCATCGATGGCGAGCCTGCTTGGACTGTGCGCCGGCTCTTAGATGTCCGTAGGATGGGCCGGGGCTTCCAGTATTTGGTGGACTGGGAGGGGTACGAACCTGAAGAACGCTCCTGGGTGAAGAGGAGCTTCATCCTGGACCCGGCCCTCCTGGCCGATTTCTACCGCCGCCACCCGGACAAGCCTGGTCGGGCACCAGGAGGTGCCCGTTGAGGGGGGGGTCCTGTTGTGTGGGCCGCTGAAGAGGAGGTACTGCTGGCCCACCACCACCAGAGGGCACCCTGCCTGGAGTGCGGGCTCCAGGCACCAGAGGGCGCTGCCGCCTCACAGGAGTAGCCGGGGTGACAGCTGACACTCATCACCTATGACAGCTGTCACCACTCATCTGATCAGCATCGGTATATCAGCAAGACGTCATCTCCACCTCTTGGCCGAGATATTGCTTTACCAGGAAGGTAACGTTCTCAGCTGACTGTGAGATTTTTCGACAGTAACCTTTTGTGACTTTTGTGCATTCTATAGCAGACTCTTTTTCCAACGAGAGGTGGAGGTGGTTTTCCTGCCGTGTGGATTGCTGGGTGCATACGCGCCCACATTTAATTGTTTTTTGTTCCTCGCCAGCAGTACCAGGTCCGACACGCGGAGGCAGTGGCCACCTGGGAGTTCGGGACTTGGCGGCTCCAGTATTCCCGGGGTCTGGTGGCGGAGGAAATCGTGTGGTTCCGGTTCTGCTTTGGACAGACGTCTTCTATCTTCGAGCCTGCCCACACGACACCTTTTGTGATTTGACTTTTTGTCTATTGTTGTAATCTGTTGTGTTTGTTGTGCCCTTTCACAACAGTAAAGTGTTGTTATTTGACTTCCTCCATTGTCCGTTCATTTGCGCCCCCTATTGTGGGTCAGTGTACCTACACTTTCCCAACAGCTCTGCCTCCCATTCTACTCTTAAAAACCCTAGGAACTACAAGTAAGCCTGCAGTCTGAGAGCGAAGCGCTCTGTTGGGGTGATATGGTACTAAGAGGTCCCTAAGATAAGGTGGGACCTGATTATTCAAAACCTTATAAGGAAGAAGAAGAATTTTAAATTCTATTCTAGAATTAACAGGAAGCCAATGAAGAGAGGCCATTATGGGTGAAATATGCTCTCTCCTTCTAGTCCCTGTCAGTACTCTAGCTGCAGCATTTTGAATTAACTGAAGGCTTTTCAGGGAACTTTTAAGACAACCTGATAATAATGAATTACAATAGTCCAGCCTAGAGGAAATAAATGCATGAATTAGTTTTTCAGCATCACTATGAGACAAGAACTTTCTAATTTTAGAGATATTGCGCAAATGTAAAAAAAGCAGTCCTACATATTTGCTTAATATGCGTATTGAAGGACATATCCTGATCAAAAATGACTCCAAGATTTCTCACAGTATTACTAGAGGTCAGGGTAATGCCATCCAGAGTAAGGATCTGGTTAGACACCATGTTTCTAAGATTTGTGGAGCCAAGTACAATAACTTCAGTTTTATCTGAATTTAAAAGCAGGAAATTAGAGGTCATCCACGTCTTTATATCTGTAAGACATTCCTGCAGTTTAACTAATTGGTGTGTGTCCTCTGGCTTCATGGATAGATAAAGCTGGGTATCATCTGCGTAACAATGAAAATTTAAGCAATGCTTTCTAATAATACTGCCTAAGGAAAGCATGTATAAAGTGAATAAAATTGGTCCTAGCACAGAACCTTGTGGAACTCCATAATTAACCTTAGTCTGTGAAGAAGACTCCCCATTTACATGAACAAATTGTAATCTATTAGATAAATATGATTCAAACCACCGCAGCGCAGTGCCTTTAATACCTATGGCATGCTCTAATCTCTGTAATAAAATTTTATGGTCAACAGTATCAAAAGCAGCACTGAGGTCTAACAGACAAGCCCAGAGATGAGTCCACTGTCTGAGGCCATAAGAAGATCATTTGTAACCTTCACTAATGCTGTTTCTGTACTATGATGAATTCTGAAACCTGACTGAAACTCTTCAAATAGACCATTCCTCTGCAGATGATCAGTTAGCTGTTTTACAACTACCCTTTCAAGAATTTTTGAGAGAAAAGGAAGGTTGGAGATTGGCCTATAATTATCTAAGATAGCTGGGTCAAGTGATGGCTTTTTAAGTAATTTAATTACTGCCAACTTAAAAGCATGTGGTACATAGCCAACTAATAAAGATAGATTGATCATATTTAAGATAGAAGCATTAATTAATGGTAGGGCTTCCTTGAGCAGCCTGGTAGGAATGGGGTCTAATAGACATGTTGATGGTCTGGAGGAAGTTACTAATGAAAATAACTCAGAACAATCGGAGAGAAAGAGTCTAACCAAATACCAGCATTACTGAAAGCAGCCAAAGATAACGATATGTCTTTGGGATGGTTATGAGTATTTTTTTCTCTAATAGTTAAAATTTTATTAACAAAGAAAGTCATGAAGTCATTACTAGTTAAAGTTAAAGGAATACTCGGCTCAATAGAGCTCTGACTCTTTGTCAGCCTGGCTACAGTGCTGAAAAGAAACCTGGGGTTGTTCTTATTTTCTTCAATTAGTGATGAGTAGTAAGATGTCCTAGCTTTACGGATGGTTTTTTTTTATAGAGCAACAGACTCTTTTTCCAGGCTAAGTGAAGATCTTCTAAATTAGTGAGACGCCATTTCCGCTCCAACGTATGGGTTATCTGCTTTAAGCTACGAGTTTGTGAGTTATACCACGGAGTCAGGCACTTCTGATTTAAGGCTCTCTTTTTCAGAGGAGCTACAGCATCCAAGGTTGTGCTCAATGAGGATGTAAAACTATTGACGAGATAATCTATCTCACTCACAGAGTTTAGGTAGCTACTCTGCACTGTGTTGGTATATGGCATTGGAGAACATAACAAAGAAGGAATCATATCCTTAAACCTAGTTACAGCTCTTTCCGAAATACTTCTACTGTAATGAAACTTATTCCCCAGTGCTGGGTAGTCCATTAAAGTAAATGTAAATGTTATTAAGAAATGATCAGACAGAAGGTGGTTTTCAGGGAATACTGTTAAGTCTTCAATTTCCATACCATAAGTCAAAACAAGATCTAAAGTATGATTAAAGTGGTGGGTGGACTCATTTACATTTTGAGCAAAGCCAATTGAGTCTAATAATAGATTAAATGCAGTGTTGAGGCTGTCATTCTCAGCATCTATGTGGATGTTAAAATCGCCCACTATAATTATCTTATCTGAACTAAGCACTAAGTCAGACAAAAGGTCTGAAAATTCACAGAGAAACTCACAGTAACGACCAGGAGGACGATAGATAACAACAAATAAAACTGGTTTTTGGGACTTCCAATTTGGATGGACAAGACTAAGAGTCAAGCTTTCAAATGAATTAAAGCTCTGTCTGGGTTTTTGATTAATTAATAAGCTGGAGTGGAAGATTGCTGCTAATCCTCCGCCTCGGCCCGTGTTACGAGCGTTCTGGCAGTTAGTGTGACTCGGGGGTGTTGACTCATTTAGACTAACATATTCATCCTGCTGTAACCAGGTTTCTGTAAGGCAGAATAAATCAATATGTTGATCAATTATTATATCATTTACTAACAGGGACTTAGAAGAGAGAGACCTAATGTTTAATAGACCACATTTAACTGTTTTAGTCTGTGGTGCAGTTGAAGGTGCTATATTATTTTTTCTTTTTGAATTTTTCTGCTTAAATAGATTTTTACTGGTTGTTGGTGGTCTGGGAGCAGGCACCGTCTCTACGGGGATGGGGTATTGGGGGGATGGCAGGGGGAGAGAAGCTGCAGAGAGGTGTGTAAGACTACAACTCTGCTTCCTGGTCCCAACCCTGGATAGTCACGGTTTGGAGGGTTTAATAAAATTGGCCAGATTTCTAGAAATGAGAGCTGCTCCATCCAAAGTGGGATGGATGCCATCTCCTAACAAGACCAGGTTTTCCCCAGAAGCTTTGCCAATTATCTATGAAGCCCACCTCATTTTTTGGACACCACTCAGACAGTCAGCAATTCAAGGAGAACATGCGGCTAAACATGTCACTCCCGATTGGGGAGGGGCCCAGAGAAAACTACAGAGTCTGATATTGTTTTTACAAAGTTACACACCCATTCAATGTTAATTTTAGTGACCTCCGATTGGCGTAACCGGGTGTCATTACTGCCGACGTGAATTACAATCTTACCGAATATATGCTTAGCCTTAGCCAGCAGTTTCAAATTTCCTTCAGTGTCACCTGCTCTTGCCCCCTGAAGACAATTGACTATGGTTGCTGGTGTCGCTAACTTCACATTTCTCAAAACAGAGTTGCCAATAACCAGAGTTTGTTCCTCGGCGGGTGTGTCGCCGAGTGGGGAAAAACGGTTAGAAATGTGAACGGGTTGGTGGTGTACAGGGGGCTTGTGTTTAGGACTACGCTTCCTCCTCTCAGTCACCCAGCCGGCCTGCTTTCCCGGCTGCTCGGGATCCGCTGGGGGGCAGCTAACGGCGGCTAAGCTGCCTTGGTCCGCACCGACTACAGGGGCCTGGCTAGCTGTAGGATTTTCCAAGGTGCGGAGCCAAGTCTCCAATTCGCCCAGCCTGGCCTCCAAAGCTACGAATAAGCTACACTTATTACAAGTACCATTACTGCTAAAGGAGGCCGAGGAATAACTAAACATTTCACACCCAGAGCAGAGAAGTGCGGGAGAGACAGGAGAAGCCGCCATGCTAAACCGGCTAAGAGCTAGTAGCTGCGCTAAGCTAGCGGATTCCTAAAAACACACAAAGTGAATAATGTGTAAATAATTTAGAGGTGAATTCAGCAGATGGAGTGCTTTAGTTAAGGCGCGTGAAGATTACACTGTGAAACAAATCGTTATCTAGTTATCTAGATCAATCTAACTACGCAGATTAAACAGCTAACAGATACAGCAAAACACCGCTGTGCTCCAGAACAGGAATTGATACAATACCGCAGTGAGAGCCAACCACCAGTCCATTATTATGATTATTATTATTATTATGAGAAGATATAGCTGAATTGTCCCACAAAAATTGCCCAAGTTTAGTTGAACTCTTTAATATCATATTCAGATATGTGTGGGCTTCGTCTCACTGTTTATCTGGCATATTGGTGGCTATTTCATGTCAAAGTTAAAAAATGATCTAATTTGGGAAAAATTTCCACATCAGACTTGGTGGGAGAAACATTCAGATTCATGATACAATCTTCATGACTTCTGAATAATATAATTACCATTACAGATGTGAAGTGTCATAATAAGTTGCTTCAAATGTTATTACAAACTGAAGTTTGTACACTTGGTTAATGTGTGTAATAACTGCTGTCGCTTTTATGCTAAGTTACAATCGATCTTATGAGAAATGAACAGTGACCTAAGGCAACTGGATGTCTTTGGAACAAAATCTCTTTGAAGGATCCTTGGATGGCACTAGAATGACTTTAGAATGAATGCCAGCTTCCCCATTTTGGCCATGTGACATCTTTCTGGCTCTTTAGCATGACCCAACATGCAGGTGCCTCGGTGTTGAGGGCATCAAGAATATGGAAAGGAAAATGGGATGCCCACATTTCACCTGGCTGTGGCAAATACGTGGTTACTTTCAAGAGGTGGGTGTGGGCCAGTTGTCCATTTGCCACAGCCAGGTGCATCCGCTTGGCACTGTCCAACTACTGTGCTCCTCAACACAGAGAAACACACTGCATGGCCAAAATCTCATAGCTGATGATCCCTCAGAATGGAAGTGAGTGATACTTCTCATAGGAGTCTCCCCAAGTAAATGGTCATTTAATAGAAAGACATTCCAGCAGTATGCAAGAATCATGCAAGGAGACATAGTACCAAAGTCATCACCTCAGGCCACTGGTTAGTGTGGAGGTGTCATAACTATGGAATTAGTTAGGTAGGCAGAACCCTAAAGAGTCAGATCTTCATTTTGGAATGTCAGACACCTCTGCCCAGCAACCTTGTGACTTTAAGGTGTTCCCAGGCATCTTTCATCATCAGTCTGAGGGACCAGAGACATGAATTTTACTGCTGAGAAAAGTAAATGTCTCTACAAATTCAACACGTTCACCACATACTGATACATCTGATTGCTGAGTTCAGGAAGTCACAGAAAGTCTGCCTCCTTGGCTTTCTTCAGGACAGTCACAAACACAGACACTCCAATTCCTCACTCAGCTTCTCAAGTGCTGCAATCTAGATATCCATTAATTCCAGATAGATCACAGGATCATCCACAAAGTCAAGGGCAGTAAACCTGGGGATGTCCCAGAGAGCTCCAATGATTTTTAGACCGCTAACATATTTTTGCGGACATAGTGAATAAAGCAGAACAGTTACAAACATTTGTAAAGTCTAAAATCAAAGACAAAAGTAGTACCTACCTATTACATGTTTTGTAGCAGACCAACAGCTATGAATGGTAGAGCTCTGTTCTCTGCAGGCAGAGGACACCTGACTACCAGAGAGAAAGAAAGAGAGAGGAAAAAATTATAATTTATTTTTAACACCATACAGATTTGGTGGTGTATCACTGGAGTCATGCACAGCAAGACAGTTTTGACTTATGGTTAAAATTTTAAACAACTAATTCCAGACAAGTTATTGAAATTAACATAAAGTTTTATCGTTTTACAAAGTGAAAATATCAGCTATATGGTTTTGTTTTAAAGTAATGCACTAATTTTAAAGGTTTTAGAGTTTAGACACACATGAATATGTTGCAAATGTGTGGCACTTGGTGTTCACACTGCCATGAACACTGCCATCTACTGGCCAGTAGATGGCAGTGTTCATGGCACATGTTCATGCCACACATTCGCTAAAAGTGTTGAATCACTTAACCAATAGAATTTTCAGTTTCCAAATTGCCTTTTTTTACAAATGAAAAAAATGGCATATTTACAAATACAGATTTATTTGTAAAACCCACCACACATTTCAGTAACTTGTATACCGACTAATCAACCATTGATGTCAGGAAACTAATGCTCCCATAATGCATTGTGGCAAGTGTGTCTAAACCAGGGGTAGGCAATGAGGGCCGAGACACTGCAGGTTTTTCTTGCAACCAATCACCTCACCAGGTGGGTTGCTGATGAGCTTCTCCCCTGCACATAAACACCTGGTCATCAATGAAATCACCTGCTGAGACACCTGAACATTAATGAAATCACCTGCGAAGGTGATTGGTAGCAAGGAAAACCTGCAATGTCCTGGCCCTTTATGGCACATGATTGCCCATCCCTGGTCTAAACTCTAAAATCTTCAAAATTAGTGCATTACTTTAAAATTAAAACTTATAGCTGCACTTTGTAAAATATGAGTTTGTTTAAAATTTTTCCCTCCCTCTTCCTTTCTCTCTTCTATTTCTTTTACCTCTGGTTACAGGTCTCTTTTGCTTAGAGAAGGCTGACCTGAGACAGAAGCACTGGCTTGTCGTTTTGTTAGTAGCTGCCAGTGCACTGAAGTCAATACTGAAAGTTATCGGTTTAGCAAACGTTCTACTGAAACCAAGTACAATACCCACTTGGCCACCACCTGGCTAAAATATTGTTTCTCCTGTATGATTTTGTAATCATTTCCATCCATACACATTTGATGGCTACCAAAAGCCATCAAATATGGCTACCAAATGGTAGCCACATTTGATGGCTACCAAAACATTTTGGTACCAAAAGCTACCAAAGATCAGTTATCTTTGGTAGCTTTTGACAATGAACCTCTGGAGCAAGATTTAAATGAACAGTTCAGTGTTTTATAGATTTTCTGATGCGCTGGTGAGATTAAAGATTCCATATATTGCAGATGCTACATCCTCAAACTTTAAAACATTACTGCAGTTTACAAACTGAGTGTACCTGTTTACCTTTGATATAACTGAAATTACTTTGTGTCAAATGCATGGTTATTTAGAAAACTTCAGATAGAGCATACCACTTATACTGTACTCGGCTCAATAGAGCTCTGACTCTTTGTCAGCCTGGCTACAGTGCTGAAAAGAAACCTGGGGTTGTTCTTATTTTCTTCAATTAGTGATGAGTAGTAAGATGTCCTAGCTTTACGGATGGTTTTTTTTTATAGAGCAACAGACTCTTTTTCCAGGCTAAGTGAAGATCTTCTAAATTAGTGAGACGCCATTTCCGCTCCAACGTATGGGTTATCTGCTTTAAGCTACGAGTTTGTGAGTTATACCACGGAGTCAGGCACTTCTGATTTAAGGCTCTCGTTTTCAGAGGAGCTACAGCATCCAAGGTTGTGCTCAATGAGGATGTAAAACTATTGACGAGATAATCTATCTCACTCACAGAGTTTAGGTAGCTACTCTGCACTGTGTTGGTATATGGCATTGGAGAACATAACAAAGAAGGAATCATATCCTTAAACCTAGTTACAGCTCTTTCCGAAATACTTCTACTGTAATGAAACTTATTCCCCAGTGCTGGGTAGTCCATTAAAGTAAATGTAAATGTTATTAAGAAATGATCAGACAGAAGGTGGTTTTCAGGGAATACTGTTAAGTCTTCAATTTCCATACCATAAGTCAAAACAAGATCTAAAGTATGATTAAAGTGGTGGGTGGACTCATTTACATTTTGAGCAAAGCCAATTGAGTCTAATAATAGATTAAATGCAGTGTTGAGGCTGTCATTCTCAGCATCTATGTGGATGTTAAAATCGCCCACTATAATTATCTTATCTGAACTAAGCACTAAGTCAGACAAAAGGTCTGAAAATTCACAGAGAAACTCACAGTAACGACCAGGAGGACGATAGATAACAACAAATAAAACTGGTTTTTGGGACTTCCAATTTGGATGGACAAGACTAAGAGTCAAGCTTTCAAATGAATTAAAGCTCTGTCTGGGTTTTTGATTAATTAATAAGGTGGAGTGGAAGATTGCTGCTAATCCTCCGCCTCGGCCCGTGTTACGAGCGTTCTGGCAGTTAGTGTGACTCGGGGGTGTTGACTCATTTAGACTAACATATTCATCCTGCTGTAACCAGGTTTCTGTAAGGCAGAATAAATCAATATGTTGATC
Organism: Thalassophryne amazonica; assembly: GCF_902500255.1. Lineage (NCBI taxonomy): Eukaryota > Metazoa > Chordata > Actinopteri > Batrachoidiformes > Batrachoididae > Thalassophryne > Thalassophryne amazonica. The sequence continues at coordinate 29,296,719 of NC_047113.1, forward strand.
AATTATTATATCATTTACTAACAGGGACTTAGAAGAGAGAGACCTAATGTTTAATAGACCACATTTAACTGTTTTAGTCTGTGGTGCAGTTGAAGGTGCTATATTATTTTTTCTTTTTGAATTTTTCTGCTTAAATAGATTTTTACTGGTTGTTGGTGGTCTGGGAGCAGGCACCGTCTCTACGGGGATGGGGTATTGGGGGGATGGCAGGGGGAGAGATGCTGCAGAGAGGTGTGTAAGACTACAACTCTGCTTCCTGGTCCCAACCCTGGATAGTCACGGTTTGGAGGGTTTAATAAAATTGGCCAGATTTCTAGAAATGAGAGCTGCTCCATCCAAAGTGGGATGGATGCCATCTCCTAACAAGACCAGGTTTTCCCCAGAAGCTTTGCCAATTATCTATGAAGCCCACCTCATTTTTTGGACACCACTCAGACAGCCAGCAATTCAAGGAGAACATGCGGCTAAACATGTCACTCCCGATTGGGGAGGGGCCCAGAGAAAACTACAGAGTCTGATATTGTTTTTACAAAGTTACACACCCATTCAATGTTAATTTTAGTGACCTCCGATTGGCGTAACCGGGTGTCATTACTGCCGACGTGAATTACAATCTTACCAAATATATGCTTAGCCTTAGCCAGCAGTTTCAAATTTCCTTCAGTGTCACCTGCTCTTGCCCCCTGAAGACAATTGACTATGGTTGCTGGTGTCGCTAACTTCACATTTCTCAAAACAGAGTTGCCAATAACCAGAGTTTGTTCCTCGGCGGGTGTGTCGCCGAGTGGGGAAAAACGGTTAGAAATGTGAACGGGTTGGTGGTGTACAGGGGGCTTGTGTTTAGGACTACGCTTCCTCCTCTCAGTCACCCAGCCGGCCTGCTTTCCCGGCTGCTCGGGATCCGCTGGGGGGCAGCTAACGGCGGCTAAGCTGCCTTGGTCCGCACCGACTACAGGGGCCTGGCTAGCTGTAGGATTTTCCAAGGTGCGGAGCCAAGTCTCCAATTCGCCCAGCCTGGCCTCCAAAACTACGAATAAGCTACACTTATTACAAGTACCATTACTACTAAATGAGGCCGAGGAATAACTAAACATTTCACACCCAGAGCAGAGAAGTGCGGGAGAGACAGGAGAAGCCGCCATGCTAAACCGGCTAAGAGCTAGTAGCTGCGCTAAGCTAGCGGATTCCTAAAAACACACAAAGTGAATAATGTGTAAATAATTTAGAGGTGAATTCAGCAGATGGAGTGCTTTAGTTAAGGCGCGTGAAGATTACACTGTGAAACAAATCGTTATCTAGTTATCTAGATCAATCTAACTACGCAGATTAAACAGCTAACAGATACAGCAAAACACCGCTGTGCTCCAGAACAGGAATTGATACAATACCGCAGTGAGAGCCAACCACCAGTCCATTATTATGATTATTATTATTATTATGAGAAGATATAGCTGAATTGTCCCACAAAAATTGCCCAAGTTTAGTTGAACTCTTTAATATCATATTCAGATATGTGTGGGCTTCGTCTCACTGTTTATCTGGCATATTGGTGGCTATTTCATGTCAAAGTTAAAAAATGATCTAATTTGGGAAAAATTTCCACATCAGACTTGGTGGGAGAAACATTCAGATTCATGATACAATCTTCATGACTTCTGAATAATATAATTACCATTACAGATGTGAAGTGTCATAATAAGTTGCTTCAAATGTTATTACAAACTGAAGTTTGTACACTTGGTTAATGTGTGTAATAACTGCTGTCGCTTTTATGCTAAGTTACAATCGATCTTATGAGAAATGAACAGTGACCTAAGGCAACTGGATGTCTTTGGAACAAAATCTCTTTGAAGGATCCTTGGATGGCACTAGAATGACTTTAGAATGAATGCCAGCTTCCCCATTTTGGCCATGTGACATCTTTCTGGCTCTTTAGCATGACCCAACATGCAGGTGCCTCGGTGTTGAGGGCATCAAGAATATGGAAAGGAAAATGGGATGCCCACATTTCACCTGGCTGTGGCAAATACGTGGTTACTTTCAAGAGGTGGGTGTGGGCCAGTTGTCCATTTGCCACAGCCAGGTGCATCCGCTTGGCACTGTCCAACTACTGTGCTCCTCAACACAGAGAAACACACTGCATGGCCAAAATCTCATAGCTGATGATCCCTCAGAATGGAAGTGAGTGATACTTCTCATAGGAGTCTCCCCAAGTAAATGGTCATTTAATAGAAAGACATTCCAGCAGTATGCAAGAATCATGCAAGGAGACATAGTACCAAAGTCATCACCTCAGGCCACTGGTTAGTGTGGAGGTGTCATAACTATGGAATTAGTTAGGTAGGCAGAACCCTAAAGAGTCAGATCTTCATTTTGGAATGTCAGACACCTCTGCCCAGCAACCTTGTGACTTTAAGGTGTTCCCAGGCATCTTTCATCATCAGTCTGAGGGACCAGAGACATGAATTTTACTGCTGAGAAAAGTAAATGTCTCTACAAATTCAACACGTTCACCACATACTGATACATCTGATTGCTGAGTTCAGGAAGTCACAGAAAGTCTGCCTCCTTGGCTTTCTTCAGGACAGTCACAAACACAGACACTCCAATTCCTCACTCAGCTTCTCAAGTGCTGCAATCTAGATATCCATTAATTCCAGATAGATCACAGGATCATCCACAAAGTCAAGGGCAGTAAACCTGGGGATGTCCCAGAGAGCTCCAATGATTTTTAGACCGCTAACATATTTTTGCGGACATAGTGAATAAAGCAGAACAGTTACAAACATTTGTAAAGTCTAAAATCAAAGACAAAAGTAGTACCTACCTATTACATGTTTTGTAGCAGACCAACAGCTATGAATGGTAGAGCTCTGTTCTCTGCAGGCAGAGGACACCTGACTACCAGAGAGAAAGAAAGAGAGAGGAAAAAATTATAATTTATTTTTAACACCATACAGATTTGGTGGTGTATCACTGGAGTCATGCACAGCAAGACAGTTTTGACTTATGGTTAAAATTTTAAACAACTAATTCCAGACAAGTTATTGAAATTAACATAAAGTTTTATCGTTTTACAAAGTGAAAATATCAGCTATATGGTTTTGTTTTAAAGTAATGCACTAATTTTAAAGGTTTTAGAGTTTAGACACACATGAATATGTTGCAAATGTGTGGCACTTGGTGTTCACACTGCCATGAACACTGCCATCTACTGGCCAGTAGATGGCAGTGTTCATGGCACATGTTCATGCCACACATTCGCTAAAAGTGTTGAATCACTTAACCAATAGAATTTTCAGTTTCCAAATTGCCTTTTTTTACAAATGAAAAAAATGGCATATTTACAAATACAGATTTATTTGTAAAACCCACCACACATTTCAGTAACTTGTATACCGACTAATCAACCATTGATGTCAGGAAACTAATGCTCCCATAATGCATTGTGGCAAGTGTGTCTAAACCAGGGGTAGGCAATGAGGGCCGAGACACTGCAGGTTTTTCTTGCAACCAATCACCTCACCAGGTGGGTTGCTGATGAGCTTCTCCCCTGCACATAAACACCTGGTCATCAATGAAATCACCTGCTGAGACACCTGAACATTAATGAAATCACCTGCGAAGGTGATTGGTAGCAAGGAAAACCTGCAATGTCCTGGCCCTTTATGGCACATGATTGCCCATCCCTGGTCTAAACTCTAAAATCTTCAAAATTAGTGCATTACTTTAAAATTAAAACTTATAGCTGCACTTTGTAAAATATGAGTTTGTTTAAAATTTTTCCCTCCCTCTTCCTTTCTCTCTTCTATTTCTTTTACCTCTGGTTACAGGTCTCTTTTGCTTAGAGAAGGCTGACCTGAGACAGAAGCACTGGCTTGTCGTTTTGTTAGTAGCTGCCAGTGCACTGAAGTCAATACTGAAAGTTATCGGTTTAGCAAACGTTCTACTGAAACCAAGTACAATACCCACTTGGCCACCACCTGGCTAAAATATTGTTTCTCCTGTATGATTTTGTAATCATTTCCATCCATACACATTTGATGGCTACCAAAAGCCATCAAATATGGCTACCAAATGGTAGCCACATTTGATGGCTACCAAAACATTTTGGTACCAAAAGCTACCAAAGATCAGTTATCTTTGGTAGCTTTTGACAATGAACCTCTGGAGCAAGATTTAAATGAACAGTTCAGTGTTTTATAGATTTTCTGATGCGCTGGTGAGATTAAAGATTCCATATATTGCAGATGCTACATCCTCAAACTTTAAAACATTACTGCAGTTTACAAACTGAGTGTACCTGTTTACCTTTGATATAACTGAAATTACTTTGTGTCAAATGCATGGTTATTTAGAAAACTTCAGATAGAGCATACCACTTATACTGTACTCGGCTCAATAGAGCTCTGACTCTTTGTCAGCCTGGCTACAGTGCTGAAAAGAAACCTGGGGTTGTTCTTATTTTCTTCAATTAGTGATGAGTAGTAAGATGTCCTAGCTTTACGGATGGTTTTTTTTTATAGAGCAACAGACTCTTTTTCCAGGCTAAGTGAAGATCTTCTAAATTAGTGAGACGCCATTTCCGCTCCAACGTATGGGTTATCTGCTTTAAGCTACGAGTTTGTGAGTTATACCACGGAGTCAGGCACTTCTGATTTAAGGCTCTCGTTTTCAGAGGAGCTACAGCATCCAAGGTTGTGCTCAATGAGGATGTAAAACTATTGACGAGATAATCTATCTCACTCACAGAGTTTAGGTAGCTACTCTGCACTGTGTTGGTATATGGCATTGGAGAACATAACAAAGAAGGAATCATATCCTTAAACCTAGTTACAGCTCTTTCCGAAATACTTCTACTGTAATGAAACTTATTCCCCAGTGCTGGGTAGTCCATTAAAGTAAATGTAAATGTTATTAAGAAATGATCAGACAGAAGGTGGTTTTCAGGGAATACTGTTAAGTCTTCAATTTCCATACCATAAGTCAAAACAAGATCTAAAGTATGATTAAAGTGGTGGGTGGACTCATTTACATTTTGAGCAAAGCCAATTGAGTCTAATAATAGATTAAATGCAGTGTTGAGGCTGTCATTCTCAGCATCTATGTGGATGTTAAAATCGCCCACTATAATTATCTTATCTGAACTAAGCACTAAGTCAGACAAAAGGTCTGAAAATTCACAGAGAAACTCACAGTAACGACCAGGAGGACGATAGATAACAACAAATAAAACTGGTTTTTGGGACTTCCAATTTGGATGGACAAGACTAAGAGTCAAGCTTTCAAATGAATTAAAGCTCTGTCTGGGTTTTTGATTAATTAATAAGGTGGAGTGGAAGATTGCTGCTAATCCTCCGCCTCGGCCCGTGTTACGAGCGTTCTGGCAGTTAGTGTGACTCGGGGGTGTTGACTCATTTAGACTAACATATTCATCCTGCTGTAACCAGGTTTCTGTAAGGCAGAATAAATCAATATGTTGATCAATTATTATATCATTTACTAACAGGGACTTAGAAGAGAGAGACCTAATGTTTAATAGACCACATTTAACTGTTTTAGTCTGTGGTGCAGTTGAAGGTGCTATATTATTTTTTCTTTTTGAATTTTTCTGCTTAAATAGATTTTTACTGGTTGTTGGTGGTCTGGGAGCAGGCACCGTCTCTACGGGGATGGGGTATTGGGGGGATGGCAGGGGGAGAGATGCTGCAGAGAGGTGTGTAAGACTACAACTCTGCTTCCTGGTCCCAACCCTGGATAGTCACGGTTTGGAGGGTTTAATAAAATTGGCCAGATTTCTAGAAATGAGAGCTGCTCCATCCAAAGTGGGATGGATGCCATCTCCTAACAAGACCAGGTTTTCCCCAGAAGCTTTGCCAATTATCTATGAAGCCCACCTCATTTTTTGGACACCACTCAGACAGCCAGCAATTCAAGGAGAACATGCGGCTAAACATGTCACTCCCGATTGGGGAGGGGCCCAGAGAAAACTACAGAGTCTGATATTGTTTTTACAAAGTTACACACCCATTCAATGTTAATTTTAGTGACCTCCGATTGGCGTAACCGGGTGTCATTACTGCCGACGTGAATTACAATCTTACCAAATATATGCTTAGCCTTAGCCAGCAGTTTCAAATTTCCTTCAGTGTCACCTGCTCTTGCCCCCTGAAGACAATTGACTATGGTTGCTGGTGTCGCTAACTTCACATTTCTCAAAACAGAGTTGCCAATAACCAGAGTTTGTTCCTCGGCGGGTGTGTCGCCGAGTGGGGAAAAACGGTTAGAAATGTGAACGGGTTGGTGGTGTACAGGGGGCTTGTGTTTAGGACTACGCTTCCTCCTCTCAGTCACCCAGCCGGCCTGCTTTCCCGGCTGCTCGGGATCCGCTGGGGGGCAGCTAACGGCGGCTAAGCTGCCTTGGTCCGCACCGACTACAGGGGCCTGGCTAGCTGTAGGATTTTCCAAGGTGCGGAGCCAAGTCTCCAATTCGCCCAGCCTGGCCTCCAAACTACGAATAAGCTACACTTATTACAAGTACCATTACTACTAAATGAGGCCGAGGAATAACTAAACATTTCACACCCAGAGCAGAGAAGTGCGGGAGAGACAGGAGAAGCCGCCATGCTAAACCGGCTAAGAGCTAGTAGCTGCGCTAAGCTAGCGGATTCCTAAAAACACACAAAGTGAATAATGTGTAAATAATTTAGAGGTGAATTCAGCAGATGGAGTGCTTTAGTTAAGGCGCGTGAAGATTACACTGTGAAACAAATCGTTATCTAGTTATCTAGATCAATCTAACTACGCAGATTAAACAGCTAACAGATACAGCAAAACACCGCTGTGCTCCAGAACAGGAATTGATACAATACCGCAGTGAGAGCCAACCACCAGTCCATTATTATGATTATTATTATTATTATGAGAAGATATAGCTGAATTGTCCCACAAAAATTGCCCAAGTTTAGTTGAACTCTTTAATATCATATTCAGATATGTGTGGGCTTCGTCTCACTGTTTATCTGGCATATTGGTGGCTATTTCATGTCAAAGTTAAAAAATGATCTAATTTGGGAAAAATTTCCACATCAGACTTGGTGGGAGAAACATTCAGATTCATGATACAATCTTCATGACTTCTGAATAATATAATTACCATTACAGATGTGAAGTGTCATAATAAGTTGCTTCAAATGTTATTACAAACTGAAGTTTGTACACTTGGTTAATGTGTGTAATAACTGCTGTCGCTTTTATGCTAAGTTACAATCGATCTTATGAGAAATGAACAGTGACCTAAGGCAACTGGATGTCTTTGGAACAAAATCTCTTTGAAGGATCCTTGGATGGCACTAGAATGACTTTAGAATGAATGCCAGCTTCCCCATTTTGGCCATGTGACATCTTTCTGGCTCTTTAGCATGACCCAACATGCAGGTGCCTCGGTGTTGAGGGCATCAAGAATATGGAAAGGAAAATGGGATGCCCACATTTCACCTGGCTGTGGCAAATACGTGGTTACTTTCAAGAGGTGGGTGTGGGCCAGTTGTCCATTTGCCACAGCCAGGTGCATCCGCTTGGCACTGTCCAACTACTGTGCTCCTCAACACAGAGAAACACACTGCATGGCCAAAATCTCATAGCTGATGATCCCTCAGAATGGAAGTGAGTGATACTTCTCATAGGAGTCTCCCCAAGTAAATGGTCATTTAATAGAAAGACATTCCAGCAGTATGCAAGAATCATGCAAGGAGACATAGTACCAAAGTCATCACCTCAGGCCACTGGTTAGTGTGGAGGTGTCATAACTATGGAATTAGTTAGGTAGGCAGAACCCTAAAGAGTCAGATCTTCATTTTGGAATGTCAGACACCTCTGCCCAGCAACCTTGTGACTTTAAGGTGTTCCCAGGCATCTTTCATCATCAGTCTGAGGGACCAGAGACATGAATTTTACTGCTGAGAAAAGTAAATGTCTCTACAAATTCAACACGTTCACCACATACTGATACATCTGATTGCTGAGTTCAGGAAGTCACAGAAAGTCTGCCTCCTTGGCTTTCTTCAGGACAGTCACAAACACAGACACTCCAATTCCTCACTCAGCTTCTCAAGTGCTGCAATCTAGATATCCATTAATTCCAGATAGATCACAGGATCATCCACAAAGTCAAGGGCAGTAAACCTGGGGATGTCCCAGAGAGCTCCAATGATTTTTAGACCGCTAACATATTTTTGCGGACATAGTGAATAAAGCAGAACAGTTACAAACATTTGTAAAGTCTAAAATCAAAGACAAAAGTAGTACCTACCTATTACATGTTTTGTAGCAGACCAACAGCTATGAATGGTAGAGCTCTGTTCTCTGCAGGCAGAGGACACCTGACTACCAGAGAGAAAGAAAGAGAGAGGAAAAAATTATAATTTATTTTTAACACCATACAGATTTGGTGGTGTATCACTGGAGTCATGCACAGCAAGACAGTTTTGACTTATGGTTAAAATTTTAAACAACTAATTCCAGACAAGTTATTGAAATTAACATAAAGTTTTATCGTTTTACAAAGTGAAAATATCAGCTATATGGTTTTGTTTTAAAGTAATGCACTAATTTTAAAGGTTTTAGAGTTTAGACACACATGAATATGTTGCAAATGTGTGGCACTTGGTGTTCACACTGCCATGAACACTGCCATCTACTGGCCAGTAGATGGCAGTGTTCATGGCACATGTTCATGCCACACATTCGCTAAAAGTGTTGAATCACTTAACCAATAGAATTTTCAGTTTCCAAATTGCCTTTTTTTACAAATGAAAAAAATGGCATATTTACAAATACAGATTTATTTGTAAAACCCACCACACATTTCAGTAACTTGTATACCGACTAATCAACCATTGATGTCAGGAAACTAATGCTCCCATAATGCATTGTGGCAAGTGTGTCTAAACCAGGGGTAGGCAATGAGGGCCGAGACACTGCAGTTTTTTCTTGCAACCAATCACCTCACCAGGTGGGTTGCTGATGAGCTTCTCCCCTGCACATAAACACCTGGTCATCAATGAAATCACCTGCTGAGACACCTGAACATTAATGAAATCACCTGCGAAGGTGATTGGTAGCAAGGAAAACCTGCAATGTCCTGGCCCTTTATGGCACATGATTGCCCATCCCTGGTCTAAACTCTAAAATCTTCAAAATTAGTGCATTACTTTAAAATTAAAACTTATAGCTGCACTTTGTAAAATATTAGTTTGTTTAAAATTTTTCCCTCCCTCTTCCTTTCTCTCTTCTATTTCTTTTACCTCTGGTTACAGGTCTCTTTTGCTTAGAGAAGGCTGACCTGAGACAGAAGCACTGGCTTGTCGTTTTGTTAGTAGCTGCCAGTGCACTGAAGTCAATACTGAAAGTTATCGGTTTAGCAAACGTTCTACACTGAAACCAAGTACAATACCCACTTGGCCACCACCTGGCTAAAATATTGTTTCTCCTGTATGATTTTGTAATCATTTCCATCCATACACATTTGATGGCTACCAAAAGCCATCAAATATGGCTACCAAATGGTAGCCACATTTGATGGCTACCAAAACATTTTGGTACCAAAAGCTACCAAAGATCAGTTATCTTTGGTAGCTTTTGACAATGAACCTCTGGAGCAAGATTTAAATGAACAGTTCAGTGCTGTATAGATTTTCTGATGCGCTGGTGAGATTAAAGATTCCATATATTGCAGATGCTACATCCTCAAACTTTAAAACATTACTGCAGTTTACAAACTGAGTGTACCTGTTTACCTTTGATATAACTGAAATTACTTTGTGTCAAATGCATGGTTATTTAGAAAACTTCAGATAGAGCATACCACTTATACTGTATTTTTAAGGTACAACAGCTATGACATGTTGACCATGTGGCTCGGCTTACTTTTCTGGACATGATTCACCACTTAGGTACATATATGGATGTTAGGGAGCTCAATAACTGGAAAAGGGAATGGTCACTTTTTTCAGCAGATGGATGGTTACTTCCGAGAACTCTTTGTGTTCAGTGGGGTAAGAGCTGCATATACTTAAGGGATTTAAATTGAATTCCTAATGGGCCTTTCACATTGCATGCTTTACACGCAGTGCGTAATTTGTAAAGTGGGAGGTCCCGGAGCGCAGAGGATGGGTGGCTCCGGTGCAGAAAAAAAAAGAAGGGGGGAGGGGCTTGCGAACAACCCTGTGCGCTGCACCGAAAATAAACTGGGCATGTATTGTAGGCCTAACACTAGTCACACCAAATCCAGATAGAGTACAAATTCCTCTGTGGTCCCTTGTTTATCGCGGGAGTTCTCCGCGTTCACACCGGGCACGACGCGAGCGACTACAGCCACAGGTTGCCATGTAATCCTTATGTAAGGACGCGTTTTGGCGCCAAACCGCGCAGCGCAACGCGAGTGAAGCGATTTTGAGCGTTTTGTGCGTTTGTGGCATGATATTGCGTCACGTCACGTCGCGTTGCCCTCCTCCCCAAGTTGAAAAATCAGAACTTTTTCATGTCGTCGCGCCGCGATGACCTGTCAGGGACTGAATATGTAGTGATGTGGAGATGTCTGGAGTTTGATTGATGTGAACATGTCCTGTATCTGGTAGCAGCCTCTGAGCAGGACTTATGTCTCTTTTGTCCTTTATTTCACAATCATGACAGAGATTTTGGAGCGAGCAGCAGCCCCACAGCAGGGGGAGCGGAGTTTCTTTTTCTTTTTTTTTTACGTGCGCGTGAGGGAATCATCCATGGAGATTATTTTACTTATTAACTACACAGATGTATAATAAAGCAAATGGTGACTGGTTTCTAAAGACAATTATGACAGAGTTTTTTTTGGGAAAGAGCGAGGAGCAGCCCCACAGCAAGCACTGGAGTTTCGTTCTTTCTGTCTTTTTTTTTTTTACGTGCGCACACGAGCGGATCATCTGTGTGGAGAATATTTTATTAATTAACTACACAGATGTATAATAAAACAAATGGTGACTGGTTTCTAAACACAATTATGACAGAGTTTTTGGGGGGAAGAGCGAGCTGCAGCAAGCAGCGGAGTTTCTTTTTTTTTTTTACTGTTTACATGTGCCCGCATGAACGGGACAGTTGGTCCTCAAACTGGGTCCCGCAGAGGCGGAAGGACCACTGAAAGCGGCCGTCATCCAGACGCAGCTCCTGCAGCAAATAATGATACTCTCTGTATTGGGAGCTTTTCACAACAATTCGCTCCGTGTGATCACGGTCCGTCATGATGACTTGACGCCGAGCGGAATGGAAGCTCCTCCTATTTGATGATGCACCGGGGTAAATTTTTACAGCGAAAGTCCATCCAAGCAGAGCGACACACTGGGCGAAGGAGGCGCGTCCGTCGCCACGCGACCTCCGCGAATTTGTAGAGTCTGATCGCGCCCGGTGTGAACGAAATCAGCGATAAACGAAATCCGCGAAGTATCGCTATTTTTTACACTTATTATTGATGTTTTAAGGCTGTAAAACCCCTCACTACACACTTTTCTCAAACAGGCATTAACATTTTCTCACTTTTCTCTCTTGTGTAAACACTCTCTTTTTTCTTCTGTGCGAGAAGATTATAAATAGACACACGCAGAACACAATGCACGGCTCTCCCTTCACTCACTGCCTCCGGGGGTACGGATGCGGGACCCGCAAAGAATCCAAGTCCTCTCTCGGTGGCCACGGAGCTCTGCGGCTACGGTCAACATCCGGATCAAAACAGCGAGTGTACCCTCTGGACTTGTTTCCAGATTTGGCGCAATTCCGCACAGCAGACAGGAGGGCGGCGGTGTGATTGGCAGTGAGAGCAATTGCGGTGATTTTTTTTAAATATTTTGTTAGTCAAGAGAGGTGGCGGATCACGGATCCAGCATAAATAGCTGGCGGAGCCACCGTCAGAGGTTTGCTCAAATTAAGCCCTGTTTACACGCATCAGGCAATGCTTCCCAATGCTACGTGACATCAGACTCTTCGCTTCGGAAATGGCAAGGGGGTCGGAGACTGCTACGTCACACTCTGTGGCTGTTTTCGGTTTGTGGCTGTTTCCACAACCCGAAAAAAGTTGAGCAATCGCCGTCTTCAATTTGCGTCACCTGAACCACCAAAAAGCTTTAAAAAACAGCAGTAGAATGATTCTCCCATCACCCTGCTGGGAAAAGCTTTTTTCAGCTACTTTTTGGAGTGACGCCGACTGAAGGAGGACTGACGACTTGGTGGGATATCGATCGAACCGCAACAGTGGGCCGACCCGCATGGAGAAGCCGGGGTTCAGGCATCATCCCTGGGCAGACCGAGGCAGGAAGCTGGGGGGATGGAGCAAAACCACTCAGTTCGAAATTTCCCACTTTTTGGATATATGCGGGCTCCAGTTTGACCACCGGAGTTTAGTTCTGCAGCTTTATCAAGGTGAGAATAATATAAAAATAAAACATGACGTTTACTGTTCTGGGTACGTCCCATTGGCAGGAGGCCCCGGGGAAGACCCAGGACACGCTGGAGGGACTACATCTCTCGGCTGGCTTGGGAACGCCTTGGGGTTCCCCCGGAGGAGCTGGGGGAGGTGTGTGTGGATCGGGAGGTCTGGGCGGCTTTGCTTGAGCTGCTGCCCCCGCGACCCGACTCTGGATAAAGCGAAAGAAAATGGATGGATGGATAGTTTACTGCACTGCTGTGAAGATTTAATGATTGGCTAACGTTAACTTAGCCTTTTAGCACAGTTGATCTGAGTGAACATTTTAATTTGTAAATGGTTCAGTATTTTTTATTTTTACCAAATAAAGCTACAGCTTTTTTCGGAGACCACAAAAGCTCAACTTTAAAAAACTTTTTTTCTGGTGTTTTTTTCTGTCGTTTTTTTTTTTCTTTCTTTCTTTTTTATAAACTGTTTAGTGTTTCTTTATATTTTAAGAAATATTTTTTATTTGTCCCAATCAAGAACATTTGCTGTGCAGGCAACTTAAATACAGATGCACTTCAAAAACTTCCATTGATGAGATGAACACCATGAAGTCCAGTCAGAAGAAAACATCTCTAGGAGAAAAGTGTCTCCAACAACACCACCAGAGGTCAAAGCTGCAGAAGAGACACTCATCTGGTCCCGAGAATCCAGCATAACATCACCTGCTTCTAAATAAAAGGCTCTTTAAACAGCAAACTATTTTATTTTTTTAAAAGCTGTTTCATTTTATATTTTAATAAAAAAAATTGTGTACATTAAAAATGTACACAAAATCAAAGTTAAGTCAAAAGGCATTTGCACAGGTAGAAGCTCTCCCCTTATTGTGCACAATTTTAAAACATTCACAATCACTAGTCAAATTCAAATTTTAGAAATGACTGTCCTGATCACAACATTAAAGGCAGTCACATATTTTGACGTAATTACAAGTTGAAATGACTCAAAACTTTTTTCGTAATGACATTTATGTTACAGAAATCCTACTTTACAAACACACTGCAGTCATTGTTAAATTATCTCCTGTTGCATTTATAATAAACATTTATATTTATTTACAGTGGCTGTTTTTCTGGATGAATTGAGATATGAATAATCTACCAGACTTTAAAAAAATACAAATTTTCATGCTGCTTTGTTTGTCTAAAATAAATGTTCAAGGTTCCTTATGTTAAACAACAAATTATCTAATCTGAAATAACAGGTGGTTTTAATTTACAGATGAAGAAAGGTTTCTAAAGAACCATTTATTTATTTTTGCTATTTTAATTACAAGTGTTCTGAACATTTTTACAGTAATCAGAAATTTTGAGGTAAAAAAAAATTGCAAGGATTTTTCTTCAGAAAACTGCTCTATAAATGAGCAGTCCTGTAACATGTTTCTGTTTTGTATAGATCAGTGTTTTCTGCACTGATCTGTTTTGTAGAGATCAGTGGTTTCTGCCACTAGTCTTCTGTGTTTTGGGCCGACGCATCGTTCCTATTGGACAGTGCGAAGCTACGTCACAATTCAGAGCGGCGAAAGTTGGATTGGGTTGAACTTTGACCGCGTCAGCCTGTCGACACGCCGCAATGAGCGCTCCTGTCAGAAGCGTCTGTTTAGCTCGGCTTTTGATGCGACGCGTCTGACGCCTCTAATATAGCAATGTGTCTCATTGAAAATAATGATTTTTAGAGCGATTCGTGATGCCTCTGACGCTTCCAGCACATCCAGTGTGAAAGGCCGTTCGGGGTTTATTGCAATTGCACTTTGATAGAAAATCAAACAGAGAAGGTGTTACTTAAGAGGTCTATCTTGTTTGCACTAGTGCCTTAAAGATGCCCTATTTTATTGTTACCTTCTGAAATGCTTCTTTGCATAATAGCTGATGTTGCCATATAGAGTGGCTAATCATTGAGGTTTTATATTTTTGACTCAAAACTATGGCAGATGTCAGAATTCATTACAATGTTACTCAGCTTATTTAGTAATGCAAACTTCCCAGGAACATCTGTGAGAGCAGGACCTTCTTCCCTAAGAGCTCTCCCTCATTTTTCTCTCCCTTCATCTGTCTTTCTCAGTTTCAGTGAACAGCTGTTTGTCATTCAGTATTCCTGCTCGTCATTGTGTTACCCTTCTCTAGACAACTTAATGAGTGAGGTTCACCTGTGGGACCGGAGTTGTGTTGGAGCTCATCTGTTTCATTATCATCTCATTATCACCCCTCTGTCTACTCTTTTTATTGCTCTCCCTGTTCATCTTCTTTGTCCTCCCATCATTCTCAAACTTCTAATAATATTAAGACAAAAGTGTTGCATTGGACAACCATCTTTTATTGCAGAGAATTAAATTGTAGAAGGAACTTTTTTATTTCATCGGGGTTAACCGTGGTCACATGCAAAAATGAAATCTATCACTTAAAGCTGCAGTGTATTCACGGTTTTAGAGTATCCCAGAATCCTTTGCGCGCTGGAGAGGGAGGCTTGATAATGACTCAGCTTAATGATAACTTTAACACTGAAAATGCCATAAACATGCTAAGGCATAAGCATCTGTCCCATTTTTAAGTTATAAAATACATCTATTAACTGTTTCAGAAGAACATAACAGGTTGGTTTAACATAAAAAGGTAACTATTACTCACAGATATATGCTCTTTAGGGTTTTAGCAGGGAAAAATTAAGATAAAGTGAAATAAAACACAGAACCAATGAAGCAGCAGATCGAAGATCGAAGCACTGCTTCATTGGTTCAAGGTTCAAAGCAAAGCCGCGCTGCAGAAACGGTTGATTATACAGACCTGCTGCAGGGTCTGTAATCATTGTAGAGAAATGATCATTTTCCTGACAAACACCCCCAAAAACAACAGCCACTGTGAAGGACCGATAAGGGAATCGTTAAGCAATAAGGCTATTGATGTCAGTGGATCGAATCATTTCTTAAGGATACCCGAAAAGAACCGGTTCACGACATGCAACTCTAACAGCTACACACCTTTTTTTTTTTTTTTAAATAAAACTCACATTAAAGACTCACGATTATCTTAGTTAAACACCTAAATACATATTTTGGTTGAACTCACCTCCATAACGATGCAATGTTGCAAACACGTTTCCACAAATGCTTGTTTACACTGACAACAAAATCTCAGCCTTCCCAGCAAGAACGTGATTACGTGCAAGATTTGACACCGTAAAGGTGTCTATAGAATTTAGTGTCATCTAGTAGTGAGGCTGCAGATTGCATTATGTCACCAACATTTGATTTTTTTTTCCTCTTCACATTTTTGATTCTCTGTCGATGGGGCTTCATGCTCCTTTGCTTTCTTTTTGGATAAACAATTATGTATGACTCGCCATTTCACAAAAATGAGGGTTCTCAAACTTGTTACCCTACACTAGCGACCAGTCAACAGTGTATCGGGGAGCAACCACTTCTTTTTTCTTCAGCCTTCCTACCATGCTGAAAAATACAAAAGGAAGAGTAACTATTTTCCTTTTGTGCGCCTGTGTCCAACATGGTGGTGCAAGCAGGTGGCTTCTATGAGGGGCTCCCTCTTATGTTGACATGAAGGGCTCATTCTAAGCTCATGAAAATGCATTGATTGGTTGTTGTAGGTAATTATACACTAATGAACAGATGAATGCTATTTTCCATTTCTGCGAACAAACACTAAATTCTAGACACTTTGGCTTTAATTCAAACCATTTTTGGTTCACAGTCTGTAGACATAAAGCTGCAGTAGCCATTATTTAGCATTTTCAAAATGCAAATATTCATTTTGGCCAATGGCTGCAAGGACAGACTGCAATCTCCCTTCCCGACCATTAATTTGAATATGCAGGTATAGAAAATGGATGGATGGAAATATTTACAATATGCAGTGTCTCTGAGCATTTCCTCTTTGCTTAAATATTCATTCCAGTGGCAACATCCCAATGGTGACTAGATGAATTGCCAAATAACCTTAGTCATAGAAAATTTATATGTTCATTCATCTCATGCCACCAACACATGAAATTTATTGTCAGCCTGAGGTATACTTTAAGCCTGATGCAAACACACCATGAACACATTGTAATATAATTATGTAGTGATTGCATTTGCAATGTGTCAGCTGTGTCAGTGAAAATATAAATATTATCTTTTTGCATGCAAACTGATGAACATGCTGAAACTATACAGACACAAAGAAGAAGAGCGCATCTGATCTTTCTGCCAACAGTAATTATATTGGAGGTGCAACTTATACTGTTGTATGCAGGCCTGATTTGCTAAGATCCCAGATTAATGAGTGCTAAATTGCATGGGCAATCCAAAAGTTTGCACTTTGGAGTAGGTGTTGTGAAAGTGTAGGAACACGGACCCACAACAGGGGGCGCAAATGAACGGACAATGGAGAAGGTAAATAACAAGTTTTACTGTTGTGAAACGAGCACAACCAATACAACAATCAACAATTTGGGGTTAAGCCGAATTCTGCTGATGTCGTGTGGGCAGGCTCGAAGGTAGGAGACGTCCGTCCAAGTCGAACCGGAACCACCCAGATCTCCTCTGCCACCGAACCCTGGAAGTACTGGAACCGCCAAGTCCCGAATTCCCAGGTGGCCACTGCCTCCGCTCGTCGGATCCGGTACTGCTGGCAAGAGAGAGCAACAAACACACAGGTGTGGATGCGGCTGCACCCAGTAACACGGAGAGGGGAGAAGCCGCCTCCACCTCTCGTCACAATAAAGCAGGAAGGTGAGTACTTATCCAAGCAATCGGCTTTCGGTAGTCAGCTGTCCTGAAAGGTTTAAGTATTATCAGATAACACAGAATATGCTGCAGAGAAGGTTACCTCTATCTCAAGGCGATATCTCGGCACTGAGGTGGAGACGCTGTCCTGCTGATATACCTCCGTGCTGAGTGGAACAGCTGTGTCCAGTGATGGGTGACAGCTGTCACCCTGGCTGCTCACGTGAGGCGGCAGCGCCCTCTGGTGGTGGTGGGCCAGCAGTACCTCCTCTTCAGCGGCCCACACAACAGGACCCCCCCCTCAACGGGCGCCTCCTGGCGCACGACCGGGCTTGTCCGGATGGCGACGGTAGAAGTCGGCCAGGAGGGCCGGGTCCAGGATGAAGCCCTTCTTCACCCAGGAGCGTTCTTCGGGACCGTACCCCTCCCAGTCCACCAGGTACTGAAAACCCCGGCCCATTCGACGGACGTCGAGGAGCCGGCGCACAGTCCAAGCCGGTTCCCCGTCGATGATCCGGGCAGGAGGTGGTGCCGGACCCGGGGTGCAGAGGGGTGAGGTGTGATGGGGTTTTATCCGGGAAACATGAAATACTGGATGGATCCGCAGTGAGGCCGGGAGCTGGAGCGTTCCTGGAGTTTTGGGGAGTCCACCTGCAGAGGAATGTCCTTGGTGGACAACCACACTTCCTGCCCAGGACGATACGTGGGGGCTGGGGCCCGCCGCCGGTCTGCATGTTTCTTCGCCCTCGTCCGGGCCTTCAATAAAGCAGAACGGGCGGCACGCCACACCCGACGGCACTTCCGTAG
Organism: Thalassophryne amazonica; assembly: GCF_902500255.1. Taxonomy (NCBI): domain Eukaryota; kingdom Metazoa; phylum Chordata; class Actinopteri; order Batrachoidiformes; family Batrachoididae; genus Thalassophryne; species Thalassophryne amazonica. The sequence continues at coordinate 29,314,736 of NC_047113.1, forward strand.
GTGGGCCTGGACCGAGGGCACACCGACCTCTCCCTCAACCACCGGAAACAAGGGGGGCTGATACCCCAAGCACACCTCAAAAGGGGAGAGGCCGGTGGCGGACGACACTTGACTGTTGTGGGCGTACTCGATCCAGGCCAGGTGGGTACTCCAGGCCGTCGGGTGCGCGGCTGTCACACAGCGTAGTGTCTGCTCCAGTTCTTGGTTGGCCCGCTCTGCTTGCCCGTTGGTCTGGGGGTGATACCCGGACGAGAGGCTGACCGTGGCCCCCAGTTCCCGGCAGAAGCTCCTCCAAACGTGCGAGGAAAACTGGGGACCGCGATCGGAGACGATGTCTGATGGTATCCCATGCAGACGGACGACGTGGTGGACCAAGAGGTCCGCTGTCTCCTGGGCCGTTGGTAGCTTCGGGAGGGCCACGAAGTGGGCCGCCTTGGAGAAGACGACGGTGTTTCCCTGGGACGGCGGGAGACCCGTGACAAAGTCCAGGCCGATGTGGGACCAGGGGCGATGTGGAACAGGCAGCGGCTGTAGCAGCCCTGAGGTCTTTCGATGGTCGGCCTTGCCCCTGGCGCAGGTGGTACAGGCCTGGACGTAGTCCCGGACGTCGGCCTCCAGGGACGCCCACCAGAAGTGCTGCCGGACGACTGCCACGGTCCTTCGCACCCCAGGGTAACAGGAGAGCTTAGAACCGTGACAGAAGTCCAGCACTGCAGCTCTGGCTTCCGGTGGGACGTAGAGTCTGTTCTTTGGTCCGGTTCCGGGGTCCGGGTCTCGGGTCAGGGCCTCCCGGACGGTCTTCTCCACGTCCCAGGTGAGGGTGGCCACGATAGCGGACTCCGGGATGATGGGATCCGGGGGATCCGACGGTTCCGTTTTGACTTCGTCTTCGTATACCCGGGACAATGCATCCGATCTCTGGTTCCTGGTCCCGGGACGATAGGTAATCCGGAAGTCAAAACGGCCAAAGAACAGTGACCAGCGGGCTTGCCTGGGGTTCAGCCGCTTGGCGGTCCTGATGTACTCCAGGTTCCGATGGTCAGTGAAAACCGTGAATGGCACCGATGTTCCCTCCAACAGATGTCTCCACTCTTCGAGGGCCTCTTTCACTGCAAGGAGTTCTCGATTGCCGACGTCATAGTTCCGTTCGGCCGGGGTCAACCTGCGGGAAAAATAGGCACACGGGTGAAGGACCTTATCGGTCTTCCCGCTCTGGGAGAGCACCGCTCCTATCCCTGAGTCCGAGGCGTCCACTTCAACCACTAACTGGCGGCTAGGATCGGGCTGCACCAGAACGGGTGCAGACGAGAAGCGCCGTTTCAACTCCTTGAACGCGGCATCGCACCGATCCGACCAGGTGAAGGGGACTTTTGGTGAGGTCAGGGCTGTCAGGGGGCTAACTACCTGACTGTAGCCCTTAATGAACCTCCTGTAGAAATTAGCAAAGCCGAGGAACTGTTGCAGCTTCCTACGGCTTGTGGGTTGGGACCAGTCTCTCACCGCCGCCACCTTGGCCGGATCAGGAGCGACGGAGTTCGGGGAGATGATGAACCCCAAGAAGGACAAAGACGTGCTGTGGAACTCACACTTCTCGCCCTTCACAAACAGGCGGTTCTCCAATAACCGCTGTAGGACCTGACGGACATGCCGGACATGAGTCTCAGGATCCGGGGAAAAGATGAGTATATCGTCTAGATACACGAAGACGAACCGGTGCAGGAAGTCCCGCAAGACATCGTTTACCAACGCTTGGAAAGTCACGGGAGCATTAGTGAGACCGAACGGCATGACCAGGTACTCAAAGTGACCTAACGGGGTGTTAAATGCCGTCTTCCACTCGTCTCCCTTCCGGATCCGAACCAGATGGTACGCATTCCTAAGATCAAGCTTGGTGAAGATCCTAGCTCCATGCAAGGGGGTGAACACTGAATCCAATAAGGGCAACGGGTATCGGTTGCGAACCGTGATTTCGTTCAACCCCCTGTAATCAATGCATGGACGAAGCCCGCCATCTTTTTTACCCACAAAAAAGAAACCAGCACCCATCGGAGAGGTGGAATTCCGGATCAACCCAGCAGCTAATGAGTCCGTAGCCGTCGCCGCACGGAGCGCAGGAACAGGGGAGCATGGGGAGGGCGGAGCTCGGTCGGAACCGGAAGGGAGAGGGACGACGCGTGCCTGGCCACGCCCTTCGCCTCGTTCCCGACGGCGTTCTTCTAACCGGTTGTCGAGTCGTATGACTAGATCGATGAGCCCATCTAAATCCCGCGGTTCGTCCTTCGCCACCAGGTGCTCTTTTAGGACCAGTGACAGTCCGTTTACAAAGGCGGCGCGGAGGGCAGTGCTATTCCAGCCGGACCTCGCAGCCGCGATGCGGAAGGCGACTGCATAGGCAGCTGCGCTCCGACGCCCCTGTCTCATAGGCAGTAGCACGGTTGAAGCGGTCTCTCTTCTATTGGGATGATCGAACACCGTTCTGAGCTCCCGCACAAACCCATCGTATGTATGAAGGAGCCGTGAGTTCTGCTCCCAGAGCGCTGTAGCCCAAGCGCGTGCCTCCCCGCAAAGCAGGTTTATTACATAAGCTACTTTGCTAGCGTCAGTCGCGTACATCACGGGACGCTGTGCGAAGACGAGCGAACACTGCATAAGGAAATCCGCGCACGTCTCCACACAGCCTCCGTACGGTTCTGGAGGGTTATGTATGCTTCTGGGGACGGAGGGAGGGGCCGTTGAACGACCAGTGAAACGTCACTATTACGCACAGGGTCCTCGGGAGGGAGAGCCGCAGCGGCGCCCGGGGGGCGCGCTTCCACTTGTGCGGCGAGAGCCTCCACCCTGCGGTTTAGGAGAACGTTCTGCTCAGTCATTAAATCCATCCGAGTGGTGAAAGCGGTGAGGATCCGCTGCAACTCACCGATTACCCCTCCCGAAGACGCCGACGCGCCCTGTTCTTCCATTGGCCGTTCAACAGCCGGTTGACGCCCCTCGGGATCCATGACGCTGGCCGAGATATCCTGTTGTGAAAGTGTAGGAACACGGACCCACAACAGGGGGCGCAAATGAACGGACAATGGAGAAGGTAAATAACAAGTTTTACTGTTGTGAAACGAGCACAACCAATACAACAATCAACAATTTGGGGTTAAGCCGAATTCTGCTGGTGTCGTGTGGGCAGGCTCGAAGGTAGGAGACGTCCGTCCAAGTCGAACCGGAACCACCCAGATCTCCTCTGCCACCGAACCCTGGAAGTACTGGAACCGCCAAGTCCCGAATTCCCAGGTGGCCACTGCCTCCGCTCATCGGATCCGGTACTGCTGGCAAGAGAGAGCAACAAACACACAGGTGTGGATGCGGCTGCACCCAGTAACACGGAGAGGGGAGAAGCCGCCTCCACCTCTCGTCACAATAAAGCAGGAAGGTGAGTACTTATCCAAGCAATCGGCTTTCGGTAGTCAGCTGTCCTGAAAGGTTTAACAAGTATTATCAGATAACACAGAATATGCTGCAGAGAAGGTTACCTCTATCTCAAGGCGATATCTCGGCACTGAGGTGGAGACGCTGTCCTGCTGATATACCTCTGTGCTGAGTGGAACAGCTGTGTCCAGTGATGGGTGACAGCGGTCACCCTGGCTGCTCACGTGAGGCGGCAGCGCCCTCTGGTGGTGGTGGGCCAGCAGTACCTCCTCTTCAGCGGCCCACACAACAGTAGGAGCAGTTTTGCAAGTGATTTACTAAGAGTAAATGACCAGTTGATAGCAGGTGGTAATGTGACATACACAGCACTATACTGTAAATGAGGACTTGGCATGTGTTAGTAGCCTTAAACACCAAATGAATTTAAATCAGCCACTTGCTCCTGCGCTCCTCATGCTTTGTTGTACGTGAACTCTACCCCAGAACTGAGCATGTTCACACACTAGCAGTTTAACTAACAAACAAACAAACAAACAAACAAAAAATGAGTGAATAATTGCGGTGTGTTCTGGCAGTGGAACACACTGTGTTCCGGCAGTGCCACAACACACCATAATTATTCACCAATTTAGTAAAAATACCAGGAATTGAACAAGAATTGAATGTCTAAAAGAGAAGATTGTTTTTGTTTGTTGTAATGGCTAATGCATGAGCATGTTCAAGCGCTGTGTGTTCAATGTGCACAGCCGTAATGTCCCACTCAAACTCTAATATGTGCAACCTACTCTAACACATACATGCAGAAAAAAAAAAAAAAAAAAACAAGCAAGAAAATCATTTTATTTGCTTGTTTCCAGAGTGGAATGTTCCCAGTTCAAGATTACCCCTGCCCATTCCCCATGTAACGTGTGGCTTCGCCAAGAAGGGCATCTGGTATAAAACCTGTTCCAAATCACTATGATGAACCATATTGGCTCTGCTGTGGTGACTCCAAGTGAAAAATGGAGTAGCCAGAAGAACTTACTATGTACAGATGTTAATAAGTAATACTTATAAATGAAGTTTAAATAAGTGTTACGCATACTATGCTAGCTTGTCACATGCAACTGTTAAGTTTGTCAGGCAGCAGGGGGTCAGGGTAAGAAATGTTAATGATGCAATCACAGAATGGTCTCTAGGCTAGACCATCTCATTTCATAACACCTTGTTCCGGCCTCTGTCTCTGAAGGCCTGACATGTTTTATAGGGAACACCCCTGAGACCGGTGCAGACCATGAATTGAGACACAGCCATGCAGGCTGCTATGTTGATATAGTAGCTCAAAAGGAACATACTTACTCTGCCTTTCTCCATTTGAAGCAAGACAGGAACACTGAAGAAAAAGAAGTCTAACTAGTGTTTGCTCCCCTATATGTTGCCTACTGGTTGCTAGTGCAAGCTAACAAGTGTGAGAACCCCTATTTTTGTGGAGGATCATACATATCACAAGAGAAGGTAAGTGAGCATGAACCCCCTGTAAGCAAAGAAGCCAAGCTGTGAAGGGAAACAACCTCATGACCAGTGATGGCATAATATAATTTGCAACATCACTACTAGATGACCCTAAATCCTCCACACCGTTGTTTTAAACTATAACTGCACACTAAAATCATATCTTGATTATTTAATTTTAGCACCATTTAGCACGCACACACACTGTGGGCTCATACAAAAGCAAACAGGCTATCACATTGCCTAAACTACCAAAACTAGTGCTGCCTGTCAGCGGTTTTGAAGGCACTGCTGCAGGCATACCAGCAGCTGCTAACAGCCTCACAGTTATCTCAAACCACCTTACAAATTCCAAGACAGACCATTAATTTCACACCATAGCCTGTGGGCACACACAATCTCCAAATCCCCCTGAGACAAACAGAGATGTTAGAGCACAGTGGAGGTTAATATTTTAATTTACTTAGACATCATTGAAGTAGGTTTTAAGTGTTTTGTAACGCTGAGAAGAATGAAGCGTTGTGCAGGTTGAAGGAGGTGGTGCATTGATGTGCACAGCTGCAAACTGTGCCCCTTTTTCTTCTCATCCCTCCATCTTACATCTCATTTGGTGCTTGGTTCATGCCCCCTTCAGTGCACTCATCTGTAACTGTTCTCACTTTCTCACTATGTTTATTATTAATATCATCAAGACAATTCCTTAAACCAAAGTCAGGACCCAGAGATTATAATTTATTGTAGTTAATAAATACCAAATGGCACAACAATGCTGTCAGTGGCCAGAGTTTCCTGTTTAATCTGCACAGTGTTTATCTGCACAATGTTTATCTCCATTTTAGCCAGTCTTATCTGATGTACTGTGTCATCAACAGTCCTGAGTTCTCTTTTTTTTTTTTTATTCCATACTGGCAAATATCATGAAAGTTATTTTGGGAAACCATCTGAATTGGAATGCAAGTGACTGATGATCAGTCTTTGCACACACCTGTGCCCAGAGTCCATGGATAGGGTTCCGTAATAAGGTCAGTTAGCAAGATCTCTTGTAATGTTTTCAAAAATTATCAACACATTGGGCTTCATGTAGAAACCACTTGTGGTAACACATTGGTTCTTAAGTGGCTCATATAACTGATGTTTAGGTAGGTTGTAGGTTATAGTGTCATCTAGAGGTGAGCTTACAATTTGCATTATACCATCACTGGTCACAATTTTATTTCCCTTCAATTATGAGTTATTTGGCTACGGGGATTCATAGGGCAGCAGCCCACAGTATTTTGGTCAAATGATTAAGGTACTAATACCTGAGTGCAGGATCGTATACTGTCGGACTTACTATATTCAGATATGGGCAGGAAGTCTCTGTTGTCTATCGTCCCTGGGGCCCAAAATAGAGCACCAAAAAGGGCCTGGATCAATCATAGAGGGGTATCACATTAATCCAGATTTAAATCAACATACACATTACACAGGCCAAAGAATGGCCATTAGATGGTCAGATAAATCTGCTGTGCACAAGCCTCCTAGACCCCCCATAAATGGACATCAAATTGTGCCTAGATTAATACCTCCATCACACACACCCAGAATGATCCCAAATGGCATCAGAATGACGAATCAGCCCACATCCGAAAGTGTCGGGTTTCAGTTCCTAAACGTTCTGACAGCAGTCTGCGAAAGTCGACACAGTTGGTCCCAGTCGGCCGGCTGTCCCGAGTGTGCTGCACATGTTCAGAATACTCCGGGCGCCATTGAGGTGGAACACCTATCCGACGGCGGTTTGAGCACCATCTTACCGCAATTTATATATTCTGAAGGTGGCATAAACAGGATCCAAAATGATTTGAGCGCGTATGAGGGAACCTCGAGATGGATCGGGCATGGCAAAGCCTGACGGCATGACCTGCACGTGCCACTTATCCACTTACAATGTCCACCTCCATTGCCCCCCCATAGCACAAAGAAACTGTTGTGGCCGGGAGCCATCCATGTGCAGGGGACATGAACACAGTGCAAATAAACCGAAAGCACTGTGTCCACTGCAGGTCAATGTGTCACACAGCGCACACCGCTGCACACTTACTTGAACAGATTATAATTTTTTAAAAAAATTAAAATTCATACTCACTGTTATTGTACATTTGGTTTGAGGGAAATTGGCGTTGAATTCATAATATCACACCACTTATGCAAAACTGTGAAAGTGTCAGAAATACCACTCTGCTGACTATTTAACTGACTATTTAAGGTCATGATGAAAACAGGTTTCGATCTCAATGGAATTCTACTTGGTTAAATAAAGGTTATTATTATTATTAACTCCTTGGCCAATCAATGAAGAAGACCATAAGGCCAGACTATAAGAGGAAGTAATGAAAGAATGATGGACCAGAAAGGGGTGGGGTACACTATGGGAGCAGAAGTAAGACCTAAGCCAAATGGAAAAGGAAGAGTAAATGGCAGAGATGAAAAATAGAAATGTGAGCAAGCAGCGTTTGGTGATTGATTGTTTCCAACAAAGAAAATAACAACTCACAAAAGAAGATACATGAAGGACACACTGTCATCAATAGTTTTATTTAAAGAGCCTGAAATACACTTCATCAATTCCTGGAATGGTGACCATATTCAAGCATTACAGCTTTTGATGCAAATTTGGCTAGTAGGTCATAAGCTGTGAAACATTCACCTACCTGTAAAATTCACGTGGCCACAATTCAGTGCTCACTTAAAAGATATATTAAAGGAAAGTATTAACTTATTTACCTTAAAAAAGAAAACAAATGGTGGTAAAGCATGAAATAAATGCAGAATTTTTAATACTTATCTACCAGCATGCTTTATCAAGCAGGTGTGCTGTCACCAGTGTTTGGCAGATTACTTTCAAAAAGTAATTAGTTATAGCAATAGTTACTTCTCCCAAAACATAATTGAGTTACAGCATTATAAAAGTAATTAGTTCCGAGGGGAAATAACTATTGCTTTACTTCAAACATATCAATGAATTCAATTATTTATAATAAAACTGAATATTGAATGTGTTTAATTAATTAAATGGCCACTTAAGAGGATAAATTAACCAAAAACATTGTACACTAATCAACACTCTTTTAATATTTAATTTGGACGCCACTCCGACTATTTTAATGTTGCTGTGGGACAACTTACTTTTTTAAATGTTAAAATATGTCAGTGAATTTGGACCCCCCCACCCCCCATGAACTTTATATTCAACTGTATATTAGATTATTTATTTAAAAAAAAATTAATAGTAAATATGTTTAATGGACTGCAGGCAGGCCAGTCTAGTACTCGCACTCTTTTACTACGAAGCCATGCTGGTTGTAACACGTGCAGAATGTGGTTTGGTATTGTCTTGCTGAAATAAGCAGGGACGTCTCTGAAAAAGACGTTGCTTGGATGGCAGCATGTGTTGCTCCAAAACCTGGATGTACCTTTCAACATTGATAGTGCCATCAGAGATGTGTAAGTTGCCCATGCCATGGGCACTAACACACCCCCATAACCATCACAGGTGCTGACTTCTGAACTATGCGCTGGTAACAGTCGAGATGGTCTTTCTCCCTCTTTGGTCTGAAGGACACGACATCCATGATTTCTAAAAACTATTTTAAATGTGGACTCATCAGACCACAGCACACTTTTCCACTTTGTGTCTGTCCATTTCAAATGAGCTCGGGCCCAAAGAAGGCGGCGGCATTTCTAGATGTTCACTTTGCATGGTAGAGTTTTAACTTGCAATTATAGATGTAGCGATGGACTGTGTTAACTGGCTTTCTGAAGTGTTCCTGAGCCCATGCGGTAAGATCCTTTACACAATGATGTCGGTTTTTAATGCAGTGCCACCTGAGGGATCGAAGGTCACTGGCATTCAATGTTAGTTTTCGGCCTTGCCGCTTACGTGTAGAAAGTTCTCCAGATTCTCTGAATCTTCTGATTATATTATGGACTGTAGATGATGGAATCCCTAAATTCCTTGCAATTGAGTGTTAGGAAACATTGTTCTTAAACTGCTGGACTATTTTTTCACACAGTTGTTCAGTGTTGATCCTCGCCCCATCTTTGCTTGTGAACGGCTGAGCCTTTTGGGGATGCTCCTTTTATATCCAATCATGACACTCACCTGTTTCCAATTAACCTGTTCACCTGTGGAATGTTCCAAAGCATGTTTCTAAGCATGCCAACCACTTGCATAATCATGCAACAGCAGGGACATCAACATTCAACACCAGAAAGGTGTTAATATATTCCTTGACTGGACTAGGAAGTGACTATGGAGTTTAACAAAAAAAAAAAAAGTTGCTACAGTGGCCAGAAACCAACAGAATGAGAAGTTGCTTCATAATGTGCATGAACCACCACCAGTCCATGTTTTGGATTCTGGTCCAAGGGGTAGAAAGGCAGAAGCAAGGAGGACATAATGTGGTGTGATTTTTCTGCTTGATGCAGTTTGAGCACGGACAACAGAATAATGTGAGTCTAGTGTTGAAATAAAATTACAGGAGGACAATAGAAGCTGCTTTGTTGCACACATCAAAATAATGCTATATAATTATGCTTTGGTGAATACTGACAGGTATTCAGCATCACCTAGTTTTGCGAATGTATATAACATATAAAAGTCTAGGCTGTGAATACATGATCTTGGCCTATCTTGGCCAGGTCTCCCTTGAAAAAGAGGTTCTTAATTTCAATGGGATTTTCCTGGTTAAATAAAGGTTAAATAAATAAAATGATGATCTGTCATGATGAATACATGATAGATATCAAACCTATCATTTTGTTCTAAAATGTTTGAAAAAGTGGTTTCACAGTAGCTCATGGACCACATTACTGAGAACATCCTCTTTGAGCCTCTGCATTTATAGAGCAACATTCCACAGATACAGCTCTCTTTAAAATAGTAAATGATCTTCTGCTTGCAATGGACAACAGTTCTGTTACTATTAGATCTTAGTGCTGCATTCGATACAGTGGATCATCGTATACTACTCAATAGGCTCGAGAATTACTTTGGGATTGCTGGGAATGTCCTTGCGTGGTTACCTAAACAGTCATTCTCACTGTGTCCTGACAATAACGTCACCTCAAGCATGCGACTTTGCTGACCCCATGACTTTATTTTACCTCAGAATGAATGGAGCAAAAAACAGGAAATTAATTTTGCTTGATGTTCATTTGAATGAATGAATAAACTTATTCTACATACACAGGTCAAACACAACAAAAAACATACCACGAAAGAAAGAAATAAATAGTCCAACAATGCACCCATGTGCCCAAAAGGGAAAGGGTGTAGGCAGAAGCAAAAGCTTGTAAATACCTACCCTTTTAACCAAAATAAAAAATTATATATGTATATAAAATTATACATATACCCATCACAACCGCAACAAAGTATACCTTTATCCATAAATTTGAATTTCAAAAAAACACAAATATGCAAGCAGCAGTGCACAACAGAATCAGAACAACATCAATCATAACACAACAGAATCAATAAACCTAATTTAACATGCCATAGCCAGTAATCACATATTTTTTATAAAGCCTTGTAAAACCACCCAAACTACCGAGTGATTTTGTATTATCTGGGCAGTTATTCCAAATATTTACACCTTTGACAGAAATTCAGTGACTTTTTGCGGTAGTTTGAATCTTTGATTTCTGAAATAATAATGTTCCTCATTTCAAACAGGTCCTGGACATGTTGTGGCAGAAGTTTATTTTTCACTTTGAACATAATTTGTATTATGATATAATCAATCAAGTCCCCAAATTTCAAAATATGCAAACGTCCAAAGAAGGGGTTAGTTGGCTCACGATAAGGTTTCTTACTAATAATTCTTATAGCGTTCTTGTGAAGTAAAAATATGGGATTTTTGTTAGATTTGTAGATGGTTCCCCAAACTTCAATATTGTAGGTCATATATGGAATAAGTAATGAGTGATATAAAGTAACTAATGAGTGTTGGAGGAGGAAGTCTTGTGCTTTATACAAAATGGCAATGATCTTTGACATTTTAAATTTGACATAATGTATATGTGTTTTCCAGTGGTGGGCTCAGCTAACCAAAAAATTGGCTTCGATAACAGATAATCAGCTAACTGAAAAGTTATCTTTTATAAAGCTAAACCGATAAACCACCCAAAAATTTATCAGAAGCTACAGATAACCAATAACTTCCAGTATTGTCTCTGGTACACTAGCAACTATTAACAAGCTGATTTTGACTTTTAACACTACGATCGCTTCTGGTAGCATCCAAGGCGACTACAGACACAAACAATTAGTCATCACTTATGTCTTTTTGCGCTCTGCCCACTGCTGGAAGTGCATGTTTACTACATACAGTAGCTTCCAGCAGCGAAGCAGTTGAGAGGAGCAGTGAAGCTCAACTCTCTAATCACTAACTGTGTTGCCGTGAGACAGAGGTCTTGGAAAATAAAGCAGTGCTGACTTATGGTTTGGTTTATAAATAAAATTAATACTGATAGAATAACTCCTTTAATGTCAATTCTGTCATTCGTACAAAGTTAAAATATAACATATATCTTTTAATGTTGAATAATGCACTAATTCTCAAGTTTTGTAACACAAAGACAGATGCTAAAGGGATTATGGGTAAGATGTGCCTCCGCTAACACTGATTAGTTGACTCATTCATTCTATGTAAACCAACACGTTAATGTGAGGTGTGTCATGTGTTGGTTTTAACAGATAAATGTGCTTTTGAAAAATATGCTATTTTTTTATTTGTAAAAAAAAGGCATTTTCAAAAAAAGCTAAGATGTAATTAGATAGTAGTAAGTCCCTTTGGCTGCTCCCTTGTTTGCACTCGGGGTCGCCACAGCAAATCCAAGGTGGATCTGCATGTTGAATTGGCACAGGTTTTACACTGGATGCTCTTCCTGACACAACTCCACATTACTTGGAGAAATGTGGCAGGGATGGGATTTGAACCCGGAACCTTCTGTACTGAAACCAAGCGCATTAACCACTTGTCCACCACCCCTGCACCAAGTTGTAATTACATAACTGTCTGATATAACCAGTGTTAAAATTAATAGAACACTGCCATGATCCACTGGTGCCCAGATGCTCAGTACTTAAGCTGGGCTTACACTGTGCGAGTTTTGGCCCTTTTTCAGCCGATGTTTCACTTGAGCGAGAATTTTTTGGATCGCACCTGTTCGGTATTTTCTCCTCCAAACATTCTTAAAACCTTTGATAAGACAAACAGAGTCAAGAAACACCAGTGAGACAGAAAGTCAAATTAATCACGCGCGGAGTGCGGCCAGGCTGTACACCAAGGCTACACTAAAGTCTGGCCTGTGCTCCCGCTCTTTTTATTAGAGAAGCCCTCATTACATCATAAAACTTGTCCTAAGGGGGGGGGGACAACGCGAGACAAGTTTCTTCCCGTAACATAAACACATACGTCAATAAGTGCAGCTGTAAGGAAAAACAGTTTCTTTCTTTTACTCTTATCGTCGGAGGTCAGCACATCTCGTTCGTCTGTTGCAGTTATCAGCTGTTGTGCATCTGCCTGGAGTGTCCTGGTCTTCACACTAAGCATCACATCACAACAGTCAAAACAACCTTCAGTTCTTTTACTCCCAGTTCAGCCTGACCCCGTCATGCTTCACTCCCAGTCGTTAGCGGCTACAAAAACAAGTTGTATAATAATAATAAGTACATCCAGCTCTTCATTCCCAGTTCAGATTGACCCCAGCATGCTAAAAACAAGGTTGAATAACACGTACATTCTCGGGGTTAGGTGCAAACAGCACAACACCGTTCTCATGAGAAAGAAGACAAAGGTACAAATGTTTAACAGTGATAACATATATATATATATAAAATCCTTAACATTTCCCACCTGTTTATCGCCTGTTAAACATATAGTAGTAGTTATCACCTAGCTTAGCACTTCTTTCTTGAGATTTTCACTAAGAGGTTCATCATGGTACGTAAAGCATCTATTTCAGTGCTTTGAGCTGCTACTATTTTTTCAGTTACATTCATGAACAGACCCAATCGATAATTCAGTGTTTCAATCATTAATGAATTTTTTTTTCTTTTTTTTTTTCCCACTCCTATCCAGGGGAACAATGAATGTGCTATTTTATCTCCTACAGACCACAATTTTTGGTCCTTTGGTACATCCGAGCCCCACATGTGATCATGTGGTAACACATCTGGGTATATCAATCTCCTCCGTCTGGTGCTGCCATTCTTCTCTGTGGAGGTCCTTGGCACTACCACATATGTATGGTCAGTCACCTGGGTAGGTGCACACACACCACCCCAATTTGGTGGGAGACTCATGTACAGTCTGGAACCACAAAGCCAATAGATGTCATCATACACCGGAGTACCATTTACAGGTGGTAGCAAAAACTTACTAACATAAGCACATGATTCATCCGTTCCCCATGGACAGGAGCCTGTATAATTACATCCCCGTCCAATGTGATGAAGATAAGTACCATCCACATATTATGTTTTGGTTAGGCTTAAAATATTTGATAAAACATACGTTTGGGTACACAGACGTTTCTTAATTTTACCTACAGTTTTATTCCCTGTCCCGTAAAAGCAAATTGGGAATGGCCGTTGTGATGACAATTTAACGTGATGATAATTTTGCGTTTCCCTTCAGTCTAGTCAATGGAGCAGCACTTGGGCACGCTTGTACGTCCTCTGTTGAAATCCCTATCATATAAGTGGTTGCACTGAGGCAAGTGGTGTTACATCTTATCAGATTTGCTGAGAACTGCCGCCCCCGAAATACAGTTTGATTATGCATCCGTATGATAAGACATTCTGTCACCCTAGCAGGGTACGGTTTAGCCGTCAGAGCTGGGTGTGTTGAGGATATAGGTATTTGCGAACAAACATAACAATTAGTAACGTAATTCCATAGCCAATAAATGAACATCTCTGTACCACAAATTAGTATGGTATATATGAGGGTGTCCATCTGTCTCATTCACATTATGAATAAACCTCTTCTGACGTTGCTTGCGTTGTTCTCTGGCTCGGTCCACAGTGAGCTGCAATTCTTGGGTCAACCACCAGGCCAGGAATCCGAGGAGCACGAAACACACTAAGATCACAACGCAACCGGCTGCCCTACCAACAGTCCGGCAGCGGCGGCGCTGAGCACGCCGCTCCGGGGTCTGCTGTAGTTCAGTCATGATTGCTAGGATACAGTGTTGTTAACCACCTCACCTAATAGTGCAAGGATCTCCCTGCTTCACTGGCATTGAGACAATCTATTGCTAATTAAATAGACTCCCTTTGTAGCCAGACTTCCCCTTACACTGTGGAGGCAGCCAACACACGCTGTATCTTACAGTGATGTATCCACGTTGATCTCTCCGCTATCTTTACTGCAGTTGGTGTTGTTAACAGCACTTGGTATAGACCTTCCCAACGAGGACTGGACCAGTTCTTCCTCTTAATCACTCTGATGAACACCCAGTCTCCTGGCTAGACTACTGGAAGGCCGTCCTGTGGAAGATCAAAATTATTCGGCAGTAAATGTGTTTAAGTTATCTCTTTCTGTGTTAATGTCTTTTTCATAAAATTTGCTAATGTTTGTTCCTCATCTGCTGTTTTAGTATCCATGTCAAAATTGGTAGACGATATGGTCATCCATAAAGTATCTCAAATGGTGTTAACCCTGATGGTGTTGGTGTTATTCTCATATACAATTTTACTAGGTCCAAACATTCAATCCAGGTTCGTTTTGTCTCTTCTATACATTTCCTTAATCTTATTTTTATTGTGCCCTTTGTCCTTTCCACTAATCCTGCACTGTGTGGATGATAAGCACAATGATTTTTGAGATTAATCTGTAGCGCTTCTCCTACGTATTGCACTATTGTATTAACAAAATGCGCTCCATTATCTGAATAGACTGTTTCTGGTATTCCAAATTGTGGAATGATGTCTTTGCACAATGCTTTAGCCACTGTAAGTGCATCTGCATGTTTTGTAGGGAACAATTCTACCCATTTTGAGAAGGCATCAATTATGACTAAACAAAATTCCTTCCCTTCATGTTTACTCAGCTGTATATAATCCATATGAATCACTTGAAAGGGATATAGTGGTGTTGGAAATTTGCCTCTTTGGGGTCTCAAATTACCTTGTGAATTGTGTTTTGCACATGTCATGCATGCTCTACAATGCTGTTTTGCATATGCATCGAACCCATAAAGACAAAAAATAGATTGCAATTGCGATATCATACCCCCTGATGAGACATGCGTCACGCCATGGCTCATAATAGCTGCCCATTTAAACATATTTTTTTGGCAATATGGGTTTCTTTTGTGGTCATACGTACAAATCATTTGCATACGTAGCCCCTTTATTTATCCACATTTGTTTTTCTCTTTCAGTTGCCTGCTGTTGCATGTCAGCAAGCAGTGTATGACCTAAATGCAAATCCGGAGGGGTGTCATATAGGAGAAAAATAGAAAGAGCTGTTGCTGCCTTTGCGGTTTTGTCAGCAAGGTCATTTCCTTGTGAAACACTGTCAGAGCCTTTGGTGTGAGCCGCACATTTGCATATAGCAATTTGTTGAGGCAATTTCACAGCTTGCAGTAGTGCAGTTAGGAGAGTGGCATGAGTCACTGGCTTTCCAGATGATGTCACCATTCCACGCTCTTCCCACAGTTTTGCAAACACATGCACTGTGCTGAAAGCGTACTGGCTGTCTGTATAAATTGTTACAGCCGTACCTTTAAACAGATAGCAAGCTGCAGTTAAAGCAACCAATTCAGCTGCTTGTGCTGAAAATAACGATGGTAATGAAGCAGAATCCAATACTTCTGAATTTGTGACAACAGCATATCCAGATTGTGGTTGTCCATAAGCATTTTTAGTGGAAGAACCATCCACATACACAATTGTACTGTTTGGGATGGGTGTGTCCTGGAGGTCTGGGCGTGCTTTCGTACAGACCGTAGCTACATCAAGACAATTGTGCGGCTCACCATCCTCAGGTAAAGGTATCAATGTGGACGGATTCAATGTTGTACAGCGCTCTACCGTAAGGTGTGGTTGTGATAATAGCAAGGACATGCACGAAAGATGTCTTGCTGGGGACAAAAGGCTCATGTTTGTCTGCAACAGAAGTGCAGAAACTGCATGTGGAACTTTCAATGTCAACTGATGGAATAGAACAACATTACTGCTACTTTGAACAGCCATAGAGGCTGCAACAACAGCCTGTACGCATGGTGGTAAAGCACTTGCTACTGCATCCAATTTAGATGAGTAGTAGGCAACTGGCCTCAATTTTGAGCCATACACTTGAACCAAAACACTAGTCATGAACTTATTCTTACAATCAACTGTTTGAATGAATGGTTTACTATAATCTGGTAGTGCCAAAACTGTGGATGACACTAATGTTTGTTTTACTTTTACAAAAGCTTCCTCAGCATCTTTGTTCCATTCCAACACGGTTGACATTGAAATATCATCCTTGTACATCAAATCAGAAAGTGGACTAGTCAATTCTGCATAGCAGGGAATCCATGCCCTGCAGTAATTAGTCAGTCCAAGAAATTACATCATCTGCTTTTTGGTTTGTGGTTTTGGAGCGTGCAAAATTGCTTCCTTCCTGTCAGACAGGATCATGCGCCCTGTGGCTGATAATTCATGTCCTAAATATTTTACTTTATCCCTACACAACTGAACTTTGTTTTTACTCACTTTGTGGCCATTATCAAATAAGAAACATAATAATGCTACTGTGTCAGTTATGCAGTTTTCTCGTGTGTCAGAGGCAATCAAAATGTCATCAACATACACTAATAGTTGGCTATCTGCCGGTGGAACAAAATTGGCTAAACATGCTGACATGACTTGAGAATAAATAGTTGGACTCTCTGCGTAACCCTGCGGTAATCTGGTGAATGTATATCGTTGTCCTTTAAAGGTAAACGCAAACCAGAATTGACTATCTGGGTGTACTGGCACAGAGAAAAATGCATTACTTATGTCAATTACTGAGAAACTATTAGAATTTGGTCTCAGTGAATTTAACAAGGTGTGTGGATCTGGGACACATGGTGCTCTTTTAATCACAGCAGCATTTACTGCCTGCAGATCTTGAATCATTCTCCACCCCACTGAGGGCGGAGCCTTTTTTACAGGAAATATGGGTGTGTTACATGGTGAATCTGGACATGGCACTATTACTCCTGCTGTTAATAAATTCTCTACTACTGGCCTGATTCCTTCAATTGCATCAGGTTTCAATGGATACTGTCTTACACATGGTCTGTATTCTGTTTTTGGTCTTATAACTACAGGTTGTGCATTTTTTATCAGTCCTACGTCTGAAGAACCTGTTGTCCACAATCCTGATGGTACAGAAGAGAGAAGATCATCCTCTTCAGGACTCAACTGAAACACTCAGGATTGTGAAGTGGACACATCAATGTGTGTTCCAGCTGTCAGCACCAATGAGACATTAACTGGCACTTTATACAATTTAGTTGATGGGCTGAACTCCGTTCATGGTCCAACTCTGCTCCAATCAGTGGCTGACAAAGCTGTTATGACTGTCAGTCCCAATTCTTGCCATTCTGTCAAATATGGCTTACAAAGTGACACATGTAATGGCATACCTGTGAATCTCAATGTTAAAACATCTTCAGTGGCACCTGTCACTGTTATGACAGCTGTTGAGTTGCCATCATGAATCAAATCGGTCATTGTCAGCTTCACAGGTGAAATGTTTTTCAATTTGTTTTCATACACTGGTGTTCCTGGCAATATGCCACTATGGACTCTAAATACACTCTCAAATCTGCATCTAAACTCTGTCCATGGTTCTCCTTCTTTCTGTGTTGTCCTGGTAATTTCAGTATAATTTATCTTTGGTCCTAACACACCTTTTGCACGTGTAATCATAGCTTCCACTCTTGTTTGCAAGACTGGATCATCATGTGGCAACGGTACGCCATCCTGGTCTGCAGGATTCCAGTCTCCGCGTATCTGACTCCATTTAGGGCCACATGCTTTCATCCACACCTGTTGGACTTCAGGTCCATTAAGGTGGTAAGAATTTCTAATGTTTTCTATATCCTGCATAAATCCCTCAATATCGACATGTGGCGATGGTATCATGTCGACTGCTGCTTTGATATCATCAGCATTCCATGCTCGATATACGAGCATGGTTGATCGATGTCCTGCTGTTCCTGCACGAGGATTTGGTACTTCTATCATAGGATAGGCACCTCCCTGGTCACTGTGTTCCACCATGGGAGGGGCTGTAGGCACTCTCGCTTGACTGCGTGTTTGTGGTTTTTCTGTTTTTTCTGGTTTTTCACTTTTTACCTTAGGTTTTACTGCCAAATCATACTGTGGTGGCGGCACATCATCATCCTCTGGTAGAGGAGGGTACAAATGCGTTGTTGCCGGCGGTCCAGCCGTCGGTGGTTTCTGAGGTTGTTCAGGTTCTCTGTGCTGAATTATCACATCTTCTTCTGCCTTACCTACAGCTTTCTTTTTCCTTGCTTTCTCTAATCATCGCTTCTCTGCTCCCTTCCGTCTGTTCTCTGCTTCCTCCTCCCAAAATGCCACTAAATCTGCCCCTACTTTCTACATCTTTTTCTCATCACCTTTATGTTCCTGTTCTAACTCCTTCTTTAGCTTCTGTATACTGATCAGGTTCAGTCGTCCGTCAAAGTCATGTTTATTTATCCAGGTCTCCAATTTCTTTGTTGCTTTTGGATTTTTTGCTTCCATAAATTTCCAGTCGTCAGTTGATAAATTTTCCTTATTTTTAGACGTCTTACCCCCCATTTTTATTATCCCTTGTTATAATTTGGACTTCAGACGGGGGCACACCTAGGGTGTTCTAAATCTGAAGTTTTCACACTTTCTTTGGACGTGACAATTAATTTGCCGTCGTGTGGTTGATTCCTTTCACCTCCCCGTAGGAAGCGGAATCACTTGCCTCTGCATCCACACACACGGTTGTCACTAACGTTGTCCAAAGTATTACACTTTCACACAGTTATTTACACTTACACAAAACACTATTTACACATAGAAACACTTTTAATAATCGTACGCGTATTCTTATGCCAGGGGAGCTCGCCCTCCCGTGAAATTTAACTAATGTCCTGCATTAGGGGACTCCGCCGTCCCTGCCAGATTTAACTGCTTTTTTACAGTGCACGTATTTCTACCCGGGATTTCCTTTACGTATTAAAACAGAGGAGTCCATACCCTCCTTCCGGAATTTAACTACGGGCGTCCCTCGCAACCGTAGAGGAGTCCGCCCTCCTCGCGGATTTTAACTGCTTTACATTAACAGACGATTCCACGCCATCGCTTACGGAGTTTAACTGTTTTATGTGATCTGATCACCACTCACTCAGTACTGTTACAAAGAAATTCTACTCACTGACTCGACCTCCTGTCTGTCTTCTTCGGGAAAATCTCGTCAACCAGACGATGCCAACGGTGGTCGACAATTGCAGACACGATCAATCGATCGGACCTTGGCCAAGGATTTACGTCTGGACTTGGCGACCCCCGCCGGACACCTCCGGTGTTGTTGAGCTCCCGGACGAGCCCCCAGTCAATGTTCGGTATTTTCTCCTCCAAACATTCTTAAAACCTTTGATAAGACAAACAGAGTCAAGAAACACCAGTGAGACAGAAAGTCAAATTAATCACGCGCGGAGTGCGGCCAGGCTGTACACCAAGGCTACACTAAAGTCTGGCCTGTGCTCCCGCTCTTTTTATTAGAGAAGCCCTCATTACATCATAAAACTTGTCCTAAGGGGGGGGGGACAACGCGAGACAAGTTTCTTCCCGTAACATAAACACATACGTCAATAAGTGCAGCTGTAAGGAAAAACAGTTTCTTTCTTTTACTCTTATCGTCGGAGGTCAGCACATCTCGTTCGTCTGTTGCAGTTATCAGCTGTTGTGCATCTGCCTGGAGTGTCCTGGTCTTCACACTAAGCATCACATCACAACAGTCAAAACAACCTTCAGTTCTTTTACTCCCAGTTCAGCCTGACCCCGTCATGCTTCACTCCCAGTCGTTAGCGGCTACAAAAACAAGTTGTATAATAATAATAAGTACATCCAGCTCTTCATTCCCAGTTCAGATTGACCCCAGCATGCTAAAAACAAGGTTGAATAACACGTACATTCTCGGGGTTAGGTGCAAACAGCACAACACCGTTCTCATGAGAAAGAAGACAAAGGTACAAATGTTTAACAGTGATAACATATATATATATATATATAAAATCCTTAACAGCACCGACTTTCAGCTTAATCACGCATCCTGCATCATGTAGTATACATGGAGTAAGGAGCTGCATTTAACCTCTCACAACCACCTCCTGATCTGCAATCGTATGGTCAGATGAAAATCAAACCTGTTTGATTTCTGTCGGGCGTCGTGAGGGTATACCGCTGCTTAAGCGCTACAAGCGTCCATCCTCTCGCACTGTGCATTTGCAAACACCGATGCGAAATTGGAGAGAGCATAAACAGTGATCATCTCTTTGGGAGAGCAGCTTCTGTTTCTTTTTCTCCCCTTTCTTCAACTCATGTAAAGTCTTGTATTTTTTTTTTTTTTAAACTTTGTCTCCCATCAAGAATTTTTGTAAAAATAAGATATGTAAATAAAGAGTGGAAAAAAAAGCTTCTGTTTACATTTTGCTTCTGGAAACACGAGTCTGACGTGTGGCTTTTGAACGTACAGTGGGCCTCATGTATCAATGTTGCGCACTTGTGGCGTAAATTTACGGCGTAAACCTGAAATACACCAAAGTTGCCGTGACATGTATCAAGCAGTGCGCACCTGCCCATTTCCGGCGTACGCCTGACGTGATCTTGATAAATGCGGCGGGTGGAAACGACTGTAATTATAATAAACATGCCCATAAATATTCAGACTCCGCTTCAGACACACCCTCGTTTTACGACATGGAAGCCAGGAAGATGGCAAAGAAAAAGAACTTCACCAATCACGACGCGTGCCAATAGAGCGTCAAAAGTGGCCATCGTATCAATTGTTTTGTAGTATATAATCAATAAAGTGTTACAGTGGTCCCTCGTTTATCGCGGGAGTTACGTTCTAAAAAATAGCCCGTAATACGCAAAACTGCAATGTAGTCAGCGTTATTTTTTACAATTATTATAGACGTTTCAAAGCTGCAAAACCCCTGTAAACCCACATTATACACATTCACAATCAGGCATGAACATTTTCTCACTTTTCTCTCGTGTGTAAACACTCTCAAAGTTCAAACCTTAGTAGGAAAATAAAACCAAACTGTTTTCAGGCCCAAACATTTGTTTGAGAAATAAAAATAGAATGTTTTCCTATAAATAATTATGATGGCATTTAGAACTAACGAATTTAATTATAACGATCAACGAACGAGATTGGACAAATAAGAAATTATTAATAGTGACTGACCAGTATTTCACAGATCGGGCCTGCGTCCTGGCGCCGCGCCTTTTCCACTCGCACCTCACAGCAGCAGGTGCTGTTTCCATGTGAGAAACACAGTTATGAGTAGGCCTAGTTGTTGGCGCTCTTTCTTCGTCTGGGCGAGAGGATTCTTATAAACAGACACGCAGAACACAGAACACTGTAAATAAAATTAATAGCATGCAAAATTGGACTAAATACTCTGCAGGACTGCGAGGCCGCGTTATAGCGAGGGACCACTGTATTCTCTTTTCACATGTCAATAATTCTTGACGTGGATATTTGCTCGCTATTATTTATTGTATTGTGACAAACGAATGGAGACGACAAAACCTGATTGCAGCACGGGCGAATTAAGGGAATGACATCAGTACAGTTGTAATTATCAATTTCATAGTCTAAAACGATCACACCACATAAAGTTAAGCTCAGTGCTGCTCTGGCTCCAGGCTTGACGTATGGAGAAAAAGGCGAACAGCGCTTTCCTTCCTGTCAGCACTGTAGCCACGGATCGTGCTCCATAACAATCCCGCAATAGCGGGATTTGTATTGATTATTATGTAGTATAATCAGGAAAGTGTTATTTATGTAACGTGCATTGATTTGTATAATGGCACTGTTTATCATGTTGATCATCTTCATTTCTATGTGGATTTCAGCGCTGGTTCATTTTGGTGTATAATTTACGCCACCTCTCTACCTGGTGTATATTTTCAGCGCAGCGTACGCCAACGACCACATTGATAAATGCCAAGTAGCGCAGCTGTTTTGGCGTACACCCCTTATACGCTCAAATATCGCCGTACGCAACGTTGATACATGAGGCCCAATGTGAGCAATCAGATTGCATCAGAGCATCAGGTCGTATAGTGTGAGAAGTGAGAACATAAATCGTGCGCTCTGAACTTTTACACCATGCGGTTTTGTTGTACAGTTTGAGCTGGAGCCGAGGACAATGATTGAAAATATCGTACAGTGTCTGCCCAGCTTTAGGGTGAGTACTGCCATGAACACTACTGGCCAGTAGATGGCAGTAGAGACTGTGAAAACTTGCCATAACAAAATTCCAGATAATCTGTCTGCTACGTTTAAGATGCGTGGAATTTAACAAAGGCAAACTGAATTTCAGACATCTTATATATCTTACTCTGGAACAAAGACAACAGACAGTGTTTGACATAAGCAGGACTCTTAAGTAGCAAACAGGAATCGATTGCACTGATTCCAGTTGAAAATAATGAGAAGCAGCCTGAGCTGCTTCTGGCATTTTTACATAAAACAAACACAATAACATCTATAAACCCAGAGAATATATTCACGAGAGTTTTAGGCACAATATACAAAGTGTTTAATGCTGTTGTCCATGTGGAGCCTGATCAGAGCGTGTCAAATGCATTACCCATAATGCACTGCTGGGCACAGCATGTCCACACTAAAACCTTCAAAATTAGTGCATTACTTTAAAACTAAAACATATACAGTAGTGTTCAGAATAATAGTAGTGCTATGTGACTAAAAAGATTAATCCAGGTTTTGAGTATATTTCTT
Organism: Thalassophryne amazonica; assembly: GCF_902500255.1. Lineage (NCBI taxonomy): Eukaryota > Metazoa > Chordata > Actinopteri > Batrachoidiformes > Batrachoididae > Thalassophryne > Thalassophryne amazonica. Next base: position 29,337,712 of record NC_047113.1, read on the forward strand.
ATTGTTACATGGGAAACAAGGTACCAGTAGATTCAGTAGATTCTCACAAATCCAACAAGACCAACCATTCATGATTTGTACACTCTTAAGGCTATGAAATTGAGGCTATTAGTAAAAAAAGTAGAAAAGGGGGTGTTCACAATAATAGTAGCATCTGCTGTTGTCGCTACAAACTCAAAACTATTATGTTCAAACTGCTTTTTTAGCAATGCTGTGAATCACTAAACTAGTATTTAGTTGTATAACCATAGTTTTTCATGATTTCTTCACATCTGCGAGGCATTAATTTAGTTAGTTTGGAACCAAGATTTTGCTTGTTTACTAGTGTGCTTGGGGTCATTGTCTTGTTGAAACACCCATTTCAAGAGCATGTCCTCTTCAGCATAAGGCAACATGACCTCTTCAAGTATTTTGACATATCCAAACTGATCCATGATACCTGGTATGCGATATATAGGCCCAACACCATAGTAGGAGAAACATGCCCATATCATGATGCTTGCACCACCATGCTTCACTGTCTTCACTGTGAACTGTGGCTTGAATTCAGAGTTTGGGGGTCGTCTCACTTTGCGGGGGATTCTTACAAATAAATTAGCTTCACACAGATGTCTTCTAACTGTCACAGCACATACAGGTAACTCCAGACTGTCTTTGATCATCCTGGAGCTGATCACTGGGTGAGCCTTTGCCATTCTGGTTATTATTCCATCCATTTTGATGGTTGTTTTCCATTTTCTTCCACGCGTCTCTGTTTTTTTTTTTTTTTGTCAATTTTAAAGCATTGGAGATTATTGTAGATGAACAGCCTATAATTGTTTGCACCTACGTGTAAATTTTTCCCTATCCAATCAACTTTTTAATCAAACTATGCTGTTCTTCTGAACAATGTCTTGAACATTCCATTTTCCTCAGGCTTTCAAAGAGAAAAGCATGTTCAACAGGTGCTGGCTTCATCCTTAAATAGGGGACAACTGATTCACACCTGTTTGTTCTACAAAATTGACAAACTCACTGACTGAATGCCACACTACTATTATTGTGAACACCCCCTTTTCTACTTTTTTTTTTACTAATAGCCCAATTTCATAGCCTTAAGAGTGTGCATATCATGAATGCTTGGTCTTGTTGGATTTGTGAGAATCTACTGAATCTACTGGTACCTTGTTTCCTATGTAACAATAAGAAATATACTCAAAACCTGGATTAATCTTTTTAGTCACATAGCAGTACTATTATTCTGAACACTACTGTATCTGATATTTTCACTTCATAAAACTTCAGACATGACATTAATTTAAATAACTTGTCCGCAGTTAGTTTTATATTTCAGAAATGTTTGTAACTATTCAGCTTTGTCTACAAAAATACGTTAGCGGTCTAAAAATCATTGGACCAAAACTTATCGGAAGATAATTAGTCCGATAATGGTTTTCAAAGTTATCTGAAAAGCTTATCTGATATTAAAAATATTATCTTCAATAATTAGTGGTTAGTGGATTAGCAGAACTGTGCCCACCACTGGTGTTTTCCAACTTACATTATCCAACTTAAATTATCGTCAATAAAGACCCAAAGAAGTTTGGTTTCATTAATGAGTTCAATTTCAACATCACATATTCATAAATTTCTACGTGTTCCTGGGCTTATTACCAAATATGATGCACTTTTTTATTTTTGATGATTTCATTTAAGAGCTTCCATGTGCCTTTGATGTTTGATTAATTTTTTTTCCAACAAATCACTGTAATACTGCCTTCTGCAAGCTCGCAAAAAATTGGTCAACTTGTTTTTATATGTGTTGGACTTGCTCTCAGCCTCAATTGTTCTATGCTTTAAAAATTGCTTGTACAAAGTAAATTTCTTTTTGCATGCGTTCAGCAGTCCCTTAGTGATCCAGGGTTTGTCAGTATTTCGTTTGTGTGCAACATTTGATATCAGTGGGCAATGTTTATAAAACGACTTGGAGATAATGGAGATAAATGATTCATATGATTCATCAATGTCTTCAATATAGATGGCATGCAAATCTTGGTGTGATAAATCCATTCTAAGGGTTCCTTCACACATAGTGCGAAGTTTGGTCAACGTCTAGTCAAAAATAGGGAAACAGCGTGAAACAGTTCGAATTTGGACAGCACGAAATATTGTGCCAACAGGCAGGCATGCACGAGCCCGGTGCGACAGTTTGTGCATGCAACGTTGTCTGTCAAGCAGGAACAGTGCGAGGTGCACTGCATGATCGCGCCTCTTATATGGAATAAATAAAAACATAAAAACCAGCTGGTACTTGTGGGACCACATTGCGCCGCTTATGTAGAATAAATAATTAAAACCAGCTGGTACCTGTGGGACCACATCGCGCTGCTCATGTGGAATAAAAAAAAAGAAAAGAAAAAAACATACCACACATGGGATGCAAACTCGCCCCTTCCAAAGGCTCAGATTGCCAGTCAGAGACTTTATACCTGAGCTACGGAGCTGTTCTTTGATAGCTGCAGGAATCTGCCTCATATCAGGAAGGACATGGAAGTATTACAAAAAAATTAAAATCACACACCATATAAAAGCACCTCATTTATCAAGCGAGCAATACAAATATGATCGTCTGTTTCTCTGTAGATAACACAGACATGCAGTCATGAAATGAGATTAATGATAAGCAGTGTGCTGTGATCATTGGCTGTCATTGTCCGCTCTGTGCACAAGTTCGCTTGCTGCAGCTTGTCACCACGGCAACATATGTTTTTATTTATGACCACGTAAGTACAGCAATCAGACACACGCGCCTCACAGTGGACAGGTGCTTGTCCAATGTGTGAAGGGGCCCTTAGATTGGCCAAAGATTCCTTAGTTATTACCTCCGCCAAGGAGGTTATGTTTTCAGTCTCGTCCATTTGTTTGTTGGTTGGTTGTTAGCAGGATTACTCAAAAAATCCTCAACGGATTTCAATGACATTTTTACCAGGGGTGTATCTTGGCCTAACTTAGAAGTCATTAAATTTTGGTAATGATCCGGAACACGATCCGGATCCAGTAATTTTTTTAAGGATTCTTTATCATTGCAGGATAGGGCCAATTTCACCATTTTTTTGCATCTAACTTCATGAAGACTGGTCACAAAGGCTGAACAAAAATTAAGTTATGACACAACAGTAATTTAGCATTTGTTTCTCCTCAATGAATAAACGTGTTATTAGAAAATAAAAAAAAAACTTGTGTAGTTCATGCAGTTTCTCTTTATAAATACATTTTCTGAAGATCTAACGGTTTACCCCTCTGGGGCTGACGCCGTCGTATACGACGGCTGAGACCAAGCTTTACTAAATTATAAATAACTTTTTAATGATATGAGATATAAACATTGGTTTACCATGACATGGTTTTCCAAAATCCAATTGTGGGGCAGAGTCACTGTTGTGAAAGTGTAGTGACACGGACCCACAACAGGGGGCGCAAATGAACGGTCAATAGATGAGCCAAAAAGTAACAATTTAATGTTGTGAAATGTGCACAACTAATATACAGACAATCTCAGAATATGATTACAGTCAAATTACAAAGGTGACGTGTGGGCAGGCTCAAGGATAGAAGACGTCTGTCCTGAGAAGGGCCGGAACCACACGATTTCTGCCACCACCGAACCTGGTGAATACTGGAGCCGCCAAGTCCCGAATTCCCAGGTGATCACCGTCTCCGACTGTCGGATCTGGTACTGCTGGCGAGAACAAAGACAGTCAAGTGTGGGTGTGTGTACACCCAGTAACAACAACGGTGGGAATGCCACCTCCACCTCTCACTCAATATGTGATGAGTACCGCAGTGATTCCTCAGGGGAAAAGAGTGCCGTCCTGCACTCACTCAGCTTCCACAGATAGAGGAACCGGTACTCCTGCAAACACTCACAATATACAGATATATTGTAACACAAAACGGCTGAGGATATTACCTTCAATGAAGTACGATATCTCGGCGATGAGGTGGAGATGACGTCTGGGTTTTATGGAGTGAGGTGATGAAGAATGAGTGACAGCTGTCAGGAAGTAATGAGTAACAGCTGTCACTCCCGGCTGTGTCCGTGGCGGCAGCGCCCTCTCGTGCCTGAAGCCCGCACTTCAGGCAGGGCGCCCTCTGGTGGTGGGCCAGCAGTACCTCCTCTTCTGGCGGCCCACATAACAGTCACCTCACGTAACATACCAAAGATTGTTTTTAGGAGTGATGTGTTACTAGTTTTAGTTTGCTGTGTGTTTTGAATAAATGTGTGTGGAAAATTATTTTCGCTTTACTTTTTCCTTTCTTATTTCTGATTGTAAACCTTTAAACCTCTTTCTCCTTATGCTTTCCAGGACCTCTTCATTTCACCACCAAGTCTCCTTGTCTTCCTTCCACTGTCCAGATGTCATACCCAGTACTGCCCTAGCTGTCTCCCTCACCACATCTGCAGTACTTTTCCAGTTGTCCAAAATTGCTTCCCCTCCATCCAGTGCTTCTCTCACCTGCTCGCTAAATTTCACACAACAATATTCCTCCTTCAGCTTCCACCATCTGATCCTTTGTTGAGCTCTCACTGTCTTCTTCTTCTTTACCTCTAAAGTCATCCTACAAACAACTATCCTATGTTGTCTAACGACACTCTCTCCTGCCACCACCTTACAGTCTCTGATTTCTTTTAGCTTGCATCTCCTATAAAGAATGTAGTCCACTTGTGTGCACCATCCTCCACTCTTATATGTTACCCTGTGCTCCTCCCTTTTCTTAAAGTAGGTATTCACCACAGCCATTTCCATCCTTTTTGCAAAATCAACTACCATCTGTCCTTCCCCATTCCTATTCTTGATACCATATCTACCCATTACTTCCTCATCACCTCTGTTCCCTTCACCAACATGCCCATTGAAGTCCGCTTTGCCCATTGAAGAGCTCCTGTGCAGGAGTAAATTTTGAAAATTCAGTTGCCATCCCAAAGAAATGCAATCCACAATCCAAAAATGCAGTTAAGTAAAGTCTAACTTCACAATGTAAACCTAAACATGGTGCAGAATTTCTCAAGATTTGTCCCTTAAAGGGTGAACATCCTTACTCAAAGCATTCTAACTGGCTCAAATTCCTGATGCACAGACCTCTGGCATTTTCAGGTGCATCCCTTAGTTTGGAAAAAAAACTTGCAGTTTGTGACCCAGACCAAGTGAATTTTACCTTGTTTTCTAAGAAGTCTAGCTTTCCTGGCGATATCCGCCTTACTCTTGATAAGACGCTCATTTATGTAAACACTTGTGTCTTTCAACTTCCTTCCCTGTTTACGTAATTACATTTTTATGCCTTCTGTTTGCAAAGTGGATGATGATGACTGGAGTGGATGTCTTATCCTGAGTCAGCAGAGTGTGACATGCTTCGATATTTTCTTTATCTATGACAATATGTTTACTATGAAGGAAGGCAGTCACCTGTTCCTCCGTAGTTTCCTCGTGTCCACCATCCTCGGAACTAACTCTCATTACAGCTCGTGAGAAGTTCCTTGGTTTACCTTTTAGTCCGGAGATGATGACATTGTTTACTCCAAGTCAGACACCCGATTTTCCAGATATAATATTTTTGTTCTTGTTCGGAGTTCTGACATTTTAACTGTTTGATTTCTCCCAGCAGGTCTGTAATGATGTGGTTTTGCTTTAATAAAGAAGCCATTTCCTCAGACAACATGTTCATGGACTCCTTTATTTCCTCCATGACTTTTTGAAAAGTTTTTAAGGCCATGCTGCTTTAGGGATGTAGTAGGTCTTGATTAAAATTTAATGAGAAAAAAACTGCAGTTTAAAATGTGGGTTCAAAGGAAACACAGTAGTTGTTAAATCATAACTGGACTGCATTTATATAGCGCTTTTCTATCTGCATCAGATGCTCAAAGTGCTTTATGCATCAATCCCTCGCATTCACCCCGATGTGAGGCTGCTCCCATGCAAGACGCCCATTACACACTGGGAGCAACTCGGGGATTAAGGACCTTGCCCGAGGGCCCTTAGTGTTTTTCTGGTCAGGCTGGGATTTGAAAAGAGGATCCTCTGGTCTCAAGCCCAATGCTTAACCACTAGACCATCACCTCCCCTTGTTGTTGTTGTCATTTCGGCTGCTCCCATTAGTGTTTGGGGTCTTCAAATGATTCATAATGTAGCTATTTGAATTTTTACCAGAAAGACAAAATGTAATCAGTTCAGTTCTATTCATTGTCTACCGGTTTACACAAAGATCAATTTGAGGACAATTTTTGTTAGAATGCTGAACGGCTGTGCACCCTCTTACCTGCTTTAGCTGGTAGAGCAATATGTGCCACCACACATCCTATCATCTGCTGTTATGGAACTGTTCTGTCTTGCTGCAGTTACAAAGATAACAGGCGGGAAATCCTTTGGATTTTATCCACCATTTGGTACAACAGTTTATCACTGACCTCAGGCAGCTAAGTTCTGCTAAAAATACTCAAGTCCCAAACTTTTTTTCTTGTGTATATCCTCAGAAGGTGTGAATTGTTATTTTGTAGTTTGTCATGTGTTTTTATTCATTACTATCTGATTTACAGTTTTGTTTTAATCTACTCAAATTTGACATTGCACAGCACTTTGATTTAAAATGAGTGAGCTAAGTTTAGCTAAGTTTTTGTTCATCTCACCAATTTAACTACACCATATCTCATGCCTGAGAAAGACGTGACAATACAATGCATCCAGAAAGTATTCACATTTTGTGTTGTTACAGCCTTATTCCAAAATGGATGAAATCCTTTTTTTTCCCTCAAAATTTTACACACAATACCCCTTATTGACAATGTGAGAAAGGTTTTTTTTATGAGATTTTTGCAAATAAAAAAAAAAACTAAGAAATCACATGTACAATCCCAATTCCAATGAAGTTGGGATGTTGTGTAAAATGTAAATAAAAACAGAATACAATGATTTGCAAATCATCTTCAACCTATATTCAACTGAATACATGACAAAGACAAGATATTTAATGTTCAAACTGATAAAATTTATTGCTTTTGTGCAAATATTTGCTCATTTTGAAATGGATGCCTGCAACATGTTTCAAAAAAGCTGGGACAGTGGTATGTTTACCACTGTGTTATATCACTTTTCCTTCTAACAACACTCAATAAGCATTTGGGAACTGAGGACACTAATTGTGAGTGTCATGATTGGGTATAAAAGGAGCATCTCTAAAAACCTCAGCCATTCACAAGCAAAGATGGGGCGAGGATCACCACTGTTTGAACAACTGCATGAAAAAAAATAGTCCAACAGTTTAAGAACAATGTTTCTCAACGTTCAATTGTAAGGAATTTAGGGATTCCATCATCTACAGTCCATAATCAGAAGATTCAGAGAATCTGGAGAACTTTACACATAAGCGGCAGGGCCGAAAACTAACATTGAATGCCCGTGACCTTCGATCCCTCAGACAGCGCTGCATTAAAAACTGACATCATTGTGTAAAGGATCTTACCGCGTGGGCTCAGGAACACTTCAGAAAACCATTGTCAGTTAACACAGTTCGTCGCTACATCTAGAAGTGCAAGTTAAAACTCTACCATGCAAAGCGAAAGCCATAAATCAACAACATCCAGAAATGCCGCCACCTTCTCTGTGCCCGAGCTCATTTGAAATGGACAGACGCAAAGTGGAAAAGTGTGCTGTGGTCTGATGAGGCCACGTTTCAAATTGCTTTTGGAAATCATGGACGGCGTGTCCTCCAGACAAAAGAGGAAAAAGACCATCCAGATTGTTACCAGCATAAAGTTCAAAAGCCAGCATCTGTGATGGTATGGGGGTGTGTTAATGCCCATGGCATGGGCAACTTACACATCTGTGATGGCACCATCAATGCTGAAAGGTACATCCAGGTTTTGGAGCAACACATGCTGCAATCCAAGCAATGTCTTTTTCAGGGACGTCCCTGCTTATTTCAGCAAGACAATGCCAAGCTACATTCTGCACATGTTACAACAGCATGGCTTCATGGTAAAAGAGTGCTGGACTGGCCTGCCTGCAGTCCAGACCTGCCGCCCATTGAAAATGTGTGGCACATAATAAAGAGCAAAATACGACAACAGAGACCCCAGCCTGTTGAACAACTGAAGTCGTACATCAAGCAAGAATGGGAAAGAATTCAACAATTAAAAAGCTTCAACAATTATTGAATGTTGTTAGAAGGAAAGGTGATGTAGCACCGTGGTAAACATACCACTGTCCCAGCTTTTTTGAAATGTGTTGCAGGCATCCATTTCAAAATGAGCAAATATTTGCACAAATACAAAAATGTTTGTTTGAACATTAAATATCTTGTCTTTGTGGTGTATTCAGTTGAATATAGGTTGAAGAGGCTTTGCAAATAATTGTATTCTGTTTTTATTTACATTTTACACAACGTCCCAAATTCATTGGAATTGAGGTTGTACGTAAGTATTCACACTCTTTGCCATGAAACTCAAAGTTGAGCTCAGATGCATCCTGTTTCCACTGATCATCCTTGAGATATTTCAACAGCTTAATTGGAGTCCACCTGGGCTACATTCAATTGATTGGATATGATTTGGAAAGGCAGACACCTGTCTACATATAAGGTCCCACAGTTGCGAGTGCATGTCAGAGTACAAACCAAGCATGAGGTCAATGGAATTATCTGTAGACCTCTGAGACAGGTTTGTCTCAAGGCACAAATCTAGGGAAGAGTACAGAAACTTTTTTATGCTTTCAAGGTCCCAATGAGCACAGTGGGAAGTACAGATCCACTTAGACTCTTCCTACAGCTTCTTGCCTGTGTAAACTGAGCGAACGAGGGAGAAGGGCCTTAGTTAGGGAGGTGACCAAGAACTCGATGGACACTCTGTCAGAGCTCCAGTATTCACCTGTAGAGAGAAGAGAACTTTCCATAAGGACAACCATCTCTGCAGCAATTCATCAATCAGGCCTGTATGGTAGAGTGGCCAGATGGGAGCCACTCCTTAGTAAAAGGCACATGGCAGCCCACCTGGAGTTTGCAAAAAAGGCCCCTGAAGGACTCTCAGACCATCAGAAACAAAATTTTCTGGTCTGATGAGACAAAGACTGAACTCTTTGGCGAGAATGCCATGTATCATGTTTGGAGGACACCAGGCACCATCCCCACAGTGAAGCATGTTGGTGGCAGCATCATGCTGTGGGGATGTTTTTCAGTGGCAGGAACTGGGAGAAAGGACTGAGTGAAAGATGAATGCAGCAATGTACAGAGACATCCGGGATGAAAACCTGCTCCAGAGCCCTCTCGACCTCAGCCTGGGGCAACAATTTATCTTTCAACAGACGACTCTAAGCACACAACCAAGATATCAAAGGAGTGGTTTCAGGGCAACTCTGTGAATGTCCTTGAGTGGCCCAGCCAGAGCCCAGACCTGAATCTCATTGAACATCTCTGGAGAGATCTGAAAATGGTTGTGCACTGACGCTTCCCATCAAACCTGATGGAGCTTGAGAGGTGCTGCAAAGTGGAATGTACAAAACTGCCCAAAGATGGGTGCTCCAAGCTTGTGGCATCACATTCAAGAAGACTTAACGCTGTAATTGCTGCCAAATGTGCATCAACAAAGTATTGAGCAAAGGATATGAAAAAGGATGTGAATTCATGTGATTTCTTCCTTTTTTTTTATTTTTAATAAATTTGCAAAAATTTCAAAAACTTTTTTCATGTTGTCAAATGGGGCAATGTGGGGTATACAGCCAGAACACTCTGTCCCAAGCCTGGATAAATGAGTAGGGTTCTGTCACGAAGGGTATCGAAAATAAAACAAGCCAGTACAAATGTAATTTCCATAGTGGATCGGTCAAGGCCTGGGTTAACAATGACCACCAGCTGTGCCATTGCTCAACACGTTTCTGGCAGAAATTGGGCTACTGCTGGGGGAAGAAGAAGAGGAGGCAAACATGTCCAGAGACCGTGGGAGGAGAGGAAAACTAGAAGGGTGCAACTGAGAGCCAGGTCTTTGAATGTTGGCAGTGTGACTGGTAAAGGGAGAGAGCTGGCTGACATGATGTAGAGAAGTAGACATATTGCATGTACAGTCTCCATGGAGGAGAAGAGGGAGACCATAGAGGAGGAGATTTATGGATGTGCGGCGAGAGGAAATGCAGGTGGTTATTGTTACAGAGGAAGCTGCTGAGGGCAGGGTGAGATGGGAATGGTTGATTTGCTGTGATCAATAAGATGTTCTCATTATGGGATGTTGTGAGTAGAATTCTAAGGGACAAATGAATTTACTCTATTTTGGAATAAGGCTGTAAGATAACGTGGAAAAAGTGAAGTGCTGTGAATACTTCCCGGGTGCACCATACCTATGCTAGTCCCATCTCATCATTTTAACAATTATTTGAGCAAATTTCTTCAATAGGTTTTGAGTAAAGCTATTAAATGTAGGTTGGTAAATTTGGTTTAGAAATGCTTTAGACTTGGTTTAGAGAGTCTTGATTCATGGGTCTGTATCTTTTGTAATTTTATGTTGGATTTGGACACAAATTGGGGCCAAAAATCAGCAATGATGGACTACCCTAGACTGCAAATTTAGGCCTGTTCCCTCTCATGAAGAGAACATCTGTAAATGTTTAAAGAAAATATCCTTGTACTTGCCAAAATGAGGAAAAAAATAAATTTTAATATTCAAATTAAAAGGTATTTCACACAGAATGGAAAGTTTGTAAGCTTTTCCATCAAATAATAATAATAATAATAATAAAATATTTTCAGAATTTTAATCAGCCTGCTTACAGGTTGTCCTGGGTGTGCTTAAACAGTTTAAATCTAAAGCTTGCCTTCTCTTTTGCCTTCATGCAGAATGATTACCGTAAGCTGTCCATGCAGTGTAAGGACTTTGTGGTGGGTGTATTGGACCTTTGTCGGGACACCGAAGAGGTGGAGGCCATACTGAATGGTGACGTTGATCAGTGTGTTCCCAGCCCTTATAACCGGCCCTGCCTCAGCCGTGTCAAACTGGCTATCAAGTATGAAGTCAAGAAGGTAAGACAAATGACTAAATACAACATCTGTAAAATGTTTATAATTCTTTTAGAATTCATGACACTAAGGGACTGATTTATTAAGATCCCTTATAACAAGTGCTAAATTGTGTGGACATTCCAAACTTTTGCACTTTATGCTGTGAACATTTTGTGGGTGATTTCGTAAGAAAAATTGCACACATGCCAGCAGATGGTAGCATGGCACAGACAGCAGTATGTAAATAAGGATTTTGCTTGTGTTAATGACTGTAAACACAAAATGAAATTCAGTCAGCCACAAACACAAATGCACATTTTAACTGTAGATAACACTTACTAAACATTTTTTAAATACAAAATGAATAATAAAATAAAAAACAAAAATGAATGTGTCCTTGAAAATTGCACTGCATACTCTATTGAGCTGGGTGAAAGTTAGGGCCTTACGTTATCACACAGTGACGGCGCCAGGAAATTTTTGTTGGGGGGTCCAGGGGGGGCTTGGGTAAAAGTTGGAGGGGCTCCACAAAATGTCGTCGAGATGAAGACTATATAGTAAATTGTTTTATAAATATCAAGGTATATGTTTTAGTCACCTGTGCTCCTCTAAAATGTGGTATCAATGGACACACACATCACAGAATGATTGCATTCATCACTTTGCTCAGTTACGCAATATTGAGACATTCTCAGCACAAAACTGCAGTTGAGAGCCACAAATATGCCAGTCGCTATTCACATTATTGGCAGAATTATTGGGGGGCTAAGGGGGGGCTTGGCTCATTATTGGGGGGGGCTTAAGCTCCCCAAGCTCCCCCCCCCTTGGTGCCGCCACTGTTATCACATATGCCATGAAACTACTTTGCTTTAGTATCGGGCAGACCAGCATTCAAAGTTTACTATCACTACTACTATGGCAATCAGCATTAAAGTCTCTGTGGTCAAGGGAATAATTCAAAATAAAGCTACTTTTTTAAAAATCTACCTAGTGGCACAATAAAGTATCATGTTACATTATTATACTCACATCCACAATTGTCCACCTATTATTATAGTGATAGAATTATATATTCTGTTGTGAAAGTGTAGTGACACGGACCCACAACAGGGGGCATAAATGAATGGACAATGAATGAGCCGAAAATAGAACACTTTACTGTTGTGAATGTGCACAACGAAATACAGACGGTTACAGAATTTGTATGCAGTCAATCTACAGAGGTGACATGTGGGCAGGCTCGAGGATAGAAGACGTCTGTCCAGAGAAGAACCGGATCCCACACGATTTCCACTGCCACCGAACCCGAAGGATACTGGAGCCGCCAAGTCCCGAGTCCCCAGGTGGCCACCGTCTCCAGCTGTCGGATCTGGTACTGCTGGCAGGAAGCAGAAACAGTTAGGTGTGGGTGTGTGCACACCCAGTAACACAGGCAGTCAAGCAGGTGGGAATTTGCACCTCCACCTCCGCAATACTGAACACAGTCAATCCGCTACACTCGACCAGTTGCTTGTCTTACGAGTCGTGAAGGGTGTGATCCCGCACCCTGCCGTCGACGACTGAATCAGCCTCCCGCTGACACAAGCAAACAGGTCCTTCTGAAAAGATTAAGCAAACGATTACGTGCAATACGGCACAGTTAAATGGCTGAGAGTTTACCTCTAATGGTAGGCGATATCTCGGCAGCGGGGTGGAGATGTCGTCCGGCTTTTATGGAGTGGTTGATGAAGTGGAGATTGGTGACAGCTGTCATGAGTCGATGAGTGACAACTGTCACTCCCGGCTGTTCCCGTGAGGCAGCAGCGCCCTCTCTTGCCTGAAGCCCGCACTTCAGGCAGGGCGCCCTCTGGTGGTGGGCCAGCAGTACCTCCTCTTCAGCGGCCCACACAACAGGACCCCCCCTCAACGGGCGCCTCCTGGCGCCCGACCAGGCTTGTCGGGGTGTCGGGTGTAGAAGTCGGCCAGGAGGGCCAGATCCAGGATGAAGCTCCTCTTCACCCAGGAGCGTTCTTCAGGTCCATACCCCTCCCAGTCCACCAGATACTGGAACCCCCGGCCCATACGACGGACATCCAGGAGCCGGCGTACTGTCCATGCGGGCCCCCAGTCGATGATCCGGGCAGGAGGCGGCGCTGGTCCGGGAGCACAGAGGGGTGAGCTGGCTTGATCCTGGAGATGTGAAAAACAGGGTGGATCCGCAGTGAAGCTGGGAGTTGGAGCTTCACTGCGGCCGGATTGAGGACTTTGAGGATCTTGAATGGGCCAATGTATCTGTCCTTCAATTTTGGAGAGTCCACCTGGAGGGGGATGTCCTTTGTTGACAGCCACACCTCCTGCCCGGGCTGGTATGCAGGGGCCGGGGAACGCCGGCGGTCTGCATGGGCCTTAGCCCTCGTCCGGGCCTTCAACAAGGCAGAACGGGCGGTGCGCCACACCCGACGGCATCTTCGCAGGTGGGCCTGGACCGAGGGCACACCGACCTCTCCCTCCACCACGGGAAACAATGGGGGCTGGTACCCCAGACACACCTCAAACGGGGAGAGGCCAGTGGCAGAGGACACCTGGCTGTTATGTGCGTACTCGATCCAGGCCAGATGGTCACTCCAGGCCGCCGGTTGCAGAAGTTCTTGTGTCCTTGAGTGGTCTGCCTTGCCCCTGGCACAGGTGGTACAGGCCTGAACATATTCCTGGACGTCGGCTTCCATGGACGCCCACCAGAAGCTCTGTCGGACCACTGCCACGGTCCTTCGCACCCCTGGGTGACAGGAGAGCTTGGAACCGTGACAGAAGTCCAGGACTGCAGCTCTGGCCTCTGGTGGGACGTAGAGGCGGTTCTTCGGGCCCATGCCTGGGTCCGGGCTCCGTGCCAGGGCCTCCCGGACGGTCTTCTCCACGTCCCAGGTGAGGGTGGCCACGATAGTGGACTCAGGTATGATGGATTCCGGCGGATCCGACAGCTCTGTTTTGACTTCATCTTCGTGTACCCGGGACAAGGCATCCGACCTCTGGTTCTTGGTCCCGGGGCGATAGGTGATCCGGAAGTCAAAACGCCCGAAGAACAATGACCAGCGGGCTTGCCTGGGGTTCAGCCGCTTGGCGGTCCTGATATACTCCAGGTTCCGATGGTCTGTGAAAACTATGAATGGCTCCGAAGCTCCCTCCAACAGGTGTCTCCACTCCTCAAGAGCCTCCTTCACCACAAGAAGTTCCCGATTGCCCACGTCATAGTTCCGCTCTGCCGAGGTCAACCTGCGAAAAAAGTAGGCACACGGGTGAAGAACCTTGTCAGACTCCCCGCTCTGGGATAACACGGCTCCTATCCCTGAGTCAGAGGTGTCCACTTCAACCACAAACTGGCGGCAAGGATCGGGCTGCACCAGAACTGGTGCAGTGGAAAACCGACATTTCAACTCCCTAAACGTGGCTTTGCACTGATCTGACCAGGTGAAGGGGACTTTAGGGGAGGTCAGGGCTGTCAGGGGGCTAACTACCTGACTGTAGCCCTTAATGAACCTCCTGTAGAAATTTAAAAAGCCGAGGAACTGTTGCAGCTTCCTACGGCTTGTAGGTTGGGGCCAATCTCTCACCGCCGCAACCTTGGCCGGATCAGGGGCGACGGAGTTGGAGGAGATTATGAACCCCAGGAAGGACAAAGAAGTGCGGTGGAACTTGCACTTCTCGCCCTTCACAAACAGCCGGTTCTCCAACAACCGCTGCAGGACCTAACGTACATGCTGGACATGAGTCTCAGGGTCCGGGGAGAAGATGAGGATATCGTCCAGATATACGAAGACGAATCGGTGCAGGAAGTCCCGCAAGACATCATTAACCAAAGCTTGGAACGTCGTGGGGGCGTTAGTGAGACTGAACGGCATGACCAGGTACTCAAAGTGACCTAACGGGGTGTTAAATGCCGTCTTCCATTCGTCTCCTTTCCGGATCCGAACCAGGTGATACGCATTCCTAAGATCCAGTTTTTTGAAAATTTGGGCTCCATGCAAGGGCATGAACACTGAATCCAACAGGGGCAAAGGGTATCGATTGCGAACCGTGATCTCGTTCAGCCCTCTGTAGTCAATGCATGGACGGAGTCTGCCATCTTTCTTGCCCACAAAAAAGAAACCTGCACCCATCGGGGAGGTGGAGTTCCGGATCAGCCCGGCAGCTAATGAGTTCTGGATGTAGGTCTCCATTGATTCGCGCTCAGGACGTGAGAGGTTGTACAGCCTGCTGGACAGGTACTCAACGCCCGGGATCAAATCAATGGCACAATCGTACGGACGATGCGGGGGAAGGGTGAGTGCCAGATCTTTGCTGAAAACGTCAGCAAGATCGTGGTACTCAACCGGCACCGCCGTCAGATTGGGGGGGACTTTAGCCTCCTCATTAGCTATTAAAGCGGGGGGAACCGAGGATCCTTAACACTCCCGGTGGCAGGTTTCGCTCCACTGAGCCACCACCCCAGATGGCCAATCAATCCGGGGATTGTGTTTTACCATCCACGGGAAGCCCAAAATCACGCGGGAGGTGGAAGGAGTAACAAAAAACTCAATCTCCTCCCGATGATTCCCATACACCACCAGAACTACTGGTTGTGTCTTGTGTGTGATTAAAGGAAGAAGGGTGCCATCTAGTGCCCGTACCTTCAGAGGTGAAGGAAGCGCCACCAGAGGGAGCCCTACCTCCCTTGCCCATCTGCTGTCCAGCAGATTCCCTTCTGACCCCGTGTCCACCAGTGCTGGGGCTTGAAGGGTTAAATCCCCGCTCAGGATCGTAACTGGGAGGTGTGTGGAAATACGTGTATGTCCCACGTGAATGTCTTGGCCCACTCTTAACCCAGTTTCTAAGGGCGGGGCGTTCATGTTTAACCGCTTGGGGCAGTCTCTCTGCTGATGCTCACTTGAGCCGCAGATAAAGCACTCCCCGCGGGCCAGTCTCCTCTGTCTGTTAGTTGATCTGAATTTGGCCCTGCTCGTGTCCATAGCATCGTCAGCAGGGGGAGCTGTTGCCACACGGAGCGCCAAGGCTGTGGAGCGTGGGGAGGGCGGAACCTTTTCGGACCCGGAAGGGAGAGGGACGGCGCGTGCCCGGCCACGTCCTTCGTCTCGCTCCTGACGGCATTCTTCTAATCGATTGTCTAAACGTATGACTAGATCAATAAGTCCATTCAAATCCCGCGGTTCCTCCTTGGCCACCAGGTGCTCCTTCAGGACCGGCGACAGTCCGTTTTTGAAGGCAGTGCGGAGCGCAGTCGTATTCCAGCTGGACCTCGCAGCCGCAATGCGGAAGTCGACTGCATATTCAGCTGCACTCCGACGCCCCTGTCTCATAGACAGCGGCACGGTTGACGCGGTCTCGCCTCTGTTAGGATGAACAAAAACCGTTCTGAACTCCCTCACAAACCCAGTATAAGAGGTAAGGAGCCGTGAATTCTGCTCCCAAAGCGCTGTAGCCCAAGCGCGTGCCTCACGTCGAAGCAAATTAATTACATAAGCCACCCTACTGGCGTCTGACGCGTACATCACGGGACGCTGTGCAAAGATGAGCAAACACTGCATTAAAAAGTCAGCGCACGTCTCCACACAACCCCCGTACGGCTCAGGGGGACTTATGTATGCTTCAGGGGATGGTGGGGGGGGTGGTCGTTGAATGACCAGTGGAATGTCTATATTCGGCACCGGGTCAGCAGGAGGAGAAGCTGCAGCAGCGCCCTGAGCGCGCGCTTCCACCTGCGCGGTGAGAGCCTCCATCCTGCGATTGAGGATGACATTCTGCTCTGTCACCGGGTCAGCAGGAGGAGAAGCTGCAGCAGCGCCCTGAGCGCGCGCTTCCACCTGCGCGGTGAGAGCCTCCATCCTGCGATTGAGGATGACATTCTGCTCTGTCATTAGATCCAACCGGGCATTAAAGGCGGTGAGGATTTGCTGCAACTCACCAATCACGCCTCCTGCAGACGCCTGTGTACCCTGCTCTTCTATTGGCTGTCCAACAGATGGTTGACGCCCCTCGGGATCCATGACGTTGGCCGAGATATCCTGTTGTGAAAGTGTAGTGACACGGACCCACAACAGGGGGCGTAAATGAATGGACAATGAATGAGCCGAAAATAGAACACTTTACTGTTGTGAATGTGCACAACGAAATACAGACGGTTACAGAATTTGTATGCAGTCAATCTACAGAGGTGACGTGTGGGCAGGCTCAAGGATAGAAGACGTCCGTCCAGAGAAGAACCGATTTCCACTGCCACCGAACCCGAAGGATACTGGAGCCGCCAAGTCCCGAGTCCCCAGGTGGCCACCGTCTCCGGCTGTCGGATCTGGTACTGCTGGCAGGAAGCAGAAACAGTTAGGTGTGGGTGTGTGCACACCCAGTAACACAGGCAGTCAAGCAGGTGGGAATTTGCACCTCCACCTCCGCAATACTGAACACAGTCAATCCGCTACACTCGATCAGTTGCTTGTCTTACAAGTCATGAAGGGTGTGATCCCGCACCCTGCCGTCGATGACTGAATCAGCCTCCCGCTGACACAAGCAAACAGGTCCTTCTGAAAAGATTAAGCAAACGATTACATGCAATACGGCACAGTTAAACGGCTGAGAGTTTACCTCTAATGGTAGGCGATATCTCGGCAGCGGGGTGGAGATGTCGTCTGGCTTTTATGGAGTGGTTGATGAAGTGGAGATTGGTGACAGCTGTCATGAGTCGATGAGTGACAGCTGTCACTCCCGGCTGTTCCCGTGAGGCGGCAGCGCCTTCTCTTGCCTGAAGCCTGCACTTCAGGCAGGGCGCCCTCTGGTGGTGGGCCAGCAGTACCTCCTCTTCAGCGGCCCACACAACATATTCTTTGAACTGCAACCTGAAGAGGGTTTTAAATATTCTTAAATTTTCTCCACACATGATTTAATATAAATTACATTGTGAATGGTTTCTGTTCCAATTAAACCCCAGCTGTAAAGGAGGATTTAATAATAACAAAGACCAGAAGTGTTTTACTGCTGTTTAATTGTACCTTTGTGTGTACGTTAGCAACACTTTAAAACTTATTTATCCATACAGGATGAACACAAGACTTCACATGTGATTGTCTGTTTTTCTGCATATGTCCCAGAGTGCTGTTTGCAAAAAGCTGAACTGATGCGCAGCCAAGCTGCTATACTCATTCACTGATCACCCTTAAAGCAGTGTGTGTGTGTGTGTGTGTGTGCGTGTGTGTGTGTGTGTGTGTGCGTGTGTGTGTGTGCGCACGTGTGTGTGCGTGTGTGTGTGTGTGTGTGTGTGCGCGCGCGCGTGTGCTGTTGGTTTAAGGTTTGTTTTTAAATCCCATAGACGAGAGGTGCTTAATACCGAGGGAGCTGACAGTCAAAAATAAGTACACGGATGGGAGAGGATGCAATGGGAACCAGCTAGAGTGTGAGTGTGTTGTACACACTCATGGATCAAACAGCGATTGTCTCACATGTCAAAAGGTTGAGAGAATGGGGAATTGGGCTCCAGTACCAACAACATGCAAGCGGTGTCAACAAGACTCAAACAAATTGATAAATTGTTGCCAGGCTGTCTATAAGCTTTATTTACCTGCGAAGACCATTGCTATGCAAAATTTTGTCAAAATCATTATGTTACTTTTGGAGATATTTTGTGAATTAAGAGACAAACAGGTGAGGTGATTGTGGGTGGAGGTAACCAAAAAGTATGTGTGTGGACTTGTTCACAAAAAAGATTGTGTTTTGACTGACATGCAGGGATGCAGTCATCTGTTCTGACAAATGTTGCTTTAACTGCCTTGTTGTTTGGTGAAGTGGTGGAGACAGCTAGTCAATAGGGGATGTCTTAGAACTTATTTCCTGCCTCCTTATTCACTCAGATATTTTTTTCTTATGGTGTAATTTTGATTATATTTTTTAAAATTGGTTGAAATGCATTTAGCTACACAAATTTAGAGTATCATTGACTCTGTGCTTTTTAATAACAGAGGAATGGGGCCCCAACATTATCAAAGAACAGGACAGCACATTAGATTCATTTTGCCTTTGTGGCATGTTAGAATTTCCACTTTTATTTTAGGACAGCCATGGCAAATGGCTGTCCTAAAATACAGTAGACTGGTATTTAAATTTCTGTGTTTCAATTTTGAACCGTATGGACTGTTAAAACATGGAAATTTAAGATATAATTGCATAAAGTTCTGGCTGTACATACATTCATCATGTGCATGAATGTCAGTAATTTTGGGCTTTTAATGATGTCCTTAATTTTTTTTTTTTCCCAGGGTGGAATCATACAGCATACGCCATGAATGACTTTAAAAAAGAATTGGGTCTTCTCTAATCCACACAGAGTCAAAATTATGCACACAGACACTAATGTCCGTCTCTGGATTATGCTTTTTTCCTGGACTACAACCCCAATTCCAATAAAGTTGGGACATTGTGTAAAATGTAAATAAAAACAGAATACAATGATTTGCAAATCCTCTTCAACCTATATTCAGTTGAATCCACCACAAAGACAAGATATTTAATGTTCAAACTGATAAACCTTATTGTTTTTGTCCAAATATTTGCTCATTTTGAAATGGATGCTTGCAACACATTTCAAAAAAGTTGGGATGGGGCAACAAAAGACTGGGAAAGTTGATGAATGCTCAAAGAACACCTGTTTGGAAACAGGTGAGTGTCATGATTGGGTATAAAATGAGCATCCCCAAAAGGCTCTGCTGTTCACAAGCAAAGATGGGGTGAGGATCATTACTTTGTGAACAACTGTGTGAAAAAATAGTCCAATAGTTTAAGAACAATGTTTCTCAATGTTCAGTTGCAAGGAATTTAGGGATTCCATCATCTACAGTCCATAATATAATCAGAATATTCAGAGAATCTGGAGAAGTTTCTACACGTAAGCGGCAAAGCCGAAAACCAACATTGGATGCCCATGACCTTCGATCACTCAGGTGGCACTGCATTAAAAACCGACATCATTGTGTAAAGGATCTTACAGCTTGGGCTCAGAAACACTTCAGAAAACTATTGTCAGTTGACACAGTTCGTCACTACATCTACAAGTGCAAGTTAAAACTCTACCATGCAGTGCAAAAGCTATACATCAACAACATCCAGAAATGCCACCGCCTTTGCCACTGACAAAAGAGGAAAAAGTCCATCCAGATTGTTACCAGCGCAAAGTTCAAAAGCCAACATCTGTGATGGTATGGAGGTGTGTTACTGCCCATGGCATGGGCAACTACACATCTGTGATGACACCATCAATGCTGAAAGGTACATCCAGGTTTTGGAGCAAAACATTCTGCCATCCAAGCAAGTTTTTCAGGGACGTCCCTGTTTATTTCAGCAAGACAATGCCAAGCCACATTCTGCATGTGTTACAACAGCATGGCTTCGTAGTAAAAGAGTGCGGGAACTAGACTGGCCTGCCTGCAGTCCAGACCTGTCTCCCATTGAAAATGTGTGGCACATTATGAAGTGCAAAATATGAGACCCCGGACTGTTGAACAACTGAAATCGTACATCAAACAAGAATGGGAAAGAATTCCACCTACAAAGCTTCAACAATTAGTTCCCAAATGCTTATTGAATGTTGTTAGAAGGAAAGATGATGTAACACAGTGGTAAACATACCACTGTCCCAGCTTTTTTGAAATGTGTTGCAGGCATCCATTTCAAAATGAGCAAATGTTTGCACAAAAACAATCAATTTGATCAACAAAAACAATAAGGTTTATCAGTTTGAACATTAAATATCTTGTCTTTGTGGTGTATTCAATTGAATATAGGTTGAAGAAGATTTGTAAATCATTGTATTCTGTTTTTCAAGATTCAAGATTATGTGACCACTCTTCTAGGCAGAAATGGTAAATTGGTTGGATTCCTGGCATGGACCCAGTTTTTAAGGGTAGTCCGCAAATTTTATGTATGTAGAATTTTGACCCTGTGCAGATTAGAGAAGATCCAAAGTAAAGCTGTGCACCCAATTATTATTTTTTTTTTCCCATTTCATTTATATAGCACCAAATCACAACAAAGTTGCCTCAAGGCGCTTCACACAAGTAAGGTCTCTAACCTTACCAACCCCTAGAGCAAGCACACAGGCGACAGTGGTAAGGAAAAACTCCATCTGAAGATTTGAGGAAGAAACCTCAAGCAGACCAGACTCAGAGGGGTGACCCTCTGCTTGGGCCATGCTATTGACAATTAACAACACGAATATACAGGAAATTTTGGAACATTTTGAGAGTCCGTGCTGGTGCACAGAATGGGAGGCTTGCAGAAGAAGACACCAGTCCCATCTCTGGATGAAATCACACCTCAGACAGAGAGGAAAAAACAGAATCAGGCACCAGAAAAACAACAAATACAGTATAATTTTTCAGCATTAAGCAACAAGAAAAACAGAAGAAATACTAAGGTGATCACCGGCCACTAGCCCTAAGCTTCACTAAAAGACTCAGGCTTTAGATAAAGTTGAGGCCACAGCCTGCTCTCTTTAATAAAAGAATGAATTTAAAAGGGTAAAAAGCATAGTAACATGCTATGCCAGTATGCTAGCCATACGAAAGGGAAAATAGGTGCGTTTTAAGTCTGGACTTGGGAATCTCTACATAATCTGACTGTTTTATTGATGCAGTGAGATCATTCCACAAAGCAGGTGCACGATAAGAGAAAGCTCTGTGACCTGCATACTTTTTATTCACCCTAGGGACACAAAGTAGCCCTGCACCTGAACGCAGAGCCCGAGCCGGTACATAGGGTTTAAGTAGGTCAGCTATGTAGGGAGGTGCTAGTCCATGAATATTTTTTATAGGTTGGTAATAGAACCTTAAAATCTGATCTCACAGAGACAGGAAACCAGTGAAGAGACACCAGAATGGGTGTAATGTGGTCAAAGTTTCTGCTTCCTGTTAAAAGTCTGTCGGCAGCATTTTGAACAAATTGGAGACCCCTAATGCTGGGCTGTGGTAAACAAGAAAATAGAATATTGCAGTAGTCCAAACTAGAAGAAACAAATGCATGAATCAGGGTCTCAGCATCAGCCATAGATGGGATGGGACAAATCTTCGCTATATTTCGCAAGTGGAAGAAAGCAGTCCTCGTAATATCTCTAATATGGAGGTCAAAAGACAACGTAGGATCAAAAAATTACCCCTGTCATGATCTGGACTTTTTGTGTCATGTTTTTTCTGTTTGCTCTGCTTAGCTGAGGTTTGATTGATTGATTTTTTTTTTTTATTTTTTTTTTCAGTTTGTGATTTCTCATGCTGGGTTTTTCCTGCTTGGGCTTTGTCTTTCCCTGGCTCTCTTGTCTGTTTTTCTTTGTGCTTGGTGGTGGGCAGTGCACACTGTTTGGGCCACACCCTATTCTGGAGCTTTCCACACACCTGTTTCCAATCTGTAGCTCATCACCAGGGTGTATTTAAGCCTCACTGGTTGCACTAGTCCCTCGCCAGATTGTTGTGCTTTATGCCTTTAATTCCAGCTCTGTTCTTGTGTTTTCCTAGTCCTGCTTGCCACGTTGTGTTTTTTGACCACCTGCCTGTTTTGTCGACCATGCCTTATCGCCTGATGTACCTGACTTCTTTTCTGTTTTTGGACTGCCGTTTTGTGTACCGTTTTGGGGAGGTGATGTCTAGTGGTAGGGAGGTGATGGTCTTGTGGTTAAGCGTTGGGCTTCAGACCAGAGGATCCTCGGTTCAAACAATAGCCTGACCGTAGTGGTGTCCAAATCCATTGCAAGCAGAAGATCATTCACCACTTTAGTGAGAGCTGTTTCTGTGGAATGGTATTTTCTAAAAGCAGACTGCAGTGGCTCAAAAAGTTTATTCTCAGTAAGGTGGTCCATGAGCTACTGTGAAACCACTTTTTCCAGAATTTTAGAGCAAAATGATAGATTTGCTATTGGCCTATAGATTTTCAATGTACTAGGGTCAAGATTGGATTTCTTGGTTTAATCACTGCAGATTTGAAACATTTAGGAAGTGGTCCAAAAGTTAATGAAAGATTAATCATTTCCAGCACACTCGCCCGAGTGGGCCACAGCTCCTCTAACAGTTTTGTTAGTATAGGATCAAATAACCAGGTTCTGCTTTTTGTAGACGTTAAGTGTTTCATCAGCACACCTAGTGAGATACTATCAAATTCTGTAAATCTAGGTAATACTTCAGTTATGGCACCCACCTCAATATCAGGGTGTAGTTGCTGGGTTAAGGCATGCTGGGATATGTGTAACCTAATATTGTCTATTCTCAAAGTAATCCAAGAAATCTTGTGCTGTTAAAGGGGAGCAGGTGATTGCCCATGAATACGTGTTGCCACCGTGTTGAACAAGAACTTTGAGTTATGCTTGTTTTTGTTGATCAAATCAGAGTAATAGGCCCGCTTTGTAGCCAGTAGTGCATGCATATAGTCTAAGATAGCATCACGCCACGCGAGGTGGAATACTTCTAATTTTGAACTACACCATTTTCGTTTTAGACCTCTAGCCTTATGCTAGAGGTCTAGCCTTACGCAAGGAATCATTTAACCAAGGTGACTGTGTTTTGGGGGGACGTGGTTTTAATATAGGTGGTGCAGTCATGTCAAGTGTACTTTTGAGCGCTGATTTAAACTGTCCACAAGACTGTGTACTGAATGGGTATTTTCCAAACGTGAAGCTAAGATATCAGGCAGTCTAACTTCGAGTTCAGTTGTAGTTGAAGAGTTGATGTCGCCGCATTGATAAATATGATTGCTGTTCCACTAGACACGGCAGCGAAACTGTAAACCTAATAAGTGAATGATCAGAGACTACTGATGCAAGAGGCATGATGTCAATATTTTTGACAGCAATACTACATGCGAGAACTAAATCCAGGGTTTTTCCACTAATGCGCGTCGAAGCCTGAATGCATTGCTGGAATCCTAATACATCCATCATTTCCATAAATGATTTGCAGAGGGAATCAGAAGGCTTATTTATATGAATGTTGAAGTCACCAATAATCAGAATGTTATCTGCACTCATTGACAAGTTAGAGATGAACTCTAACTTGAATCAGAGAATCGGAATCGGAGAATCGGAGAATCAGATGTTCAAATGAATTATATTTGTGACCCTCAACAGCTAATAGACTAAACCTAGATTTATAAATAAGAGCAACACCCTTGCCTTGCTTCATATCACAAGGGACGTGACTAAATGTGTACGCCAGTGGGCAGGCCTCATTTAAGGGGAGGACAGCTGAAGGTTTAAGCCAGGTTTCACATTACCCAATCACATCTAAGTGATGATCCATAATTAGATTGTTCATCAGTAATGATTTTGAGGATAGTGATCTTGTTAATTAGACCCAGACTAAGGACCTCAGTGGGGTTGACAGTTGAACTATTTTGATTTAGGGGTGGTTCCAGAGTAGCATATATAAAATGCCTGGAAGTAGGTTCAGGTTTGAGACATTCCACGCTGGTTGTAGGTAGCAGACACAAAATATGTGATATTGCTAGAACAGCCAGCGGGCCATTCTCAATTTCAACATCATCCCGTGTAGTAATGAGTATTGAGTTTGCAAAGCATATCCCTCTATGATTTTTATGGACATGTCTGTGGAAACAGGCCACAGTCTCAACTAGATTTATTTCCCTCCCTGCCACATATACTGCACTATCACCATAGTGGATATTCTGAACTAACTTCCCCATTAAGATAATGGAGTACACACCCACATTTGTCATAAGCCTTGCAGGGTCTCTAATCACCTGCTCCGTGCCCTCCTGTGAAGTCCTAATGTTACCCTCCCTGAAGAGCTATATCTATGTTCACAGACAAGATGGCGGCACCTTCCCCAGTAGGGTCAGAGGTGTCAAGTAATGAAGTACAAATACTTCGTTACTATACTTAAGTACACTTTTTAGGTATCTATACTTTACTTCATTACTTATTTTTCTGCCTACTTCTGACTTCTACTCACTACATTTTCACACAAGTATCTGTACTTTCTATTCCTTACATTTTTAAAACAAACAGCCTCATTACTCTTGGCTTCAGCGCCAGTGGATGTGCGCTGAGGCACCAGCGCACATCCACCGGCGCAGCTCCACCTGAAGCCCGAGGTGTCAGTGCAGTTCCACTGGCGCGGCTTCACCGAGGCGCCAGCGCACATCCACCGGCGCGGCTCCACCTGAAGCCCGAGGCGTCAGTGCAGTTCCACCGGCGCGGCTTTACCAAGGTGCCAGCGTGGATTTATCTGACCATGGGTCCGAAGAAGGCA
Organism: Thalassophryne amazonica; assembly: GCF_902500255.1. NCBI lineage: Eukaryota > Metazoa > Chordata > Actinopteri > Batrachoidiformes > Batrachoididae > Thalassophryne > Thalassophryne amazonica. The sequence goes on from NC_047113.1 coordinate 29,362,986, forward strand.
CTGATGGCAGATTAGGGAGACGATATCAAGAAGTCCCTGGACTTTTTGTCTGAGGAAATCTCTGTTGTTAAAATGCAGCAGAAATCCATTATGGAGCTGGTGGAAGAAGTGAAGGCTCTCCGGATCCAGAATGCCGAGAAAGACCGGCGTCTGGTTCACCTGGAGAACCGTGTTGTGGAGTTGGAACAGTACACAAGGTTGAGCGACGTTATTATTACAGGAATTCATATTAAACCTTGATCCTACACACGGGCGGTGTCAGAAGACAGCGGAGGGGAGGCCAACGAGCAGGAGGCCAGCTCAGTGGAACAACAAGTGGCTGACTTCGAATAAAGGTATTCAAATGGACTGTAATAACATTGAAGCGTGCCACCCCCTGCCCAGGAGAGAGGATGGAGACAAGCGAGCAGTTAGAATGAGGTTTGTCAACAGAAAACATAAAATGGCATTGTTAAAACAGGGACGGAAACTCAAAGGAACAAACGTATTCATCAATGAACATCTGACCAAAAGAAATGCAGACATCGCCAGGAAAGCTCGTTTCTTAAAAAGCAGGGAAAAATTCAACAGACATGGACATCCAACTGCAAAACATTCATCAAATTGAATGGAACACCAGAACAAGTGAAGGTTATCGTAATCAGGAACATCCAGGAACTGGACAAATACGACCAATAAGGTATGAGGACACAAACACATCACAACACCATGACACAGACCAGAGGAACCTATTCATCTACTACATCATCTACATCTGGAGACAAGAAGGATATAACTCACAGGATTGCTGATCATGGAAAAGTAGAACTGAGAACATTTAAATACACAGACCACAATGTACTGGACTTGGAGCACGATATAGACCCGGACAATAATTTCTTCTCAAATATCAATGACAGTTGTTGCTATTATACAGACGAAACAGTTTAATCGGATCATTAAAACGGATAACAAATTATCAATAATCCATTTCAACAGCAGAAGTCTATATGCAAACTTTAACAACATTAAAGAATATTTAAGTCAATTTAAAAAAATATTTAACATAATTGCTATATCAGAAACATGGATCAATGAAGATAAAGGAATGGATTTTGAATCAATCGAAGCAGTGGTTCTCAGATTGAAGCCTATTGACCTATTGTTTCGTTTATTCTTTCTTTCTTTCGCTTAATTTTCCCCCGCTAAAACCCTAAAGAGCATACTTCTGTGAGTATTGTTTACCTTTTCTATGTTAAACCGACCTGTTATGGTCTTCTGAAACAGTTGATAGATGTATTTTATAACTTAAAAACGGGAGCGACGCTAACGCGTTAGCATGTCTATGGCATTTTCAATGTTAAAAGTTAGCATGAAGCAGTTCCAGCTGTCTTCACGTTCAGGTGCATTTGTTTTCAAATTGTAATATTTCTTAAATTTATTTTTGTTTATATATTAATAATCTAATGATTATTATATACAATTTCAGAGAAAGAGACAGAAAGAACCTGAATAGAAACACAACAGAAAATATAAAAGCAACTAACAATGAACATACATGGGTGATTCTTTAACTATGGGCACTATTGGCCTTGTAAATGTAATTTCCACCACACCATTGCCTTACAATATAAAGCACCTTGGGGCAACTGTTTGTTGTGAGTTGGCGCTATATACATGTGCTCTGATGTCACTGTTTATCTCCATAGAAACTACCCAAACAATCTTTCATATAAACTGTTTAAAGGGACATTACAGTGTTGTGGTGGAAATTACGGCAATAGTGTGGGACAACTACATTTTGTTTAAAAAAATCACAACAGTTGTATGACACTGAATACCCCAATTATGTTTTGATTATTGTACTGATATTTTATTCAGAGATATTTTAAAACATTAGAAAAAAACGTTTCTTTACCATTCATTTTTATCATTGAAGATCAAAAGTCTGGGTGTGGGACAAGCACAAAACGGCAATATTTGCATATAATGATGCTGAAAAAAGGTGAAAAAGTCTTCATAGACTACTAGAACAAATTTCTTAACACACTTTCATTGTAAAGATAACTATAAAAGTGTGAAATTTCCCCTTTTTTCTGTTTTTCATACAATATGATCAAAGGACATAATAAGTGCCCGTAGTCTAAGAATCACCCACATATATAAATACATACATACATACATACAGAAATAAATGTTTCCTGTGAACACCTAGTGACTCTCACGCCTCCATTTCATCCCTGTTTTATTTAAGTTTAATGACAGTTTGTTTTGGTCAAACCATATTTTCAATGTGTTAATTTCTTCAGTGATTTCCTCCAGAACTGACAAACTAAAAAACTGCTGCATCCTAGTAAGAGCAGAATACTACTGGAATGAATTTGAATAAGGAAAATTGTTTTTTTTTCTCACTAAATGGATGCTGCTCTCACTGCAGTTTATTGTCTGGAATAGTCCCAGATTGCATTTCAGAGCTTCTAGAATTCAAACATTTTCGTGCAGGTGGTGTTGGGGGGTAATTTTGGGTTTTGGGTCTTGGGCCACATGTAGAACGAATCAGTTTTTAAATTAAGCTTTCAATTCATATAGTGGCATTTACCTTTTTTTTTTTTTTTTTTTTTTTTTAAAAGGTTACTTTATACTTATATACTTTAAGTAGGTTTTGGAGCACATACTTTTTCACTTTTACTTGAGTAAAGAGGTCAAGTTGATACTTCAACTTTTACCAGAGTGTTTTTAAACTGCAGTATCTATACTTCTACTTAAGTAACCAATGTGTGTACTTTTGACACCACTGAGTAGGGTGAAGGCCGTCCGGCATCAGCAAGCCATGGCAGCCCGAAAATGAAGACCAGTTATCAATAATCTCTACAAAATTGCACCAGCCACCTTTTAATGATGTTAGCCTACTAAACGCCTCATTATTACCCTAGGAGGGGAGGGGACCAGAGACTATTAATTGATGCTGAGACATCTTTCTGGCAAGGTCACAAGTCCTCTCTATGTCCATTTGTGTGACCTCAGAGTGCTTCATTTTGACATCAATGGCGCCGACGTGGATAACTATGTGGCTGTATTTAGTGTCATGCTCCTTTGTCTGTCTGCCCTTCTGCAGTGTCAGCACCCTAAGATGGAAGGCAGTGTTGGGAGCTCTGGCCCCAGGAATATGTTTAATGTCAGCCGGCCTCTGTAACCTGACTTTGTGGGTGATAGAATCCCCTGTCACTAAAGCCCAGCGTTTCGGGCTAGAGGTAGGAGTGGAAGTCACCCATGGACTCACAGGACTAACAGACATATCCAAGGGAGAAATCCGGTTCATAGTTCGCAGTGGCGAGTGTGATAGGGGTACACAGTAAAATCACCTGTGAAAAACTAACACTGACAGTACTAAATTAACACTGACAGTGAACATATGGTCCCACTCTGACCAGAGTAGGACCAGTGTACATATGGTCCTACTCTGGTCAGAGTATATTTTCATATGTTCACTGTCGGTGTTAATTTAACACTGGTGAGTTTACTGTGTACAACAACTGGGCACCAAGCCCTACGTGACTTCCTCCGCCTAACCACGGTCCAATAGCTGTCATCCACAGCCACTGTTTCTAGGCTAATGGGCACGCTATCCGGCCCAACACTGACCTCATCTGGAGTACCCGTAACATCTAACTCCACTGAGCTAAGAAGCTGTTCTAGCTTACGGACACAGCTCTCTAAAAGAGCCACCAAGTGTAAGGTAGTGTACTTTGTGCACCAGAAAATCCAACAGCCAAGCTAGTGGAAGCTAACCACAAACGAAAATGCTAATCACTCCTAAGATTCACACAGAAGTAAAATAATGACCTACAATTCACAGCAGTTACACTGAAAAACTAACCAACGACTTAGCTGGCACAATTTAACTGCTAACGAAACGCTAACCAATCATAAGCTTCACAACAGGAGAAATTTAGTTAAATAAGATTCGCAGTAGATGCACTTAAAAACTAAAAGTGTTAAACAGAAATTGAAGAAACAAATACAACCTTGTAGTGATTAGAAGCACACAGTCCATCGGAAGCAAGTTGCCAGATCTGTCTATTTTAAATCATTAATGATGTATGCTGTGCAACCATTCCACCATGTTAAAAGAACAGATCAAAGACATCATTAAAAGCCCAAAGTTACCATGACATTTATGCCCAAGATGAGTGGAAGTAAATTTACAACCACAACTGTATCTGCACCTTACTTACTTTACTATTATTATTTTTTTATTATTATTTTATTTATTTATTTATTTTATTTATTATTTATTTATTTATTTATATTTATTATTATTTATTTTATTTTATTTTATTTTATTTTATTTATTTTATTTATTTTATTATTATTATTATTATTATTTACTTTACTTTTTGTCTTGATCTTGTACATGATGTATAAATGGAACATGATTCACTGCACCTTGTTTTTATGTTTGTCATATTTGATATTTTGTTTTTGATGTAAAATATACCAAGCAAACACAAATTATTGTTAGAAATTTAGTGATGCCCTTCAGTGATGCATGGGACCCTATCACCCCGACCCCCCTTTGCACCAAGCAGTGCACAGCGCACCGTGAGGGTAATTGGGAGCTTACAGCTGTTGAAGTTATCATTTTCCCACTCAGTGCCTATGTTGTGTAAACACAGAGTGTAAATGGGTTAATTGGGAGCATGCACTGTTGCCACAGTTTGCCGTATTACAGAACAGCATTGGGTCCTGGAGGTCACTCACCCAGACAGCTCCACCTCTCAAAAGCAGCAGTCTATCTGTTGCAGCCAGGTGAAATGTAGGTGTGTTTTTGATCTTTCCCAGTTCTGGTGTATTCAACACTGAAGGGTCTGTGAACTGGACCATGCTCAGAGAAGCCCGCCACTTAGTCAGAATGCCGCAGTTGGCTTACCTCACAATATCAGCAGTACAATAAATGAGGAGGGTAGAAGGGCGCCTGGCATTAACCTCAAAGTTTGTCAAATCTCAGTCACATGAGGTGTGCAGCCAGTATGCTCTGAGTGTCAGTTCCAAGCCCGGATAAATGAGTAGGGTTGCATCAGGAACGGCATCTGGCGTAAAACAAGTCAGCATAACCATGCAGAGTACCAATGAAATTTCCATATCGGATCAGTCAAGGCTGGGTTAACAATGACTGCCACTAGTGCCGTTGCCAAACAGGGTGCCAGGCAGAAACTGGGCTACTGCTGTGTGAAGAAGAAGAAGAGGTGGAGAATGTCCACAGGTAGTGGGAGAAAAGGAAAACTAGAAGGAAGGAAGTGAGAGTTGGGACTTTTAATGTTGGCAGTATGACTCGTTAAGGGAGAGAGCTGGCTAATATGATGAAAAGGAGAAAGGTAGACCTATGTGTGCAAGAGACTAAGTGGAAGGGAGGTAAGACCAGGACCATAACTGGTGAGTTCAAGTTGTATTGTGGTGTGGATAGGAAGAGAAATAGTGTTGGGGTCACTTTAAAGGAAGAGTATGTTAAGAGTGTGTTGGAGGTTAAGCAAGGGTCTGACAGGGTGATGACTGAGAAGTTGGAAATTAAAGGGGTGATGATGAATATCATCACTGCATATGCCCCACAGGTAGGTTGTGAGATCAATTTCAATTTATTAATTTATATAGCGCCAAATCACGACAAAGTCACCCCAAGGCGCTTCACATAATTCACAACACAAATTAATCTAAAATCAAAATTAAAAGTAAGAAAAGCACAGTAAAAAGATAAAACACAGTAGAATAAAAAGAAATTACAAAGCAAACACAAACAGATTAAAAAATTAATGATAAGACAGTCTAAAAAAGTGGGTCTTCAGTCTTGATTTAAAAATAGATTAAAAAATTAATGATAAGACAGTCTAAAAAAGTGGGTCTTCAGTCTTGATTTAAAAATAGATTAAAAAATTAATGATAAGACAGTCTAAAAAAGTGGGTCTTCAGTCTTGATTTAAAAATCTCCACCGTGTCAGACTACCGAATAACAGCAGGTAGATCGTTCCAAAGAGCCGGACCATGGTAGGAGAAGGCTCTATACCCCACAGACTTTTTGTTCATCCTCTGAACACACAGAAGCCCTGCGCCCTGCGAACGCAAAGGCCTCGCAGGTACGTAGGGCTTAACCAAGTCCGCCAGGTAGGAAGGTGCCAGTCCATGAACAATTTTATAAACCAACAATAAAAATTTAAATCCGATCTGGCAGAAACCGGTAGCCAATGAAAGGATGCCAGAATGGGAGTAATGTGGTCAAACCTTCTACTTTGTGTCAAAAGTCTGCTAGCAGCATTCTGTACCAACTGAAGTCCTCGAATGCTAGACTGCGGCAGGCCAGAAAACAAAGCATTACAATAATCCAATCTAGAAGAGACAAACGCATGAATCAGAGTCTCAGCATCAGCCATAGACAGGATGGGGCGAATCTTTGCTATATTTCTCAGATGAAAGAAAGCAGTCCTCGTAATGTCCCTAATGTGGAGGTCAAAGGACAACGTAGGATCAAAGATTACCCCAAGTTTCCTCACTTTGTCAGTATGATGTATAACACATGAACCTAGGCTAAGCGCCAGCTGATCAAATTGATGCTGATGTCTTGCTGGATGAAGGAGAAAGATTTCTGGAGTGAGTTAAATGAAGTGATAGAGAGTGTTCCTAGGCATGAAAGAGTGGTGATAAGAGTGGACTTCAGTGGGTTTGTTGGCAAAGGGAACAGAGGTGATGAGGAAGTAATGGGTCGATATAGTTTCAAAGACAGGAATGTGGAAGGGCAGATGGTAGTTGATATTGGAAAAAGGGTGGAAAGGCTATGGTGAATACCTACTCTAACAAAAGGGAGGAGCACAGGGTGACATATGAGTGGAGGAAGGTGGACTACATTCTTTGTAGGAGATGCAAGCTAAAAGAAATTGGAGATTGTAAGGTGGTGGCAAGGGAGAATTTAGCTAGACAGCATAAGACAAAAAAGTCCCAAAGTTTTTGTATTGTTTTCCATGTAATAAACACTGTATATAACGGATTTTGTACAACAGATTTTTGCTCACATCAGATAAAATGTCCTGTCTGATCGCACTGTATTTCTATTTAACCCCTCGCATGTGAGACCGGAGTCACTTCCATGATTAAAAGTCTGACCGTTTATTTTTTTCGACATCGTGCTCAGACTTAGAGATGCAGGCTGCAGGCTGTAAGCTGGACAGTGAAAGCAGCAAACATGTTGCTGCTTTTACATTTTGTTAATGGATCAGATACATTTGTCAGAAAAAAATTTCAGAAGAAATTTTGGCCAGGTCATTAAATGACGCACACATCCCAATTCAGGATTCACCTTACATATTCTGCGCCTCTTGGCCCCTTTGATCGCAGTGTATTTCCATTACACGTACACAGTAACAGAGTTACAAGTTAAAGTTCAGCTCAGACACTCGCTGATTTGAGTAAAGTGGGACTGGAGTCATTTCCCTGATTAAAAATCAGTACCTGAAGCCTGATGTGCAGCTGTTAAATGAGACACAAACAGCTGTGATTTGACACATTTCTGCTTTCAATCCTTCATCTGTCATCATATTATAACAGTTTTTATAGTGCGATTAAAAATGGATCAGAAAAGTTTGCAACTTTATCAATCAACTTCAATCAACTTTTTTTTTATATAGCGCCAAATCACAACAAACAGTTGCCCCAAGGCGCTTTATATTGTAAGGCAAGGCCATACAACAATCATGAAAAACCCCAACGGTCAAAACGACCCCCTGTGAGCAAGCACTTGGCAACAGTGGGAAGGAAAAACTCCCTCTTAACAGGAAGAAACCTCCAGCAGAACCAGGCTCAGGGAGGGGCAGTCTTCTGCTGAGACTGGTTGGGGCTGAGGGAAAGAACCAGGAAAAAGACATGCTGTGGAGGGGGGCAGAGATCGATCACTAATGATTAAATGCAGAGTGATGCATACAGAGCAAAAAGAGAAAGAAACAGTGCATCATGGGAACCCCCCCACAGTCTACGTCTAAAGCAGCATAACCAAGGGATAGTCCAGGGTCACCCGATCCAGCCCTAACTATAAGCCTTAGCGAAAAGGAAAGTTTTAAGCCTAATCTTAAAAGTAGAGAGGGTATCTGTCTCCCTGATCTGAATTGGGAGCTGGTTCCACAGGAGAGGAGCCTGAAAGCTGAAGGCTCTGCCTCCCATTCTACTCTTACAAACCCTAGGAACTACAAGTAAGCCTGCAGGCTGAGAGCGAAGCGCTCTATTAGGGTGATATGGTACTACGAGGTCCCTGAGATAAGATGGGACCTGATTATTCAAAACCTTATAAGTAAGAAGAAGAATTTTAAATTCTATTCTAGAATTAACAGGAAGCCAATGAAGAGAGGCCAACACGGGTGAGATATGCTCTCTCCTGCTAGTCCCCGTCAGTACTCTAGCTGCAGCATTTTGAATTAACTGAAGGCTTTTTAGGGAACTTTTAGGACAACCTGATAATAAAGAATTACAATAGTCCAGCCTAGAGGAAATAAATGCATGAATTAGTTTTTCAGCATCACTCTGAGACAAGACCTTTCTGATTTTAGAGATATTGCGTAAATGCAAAAAGGCAGTCCTACATATTTGTTTAATATGCGCTTTGAATGACATATCCTGATCAAAAATGACTCCAAGATTTCTCACAGTATTACTAGAGGTCAGGGAAATGCCATCCAGAGTAAAGATCTGGTTAGACACCATGCTTCTAAGATTTGTGGGGCCAAGTACAATAACTTCAGTTTTATCTGAGTTTAAAAGCAGGAAATTAGAGGTCATCCATGTCTTTATGTCTGTAAGACAATCCTGCAGTTTAGCTAATTGGTGTGTGTCCTCTGGCTTCATGGATAGATAAAGCTGGGTATCATCTGCGTAACAATGAAAATTTAAGCAATACCGTCTAATAATACTGCCTAAGGGAAGCATGTATAAAGTGAATAAAATTGGTCCTAGCACAGAACCTTGTGGAACTCCATAATTAACTTTAGTCTGTGAAGAAGATTCCCCATTTACATGAACAAACTGTAATCTATTAGACAAATATGATTCAAACCACCGCAGTGCAGTGCCTTTAATACCTATGACATGCTCTAATCTCTGTAATAAAATTTTATGGTCAACAGTATCAAAAGCAGCACTGAGGTCCAACAGAACAAGCACAGAGATAAGTCCACTGTCCGAAGCCATAAGAAGATCATTTGTAACCTTCACTAATGCTGTTTCTGTACTATGATGAATTCTAAAACCTGACTGAACCTCTTCAAATAGACCATTCCTCTGCAGGTGATCAGTTAGCTGTTTTACAACTACCCTCTCAAGAATCTTTGAGAGAAAAGGAAGGTTGGAGATTGGCCTATAATTAGCTAAAATAGCTGGGTCAAGAGATGGCTTTTTAAGTAATGGTTTAATTACTGCCACCTTAAAAGCCTGTGGTACATAGCCAACTAACAAAGATAAGTTGATCATATTTAAGATTGAAGCATTAAATAATGGTAGGACTTCCTTGAGCAGCCTGGCAGGAATGGGGTCTAATAAACATGTTGATGGTTTGGATGAAGTAACTAATGAAAATAACTCAGACAGAACAATCGGAGAGAAACAGTCTAACCAAATACCGGCATCACTGAAAGCAGCCAAAGATAACGATACATCTTTGGGATGGTTATGAGTAATTTTTTCTCTAATAGTCAAAATTTTGTTAGCAAAGAAAGTCATGAAGTCATTACTAGTTAAAGTTAATGGAATACTCAGCTCAATAGAGCTCTGACTCTTTGTCAGCCTGGCTACAGTGCTGAAAAGAAACCTGGGGTTGTTCTTATTTTCTTCAATTAGTGATGAGTAGAAAGATGTCCTAGCTTTACGGAGGGCTTTTTTATAGAGCAACAAACTCTTTTTCCAGGCTAAGTGAAGTGACTTTACAGCACAAAATCGATAAAAGAGGAAAAAGTACAGCTTACCTTTGATTTGGAGGTGATGATTGTTGAAGAAAAGCTTGTTAAGTGTCAAATTACAACCCCAATTCCAATGAAGTTGGAACTTGTAAAATGTAAATAAAAGTGTTCTGTCTGATAACTGGACTCATCCAAATCTTGGTCATCGTTGTCTCGTCTTGTTGTTGTTGTGTGATCATTGTTTATTGTGCTGAATGGGTTTTTTTTTTCCTTCATCGCTGCTGTGTGGTGCAACGCAGCAGCTATGAAGGCTTTTCTCTCCCAAGTTTACCTTGTGTGTGCTTTTATATGTGTTCATGTACCGGGCCGGCTTATGTGTGTTATGTGTTACGTGTGTGTCGTCTGTTGTCATGAGGCCGGTCATGGTTTGCTCAGCCCTGCTGTTGACCAAGGCAGGGATGTAGATTTGGAGCTGGTCCCAGGCGCCTAAAGGCGACTTCTGCTCCTTACTGGCAATTAGGATGGGTTAAATGCAGTAGACACATTTCATTGTGCAGGGAACATGTTCCTATGTGCATATGACAATAAAATTCTCTTGAATCTTGAATCTTGAAAAACAGAATACAATGATTTACAAATCTTCTTCAACCTATATTCAATTGAATACACCACAAAGACAAGATATTTAATGTTCAAACTGATAAACCTTATTGTTTTTGTTGATCAAATTGATTGTTTTTGTGCAAACATTTGCTCATTTTGAAATGGATGCCTGCAACACATTTCAAAAAAGCTGGGACAGTGGTATGTTTACCACTGTGTTACATCATCTTTCCTTCTAACAACATTCAATAAGCATTTGGGAACTGAAGACACTAATTGTTGAAGCTTTGTAGGTGGAATTCTTTCCCATTCTTGTTTGATGTACGATTTCAGTTGTTCAACAGTCCGGGGTCTCATATTTTGCACTTCATAATGTGCCACACATTTTCAATGGGAGACAGGTCTGGACTGCAGGCAGGCCAGTCTAGTTCCCGCACTCTTTTACTACGAAGCCACGCTGTTGTAACACATGCAGAATGTGGCTTGGCATTGTCTTGCTGAAATAAACAGGGACATCCCTGAAAAACTTGCTTGGATGGCAGAATGTTTTGCTCCAAAACCTGGATGTACCTTTCAGCATTGATGGTGTCATCACAGATGTGTAGTTGCCCATGCCATGGGCAGTAACACACCTCCATACCATCACAGATGTTGGCTTTTGAACTTTGCGCTGGTAACAATCTGGATGGACTTTTTCCTCTTTTGTCAGTGGCAAAGGCGGTGGCATTTCTGGATGTTGTTGATGTATAGCTTTCGCACTGCATGGTAGAGTTTTAACTTGCACTTGTAGATGTAGTGACGAACTGTGTCAACTGACAATAGTTTTCTGAAGTGTTTCTGAGCCCAAGCTGTAAGATCCTTTACACAATGATGTCGGTTTTTAATGCAGTGCCACCTGAGTGATCGAAGGTCATGGGCATCCAATGTTGGTTTTCGGCTTTGCCGCTTACGTGTAGAAACTTCTCCAGATTCTCTGAATATTCTGATTATATTATGGACTGTAGATGATGGAATCCCTAAATTCCTTGCAACTGAACATTGAGAAACATTGTTCTTAAACTATTGGACTATTTTTTCACACAGTTGTTCACAAAGTAATGATCCTCACCCCATCTTTGCTTGTGAACAGCAGAGCCTTTTGGGGATGCTCCTTTTATACCCAATCATGACACTCACCTGTTTCCAAACAGGTGTTCTTTGAGCATTCATCAACTTTCCCAGTCTTTTGTTGCCCCGTCCCAACTTTTTTGAAATGTGTTGCAAGCATCCATTTCAAAATGAGCAAATATTTGGACAAAAACAATAAGTTTATCAGTTTGAACATTAAATATCTTGTCTTTGTGGTGGATTCAACTGAATATAGGTTGAAGAGGATTTGCAAATCATTGTATTCTGTTTTTATTTACATTTTACACAATGTCCCAACTTCATTGGAATTGGGGTTGTAGTCCAGGAAAAAAGCATAATCCAGAGACGGACATTAGTGGCTGACTTGGTCTTCGGAGTGAGATTGCATCAGAATTTTGGCTCTCTGTTGGGACTGTTTACACAGAGACTGCTACCTGCTGCTTTGGACTTGAACTAACAGTCTTTTTCAAGACTTTTTTACTTTTTTACTTTTTTACCTTTTTATTTATTTATTTTTTTTTTACTTTTTTACTGTGCTCCAACGCCTAAGGAAGACCTCTAACGGTCGAAACATCGCGACGGAGCACTTTTATCAGCTAACGTTCATCAGCGTTGGCAAGCTAACTAGCTTGCTAACGCTTTCGTTTTTATTTTTTATTTTTTATTTATTTATTTATTTATTTATTTTTTAGCACTGTTGTCGTGCGTTATCTGTGCTGCTCCACAGCGTGTTTAGTCTTTTTTTATTTTATTTTAGCACCGTTGTCGTGCGTTCGCTGTTGTCGTGCGTTGCCTGTGCTGCTTCATGGCCTGTTTGGTGCCTTGATTGGGGCACTCCTTCTGCTGAATCACCTCTAAATTATTTACACATTATTCACTTTGTGTGTTTTTAGGAATCCGCTAGGTTACGTAGCTACTAGCTCTTAGCCGATTTAGCATGGCGGCTTCTCCTGTCTCTCCCGTACTTTTCTGCTCTGGGTGTGAAATGTTTAGTTATTCCTCGGCCTCCTTTAGCAGTAACGGTACTTGTAATAAGTGCAGCTTATTCGTAGCTTTGGAGGCCAGGCTGGGCGAATTGGAGACTCGGCTCCGCACCGTGGAAAATTCTACAGCTAGCCAGGCCCCTGTAGTCGGTGCGGACCAAGGTAGCTTAGCCGCCGTTAGTTCCCCCCTGGCAGATCCCGGGCAGTCGGGAAAGCAGGCTGACTGGGTGACTGTGAGGAGGAAGCGTAGCCCTAAACAGAAGCCCCGTGTACACCGTCAACCCGTTCACATCTCTAACCGTTTTTCCCCACTCGACGATACACTCGCCGAGGATCAAACTCTGGTTATTGGCGACTCTGTTTTGAGAAATGTGAAGTTAGCGACACCAGCAACCATTGTCAATTGTCTTCCGGGGGCCAGAGCAGGCGACATCGAAGGACATTTGAAATTGCTGGCTAAGGCTAAGCGTAAATTTGGTAAGATTGTAATTCACGTCGGCAGTAATGACACTCGGTTACGCCATTCGGAGGTCACTAAAATTAACATTAAATCGGTGTGTAACTTTGCAAAAACAATGTCGGACTCTGTTGTTTTCTCTGGGCCCCTCCCCAGTCAGACCGGGAGTGACATGTTTAGCCGCATGTTCTCCTTGAATTGCTGTCTGTCTGAGTGGTGTCCAAAAAATGAGGTGGGCTTCATTGATAATTGGCCAATCTTCTGGGGAAAACCTGGTCTTGTTAGGAGAGACGGCATCCATCCCACTTTAGATGGAGCAGCTCTCATTTCTAGAAATCTGGCCAATTTTCTTGGATCCTCCAAACTGTGACTGTCCAGCGTTGGGACCAGGAGGCAGAGCTGTAGTCTTACACACCTCTCTGCAGCTTCTCTCCCCCTGCCATCCCCTCATTACCCCATCCCCGTAGAGACGGTGCCTGCTCCCAGACCACCAATAACCAGCAAAAATCTATTTAAGCATAAAATTAAAAAAGAAAAAATAATATAGCACCTTCAATTGCACCACAGACTAAAACAGTTAAATGTGGTCTATTAAACATTAGGTCTCTCTCTTCTAAGTCCCTGTTGGTAAATGATATAATAATTGATCAACGTATTGATTTATTCTGCCTAACAGAAACCTGGTTACAGCAGGATGAATATGTTAGTTTAAATGAGTCAACACCCCCGAGTCACACTAACTGTCAGAATGCTCGTAGCACGGGCCGTGGCGGAGGATTAGCAGCAATCTTCCATTCCAGCTTATTAATTAATCAAAAACCTAGACAGAGCTTTAATTCATTTGAAAGCTTGTCTCTTAGTCTTGTCCATCCAAATTGGAAGTCCCAAAAACCAGTTTTATTTGTTATTATCTATCGTCCACCTGGTCGTTACTGTGAGTTTCTCTGTGAATTTTCAGACCTTTTGTCTGACTTAGTGCTTAGCTCAGATAAGATAATTATAGTGGGCGATTTTAACATCCACACAGATGCTGAGAATGACAGCCTCAACACTGCATTTAATCTATTATTAGACTCTATCGGCTTTGCTCAAAAAGTAAATGAGTCCACCCACCACTTTAATCATATCTTAGATCTTGTTCTGACTTATGGTATGGAAATAGAAGACTTAACAGTATTCCCTGAAAACTCCCTTCTGTCTGATCATTTTTTAATAACATTTACATTTACCCTGATGGACTACCCTGCAGTGGGGAATAAGTTTCATTACACTAGAAGTCTTTCAGAAAGCGCTGTAACTAGGTTTAAGGACATGATTCCTTCTTTATGTTCTCTAATGTCATATACCAACACAGAGCAGAGTAGCTACCTAAACTCTGTAAGGGAGTTAGAGTATCTCGTCAATAGTTTTACATCCTCTTTGAAGACAACTTTGGATGCTGTAGCTCCTCTGAAAAAGAGAGCTTTAAATCAGAAGTGTCTGACTCCGTGGTATAACTCACAAACTCGTAGCTTAAAGCAGATAACCCGTAAGTTGGAGAGGAAATGGCGTCTCACTAATTTAGAAGATCTTCACTTAGCCTGGAAAAAGAGTTTGTTGCTCTATAAAAAAGCCCTCCGTAAAGCTAGGACATCTTTCTACTCATCACTAATTGAAGAAAATAAGAATAACCTCAGGTTTCTTTTCAGCACTGTAGCCAGGCTGACAAAGAGTCAGAGCTCTATTGAGCTGAGTATTCCATTAACTTTAACTAGTAATGACTTCATGACTTTCTTTGCTAACAAAATTTTGACTATTAGAGAAAAAATTACTTATAACCATCCCAAAGATGTATCGTTATCTTTGGCTGCTTTCAGTGATGCCGGTATTTGGTTAGACTCTTTCTCTCCGATTGTTCTGTCTGAGTTATTTTCATTAGTTACTTCATCCAAACCATCAACATGTTTATTAGACCCCATTCCTGCCAGGCTGCTCAAGGAAGTCCTACCATTATTTAATGCTTCAATCTTAAATATGATCAATCTATCTTTGTTAGTTGGTTATGTACCACAGGCCTTTAAGGTGGCAGTAATTAAACCATTACTTAAAAAGCCATCACTTGACCCAGCTATCTTAGCTAATTATAGGCCAATCTCCAACCTTCCTTTTCTCTCAAAGGTTCTTGAGAGGGTAGTTGTAAAACAGCTAACTGATCACCTGCAGAGGAATGGTCTATTTGAAGAGTTTCAGTCAGGTTTTAGAATTCATCATAGTACAGAAACAGCATTAGTGAAGGTTACAAATGATCTTCTTATGGCTTCGGACAGTGGACTTATCTCTGTGCTTGTTCTGTTGGACCTCAGTGCTGCTTTTGATACTGTTGACCATAAAATTTTATTACAGAGATTAGAGCATGTCATAGGTATTAAAGGCACTGCGCTGCGGTGGTTTGAATCATATTTGTCTAATAGATTACAGTTTGTTCATGTAAATGGGGAATCTTCTTCACAGACTAAAGTTAATTATGGAGTTCCACAAGGTTCTGTGCTAGGACCAATTTTATTCACTTTATACATGCTTCCCTTAGGCAGTATTATTAGACGGTATTGCTTAAATTTTCATTGTTACGCAGATGATACCCAGCTTTATCTATCCATGAAGCCAGAGGATACACACCAATTAGCTAAACTGCAGGATTGTCTTACAGACATAAAGACATGGATGACCTCTAATTTCCTGCTTTTAAACTCAGATAAAACTGAAGTTATTGTACTTGGCCCCACAAATCTTAGAAGCATGGTGTCTAACCAGATCGTTACTCTGGATGGCATTTCCCTGATCTCTAGTAATACTGTGAGAAATCTTGGAGTCATTTTTGATCAGGATATGTCATTCAAAGCGCATATTAAACAAATATGTAGGACTGCCTTTTTGCATTTACGCAATATCTCTAAAATCAGAAAGGTCTTGTCTCAGAGTGATGCTGAAAAACTAATTCATGCATTTATTTCCTCTAGGCTGGACTATTGTAATTCATTATTATCAGGTTGTCCTAAAAGTTCCCTAAAAAGCCTTCAGTTGGTTCAGAATGCTGCAGCTAGAGTACTGACGGGGACTAGCAGGAGAGAGCATATCTCACCCGTGTTGGCCTCTCTTCATTGGCTTCCTGTTAATTCTAGAATAGAATTTAAAATTCTTCTTCTTACTTATAAGGTTTTGAATAATCAGGTCCCATCTTATCTTAGGGACCTCGTAGTACCATATTACCCCATTAGAGCGCTTCGCTCTCAGACTGCAGGCTTACTTGTAGTTCCTAGGGTTTGTAAGAGTAGAATGGGAGGCAGAGCCTTCAGCTTTCAGGCTCCTCTCCTGTGGAACCAGCTCCCAATTCAGATCAGGGAGACTGATACCCTCTCTACTTTTAAGATTAGGCTTAAAACTGTTATATGGCTGGGGGGGCCTGGCTGCCGGTTTGCTTCTGTCTTTTGGTTTTCCTCCCAGGTGGCGTGCGTTTGGGACTGAGTGGCTGTGTTGCTGAGGCTGTCAGGACCTCACCCTGATCACCTGCGACTCGTCAGGACTCACAGCTGTGGTGCATCTGGATGGATTGGAACATGTTGGCATTTAAGACTGGAGTGCACAGTGTGTATTTGCCAGAGACTCGACCTTGTGACCAGACGGGTGAGATCGTCGTCTCGGGAGCCATCTCATCAGCAGCGGATGCTGAGAACGTCCAGGTTTGATGCACAGTCTGTGAAAGAGGAGGGGGTGAGGTTTCACGCTCGTCAGCACACTTCCTGAGGTACGTTAGATTTTGTGACTAACAGTTATACAGTCAGTAAATGTGGTGTCCCTCACACCTTATTGTATTGAGCTGTTTGTTAGTCATGTATCAGCTTCCACTGCAGTGGAGTTTTGTGAACTGGATGTTCCATGCCTGCAGGTTGGGAAGCTGATCAGTAATCAAGCCAGGAAGTGTTTGCTGTTTGTACACCTTTAAGTGTTCTGTGTGTAGAGTGTGGACTCACATAATGGTTCCTTCTTTCACAGACTCGGTTGTTGCGGCCACCTGGGGGGTGTCGGCGGGGTCCTTGGGTCCGAAACAGCTTCTGGCTCCGGACCGTTAGCGCTGCTGAGAGCGCACCACGCCAGGCTGCACCTTTTTGTTATTATATTATTACTGTTATGTATTAAATTCAGTTAGCCTTTGTACCGTGCTCTGCTTATTTCATACTGGGTCCTTCAAACGCTGGTCGGTTCTCCGAGCTGCGTCCGACACATAACAGTAGTCTCTGGCCAAACATCACGGACCCAGCGGTAGCAGAGACGGTAACGCGCCGGGAAGGCGGCAGCAGACGTTCAGTGGTTATCCGGATCAGTTGCGGGGCTCTCCGCCCGGAAGGTGCGTGTTTGAGAACCCATTACTGGATACTGATTTGTGCTCTCTTGCAGCCGTGTTCCTGTGTTGTGCCTTATCCGTGGGTCGTGGTGGAGTGTGACTGGTGACGGCTTCGCGTCACACTCCGACCGGATAAGAGGTTTAAACGGGAGCTGCAAGAGTGCGTTTGTAATGGGTTCACGCGCACGGCGGAGCTCTGTTAGCACGGGTCGCTGGGCTTCCTGTGTTACAGTCGTAGCCCCGTTTCCCCGGACAAAGGTAACTACTGCGTCTGTTGTTTCAGCTCTGGCGTTATTTAGTTGAGCACATTTTGGTTGTGTTGCACTCAGCTGCGCACATAAAAGCAGCTCGTTTGTTTTTTCTGTCGCCAAAGGGGTTTTTTCATTTTTTGCACTCTGGCTCCCCCTTGTGGTGACCGAATCACGTTACCGTCAAGCTCTTGAGTAGGAACAGGTGTGTTCCATTTGGTTGAGCTTGACGGTATAACTCACTGATTTGTTTTGTGTTAGTTCATTTTGTGTGGGTGTTTTTTTGAGTTGGTTTTTGTGTGGGATTTTATTTTTTGTTGTCCACTATTTGTCTGGGGTTGTGACCCTGCAGCCTGTCTGATAAAGACAAAAAAAAAAAGAAAAAAAAAGGGGACCCAAACAACTGTGTGTTGGTCTGTTTGTTTTTCCTTTTATTTTTTTTTGTTTCACTTCCCCAGGGTTAGATGGAACGGTCCCCTGGGGGGTGATGGGGTGGTACTTGGGTTGTTTTTTTTCTCTTTTTGTTTTTTGTTATGCCCTCTCTTCTCCTCTGACTCCAGTCGGGTGTGCCGTGGTGTCGGCATTGCTGGAGGGGTGCAGTTGGGTTGTGCTGGGCGTTTCCCAGGTAGCCTCTGCACCCGGGAGGGGAGGGGGGGTTTGGGGTATCTTTTTGTTTTCCCCCCCAGTTTCCGCCCTCAGGGTTTGACTGTGGTGTCCTCTGGGGGGGAAAGGGCTGTAGGTCCATATAGCCATGGACGGCCGGGGCTGGGTCCATTGGTCATGAGGGGAGGTGTCTCCTGGGGTTGACGAGTGGTCCTCTGGGAGGCGCTGGTAGTCCCCGTGGGTGACGTTGGATCCCAGAGGGACCTCGGTCGTGGTTATTACTCCTGGAGCTGGTGGGAGGCCCTCTGGGGGGTGTTGGTCCCTACATGTCGTTTGGGGGGGAGGAGGGGGGGTGTTGTAGCATTTTGTTTGTGAGCTCAAGTTTGGGTTTTTCTTTTCTCCCCTTCCCTGGGGTTTGATGGAACGGTCCTCTGGGGGGGGGGGGGGGGGTATTTTGGCATTTTTGTTTGTGAGCTCAAGTTTGGGTTGTTTTTCCTTTCTCCCCTGCCCTGGGGTTTGATGGAACGGTCCCCTGGGGAGGGGGGGGTGTTTTGGTTGTTTGTGTTTTGTTTTATGACTAATTACACATGTTTGGATAAAGGCTGACAGCACAGGTGTAGGAACTCCTGGCCACACCTGTGCTAAGAGACTGTCAGAAACAAGGGCAAAGATGCAGCCAGTTCAACCAGTCTGTTGGAGGATGAACGCGGACACGGTTTCCAGCCATGGTCCCTGGAGGGGGGTGTTTCTCCTGGGCCAGGTGTGTGTGGTCGCCGGGAGGCTTCCCGTGAGGGTGGGGTACTGTTATATGGCTGGGGGGGCCTGGCTGCCGGTTTGCTTCTGTCTTTTGGTTTTCCTCCCAGGTGGCGTGCGTTTGGGACTGAGTGGCTGTGTTGCTGAGGCTGTCAGGACCTCACCCTGATCACCTGCGACTCGTCAGGACTCACAGCTGTGGTGCATCTGGATGGATTGGAACATGTTGGCATTTAAGACTGGAGTGCACAGTGTGTATTTGCCAGAGACTCGACCTTGTGACCAGACGGGTGAGATCGTCGTCTCGGGAGCCATCTCATCAGCAGCGGATGCTGAGAACGTCCAGGTTTGATGCACAGTCTGTGAAAGAGGAGGGGGTGAGGTTTCACGCTCGTCAGCACACTTCCTGAGGTACGTTAGATTTTGTGACTAACAGTTATACAGTCAGTAAATGTGGTGTCCCTCACACCTTATTGTATTGAGCTGTTTGTTAGTCATGTATCAGCTTCCACTGCAGTGGAGTTTTGTGAACTGGATGTTCCATGCCTGCAGGTTGGGAAGCTGATCAGTAATCAAGCCAGGAAGTGTTTGCTGTTTGTACACCTTTAAGTGTTCTGTGTGTAGAGTGTGGACTCACATAATGGTTCCTTCTTTCACAGACTCGGTTGTTGCGGCCACCTGGGGGGTGTCGGCGGGGTCCTTGGGTCCGAAACAGCTTCTGGCTCCGGACCGTTAGCGCTGCTGGGAGCGCACCACGCCAGGCCGCACCTTTTTGTTATTATATTATCACTGTTATGTATTAAATTCAGTTAGCCTTTGTACCGTGCTCTGCTTATTTCATACTGGGTCCTTCAAACGCTGGTCGGTTCTCCGAGCTGCGTCCGACACATAACAAAAACTTTCCTTTTCGCTAAGGCTTATAGTTAGGGCTGGATCGGGTGACCCTGGACCATCCCTTGGTTATGCTGCTTTAGACGTAGATTGTGGGGGGGTTCCCATGATGCACTGTTTCTTTCTCTTTTTGCTCCGTATGCATCACTCTGCATTTAATCATTAGTGATCGATCTCTGCCCCCCTTCACGGCATGTCTTTTTCCTGTTTTTTTCCCTCAGCCCCAACCAGTCTCAGCAGAAGACTGCCCCTCCCTGAGCCTGGTTCTGCTGGAGGTTTCTTCCTGTTAAGAGGGAGTTTTTCCTTCCCACTGTGGCCAAGTGCTTGCTCATAGGGGGTCGTTTTGACCGTTGGGGTTTTTCATAATTATTGTATGGCCTTGCCTTGCAATGTGGAGCGCCTTGGGGCAACTGTTTGTTGTGATTTGGCGCTATATAAGAAAAAAGTTGATTGATTGATTGATTAGTGTCTGTGTGCATAATTTTGACTCTGTGTGGATTAGAGAAGACCCAATTCTTTTTTAAAGTCATTCATGGTGTATGCTGTATGATTCCACCCTGGAAAAAAAAAAAAAATTAAGGACATCATTAAAAGCCCAAAATTACTGACATTCATGCACATGATGAATGTATGTACAGCCACAACTTTATGCTGCAGCTCTGTAACTCCATGTCATGCAATGACGTACGTGACAGACTTAAAGATTTAAATTCATGAAATAAATCATCATAAATTGTAAATTCATGTCAATTTGATAGCTTAACTATTTTTATATTTATTTTGATAGTACCTGTACCTGGATGTGTTGCTGTATGTGGTTAAGTGATTTAAAAAAAAAAAATTGAAAATATTAATGGTTCATTCAGTAGTTCAGTGCAGTTAGAACCAAAATAGTGCCATGTTCCGAGTTGACACCACTATCTCAAATCAAGGCACTCTACCCAAGATATACTGTATCTCTATCATCAAATATGATACAGATACATGAATCCATGTGTCTTCCCATATGTCTCTTGACCTCAAAGGTCAAAGACACCAAAGTACAAATGCCACTACTATGATTCGTGAATCTATCTAAAGATTTGATGCGTACAGGCATTAAATCATGCCTTAAGTCAGTGGCTAGCAATAGTACTCCAAAATTTGTGTAATTTAAAATACTTTTTTCACATTTTGCTTTATCATGATTTAACCAAATAATTATTAACTTTTTTCTTTCAGTAGTATAACAAAAGTCACACTGCTTTTCGTCCCTTTCATTTTTGCATTGTATGGTAGTGACATTCGTGGTATTTGTTTTCAACCAGTTTAAAATTTTCTTCACCAGTTGACTTTCGGTAGAGAGAAATGATGGCTTGAAGAAACACAGAAAATAAACTGATAAAGATCAGGTTGGATCTGAATGTGTTGCTTGGATATTACATGTCAAAGGAAAAACAAGATGGAAGATTGTTCTGTTAATATAACATCTGTGAATTGATTGCTCTGTTTCCACATCCTCCCTAAGAGGAAGAAAACCATCCATCATCAGCTTCCTCATCTCTTCATTCATTACTTCCTTTCCTAGAGTACTGACATCATCATATGTTAGCCAGGCGAACACTGACACAGAAGAGCAAACATGCTTCTGTAATGAATTTACAGGATCTGTGATTTCTCATTTGCTGCTCCTTGGTATCTCTTGTATATATTGAGCATGATTTACAAACAAATGTGAGCCTATTTTTATTTTGTTTTCCTTTTCAAAACAAGCAGTGGTGCATGTGACCTGCTATCCTGGTGAGCCCTACACAGAATCAAAGCTTTTAGAAAGCCTTCAGCCATTTGAGATCTTCCCATAGCAGGAATAAACAGTTTCTTGTCGAGACTGTATTTATTTTTGTAATATTGTTTTTTTTTTTTTAATCCTGCAGTTTCCCATCACATTTACAAGGGATTAAAGCTTATTTTATGTGCTAAGGTCTCAATATCAGAGAAATAATAAAACATTTATAGGGTGTCCCAAAAAAAAAAATACATTTAAAACACTCGGTTTGACCCTTAAATGCTACAAACTTAATCATTTATGTTTCTTTTTTACTTGCAGAGACCCTGACGTTTATGTTGATGCCAAGCAAGACTCCAATGCCAAGATTAACCATACTACAGCGAACAAAAATTATTGAGTTTTGGCACCAGACCAAGAGTGTCAAACAGGTGCAGCGACTTTATGCTATACTGACAAAATGCATGGCCAATATTGACATTGGTATGAAAAACTTCAACCTTTCAGCTTTCTATCCAGCCATAAATTTATTTCCTAGACATATGCTTTGACCATTTTCTTTGCTGATAAAATGTTGCATATTTTTTGGGGACACCCGTATTTGTATAATTTAGTTCTACACTGTCCAGTGGTGCAATAGTGTCGACATGTATCAATGCATTTTCTGTGCACCAATCCAAATTCCAATAGTACACAAACGTAAGGTGGAACATCAGGAATTGTATGAGTAAATGCATTACTGGACTTTATTTTGATTCAGTTTTATAAGTTTAAGTACAAGGAATGTAAGAATGTATTTCCTGCTCTCAGGTCGTTATATTGCCCTGTGTACAAGTAGTGTTTGTTTATTTTGTTTTCCTTGTTGAAATATGTGGTGTTAGCCCCCCAAAAATGACTCAGTGCCAACTGTTCAGCGCTATAGGAAGAAAAAAGTGCTCCTTGTGACATTTTTTTCTATGACAACAGTAATTAAGTAACTATTATCTTATATCGTATGCGATAAAAAGCACTCACCCACAGCCAGACCCAAGTGTCTGTCCAGTCTTCTATTACATGAGTGGTTTGTCTTTATTGTGATAGATTTTTTTTTTGACAAATCAGCAAAAATAATCCTCTCCTCTCATTTGCTTGAAGAGATGCTGTAGACATGGCAGCTTTTTTTTTTTTATTATTTTCAACTTAATAGTACTCAGAGATGGTATAGAAAATAGCAACTGAAGAACGGCACTGGTATCTGTCACAGGTGGACAATGGTGTGGACCCCACAGAGATCACACAGGCAAGTACAAAAACAGTCTTTACTGACTAGGGGTCAAAGATCAGTACACGGGATCACAGTCCCAAAATTGCCAACAGTGTCCATGAGGGGATTGGCAGGAGAATAGTCAAAAAGGTAGAGAAAGGTCCAAACACACGAGAAGGAATCATGGATAATGTGTCCAAAAGGGCAGGCAAAATCAAAAACGCTCACTGGGAAACAAGGTTCAACAACAAGAAGACATACATGAGAAAACACTTTATCTTTGAATTATTCAATGACAGGAAACATGGTGAAATTGTTGGTTTCCTGTATTGAGACAAAGAGAGGTAACCAAGAGATTATGGTAGTTTGTTTTGTTTTAATTTTGTTTCCTTGTTTTTGTTTGGTTCATTTAAGAGCCCCATGTTTTCATTTACAGTATTTTATTGAATTGTTTCTTGATTGTTTATAGGCTGTCTGTCTGTAGAAATAATTCACCTCTGTTACTGCCAGATTTTTATTTATTTATAAAAATGTTTTAAGTAGCTTCTGCTCACAAGTAATTAAATGTTCTGTAACATGCAACCAGAATGGGAGTTTTTTCTGGCAACAGTGCAGGGTTTGGACAGCGGTACGATTTAACTTTATTGTCTACAGTGTGGAAATTTGCCTTTGATGTGAGTGAGTGACTGAGCGAGCAAGCTAGAAACATGATGCCTTTTTTATATATATATATATATACAACAGAATAAAAAGGTAAAATGGGAATTGATAGAATGTGTGGTTGGGGATGGTGCCAAAATTTTATGGTGACTACAAATTAATGATGATTAATTATAATTAAAAACTCTGCTCCAAAATGCTTTGAAATCTTTAAAGCACATATGTTTCAAAAATTGTTCCTGAGTACTCACAAAAAGAGAACACATGACATGCTGTGCTGTCACCTGTTAAACGATGGCACCTGCAGGAGGATTCACAAATGTGTACCCATATTATTTCATAAATTTCATATTTAAAGGCTATTACAATCAGCATAAGGTCTGTATGTGCACTAGTACATATGTCGCTTGAACATAAAAGCATCAGTTTGAAATAAGTGAATAGTAAATCAGTCCTGCACTAAATACATGACTTAGCTAACATTATCATGTTGTTTAAGAATAAACAATAATAAAAATAATAAATATACTGACTACTATGCCAAATTGTGAGTTTCTGAACTTCAGCTATTTTACCACATAAAATACCTGTATTTCTGTGAATACACAAATTCTGTGTGCAATTTTCTGTGAAAAAGCACTTAATGTTGTTTATCTGCAAATTTCAGGTTATATTAAATGCACACATTAGTGTGCATTTAATATAGCCACAGCCATTTCTTCTTCTTCTTCTTCTTCTTCTGGCTGTTCCCTTTAGGGGTCACCACAGCAGATCACCTGTTTCCATCTCACCCTGTCTTCTGCACCATCCTCTGTCACACAGACCACCTGTACTCCTTCATTAAATCCACTGACCTCTTCTTTGGCCTCCCTCTTCTCCTTCGGCCTGGATTCCTCCTGGGTCCCCCTGAGTTCCTCCTCTGTCCACATCCAAACCATATCTGTCTCTCCACTCTGATTTTGTCTCCAAACCATCCTGTCTGTGCCGTCTCTCTGATATGTCTATTCCTCATCCTGTTCATTTTCATCATTCCTAAAGTAAATTGCAGCATCTTTTTGTTAGCATTACTGCCTCTAAGCTGTACAACACAGTTGGTCTCATTACCTTCTGGTAAATGTTCCCTAATTATTTCTATCATCTCTACTCCTTACTGCAACATCCCCATGCAGTCCTGTCTGCTTTCATCATATCAACTATCCCAATGGGGTAATGCCACCTTAAATCTGTTTAGTCTGTTCTGCAACTATGTAGCTTTTATTCAACCTTTTAAATGTTCACAAATGTTTTATGAAGATCGTTTGTGTGTGTGTGTGTGTGTGTGTGTGTGTGTGTGTGTGTGTGTGTGTGTGTGTGTGTGTGTGTGTGTGTGTGTGTGTGTGTGTGTGTGTGTGTGTGTGTGTGTGTGTGTGTGTGTGTGTGTGTGTGTGTGTTCACTTCCCTTTCTCTAGTTTGTTGCTCATCCCAACTGCCAGCAGCAGCTGCTGACTATCTGGTATGAAAACCTGCCTGGTTTGAGGCAGCAGTCTGTTGGTGTGAAGTGCTGGACAGTACTTGGTGTCACTGTTGGGCTGCCCTTCCTCGCTATCTCGTACTGGATCATGCCCTGCAGCAAGGTATGAACACATGCAAACGCATAATCCACACAGGAACAAGTCAAGAATGTGTACTCGAACTGAAGAATTCAACAATTTATAATTTTTCAAGATTCAAACAACTTTATTGATTCCCTAAAAGGGCAATTCATCTTCACACCCAATTGCCTCAAACAAAAATACAGCAATAATCCACAATTATTACTAGCTGAATGTAATAATGGCACACATCAGAATTAAAACAACCGCACATATACATTTGATTTGTTTATGTACGCTAAGCTTTGAAACAGTCCATCATCTGAAATGAGGCAATGAGTGTGTTGGGGTTGCGTTAGCATTTCCACCACGCGGCTGAGCTCGGGGGAGTGGCAGAGCAGAGGCCAAAGGTGGGAGGAGAGGAGACAGAAACACAAGCGTAGAGTATGGAGTGGCCTTGACAACTGCAGTCTATAGGGCAGGGCAAATGAAAAGGAGCCAGATGCTTCACCAAGGCCGTTGAAATCCTTCTGGAGGAAAACAAACGGGGCATTTTAACCTTTGGTAGCTAATAAGGCTGCCATGTTTGGGTTAGGCAGAGAAGCACAGAGTCCCAATGTGGCCTCTCTTTAACTGTCCAGATCCAATTGTGAATGTTCACTGGTTTCCAACATCAATTCCTTTGTAAGGCAGACATTTGCTCCGAGATGATTTCCAATTTGTGTTTAAGTTCAAGAGTTAACGCAGTCTGAGATTGTACCGCCTTTCCCACCTCATTAATCATGACTGACAGGTGTGGGGTTATGGTTTTGGTAGCAGCCGTCTTGCCAATTTTCTGGTAGGTCAGGGCAGCACCTAATCAGCAAAAGCCCTCCTGCCATAAAAGCAAATTAGAATAAATCCTCAAAGTCTTCCACGGAGAGTGGTGCCAAGCATGTGGCGGCGTCACTTCTCCTAGGTGTCAAGAACATAGCCCACAGGATAGGTTCCATCTGGGCATGCAGGGTCCCCCAGCCTTGATGTCCTTGTTGAAAAGATGGTGTCAATAGTGTTGAGCGACCAGCTGATCAATTCCATGGTTATTCCACATATAGTTCAAAGAATTCACAGTCTGGTGAAGTTGGGAGTTTTGAAGGTTGGGGCAGAGATAGAGAAACACAGAAAGAGAGGAGAGAGGAGGAGATGTGACCGCCCTCACCAGAGCCCCAACTGAAAGCCCACTGTTTGCACAAAATTCAGATCTTAAATTCTGGATTTGTGTGTGTGCGTGCATGCGTGGTCTTGTGTGTATTAGGATTTCTGAGTAGTTCTTGAGATGTTTCACACTACCACATTGTTGGGAAGTCTGACATGCCGGTCCAATGGAAAGCACACAGGGTACCAACATCTGGTTATGAGGCCATGCGGCATGCTGTCACATATTGTTAATACTCCATCAAGCAAATTATAATCTGTTAAATGGAAAATACAACAGAGGGAGTGCAGAAGTTGACAGTAGGGTGTTGAGCTGTTCACTTTGCGCATGTGTGCATGCAAAATGTACATGCATGCAGGCTCTGCATTTAGAGCCTTTGAGTTCTTCATGTTAAGTGTGACTGAGGAATTAGTCATTCTTTTTTAGACCATGAGAGAAAGAGCAGCTGATGTCAAATGCTCGAAAGAGGATGGTGCTCTGCTGCCGAGAGGTCGATTCAATCACGGAACACTATCAACTTCTAATTTCACCGTGTCATTCAAACACCTGTGTATTTGAGTGTGTGCACATGGGCATACATGAGCATCTGTATTTGCATGTGATTACATTTGAGTCTGAAGCCCCTGTGTCACTCGTGTGCCATCTTGTGCTGCAGCTGAGGCGACTGAGGAAAAAAAATCATCCTTGTAGTATGCAAAGCATTTTTGTAGCATTGAGTCTCGTGCACCAAGCACTCATAAGTGGTTCATTCATTAGTGGCTTATGCAGGCCATTAAAGAAAACTTCCTACATTCACCAATCTTCTTGTATTTTGACTATTTAGTTATGACCAATTTTAAAAATCATACAACCCAGGAGTCACGTCTAATTAATATTCTGTCATCCAAGCTTCTTTTCAATATTTGATTATATATTTCATTACTTTGAAGCAGATGTAGTTTGAAAGTCCTGCATAAATTGCACTTAATAATTACTTCAACATTATCCTGTTTAACTCCACAATTTGAATTGTAATATGAAAGGTGTCAGAGGGCTGATGCATACACTGTGAACTCCACACTGTACAATATAAATTTACAAGTAAATATACACGTCGGTAATGGTTCTTTTTTACTATGTATGACCTCATCATCAGACTTCTGTGTAGCTTCATTATGAAGTCATTAAAATATTTTGCTGATCAATATATGCTTTTGATTATTCATCTCAGCTTCTTGGTTGTTTAGATTTACAAAAAGGTATTTTTCAGGCAGTGTTTCCTTGACTTTTGACCAAATCACCAAAATCTAATCATCTCTAGATATCTATCCAAGTAATATATGCCTACGAATCTTTGATCCAAGTTTGATCCATCTTTGCTTCTTGTTTTTTTTCAGACCATATTTTCCTTGACCTTTGACCAAACTACACCAAAATCCATTCACCTCTGGATATCTATCTAAGTAATATTTCCACCAATGTTGATTCATCTAGGCTTCTTGGCTATTGAGATATACAAAAAAAAAAAAATGTTTTTTGGATGATGTTTTCCTTGACATAACATTTTACCAAACTACTTCATAATACAATCACCTCTAGATGTCTTTCCAAGAAATATTCCCGAGTTTGACGGAAATCCGTTCAGCCATTATTTTTTGTTACCTTGTCCGCAGACGCACAGACATGCACTCACACCACTGAAAAGAATACCCTGTTTGCTGTTTTGTTGTAGTGCAGTAGTAATTCCAAATGTGTTCATGTTGCTGAACAGCATTATTCATTTAATATATTCCTTTATTAGTCCCATTGTCATGGAGACTTCGGACAGAGTCCTTGATTATCAAACCAGAGTTCAAGGGTTTTAACTGTGCTCAACTCTTAAAAAAAAAATCTGAAAAAATATCAATGTCCCAAAGCAATAGTTCTTTATTTCCCAGCAAAGGAAGCACTTTGACAGAGTTATAAAGAACACTGCAAAAGCTTCCAGCAGGTCTAATTTTTCTCCCGTTATGGTCTTACTTTTCCACAAACAGGTCTGGTCTAATTTAAATTTCGTTTTTCACACAACATATGTTTTTGCATATAGTGCATTTGAATACAAGAAGTGTGTTTTCTAAAGGTTATTAAATAGTCTGTACAAAAATAGTGTACACTTATCCTCCTAAGCATATGTTACATGTTATCAGCAATACATAATTTTACACAACCTAATCATCTTCTGGCCATTGCACATCATCATATGTTTGTCTTTAGCACATCGCTTATCTTTAGTAAGGAAAAAAAAAATTACACCACAACAGAGAAATAATCAAGTTTTACAAAGTTCACTCCAGGCACTCTACAAGGATTAGCTCCCCGAACCCCTTGGGCT
This sequence comes from Thalassophryne amazonica, assembly GCF_902500255.1. Classification (NCBI taxonomy): domain Eukaryota; kingdom Metazoa; phylum Chordata; class Actinopteri; order Batrachoidiformes; family Batrachoididae; genus Thalassophryne; species Thalassophryne amazonica. Next base: position 29,391,716 of record NC_047113.1, read on the forward strand.
GGGGGGTGTGAGGCGGGTGGGTCATACTGACACAGGATACTTCAGGTAAATGTGTGGAGGCAGATGGATCATGATCCATCCCTTGCACAGGAGAAAGGTTTCTAATAGGTGCCTCTGTGCAGCCTCACTGGACCGGAAATTAAAATGAACATCACATGCTGAGAAAGAACTTATGACACGTATTTTTCCATTTACCTCAGTGACAGATGCTTTCTCCCGTGGCAGTCCTTGATTACTTTACTGTGACGAGATGAAGAAGAATAAACAGAAGAAGGGCGTTTACTGTTATTGTACATACAAACACACAACAAAATTTGTCCACTGCATGTAACTCAACCTAATTACAGTTATAATCAAGGCTTTAAACTGGTTCGTGCAATGAAACCAAAAACTTTATATTTTTTTATGTTCTGGAACACAATCATTATTTTAAAATAATGGTAACCGGTTGCCGTTCGCATTGAAAGCTGGCTCCTTCGCGTTGAAAGGAGCCAGCTGAGGTGATACAGGCATCTGGTAAGGATGCCCCCTGGGCGCCTCCCTAGGGAGGTATTCCAGGCATGTCCATCTGGGAGGAGACCCTGGGGAAGACCCAGGACTGGGTGGAGAGATTATATCTCCACACTGGCCTGGGAACACCTCGGGATCCCCCAGTCAGAGGTGGCCCAGGAAAGGGAAGTCTGGGGTCCACTGCTGGAGCTGTTGCCCCGTGACCTGATCCCAGATAAGTGGTTGAAGATGAGCATGAGGTAACCAATTAATACCATTATTTTTTCCTTCTTAAAAAGGTTTCCGTTTACAATGACACACTGAGGTTCAATTCCTGTTGTTTACTTATTTTGGTTGTTGTTGGCAGGATGAAGCACCACATCCTGTGTTTCACACTGAGAAACGCAACCAGCGCAAACATTGAGGGACTTCTTTAAAAACACTTTGTTTATTGAGATTATTATGCTTTTTTTTTTTGTTTTTTTGGAATTTTTATGGAATTTATTTTTGAGATGATGAATGCATGAATGGAGCGCTGTGATAAGGAACCTCTTTAAAAGGACTGTTTTTCTTCAATAATTTCAATGATAAGGAATTAAAGTATTTCCCAAACATCATCTTCCAAAAGAAGGACATCTTATTGTCAGGCTGTGATGATGAATCTGACTGAAACAACGTAACATGCCAGATTAAGACTTTATATGAGTGAAGTGGCGCATCAAAAGCACCGATGCAAGCTCGCTCATGGTACAGGGAGGCCCAAACAGGAAGTGCCAAATTTTTAGTCCACAGTGAAACAGGAAATGTCAAATGTTGAATAATTCCTAGATTGACACTTCCTGGATCGACAATAGAGGAGATCTCACAATAATTCAGTGGAAAGTCGACACTGAAACCAGAAATGCTAAATGTTGAGTCCACAGTGAAACAGGAAACACTTCCTACTCCAACAGTACAGGAGATTAGCCTGTTTTTCAGTATGTTTTTGCTGTGGTATGTTTAATCTCTCTATAACAGGGGTGGTGGCCAAGTGGTTAATATGCTTGGTTTCAGTGCAGAAGGTTCTGGGTTCAAATCCCACCCCTGCCACATTTCAAAATGTAATGTGGAGTTGCGTCAGGAAGGGCATCCGGCGTAAAACCTGTGCCAATTCAACATGCAGATCCACCTTGGATTTGCTGTGGCGACCCCGAGTGCAAACAAGGGAGCAGCCGAAGGGACTTACTATGTTTAATCTCTATAAGGTTTTAGTGTAACTTTTTGTTTGTCTCAATTAAAAAATAAAATAAAAAAAGGCAGAGGATTTCTTGCCCAAACAGAGGAGATAACGTGACATTTCAGTGGAAAGTCGACACTGAACCCGGAAATGCCAAAATTTCAGTCAATCAATCAATCAATCAATTTTTTTTATATAGCGCCAAATCACAACAAACAGTTGCCCCAAGGCGCTTTATATTGTAAGGCAAGGCCATACAATAATTATGTAAAACCCCAACGGTCAAAACGACCCCCTGTGAGCAAGCACTTGGCTACAGTGGGAAGGAAAAACTCCCTTTTAACAGGAAGAAACCTCCAGCAGAACCAGGCTCAGGGAGGGGCAGTCTTCTGCTGGGACTGGTTGGGGCTGAGGGAGAGAACCAAGAAAAAGACATGCTGTGGAGGGGAGCAGAGATCGATCACTAATGATTAAATGCAGAGTGGTGCATACAGAGCAAAAAGAGAAAGAAACAGTGCATCATGGGAACCCCCCAGCAGTCTACGTCTATAGCAGCATAACTAAGGGATGGTTCAGGGTCACCTGATCCAGCCCTAACTATAAGCTTTAGCAAAAAGGAAAGTTTTAAGCCTAATCTTAAAAGTAGAGGGGGTGTCTGTCTCCCTGATCTGAATTGGGAGCTGGTTGCACAGGAGAGGAGCCTGAAAGCTGAAGGCTCTGCCTCCCATTCTACTCTTACAAACCCTAGGAACTACAAGTAAGCCTGCAGTCTGAGAGCGAAGCGCTCTATTGGGGTGATATGGTACTACGAGGTCCCTAAGATAAGATGGGACCTGATTATTCAAAACCTTATAAGTAAGAAGAAGAATTTTAAATTCTATTCTAGAATTAACAGGAAGCCAATGAAGAGAGGCCAATATGGGTGAGATATGCTCTCTCCTTCTAGTCCCCGTCAGTACTCTAGCTGCAGCATTTTGAATTAACTGAAGGCTTTTTAGGGAACTTTTAGGACAACCTGATAATAATGAATTACAATAGTCCAGCCTAGAGGAAATAAATGCATGAATTAGTTTTTCAGCATCACTCTGAGACAAGACCTTTCTGATTTTAGAGATATTGCGTAAATGCAAAAAAGCAGTCCTACATATTTGTTTAATATGCGCTTTGAATGACATATCCTGATCAAAAATGACTCCAAGATTTCTCACAGTATTACTAGAGGTCAGGGTAATGCCATCCAGAGTAAGGATCTGGTTAGACACCATGTTTCTAAGATTTGTGGGGCCAAGTACAATAACTTCAGTTTTATCTGAGTTTAAAAGCAGGAAATTAGAGGTCATCCATGTCTTTATGTCTGTAAGACAATCCTGCAGTTTAGCTAATTGGTGTGTGTCCTCTGGCTTCATGGATAGATAAAGCTGGGTATCATCTGCGTAACAATGAAAATTTAAGCAATACCGTCTAATAATACTGCCTAAGGGAAGCATGTATAAAGTAAATAAAATTGGTCCTAGCACAGAACCTTGTGGAACTCCATAATTAACTTTAGTCTGTGAAGAAGATTCCCCATTTACATGAACAAATTGTAATCTATTAGACAAATACGATTCAAACCACCGCAGCGCAGTGCCTTTAATACCTATGGCATGCTCTAATCTCTGTAATAAAATTTTATGGTCAACAGTATCAAAAGCAGCACTGAGGTCTAACAGAACAAGCACAGAGATGAGTCCACTGTCCGAGGCCATAAGAAGATCATTTGTAACCTTCACTAATGCTGTTTCTGTACTATGATGAATTCTAAAACCTGACTGAAACTCTTCAAATAGACCATTCCTCTGCAGATGATCAGTTAGCTGTTTTACAACTACCCTTTCAAGAATTTTTGAGAGAAAAGGAAGGTTGGAGATTGGCCTATAATTAGCTAAGATAGCTGGGTCAAGTGATGGCTTTTTAAGTAATGGTTTAATTACTGCCACCTTAAAAGCCTGTGGTACATAGCCAACTAACAAAGATAGATTGATCATATTTAAGATCGAAGCATTAAATAATGGTAGGGCTTCCTTGAGCAGCCTGGTAGGAATGGGGTCTAATAAACATGTTGATGGTTTGGATGAAGTAACTAATGAGAATAACTCAGACAGAACAATCGGAGAGAAAGAGTCTAACCAAATACCGGCATCACTGAAAGCAGCCAAAGATAACGATACGTCTTTGGGATGGTTATGAGTAATTTTTTCTCTAATAGTTAAAATTTTGTTAGCAAAGAAAGTCATGAAGTCATTACTAGTTAAAGTTAATGGAATACTCAGCTCAATAGAGCTCTGACTCTTTGTCAGCCTGGCTACAGTGCTGAAAAGAAACCTGGGGTTGTTCTTATTTTCTTCAATTAGTGACGAGTAGAAAGATGTCCTAGCTTTACGGAGGGCTTTTTTATAGAGCAACAGACTCTTTTTCCAGGCTAAGTGAAGATCTTCTAAATTAGTGAGACGCCATTTCCTCTCCAACTTACGGGTTATCTGCTTTAAGCTACGAGTTTGTGAGTTATACCACGGAGTCAGACACTTCTGATTTAAAGCTCTCTTTTTCAGAGGAGCTACAGCATCCAAAGTTGTCTTCAATGAGGATGTAAAACTATTGACGAGATACTCTATCTCCCTTACAGAGTTTAGGTAGCTACTCTGCACTGTGTTGGTATATGGCATTAGAGAACATAAAGAAGGAATCATATCCTTAAACCTAGTTACAGCGCTTTCTGAAAGACTTCTAGTGTAATGAAACTTATTCCCCACTGCTGGGTAGTCCATCAGAGTAAATGTAAATGTTATTAAGAAATGATCAGACAGAAGGGAGTTTTCAGGGAATACTGTTAAGTCTTCTATTTCCATACCATAAGTCAGAACAAGATCTAAGATATGATTAAAGTGGTGGGTGGACTCATTTACTTTTTGAGCAAAGCCAATAGAGTCTAATAATAGATTAAATGCAGTGTTGAGGCTGTCATTCTCAGCATCTGTGTGGATGTTAAAATCGCCCACTATAATTATCTTATCTGAGCTAAGCACTAAGTCAGACAAAAGGTCTGAAAATTCACAGAGAAACTCACAGTAACGACCAGGTGGACGATAGATAATAACAAATAAAACTGGTTTTTGGGACTTCCAATTTGGATGGACAAGACTAAGAGACAAGCTTTCAAATGAATTAAAGCTCTGTCTGGGTTTTTGATTAATTAATAAGCTGGAATGGAAGATTGCTGCTAATCCTCCACCCCGGCCCGTGCTACGAGCATTCTGACAGTTAGTGTGACTCGGGGGTGTTGACTCATTTAAACTAACATATTCATCCTGCTGTAACCAGGTTTCTGTTAGGCAGAATAAATCAATATGTTGATCAATTATTATATCATTTACCAACAGGGACTTAGAAGAGAGAGACCTAATGTTTAATAGACCACATTTAACTGTTTTAGTCTGTGGTGCAGTTGAAGGTGCTATATTATTTTTTCTTTTTGAATTTTTATGCTTAAATAGATTTTTGCTGGTTATTGGTAGTCTGGGAGCAGGCACCGTCTCTACGGGGATGGGGTAATGAGGGGATGGCAGGGGGAGAGAAGCTGCAGAGAGGTGTGTAAGACTACAACTCTGCTTCCTGGTCCCAACCCTGGATAGTCACGGTTTGGAGGATTTAAGAAAATTGGCCAGATTTCTAGAAATGAGAGCTGCTCCATCCAAAGTGGGATGGATGCCGTCTCTCCTAACAAGACCAGGTTTTCCCCAGAAGCTTTATCTATGAAGCCCACCTCATTTTTTGGACACCACTCAGACAGCCAGCAATTCAAGGAGAACATGCGGCTAAACATGTCACTCCCAGTCCGAGTCGACAGTGAAACCGGAAATGTCAAATGTTGAACACTTCCTGGAGCGACAGCACAGGAGATTAACGCGTTTTTTGGGGTTTTTTTTTTTGCTGTGGTATGTTTGTTCTCTGTAAGGTTTTGTGTAACGTTTTGTTTGTCTCCATTTAAAAAATAAATAAATATTTTTAAAAATGACGGCGATCTCGCATGAATAGGGGAGATCTCATGGGAATTCAGTAGAAAGTCAACACTGAAACCAGACATGCCAAATTTTCAGTCTACACTGAAACAGGAAATGTCATTTCCTGGTCAAACAGTACAGGAGATCAACCTGTTTTTCAGTATGTTGTTTTTGCTGTGGTATGGTTTTGTGTAACTTTTGTTTGTCTCAATGAAAAAAAAAATCAAAAAAGGACAAAGAGGAGATCTCACACAAATAGAGATCTCATGGGAATTCAGTGGAAAGTCAACACTTTAACCATAAATGTCAAATGTTGAACGCTTCCTGGACCGACAACACAAGAGATTAACCTGTTTTTGAGTATGTTATTTTTGCTGTGGTATGTTTATCCTCTGTAAGGTTTTTGTGTAACTTTTTGTCTCAATTTAAAAAAAAAAAAGACATAGAGGAGATCTCACAGCAATTCAGTGGACAGTCGACACTGAAAATAAAGGATGTCTATTTCAGATGATCAGCGCAAAACTTTCTCTTAAAAGGCTTTATTTTACTCATTGTCCCACTTCTGGTGCCTGCTTGTGAATGTTGCATTGTCTTTTCCATTTTTCGTGGGAGCGTTATAGTGCCACATACAGGTCTGGCATATCCAGTGTTTTCAGTATCCCACAGCTAACATGGAATGTTATTAACTGGTTTGAGAACTATTTTTTTTTCCATCCGGTTCAGAAACGTCAATTTTGGGGTGTAACCCAAAACCGGAAACGTTAAAATGCTGCTTCTGTTTAAAATGAACCAGTTGGGAAAAAAAAAAATCTGGTTCAAACTCCTGGTTATAATCCAACCCCTAGGAGTAGTGGGCAGCTACCGTCTGGCACCCAGGGACCATCTCCAGATCTAAACATGCTGCCTTGGTCAAGGGCTGAGAAAGGAGTGTACACCCTAAAGTGGATGTTTTTAATGATGGGAGGAAACCCACACAGACATGGGGAGAACATGCACGTTCCACACAGAAAGGATCTGGGAATGAGTGGAATCAAACCCCAGAACATCTTGCTGTTTAGGCAAGATTGGTAACTACTGAGTCATCATGCTGCCCTTTTTAATCACTTACTTATGTGAAAGCACATTAACAGCAATCATTATTTTTTTCTTCCTTGTTGGCTTTAGCAGGTCCTTTAATTCCACTGTTTATATCGTAAATATTTATAGACTTTCATTACTGGAACTCTGACCACAGGGGATCAATCTATAAACTCGTAAAGTTGCTCTGTGTCCTGATTGGACAAATCTGACATATAAAACTGGGGCACGTAGCTCTACATGATATTATGGGGCATTTTTAAAGCAGATCCACTAGTCTTGTGAATGTGCTCGCAGTTTGCACACACCATGTACATAGTTTTCTGAATTTAAAAATGCTTGTACTGATTCCAGCAAAGGCACGTTTGTAGGTGGCGATCGTACAAAAAAAAGCATGAAAGTGTTCTTGTGTGTGGTGCATTATGTGGAAACATCAATTTTATGAAAGTATAGTGAGCTGTGATCTCAAAAAGAAAAATTAAGAAAAGATGTTAAGTTGAAACACCTGATGTACGACCGGGCGTTGGAGGTTGAAAAACAAATTAAAACTAGAGTGAAAATGAATCTTTGAAGCTGTTTAATAATGTGAGAGCAGCTCAGTAGACAAAAAAAGGTAAATTCAATTTGATAATGAAATGGATAAAGACCAAGCGACTCAGAGAAATGAATCCAGGCAGATGCAGGCTGCGGTGAGAGAGAGCCTTTGATGTGTTTTAGTTAATTGTAGTGCGCCCTCTTCCACCTGGTGCTAATCACACCATTTTGTTTAGCTCATCTCATCAACTGCTCATATCCCACGGCTCATAATGCTCTCAGATTTATCGCATCACAACACCCTGTTATTAAAGGCAAACGGCGTGATATCTCATATCAGCTCAGAGATGTTGTTATTTTGGATGCTGAAAAAATAAGTAGAACATCATAGAAGCCAAACAGAAGAAACAGGCATGTATCCTTTGAAAAAAAAATTTAAGATATGCTTTGGCAGTAGATTAATATGATCATAATTAATATTATTATTATTAGAGCTAGATTGTTTCCACCCTCAGTCAGATATAACAGAGACATGCAGTGACTGATGGCAGGTTTATTTTGTTAGAGCACACTGAGTGATGCAAAATGCAGACATCCAATTTTGTGTACAAGAGATCCCGTCAGATCTCAAAACAGAAGCAGAATTGGTCCTGAATAGTACTTGGCTGGGAGACTGCTTGCGGCTGGCTCATGAACCACCCCCAACAGTACCTATTCGTGGTCCCTGTCATCACAAAATCACAACAGTAAAGCATCGAGCCCAGGTGCAGTAATTTTTTTTCAACCAATAGATGGAGCCACTTTTAATGTGAACCCAGGTGCTGTGAGCTCTTGCCAGCGGTGGCGGAGCCACTGCTAATGTTGTTTTTGCAGCACATCACATTTTGTTGTTGTTTTTTACTGCAGGTAATTGCATTACACATGCAAGAAGTCATTACAATGAAATGTCCGTAAGAGACACAGAAAGTAAAGTTTGCAAACAGTGAATTAAATGTATTTTTATTCTAAATTAAAGTTGTAAAAGTACTTGAACATTGAGAAAATCCAGACTATTTGCTTTCCTTTGTCAATATGACACAAAAGTACTGTAATGGCAATATTTGTGTTAAAATGCAGGACAGTTCTCTCCCTTTATGAAACAACTTATGAAATTAAAATAAATTTGTAATGTTTGTATTTTTCAAATAAAGTTAAACACAACTGTCTTTTTCTGTGCAAATATTTGAAGAGGACCATTTAGACTAGAAACTCATCTTGAATTGTTTATTAAGAACTCTCACAATATAAGGCTAAATAAAAAATATATATATATAATATCAGTTTAATTGTTATTCAGTAATCTGGGTCAACCATTTGTACCCATCCCAAAAAAGTCTTAAAAGTTCTTAAATGGGTGATTCTATGGTAACAGAATTATGACGACGGGAAAATCTGGCCATATTTTAGCTCCCCATTAAAAATGTGCTCCGATTGTAATTCCGTTACCATAGAATCGCCCACATACATAAGTTCCAAAGAGGAGACGGCTTTACATTCAGATTACTTTATTTGTCCCAGAAGGGCAATACATTTATACAGTCAGTATGTCCGTAATTACAGAATAAATATGATAAAAGAGATAAGGAAATTAAAGAAAAAGCCATTAAGTGTCAAGTGACAATTCATAACAACACAAATTAATTTAAAATCAAAATTAAAAGCAAGAAAAGCACAATAAGATAAAACACAGTAGAATAAAAAGATATTACAAAGCAAACACAAAACAAATTAAATTAATGATAAGACAGTCTAAAAAAGTGGGTCTTCAGTCTTGATTTAAAAGTCTCCACTGTGTCAGACTGCCTAATAACAGCAGGTAAATCATTCCAAAGAGTTGGACCACGTTAAAAGAAGGCTCTATACCCCACAGACTTCTTGTTCATCCTTGGAATACACAGAAGCCCTGCGCCCTGCGAACACAAGGGCCGCGCAGGTACATAGGGCTTAACCAAGTCCGCCAGGTAGGAAGGTGCCAGTCCGTGAACAATTTTATAAACCAACAGTAAAACTTTAAAATCTGATCTAGCAGAAACTGGTAGCCAATGAAGGGATGCCAGAATGGGAGTAATGTGGTCAACCTTCTACTTTGTGTCAAAAGTCTGGCAGCAGCATTCTGTACTTGAACTGTAATTGAAGTCCTCGAATGCTAGACTGTGGCAGGCCAGAAAATAAAGCATTACAATAATCCAGTCTGGAAGAAATAAACGCATGTATCAAAGTCTCAGCATCAGCCATAGACAGGATGGGCGAATCCTCGCCACATTTTGCAGATGGAAGAAGGCAGTCCTCGTAATGTCTCTAATGTGGGTGCCAAAAGACAATGTAGGATTGAAAAGTACTCCAAGATTCCTCACTTTGTCCATATGATGCACAACACACGAACCCAAATTAAGCGCCAGCTGGTCAAAATGATGCCGATGTCTGGCTTGACAAAGAACCATCATTTCAGTCTTATCAGAATTCAAGAGTAGGAAATTACTAGACAACCAACTTCTCACAGATATAAGGCAATCTTCTAAGGCTTTTATATGGGCAAGATTACCAGCAGTTACCGGCGTGTACAATTGAGTATCATCAGCATAACAATGAAAGGCAATCCCGTAATGCCGCAGAATATGCCCAAGAGGCACTATATAAAGTGAGAAAAGCAAGGGGCCTAACACAGACCCCTGTGGAACCCCAAATTTAATTTTACCAAGGCCAGAAGTAGTGTTATTATACACAACACAATAAGAATTGTTGTGTGGGCCGCCAGAAGAGGAGGTACTGCTGGCCCACCACCAGAGGGCGCCCTGTCTGGAGTGCGGGCTCCAGGCACCAGAGGGCGCAGCCGCCTCACAGGAGCCGCCAGGGTGACAGCTGTCACGCATCACCTGCAACAGCTGTTACCAATCATCCGATCAGCAGGGGTACATCAGCAGGACGACGTCTCCACCTCTTTGCCGAGATATCGTTCTACCTGGAAGGTAACGTTCTCAGCTGACTGTGTGACAGTAACCTTTTGTGACTTTTGTGCGTTGTATAGCAGACTCCTTTTCCAACGAGAGGTGGAGGTAGTTTTCCTGCCGTGCGGATTGCTGGGTGCAAACGCGCCCACATTTAATTGTTTTTTTTGTTCCTCGCCAGCAGTACCAGGTCCGACACGCGGAGGCAGTGGCCACCTGGGAGTTCGGGACTTGGCGGCTCCAGTATTCCCGGGGTCTGGTGGCGGAGGAAATCGTGTGGTTCCGGTTCTGCTTTGGACAGACGTCTCCTATCTTCGAGCCTGCCCACACGACACCTTTTGTGATTTGGCTTTTTGTCTATTGTTATAATCTGTTGTATTTGTTGTGCCCATTCACAACAGTAAAGTGTTGTTATTTGACCTCCTCCATTGTCCATTCATTTGCGCCCCCTGTTGTGGGTCCGTGTACCTACACTTTCCCAACAAAGAATGACTGGGCAAGTATGACATCAGCCAAGCAAGAGCACTTCCAGTAATCCCAAAGTAATTTTCCAGCCTATCAAGTAAAACACGATGATCCACCTCAGCATCCTCCACATCCTTACCTGCTTGACAGGTAAACTGCAGTGGATCCAATTTGTCTAAAGTTTATGACAAAATGTCATCCTTCAAAATTTTTCAACCACCCAGAATGTTTTCTCATATTCCCTTGCTCGCAGATGTTGACTTTCTAGGTGTTTTTCCTCTTGTCCAATTCCTCATGTACCACAGTTTTAAACTGTTCAGTGCTAATGTACACAACCCCTTCAAACCCAGAAGCAACTGATTTTCTAGTTCCTGGGCAATACATGAAAATCTTCTGGCTGCTTCCAGCAGTTTTCTCTTGGATGGTGTGTCTCTCTTGCACTGCCCACTACAGTGTGGGATGTTGCAAGCCACACATGGTTTCAGAGATTGTGGGGTTTAGCGATATTTGAGATATGCAGGATGCCCCTTGAAGCACCATGGATGGAACCAGCAAGTGTCAGCAGCACCAGGTGTAACTTAGAAAATGTCTCGTCTCAATTTATGCAACACATCATACTTTGTTTGTGATCCTTTGTTGTTTGTTTTTTGCTCTATAATGAACAAACACAACTTGGGACTGTTGCAGGTTAATTGGGGGTTGAGGTTGTTTTTATTATTGTTAATTTCCTTTCATGTTGTCACAGTGCGTGGCCCAAAATGGTTCACTGGTAGAGGTCACTGATCGAACTGAGCAAGTGCTGCTTATTTTTCAACCTTCTGCTCTAGACACAGCTAATTAGCTGATCTGGGTGTCTTCTGCCAATCAAAAAAGATTGAGGGGTGGTGGGGGTACACTGCATCTTGAACACATCAAGGCCTTTCAACTTTCCCTCTCTCCAACGTAGGTTGCAGTGGTTTCCCTCTCTCCAAGCTTGGAGAGAGGGAAAATTCACAGGAGTAGAATAAAGAGCCACCACTGCTGCTTCTGTTCGATATTTGCACGTGGTGCTTTTGACTCATGTCTTCTCTGATAATCATCATGGTTTAGATGTGTCAGAAATGTCAGTGTTGAGCAGCAAATAGCACTGTTGCCTTTGCAAAAAGTAACACCCCGAATTAAAGTAAATGTGATCCTCCTTCTGAGAAACGCAATCAGCAACAGAAGTGCTGCTGTGAAATACGGTCAAGTCTACTGTATAAGTAGTTGGAGATTGACACAACATTTGTATGTTTGTCTCTGTGCACCATCACAATGGAGCTGAAGTGAAACAATTGTGATTTGCTTGTAGTGTAGATTGTAGGCTAGAAGTTTAGCATAAATTTTGCATTAACCATTTACAGCTGTTTTTATATATACAGTCCCTCCATTTTTGAAGCTCATACATCTTGCACAAACCGTTGCACCACCAGTCACAGCTTCATGGTGCATTTAACACAGACAGATTTTCATACTAGAAAATACAAATCAATCTGGGCTTGTGTCTTTTATTTACCTTCTGGCAAACTGTAACTGAAATTTCACATCTTCTGGGGGAACTCCACCATGAAGCTGTATCATGAGGACAGTCACAGACAAAAGTTGGACAAATTTGCACAGACAAAGTTGCACAATGAGCTGACTCTCAGAGAAGTGTTTAACGAGCTGTCTCAGAGAAAATCATGCAGAAAAAGAGAAGTTGGCTGGATGTCCATCACTGATTTCCATGAAACTTTCCAGAAGTGAAGAACAATCATAAAAACTTGGACCCATAACATTTTTTCACTCCATAAAACATTCTGAACCACTTTAGACAATTTTTTAAATGATCCACTTTTGGCCATGCTTGCCATCTCTACATTGAAATATAAAGTAAAAAAGCCGATTTTGAAAGGGAATTTTCTCAATTCTCGATGCCTGTATTGCTATTCCCTGTGTACCAGAATTTAGGAAATATATTTTTCTAAATGTTTTTAGTGTCTGTAGCATGGGATATTGCAGTGTGAATTAGCAAAGTGACCTTTTCTGGGGGAATATCAAATTTATTAGTTACTGTCTTTAAACACAGAGGGCGTGACCATCGAATCCGAGGCTGCAAATACTATATTGACAAAGCAGAGGATAATATAATTCCAAAGCTAATTTAACCTGTTACATAACCTTTGAATTTGTATTTTGAACCAAAGATAGCTATGACAGCATAGGTCAGCTAAGTAGGGAGGTGCCAGTCCGTGAACAATTTATTAGTGGGGCAGCATAGCAAAACAATTGTGCATTCTGTGATTAAAAACACCAAATTTGGCACACATATTATAAATTAACTAATGTTTATTTGCAGACATGGAGCCATCCTGGAGCTGACCTCTAATGAGCTACAGGGGTCAATAAAGAATTACACAGGGGTCAAAATTTTAAAAAGCTCCAATCATATTGAAAACTATACCACATTATGAGTATTCCATTAACTTTAACTAGTAATGACTTCATGACTTTCTTTGCTAACAAAATTTTAACTATTAGAGAAAAAATTACTCATAACCATCCCAAAGACGTATCGTTATCTTTGGCTGCTTTCAGTGATGCCTGTATTTGGTTAGACTCTTTCTCTCCGATTGTTCTGTCTGAGTTATTTTCATTAGTTACTTCATCCAAACCATCAACATGTTTATTAGACCCCATTCCTACCAGGCTGCTCAAGGAAGCCCTACCATTATTTAATGCTTCGATCTTAAATATGATCAATCTATCTTTGTTAGTTGGCTATGTACCACAGGCTTTTAAGGTGGCAGTAATTAAACCATTACTTAAAAAGCCATCACTTGACCCAGCTATCTTAGCTAATTATAGGCCAATCTCCAACCTTCCTTTTCTCTCAAAAATTCTTGAAAGGGTAGTTGTAAAACAGCTAACTGATCATCTGCAGAGGAATGGTCTATTGAAGAGTTTCAGTCAGGTTTTAGAATTCATCATAGTACAGAAACAGCATTAGTGAAGGTTACAAATGATCTTCTTATGGCCTCGGACAGTGGACTCATCTCTGTGCTTGTTCTGTTAGACCTCAGTGCTGCTTTTGATACTGTTGACCATAAAATTTTATTACAGAGATTAGAGCATGCCATAGGTATTAAAGGCACTGTGCTGCGGTGGTTTGAATCATATTTGTCTAATAGATTACAATTTGTTCATGTAAATGGGGAATCTTCTTCACAGACTAAAGTTAATTATGGAGTTCCACAAGGTTCTGTGCTAGGACCAATTTTATTCACTTTATACATGCTTCCCTTAGGCAGTATTATTAGACGGTATTGCTTAAATTTTCATTGTTACGCAGATGATACCCAGCTTTATCTATCCATGAAGCCAGAGGACACACACCAATTAGCTAAACTGCAGGATTGTCTTACAGACATAAAGACATGGATGACCTCTAATTTCCTGCTTTTAAACTCAGATAAAACTGAAGTTATTGTACTTGGCCCCACAAATCTTAGAAACATGGTGTCTAACCAGATCCTTACTGTGGATGGCATTACCCTGACCTCTAGTAATACTGTGAGAAATCTTGGAGTCATTTTTGATCAGGATATGTCATTCAAAGTGCATATTAAACAAATATGTAGGACTGCTTTTTTGCATTTACGCAATATCTCTAAAATCAGAAAGGTCTTGTCTCAGAGTGATGCTGAAAAACTAATTCATGCATTTATTTCCTCTAAGCTGGACTATTGTAATTCATTATTATCAGGTTGTCCTAAAAGTTCCCTAAAAAGCCTTCAGTTAATTCAAAATGCTGCAGCTAGAGTACTGACGGGGACTAGAAGGAGAGAGCATATCTCACCCATATTGGCCTCTCTTCATTGGCTTCCTGTTAATTCTAGAATAGAATTTAAAATTCTTCTTCTTACTTATAAGGTTTTGAATAATCAGGTCCCATCTTATCTTAGGGACCTCGTAGTACCATATCACCCCAATAGAGCGCTTCGCTCTCAGACTGCAGGCTTACTTGTAGTTCCTAGGGTTTGTAAGAGTAGAATGGGAGGCAGAGCCTTCAGCTTTCAGGCTCCTCTCCTGTGGAACCAGCTCCCAATTCAGATCAGGGAGACAGACACCCTCTCTACTTTTAAGATTAGGCTTAAAACTTTCCTTTTTGCTAAAGCTTATAGTTAGGGCTGGATCAGGTGACCCTGAACCATCCCTTAGTTATGCTGCTATAGACGTAGACTGCTGGGGGGTTCCCATGATGCACTGTTTCTTTCTCTTTTTGCTCTGTATGCACCACTCTGCATTTAATCATTAGTGATCGATCTCTGCTCCCCTCCACAGCATGTCTTTTTCCTGGTTCTCTCCCAACCAGTCCCAGCAGAAGACTGCCCCTCCCTGAGCCTGGTTCTGCTGGAGGTTTCTTCCTGTTAAAAGGGAGTTTTTCCTTCCCACTGTAGCCAAGTGCTTGCTCACAGGGGGTCGTTTTGACCGTTGGGGTTTTACATAATTATTGTATGGCCTTGCCTTACAATATAAAGCGCATTGGGGCAACTGTTTGTTGTGATTTGGCGCTATATAAAAAAAATTGATTGATTGATTGATTATTTGTCTGATCATAACGATTCCCAAAAGGTACATTTTGGACTATCTATGACTGAATGTTCTGGAGTTATGGGGTACAAACAGCAAAAATGGTGACAAAGGTCAGTTTCAGCTTGTACAGGGGTCAAAAGTTAAAGTTCCTTCAATTTTGGCAAAAAGTGATGCAAATTATTGGTTGAGCTAATAGGATTAATAAATAGAATACTTTTGAATGTGTTGAATTCTTGATGTCCAAAGTAAAGGTCAAACAAGGTCAACGTCCATTGGATTCTATGACATGGTTCTCAAGACCAGGCACCTAAGTGGCTCTATTCTACTCTTTTCTACTCTCCTATTTTACTCTTCCTTTTTATATATTTAGATACGTATACCTTTGTATACTGTCATAGTTCCACCTTAGAATTGGATTATAATATATAAGATATACCTTACTGAATTTTCATTTGACATATGTTACCTGATAACCTGATAACTAAGTATGAGAGATGGTGCAAACTATTCCAAATATTCCATGTCAAGAGTACAGTAGATATCACAGATCAGGTCCAGGAAACTGACATGGAGGCTGCTGTGGACTTGCATGACAAAGCTCAAGTGAAGGACTCTCTCTTCAGCGCTGAATGAGTGGTGTGTGTGTATTTTGTATACAGAGATGTCTGATCTTTTGTTGCCATCCTACCATCTGCAGGCAAAGCAATGTACTAAAGAATGACCTAAACTGATCCGAATGTTGGTGCCAAATGATACTACTAACCTCTCATATTGCACTTTAAAATATGTCACATGTGTAATCAGAATATTGCAGTGTTACCCGAGGCCAAGAGCTTGTATCTGGGGGTTTGTCTAATTATTAAGAACCATATAAATCGATTATGTGTACTGGAAAACATAGGAAAGGACATCTTATTTGCTGAAATAAGCAGAAAATTGACTGATTTATGAGAAATTTCAAATTTCCCGCTCACGCAGATTTGGCCATGAAAGTGATCACCTATTCAAAAAAGTGTCAATTACAGAACTATAACGAAATATGCCACAGAACGAACAGTGGTTTCTGAAGGTCACCAGCACCCTGTATGAGGAATCACACTCACTTTTTCTATCTACCCGTCGAGAATTGAGAACTGATATGTCAAAGTTGGCCATTTTTACTATATTTTAATGTAACGCAATCTGAGGCCATTTTGACATCAAATTTTGAACTGAACAAAATTCAAGTAAAATTTTGACTGATGGAAAAATTAACTTTGTCATTCCTAAGCAATCTACTTGAAAGGTATATGGTGAAAATTTCATCAAAATCGAAGTCGGTCATCCAGCCACCCCTGCATGATTTTCTCTGAGACAGCTCATTAACACCTTCAGAGTTGTCTAAGTGGCTTTCTTCACTACTTCTCCTACTTGTCACTCAATTTTTGACAACTGCCTTCTCCAGACAAATTTACTATACAGTACCATACAGTTTGTATTTTTGTTACTGATTGATTTAAATTAATTCCAAGACATATCAGTGACTTCATGTATGTATCCCCTGTCTTGTCTAATATGTTCGATGTCGCTGACATTAATGAGCGAAACTCTTCACTATGTGTGTATATATATCATCAAAGAATAATTTAAAATGGAATAATTGTTGCAGAACCTCACAATTGTCATTACGATTACTTATTTTTGTTTACGACAGTATTGTAATAATGTAAAGAAGTTTGTGCCATTTCTAGTTTGTGGCTTCGTCTACCATGGGCAGATTTTTTGTGTCATTTGTGGTTTGTGGCTTCGTCTACCACTGAGCAAGCTCACAAGACTTTTTGTGCTATTTCTGGTTTGTGGCATCGTCTACCATTGAGTGTGTTGGGAAAGTGTAGTGACACGGACCCACAACAGGGGGCGTAAATGAACGGACAATGGAGATACAAAAAGATAACAGTTTAATGTTGTGAAATGTGCACAACGGTATACAGATACGATCTTAGACAACAGTCAATTAAACAGTCGGTGACATGTGGGTAGGCTCGAGGATAGGAGACGCCTGTCCAGAGAAGAGCCGGGCCCCACATGATTTCCACTGCCAGCGGAGACCCGAGAGACACTGGAGCCGCCAAGTCCTGAGTCCCCAGGTGGCCACCGCCTCCAGCTGTCGGACCGGGTACTGCTGGCAGGAAGCACAAATAGATCAAGTGGGTGTGTGCACACCCAGCAAACAGTTCAGCACAGACAGTCAAAGTTCCTTCTGGTGGAAAACCTCCACCTCCTGAACACAGATATTCAGAGTACGTGCAGATCCTTCTGAAACACTCAAGTTTTGGATTGAGGAGCGGGAATGCTGACTCCTCCAAACGTCCACAAACTCAGCAACCAGCTATGTGTTTACAAAAAGGTCTCAGCTGCAAAGACTCAGATGCAAAGAACATACAACTACGGCTCAGATGTAAAGACGTTACAACTGGCAAGTTTAGCTGTACAAAGGTGCGCATACGGCACTGAACGGCTGAGAGTTTACCTGTCGGGTAAGACGATTTCTCGGCAGAGATGTGGTGTCTCCTCCAGGCTTTTATGGTGTGATGAGGTGATTGATGACAGCTGTCAGCTCCGGGCTCCTGGTGCTCCTGGTGGCGACTGCGCCCTCTGGTGCCTGAAGCCTGCCTTCAGACAGGGTGCCCTCTGGTGTTGGGCCAGCAGTACCTCCTCTTCGGGCGGCCCACACAACAGAGTGAGCTTTAAAAAAAATGGCTGTTAAAGTGATGATTTGTATTTAAAGTATAATCCTCATATTTAATTTGTCCATGTGCATGCATGATCATCTGAAGATAATTTGTATATGGGCCAGGAGGGGTCATAACTACCACTTGGGGCAGCAAATGCTAACTATATTTTCCTGAAATATCTCTAAGGTTCATACAGTATTAGCATGATAGCAATCAACATCATGTAGCTTCTTGATTGTACAGCATTTCAAAAATTGACCAAAATTTCTAATTTATGCAAAATTATTTTTTTCATGTTTTTCACATACAGTATAAAGGCCAAATACAATGCAGAGCAGTATTCTAATTATACTAAATATCATGGTTGATGTTCAAACATATGTTAAAAAAAAACAAAAAAACTGAAAACTGATGTCCACAATGGCAATAAATAAGCAAACACAACATTTTGATAGTGTTACCAAAAATCTCACTGTACATTATTAGCCACTATCTTTTATAATGCTAGCCATATTGGAGTTTGTGTGTGTGTGTGTGTGTGTGTGTGTGTGTGTGTGTGTGTGTGTGTGTGTGTGTGTGTGTGTGTGTGTGTGTGTGTGTGTGTGTGTGTGTGTGTGTGTGTGTGTGTGTGTGTGTGTGTGAAATTGAAGATCAAATATGATATTTAGTATGTGATTAGAATGATGTTTAGTGTTCTTTTGCACATTTTTATGTGTTGAAAGGCAAAAATGTTACTTCACAAACATAAAATTTTATTTGATACAGGGTCACTTTGAAAGGCTGTAAGGTTTTCTAACCCTGACATTTAACCAAATGTAGTGAGTCTGGCCCTTACACTATAACGTAGAGTCAGACAAAAAGTTGCATGTTTTTATCATCCATCAAGATCATCATGATTTTATTCTTTAGACCACCTAAAAGCAGCTCTCACGTCTGGCACAGTGACTTTGTGGTATGCTCATATCACAGTACTCAGATTTGTTTCAGTGTCTTGGTCTTTCAATGATTTCTTGAACTCAGCCACCAGCAGTGTGTCTGTATGTTGTGGGAGTGTTGGACTTGTTGACAGATTCTCTTATCACAGCTGAGAGATTCATATCTTTAGCTGCTGGGCCTGAAAGACATCTGGAAAGAGTTTATGGAATGAAGTCACTGAACAGAGGAGCTTGGCTCTGCTGATCCCTGTGCAAGAGGATGAAGTCTTTAGGGTGATGATGCTGACAGTTTTACTTTATGGTTGTGAGACTTTGACTCTAACCAGTGATGTCACATGAAAACTGAATGTCACTGGAAGTAGATCTCTCTCTGCACAGGTCTCCAGAGACCAACAGTAAATGGCCATTGGGTGCTGCTGAATGATGTTGAATGAGCAGTTTAAGAATCGTGGAGATGAGTTGTATTAAATGTGTTGTGATGGCATGTTAATTTTGATGTTAATATTTGATGTCCAACTGCATAAATAGCTAGTACACATTGGAGTCCAGTGTCAGTTTCACCAGTTTGGCCATTTTGGCCATGTGGCATATTTCTCTGCACATGTTCTACAGTGCAGGTGGCTGAGTGTTCAGGAACCCTAGTAACTGGAGAAGGCCAAGGGGAAATCCACATTTCTACTAGCTGTGGCAGATCAATGGTTATTTTAGAGATGTAGAGCTGAACTGGGCTGTTGTCATCCAGGACCCAAGGTGTTCTGTGGCGCAGCGAAAGCACAGCACCAACACATGATCCCAGACTTCATTTGAGTGTGTTGGTACTTCACTGCTGAGGAGCTCAACAACTATATTAGAGAATGTCCATGTATCACCTGGCTGCAGCAGGTAGATGCTACATTCAGCATATTGGGATGGACCATTGGTCTGCATGGTGTTTACCTATTACACTCTTCTGAGATCCTTCCAGTGGGTTCAAACTGAAGGTTAAAACAAATGTGACTATTTGAGACAATCCGTCTTTCACCCTCCTAATCATCATTGTTGTTGCTGAACCGGTCCACAAATACAACACAGACAATCACCTCCTCCCCCCATCATCCCGAAAATATTTATGATGTTGCATTCACATGTTGGCAGTACACAGCAGACAATAAACTCAATGTTCCTTTGATTTTTTGTTTTTTTTGTGAGAGGACAATTTGAATTCAACCACCAGTGTTTGTGAGAGCAGCTGCTGCACATTGCAGTGGATGTGCTGTCAGAAGTAAAGTTTTCACCTTTTTCTGCTTGACAAGGAAAAAGGAAAAAGAGAACAGTGGTTGTAACATACCTTTTCATGCATGCAGTGAGGGAGAAGTGGCACATCATTACATGCAGAAGTGTTTGCTGTGACATCCAGTAAGAAGTCAATACTTTTCTGTTTTCTTCGTGAGATGAGGATGGGGATGTCAGAAGAGATACGCTGTAACTGGGACCCTGGGCAGTTCTGCAGTGTGGTGGATTCATCCTCCGAGACCAAACCTGATGCTTGGCAGTAATGTTTTATTGTGTACTCTGTTTTATTTTGTTGTTGCTTTTTAGTGTTAAACTAAGGGTTGTGTGTTTGTGTTCAGCCTGCACTTTAAGTAAATGTACATTCTTAAAAATGCAATATGTTTTTATAAATCGTTCTTTCAGAGTTTAAGTTCGCTTTAATATCTGTGTTTACACACAAATTGTAATCCTGTTGCTGGGACTTGATGAACCTGCAGCATTACTGTTGTTTGACAGTAGATATTTTGGCTCCCACTATATTTCTGTATTTTTTTCTTTTCCTATTTCTGATAAGATTCCAACATGCAACAGATCCCTACAAGAACAGAAATTTTAAGTAATTCACACACACTCAAAAACCTGACTCACTGGATTGGATTTCCGTCTAATGAATATGTGTAGTCCCAACTAAATTAAATTAAATGATCTTTCATGGATGTGCTTTTTTGATTTGGGGCTACATATATTTATTAGATGGAAGTCCTGCACATAATTGAATTGAGTTCATCCAATGAGACTTTTTTTTTTTTTTTTTTTTTTTTGAGTGCAGAATTCTCCATATTGCATGTAGCTATGTACCTATGAACCAGTACAGGGTGCATATTATTATTGTCTTATTTTGTCTAAATGTACAGTCAGCCGTACTTCCTCATCTGGTTGTGTTGTAGCCTGCACTGTGGTGAGAAAGGGGAAACACAGTACACTTGTACACACAGTGGGCCTCATGTATCAACGTGCGTACAGCGATATTTGAGCGTATATGGGGTGTACGCCAAAACGGCTGCGCTACTTGGCATTTATCAATGTGGTCGTTGGCGTATGCTGCGCTGAAAATATACACCAGGTCGAGAGGTGGCGTAAATTATACACCAAAATGAACCAGCGCTGGAATCCACATAAAAATGAAAATGTTCAACATGATAAACAGTGCCATTATACAAATCAATGCATATGTTACATAAATAACACTTTCCTGACTATACTACATAATAATCAATACAAATCCCTCTTTTGCGGGATTGCTGGTCTATGAAGCACGATCCGTGGCCACAGCGCTGACCACAAAGAAAGCGCTGCTCGCCTTTTTCTCCAGAGCCTGGAGCCAGAGCAGCGCTGAGCTTAACTTTATGTGGTGTGATCGTTTTAGACAATGGAATTGATAATTACAACTGTAGTGTTCTCATTCCCTTCGCCCGTGCTGCAATCAGGTTTTGTCTTCTCCATTTGTTTGTCACAATAAAATAAGTAAATACATTTTAAGAATAAAGAAATCTAAAAAATTAGGTGTGTCTTATTAATTGAGTGAGCAAATATCCACGTCAAGAATTATTGACATGTGAAAAGAGAATACAGCGGTCCCTCGCTATAACGCGGTTCACCTTTCGCGGCCTCGTCGTTTCGCGGAGTTTTTAGTCCAATTTTGCATGCCTTTTTTTTTTTACACTGTTCTGTGTTCTGCGTGTCTGTTTATAAGAATCTTCTCGCCCAGAAGAAAAAAGAGCGCCAACAACTACTCATAACTGTGTTTGTCACTCGGAAACAGACACCTGCAGCCAGTTGTGAGTGGAAAAAGGCGCGGCGTCAGGACGAAGAGGCACGATCTGTGAAATACTGGTCAGTCACTATTAATAATTTCTTATGTGTCCAACCTCGTACGTTGATCGTTAAAATTAAATTCGTTAGTTCTAAAAGCCATCATAATTATTTAAAGGAAAACGTTCTATTTTTATTTCTCAAACAAATGTTTGGGTCTGAAAACAGTTTGGTCTTATTTTTCTACTAAGGTTTGAACTTTGAGAGTGTTTACACACGAGAGAAAAGTGAGAAAATGTTCATGCCTGATTGAGAAAGTGTATAAAGTGGTTTTACAGGGGTTTTACAGCTTTAAGACGTCTATAATAATTGTAAAAAATAATGCTGACTACGTCGCTGTTTCACGTATTACGGGCTATTTTTAGAACGTAACTCCAGCGATAAACGAGTGACCACTGTAACACTTTTTTGATTATACTACAAAACAATTGATAGGACGGCCGCTTTTGACGCTCTATTGGCACGCATCGTGATTGGTGGAGTTCTTTTTCTTTGCCGTCTTCCTGGCTTCCATGTCGTAAAATGAGGGTGTGTCTGAAGCGGAGTCTGAATATTTATGGGCGTGTTTATTATAATTCCGATTGTTTTCTCCCGCCGCATTTATCAAGGTCACGTCGGGCGTACGCCGGAAATGGGCAGGTGCGCACTGCTTGATACATGTTACGGCAACTTTGGTGTACTTCAAATTTACACCGTAAATTTACGCCACAAGTGCGCAACATTGATACATGAGGCCCAGTGTTCATTAATTTTTTTTTTCAGTTGTGGCATTGTCATATTTCTGAGACTTTTCTACAACCACAATTCCAATGAAGTTGAGATGTTGTGTAAAATGTAAATAAAAACAGAATACAATAATTAGAAAATCCTCTTCAACCTATATTCAATTGAATACACCACAAAGACAAGATATTTAATGTTCAAACTGAAAAACTTTGTTTTTGTGCAAATATTTGCTCATTTTGAAATGGATGGCTGCAACACATTTCAAAAAAGCTGGGACAGTGATATGTTTACCACTGTGTTACAGTACATCACCTTTCCTTCTAACAACACTCAATAAGCATTTGGTAACTGAGGCCACTAATTGTTGAAGCTTTGTAGGTAGAATTCTTTCCCATTCTTGCTTGATGTACGACTTTATTTGTTCAACAGTCCGGGGTCTACGAGTAAGCCTGCAGTCTGAGAGCGAAGCGCTCTATTGGGGTGATATGGTACTACGAGGTCCCTAAGATAAGATGGGACCTGATTATTCAAAACCTTATAAGTAAGAAGAAGAATTTTAAATTCTATTCTAGAATTAACAGGAAGCCAATGAAGAGAGGCCAATATGGGTGAGATATGCTCTCTCCTTCTAGTCCCCGTCAGTACTCTAGCTGCAGCATTTTGAATTAACTGAAGGCTTTTTAGGGAACTTTTAGGACAACCTGATAATAATGAATTACAATAGTCCAGCCTAGAGGAAATAAATGCATGAATTAGTTTTTCAGCATCACTCTGAGACAAGACCTTTCTAATTTTAGAGATATTGCGCAAATGCAAAAAAGCAGTCCTACATATTTGTTTAATATGCGCATTGAATGACATATCCTGATCAAAAATGACTCCAAGATTTCTCACAGTATTACTAGAGGTCAGGGTAATGCCATCCAGAGTAAGGATCTGGTTAGACACCATGTTTCTAAGATTTGTGGGGCCAAGTACAATAACTTCAGTTTTATCTGAGTTTAAAAGCAGGAAATTAGAGGTCATCCATGTCTTTATGTCTGTAAGACAATCCTGCAGTTTAGCTAATTGGTGTGTGTCCTCTGGCTTCATGGATAGATAAAGCTGGGTATCATCTGCGTATCAGTGAAAATTTAAGCAATGCCGTCTAATAATACTGCCTAAGGGAAGCATGTATAAAGTGAATAAAATTGGTCCTAGCACAGAACCTTGTGGAACTCCATAATTAACCTTAGTCTGTGAAGAAGATTCCCCATTTACATGAACAAATTGTAATCTATTAGATTAAATATGATTCAAACCACCGCAGCGCAGTGCCTTTAATACCTATGGCATGCTCTAATCTCTGTAATAAAATTTTATGGTCAACAATATCAAAAGCAGCACTGAGGTCTAACAGAACAAGCACAGAGATGAGTCCACTGTCTGAGGCCATAAGAAGATCATTTGTAACCTTCACTAATGCTGTTTCTGTACTATGATGAATTCTAAACCCTGACTGAAACTCTTCAAATAGACCATTCCTCTGCAGATGATCAGTTAGCTGTTTTACAACCACCCTTTCAAGAATTTTTGAGAGAAAAGGAAGGTTGGAGATTGGCCTATAATTAGCTAAGATAGCTGGGTCAAGTGATGGCTTTTTAAGTAATGGTTTAATTACTGCCACCTTAAAAGCCTGTGGTACATAGCCAACTAATAAAGATAGACTGATCATATTTAAGATCGAAGCATTAATTAATGGTAGGGCTTCCTTGAGCAGCCTGGTAGGAATGGGGTCTAATAGACATGTTGATGGTTTGGAGGAAGTAACTAATGAAAATAACTCAGACAGAACAATCAGAGAGAAAGAGTCTAACCAAATACCGGCATCACTGAAAGCAGCCAAAGAGAACGATATGTCTTTGGGATGGTTATGAGTAATTTTTTCTCTAATAGTTAAAATTTTATTAGCAAAGAAAGTCATGAAGTCATTACTAGTTAAAGTTAAAGGAATACTTGGCTCAATAGAGCTCTGACTCTTTGTCAGCCTGGCTACAGTGCTGAAAAGAAACCTGGGGTTGTTCTTATTTTCTTCAATTAGTGATGAGTAGTAAGATGTCCTAGCTTTACAGAGGGCTTTTTTTATAGAGCAACAGACTCTTTTTCCAGGCTAAATGAAGATCTTCTAAATTAGTGAGACGCCATTTCCTCTCCAACTTACGGGTTATCTGCTTTAACCTGTGAGTTTGTGAGTTATACCACGGAGTCAGGCACTTCTGATTTAAGGCTCTCTTTTTCAGAGGAGCTACAGCATCCAAAGTTGTCCTCAACGAGGATATAAAACTATTGACGAGATAATCTATCTCACTCACAGAGTTTAGGTAGCTACTTTGCCCTGTGTTGGTATATGGCATTGGAGAACATAAAAAAGGAATCATATCCTTAAACCTAGTTACAGTGCTTTCTGAAAGACTTCTACTGTAATGAAACTTATTCCCCACTGCTGGGTAGTCCATCAGAGTAAATGTAAATGTTATTAAGAAATGATCAGACAGAAGGGAGTTTTCAGGGAATACTGTTAAGTCTTCAATTTCCATACCATAAGTCAGAATAAGATCTAAGGTATGATTAAAGTGGTGGGTGGACTCATTTAGATTTTGAGCAAAGCCAATTGAGTCTAACAATAGATTAAATGCAGTGTTGAGGCTGTCATTCTCAGCATCTGTGTGGATGTTAAAATCGCCCACTATAATTATCTTATCTGAGCTAAGCACTAAGTCAGACAAAAGGTCCGAAAATTCACAGAGAAACTCACAGTAACGACCAGGTGGACGATAGATAACAACAAATAAAACTGGTTTTTGGGACTTCCAATTTGGATGGACAAGACTAAGAGTCAAGCTTTCAAATGAATTAAAGCTCTGTCTGGGTTTTTGATTAATTAATAAGCTGGAGTGGAAGATTGCTGCTAATCCTCCGCCTCGGCCCGTGCTACGAGCGTTCTGGCAGTTAGTGTGACTCGGGGGTGTTGACTCATTTAAACTAACATATTCATCCTGCTGTAACCAGGTTTCTGTAAGGCAGAATAAATCAATATGTTGATCAATTATTATATCATTTACTAACAGGGACTTAGAAGAGAGAGATCTAATGTTTAATAGACCACATTTAACTGTTTTAGTCTGTGTGTTATGTGTCGGACGCGGGCGGAGAACCGACCAGCGTTTGAAGTAGGACCCAGTATAAAATAAGCAGAGCACGGTACAAAGGATAATGTTGTGAAAGTGTAGGTACACGGACCCACAACAGGGGGCGCAATGAACGGACAATGGAGAAAGGTGAATAACAAGTTTTACTGTTGTGAAAAGAGCACAACCAATACAACAATTAATAATTTGGAGTTTGAAGCCGAAATCTGCTGGTGTCGTGTGGGCAGGCTCGAAGGTAGGAGGCGTCCGTCCTAGTCGAACCGGAACCACCCAGATTTCCTCTGCCACCGAACCCCAGAAGTACTGGAACCGCCAAGTCCCGAATTCCCAGGTGGCCACTGCCTCCGCTCGTCGGATCCGGTACTGCTGGCGGGAAAGAGCACAAACACACAGGTATGGATGCGACAGCACCCAGTAGACGGAGAGGGGAGAAGCCGCCTCCACCTCTTGTTACAATGAAGCAGGAAAGGTGAGTACTTATCCAAGCAAGTAGCTTTCTGTAGTCAGCTGTCCTGAAAAGGTTTACCAAGGTTTATCAGAGTCTTCAATATGAGCTTGCAGAGAAGGTTACCTTAATCTCAAGGCGATATCTCGGCACTGAGGTGGAGACGCTGTCCTGCTGATATACCTCCGTCCTGAGTGCAGTCAGCTGTGTCCAGTAATGGGTGACAGCTGTCACCCTGGCAGCCCTCGTCGGCGGCAGCGCCCTCTGGTGCCTGGAGCCCGCACTCCAGGCAGGGCGCCCTCTGGTGGTGGTGGGCCAGCAGTACCTCCTCTTCAGCGGCCCACACAACAGGACCCCCCCCTCAACGGGCGCCTCCTGGCGCACGACCGGGCTTGTCCGGATGGCGACGGTAGAAGTCGGCCAGGAGGGCCGGGTCCAGGATGAAGCTCCTCTTCACCCAGGAGCGTTCTTCGGGGCCGTACCCCTCCCAGTCCACCAGGTACTGAAGACCCCGACCCATTCGACGGACATCGAGGAGCCGACGCACGGTCCAAGCCGGTTCCCCGTCGATGATCCGGGCAGGAGGTGGTGCCGGACCCGGGGTGCAGAGGGGTGAGGTGTGATGGGGCTTTATCCGGGAGACGTGGAATACCGGGTGAATCCGCAGCGAGGCCGGCAACTGAAGCCTCACTGCGGCGGGATTGATGATTTTGAGGACCTTGAAGGGGCCGATGTATCGGTCTTGGAGCTTGGGGGAGTCCACTTGAAGGGGAATGTCCTTGGTGGACAACCATACCTCCTGCCCAGGACGATACGTGGGAGCCGGGGCCCGCCGCCGGTCTGCATGTGTCTTCGCTCTCGTCCGGGCCTTCAACAAGGCAGAGCGGGCGGCACGCCACACCCGACGGCACCTCCGTAGGTGGGCCTGGACCGAGGGCACACCGACCTCTCCCTCGACCACCGGAAACAAGGGGGGCTGATACCCCAAGCACACCTCAAACGGGGAGAGGCCGGTGGCTGATGACACTTGGCTGTTGTGAGCGTACTCGATCCAGGCCAGGTGGGTACTCCAGGCCGTCGGGTGCGCGGCTGTCACACAGCGTAGTGTCTGCTCCAAGTCCTGGTTCGCCCGCTCTGCTTGCCCGTTGGTCTGGGGATGATACCCAGACGAGAGGCTGACCGTGGCCCCCAGTTCCCGGCAGAAGCTCCTCCAGACGTGTGAGGTGAACTGGGGACCGCGATCGGAGACGATGTCTGATGGTATACCATGCAGACGGACGACGTGGTGGACCAGGAGGTCCGCTGTCTCCTGGGCCGTTGGAAGCTTCGGGAGGGCCACGAAGTGGGCCGCCTTGGAGAAACGGTCCACTATCGTGAAGACGACGGTGTTTCCCTGGGACGGCGGGAGACCCGTGACGAAGTCCAGGCCGATGTGGGACCAGGGGCGATGAGGCACGGGCAGTGGCTGTAGCTGCCCTGAGGTCTTCTGGTGGTTGGCCTTGCCCCTGGCGCAGGTGGTACAGGCCTGGACGTAATCCCGGACATCGGCCTCCAGGGATGCCCACCAGAAGCGTTGCCGGACGACTGTCACGGTCCTTCGCACCCCCGGGTGACAGGAGAGCTTAGAACCGTGACAGAAGTCTAGGACTGCGGCCCTGGCCTCTGGTGGGACGTATAGTTTGTTCTTTGGTCCGTTTCCGGGGTCCGGGACACGGGTCAGGGCCTCCCGGACGGTCTTCTCCACGTCCCAGGTGAGGGCGGCCACGATAGCGGACTCCGGGATGATGGGATCCGGGGGATCCGACGGTTCCGTTTTGACCTCATCTTCGTGCACCCGGGACAATGCATCCGATCTCTGGTTCTTGGTCCCGGGGCGGTAGGTAATCCGGAAGTCAAAACGGCCAAAGAACAGTGACCAGCGGGCTTGCCTGGGGTTCAGACGCTTAGCGGTCCTGATGTACTCCAGGTTCCGATGGTCAGTGAAAACCGTGAATGGCACGGCTGTTCCCTCCAACAGATGTCTCCACTCTTCGAGGGCCTCTTTCACAGCAAGGAGTTCCCGATTGCCGACGTCATAGTTCCGTTCAGCGGGGGTCAACCTGCGGGGAAAAATAGGCACACGGGTGAAGGACCTTATCGGTCTTCCCGCTCTGGGAGAGCACCGCTCCTATCCCTGAGTCCGAGGCATCCACTTCAACCACTAACTGGCGGCTAGGATCGGGCTGCACCAGAACTGGTGCAGACGAGAAGCGCCGTTTCAACTCCTTGAACGCGGCCTCGCACCGGTCCGACCAGGTGAAGGGAACTTTTGGAGAGGTCAGGGCTGTCAGGGGGCTAACTACCTGACTGTAGCCCTTGATGAACCTCCTGTAGAAATTAGCAAAGCCGAGGAACTGTTGCAGCTTCCTACGGCTTGTGGGTTGGGGCCAGTCTCTCACCGCCGCAACCTTGGCCGGGTCCGGGGCGACGGAGTTAGAGGAGATGATAAACCCCAGGAAGGACAAAGAAGTGCGGTGGAACTCACACTTCTCGCCCTTCACAAACAGACGGTTCTCCAACAACCGCTGTAGGACCTGACGTACATGCTTGACATGGGTCTCAGGATCCGGAGAAAAGATGAGTATATCGTCTAGATATACGAAGACGAACCGGTGCAGGAAGTCCCGCAAGACATCGTTTACCAACGCTTGGAAGGTCGCGGGAGCATTAGTGAGACCGAACGGCATGACCAGGTACTCAAAATGACCTAAGGGGGTGTTAAATGCCGTCTTCCATTCGTCTCCCTTCCGAATCCGAACCAAATGGTACGCGTTCCTAAGATCCAGCTTGGTGAAGATTCTGGCTCCATGCAAGGGGGTGAACACTGAATCCAACAAGGGCAACGGGTATCGGTTGCGAACCGTGATCTCATTCAACCCCCTGTAATCAATGCATGGACGAAGTCCGCCATCTTTTTTACCCACAAAAAAGAAACCAGCGCCCATCGGTGAGGTGGAATTCCGGATCAACCCGGCGGCTAATGAGTCCCGGATGTAGGTCTCCATTGATTCGCGTTCCGGCCGTGAGAGGTTGTACAGCCTACTGGACGGGAACTCACTGCCTGGAACCAAATCAATGGCACAATCGTACGGGCGGTGGGGAGGAAGCGTGAGAGCCAGATCCTTGCTGAACACGTCCGCAAGGTCATGGTACTCCGCTGGCACCGCCTTCAGATTGGGCGGGACTCGGACCTCCTCCTTAGCTTGGGAGCCGGGCGGAACCGAGGAACCGAGACACTCCCGATGGCAGGTTTCGCTCCACTGAACCACCACCCCGGACGGCCAATCAATCCGGGGATTGTGCTTAAGCATCCATGGAAATCCTAAAACCACACGGGAGGTGGCCTGAGTCACGAAGAACTCGATCACCTCCCGGTGGTTGCCTGACACCACCAGAGTTACTGGAGGTGTCTTGTGTGTGATTGGTGGGAGTAGGGAGCCATCTAGTGCTCGAACCTGCACAGGCGAGGTAAGAGCCACCAGAGGGAGCCCTATCTCCCTGGCCCATCTACTGTCTAGCAGATTCCCCTCAGAGCCCGTGTCCACCAGTGCTGGGGCCTTCAGGGTTGAATCCTCAAACAGGATCGTGACTGGGAGTCGTGTAGCAATGTGGGTATGTCCCACGTGAATGTTTTGGCCCACCCCTGGCCCAGTCTCTAAGGGCGGGCGTTTGGCGTTTGACCGCTCGGGGCAGTCTCTCACATGGTGCTCTATTGAACCACAAACAAGACACGCTCCGTGGGTCCATCTCCTTTGTGCATCTGGTGCCCTAAATGTTGCCCTACTCGTGTCCCTAGCTTCGTCAGTAGGGGGAGCTGTGACCCCACGGAGCGCAGGAACAGAGGAGCGTGGGGAGGGCGGAGCTCGATCGGACCCGGAAGGGAGAGGGACGACGCGTGCCTGGCCACGCCCTTCGCCTCGTTCCCGACGGCGTTCTTCTAACCGGTTGTCGAGTCGTATAACTAGATCGATGAGCCCATCTAAATCCCGCGGTTCGTCCTTAGCCACCAGGTGCTCTTTTAGGACCAGAGACAGTCCGTTTACAAAGGCAGCGCGGAGGGCAGTGCTATTCCAGCCGGATCTCGCCGCCGCGATGCGGAAGGCGACTGCATAGGCAGCTGCGCTCCGACGCCCCTGTCGTATGGACAGTAGTGCGGTTGAAGCGGACTCGCCTCTGTTGGGATGATCGAACACCGTTCTGAGCTCCCGTACAAACCCATCGTATGAATGAAGGAGCCGTGAGTTCTGCTCCCAGAGCGCTGTAGCCCAAGCGCGTGCCTCCCCGCGAAGCAGATTTATGACATAAGCTACTTTGCTAGCGTCAGTCGCGTACATCACGGGACGCTGTGCGAAGACGAGCGAACATTGCATCAAAAAATCCGCGCACGTCTCCTCACAGCCTCCGTACGGTTCTGGAGGGCTTATGTAAGCTTCTGGGGACGGAGGAAGGGACCGTTGAACGACCAGTGGAACGTCACTCTCACACGCAGGGTCCTCGGGAGGGAGAGCCGCAGCGGCGCCCGGAGGGCGCGCTTCCACTTGTGCGGCGAGAGCCTCCACCCTGCGGTTTAGGAGAACGTGCTGCTCGGTCATGAAATCGATCCGAGTGGTGAAAGCGGTGAGGATCCGCTGCAACTCACCGATTACCCCTCCCGAAGCCGCCGCTGCGCCCTGTTCTTCCATTGGCCGTTCAACAGCCGGTTGACGCCCCTCGGGATCCATGACGCTGGCCGAGATATCCTGTTGTGAAAGTGTAGGTACACGGACCCACAACAGGGGGCGCAATGAACGGACAATGGAGAAAGGTGAATAACAAGTTTTACTGTTGTGAAAAGAGCACAACCAATACAACAATTAATAATTTGGAGTTTGAAGCCGAAATCTGCTGGTGTCGTGTGGGCAGGCTCGAAGGTAGGAGGCGTCCGTCCTAGTCGAACCGGAACCACCCAGATTTCCTCTGCCACCGAACCCCAGAAGTACTGGAACCGCCAAGTCCCGAATTCCCAGGTGGCCACTGCCTCCGCTCGTCGGATCCGGTACTGCTGGCGGGAAAGAGCACAAACACACAGGTATGGATGCGACAGCACCCAGTAGACGGAGAGGGGAGAAGCCGCCTCCACCTCTTGTTACAATGAAGCAGGAAAGGTGAGTACTTATCCAAGCAAGTAGCTTTCTGTAGTCAGCTGTCCTGAAAAGGTTTACCAAGGTTTATCAGAGTCTTCAATATGAGCTTGCAGAGAAGGTTACCTTAATCTCAAGGCGATATCTCGGCACTGAGGTGGAGACGCTGTCCTGCTGATATACCTCCGTCCTGAGTGCAGTCAGCTGTGTCCAGTAATGGGTGACAGCTGTCACCCTGGCAGCCCTCGTCGGCGGCAGCGCCCTCTGGTGCCTGGAGCCCGCACTCCAGGCAGGGCGCCCTCTGGTGGTGGTGGGCCAGCAGTACCTCCTCTTCAGCGGCCCACACAACAGATAACAGAATTTAATAACATAACAGTGAGTGCTAAATTATAACAAATGAGTGCGCGGTCTGGCGAGGTGGAATAACGGTGCGCTCCCAGCAGCACAAACGGTCCAGAGCCAGAACAGTTCGGACCCAAGGACCCCACCGACACCCCCCAGGTGGCCGCGACCAACCGAGTCTGTGAAAGAAGAAACCATCATGTGAGTCCACCACTCCACACACAGAGAGACCACTCAAAGGTGTACATAAACAGCAAACACTTCCTGGCTTAATCACCAATCAGCTTCCCACCCTGCAGGCATGGAACACCCAGTTCAATTCTCCAGTGCAGTGGAAGCTGATTAAACAACTAACATAACAGCTCAATATAATAAGGTGTGAGGGACACCACATTTACTGACTGTACTCATGTTAGTCACAAAACCTAAAGTACCTCAGGATGTGTGCTGACGAGCGTGAGACCTCACCCCCTCCTCTTTCACAGACCATGGCATCAAACCTGGTACGGTCTCTGCATCCATGATGATGAGATGGCTCTCTAGATGACGATCTCACCCGTCTGGTCACAAGGTCGAGTCTCTGGCAAATACACACTGTGTACTCCAGCCTTAAATGCAACCATGCCCCAATCCATATAGATGCACCACAGCTGTGAGTCCTGACGAGCTGCACATGACCAGCCTCAGGTGATCAGGGTGAGGTCCTAATAACTCAGCCACACAGCCACTCAGTCCTGAAGGTATGCCACCTGGAAGGAAAAACAGAAGACAGAAAACAGAAGACAAACAAAAGCCAGCCAGGCACCCCAGCCACAACACTGTGGTGCAGTTGAAGGTGCTATATTATTTTTTCTTTTTGAATTTTTATGCTTAAATAGATTTTTGCTGGTTATTGGTGGTCTGGGAGCAGGCACCGTCTCTACGGGGATGGGGTAATGAGGGGATGGCAGGGGGAGAGAAGCTGCAGAGAGGTGTGTAAGACTACAACTCTGCTTCCTGGTCCCAACCCTGGATAGTCACGGTTTGGAGGATTTAAGAAAATTGGCCAGATTTCTAGAAATGAGAGCTGCTCCATCCAAAGTGGGATGGATGCCGTCTCTCCTAACAAGACCAGGTTTTCCCCAGAAGCTTTGCCAATTATCTATGAAGCCCACCTCATTTTTTGGACACCACTCAGACAGCCAGCAATTCAGGGAGAACATGCGGCTAAACATGTCACTCCCGGTCCGATTGGGGAGGGGCCCAGAGAAAACTACAGAGTCCGACATTGTTTTTGCAAAGTTACACACCGATTCAGTGTTAATTTTAGTGACCTCCGATTGGCGTAACCGGGTGTCATTACTGCCGACGTGAATTACAATCTTACCAAATTTACGCTTAGCCTTAGCCAGCAGTTTCAAATTTCCTTCAATGTCGCCTGCTCTGGCCCCCGGAAGACAATTGACTATGGTTGCTGGTGTCGGTAACGTCACATTTCTCAAAACAGAGTCGCCAATAACCAGAGTTTGTTCCTCGGCGGGTGTGTCGCCGAGTGGGGAAAAATGGTTAGAGATGTGAACGGGTTGGCAGTGTACACGGGGCTTCTGTTTAGGACTACGCTTCCTCCTCACTGTCACCCAGTTGGCCTGCTTTCCCGGCTGCTCGGGATCTGCCGGAGGGGAACTAACGGCGGCTAAGCTACCCTGGTCCGCACCGACTACAGGGGCCTGGCTAGCTGTAGGATTTTCCAAGGTGCGGAGCCGAGTCTCCAATTCGCACAGCCTGGCCTCCAAAGCTACGAATAAGCTACACTTGTTACAAGTACCATTACTGCTAAAGGAGGCCGAGGAATAACTAAACATTTCACACCCACAAAATATCTACCTTAGAAATTCAGTCTGCAGTAAGATGCACAGGATCATTTTTAGTATGTATCTGCATGCATTTAGTGTGCACCAGGTCTAAGGTGACAAGATTTTAGCAACTAAAAGAGTTTTGTTGTGGTCTTGTCGACTTCACCACACAAACTCTTTTTATTTCCTCCACATAGCCCTTTTGCCAACAACTACCATTTTCTTGGCTGAGATAAGATAGTTTTTTTTTTTTTTTTCTCAACCCACTGACGAAAGAGAAACCTGTGGGGCCATATGTTTGCTGACCTCACACAGCAGTAGCCCTGATCTAGGATTGCCATCTCATTTAAGATCAGGGGTAAAATGAATCCAACATATCGGCACATCAGCTAAAATATAAAGGTGGCAGATCAATCCCAGTGTCAGGGTGTGTGTGAATGTGGGGTAAAAACTTACTACACAACTTCTTCATATCATGGTCCACTAGCAGGTGTGTGTGTGTGTGTATGTGTGTGTGGCTCTTGTATCTGATGTGTTACTCTGCATGCAGAGAGTAGAGGCATCATGTGGGTTGTTAATATTGAGCACAGCAGGTTTACACAGTCGCAAATGGCCGAAACTGAAATGTGTGTGAAAGCAATCATGTGTCAATGCATATTTTTCTGAAGTTAGAACAGAATCTTTGCACGTTTTAAAAAAAAATCTGTGAGTAGTACCGCCTCACAGTTCTCCACATGTTCCCCAGACTTTTGCAGATTGTTTATCAGATGTCCCGTTAGTCTGGCATTATGCTGCTGTAAAAGGAAAAAGTGTTTTGGCATATTCATGAATTCCAACAGCTGCTGTTTGCCTCCAAAGACTGTCATGTAGTGAGTGGAGTTTTCTATATTTTGATCTCCGTAGGCTCACATCACAGAAATCTTTGGAAAAAAAAACATGACTGCTGAGTTATGAGTGAATAAAATCACAGATGCTTACCTGCAATATTTACACTTTTTTATTATTTTTAATACAATGAAAAACCTTTTTAACTCTTTTATGTCATTCTCCATTATAAAACCATTTTTCCTGTCTGTTGCATTAGCCGTGCCAATTTACAACACAACTGCATAAATGGCTAGTACACGTTGGAGTCCACACCAAAGTACCAAACGTAAAATGCTTCACTTATGTTAAAATGCTAAAGCTGACTATACATTACATAATGACATGGTGCATTCACTGCCTCATCAATGCACTCAAAAAACTGAGGCACTGGATTTCCATCTATTAAATATATGTAGTCCCAACTAAATTAAATTAAATTTTCTTGCAAGGATATGCTTATTTTTGAGTTGGGGCCACATATATTTATTAGATGGAAATCCTGCACATAACTGAACTGAGTTCATTCAATGGATCATTTTTTGATTGTGTAATGAAGGAACATATTGCATAAGAACTGCAGAACACATCATAAACATGATACCGTGCACTTCTATCCAAGCAGGGAATAACAAGCAGGAGCTTCACAGTGTTGCACAGGTTTTCCCATCTGTGACTGATGCAAAACTTGAGTGAAACCCATGTTTTATTTAGCACTCAAAATGCTACTGTGCATGCAAAAGATTATTTCCCATATCTGAAATATTTGTGCACACGACAAGCATCTGTGCTGTGCCAAGTTGCCAAGCACAGAGAACTGAGATAAAAATGACCCACCTCTGTGAGAAATGTTATTATTGAGTTTATGTGAATTTATATAAATAATAACAAAGACAGAAATACATTTATTGTGCTCAGAACAGATTGAATTCTAAGGGCCCTATCCCATTGGCATTTAGGAGGATTTGACTACCAATAACCAGCAAAAATCTATTTAAGCATAAAAATTCAAAAAGAAAAAATAATATAGCACCTTCAACTGCACCACAGACTAAAACAGTTAAATGTGGTCTATTAAACATTAGGTCTCTCTCTTCTAAGTCCCTGTTGGTAAATGATATAATAATTG
This sequence comes from Thalassophryne amazonica, assembly GCF_902500255.1. Classification (NCBI taxonomy): domain Eukaryota; kingdom Metazoa; phylum Chordata; class Actinopteri; order Batrachoidiformes; family Batrachoididae; genus Thalassophryne; species Thalassophryne amazonica. The sequence goes on from NC_047113.1 coordinate 29,427,571, forward strand.
ATCAACATATTGATTTATTCTGCCTTACAGAAACCTGGTTAGAGCAGGATGAATATGTTAGTTTAAATGAGTCAACACCCCCGAGTCACACTAACTGTCAGAATGCTCGTAGCACGGGCCGGGGCAGAGGATTAGCAGCAATCTTCCATTCCAGCTTATTAATTAATCAAAAACCCAGACAGAGCTTTAATTCATTTGAAAGCTTGACTCTTAGTCTTGTCCATCCAAATTGGAAGTCCCAAAAACCAGTTTTATTTGTTATTATCTATCGTCCACCTGGTCGTTACTGTGAGTTTCTCTGTGAATTTTCAGACCTTTTGTCTGACTTAGTGCTTAGCTCAGATAAGATAATTATAGTGGGCGATTTTAACATCCACACAGATGCTGAGAATGACAGCCTCAACACTGCATTTAATCTATTATTAGACTCTATTGGCTTTGCTCAAAAAGTAAATGAGTCCACCCACCACTTTAATCATATCTTAGATCTTGTTCTGACTTATGGTATGGAAATAGAAGACTTAACAGTATTCCCTGAAAACTCCCTTCTGTCTGATCATTTCTTAATAACATTTACTCTGATGGACTACCCAGCAGTGGGGAATAAGTTTCATTACACTAGAAGTCTTTCAGAAAGCGCTGTAACTAGGTTTAAGGATATGATTCCTTCTTTATGTTCTCTAATGCCATATACCAACACAGTGCAGAGTAGCTACCTAAACTCTGTAAGTGAGATAGAGTATCTCGTCAATAGTTTTACATCCTCATTGAAGACAACTTTGGATGCTGTAGCTCCTCTAAAAAAGAGAGCTTTAAATCAGAAGTGCCTGACTCCGTGGTATAACTCACAAACTTGTAGCTTAAAGCAGATAACCCGTAAGTTGGAGAGGAAATGGCGTCTCACTAATTTAGAAGATCTTCACTTAGCCTGGAAAAAGAGTCTGTTGCTCTATAAAAAAGCCCTCTGTAAAGCTAGGACATCTTTCTAGAAAATAAGAACCCCAGGTTTCTTTTCAGCACTGTAGCCAGGCTGACAAAGAGTCAGAGCTCTATTGAGCCGAGTATTCCTTTAACTTTAACTAGTAATGACTTCATGACTTTCTTTGCTAATAAAATTTTAACTATTAGAGAAAAAATTACTCATAACCATCCCAAAGACGTATCGTTATCTTTGGCTGCTTTCAGTGATGCCGGTATTTGGTTAGACTCTTTCTCTCAGATTGTTCTGTCTGAGTTATTTCCATTAGCCCTACCATTATTTAATGCTTCGATCTTAAATATGATCAATCTATCTTTGTTAGTTGGCTATGTACCACAGGCTTTTAAGGTGGCAGTAATTAAACCATTACTTAAAAAGACATCACTTGACCCAGCTATCTTAGCTAATTATAAGGCCAATCTCCAACCTTCCTTTTCTCTCAAAAATTCTTGAAAGGGTAGTTGTAAAACAGCTAACTGATCATCTGCAGAGGAATGGTCTAGTTGAAGAGTTTCAGTCAGGTTTTAGAATTCATCATAGTACAGAAACAGCATTAGTGAAGGTTACAAATGATCTTCTTATGGCCTCGGACAGTGGACTCATCTCTGTGCTTGTTCTGTTAGACCTCAGTGCTGCTTTTGATACTGTTGACCATAAAATTTTATTACAGAGATTAGAGCATGCCATAGGTATTAAAGGCACTGCGCTGCGGTGGTTTGAATCATATTTGTCTAATAGATTACAATTTGTTCATGTAAATGGGGAATCTTCTTCACAGACTAAAGTTAATTATGGAGTTCCACAAGGTTCTGTGCTAGGACCAATTTTATTCACTTTATACATGCTTCCCTTAGGCAGTATTATTAGACGGTATTGCTTAAATTTTCATTGTTACGCAGATGATACCCAGCTTTATCTATCCATGAAGCCAGAGGACACACACCAATTAGCTAAACTGCAGGATTGTCTTACAGACATAAAGACATGGATGACCTCTAATTTCCTGCTTTTAAACTCAGATAAAACTGAAGTTATTGTACTTGGCCCCACAAATCTTAGAAACATGGTGTCTAACCAGATCCTTACTGTGGATGGCATTACCCTGACCTCTAGTAATACTGTGAGAAATCTTGGAGTCATTTTTGATCAGGATATGTCATTCAAAGCGCATATTAAACAAATATGTAGGACTGCTTTTTTGCATTTACGCAATATCTCTAAAATCAGAAAGGTCTTGTCTCAGAGTAATGCTGAAAAACTAATTCATGCATTTATTTCCTCTAGGCTGGACTATTGTAATTCATTATTATCAGGTTGTCCTAAAAGTTCCCTAAAAAGCCTTCAGTTAATTCAAAATGCTGCAGCTAGAGTACTGACGGGGACTAGAAGGAGAGAGCATATCTCACCCATATTGGCCTCTCTTCATTGGCTTCCTGTTAATTCTAGAATAGAATTTAAAATTCTTCTTCTTACTTATAAGGTTTTGAATAATCAGGTCCCATCTTATCTTAGGGACCTCGTAGTACCATATCACCCCAATAGAGCGCTTCGCTCTCAGCTGCAGGCTTACTTGTAGTTCCTAGGGTTTGTAAGAGTAGAATGGGAGGCAGAGCCTTCAGCTTTCAGGCTCCTCTCCTGTGGAACCAGCTCCCAATTCAGATCAGGGAGACAGACACCCTCTCTACTTTTAAGATTAGGCTTAAAACTTTCCTTTTTGCTAAAGCTTATAGTTAGGGCTGGATCAGGTGACCCTGAACCATCCCTTAGTTATGCTGCTATAGACGTAGACTGCTGGGGGGTTCCCATGATGCACTGTTTCTTTCTCTTTTTGCTCTGTATGCACCACTCTGCATTTAATCATTAGTGATCGATCTCTGCTCCCCTCCACAGCATGTCTTTTTCCTGGTTCTCTCCCTCAGCCCCAACCAGTCCCAGCAGAAGACTGCCCCTCCCTGAGCCTGGTTCTGCTGGAGGTTTCTTCCTGTTAAAAGGGAGTTTTTCCTTCCCACTGTAGCCAAGTGCTTGCTCACAGGGGGTCGTTTTGACCGTTGGGGTTTACATAATTATTGTATGGCCTTGCCTTACAATATAAAGTGCCTTGGGGCAACTGTTTGTTGTGATTTGGCGCTATATAAAAAAATTGATTGATTGATTGATTGATTGATTTGCGTATGGATAGCGTACAAAATTGGCCCATATTTGCCAAATATCCGCATTATCCGTGTAACATACCTGTATGAGTCGGCCGTCATCCGAACACGCCCGTGATCATCCGCAGAGGCACGCATGTCCGCAGCCAGGATTTTTGAGCTGTTCAAAAATCTGGATGCAGATAATATCCGCCTTACATACTCCATACATACTCACTCTATGCGCTGTATAGCTGCCATTAACCGCTGATATCCGCAACTGATGGGGATTTGCGGCTTGGCAGCAGACCGGGACAGTGTGTAAAACAGATATATTGCGTGCCCATCACGTCCACGTCACAAACTAAAATAAGTTGTAGCGAATGCATACAGATTGGCCATGAATAAAGTGTTTTTATTACATCTGCTTTGCGGACAATCTGTGAATGCATAACAAACACATCACGTAAACCCAAAGTATTATATAAGCGACATACCTGCCAGTCAGTGCCCGTGTCACACTGGTCCGGCTGTGTAAATCCACAAAGACGTAATAACTGCTGCAATCCTCGACTTTTATTTAACACCAACAAAAGGAAGAGTTGCTGACACTGAAGTCTGTTTTCTGTGAACTCTCAAAAAAAAAAAAAAAAAAAGAAAAAACACCGTCTCACACCCGAGCGGCTTCCCCCCTCCCACTCCCCAAACTCATGAACAGTTAACCCTCGAATGACAAAATGAACATTGACTCTGTGATCAACTTGTCCAAGTCCAGCAAATGCTCCAGAGCCTGTATTGTTGGTGTGAATAGTGATGCCGAAAGGAGCGAGTGCACTTATTTTATGACCGCAATGCAGATGCCCTGCACGCGCAACAAATGCACGATGCATTCATAATACACCCGTAATACTGCCATGATAATCTCACTGTGTCGGATCAGTTTCCTCACTACATGCGTTATATAACCGTGATTGTTCATCATATAGTCGCTATATATTATTAATATATCCATAATTCATATTGGGACATTTGTCATTTTTGGCCATTGTTGTTGCGGACGACAACGAATGCCCGTACTTTGTATACTCAATTGATGCGCAATTAATCCTCTCCCCAGTGGGACAGGGCCCTCAGAGAGAAATGGGTAGTCCAGTAACCTGGCAATATGTTGTCAAAGTTATGTAAATTTTAATGTCACGTGTATAATTTAATCAACCAATGGGTCTTAATTATAGGTCAAGATTGCAAGTATTATAGACACCTTCATATGTGTACCCTGGAAGCTGTCTGCCTTTAAAGGTATGCTGCTTCATCATCTTCTTCTTCCTCTTTCAGCTACTCTTTTGGGGGTTTCAGCAACAGAATCATGCATCTCCATCTCACAAATTCTTTATGGAAGTCCAGTCAAAATTGGCCACATTATGTTTGTTTCTTTCTTTTGGCTCCTGCTCTTGTCCTTGGGTGCATGTGTGTTCGTGTGTGTGCGCACATACGCACTTGTCAACCATTGTATGTGTCTCTCTGTTTGTAACAGCATCTGTGTAACACCAGAAAATCACTTTATGATGTCATAAGGGAAATTATGTTTGGTGTCATATCACAAAATGCTCATAATGTAGTTTCTCCACACACATTGCAATAGATCATGTGTTTCTGTATGATCCTGCCATAACACACATTTGTATCACATTATCATGTATTGTACGGCCAGCTTGCGTTAAATTAAAAAAAAATACTGAACTCCGACTCGTTTCCAGTGGGGGTTGATCTCCGCCAATACTGCGCCGTGTCACCAACTTTGTTTGTGGTATTCATGGACAGGATATTGAGGAAGGTCTTCAGTTTGGTGGGCTCAGGATCTCATTGCTGCTTCTTGTAGATGATGTGGTCCTGTTAGCTTCATCGGCCTGTGACCTCCAGCACTCACTATGTTGGTTCGCAGTCGAGTGTGAAGCGGCTGTGATGAGGATCAGCACCTCTAAATCTGAGGCCATGGTTCTCAGCAGGAAACCAATGGATTGCCTACTCCAGGTAGGGAATAAGGTCTTGCCCCAAGTGAAGCAGTCCAAGTACTTGTTCACAAGTGAGGGGACAATGGAGCATGAGATTGGCCGGAAAATCAGTGCAGAAGGGATGGTGTTGTATTCACTCTACCGTCCTGTTGTGATTAAAGGGAGCTCAGCCAAAAGGAGAAGCTCTCAATCGACTGGTCAGTTTGTTTCTACTCTCACCTATAGTCATGAGGGTGTTGGGTCATGACAGAAAGAACTAGATTGCGGGTACAACCTGCTGAAACGGGCTTCCTTAGAAGGCTGGCTGGTGTCTCCCTTAGAGACAGGGTGAGGGTCATTCATGAGGATCTCAGAGTAGAGCCGCTGCTCCTTCGCATTGAAAGGAGCCAGCTGAGGTGGTTCAGGCATCTGGAAAGGATGCCCCCTGGCCCTGGGTGCCTCCCTAGAGAGGTATTCCAGATATGCCCAGCTGGGAGGAGACCCCGGGGAAGACCCAGGACTAGGTAGAGAGATTATATCTCCTAGGAACGCCTTGGGATCCCACAGTCAGAGGTGTGGCCCAGGCAAGGGTCACTGGGGGTCCCCTGCTGGAGCTGTTGCCTCCGCGACCCAGATCCCAGATAAGCGGCTGAAGATGTATGTGTGTATGTATGTATGAACTCTGATGGGAGTGATCCTTATTTATCTGGCTTTACAGCATCCTATCCTGTTCTCCTTCTTTCCTCTTCAGCTCGGTCAGATCCTACGAAGCCCCTTCATGAAATTTGTGGCTCACGCTGTCTCCTTCACTATCTTCTTGGGTCTGCTAGTCATGAACGCCTCAGATCGCTTTGAGGGGGTCAAGAACCTGCCCAACGAGACCATCACAGACCACCCCCGGCAGGTGTTCAGAGTCAAAACCACACAGTTCTCCTGGACGGAGATATTGATCATGAAGTGGGTGTTGGGTGAGTATACTGTGCATACAAAACTGTAACAGTGGTTAAAACTATGTACAAATGCAGTTACTTAAAATGCAAATGGATGTTAGACAGTCACTTTCAATTAACATTTTACATAATTCATCATATTTCTTTTTCAGCCTCAGTACAATCCACATCTAGTGTTATAAATTCCTAAAAATGCAGGATAAGAAATACCGCTGATTGTGGCACATCAGTTTTATTTTTTAATCATTATGGATACACGTCCTCAAGATCTTAATATTTTTTTCACTTCATTGTTTTAAATGCATTTATGGTTATCTATTTTTTAAAGTTTCTCCAAAGCACAGGATTTTTTTTTTATATATCTGGCATCTTTCTGTGAAAATTCAATGAATCTTTTAGGTTTTGAAGCAGATTTAAACATTAATAGAGTGCCATGCCAACCAAGAGGTTGAAAACCATGGGTATAATAATTCAACAGTTCATTCTCTTTCATCTTCTGAAGATAAAACATAACTTCTACATCAGATTCACAGCAAATGTCAGGTTTGTTGGGACCATTATAGTGAAGACAAGACAAAGGCAAATGTGAAGAGTTGGACAGACCCATGAAAAGAGGAAATATTAAAAGCAGAAGCTGTTAGCATTAGACTTAAAATGGGAATGATTGGGGAAACAGACAAAATAAGAAAATGGGTGAGTTTTGAGGGGTGAGGGTGTAGGTAGTTTTGATGGCGTGGTGAGTGCTCAGCACCAGCAATCTTGGGATACATTCCCTTTGGTTCTGGTGCTGTGGTTTGAGGGACGTTGGCTGGTCTTCCCTGGAGGATGGTCTTAGGTGAGGCATTAGCCTACCCTTTATGTGGGGTTTGGGGTCTGTCTGGGGTTGGGGCTTGGTGTCTAGGTGCTATATCTTGAACCTGTCAGTGGTCCTTTGAACAAAATACTTCTCAGCACACCCAGCTGTAAATTGGTACAGCCTAAGCATTATCAGACCTCAGGGCCTACATAGGACAAGATGGTGTGCCTGTCATAGCTTGAGGTTGCTGTATGGCTGAGGGGGCCTTCCTACAGTGTAGCAGTGATGCATCACCTTATATTAATTCACTGCATCACTCATGTCATTATAGACATATATTAGAGACATACATGAATGCACACATCATTTTGCCTTTGTCCACAAATACAGTGGACATTAAATGAAACAGTTAAGATGTGATTCTTGTGTGGACTTTTAGCTTTAATTCAAGGGATTTAACAAAAGTATCTCTTTCACCATGAAGAAAATAGAGCCATTTCAATATCCAGCCCCTCCATTTTCAGAGGCCATAAGTAATTGAACAAAGTCACATCATTCTAAATACAAAGATCAATCATCACTTTTCTATGGACAAGTGAGGGGATAGATACAGTGGGGCAAAAAAGTATTTAGTCAGTCCCTGATTGTGCAAGTTCTCCTATTTAGAAAGATGAGAGAGGTCTGTAATTTTCAACATAGGTACACTTCTACTGTGAGAGACAAAATGAGAAAAAAAAAATCCAGGAGATCACATTGTAGAATTTTTAAAGAATTTATTTGTAAATTATGGTGGAAAATAAGTATTTGGTCACCCACAAACAAGCAAGATTTCTGGCTCTCACAGACCTGTAACTTCTTGTTTAAGAAGCTCTTCTGTCCTCCACGTGTTACCTGTATTAATGGCACCTGTTGGAACTCTTTATCTGTATAAAAGACACCTATCCACAGCCTCCACCAGTCAGACTCCAAACTAAACCATGGCCAAGACCAAAGAGCTGTCGAAGGACACCAGGAAGAAAATTGTAGATGTGTACCAGGCTGTGAAGATTGAATCTACAATAGTCAAGCAGGTTGGTGTGAATAAATCAACTGTGGCAGCAATTGTAAGAAAATGGAAGACATACAAGACCATTGATAATCTCCCTCAATCTGGGGCTCCACACAAGATGTCATCCCGTGGGGTCAAAATGATCGTGAGAACGGTGAACAAAAATCCCAGAACTACACAGAGGGACCTGAAAAATGACCTGCAGAGAGCTGGGACCAAAGTATAAAGTCTAAACACTATGCAGAGATGGACTCAAATCCTGCATTTCTAGGCATGTCCCCCTTCTTAAGCCAGTACGTGTCCAGGCCAGTCTGAAGTTTGTCAGAGAGCATATGGATGATCCAGAAGAGGATTGGGAGAATATCATGTGGTCAGATGAAACCAAAATAGAACATTTTGGTAAAAACTCAACTTGTCATGTTTGGAGGAAGGAGAATGCTGAGTTGCATTCCAAGAACACCATATCTACTGTGAAGCATGGAGGTGAAAACATCATTCTTTGGGGCTGTTTTTCTGCAAAGGGGACAGGACGACTGATCCGTGTTAAGGGAAGAATGAACGTGGCCATGTATCATGAGATTTTAAGCCAAAACCTCCTTCCTTCAATTAGAGCTTTGAAGATGCAACATGGCTGGGTCTTCCAGCATGACAATGATCCCAAACATACCGCTCGGGCAATGAGGAGTGGCTCCGTAATAAGCATTTCAAGGTCCTGGAGTGGCCGAGCCAGTCTCCAGACCCCAACCCCATAGAAAATTTGTTGAGGGAGTTGAAAGTCTGTGTTGCCCAGTGACAGCCCCAAAACATCACTGCTATAGAGGAGATCTGCATGGAGGAATGGGCCAAAATACCAGCTACAGTGTGTGCAAACCTGGTGAAGACTTACAGGAAACATTTGACCTCTGTCATTGCCAACAAAGATTGCACTATGTAACACAATTTTTGTTCCTGGCTTCTAAGTGTTATATTTCAACTGCTTATATCTAAAGTCTATGGAAAAATGACTACATTCAGCACAAACTTTGATTTTATTTTTTTTACGTTCTAGAAAGTTCTAAAAGTTTCTTGAAATTTCTAGATAATTCTGGAAACTTCTAGAAAATTCTGGACAGTTCTAGCAGTTAAAGAATATTCTAGAAGACTACTCAGTAGTAGTGAAGGCAAATCGAGAATATTCTTGAAAACAGACAAATTTCAAAATATCATTGTCCTGATCACAGAAGCAAAGTTTCTGTGGAATAACAGCTATTTTCTATTTATTTAAGGCATAACAGGTTAGGAAAACACACTGTGTACCCAGGAACAAAACAAAAATAAAAATGTGTTACATAGTGTTATGTTACAAAGTATTGAGTTGAACTTTTGTTATTGACCAAATACTTATTTTCCACCATAATTTGAATTCTTTAAAAATCCTACAATGTGATTTCCTGGATTTTTTTTTCTCATTTAGAATAGAATAGAATAGAATGCCTTTTATTGTCATTATACAGTGTACAACGAGATTAAAAGCCAACTCCAAAATCAGTGCAGGCAAATAAGAAGAAAAGCAGCAATATCGAATAATAAGTATCAAAAAATATATATACGATGTAAACATTAGAAGGTAAGGTGCACGGTCCTGGATGGTATGTACATTTTGTCTCTCATAAATGAACTGTACCTATGTTGAAAATTACAGACCTCTCTCATCTTTCTAAGTAGGAGATCTTGCACAATCAAGGACTGACTAAATACTTTTTTACCCCACTGTACATGAACATTTCCTAGTCACTGAATATGTTTTGAACATCATTTACGTTAATGATTGGGAAAACCAGACAGTGTGATACTGCATGATAAAACTATCTGGAGTAGGCAGTTCTCAAAAACTGAGCATTTGTGAAAGAAGGAAACTAGGGAAGCCATCAAGAAAACTCTGAAGAAGTTATAAGCTTCTGCATCTGTCACTGAAGAAATTGTGCATAGTGCAACTTTTGTCTTTTGCAGCACCACTCACAGCTTCATGCTGGAATGGAACAGAGAAAGATTTTCTTGCAAAAAATGGATCAAATCTAGGCTTGAGTCTCCTATGTGCATTCTGGCTACTGCATCTCAAATTTTCCATTTTCTTTTTACGAAAATGCTTCTTTCTGCCACTTGAAAATGGTCTGTGGACAAAGATGGCTGGTGGTATGCAGAGGGGAAATGACAAAAATTGTGTCATAGTCAGAAAAAGTTCACAGTGTTCACATACAGTAGTTCACATAGTTCATAGTGTAAACTAAATACCACTGACACCTATTTCCATGCCCTTTGGGTCTGCTCACCTGTCTAGCGTTTTTGGTCAAAAGTCACTGAAAAACTGTCCTGCATCTCAGGATAGAGAATCCCCTTATCTCCTAATTTATGTTTACTCAGAGACATAACCTTTATTGAACTTCCAAATAAACAATCCAAAGCCGTACTTGTAGCACTGACTATCGCGGAAAAAAAACAACAACTATATTGCATATTAATATCAACTACTGGTAAAACCTCCTCTTCATACATATACTCAACAAAATATAAACGCAACACTTTTGGTTTGCTCCCATTTTGTATGAGATGAACTCAAAGATCTAAAACTTTTCCACATACACAATATCACCATTTCCCTCAAATATTGTTCACAAACCAGTCTAAATCTGTGATAGTGAGCACTTCTCCTTTGCTGAGATAATCCATCCCACCTCACAGGTGTGCCATATCAAGATGCTGATTAGACACCATGATTAGTGCACAGGTGTGCCTTAGACTGCCCACAATAAAAGGCCACTCTGAAAGGTGCAGTTTTATCACACAGCACAATGCCACAGATGTCCGCAAGATTTGAGGGAGCGTGCAACTGGCATGCTGACAGCAGGAATGTCAACCAGAGCTGTTGCTCGTGTATTGAATGTTCATTTCTCTACCATAAGCCGTCTCCAAAGGCGTTTCAGAGAATTTGGCAGTACATCCAACCAGCCTCACAACCGCAGACCACGTGTAACCACACCAGCCCAGGACCTCCACATCCAGCATGTTCACCTCCAAGATCGTCTCAGACCAGCCACTCAGACAGCTGCTGAAACAATCGGTTTGCATAACCGAAGAATTTCTGCACAAACTGTCAGAAACCGTCTCAGGGAAGCTCATCTGCATGCTCGTCGTCCTCATCGGGGTCTCGACCTGACTCCAGTTCGTTGTCGTAACCGACTTGAGTGGGCAAATGCTCACATTCGCTGGCGTTTGGCACGTTGGAGAGGTGTTCTCTTCACGGATGATGCGAAGGAGATGTGTTGCACTGCATGAGGCAAATGGTGGTCACACCAGATACTGACTGGTATCCCCCCCCAATAAAACAAAACTGCACCTTTCAGAGTGGCCTTTTATTGTGGGCAGTCTAAGGCACACCTGTGCACTAATCATGGTGTCTAATCAGTATCTTGATATGGCACACCTGTGAGGTGGGATGGATTATCTCAGCAAAGGAGAAGTGCTCACTATCACAGATTTAGACTGGTTTGTGAACAATATTTGAGGGAAATGGTGATATTGTGTATGTGGAAAAAGTTTTAGATCTTTGAGTTCATCTCATACAAAATGGGAGCAAAACCAAAAGTGTTGCGTTTATATTTTTGTTGAGTATATATCAATGGAAAAAAATATCCACTTCATTAAAAAACAATTACCACAATTTAATGAAACATGGTCCTTATTTATTAACTCATTAAATTTGAATTTGGGGGTCTGATTTTTGCCTGTTAGGGAATCCCATTCTTGCCCCTCTTGACGTACCATATTAATATTAGATTATGACTTGTTTATTTTGTTTTTGTTCCACTTTTCTCTCTTTTGCTGCAGATCCAGGTTACAACTCGTTGTTGTATTCCTCTTATCAGAGAATGATGTTATGTGTTTTTCTTGAATATGCTGGCATTAGTTGAGGTGATAGCTTGCATCTTTTAACCCTTTAATGTCCTCACATTTTTTAATAGAATGTCCTTGATGTAAACACATTTTACCAAACATTTGAGATGAACATTAAAGGGTTAAAGTGGGTGGTTATTCTTTTTTTTCACAGTCAATTAAAATGATAAGATAAAGAAAAGTAGCCACAGTCTGTTGCAGTAAAAAAAGAAAGAAGTTGCATTGACGCATACTACAGTAACATACAGTATACAGAGAAGAGTGAGGAGGAAAAAGGACAAACGCTGCAGATAAATAGCCTGTGGCAAAGTGTGTTACACACTTCAGCTGCTTCCACTCTGCTGATGCTCTTCCTTTCATCTGGAACATAACCACAATTATATTATTTGAGTGTGCAATTTTTTTATTTTATTTTAACTAGTACTGACTTTTGTGCATGTGTTTTTTTTCTGTGTGCAGTCGAATGGAAGAGTATTTCTAATTCTAGTAGTGTTATTGTTGTCATTGTTACCAGTGGTGGGCACAGTTCCGATAATCCGATAACGGATAATTATCGAAGATAATGTTTTCATTATCGGATTACTTTAAAATCGGACTAATTATCTTGCGATAAATTTTTGTCCGATAATTTTTAGAGCGCTAACGTGATAAATAAAGCTGAACAGCTACAAATATTTCTAAAACTTAAAATCAGTTGAGCACCTACCTGTTAAATGTTTTGTAGCTGATGTGTAGTTCTGCCCTCTGCAAAACAGAGAAGAGCTGCTTTAAGAGGAAACTGCTCTATCCTCTGCAGGCAAAGGAGAACTGGTCCCCCCCCCAAAAAAACTCATTTCTTTTAACCTCATACTGATACGCGGGCAATATCACCCAAGTCATCCAGAAACATACATTTTTAACTTATGGTTCAACTTTTAACCAAACTAATTTCGGACAAGTTATTTAAATTAATGTCATGTCTGAAGCTTTATAAAGTGAAAATACCAGATATACGTTTTAGTTTTAAAGTAATGCGCTAATTTTTAAGGTTTTAGTGTGGATATACAGTAGTGTTCAGAATAATAGTAGTGCTATGTGACTAAAAGATTAATCCAGGTTTGAGTATATTTCTTATTGTTACATGGGAAACAAGGTACCAGTAGATTCAGTAGATTCTCACAAATCCAACAAGACCAAGCATTCATGATATGCACACTCTTAAGGCTATGAAACTGGGCTGTTAGTAAAAAAAAAAGTAGAAAAGGGGGTGTTCACAATAATAGTAGTGTGGCATTCAGTCAGTGAGTTCGTCAATTTTGTGGAACAAACAGGTGTGAATCAGGTGTCCCCTATTTAAGGATGAAGCTAGCACCTGTTGAACATGTTTTTCTCTTTGAAACGTTGATTGGAGAGGGGAAAACGTATACGCAGGTGCAAAAAATTATAGGATGTTCATCTACAATCATTTCCAATGCTTTAAAATGTACAAAAAAAACAGAGACGTGTGGAAGAAAACGGAAAACAACCATCAAAATGGATAGAAGAATAACCAGAATGGCAAATGCTCACCCATTGATCAGCTCCAGGATGATCAAAGACAGTCTGGAGTTACCTGTAAGTGCTGTGACAGTTAGAAGACGCCTGTGTGAAGCTAATTTATTTGCAAGAATCCCCCGTAAAGTCCCTCTGTTAAATAAAAGACATGTGCAGAAGAGGTTACAATTTGCCAAAGAACACATCAACTGGCCTAAAGAGAAATGGATGAATATTTTGTGAACTGATGAGAGTAAAACTGTTCTTTTTGGGTCCAAGGGCTGCAGACAGTTTGTGAGATGACCCCCAAACTCTGAATTTAAGCCACAGTTCACAGTGAAGACAGTGAAGCATGGTGGTGCAAGCATCATGATATGAGCATGTTTCTCCTACTATATATCGCATACCAGGTATCATGGATCAGTTTGGATATGTCAAAATACTTGAAAAGGTCATGTTGCCTTATGCTGAAGAGGACATGTCCTTGAAATGGGTGTTTCAACAAGACAATGACCCCGAGCACACTAGTAAACAAGCAAAATCTTGGTTCCAAACCAATAAAATGAATGCCTCGCAGATGTGAAGAAATCATGAAAAACTGTGGTTATACAACTAAAGGCTCATTAAAAGTCTGCTAACGAGTCTTTCATTGGATTCAGGTGTGTTGGAGCAGGGAGACAACTAAGAGTGTCAGTAAGGTAGCTCTCGAGGACCGAACTTGGCTACCCCTGATATAGAGAATCAACACGATGACAGTTGTAAATGAATTTTATACTACAAAAATGTAATTTTTTATGCTTTTCGTCACATTAATAAGAGACTGCTGCATGATACCCTGAAAACATCCTAAACCAATTCTAGCAAATAATCCGTGTCTGTTATGTTTAATCTGTGTGGAATTTAATAAATGGAAACCAAATTTCAGACATATTATATATATTAGTCTGGAACAAAGAGGACAAAGTGTTGTAAAGAACAATAATCAAGACGTTAAAGAACAAACAATAATCAAGACGTTAAAGAACAAACTTCACTTTCCCCCAGAACGACATGATCAGGAAGCGAGCACAGCTCACAGCAGCTCCCATTGAAAATAATGGAGAGACAGCCTGTGATTCTCACATGTTTACATAAAATAAACGCAATAACAATGTCTAAAAACCCAGAGAATATATTCACGAGAATTTTAGGCACAATATAAAAAATAGAAATATTTTTATGTTGCGATGTGAATGGTGTTGTCTGTGTGCAGCGGTTAGTACACAGTGATCAGAGCGTCTCAGTGCAGTTCTCAATGTTACTGAGATCTCGCAGTGCGGCGAGTGCACGTTTTACAATATAATAAAACGTGTGCGCAATATAATAAAATGTGTGCACAACATCATAAAACATGCTCGCAATATAATAAAATAAGCGCAAGTATAATAAAATGAGCGCACATTCTCTCCACATGCAAAACATTTTGCGATGACACTTCCAGGGCTCTGTAAAAATGCCTGATTTACAAATAAAAAAATGGAATATTTTACAAAAGCACATTTATCTGTAAACACCAACACACAACACACATCACATTAACGTGTTGGTTTACATAATGAATGACTCAACCAATCAGTGTTTAGCAGAAGAGGCACATTTTACCCAAAATCCTTTGGGATCTGTCTGTCTTTTTTACAAAACTTCAGAATTAGTGCATTATTCAACATTAAAAGATATATGTTCTATTTTACCTTTGTAGAAATGACAGAATTGACATTAATGGAGTTATTCTATCAGTATTCATTTTATTTATACACCAAACCATAAGTCAGCATGGCTTTATTTTCCAAGACCTCCGCCTGACCAGAGCATTGTGATTGGGTAGAGAGCTGGGCTTTGCAGCTGTTCTCAGCTTGCTTCTGTGGCGGAAGCCATGTACAACCCCTGGCAAAAATTATTGATTATGGAATCACTGGCCTCGGAGGATGTTCATTCAGTTGTTTAATTTTATAGAAAAAAAAGCAGATCAGACATGACACAAAACTAAAGTCATTTCAAATGGCAACTTTCTGGTTTTAAGAAACACTATAAGAAATCAAGAAAAAAAGATTGTGGCAGTCAGTAACTGTTACTTTTTTAGACCAAGCAGAGGAAAAAAATATGGAATCACTCAATTCTGAGGAAAAAATTATGGAATCATGAAAAACAAAAGAACGCTCCAACACATCACTAGTATTTTGTTGCACCACCTCTGGCTTTTATAACAGCTTGCAGTCTGAGGCATGGACTTAATGAGTGACAAACAGTACTCTTCATCAATCTGGCTCCAACTTTCTCTGATTGCTGTTGCCAGATCAGCTTTGCAGGTTGGAGCCTTTTCTTCAAGTTCCACCAAAGATTTTCAGTTGGATTAAGATCCGGACTATTTGCAGGCCATGACATTGACCCTGTGTGTCTTTTTGCAAGGAATGTTTTCACAGTTTTTGCTCTATGGTAAGATGCATTATCTTGAATTATGATTTCATCATCCCCAAACATCCTTTCAATTGATGGGATAAGAAAAGTGTCCAAAATATCAACGTAAACTTGTACATTTATTGATGATGTAATGACAGCCATCTCCCCAGTGCCTTTACCTGACATGCAGCCCCA
The DNA here is from genome assembly GCF_902500255.1 of Thalassophryne amazonica. Classification (NCBI taxonomy): domain Eukaryota; kingdom Metazoa; phylum Chordata; class Actinopteri; order Batrachoidiformes; family Batrachoididae; genus Thalassophryne; species Thalassophryne amazonica. Next base: position 29,443,537 of record NC_047113.1, read on the forward strand.
TATCATCAGTGACTGTGGAAATTTACATGTTCTCTTCAGGCAGTCATCTTTATAATCTCATTGGAACGGCACCAAACAAAAGTTCCAGCATCATCACCTTGCCCAATGCAGATTCAAGATTCATCACTGAATATGACTTTCATCCAGTCATCCACAGTCCACGATTGCTTTTCCTTAGCCCATTGTAATCTTGTTTTTTTCTGTTTAGGTGTTAATGATGGCTTTCGTTTAGCTTTTCTGTATGTAAATCCCATTTCCTTTAGGTGGTTTCTTACAGTTCGGTCACAGACGTCGACTCCAGTTTCCTCCCATTCGTTCCTCATTTGTTTTGTTGTGCATTTTCAATTTTTAAGACATATTGCTTTAAGTTTTCTGTCTTGACGCTTTGATGTCTTCCTTGGTCTACCAGTATGTTTGCCTTTAACAACCTTCCCATGTTGTTTGTATTTGGTCCAGAGTTTAGACACAGCTGACTGTGAACAACCAACATCTTTTGCAACATTGCGTGATGATTTACCCTCTTTTAAGAGTTTGATAATCCTCTCCTTTGTTTCAATTGACATCTCGTGTTGGAGCCATGATTCATGTCAGTCCACTTGGTGCAACAGCTCCCCAAGGTGTGATCACTCCTTTCTGGATGCAGACTAATGAGCAGATCTGATTTGATGCAGGTGTTAGTTTTGGGGATGAAAATTTACAGGGTGATTCCATAATTTTTTCCTCAGAATTGAGTGATTCCATATTTTCTTCCCTCTGCTTGGTCTAAAAAAGTAACCGTTACTGACTGCCACAGTTTTTTTTCCTGATTTCTTATAGTGTTTCTTAAAGCCAGAAAGTTGCCATTTAAAATGACTTTAGTTTTGTGTCATGTCTGTGATCTGCTTTTTTTTTTACAAAATTAAACAACTGAATGAACATCCTCCGAGGCCGGTGATTCCATAATTTTTGCCAGGGGTTGTAGTAAACAAATGCTTCCAGCAGGGGACAAGTTGTTCAAAGACAGAAGTGCGTGCTCATTGTTTGGGTCTGTTGTCGCTTTTGATGCTACCAGAAGCGATTGTGATGTTAAAACTCAAATTCAGTTTGTTAGTATTTGCAAATGTACCAGAGACAGTACTGGAATTTATTGGTTATCAGTAACTTTTGATACATTTTTGGGTGGTTTATCGTTTTTATCTTTATCAAAGATAACTTTTCAGTTATCTGATTATCTGTTATTGAAGTTAATTTTTTGGTTATCTGTGCCCACCACTGATTGTTACAGACACAGATCAGGACACCTTTTTAAGGAGCAATTCTCAGCTTGTTTTAGCTGCAACTACAGGATGACAGAGTGACTGTGTGGGAGGGAATAAGGGTTTCCACACACTTTCTGTCTCCATCCTCAGGTATGATATGGTCAGAGTGTAAGGAGATCTGGAGCGATGGCCCCAGAGAGTATGTCTTACACCTTTGGAACGTACTTGATTTCGGCATGTTGTCTGTCTTCGTGGCATCCTTCACGGCCCGCTTCATGGCTTTTCTTAAGGCGTCCAAAGCCCAGCAGTATGTGGACATGCATGTGCCAGATGAAGATATCAGCAATGCCTCATTACCGGATGAAGTGGCCTACTTCACATACGGTAAGAAGATACTGCAAAAGTATTTCTAATGTGAGTGAATACCTCCAGTATGGAGGTCATGCAATAAGTAGCATTTTCCTGTTTATGTACAGTATTGTTTAAAATGATTTGAGCCAAAGATGCATGAACTTTGGAAGTATCAGTTCTATCAAGAAGTAAAATCCATTCCATTAAGATGTTGATCCAGAGTCTACTTCAGCCAGTCTCTGTGATGGTCAAGCTTTTACAAAAGAACTAAAAAAAATTCTATGGAATTTTGGTTTGAATATACACTGTATTTTTTTTATGTTTCCATTACGTACTAGTGAGCTTTTGGTGCTTTTTATTTATTTTTATTTCCCTCCAAAGGTTTTCAGGCCTCGAGCTGTGGAATTTTGGTTTTAATGTGACTTGTGGACAGTCAGAAGGTCCCAGGTTCACTTCTAACCTGGGCTTTTCTGTTTGTTTCCTCAAAATTCTACAGGCAATACCCCAATGTGAAAAAAAGTTTTTTTGAGATTTTTTGCAAATTTATTAAAAAAAAAATGCTAAGAAATTACATGTACAGTACATCTGTATTCAGTAAAAGTCTGGATGATCCGTTTCGTCTTTGGTCCAGAGAAGACGTTCATTTCTTCCAAAGAAGATCTGGAATACTTATTTGGATGACCACAGTACACATTTCCACCATGTTATGGCCCAATCTAGATGTGTCCGAGCATAGGGAAGTTGACACAACATCAGCACATAAGGCTTCATTTTGGCATGATAAAGTTTTAAGTGCCATTTGTGAATGTAACTCCATATTGTAGTGTTAAATAAAGGTTCCCCAAAGTAACTTGTTGCCCATGTGGTTATATCAGCTATTGATGAAAGACTTTTCTTGATGTTGTGCTGTCTGAGAGATTTATGGGTCATGGGTGCACTTTATGCACTGAAATTCCTCCAGATTCCTTGAATCTTTCAGTGATATTATGCACTGTAGAAGGAGAAATATACAATGCCTTCCTATCTTTCTTTGAGGAATATTGTTTTCAAACATTTTAATAATTTTCTCAAGCATTTGTTGGCAAACTGGAGATGCTCTGCTCATCTTTGATCCTCAAAAACAGAGCCTTTCAACTGCTTTTGTACCAAATCAAGATTATAATCACCTGTTGAAACACCTCTATGAAATCATTTTTTTACCCTCGTCATTACCCCTAAATTTTCCCTGTTCCAATCAAAAACATGTTTATTTAGGGTCTGCACCCTTCTCTGACCAAGGCAGCATCTCTACATCTGGAGATGGTCCCCGGGCGCCGGACTGTGGCAGCCCACTTCTCCTAGTGCTTGGATTATGTCTAACTGTAATTAGGATGGGTTAAATGCAGAGGACAAATTTCATTGTATGTATGTATATATATATATATGTACAATGACAACAAAGGCTGCTCTTCTTCTGTTGCAGGCCTGAAATGCAAGAATGGATGCATATGAACAAATGAAATGAAGTTGACGACGTAAAATATGAAATGTCTTGGGTTTATACTGCCTGCATTGAAACAGAAGTCAAAGAAAATGTATGAATCACTGCGGGGGGGGTAGTTCCATTTTTATATCATCCCAACTTTTTATGATTTGGGGTTGTACAATTCCGGATGAATATGGTATTATTGAAGTGTCTATTTTGCAAGAAATAAGACTCGAAACATACACTAATGTTAATAGTAAGTTCCTTTGGCTGCACCCTTGTTTTTTTACTTGGATCACCACAATTCAGGTGATTTAGCACGTTTTACTCTGGATGCACTTCCCAGACGCAACTCCACATTATATGAAGAAATGTGGCAGAGGTGGGGTTTGAACCGGGAACCTTCCACACTGAAGCCAAGTACACTTACCACTTGGGTGCCATCTCTACACACATGCGCTGCTGTTAATCCTTGTCAAAATTCCAGAATTGTTTGGAATTGGCTTATGTATTGTTTACACTCTGAGTTCCCTTGTAGTTTTAGTAATATAACCTTGAAAGAAAGTTAACTAATGAAAGAATTCTGGATTGTGATTTGGTCTTGCTTTATTTGCTCTTTACAGAGGTTTCAATCAGAAGCTTTCCACTGAATTCAATTTAAAACGAGGTTATTTCTTGCCTTGTGTTGCTGCAGAAAGATCAAATTATTGTGTTGTGCTGAAAGAATACTGTTAATGAATTGCTAATTTGTTTGAGCTGCTTCCTGATAAAGGTTTGCCATGATAGTAAAAATATATTATAGGTTCAGAAGAAAGCATGAGTCATCAGTATTGCTGCATACTTCCTATAAGCATGCTTGTGTTCAAATATATTCAGGTAAATGTACACTGCTGCTGCCAACGCCTCTGCTTTGTGCACACAAAACATGCAAAAACACATTCTATACCAGTGCACACAAATACACAGATATTCTTATCAGCACACAGAAATACATGCAAGTACTCAACTGAAAGTAATCAGATACAGTGTGTGTACTTAAACCTGCAAACAAATGTGGAATTTGGCCTTATATGCAAGATGAAAATCTAAATGATTCATCCATACTGTCTATTCATTTTTAGGTGTTGCTCATAAGTGCATGATGAAAAAACACTGTCCAAAAGCAAAAACTCCATCTTATAGCTGCAGGCTGTTGCGCTGAGTCCTTTGTATCCTATCAAAAAAAAAAACCTTCATCAGTGCTGTCACCTGGTGGAATGACTCTGTTATGACACAGTAGTAAATACATAAGGCTTTACTGGCATCAGTAATTGTCCATATAACGTTCATGATTACAATATCTGATCCCTTTGTCCAAATCAGAGTTAAAACCAAATAAAACCCATATTTTCTTTTATTTATATATTTGTTGTACTTTACTGTTCATATTCACATCTGTCTTCTTGTTCCATTATCCCATCCTCCATGGTCTATTCATGGTTGTTTTCCTGCCCCCTTCATGTTTTTTTTTTCCTTGTCCTTATATCTACTTGAATACACTCTCCTTTTATCTGTTCTCTTTGCTTTCTACCATGTTTTATATTTTCCCCCTTCCTTCATCCCTTTCCCTGTTCCCCTTTTATACTTTTTGGCCCAGTCTTTCACTTAAACCGTCTTATTCGACCTCACAGTATTTGCTTCACACCTGAAAAACCCAAGAGTGACACAAGGGGGACATCAGAGGGACTTAGAGGGAGAGAGACAGACAGAGAGAGCACATAGAACAAAGAGAGTTAGCAATAAATCAAGAACTACTAGAAACTTGGAAGCAGAACCACACTCCAGTACATAATACTACTAATGAACCAACGACCGGAAAAAGGTGCTTTGCCCTCTTCAGGTCGGTGGAGTGTCCTTGCCTCAAGTAGAGGAGTTTAAGTATCTCGGGGTCTTGTTCACGAGTGAGGGACGGATGGAGCGTGAGATCGATAGACGGATCGGTGCAGCATCTGAAGTGATGCGGTCGCTGTATCGGACCGTCGCGGTGAAGAGAGAGCTGAGTAGGGGGGCAAAGCTCTCGATTTACTGATCGATCTACGTTCCGATCCTCACCTATGGTCATGAGATTTGGCTCATGACCGAAAGAACGAGATCACGAGTACAAGCGACCGAGATGAGTTTCCTCCGCAGGGTGGCTGGGCGCTCCCTTAGAGATAGGGTGAGGAGCTCGGTCACTCGGGAGGAGCTCGGAGTCGAGCCGCTGCTCCTCCACATTGAAAGGAGTCAGTTGAGGTGGCTCAGGCATCTTTTCCAGATGCCCCCTGGACGCCTCGCTGGAGAGGTGTTCCGGGCACGTCCCATTGGGAGGAGGCCCCAGGGAAGACCCAGGACACACTGGAGGGACTACATCTCTCGGCTGGCTTGGGAAAGCCTTGGGGTTCCCCCGGAGGAGCTGGGGGAGGTGTGTGTGGATCGACAGGTCTGGGCGGCTTTGCTTGAGCTGCTGCCCCCGCGACCCGACTCCGGATAAAGCGGAAGTAAATGGATGGATGGATGGACTTTTTTTTAGATAATTTTAATACAAACCTACCAAATAAAATGAAATGCATAATCCTCAGCTTTATGTATTTAGTATTAATAAAATATAATTACTCTAAATCAATAATAATGACAGTATTTATTTAAAATACATAAAGTATATTGTTTGAATTGCATAATAATTATGTTACCTATGCCATGTATCTTGTATAGGTAACATAATTATTTCTTACCTTCCTGGCAGTAATAGCAGGGTTTCAGGATCATAACACCTACCAACATGGAAACACACTCACGACTCGATCATCGTTAAACACAGCATGGTGCATCAGGCAATGTAAATAAATCCATAGATTAATCCTCATAATGCTGTTGTCCCAAGATCCTAATTACATGAATGTCCAGCTTGGCACAAAAATGCTCAAAGCAGACTCTGGAGTTGATGTAGGATTAAAGAGAGTGAATGCATAGCACATGCATTTAAGTAAAATTGAAGTCTGAACTCTGTCATGAAAACATCACTTGTAGCACTGAACTGTGCAGTAAACAATCAATTCAAACCTTGCTTTTTGCCCAGTTTGGTCATAGCAGCACTTGCACATGGCCAGGCCTGACTCTGCTCTCTAGTTTATGTGTAACTCTATGGTCTATACACACAAGAGTCTCTGCATGCACTCTGAAGAACCAAGTAACCAATCTGTTGTCTCTTTCTCATTCTCTAGCTAGAAATAAGTGGCGTCCATCAGACCCACAGATCATCTCAGAAGGCCTTTATGCCATTGCTGTGGTGCTGAGTTTCTCACGCATCGCCTACATCCTGCCAGCTAACGAGAGCTTTGGACCACTTCAAATCTCACTTGGGCGCACGGTGAAGGACATCTTCAAGTTCATGGTCATCTTCATCATGGTGTTTGTGGCCTTCATGATTGGCATGTTCAACCTGTATTCATATTACCTGGGAGCCAAGTACAATCCTGCCTTTACCACGTGAGTTATACATCAATGGAAGAGAGTTTTCAACAGAGGCTGGATGTGACTGAATATTGAAAAATGCTCTTATCTATCTGTCTTTCTATTTGCCTGGCTAGACAGTCTTGTAAGAGCAATAAGCTAGCTTTCTAGCTTGTCTAGAAAGAGTATTGACATATACAACCCCTATTCCAATGAAGTTGGGACGTTGTGTAAAATGTAAATAAAAACAGAATACAATTATTTGCAATCTTCTTCAACCTACAGTGAGGAAAATAAGTATTTGAACACCCTGTGATTTTGCAAGTTCTCCCACTTAGAAATCATGGAGGGGTCTGAAATTTTCATCTTAGGTGCATGTCCACTGTGAGAGACATAATAGTAAAAAAAAAAAAAAATCCGGAAATCACAATGTATGATTTTTTTTAATATTTTATTTGTATGATACAGCTGCAAATACAGTATATCCAATTGAATAGACCACAAAGGCAAGATATTTAATGTTCAAACTGAAAAACTTTATTGTTTTGTGCAAATATTTGCTCATTTTGAAATGGATGCCTGCAACAGGTTTCAAAAAACCTGGTATGTTTACCATCACCTTTCCTTCTAATGCTCCGTTGACACCGGGCGCCACCAGACGCCACAAATTCATGGGGGTCGCGTGGCGACAGACGCGCCACCATCGCCCGGTGTGTCGCTCTGCTTTTGCTGTGAAAATTTGCCCCGGTGCGTCATCAAATAGGAGGAGCTTCCATTCCGCTCGCCAGCTCCGGTTGTCAGTCAAGTTAACATGACAGACCTTGATCACATGGAGCGGGTTGTGTGGAAAGCTGACAAACGTCATGAGACATTCCCAATTCGGGGAGTATCATTATTTGCTGCAGGAGCTGCATCTGGATGATGGCCGCTTTCAGGGGTCCTTCCGCCTCTGCGGGACCCAGTTTGAGGACCTCCTGTCCCGTTCACGCACGCACATGTAAACAATAAAAAAAGAATGAAACTCCGCTCCCCCTCCTGCGGCACTGCTGCTCGCTCCAAAAACTCTGTCATAATTGTGTTTAGAAACCAGTCACCATTTGTTTTATTATACATCTGTGTAGTTAATAAGTAAAATAATCTTCACAGACATAAAATAAAAAGAGAAAGAAACTCTGCTCCTCCTCCTGCGGGGCTGCTGCTCGCGCTCCAAAAACTCTTGTGTTTAGAAACCAGTCACCATTTGTTTTATTATACATCTGTGTAGTCAGTGGTGGGCACACTTCCGATAATCTGATAACAGATAATTATCGAAGATAATGTTTTCATTATCGGATTATCATTTTAGATAACTTTAAAAAACATTATCAGACCAATTATTTTCCGGTTAATTTTTGTCCGATAACTTTTAAACCGATAAACAAAGCTGAACAGTGACAAGCATTTTTAAAATTTAAAATTAGTTCAGCACCCACCTGTTAAAAGTTTTATAACAGACGCACAGTTATAACCTCTACAAACAGAAGAGAACTGCTTGTATGAAAAGCATCTCAATCCTCTGCAGACAAAGAAGAAACGGCCAAAAAAAAAAAAAAAAAAAAAAATTTCCTTTAACACCATACTGATATGCTGGCAATATCACCTAAGTCATCCAAAGGCATACATTTTTAACTTATGGTTCAAATTTTAACCAAACTAATTTTGGACAAGCTATTTAAAATTACTGTCATGTCTGAAGTTTTATAAAGTGCAAATATCGGATATATGTTTTAGTTTTAAAGTAATGTGCTAATTTTTAAGGTTTTGTGAGCACATGCTGTGCCCCGCAGTGCATTATGGGTACGATGATGTAATCTCAGTACGTCACGACAGGGCAAATGCATTTCAGACACTCTGTTCAGGCTCCACGGACAACAGCATTAAACTCTAGTGCCTAAAACTCTCTTGAATATATTCTCTGCGTTTATAGACGTTGGTTTTGTATTTGCATTTGTTAAATTCCACGCATTTTAAATGTAGCAGACAGGGATTATCTGGAAGTTTGTTTTCAATGCCTCTACTGCCATCTACTGGCCAGTAGTGTTCATGGCAGTATTTGCCCTAAGTACTAAGCGTCAGGGAACCAGTAGATGGCAGTGTTGTATTTATTTTGACCCCAGTTATATCAGATGATTGTCAAATCAACTTTTTGGCTTTGCAAATGGCTTTTTTTTTTTTTTTTTTTTTTACAAATGAAGTTTAAAAACAAAACAAAACAACAGCAAAATAATAATAATAATAACATTACAAGCCAGCTCTGCAGTGTTTGCACAGGCACAGTGCAAGCGTTTGGATGCTTGTAGCTTTTCAGCAGCAGGAAACCCTCACGACGGCCAACCACAATAATATATCAAACAGGTTGATTCTCATTCGACCATACGATCAGCGATCAGGAGGTGGTCATCAGATGTTGACCGCAGTTTGATACTCCACGTACACTACACGATGCAGAATGCACGATTAACCTGAAACTCGGTCCAAAAAATTCCTGCATGAAAAATCATACATCATAAAACGTGTGCACATTCTCTCCACATGCAAAACATTTTGCGATGACACTTCCAGGGCTCCGTAAAAATGCCTATTTTTACAAATAAAAAAATGGAATATTTTACAAAAGCACATTTATCTTTAAGCACCAACACACGACAGACGTCACATTAACGTGTTGGTTTACATAATGAATCACTGAACCAATCAGTGTTTAGCAGAGGCACTTTTACTCAGAATTCTTTGCGATCTGTCTGTTTGTTACAAAACCTCAGAATTAGTGCATTATTCAACATTAAAAGATATACGAGGGCTGTCAATAAAGTAAGGGTCCTTTTTATTTTTTCAAAAACTATATGGATTTCATTCATATGTTTTTACGTCAGACATGCTTGAACCCTCGTGCGCATGCGTGAGTTTTTCCACGCCTGTCGGTGACGTCATTCGCCTGTGAGCACTCCTTGTGGGAGGGGCTGGACGACTCCTCCCAGAGGTGTTTTTCCTGTGCCGCCGCACCGCGTTGGCTGCGTCCCGACGCGCGGATCCGTCCGCACGTCTTTCATTAAAAAAATCTCCTTTAACAGTGGAATATCCGGATAAAATGCTGAAACCGACTTCTTCTGAAACTTCTCTGTTCTCTCACGACGTCCTGGATCAATAGAGCCTGAAATGTGGAGGTTTTCAGCTTGAACAGGCTGACGACGGCGCCTGAGAGTGCAGCGCGACGTCTCGCACCGTGGGAAGTCCTTAAAGTGACAGTATCACCTCAAAATCTCTCATCAGCCGTTTAAAATTTTCACTGAAAACCAGCTTAATTTTTCGAACCGTGTCCACTTCGATGTGTCTCACAGGTTTAGAAAGATTTTGATCAAACAAAGCGCCAGTCTCTCAGCAACTTCTCAGACAAAGGAATTCCGACGAGGGGCTGGACGACTCCTCCCACAAGGAGTGCTCACAGGCGAATGACGTCACCGACAGGCGTGGAAAAACTCACGCATGCGCACGAGGGTTCAAGCATGTCTGACGTAAAAACATATGAATGAAATCCATATAGTTTTTGAAAAAAATAAAAAGGACCCTTACTTTATTGACAGCCCTCGTATGTTATATTTTAACTTTGTACAAATGACAGAATTGACATTAATGGAGTTATTCTATCGGTATTAATGTTATTTATAAATCAAAACCATACCTCAGCATGACTTTATTTTTCAAGACCTCTGCCTGACCGGAGTGTTGTAATTGATAGAGAGCTGGCTTTATGGCTGCTCTCGGGGTGCCTCTGTGCTGGGAGCGCTGTAGTAAACAAGAGTTTCCAGCAGGGGCAGAATGTTGAAAGAAAAAAGTGTGGTCTCATTGTTTGTCTGTTGTTATTTTTAATATTACTAGAAGCTATTAAATTTGTTTTACTAGTAGTTGTAAATGTGCCAGAGATAATATTGGAATTTATCGGTTATCTGTAACTTCCGATACATTTTTGGGTGGTTTATTGTTTTATCTTTATCGAAGATAACTTTTCAGTTATCTGATTATCTGTTATCGAAGTTAATTTTTTGGTTATCTTTGCCCACCATTGTGTGTAGTAATAAGCAGCTAAAATAATCTCCATGGACGATTCGCTCGCGCGCGCACGTAAAATGAGAAGAGAAGGAAACTCCGGTCCTCCTGCTGCTGCTTGCTGCAAAAACTCTTCATTTGAGTCCATAGCGTCACGCTGCGTGACTTGGCACCAAAACACGTCGTTCCATAGGGATTACATGGCAACCTGTCGCTGCTGTCGCTCACATCATGCCCGGTGTGAACTCGACATAACAACACTCAGTAAGCATTTGGGAACTGAGGACACTAATTGTTAAAGCTTTGCACTTCATAATGCGCCACACATTTTCAATGAGCGACAGGTCTGGACTGCATGAAGGCCAGTCTAGTACCTACACTGTTTTACTATGAAGCCACGCTGTTGTAACACGTGCAGAATGTGGCTTGGCATTGTCTTGCTGAAATAAGCAGGGATGTCCCTGAAAAAGACATTGCTTGGATGGCAGCATGTGTTGCTCCAAAACCTGGATGTACCTTTCAGCATTGATGGTGCCATCACAGATGTGTAAGTTGAACATGCCATGGGCAATAACACACCCCCATACCACCACAGATGCTGGCTTTTGAACTTTCCACTGGTAACACTCTGGATGGTTTTTTCCTCTTTTGTCTGGAGGGCACGACATCCATGATATCCAAAAACAATTTGAAATGTGGACTCATCAGACCACAGCACACTTTTCCACTTTGCGTCTGTCCATTTCAAATGAGCATGGGCCCAGAGAAGGCGGTGGCATTTCTGGATGTTGTTGATGTATGGCTTTTGCTTTGCATGGTAGAGTTTTAACTTGCACTTGTAGATGTAGCGACAAACTGTGTTAACTGACAATGGTTTTCTGAAGTGTTCCTGAGCTCACGCAGTAAAGGCCCTGTCCCACTGGAGTTTTGGAGGACTTGCGTATGGATTGCACACAAAATTGGCTCATATTCGCCACACATCCGCAATATCCATGCAACATGCCTGTATGAGTCGGCCGTCATCCAAACAGGCCCATGATCATCTGCAGAGAGGCGCGCATGTCCGCAGCCAGGATTTTTGAGCTGTTCAAAAATCTGGATGCGGATAACATCTGCCTTACATACTCCTTGTATACTCAATTCATACACAATACATACTCACTCTATGCACTGTATATCTGCCGTTAACCGCTGATATCCGCAACTGATGGGGATTTGCGGCTTGGAAGCTGACCGGGACAGTGTGTAAAACAGATATATATCGTGCCTTTCATGTCCACATCACAAACTAAAATATGTTGTAGCGAATGCGTATAAACTGGCCACGAATAAAGCATTTTTATTACATCTGCTTTGCAGATGATTTGCGGACAGTCTGTGAATGCATAACAAACACGTCACGTAAACCCAGAGTACTATATGTGGCAGAAAGTAACATACCTGACAGTCAGTGACGGTCCGGCTGTATCAAATCCACAAGACGTAGCTGCTGCAATTGTGTCTCCTCCGGGACTTTTATTTAACACCAACCAAAGGAAGAGTTGCTGTTTAGCCACAACTCACGCTGAAGTCTGTTTCTGTGACACTCTCTCAAAAAAAACAAGCGCCGTCTCACACCCCAAGCGGCTTCCCCCCTCCCCAAACTCATGAACAGTTAACCCTCGCATGACAAAATGAACATTAACTCTGTGATCAACTTGTCCAAGTCCAGCAAATGCTCCAGAGCCTGTATTGTTCGTGTGAATAGTGATGCCGATGGCCTCTGATGTGAGCTTATTTTATGGCTGCAATGCAGATGCCATGCATGCGCAACACGTGCGCGATGCATTCATAATACACCCGTAATACTGCCGTGATAATCTCAATGTGTCGGATCAGTTTCCTCACTATGTGCGTTATATAACCGTGATTGTTCATCATATATTCGCTATATATTATTAATATATCCGTAATTCATACTGGGACATTTGTCATTTTTGGCCATTTTGTTGCGGACGACCACGAACGCCTGTAATTTATGTACTCAATTCATACGCAATTGATCCTCTCCCCAGTGGGACAGGGCCCTAAGATCCTTTACACAATGATGCTGGTTTTTAATGCAGTGTCGCCTGAGGGATCGAAGGTCACCGACATTAAATGTTGGTTTTCAGCCTTGCCGTTTACATGTAAAAGGTTCTCCAGATTCTCTGAATCTTCTGATTATATTATGGACTGTAGAAGATGGAATTGCTAAATTGCTTGCCACTGAAACGTTGAGAAACATTGTTCTTAACTGTTGGACTATTTTTTCATGCATTTGTTCACAAAGTGGTGATCCTCGCCCCATCTTTGCTTGTGAATGGCTTGAGCCTTTTGGGGATGCGCCTTTTATACCAATCATGACACTCACCTGTTTCCAATTAACCTGTTCACCTGTGGTATGTTCCAACAGGTGTTCTTTGAGCATTTATCAACTTTCCCAGTTATTTGTTGCCCCTCTCCCAGCTTTTTTGAATTGTGTTGCAGGTATCCATTTCAAAATGAGCAGGTATTTGCACAACATCAAAAAAGTCTATCAGTTTGAACATTAAATATCTTGTGGTGTATTCAATTGAATATAGGTTGAAGAGGATTTGCAAATCATTGTATTCTGTTTTTATTTACATTTCACACAACGTCCCAGCTTCATTGGAATCGGGGTTGTACATGCAGATTGCTATACACTAGCTAGGCACTGCAATAGACTGGTATCGTATCCCGTGTGTACCCTGCTACATGCCCTATGACTGCTGGGATAGGCTCCAGCCACCCCCCCATCACCCTTAATTAGATCAAGCAGGTATAGAAAATGAAATAATGAATATACATGATATCACATATAATGTGCATATACAGTCACTAGCCACGTCATTAGGTACAGCTATTCAGCTGCTCATTAAAAATATTTAATTTGCCAAAAATGTATCAAGAATTCAAGTCAAGCTGTTTAACAGTATTGGGCACCATAGTCTTGTTTGAAGGTGGGCGCTAAAGGATTAAAATATGATGCATATGACACAATAATCCTACATCCAGGGACAGCCCTCATTTGTCCCCATCAGAAATATGGCACTTTTTTTGAGTTTTGGGCAAATTTCACTGCAAACAAAGTGAAAATACAAAGAAAAAGTGACAATGCGTTGGAAAGTGGACATGTGTTGCGGTTTGTTTATGGCCCAGAGCTCAAACATGTGGAGGTAGGTGAGAGACCACAGCTACTCTGTCAAGGTGTGTAGGCTAAAACTTACCGATACGTCCTCTCCCATTTTCTTTGTCTTCTCTTCTCCACTGGGAACCGAAAAAAAACCTGCACTTTTCGCAACTGCTTCAGTAATTGCAGCCAAAATCAAAACAGTATACCATTTTTCCGTTACAAGTGCTGCTGTGTTTGTGCAGGCTGTCCCTGGAAGTGATCAAATCCCACAATATCATGCAGAGGTTCATACGAGACTGTGCCGCCCCATTTTCATCATTTTAAAGATATTAAATATTTGCAAAATTTCTTCAAGACACAGTTTAATAATATTTCAGAGGTAGAAAAATGTCAACTTTATCGCCCATCTTTGATTTCAGGCTAGAATTTAAGATGATGTCACAATACAGCGAGCAATCAGTTGAAAATGATGTCATGGAAAAACACTCACACATTCTCAACACTCATTATAATGCACATATGCTGTAACTGAAGCCAACAAGCATACATACGCACTTATGTTGACCCCAGAGAGGAGGGGTAGGTATCATGTGCCATGAAGGGCTGAGACAGTGCAGGTTTTCCTTACTACCAGTCACCTCAGCAGGTGATTTCATTAATGGTCAGGTGTCTCAGCAGGTGATTTCATTAATGATCAGGTGTTTATGTTTAGAGGAGAAGCTCATCAGCAAAACACCTGCTGAGGTGATTGGTAGTAAGGAAAACCTGCAGTGTCTCAGCCCTCGCTGCCCACCCCTGATAGAGTGATCCATCATCTCAATACAACACATATTTCACGAAAGCAGTGTTTTAAAATACTAATATCATGGCACCATGTTATTAGAGTGTACATGAATTTGTTCTGCAGCCTAGCAGACACTCTCGTTTCTGTGATGCGGCTTCTGTGTCTTCTATTTAAGTCACTCTTGTCCCCACTCGCCCTTCTACTCCTGTCAGCCAAAACCAAATGTGAATCTTTTGCTGTCATATGCTGTTACTAGGAAACGTATAGCTGTCTTGTGCCTCTGGCAAATCTGTTTATCACCATCCATATGAAAAAGAAAATTCTGTCTGTTTCTCTTCTGTGGAAAGAGAAACAGACAGGAACATTTTCAACTTAATTCGAAGGTTTGAACATTGCTTCTTTTTTTTAATTTTTACTCAATTTGTTCACTAATGGCCGTGCATCCTTTTTTGCTGGAGCCCGAGTGTAAAATTTTATTATTAATATTATTTTCATTTATTTATTTTATATTCAGAGCTGCAGTTAAGTCTTACAAGTAGACAATCTGTTGGCAGAGTTTATTGCCGCTGGGAGAAGCTATTTTTGCAGCAGAGAGAGCATCCAAACCTTTATGATTTAAAACTGTACACTGAAGAAAGTGTCACTGTCTTATTCACACTTTTTGTCAGATTTGTCAGAAAAAGTAAAAGGTGAATGTAAGCCAGAGTCCAGAAGCCCACAGCTAAATGTTAAGGGCCCCTTCACAGTACAAATGTGGTCAAATTGCGCTTGAAGTGCACATGAAGCAGGAATCGCATGCAATACGTGTAAAACCACAGCTGCCTCCAACGCCTCGTACACCTGTTACTACAAATATTTGCGTACACCAGCGGCTGAAAGACAGAGTGTGGCCTGTGAGAGCCCATCGAACCCTCACAGGTGTTGGCCAAATTCCAGATGACACACATGAACATCTAACACCGCTCGCTTGGCATTTAGAAAATGTGTGGCCATTTGCGCTATTAGCACGACAACAGTCAGCAGACTATCCCTTTCGAGCTGGCGGTGAAATTTGTCTAAGTGCTCCCACAAGTGTGGCTTTGCAAAACAGCAATACACGTGAGGTGCCAGAGTGTGCCCCCCCCATATGTAAACATGTGGTCTGACGGGGTGGGGGGTGGGAGCGCACTTGCATGAGCTGCTGATATGGATGTACAGATGGTGTGTTGGTGTATGCGCTAAACTGCCAGGGGTCCGCCAACAGGAGCAGCTGTGAAGATCTGTGGTTCTGGGCATCCCATCTGGAGAACATGTGCTGTGTTTGGACGGACATGAACTAACAACTGCCCACTGTCACGCGCATATGGCTACTTGCTGTCCTCATGTGGACATACATAAAAACATATATCGCTGTTGCAATGGGCTGCAGCAAGCAATCGCACGCCTCGCACGTTGACAGGCTACCCCAGGTGAAACGGACGGTCAGATCAGACCACGCAGTGGGCGATCTGAATGTCACGTCACCCACGTGAGCTCTGTTCCACATGATACAGTGTTTGTCCTGCGGTGCATCGTCCACAAGACACGCGTGTCGGGCCGTAGACTTGCACGGGGCCGGCTGCACACGCCGCCAGTAGATGTGGACATGATAAGAGCATCCTGCTTCTCATTCATGTCAGTTCATGACTGTACATCTGTAACCATGGGTCATCTACAGAGGAACAGATGGATCATACTTGTATTGTCCACTTGATAAGAGGGATTCAATAAAATGTGGTGTTTTTATATGGTGTGTGGTTGTTCTTCTTGATATCAGGCATTTTCCCGCAACTTTTATAGGACAGCGATGGTAGCTCAGTGATAAAGTTTCTGGCTGGCAATCAGAGCTTTTGGAAATTGCAGGTTTGAATCCTGTGGGCGGCATGTATTTTTATTTATTTTTTCTCACAGCAGCTGCGCTGCTTGTACTGTGTTCCCGCATGCACAAAACCATCGCAGGATGTATTTTTTATTTATTTTTTCACAGCAGCTGTGCGATGTATACCCACATCACGCAGCTGCTCGCACTGTGTTCCCGCGCACATGAAACTGTTGTAGTGGCATCGTTCACACCTGCCAGTCAGCTCCATGGTTTTGTGGTTCGCTCATACGAGCTGTTCTGCCGTGATTCACCCTGATTTGTACTTATTTGTACTATCTGTGAAGGGGCCCTTATAGGAAGATTCTAACTATGAGAAACTGATGTCAGATGTCGGCAAACTTTTGAATGTTGGTTGCTTTAGTTGGCTTGGAATACTTGCAATAATCCTTTTTGGGGTGGGGCAGTTAACAAATATTAGCTACACTTCTTCACAATACAGTGATGTAATCTGTAGCTATACTTGCCTCAGAGCAAGAAGGCCCCATTCAAGTACAACTGTGTCTCATTCTCCACAGAGATCCATCAAGAAGGTGAGCCGATATAAAATATGCCAAAAGAACCCTTAAGTGCCCAGTGTTGAGGACCCCAGCAGCTGGTGCACAGTAAATTTTGCAGAGTAAAATTTAATCTGCTGGGATAACATTTGGTCCCAGACCAAATAGAGTTAAATATACTCTGTCACAGTGCTAAATCAGCTCTATCATAGTGTAAAAATCAACTCTTAGAAGTAAAGTAGAAACATTTGATTTGACAAGACGGTAGAGCTGATTTCACTCTATAATTCACTCTATTTAGACTGGGACCAAATGTTATCCCAGCAGAGTATATTTTACTCAGCAAAATTTACTGTGTGAAGGCCGATGGGGTGTCTACATTTCAGTCTGCTCCAGCTGATAGATGGTTACTTTTGAGAGTAGCAGATGGATGGATTATCTGCCTGGGTGGTTGCCACCCAGGACCTGGCGTAGTTCCATGGTGTTATTGGTGTGGTGAGCCGTGGTGCCAGGAAACTTTCCCAGACTTGACCTGCTTGATTCACTTGCTCACTCATAGTTCCAGAAGCTCAAAGTACTCTATTTAATGGGCTTACGTATATTCACAAGTTTCAAGCACAAAGCACACCATTTAATCTGACAGCTTTGTTCATACATAATGCAAGCTTTAGTGCAATTGTATAGTGTCCTCAAGTGTTCAGCTAGCAGTTTAGGATTGGCTCTCAAAGGTCTCCCTGAAGTTGCTGCATTTCTCTGAGGTCTAAAAGTGTGGATCTCTCAAAGAGCAATGCAATT
This sequence comes from Thalassophryne amazonica, assembly GCF_902500255.1. Classification (NCBI taxonomy): domain Eukaryota; kingdom Metazoa; phylum Chordata; class Actinopteri; order Batrachoidiformes; family Batrachoididae; genus Thalassophryne; species Thalassophryne amazonica. The sequence goes on from NC_047113.1 coordinate 29,461,290, forward strand.
GTGACTTCAATCTAACATAATGATTATGTCATGGTTTGGCCCCCTCTGGGCTCCTGTTATGGTTTTTTTCATCTGTCTGTGACCCTGCCGGGTGATTTTCAGTTTGACTGTTTTCTTTTGTCTCATAGTTAGTGCCGTTTTAGTTTTGTCTCTGCCCTTTATTTACTTTGATGATTCTACTTTTCTGTTTCTTTTCAGCCACTGGATGTACTGTCTGTTTATATATTGTTGCCACGTGTAGTTCCGTTCTAGTTTAGTCTTGATCTTTTTCCTTGTTGTACTATTTTGGTCTTATTTTATTTTCTAGTTTCTGTCACTGATTTCTCTGTTTCTGTTAACTTAGTTTCACTCTCCTGCACCCTCTTGCCCCACCTTTCACTCTGCTTCTGTTTAGTAAAGTTTCACTTTCCTGCACTCTCTTGCCCTAGCTTCCACTCTGCTTCTGTTTAGTAAAGTTTCACTTTCCTGCACTCTCTTGCACCTGCTGGACTGATCTTTGAATGACCATCAGGCTGTTGTTAAAACTTTGCTGGTTTATGGTGCTTTTGGCAAGTTGTTGAGTGTATTCATGACTCTTTCCACAGTTCCAGCCTGTCTGACTGTCCTGATGTTTTTGGCCACTCACCCATCTGTTATAGTCTACAGTAGATGTCCTGTTTTCTTTGTGTGACCTGAGCCTACCCACATACAGCTGTTTACACATATTTGTTTAACAAAATAATCTGGTTCACATCCTTGTCTCTGAAACCAAATTGCTGCAAACCCTGTCAAATTGTGCAGAGTGTCACAAACTTGAGTTACAAACAGGTAATGGTGTGAAATTGCAGATGCAAATTTTTATTTATTTATTTATTTTTTATTTATTTATTTTTTGTTGTTGTTTGTTTTCATATTTAATGTAGCAGCAGTCTCACTGGAACAGTCTGGGGATTTCACACAACTTATCTCCATATATTCTTATCAGCTGTGAGGTGTGGGGGAGCTATTTTATGATTCTTTTGTGGCCCTGCAGTGCAGAACATGGTATTTCATAAAAACAAAGGAACATAGTAATACAGGGGTATGGGGGGGGAGTGCCATACAGACCCAATATTATTCATTTTCATCTCAAAGGGCTATAATTATGTTTGTAAGTGTAGTGGATTTGATGTGATCATGTGTCATACCAGAAATCAGATATTTGAGCACATATGCTGTGGCTTAACTTTGACATGAAAACAAAAATCCTCTATGATGTTCACATGGTAACCTGTCCAGGGTGTACCCTGCCTCATATCCTATGACTGCTAGGATAGGCTCCAGTAGTGTGCCTTTATTGAGAGAGTAGTGTCAACTTAGAACATGGCACCATTTTGGGTCCAAGTGTGCTAAAATGCTGAATGAAACTTTAATCTATTCTAATCTTTTTAAAATAATTTAACCACATACAGCAACACATCCAGGTACAGGTGCTATCAAATAAATATAAAAATAGATAAACTATCACATTACATAAATTTACAATTAATGATGATTATTTAATTAATTTAAAGCCTGATTTATGCAGCTGCAGCTCTCAGCAGATGTCAGCGGTTGGAAGCAGTCGTAGCAAACATGGCAAAGCGTAGCAAAGCAAAATTAGCAAAAAATTCTGGCCCTGAACCCATGACGGTTCGGGGTTAAATCTTGGACAGTGATGAATGTCAGCTGTGATACCCACTCAGTGAAGATCCAGATCAGCTGTGAGACGCTGCTCTGTCAACTCCATGCACTGCCTTGACAGATGGGATGGGGCCCACGTGCCACCTGACAGTGGGGAGCAGAGCGCTGATGTAGCACACAGCAGAAGCACCCAGCCACTTCACCCAGCAGCTCCACCTCAGCTTCACCTGAAAACACAAAGACAGACAGAAACCAGCAGACCAGGGGCAAACCACAACAGCACCCCCCCCCCCCCCCCCCCCCCCCAAGGAAGTCCCCCGGGCGACTCACCAGGCCAAGCCGGAGACAGAAACCCCAGAGAAGAAGGGCACGACGAACCCAGGCGGGAGACGAAGACGGGGAGGGAACCATTTGAACCCCTTCCAGAGCCCACGACAAAGAATTGCCATGCGACCCACCAGGGTCCACGGAGGAACAGGAGCCCCATGACCCTCCAGGGCCCATGACCGAGAAGTTGCCGTGCGACCCTCCAGGTCCACTGAGGAACAGGAGCCCCACGACCCTCCAGGGCCCACAACTGGGAAGTTGCCGTGTGACCCTCCAGGGTCCACAGAGGAACAGGAGCCCCACGGCCAGGGCCCATGATCGAGAAGTTGCTGTGCGACCCTCCAGGGTCCACGGGAGGAACACAGGACTGGAGTCTCATGACCATTGAGGGCTCACAATGGGGGCAGGTGCTGTGCGACCCTCCAAGGGCCTGAGGCAGAACAAAAAAACAAAACAGGGGTCTCATGACCCTCCAGGGCCCACGACGGGGACAGGTGCCGTGCGACCCTCCTGGGCCTGAGGCAGAACATAGGACTGGAGCCCCACGACCCTCCAGGGCCCACAATGGAAACAGGTGCCGTGCGACCCTCCAGGGCCAGAGGCAGAACAAAAAATAAAACAGAAGTGGTCTGCAGAGGTCAAACTGACCGGGAACAAACTCCACTCAGGGAAGGTGGAGCGGAAAACCAGGGACAGGGCAGGACTAACCCCACTCAGGGGAGGAGGAGTGGAACCCGACTAGAAACATAAAAGATGGAGAACTGACAAGGGACGTAAGGCTTGGGAACCTAAACAAGAAAAGAAGAAATAGAACTAGGGACCAGACAGACAAAAAAGAACTCAGAACCTAGGAAACAATATGGACTGGTGCTAATGCCGCAGGAGGAGACCAACATAGAGAACAAACCGGGGTTCATATGGGAACCAGGTAATACAAACACGGGGCTGGTCTGGGAACCATGGAATACAAACACAGGGCTAGTCTGGGAACCAGGAAATACAAACATGGGGCTGGTCTGGGAACCAGGGAATACAACCACGGGGCTGGTCTAAGAACCAGGGAATGCAAAACATGGGACTGGTCTGGGAACCAGGAAATACAAAACACGAGCCTGGTCTGTGAACCAGGAAATACAAAACATGGGGCTGGTTTGGGAACCAGGAAATACAAAACACAGGGCTGGCAGCGGGGAGAGCAGGGAGCAGAGCCCTGACATAGCACACAGCAGAAGCACCCAGCCACTTCACCCAGCAGCTTCACCTCAGCTTCACCTGAAAACACAAGGATAGACAGAAACCAGCAGACCAGGGGCAAACCACAACATTGCTGACTTTGTGCTGTAAATGTGCAGACTTTTCTGATCCATTTATCAACATGTGCATTGTAAAAACTATTATAATATGATGGCAGACGAAGGACTGAAAGCAGAAAAGTGTCCAGTCACAACCTTTTGTGTCTGCTTTAACAGGTGCACGTCAGGATTCAGGTTCATCTGAACACGGTTTGAAAAAAATAAATGGTCGGCCTTTTAATCAGGGAAATGAGTCCAATTCCACTTTCCTCAAATTGGTGAGTGTCACAGCGCAGAAATTTAATTTGTACCCTTGCACGTCCAGACTGCTCGAGGTTTTTAATGGAAATACATTGTGATCCGATGTATGTAACAGATTAGTTATAGTCAGGAGGCGCCGAACATCTACAGGGAATCCTGAATCGGGATGTGCGCCTCAGAAGTCAAAGTCTGCTAATGAGTCTTTCATTGAATTCAGGTGTGTTGGAGCAGGGAGACAACTAAGAGTGTCAGGAATGTGGCTCTCGAGGACCGAACTTGGCCACCCCTGCATTATACAGTAGTGTTCAGAATAATAGTAGTGCTATGTGACTAAAAAGATTAATCCATGTTTTGAGTATATTTCTTATTGTTACATGGGAAACAAGGTACCAGTAGATTCAGTAGATTCTCACAAATCCAACAAGACCAAGCATTCATGATATGCACACTCTTAAGGCTATGAAATTGGGCTATTAGTAAAAAAAAAAAGTAGAAAAGGGGGTGTTCACAATAATAGTAGTGTGTGCATTCAGTCAGTGAGTTCGTCAATTTTGTGGAACAACAGGTGTAAATCAGGTGTCCCCTATGTAAGGATGAAGCCAGCACCGGTTGAACATGCTTTTCTCTTTGAAAGCCTGAGGAAAATGGGACGTTCAAGACATTGTTCAGAAGAACAGCATAGTTTGATTAAAAAGTTGATTGGAGAGGGGAAAACTTATACGCAGGTGCAAAAAAATTATAGGCTGTTCATCTACAATGATCTCCAATGCTTTAAAAAGGACAAAAAAAAAAGACACGTGGAAGAAAATGGAAAACAACCATCAAAATGGATAGAAGAATAACCAGAATGGAAAAGGCTCACCCACTGATCAGCTCCAGGATGAACAAAGACAGTCTGGAGTTACCTGTAAGTGCTGTGACTGTTAGAAGACGCCTGTGTGAAGCTAATTTATTTGTAAGAATCCCCCGCAAAGTCCCTGTGTTAAATAAAAGACGTGCAGAAGAGGTTACAATTTGCAAAAGAACACATCAACTGGCCTAAAGAGAAATGGAGGAATATTTTGTGGACTGATGAGAGTAAAATTGTTCTTTTTGGGTCCAAGGGCCGCGGACAGTTTGTGAGACGACCCCCAAACTCTGAATTCAAGCCACAGTTCACAGTGAAGACAGTGAAGCATGGTGGTGCAGCATCATGATATGGGCATGTTCTCCTACTATGGTGTTGGGCCTATATATCACATACCAGGTATCATGGATCAGTTTGGATATGTCAGAATACATGGGACTGAACAATAGATTTACCTATCAAAAGTTTGACGATGAAGTCGACTTCCATCCCACACGGCTGACTTTATTTTCCCAATTTTTTCTAATGTTCAGATCTGAAAGGAATCTGTACATCTTGAAGCCCTTGTTGTGTCTATTTGTGCCTCCAAATGCACAACAACCTGACATTTTCAGCGAATAAATAAATAAAATAGCTGGATTTACATGTAGATAGATTAACAGCGAACACTATTTTGAACCCAAGAGCGCACCATGAGTCACATGACCGATCTTTTTTACTTGTCATGTCGCCTGTTGTACCCCGGCAGGGTACAGCAGGATGCCAGTTTATCATAGGGCCACATACAGACAGAGAAACACATCTGCACTCTCACCTACTGTCAAATTAAAGATTCCAATTCACCTAATCTGCATATCTTTGGAAATGGGAGGAGGCCAGAGCACCTGCAGGGAATCCATGCAAACACAGGGATAACATGGAATCTCCAAACAGAAAGGGCCAGGTGGGAAGAGGACTTGGGATTTTCTCACTGTGAGACAACAATACTAACCACGAAGATGCCATGCCACCCTGCTTTGGAATACTCAAGAGAAAAATGACGTAAGTAATAAAATATCAAAACAGTAAAAAAAAACAACAAAAAAAAAAACAAAAGAAATGCCATACACATTTCAGAAAAGGGCTTGATTCCAGTTTAAAATGACAACAAAAACCAACAGCACAGTAATACCCCCGTCACACACAGGAATCACGCAGAGTGGTGTTGACTTATGAATTGGTGCACATCTGAAAGGTGTTGGATTTCAGTTCCAAAACGTTCTGACAGCCATCTGCGTTAGTCCACACATTTGGTCAAAATCAGCTGGCAGCCCCCAGGTGTAATGCACATGTTCAAAACTCTCCAGGCGCCATTGAGATGGGACACCTATCTGACAGAGGTCCATGTGTTATCTGAGGACCATCTGACTGCAATTTGCATATTCACATGGCAGCAAAATGGGATCCGAAATTATTTGAGTGCATCCAGGGAACCTCGATATGGATCTGGCATGGCAAAGCTTGCCGGTATGACCTGCACGTATAATAATGCCACCCCCGGAGCGCAAAGGAAATGTTGATATGTATGCGGCGCGCTTATATCATGATAATATTATGAGTATTATCATATACAGTGAATGTGAACAGCAGATATGAAACCAAAAGCTCTGTGCACTAATGCGCACGTCGCCGCAAATCTGAACAGGCTGTTATATCCACAATAGACCTTACAGTACAGATATTTGTCCAGTCCCTCCCATGGGGACATAAATAATGTGAACTATTGTCTCCATCATAACAGCTGCATCTCTCTGTGCTGTGCAGTGTTATATAGTAACAAAGTAAAAATACTTCACTACTGTACTTAAGTACGTTTTGGGAGACTTTGTACTTTACTTGAGTTTTTTAATTCAGCTTACTTTCACTTTTACTTCACTACATTTCCGACCTTAATTGCATACTTCTACTCCGATACATTTTCTATGTGCCATGGTGTTACTCGTTACCGGTGGTGGGCACACGTCCGATAATCCGATAACAGATAATTATCGGAGATAATGTTTTCATTATCAGATTATCTTTTTAGATAACTTTAAAATCCATTATCGGACTAATTATCTTCCGATAAATTGTCATCCGATAACTTTTAGACTGATAACGTAGTAAAGCAAGCTGAACAGCGGCAAACATTTTTAAAATTTAAAATCAGTTGAGACCTACCTGTTAAAAGTTTCCTAAGAGATGTATAGTTCTCCCCTCTGCAAACAGAAGGAGCTGCTTTCAGGAGAAATCACTCTATCCTCTGCAGGCAAAGGAGAACTGGTCACAAAAAAAAAAAAAATCATTTTCTTTAAAACCATACTGATACACTGGCAGTATCACCCAAGTCATCCAGAGGCATACATTTTTAACTTGTGGTTCAAATTTTAACCAAACTAATTTTGGACAAGTTATTTAAAATTACTGTCATGTCTGAAGTTTTATAAAGTGAAAATATCAGATATATGTTTTAGTTTTAAAGTAATGTGCTAATTATGCATTATTAGAAGGACAGGGTAATCTCAGTACGTTCACAACAGGACAAATGCATTTCAGACATTCAGCATTAAACTCTACTGCCTAAAACTTTTGTGAATATATTTTCTGGGTTTATAGACGTTATTGTATTTGCGTTTGTTAAATTCCATGCATCTTAAATGTAACAGACACGGATGTCAGAGTCGTTCAGAGTTGGACCTGGAAAGAACAACTCAATTACACACACAGAAAATGATCACACAGGAGACACTGAATTTCCTTTCCTGATCAGAGAGAACAAACGAGTGAGTCCCTTCGTCAAGAACTGTCGTCTGCTCTGAAGGCCCCGCCCATTTGCTTCTCCTTTTTGTTGAATATAGTTACATACAAGCATATAGGAGTGACAATTTCACAAAACAATGGAAAGACACAAAGTCTGGTCTCATGTTGATATGAAAACTGTTATGGCTTTGAGCCCTCAGTCTCCTAGGCTTCCCATAATATTGTCCAGCCCTGAACCAGTGTTCCGGTCACACTGCTCTTCCCTCAAGGCTGAACCATTAATTAAAGATGCACATCTGCGCTTAGCAAAAACATAACTCTAGCAAAACAGTCTGCACATTGATTAAGCCAAAGATCATCTGCTCACTTTCTTGTGTGGCAGTTTTAATGCTCACTTGAATAGTGTATATGATTGCTTTGACAAGAGTAATTATTAATTAATGGTACATGAACTCTCACACATGCATACATGTATATATGAAAAATAGAGAAGAGAATCAAAGACACGATCACAGAGAGTACATCAAAGTAAAGACATTAATATTTGATAATATATTGATAATATAGAGAAAACCCTGTCATTCTTCTCCCCTGTTTATTGAATTTTAATGTCACTCACGACATCATCATTGTAGAAACATTAAAAAGCTGACAAACAGTGTACTTAACCACCAGGTTTTTCCCTGTCTGGATGGGGTGACATAATTCAGCATCCGATAGCAATAATGCAACATAGTAACTGTCCAGCAATAAGCCATCAACTGTGGTGGAAATCCTCCATTGAGCCATTGATCAAGCAAGAGGAATGATACAACAAATCATAACACGTAGTAAGTCCAAAAAAAAAAACAACAATAATGGGGTGAGTAGTTGTAGCAGGACGTGATACCACGATCCAAAGAAGAGCCATAAGGTCCATCTACCATTCTTAATAAAGTCTATATTCACAGTGCTCCTCAATAACGTCAGAGTATGAATAGCTCCTATTTCGTTCTAGTTACCCTAGTAGATTCAATAGTAAGAATTTAGATGAAGCACATTCAATATACAACACAATTCAGCGGTTTCCATCAGATACATACCCGTCGAACACCATTTCTTTGTATAAATATTTAAACTGATTGATATTTGGACATCGTTGGAGTTTCTCAGGTAGCTTATTCCAATTTTTTGGGCCACAAACAGAGACATAGAAGCATTTCCTGGTCATCCTTGCACCCGCAACTTTAAAATGATACAATCCCCTTAAATTATATCCTTCTCTTTACATAGGAGAGTGCTAACTAGAGCATTAGGAGGGTGCTAACTAGAGCACAATAGGTTCTAATTAGAGCTATTGTTTAGTCACTAGCCTTAGCAGTCTGCCTCTCGGTAGGAGGGTCTGTTAGGTTTAAGTTCCTTTGGCTGCACCCTTGTTTTTTACTTGGATCACCACAATTCAGGTGATTTAGCACGTTTTACTCTGGATGCACTTCCCAGACGCAACTCCACATTATATGAAGAAATGTGGCAGAGGTGGGGTTTGAACCGGGAACCTTCCACACTGAAGCCAAGTACACTTACCACTTGGGTGCCATCTCTACACACATGCGCTGCTGTTAATCCTTGTCAAAATTCCAGAATTGTTTGGAATTGGCTTATGTATTGTTTACACTCTGAGTTCCCTTGTAGTTTTAGTATAACCTTGAAAGAAAGTTAACTAATGAAAGAATTCTGGATTGTGATTTGGTCTTGCTTTATTTGCTCTTTACAGAGGTTTCAATCAGAAGCTTTCCACTGAATTCAATTTAAAACGAGGTTATTTCTTGCCTTGTGTTGCTGCAGAAAGATCAAATTATTGTGTTGTGCTGAAAGAATACTGTTAATGAATTGCTAATTTGTTTGAGCTGCTTCCTGATAAAGGTTTGCCATGATAGTAAAAATATATTATAGGTTCAGAAGAAAGCATGAGTCATCAGTATTGCTGCATACTTCCTATAAGCATGCTTGTGTTCAAATATATTCAGGTAAATGTACACTGCTGCTGCCAACGCCTCTGCTTTGTGCACACAAAACATGCAAAAACACATTCTATACCAGTGCACACAAATACACAGATATTCTTATCAGCACACAGAAATACATGCAAGTACTCAACTGAAAGTAATCAGATACAGTGTGTACTTAAACCTGCAAACAAATGTGGAATTTGGCCTTATATGCAAGATGAAAATCTAAATGATTCATCCATACTGTCTATTCATTTTTAGGTGTTGCTCATAAGTGCATGATGAAAAAACACTGTCCAAAAGCAAAAACTCCATCTTATAGCTGCAGGCTGTTGCGCTGAGTCCTTTGTATCCTATCAAAAAAAAAAAACCTTCATCAGTGCTGTCACCTGGTGGAATGACTCTGTTATGACACAGTAGTAAATACATAAGGCTTTACTGGCATCAGTAATTGTCCATATAACGTTCATGATTACAATATCTGATCCCTTTGTCCAAATCAGAGTTAAAACCAAATAAAACCCATATTTTTTTATTTATATATTGTTGTACTTTACTGTTCATATTCACATCTGTCTTCTTGTTCCATTATCCCATCCTCCATGGTCTATTCATGGTTGTTTTCCTGCCCCCTTCATGTTTTTTTTTTCCTTGTCCTTATATCTACTTGAATACACTCTCCTTTTATCTGTTCTCTTTGCTTTCTACCATGTTTTATATTTTCCCCCTTCCTTCATCCCTTTCCCTGTTCCCCTTTTATACTTTTTGGCCCAGTCTTTCACTTAAACCGTCTTATTCGACCTCACAGTATTTGCTTCACACCTGAAAAACCCAAGAGTGACACAAGGGGGACATCAGAGGGACTTAGAGGGAGAGAGACAGACAGAGAGAGCACATAGAACAAAGAGAGCTAGCAATAAATCAAGAACTACTAGAAACTTGGAAGCAGAACCACACTCCAGTACATAATACTACTAATGAACCAACGACCGGAAAAAGGTGCTTTGCCCTCTTCAGGTCGGTGGAGTGTCCTTGCCTCAAGTAGAGGAGTTTAAGTATCTCGGGGTCTTGTTCACGAGTGAGGGACGGATGGAGCGTGAGATCGATAGACGGATCGGTGCAGCATCTGAAGTGATGCGGTCGCTGTATCGGACCGTCGCGGTGAAGAGAGAGCTGAGTAGGGGGGCAAAGCTCTCGATTTATGATCGATCTACGTTCCGATCCTCACCTATGGTCATGAGATTTGGCTCATGACCGAAAGAACGAGATCACGAGTACAAGCGACCGAGATGAGTTTCCTCCGCAGGGTGGCTGGGCGCTCCCTTAGAGATAGGGTGAGGAGCTCGGTCACTCGGGAGGAGCTCGGAGTCGAGCCGCTGCTCCTCCACATTGAAAGGAGTCAGTTGAGGTGGCTCAGGCATCTTTTCCAGATGCCCCCTGGCCTCGCTGGAGAGGTGTTCCGGGCACGTCCCATTGGGAGGAGGCCCCAGGGAAGACCCAGGACACACTGGAGGGACTACATCTCTCGGCTGGCTTGGGAAAGCCTTGGGGTTCCCCGGAGGAGGGGGGGGTGTGTGTGGATCGACAGGTCTGGGCGGCTTTGCTTGAGCTGCTGCCCCGCGACCCGACTCCGGATAAAGCGGAAGTAAATGGATGGGGATGGACTTTTTTTTAGATAATTTTAATACAAACCTACCAAATAAAATGAAATGCATAATCCTCAGCTTTATGTTTAGTATTAATAAAATATAATTACTCTAAATCAATAATAATGACAGTAGTATTTAAAATACATAAAGTATATTGTTTGAATTGCATAATAATTATGTTACCTATGCCATGTATCTTGTATAGGTAACATAATTATTTCTTACCTTCCTGGCAGTAATAGCAGGGTTTCAGGATCATAACACCTACCAACATGGAAACACACTCACGACTCGATCATCGTTAAACACAGCATGGTGCATCAGGCAATGTAAATAAATCCATAGATTAATCCTCATAATGCTGTTGTCCCAAGATCCTAATTACATGAAATGTCCAGCTTGGCACAAAAAATGCTCAAAGCAGACTCTGGAGTTGATGTAGGATTAAAGAGAGTGAATGCATAGCACATGCATTTAAGTAAAATTGAAGTCTGAACTCTGTCATGAAAACATCACTTGTAGCACTGAACTGCAGTAAACAATCAATTCAAACCTTGCTTTTTGCCCAGTTTGGTCATAGCAGCACTTGCACATGGCCAGGCCTGACTCTGCTCTCTAGTTTATGTGTAACTCTATGGTCTATACACACAAGAGTCTCTGCATGCACTCTGAAGAACCAAGTAACCAAATCTGTTGTCTCTTTCTCATTCTCTAGCTAGAAATAAGTGGCGTCCATCAGACCCACAGATCATCTCAGAAGGCCTTTATGCCATTGCTGTGGTGCTGAGTTTCTCACGCATCGCCTACATCCTGCCAGCTAACGAGAGCTTTGGACCACTTCAAATCTCACTTGGGCGCACGGTGAAGGACATCTTCAAGTTCATGGTCATCTTCATCATGGTGTTTGTGGCCTTCATGATTGGCATGTTCAACCTGTATTCATATTACCTGGGAGCCAAGTACAATCCTGCCTTTACCACGTGAGTTATACATCAATGGAAGAGAGTTTTCAACAGAGGCTGGATGTGACTGAATATTGAAAAATGCTCTTATCTATCTGTCTTTCTATTTGCCTGGCTAGACAGTCTTGTAAGAGCAATAAGCTAGCTTTCTAGCTTGTCTAGAAAGAGTATTGACATATACAACCCCTATTCCAATGAAGTTGGGACGTTGTGTAAAATGTAAATAAAAACAGAATACAATTATTTGCAAATCTTCTTCAACCTACAGTGAGGAAAATAAGTATTTGAACACCCTGTGATTTTGCAAGTTCTCCCACTTAGAAATCATGGAGGGGTCTGAAATTTTCATCTTAGGTGCATGTCCACTGTGAGAGACATAATAGTAAAAAAAAAAAAAAATCCGGAAATCACAATGTATGATTTTTTTTAATATTTTATTTGTATGATACAGCTGCAAATACAGTATATCCAATTGAATAGACCACAAAGGCAAGATATTTAATGTTCAAACTGAAAAACTTTATTGTTTTGTGCAAATATTTGCTCATTTTGAAATGGATGCCTGCAACAGGTTTCAAAAAACCTGGTATGTTTACCATCACCTTTCCTTCTAATGCTCCGTTGACACCGGGCGCCACCAGACGCCAAATTCATGGGGGTCGCGTGGCGACAGACGCGCCACCATCGCCCGGTGTGTCGCTCTGCTTTTGCTGTGAAAATTTGCCCCGGTGCGTCATCAAATAGGAGGAGCTTCCATTCCGCTCGCCAGCTCCGGTTGTCAGTCAAGTTAACATGACAGACCTTGATCACATGGAGCGGGTTGTTGTGGAAAGCTGACAAACGTCATGAGACATTCCCAATTCGGGGAGTATCATTATTTGCTGCAGGAGCTGCATCTGGATGATGGCCGCTTTCAGGGGTCCTTCCGCCTCTGCGGGACCCAGTTTGAGGACCTCCTGTCCCGTTCACGCACGCACATGTAAACAATAAAAAAAAGAATGAAACTCCGCTCCCCCTCCTGCGGCACTGCTGCTCGCTCCAAAAACTCTGTCATAATTGTGTTTAGAAACCAGTCACCATTTGTTTTATTATACATCTGTGTAGTTAATAAGTAAAATAATCTTCACAGACATAAAATAAAAAGAGAAAGAAACTCTGCTCCTCCTCCTGCGGGGCTGCTGCTCGCGCTCCCAAAAACTCTTGTGTTTAGAAACCAGTCACCATTTGTTTTATTATACATCTGTGTAGTCAGTGGTGGGCACACTTCCGATAATCTGATAACAGATAATTATCGAAGATAATGTTTTCATTATCGGATTATCATTTTAGATAACTTTAAAAAACATTATCAGACCAATTATTTTCCGGTTAATTTTTGTCCGATAACTTTTAAACCGATAAACAAAGCTGAACAGTGACAAGCATTTTTAAAATTTAAAATTAGTTCAGCACCCACCTGTTAAAAGTTTTATAACAGACGCACAGTTATAACCTCTACAAACAGAAGAGAACTGCTTGTATGAAAAGTATCTCAATCCTCTGCAGACAAAGAAGAAACGGCCAAAAAAAAAAAAAAAAAAAAAAAAAATTTCCTTTAACACCATACTGATATGCTGGCAATATCACCTAAGTCATCCAAAGGCATACATTTTTAACTTATGGTTCAAATTTTAACCAAACTAATTTTGGACAAGCTATTTAAAATTACTGTCATGTCTGAAGTTTTATAAAGTGCAAATATCGGATATATGTTTTAGTTTTAAAGTAATGTGCTAATTTTTAAGGTTTTGTGAGCACATGCTGTGCCCCGCAGTGCATTATGGGTACGATGATGTAATCTCAGTACGTCACGACAGGGCAAATGCATTTCAGACACTCTGTTCAGGCTCCACGGACAACAGCATTAAACTCTAGTGCCTAAAACTCTCTTGAATATATTCTCTGCGTTTATAGACGTTGGTTTTGTATTTGCATTTGTTAAATTCCACGCATTTTAAATGTAGCAGACAGGGATTATCTGGAAGTTTGTTTTCAATGCCTCTACTGCCATCTACTGGCCAGTAGTGTTCATGGCAGTATTTGCCCTAAGTACTAAGCGTCAGGGAACCAGTAGATGGCAGTGTTGTATTTATTTTGACCCCAGTTATATCAGATGATTGTCAAATCAACTTTTTGGCTTTGCAAATGGCTTTTTTTTTTTTTTTTTTTTTTACAATGAAGTTTAAAAACAAAACAAAACAACAGCAAAATAATAATAATAATAACATTACAAGCCAGCTCTGCAGTGTTTGCACAGGCACAGTGCAAGCGTTTGGATGCTTGTAGCTTTTCAGCAGCAGGAAACCCTCACGACGGCCAACCACAATAATATATCAAACAGGTTTGATTCTCATTCGACCATACGATCAGCGATCAGGAGGTGGTCATCAGATGTTGACCGCAGTTTGATACTCCACGTACACTACACGATGCAGAATGCACGATTAACCTGAAACTCGGTCCAAAAAATTCCTGCATGAAAAATCATACATCATAAAACGTGTGCACATTCTCTCCACATGCAAAACATTTTGCGATGACACTTCCAGGGCTCCGTAAAAATGCCTATTTTTACAAATAAAAAAATGGAATATTTTACAAAAGCACATTTATCTTTAAGCACCAACACACGACAGACGTCACATTAACGTGTTGGTTTACATAATGAATCACTGAACCAATCAGTGTTTAGCAGAGGCACTTTTACTCAGAATTCTTTGCGATCTGTCTGTTTGTTACAAAACCTCAGAATTAGTGCATTATTCAACATTAAAAGATATACGAGGGCTGTCAATAAAGTAAGGGTCCTTTTTATTTTTTCAAAAACTATATGGATTTCATTCATATGTTTTTACGTCAGACATGCTTGAACCCTCGTGCGCATGCGTGAGTTTTTCCACGCCTGTCGGTGACGTCATTCGCCTGTGAGCACTCCTTGTGGGAGGGGCTGGACGACTCCTCCCAGAGGTGTTTTTCCTGTGCCGCCGCACCGCGTTGGCTGCGTCACGACGCGCGGATCCGTCCGCACGTCTTTCATTAAAAAATCTCCTTTAAACAGTGAATATCCGGAATAAAATGCTGAAACCGACTTCTTCTGAAACTTCTCTGTTCTCTCACGACGTCCTGGATCAATAGAGCCTGAAATGTGGAGGTTTTCAGCTTGAACAGGCTGACGACGGCGCCTGAGAGTGCAGCGCGACGTCTCGCACCGTGGGAAGTCCTTAAAGTGACAGTATCACCTCAAAATCTCTCATCAGCCGTTAAAATTTTCACTGAAAACCAGCTTAATTTTTCGAACCGTGTCCACTTCGATGTGTCTCACAGGTTTAGAAAAGATTTTGATCAAACAAAGCGCCAGTCTCTCAGCAACTTCTCAGACAAAGGAATTCCGACGAGGGGCTGGACGACTCCTCCCACAAGGAGTGCTCACAGGCGAATGACGTCACCGACAGGCGTGGAAAAACTCACGCATGCGCACGAGGGTTCAAGCATGTCTGACGTAAAAACATATGAATGAAATCCATATAGTTTTTGAAAAAAATAAAAAGGACCCTTACTTTATTGACAGCCCTCGTATGTTATATTTAACTTTGTACAAATGACAGAATTGACATTAATGGAGTTATTCTATCGGTATTAATGTTATTTATAAATCAAAACCATACCTCAGCATGACTTTATTTTTCAAGACCTCTGCCTGACCGGAGTGTTGTAATTGATAGAGAGCTGGCTTTATGGCTGCTCTCGGGGTGCCTCTGTGCTGGGAGCGCTGTAGTAAACAAGAGTTTCCAGCAGGGGCGAATGTTGAAAGAAAAAAGTGTGGTCTCATTGTTTGTCTGTTGTTATTTTTAATATTACTAGAAGCTATTAAATTTGTTTTACTAGTAGTTGTAAATGTGCCAGAGATAATATTGGAATTTATCGGTTATCTGTAACTTCCGATACATTTTTGGGTGGTTTATTGTTTTATCTTTATCGAAGATAACTTTTCAGTTATCTGATTATCTGTTATCGAAGTTAATTTTTTGGTTATCTTTGCCCACCATTGTGTGTAGTTAATAAGCAGCTAAAATAATCTCCATGGACGATTCGCTCGCGCGCGCACGTAAAATGAGAAGAGAAGGAAACTCCGGTCCTCCTGCTGCTGCTTGCTGCAAAAACTCTTCATTTGAGTCCATAGCGTCACGCTGCGTGACTTGGCACCAAAACACGTCGTTCCATAGGGATTACATGGCAACCTGTCGCTGCTGTCGCTCACATCATGCCCGGTGTGAACTCGACATAACAACACTCAGTAAGCATTTGGGAACTGAGGACACTAATTGTTAAAGCTTTGCACTTCATAATGCGCCACACATTTTCATGAGCGACAGGTCTGGACTGCATGAAGGCCAGTCTAGTACCTACACTGTTTTACTATGAAGCCACGCTGTTGTAACACGTGCAGAATGTGGCTTGGCATTGTCTTGCTGAAATAAGCAGGGATGTCCCTGAAAAAGACATTGCTTGGATGGCAGCATGTGTTGCTCCAAAACCTGGATGTACCTTTCAGCATTGATGGTGCCATCACAGATGTGTAAGTTGAACATGCCATGGGCAATAACACACCCCCATACCACCACAGATGCTGGCTTTTGAACTTTCCACTGGTAACACTCTGGATGGTTTTTTCCTCTTTTGTCTGGAGGGCACGACATCCATGATATCCAAAAACAATTTGAAATGTGGACTCATCAGACCACAGCACACTTTTCCACTTTGCGTCTGTCCATTTCAAATGAGCATGGGCCCAGAGAAGGCGGTGGCATTTCTGGATGTTGTTGATGTATGGCTTTTTGCTTTGCATGGTAGAGTTTTAACTTGCACTTGTAGATGTAGCGACAAACTGTGTTAACTGACAATGGTTTTCTGAAGTGTTCCTGAGCTCACGCAGTAAAGGCCCTGTCCCACTGGAGTTTTGGAGGACTTGCGTATGGATTGCACACAAATTGGCTCATATTCGCCACACATCCGCAATATCCATGCAACATGCCTGTATGAGTCGGCCGTCATCCAAACAGGCCCATGATCATCTGCAGAGAGGCGCGCATGTCCGCAGCCAGGATTTTTGAGCTGTTCAAAAATCTGGATGCGGATAACATCTGCCTTACATACTCCTTGTATACTCAATTCATACACAATACATACTCACTCTATGCACTGTATATCTGCCGTTAACCGCTGATATCGCAACTGATGGGGATTTGCGGCTTGGAAGCTGACCGGGACAGTGTGTAAAACAGATATATATCGTGCCTTTCATGTCCACATCACAAACTAAAATATGTTGTAGCGAATGCGTATAAACTGGCCACGAATAAAGCATTTTTATTACATCTGCTTTGCAGATGATTTGCGGACAGTCTGTGAATGCATAACAAACACGTCACGTAAACCCAGAGTACTATATGTGGCAGAAAGTAACATACCTGACAGTCAGTGACGGTCCGGCTGTATCAATCCACAAAGACGTAGCTGCTGCAATTGTGTCTCCTCCGGGACTTTTATTTAACACCAACCAAAGGAAGAGTTGCTGTTTAGCCACAACTCACGCTGAAGTCTGTTTTCTGTGACACTCTCTCAAAAAAAAACAAGCGCCGTCTCACACCCCAAGCGGCTTCCCCCCTCCCCAAACTCATGAACAGTTAACCCTCGCATGACAAAATGAACATTAACTCTGTGATCAACTTGTCCAAGTCCAGCAAATGCTCCAGAGCCTGTATTGTTCGTGTGAATAGTGATGCCGATGGCCTGAGTGAGCTTATTTTATGGCTGCAATGCAGATGCCATGCATGCGCAACACGTGCGCGATGCATTCATAATACACCCGTAATACTGCCGTGATAATCTCAATGTGTCGGATCAGTTTCCTCACTATGTGCGTTATATAACCGTGATTGTTCATCATATATTCGCTATATATTATTAATATATCCGTAATTCATACTGGGACATTTGTCATTTTTGGCCATTTTTGTTGCGGACGACCACGAACGCCTGTAATTTATGTACTCAATTCATACGCAATTGATCCTCTCCCCAGTGGGACAGGGCCCTAAGATCCTTTACACAATGATGCTGGTTTTTAATGCAGTGTCGCCTGAGGGATCGAAGGTCACCGACATTAAATGTTGGTTTTCAGCCTTGCCGTTTACATGTAAAAGGTTCTCCAGATTCTCTGAATCTTCTGATTATATTATGGACTGTAGAAGATGGAATTGCTAAATTGCTTGCCACTGAACGTTGAGAAACATTGTTCTTAAACTGTTGGACTATTTTTTCATGCATTTGTTCACAAAGTGGTGATCCTCGCCCCATCTTTGCTTGTGAATGGCTGAGCCTTTTGGGGATGCGCCTTTTATACCAATCATGACACTCACCTGTTTCCAATTAACCTGTTCACCTGTGGTATGTTCCAAACAGGTGTTCTTTGAGCATTTATCAACTTTCCCAGTTATTTGTTGCCCCTCTCCCAGCTTTTTTGAATTGTGTTGCAGGTATCCATTTCAAAATGAGCAGGTATTTGCACAACATCAAAAAAGTCTATCAGTTTGAACATTAAATATCTTGTGGTGTATTCAATTGAATATAGGTTGAAGAGGATTTGCAAATCATTGTATTCTGTTTTTATTTACATTTCACACAACGTCCCAGCTTCATTGGAATCGGGGTTGTACATGCAGATTGCTATACACTAGCTAGGCACTGCAATAGACTGGTATCGTATCCCGTGTGTACCCTGCTACATGCCCTATGACTGCTGGGATAGGCTCCAGCCACCCCCCATCACCCTTAATTAGATCAAGCAGGTATAGAAAATGAAATAATGAATATACATGATCTACATATAATGTGCATATACAGTCACTAGCCACGTCATTAGGTACAGCTATTCAGCTGCTCATTAAAAATATTTAATTTGCCAAAAATGTATCAAGAATTCAAGTCAAGCTGTTTAACAGTATTGGGCACCATAGTCTTGTTTGAAGGTGGGCGCTAAAGGATTAAAATATGATGCATATGACACAATAATCCTACATCCAGGGACAGCCCTCATTTGTCCCCATCAGAAATATGGCACTTTTTTTGAGTTTTGGGCAAATTTCACTGCAAACAAAGTGAAAATACAAAGAAAAAGTGACAATGCGTTGGAAAGTGGACATGTGTTGCGGTTTGTTTATGGCCCAGAGCTCAAACATGTGGAGGTAGGTGAGAGACCACAGCTACTCTGTCAAGGTGTGTAGGCTAAAACTTACCGATACGTCCTCTCCCATTTTCTTGTCTTCTCTTCTCCACTGGGAACCGAAAAAAAAACCTGCACTTTTCGCAACTGCTTCAGTAATTGCAGCCAAAATCAAAACAGTATACCTTTTTTTCCGTTACAAGTGCTGCTGTGTTTGTGCAGGCTGTCCCTGGAAGTGATCAAATCCCACAATATCATGCAGAGGTTCATACGAGACTGTGCCGCCCCATTTTCATCATTTTAAAGATATTAAAATATTTGCAAAATTTCTTCAAGACACAGTTTAATAATATTTCAGAGGTAGAAAATGTCAACTTTATCGCCCATCTTTGATTTCAGGCTAGAATTTAAGATGAATGTCACAATACAGCGAGCAATCAGTTGAAAATGATGTCATGGAAAAACACTCACACATTCTCAACACTCATTATAATGCACATATGCTGTAACTGAAGCCAACAAGCATACATACGCACTTTATGTTGACACCCAGAGAGGAGGGGTAGGTATCATGTGCCATGAAGGGCTGAGACAGTGCAGGTTTTCCTTACTACCAGTCACCTCAGCAGGTGATTTCATTAATGGTCAGGTGTCTCAGCAGGTGATTTCATTAATGATCAGGTGTTTATGTTTAGAGGAGAAGCTCATCAGCAAAACACCTGCTGAGGTGATTGGTAGTAAGGAAAACCTGCAGTGTCTCAGCCCTCGCTGCCCACCCCTGATAGAGTGATCCATCATCTCAATACAACACATATTTCACGAAAGCAGTGTTTTAAAATACTAATATTCATGGCACCATGTTATTAGAGTGTACATGAATTTGTTCTGCAGCCTAGCAGACACTCTCGTTTCTGTGATGCGGCTTCTGTGTCTTCTATTTAAGTCACTCTTGTCCCCACTCGCCCTTCTACTCCTGTCAGCCAAAACCAAATGTGAATCTTTTGCTGTCATATGCTGTTACTAGGAAACGTATAGCTGTCTTGTGCCTCTGGCAAATCTGTTTATCACCATCCATATGAAAAAGAAAATTCTGTCTGTTTCTCTTTCTGTGGAAAGAGAAACAGACAGGAACATTTTCAACTTAATTCGAAGGTTTGAACATTGCTTCTTTTTTTTTAATTTTTACTCAATTTGTTCACTAATGGCCGTGCATCCTTTTTTGCTGGAGCCCGAGTGTAAAATTTTATTATTAATATTATTTTCATTTATTTATTTTATATTCAGAGCTGCAGTTAAGTCTTACAAGTAGACAATCTGTTGGCAGAGTTTATTGCCGCTGGGAGAAGCTATTTTTGCAGCAGAGAGAGCATCCAAACCTTTATGATTTAAAACTGTACACTGAAGAAAGTGTCACTGTCTTATTCACACTTTTTGTCAGATTTGTCAGAAAAGTAAAAGGTGAATGTAAGCCAGAGTCCAGAAGCCCACAGCTAAATGTTAAGGGCCCCTTCACAGTACAAATGTGGTCAAATTGCGCTTGAAGTGCACATGAAGCAGGAATCGCATGCAATACGTGTAAAACCACAGCTGCCTCCAACGCCTCGTACACCTGTTACTACAAATATTTGCGTACACCAGCGGCTGAAAGACAGAGTGTGGCCTGTGAGAGCCCATCGAACCCTCACAGGTGTTGGCCAAATTCCAGATGACACACATGAACATCTAACACCGCTCGCTTGGCATTTAGAAAATGTGTGGCCATTTGCGCTATTAGCACGACAACAGTCAGCAGACTATCCCTTTCGAGCTGGCGGTGAAATTTGTCTAAGTGCTCCCACAAGTGTGGCTTTGCAAAACAGCAATACACGTGAGGTGCCAGAGTGTGCCCCCCCCATATGTAAACATGTGGTCTGACGGGGTGGGGTGGGTGGGAGCGCACTTGCATGAGCTGCTGATATGGATGTACAGATGGTGTGTGGTGTATGCGCTAAACTGCCAGGGGTCCGCCAACAGGAGCAGCTGTGAAGATCTGTGGTTCTGGGCATCCCATCTGGAGAACATGTGCTGTGTTTGGACGGACATGAACTAACAACTGCCCACTGTCACGCGCATATGGCTACTTGCTGTCCTCATGTGGACATACATAAAAACATATATCGCTGTTGCAATGGCTGCAGCAAGCAATCGCACGCCTCGCACGTTGACAGGCTACCCCAGGTGAAACGGACGGGTCAGATCAGACCACGCAGTGGGCGATCTGAATGTCACGTCACCCACGTGAGCTCTGTTCCACATGATACAGTGTTTGTCCTGCGGTGCATCGTCCACAAGACACGCGTGTCGGGCCGTAGACTTGCACGGGGCCGGCTGCACACGCCGCCAGTAGATGTGGACATGATAAGAGCATCCTGCTTCTCATTCATGTCAGTTCATGACTGTACATCTGTAACCATGGGTCATCTACAGAGGAACAGATGGATCATACTTGTATTGTCCACTTGATAAGAGGGATTCAATAAAATGTGGTGTTTTTATATGGTGTGTGGTTGTTCTTCTTGATATCAGGCATTTTCCCGCAACTTTTATAGGACAGCGATGGTAGCTCAGTGATAAAGTTTCTGGCTGGCAATCAGAGCTTTTGGAAATTGCAGGTTTGAATCCTGTGGGCGGCATGTATTTTATTTATTTTTTCTCACAGCAGCTGCGCTGCTTGTACTGTGTTCCCGCATGCACAAAACCATCGCAGGATGTATTTTTTATTTATTTTTTCACAGCAGCTGTGCGATGTATACCCACATCACGCAGCTGCTCGCACTGTGTTCCCGCGCACATGAAACTGTTGTAGTGGCATCGTTCACACCTGCCAGTCAGCTCCATGGTTTTGTGGTTCGCTCATACGAGCTGTTCTGCCGTGATTCACCCTGATTTGTACTTATTTGTACTATCTGTGAAGGGGCCCTTATAGGAAGATTCTAACTATGAGAAACTGATGTCAGATGTCGGCAAACTTTTTGAATGTTGGTTTGCTTTAGTTGGCTTGGAATACTTGCAATAATCCTTTTTGGGGTGGGGGCAGTTAACAAATATTAGCTACACTTCTTCACAATACAGTGATGTAATCTGTAGCTATACTTGCCTCAGAGCAAGAAGGCCCCATTCAAGTACAACTGTGTCTCATTCTCCACAGAGATCCATCAAGAAGGTGAGCCGATATAAAATATGCCAAAAGAACCCTTAAGTGCCCCAGTGTTGAGGACCCCAGCAGCTGGTGCACAGTAAATTTTGCAGAGTAAAATTTAATCTGCTGGGATAACATTTGGTCCCAGACCAAATAGAGTTAAATATACTCTGTCACAGTGCTAAATCAGCTCTATCATAGTGTAAAAATCAACTCTTAGAAGTAAAGTAGAAACATTTGATTTGACAAGACGGTAGAGCTGATTTCACTCTATAATTCACTCTATTTAGACTGGGACCAAATGTTATCCCAGCAGAGTATATTTTACTCAGCAAAATTTACTGTGTGAAGGCCGATGGGGTGTCTACATTTCAGTCTGCTCCAGCTGATAGATGGTTACTTTTGAGAGTAGCAGATGGATGGATTATCTGCCTGGGTGGTTGCCACCCAGGACCCTGGCGTAGTTTCCCATGGTGTTATTGGTGTGGTGAGCCGTGGTGCCAGGAAACTTTCCCAGACTTGACCTGCTTGATACACTTGCTCACTCATAGTTCCAGAAGCTCAAAGTACTCTATTTAATGGCTTACGTATATTCACAAGTTTCAAGCACAAAGCACACCATTAATCTGACAGCTTTGTTCATACATAATGCAGCTTTAGTGCAATTGTATAGTGTCCTCAAGTGTTCAGCTAGCAGTTTAGGATTGGCTCTCAAGGTCTCCCTGAAGTTGCTGCATTTCTCTGAGGTCTAAAAGTGTGGATCTCTCAAAGAGCAATGCAATTGTGACTTCATCTAACATAATGATATGTCCTGGTTGGCCCCTCTGGGCTCCTGTTATGGTGTATTTTTCATCTGTCTGTGACCCTGCCGGTGATTTTCAGTTTGACTGTTTTCTTTTGTCTCATAGTTAGTGCCGTTTTTAGTTTGTCTCTGCCCTTATTTACTTTGATGATTCTACTTTTCTGTTTCTTTCAGCCACTGGATGTACTGTCTGTTTTATATAGTGTTGCCACGTGTAGTTCCGTTCTAGTTTAGTCTTGATCTTTTTCCTTGTTGTACTATTTTGGTCTTATTTTATTTTCTAGTTTCTGTCACTGATTTCTCTGTTTCTGTTAACTTAGTTTTCACTCTCCTGCACCCTCTTGCCCCACCTTTCACTCTGCTTCTGTTTAGTAAAGTTTCACTTTCCTGCACTCTCTTGCCCTAGCTTCCACTCTGCTTCTGTTTAGTAAAGGTTTCACTTTCCTGCACTCTCTTGCACCTGCTGGACTGATCTTTGAATGACCATCAGGCTGTTGTTAAACTTTGCTGGTTTATGGTGCTTTTGGCAAGTTGTTGAGTGTATTCATGACTCTTTTCACAGTTCCAGCCTGTCTGACTGTCCTGATGTTTTTGGCCACTCACCCATCTGTTATAGTCTACAGTAGATGTCCTGTTTTCTTTGTGTGACTGAGCCTACCCCACATACAGCTGTTTACACAATTTGTTTAACAAATAATCTGGTTCACATCCTTGTCTCTGAAACCAAATTGCTGCAAACCCTGTCAAATTGTGCAGAGTGTCACAAACTTGAGTTACAAACAGGTAATGGTGTGAAATTGCAGATGCAAATTTTTATTTATTTATTTATTTTTTATTTATTATTTTTGTGTTGTTGTTTGTTTTCATATTTAATGTAGCAGCAGTCTCACTGGAACAGTCTGGGGATTTCACACAACTTATCTCCATATATTCTTATCAGCTGTGAGGTGTGGGGGAGCTATTTATGATTCTTTTGTGGCCCTGCAGTGCAGAACATGGTATTTCATAAAAACAAAGGAACATAGTAATACAGGGTATGGGGGGGGGATGGCCATACAGACCCAATATTATTCATTTTCATCTCAAAGGGCTATAATTATGTTGTAAGTGTAGTGGATTTGATGTGATCATGTGTCATACCAGAAATCAGATATTTGAGCACATATGCTGTGGCTTAACTTTGACATGAAAACAAAAATCCTCTATGATGTTCACATGGTAACCTGTCCAGGGTGTACCCTGCCTCATATCCTATGACTGCTAGGATAGGCTCCAGTAGTGTGCCTTTATTGAGAGAGTAGTGTCAACTTAGAACATGGCACCATTTTGGGTCCAAGTGTGCTAAAATGCTGAATGAAACTTTAATCTATTCTAATCTTTTTAAAATAATTTAACCACATACAGCAACACATCCAGGTACAGGTGCTATCAAAATAAATATAAAAATAGATAAACTATCACATTTACATAAATTTACAATTAATGATGATTTATTTAATTAATTTAAAGCCTGATTTATGCAGCTGCAGCTCTCAGCAGATGTCAGCGGTTGGAAGCAGTCGTAGCAAACATGGCAAAGCGTAGCAAAGCAAAATTAGCAAAAAATTCTGGCCCTGAACCCATGACGGTTCGGGGTTAAATCTTGGACAGTGATGAATGTCAGCTGTGATACCCACTCAGTGAAGATCCAGATCAGCTGTGAGACGCTGCTCTGTCAACTCCATGCACTGCCTTGACAGATGGGATGGGGCCCACGTGCCACCTGACAGTGGGGAGCAGAGCGCTGATGTAGCACACAGCAGAAGCACCCAGCCACTTCACCCAGCAGCTCCACCTCAGCTTCACCTGAAAACACAAAGACAGACAGAAACCAGCAGACCAGGGGCAAACCACAAACAGCACCCCCCCCCCCCCCCCCCCCCCCCCCCAAGGAAGTCCCCCGGGCGACTCACCAGGCCAAGCCGGAGACAGAAACCCCAGAGAAGAAGGGCACGACGAACCCAGGGCGGGAGACGAAGACGGGGAGGGAACCATTTGACCCCTTCCAGAGCCCACGACAAAGAATTTGCCATGCGACCCACCAGGGTCCACGGAGGAACAGGAGCCCCATGACCCTCCAGGGCCCATGACCGAGAAGTTGCCGTGCGACCCTCCAGGGTCCACTGAGGAACAGGAGCCCCACGACCCTCCAGGGCCCACAACTGGGAAGTTGCCGTGTGACCCTCCAGGGTCCACAGAGGAACAGGAGCCCCACGGCCAGGGCCCATGATCGAGAAGTTGCTGTGCGACCCTCCAGGGTCCACGGAGGAACACAGGAACTGGAGTCTCATGACCATTGAGGGCTCACAATGGGGGCAGGTGCTGTGCGACCCTCCAAGGGCCTGAGGCAGAACAAAAAACAAAACAGGGGTCTCATGACCCTCCAGGGCCCACGACGGGACAGGTGCCGTGCGACCCTCCTGGGCCTGAGGCAGAACATAGGACTGGAGCCCCACGACCCTCCAGGGCCCACAATGGAAAAACAGGTGCCGTGCGACCCTCCAGGGCCAGAGGCAGAACAAAAAATAAAACAGAAGTGGTCTGCAGAGGTCAAACTGACCGGGACAAACTCCACTCGGAAGGTGGAGCGGAAAACCAGGGACAGGCAGGACTACCCCACTCAGGGGAGGAGGAGTGGAACCCGCTAGAAACTAAAAGATGGAGAACTGACAAGGGAGCGTAAGGCTTGGGAACCTAAACAAGAAAGAAGAAATAGAACTAGGGACCAGACAGACAAAAAGAACTCAGAACCTAGGAAACATAGGGACTGGTGCTAATGCCGCAGGAGGAGACCAACATAGAGACAAACCGGGGTTCATATGGGAACCAGGTAATACAAACACGGGGCTGGTCTGGGAACCATGGAATACAAACACAGGGCTAGTCTTGGAACCAGGAAATACAACATGGGGCTGGTCTGGGAACCAGGGAATACAACCACGGGGCTGGTCTAAGAACCGGGAATGCAAAACATGGGACTGGTCTGGGAACCAGGAAATACAAAACACGAGCCTGGTCTGTGAACCAGGAAATACAAACATGGGGCTGGTTTGGAACCAGGAAATACAAAAACACAGGGCTGGCAGCGGGTGGAGAGCAGTGGAGCAGAGCCCTGACATAGCACACAGCAGAAGCACCCAGCCACTCACCCAGCAGGCTTCACCTCAGCTTCACCTGAAAACCACAAGGATAGACAGAAACCAGCAGACCAGGGGGCAAACCACAACATTGCTGACTTTGTGCTGTAAATGTGCGACTTTTCTGATCCATTTATCAACATGTGCATTGTAAAAACTATATAATATGATGGCAGACGAAAGGACCTGAAAGCAGAAAAGTGTCCAGTCACAACCTTTTGTGTCTGCTTTAACAGGTGCACGTCAGGATTCAGGTTCATCTGAACACGGTTTGAAAAAAATAAATGGTCGGCCTTTTAATCAGGGAAATGAGTCCAATTCCACTTTCCTCAAATTGGTGAGTGTCACAGCGCAGAAATTTAATTTGTACCCTTGCACGTCCAGACTGCTCGAGGTTTTAATGGAAATACATTGTGATCCGATGTATGTAACAGTTAGTTATAGTCAGGAGGCGCCGAACATCTACAGGGAATCCTGAATCGGATGTGCGCCTCAGAAGCAAAGTCTGCTAATGAGTCTTTCATTGAATTCAGTGTGTGGAGCAGGGAGACAACTAAGCGTGTCAGGAATGTGGCTCTCGAGGACCGAACTTGGCCACCCCTGCATTATACAGTAGTGTTCAGAATAATAGTAGTGCTATGTGACTAAAAAGATTAATCCATGTTTTGAGTATATTTCTTATTGTTACATGGGAAACAAGGTACCAGTAGATTCAGTAGATTCTCACAAATCCAACAAGACCAAGCATTCATGATATGCACACTCTTAAGGCTATGAAATTGGGCTATTAGTAAAAAAAAAAAGTAGAAAAGGGGGTGTTCACAATATAGTAGTGTGGCATTCAGTCAGTGAGGTTCGTCAATTTTGTGGAACAACAGGTGTAAATCAGGTGTCCCCTATGTAAGGATGAAGCCAGCACCGGTTGAACATGCTTTTCTCTTTGAAAGCCTGAGGAAAATGGGACGTTCAAGACATTGTTCAGAAGAACAGCATAGTTTGATTAAAAAGTTGATTGGAGAGGGGAAAACTTATACGCAGGTGCAAAAAAATTATAGGCTGTTCATCTACAATGATCTCCAATGCTTTAAAAAGGACAAAAAAAAAGACACGTGGAAGAAATGGAAACAACCATCAAAATGGGATAGAAGAATAACCAGAATGGAAAAGGCTCACCCACTGATCAGCTCCAGGATGAACAAAGACAGTCTGGAGTTACCTGTAAGTGCTGTGACTGTTAGAAGACGCCTGTGTGAAGCTAATTTATTTGTAAGAATCCCCCGCAAAGTCCCTGTGTTAAATAAAAGACGTGCAGAAGAGGTTACAATTTGCAAAAGAACACATCAACTGGCCTAAAGAGAAATGGAGGAATATTTTGTGGACTGATGAGAGTAAAATTGTTCTTTTTGGGTCCAAGGGCCGCGGACAGTTTGTGAGACGACCCCCAAACTCTGAATTCAAGCCACAGTTCACAGTGAAGACAGTGAAGCATGGTGGTGCAAGCATCATGATATGGGCATGTTTCTCCTACTATGGTGTTGGGCCTATATATCACATACCAGGTATCATGGATCAGTTTGGATATGTCAGAATACATGGGACTGAACAATAGATTTACCTATCAAAAGTTTGACGATGAAGTCGACTTCCATCCCACACGGCTGACTTTATTTTCCCAATTTTTTCTAATGTTCAGATCTGAAAGGAATCTGTACATCTTGAAGCCCTTGTTGTGTCTATTTGTGCCTCCAAATGCACAACAACCTGACATTTCAGCGAATAAATAATAAAATAGCTGGATTTACATGTAGATAGATTAACAGCGAACACTATTTTGAACCCAAGAGCGCACCATGAGTCACATGACCGATCTTTTTACTTGTCATGTCGCCTGTTGTACCCCGGCAGGGTACAGCAGGATGCCAGTTTATCATAGGGGCCACATACAGACAGAGAAACACATCTGCACTCTCACCTACTGTCAAATTAAAGATTCCAATTCACCTAATCTGCATATCTTTGGAAATGGGAGGAGGCCAGAGCACCTGCAGGGAATCCATGCAAACACAGGGATAACATGGAATCTCCAAACAGAAAGGGCCAGGTGGGAAGAGGACTTGGGCTTTTCTCACTGTGAGACAACAATACTAACCACGAAGATGCCATGCCACCCTGCTTTGGAATACTCAAGAGAAAAATGACGTAAGTAATAAAATATCAAAACAGTAAAAAAAACAACAAAAAAAAAACAAAAGAAATGCCATACACATTTCAGAAAAGGGCTTGATTCCAGTTTAAATGACAACAAAACCAACAGCACAGTAATACCCCCGTCACACACAGGAATCACGCAGAGTGGTGTTGGACTTATGAATTGGTGCACATCTGAAAGGTGTTGGATTTCAGTTCCAAAACGTTCTGACAGCCATCTGCGTTAGTCCACACATTTGGTCAAAATCAGCTGGCAGCCCCCAGTGTAATGCACATGTTCAAAACTCTCCAGGCGCCATTGAGATGGGACACCTATCTGACAGAGGTCCATGTGTTATCTGAGGACCATCTGACTGCAATTTGCATATTCCAATGGCAGCAAAATGGGATCCGAAATTATTTGAGTGCATCCAAGGGAACCTCGATATGGATCTGGCATGGCAAAGCTTGCCGGTATGACCTGCACGTATAATAATGTCCACCCCCGGAGCGCAAAGGAAATGTTGATATGTATGCGGCGCGCTTTATCATGATAATAATTATGAGTTATTATCATATACAGTGAATGTGAACAGCAGATATGAAACCAAAAGCTCTGTGCACTAATGCGCACGTCGCCGCAAATCTGAACAGGCTGTTATATCCACAATAGACCTTACAGTACAGATATTTGTCCAGTCCCTCCCATGGGGACATAAATAATGTGAACTATTGTCTCCATCATAACAGCTGCATCTCTCTGTGCTGTGCAGTGTTATATAGTACAAAGTAAAAATACTTCACTACTGTACTTAAGTACGTTTGGGAGACTTTGTACTTTACTTGAGTTTTTTAATTCAGCTTACTTTCACTTTTACTTCACTACATTTCCGACCTTAATTGCATACTTCTACTCCGATACATTTTCTATGTGCCATGGTGTTACTCGTTACCGGTGGTGGGCACACGTCCGATAATCCGATAACAGATAATTATCGGAGATAATGTTTTCATTATCAGATTATCTTTTTAGATAACTTTAAAATCCATTATCGGACTAATTATCTTCCGATAAATTGTCATCCGATAACTTTTAGACTGATAACGTAGTAAAGCAAGCTGAACAGCGGCAAACATTTTTAAAATTTAAAATCAGTTGAGACCTACCTGTTAAAAGTTTCCTAAGAGATGTATAGTTCTCCCCTCTGCAAACAGAAGAGAGCTGCTTTCAGGAGAAATCACTCTATCCTCTGCAGGCAAAGGAGAACTGGTCACAAAAAAAAAAAAAAATCATTTTCTTTAAAACCATACTGATACACTGGCAGTATCACCCAAGTCATCCAGAGGCATACATTTTTAACTTGTGGTTCAAATTTTAACCAAACTAATTTTGGACAAGTTATTTAAAATTACTGTCATGTCTGAAGTTTTATAAAGTGAAAATATCAGATATATGTTTTAGTTTTAAAGTAATGTGCTAATTATGCATTATTAGAAGGACAGGGTAATCTCAGTACGTTCACAACAGGACAAATGCATTTCAGACATTCAGCATTAAACTCTACTGCCTAAAACTTTTGTGAATATATTTTCTGGGTTTATAGACGTTATTGTATTTGCGTTTGTTAAATTCCATGCATCTTAAATGTAACAGACACGGATGTCAGAGTCGTCAGAGTTGGACCTGGAAAGAACAACTCAATTACACACACAGAAAATGATCACACAGGAGACACTGAATTTCCTTTCCTGATCAGGAGAGAACAAACGAGTGAGTCCCTTCGTCAAGAACTGTCGTCTGCTCTGAAGGCCCCGCCCATTTGCTTCTCCTTTTTGTTGAATATAGTTACATACAAGCATATAGGAGTGACAATTTCACAAAACAATGGAAAGACACAAAGTCTGGTCTCATGTTGATATGAAAACTGTTATGGCTTTGAGCCCTCAGTCTCCTAGGCTTCCCATAATATTGTCCAGCCCTGAACCAGTGTTCCGGTCACACTGCTCTTCCCTCAAGGCTGAACCATTAATTAAAGATGCACATCTGCGCTTAGCAAAACATAACTCTAGCAAAACAGTCTGCACATTGATTAAGCCAAAGATCATCTGCTCACTTTCTTGTGTGGCAGTTTTAATGCTCACTTGAATAGTGTATATGATTGCTTTGACAAGAGTAATTATTAATTAATGGTACATGAACTCTCACACATGCATACATGTATATATGAAAAATAGAGAAGAGAATCAAAGACACGATCACAGAGAGTACATCAAAGTAAAGACATTAATATTTGATAATATATATTGATAATATAGAGAAAACCCTGTCATTCTTCTCCCCTGTTTATTGAATTTTAATGTCACTCACGACATCATCATTGTAGAAACATTAAAAAGCTGACAAACAGTGTACTTAACCACCAGGTTTTTCCCTGTCTGGATGGGGTGACATAATTCAGCATCCGATAGCAATAATGCAACATAGTAACTGTCCAGCAATAAGCCATCAACTGTGGTGGAAATCCTCCATTGAGCCATTGATCAAGCAAGAGGAATGATACAACAAATCATAACACGTAGTAAGTCCAAAAAAAAAAAACAACAATAATGGGGTGAGTAGTTGTAGCAGGACGTGATACCACGATCCAAGAAGAGCCATAAGGTCCATCTACCATTCTTAATAAAGTCTATATTCACAGTGCTCCTCAATAACGTCAGAGTATGAATAGCTCCTATTTCGTTCTAGTTACCCTAGTAGATTCAATAGTAAGAATTTAGATGAAGCACATTCAATATACAACACAATTCAGCGGTTTCCATCAGATACATACCCGTCGAACACCATTTCTTTGTATAAATATTTAAACTGATTGATATTTGGACATCGTTGGAGTTTCTCAGGTAGCTTATTCCAATTTTTTGGGCCACAAACAGAGACATAGAAGCATTTCCTGGTCATCCTTGCACCCGCAACTTTAAAATGATACAATCCCCTTAAATTATATATTCCTTCTCTTTACATAGGAGAGTGCTAACTAGAGCATTAGGAGGGTGCTAACTAGAGCACAATAGGTTCTAATTAGAGCTATTGTTTAGTCACTAGCCTTAGCAGTCTGCCTCTCGGTAGGAGGGGTCTGGTTAGGTTTAAAACTCCAGCTTTTGTGACTTCGTATCATTCTTCTTGACAAGAGTCAAGACAGACATCAGACCACCAGAGCAGGAATTTTAGCTGAGGAAGCTTCTGCGATTTGAAGCGAAACATCCTCGTGTCAAGCAACCCAGTCCAGTCGAAGATTCAAGCTTCTCTACCTTCTCTTTACATAAAATATCCTTGAATTCTGAAAGGTACTTGCTTATTTTTTACTTTACACATCAATCGAACAGTCTTAAATTAAATCATGTCATGGAGTTTTAAAATCTTTGATTTAATAAACAGTGGATTAGTATGATCCCGATAACCTGTTATGAGTCGGACGCAGCTCGGAGAACCGACCAGCGTTTGAAGGACCCAGTATGAAATAAGCAGAGCACGGTTCAAAGGCTAACTGAATTTAATACATAACAGTGATAATATAATAACAAAAGGTGCGGCCTGGCGTGGTGCGCTCCCAGCAGCGCTAACGGTCCGGAGCCAGAAGTTGTTTCGGACCCAAGGACCCCGCCGACACCCCCCAGGTGGCCGCAACAACCGAGTCTGTGAAAGAAGGAACCATTATGTGAGTCCACACTCTACACACAGAACACTTAAAGGTGTACAAACAGCAAACACTTCCTGGCTTGATTACTGATCAGCTTCCCAACCTGCAGGCATGGAACAATCAGTTCACAAAACTCCACTGCAGTGAAAGCTGATACATGACTAACATACAGCTCAATACAATAAGGTGTGAGGGACACCACATTTACTGACTGTATAAATGTTAGTCACAAAATCTAACGTACCTCAGGAAGTGTGCTGACGAGCGTGAAACCTCACCCCCTCCTCTTTCACAGACTGTGCATCAAACCTGGACGTTCTCAGCATCCGCTGTTGATGAGATGGCTCCCGAGACGACGATCTCACCCGTCTGGTCACAAGGTCGAGTCTCTGGCAAATACACACTGTGCACTCCAGTCTTAAATGCCAACATGTTCCAATCCATCCAGATGCACCACAGCTGTGAGTCCTGACGAGTCGCAGGTGATCAGGGTGAGGTCCTGACAGCCTCAGCAACACAGCCACTCAGTCCCAAACGCACGCCACCTGGGAGGAAAACCAAAAGACAGAAACAAACCGGCAGCCAGGCCCCCCCAGCCATATAACATAACCTGCATTATGAATTATTCTTAATGCTGTAGTTTTGTAGTTATTGTCCCCTGTGTGTTTAACTGTATTTGTTCATCTTTTTTATAGTTTCCAAATAACATTATTTTAGTTTTTAGACCAATTTAGTGACAGTTTGTTCATATCGAATCGAACCAACTCTTCAACTTTATCATTTCTGATCCCAGATCATCTAATAAATGTTGCAAATTATCCTCTGAACAAAATAAGTTTGTATCATCTGCAAAGAGGACTGCTCTAAACAGATCTGAGACTTTACATAAATCATTGATATATAATATGACTACTTTGGTGCCAACACAGAACCCTGAGGAACTCCACAAACGACACAAACTCCACGTGTTTATTAATCACTTCTATTGCATCTAAACCCATATTGACTATCATTAAGCAAGTTGTGTTGTTCAATAAATCTGTTATTGTAAGGTTTTTCCAATATCTTTGAAAATTGTGACACTAGAAAGACACAGGCCTATGGTTAGTAAAGATGCTTGCCACCAGATTTGAATAAAGGTATCACTTTCTTCTGGTCTGAATTGTAACATGGTTCATATATTTTTTCATACCACCACACAGTAAATGCCACAATCACAGCAATAATTGTCAAAATCATCAGCAGGGTGTGTAGTTTGCATCCTGCTGTGGTAGCTAAGCTCTCCATAGCTAAAACAGCGTTTTGAACAACCTGTTGCCTCTTTCACTCCCTCTGTCGTGAGGTGTTTTTTTTTTTCCCCTCTAGGAACAGAGAGAGAGACAACAGTTCTGGTCTTGAAGATGTCTTCTTTCTTTGGTGACAGTTCAAAAGGTTCAGTTTGTCTGGGCTTAGGGGCTGAAGGTGACAGTTCACAGTCTCAGTTCAGTTCAGCAAGGCGCTGAGGGAATCAGGAACTCTTTTTATGTTATTTCCCTCCAGCTGTAGTGCATAGATCTGTACTATCATCAGTATGTGTAATGCATGCTGCAAGTGGAGTTAAAATAATGTGTCATGTACTCTGTCCTGTGCCCTGTTCTTGACGTTTTCTTCAAACCCAGGTGCACAGGAATAGAACAGGATTTTCTTGTCTCCCATTCTCAAAGATGCAATTCCGTCTGCTTCTTTCTCCTGGTCTGGTCTCGTCAGCTTCAGTGCTCTTATTTCAAGCTTGTAGTCCATCTGCTTCTAATTCTGGTTTATGTTGACAGGATTCTCCTCCGTTGTAACTGGTTTCTCATCTGCTTCAGGACCATGGCATCTGCTTCAATCTCTGGTCTTTGTCTTTGTTCACTCATGGTCACTCTCTGTCTCTGTTACGACACGCTTCCAGCCGTTGCTGGGCCCATAGGCCATCAGCCGTCACTGTTACACATCGCTCCCCTTGTCTTGTTCGGGATCTTTCAGGTATCTTTGTCTTTTGCAGTGGGATAGATGCACCCAAGATGACCTCTCTGCAATTTTCACTGCAGTGGGGATGGTTAGCGGCACTTGGAATGGGCCTTCCCACCTCGGAGATGACCAGTTCTTTCTCTTAATAGTCTTTATCAGCACCCAGACGCCAATCTGGATCTGATTCTCAGGGCCCTGCACAGAAATAGGAGAGTCTGATATCTTGTTAGCGTGTATAACATTCTTATGGGGGACAACACACGTCTCATATAATCAACTAATCCCTCATCCTCATTATCAGGCCCAGCTATCTTCTGTAAATCTGGTGTTCTGTGGACCTGCCATACAAAATTTCGATTGGCCTAAGACCAGTCTCTGAGCTGGGTGTTATATGCATGTACAGCTTCACCAAATCCAAACAATAAATCCAGTTTTTTTTTTTTTCTTTCATGCATTTTCCTGAGCTTACTTTTAATTGTCCCATTTGTTCTTTCCACTAAACCTGCACTTTGAGGATGATAAGCACAATGTGTTTTGCATTTATTTTCAAATGCTCTGTCAAATGTTGGTTGATTTTATTTACAAAATGTGTACCATTATCACTGTACGTTGTTTCAGGTATTCCATGTCTTGGAATTATGTCTCTACAAAGTATCTTTCCAACTGTCAGAGCATCTGCATGTTTAACAGGGAACACCTCTACCCATTTGCTATATCCATCAATCAGTATTTCAATATGGCAATATTTCGTCCCTTCACATTGGTTCAATTCAATAAAATCCATATGGATCATTTGAAATGGGTATTGAGGGGTTGGACATTTCCATCGTTTTTGTCTCTCTCTTTGCCCAAATTAAACATGCTGTGCAGTAATGTTTTGCATATGCCTAAAATCCTAACGTCACAAAATGATTATTAACCAGTCCAACCATCCCAGCCGTAGAAACGTGACATGGTCCATGACTTAAGACAGCTGCCCACTTGAAGAGGCTGCGGGGTAGGACTGGTTTGTTTAAGGATTAGGCATATACACCATCAGCGGTTTGGTGGACATTGTGACGCATTAATTGATTAATATCGATTATTGCATGCAGGCCAATCTTAATATGACAGTTCAATTCCCAACAATGATCCAGTACTCCAATTAGATCCATACACTGCCTACCATGTAGGCATATGAGCAAATTTGACCCCACCACAGTACCCCAGTGCCATATCCTCATGTCCTAGTGAGTCAGAGCGTCACAGAGACAATGTCGAGTAATCATGACTGTCCCTGCCTTAGGTTGTCCCAGGGTTTAAGATGGGATCTTACCCGTCATGGGCTTACAGCCTTCCATACTGGGCAGGGGTTCCAAGGGGTGGGGGAACACTCATTAAGAGGTGTCATGTCAAAACAGCTTTAATTGCACAGAACGTCAGACATGCAGGATCATTGAAAGTGGATTGAAGTATCTTTTAGCAAATCATCCCAGAATAGATCTGTTGGATTAAGTAATGCTTAAACACAAATAATAAATAGAAATAATGACAGAATTAGATACATAAACAATGTTTGGTTTGCAGGAATAACTTTGGGTCAGGATGGACAATAATCATGTGAAAAGTTGTCCAACAATCTCTACCCTTTAAGGCCTAACTTAATCTGCATACATCAAATAATAATTAATAAGCACTTCATAGGTCATCAATGCTGCTTCTTATTTAATTTCCTGCAGGTGTTAGTTGCATCTCATGAGAGTTCACATTATTTCAATCAAAACACAGGATGATCAAAATATTGAGTTATTATTATTTGTTGCTTCTACATTGCTGTCAATTCACCCTCACCAACATTAATGCTTTCAACAGGAGCTCTATAAACATGTTACCATAATCAGCCCAGTTTTACTGTTCACACACTGTACAACCTTCTGCTCTGCTCTTCGGCTGGAGTGATAAATTACACGTTGTCCCCAAAACAAACCAAGCTTCAAAAAATAGAACACTGAATGTATTTGGTAAGGTCAATGCAATGTAATGCAAAACAACATTAAAGCTGGAATTGATTACATCACTTTCACTTTCACTTTCTTCAGTGTCTCCAAAGGAGCAACGAGCTGTACAGCAATGGGTATACAGAAAAGCACAGAATAAAAGAAAAGAAAGAAAAGAAAAAACACACCAAACATTCAGTACACAAGGGGGACACAGTACAGACCTGGATCGATGGAAAAGGAACCGAGTTACCTAACACGATTTGCCATCAACCCTATGTATCTGCTTCTCTCCTCCGATCAGCATTCAGAACAGAGATAGCCACAGGTACAAAGGAATGCTTATATCTGTTACTCCTCACTGTAGGAAACCTAAGCCTTGCTCCAGATGGCAAAAAACAAAATTCACCATGGAGAGGGTGGGCCAGATCAGATAAAATTCTCTGAGCCTTCCTCCTCACCTGTCTGGAAAACAAGTCAGACAATGAGGTCTGCTGGGCCCCCAAAAGCTTGCTGCACAATTCTACAATGTTGTGAAGTGGCTTCCTTGCTTTAATGCTGAGATTTCCGTACCAGCACATCAAAATTTAAAACCGATTCAATACAAGATTTATAAAATAGGGTCATTATTGTCCTGTCCACTTGAAAATATGACAACTTACGAAGACAAAACAGATGCTGCTGCCCCTTCTTGTACAGCAGGTCTGCATTGTCATTAAAGTTCAACTTGCTATCGATCAGCGTTCCCAAGTATAAATACTTGGGAACGCTGATCGAACAATATCTCTCTAAATTTAACAGTAACAAACACTTTTTAAAACATTGGTATCAATTACATGTAAGCAATTACATGTAAAAACCCCTGTGTTTCATGTGTTATAGCACAACAAAACATCGCTGCAGTGTTTCTCAATTTCTCAGGTTGTGGGGGTGTGGAGCGGCAGGGAGAGGAGGAGGAGGAGGAGAGTGAACATTTAGAGCTTCCCTCAGCAGCTGTGTGTATACTCGCTCCTCCTCCAACACCCCAGACCAACAACAAAATCCCACAACTGCTACAACAAACAAGCAAAATAACCCAACTCTTCTCAAATTAAAACCCAAAACACATCCACAGGTCCAAAGAAGACCTGTGTTACATTACACACAACATATTATACACACATGCAGACATGGAACTGTTAATTACAGTGGACTGATAGGAGACTTTTTTTTTCTCTTTCGCCAACCTTCTGTCAGGCTGTTTGGGGCCCGGAGGTCAAGAACCGGGTATGCAATCACAGTCTCACAATCAGTTTTTAATAGTCCTCAGAGAATCTACCACAACCACTGCTCCCTTCTGTCTGTTATGTGCCATCAAAAAATTAGTGGATCAGTCAATCAACAATTTTCAATCTTTTAGCAGTATTTAATATGCATAGTGGGGAACTGATTCATAGAAATGTTTTATAACCCAAAGTCTTCATTGCTTACACGAGCCTGTTTCCAGACAATGAATACCCGCTGGAACTTATTGATCTAATTGGTCAGTTCCACAGTAGCTCATTCATGATTACTGAGGCAAGACCGGCCAAATACTGCAATGTTCAATTGAAGCAGTCAATCTGAATTTTCTTCTTTTCCCCCAGACAGAAAAGAACTAACCCAGACAAATTTCAAACCAACACCACACAAAAATATATCACACAACAATAAATCCAATCATTAATCACTCTACTGGAATATAATCTTGATCAGATTTACTTAAAATCTGTTAAGTAAGCGAAACTAACCACCTTTTACACCTTATCCAGTGTACAAAAATCAACCATATTTTAACCACTTCATCCCAGTTATATGATCATTCAATATGAAAAGTAGGAAGACGATAGTATTTATTGTCTTTGAGTTATCATCTTAACAAGCTGAAAAGTTGTATTTCATCAACAGATCTATTTCAGAATTCTCCCTTAGAATACTCTATCTTTTACCCTGGACACCAACTCACACTCATATACATGTACAAAATTGATTAATGTGCACTTATTTCTCAGTATCTTAACTCCACACTTTAAAATGTTAGAGCGTCAGCAACTGTGACCTTGACAGTTTTATCTAAAATGATTCACAATAATTACGCACAATCTGTCTATATAGCGACAACAGAATAAAAGTAAGAAAAAACTGACAACAAGTATAATCTGCTAGAAAAGAAAAAACGGCAACCTTATGTGTACATAAACAAAACTCATGTTGAAAATGAAGAACTCATCTTTGCGAGTGTGTACATTCATGCGCAAAGTGTCCATTCTTCCCACACTTCCAACATGTCAATTTCCTCTTTATCTCACGCCCACGGGCTTTGCCTCTGGCCACTCTGTGGCGCTGACCTTTGCCCTTTCCTACAAAATACACTTCTTCCTCACACATCATTATGACTGCTCCGGCAGGTTTAAAAACTGCTGTGTTCGGTGCAAAAGCATGGTCTGGTGTATTTTTCACTCCACATCTCTGTTGCCTTTTTGTAAAATCACTGATGTTCTGTTTTATGGTATCAAATGACTTTGTTGTGGAGTTTAACTGTACTTTTCCCGAGAAGTTAACTGTCTCTCGCCACATTTTTAAGTGTTCAGGTGATGCTGGATCTTTTGTCTCCATGTACCTAACATCATTTGACTGTGTGTCATGTTGGCTGTGAGAACAACAGTTACCCATTTTAGCTGTTCGTGGGGTTATCTCATAGGGAGATCTAAAAGAACAGGTCGTTGTTCTTTTTTCACTGTTTGGTCATCGATCAGTCTGAAAAGTGTCACCACTTCGACCTCTGAGAGGTGAGTGACCTTGCTTAGGGCTTCTTTTCAGGCTCGTAGGCTTGCAAACAGGTGTGTTGCATATAGAACGCTTACAACCTACTTCACAGACAAGGCTTCGTTTCTGCCAGTGGGTTAAAACTGGTGACAGGCCCCCGCGATTCAGTTGCGCACGTTCTCACTCATAAAAGCACATTCACACCGCTGCGCTTCAGCTGTTATGTTTTAGCTCCGCTGTTATCACGCTTCTGCTCCAACCGGTTTTTATATCAGAATTTTACGGCTTATCCACCAAAGGTTTCACCGACCTAACACTGTACAGTTTTTTTACGCGCTGTTCTGGACCCGAAAATGGTCTTTTAAATCAAATCACATCAATTTTATTTATATAGTGCCAAATCACAACAAACAGTTGCCCCAAGGCGCTTTATATTGTAAGGCAAAAGCCATACAATAATTACAGAAAAACCCCAATGGTTAAAACGACCCCCTATGAGCAAGCACTTGGCGACAGTGGGAAGGAAAAACTCCCTTTTAACAGGAAGAAACCTCCAGCAGAACCAGGCTCAGGGAGGGGCAGTCTTCTGCTGGGACTGGTTGGGGCTGAGGGGAGAGAATCAGAAAAAAGACATGCTGTGGAAGAGAGCAGAGATCCATCACTAATGATTAAATGCAGAGTGGTGCATACAGAGCAAAAAGAGGTGACTGCCAATTGAAACTGCTGCCGGCTCAATCTGGAGCCAGCAGCCACATCAGGTGTCTGACACAGCGGGAAATGCAGCGCGAGCACGCGGCTCCCTAACACATGGTCTTTAACCGCTGCGCCACCTGACTTTTCTCTTTCTCTCTGAGAGAATAAAATTTAACGCTTTACAGCCAGGCTTTTACCTCACACCTTACAGTGTTTAAGCCAAGAGACGAACCAAGAAAGACATTACGGGTTTTTTTTTCCCTTGTTGTGGTCCCGGCCACACGCACACACGTGCACGTAAAGAAATTCAATTCTCACCCGTGATCAGACTTTGCCACTGAATTCGAATGCATTCACCCCGGTAAGCATCAACCCATTAGGGAGGAGACCCGTCCCCCGGAAAAGGGTCTGCAGTAACTGGTTCCCGCGCAGCGGCCGCGGTCTTCCATGGGGGTCCTCCGTCATGGGCCAATGAGTTTCCGGTCTATTGGCATCCGGCTCTCGAAGGACCAAGATGTCAGAGTCATTCAGAGTTGGACCTGGAAAGAACAACTCAGTTTACACACACATGGAAAGACACAAAGTCTGGTGTCACGTTGGTATGACAACTGTTATGGCTTTGAGCCCTCAGTCTCCTAGGCTTCCCATAATAATGTCCAGCCCTGAACCAGTGTTCCGGTCACACTGCTCTTCCCTCAAGGCTGAACCGTTAATTAAGGATGCACATCTGCGCTTAGCAAAAACATAACTTTAGCAAAACAGTCAGCACATTGACTAAGCCAAAGATCATCTGCTCACTTTCTCATGTGGCAGTTTTAATGCTCACTTGAACAGTGTATATGATTGCTTTGACAAGAGTAATTATTTAAAGGAATAATGAATCGTACATGAACCCTCACACATGCATACATGTATATATGAAAAATAGAGAACATAATCAAAGACACGATCATAGAGAGTACATCAAAGTAAAGACATTAATATTTGATAATATATTGATAATATAGAGAAAACCATGTCAACGGATTATCTGGAACTTAGTTTTGGCAAGTTTTCAAGGCCTCTACTGCCATCTACTGGCCAGGAGTGTTCATGGCAGTATTCGCCCTAAGTACTAAGCATCTGCGCACCAGTAGATGGCAGTGTACTATTTATTTTGACCCCTATTTTGACCCCTATTTATTTTGCAAATGGCTTTTTTTTTTTTTTTTTTACAAATTAAGTTTAAAAACAAAACAAAACAACAACAAAAAACATTACAAGACAGCTCTGCGGTGTTTGCACATGCACAGTGCGAGCGGTTGGATGCTTGTAGATCTTCAGCAACAGGATACACTCACGACAGCCGACCAGAATAATATCAAACAGGTTTGATTTTCATTTGACCATACGATCAGCGATCAGGAGGTGGTCTTGGTCGTGAGATGTTGAACGCAGCTTGTTACTCCATGTACACTACACGATGCAGGACGCGCCATTAACTTGAAGCTTGGTCCAAAAAATTCTCGCACAAATGAAAAATCATCTGAAAAAGGGCCAAAATTCACACAGTGTAAAGCCAACATTTATGTGTCAAGACAATATTGAGTGCACGTTTTACAACATCAGAAAACGTGCACACATCATAAAATGTGTGCACGGCACTAATAAAATATGCGCACATTCTCTCCACATGCAAAACATTTTGCAATGACACTTCCAGGGCTCCAGAAAAATGCCTGTTTTTACAAATAAAAAATGGAATATTTTACAAAAGCACATTTATCTGTAAACACCAACACACAACACATGTCACATTAACATCTTGGTTTACATAATGAATGACTGAACCAATCAGTGTTTAGCAGAGGCACGTTTACCCAGAATCCTTTGCAATCTGTCTGTGTTTGTTACACTGCTCTTCCCTCAAGGCTGAACTGTTAATTAAGGATGCACATCTGCGCTTAGCAAAAACATAACTTTAGCAAATCAGTCTGCACATTGACTAAGCCAAAGATCATCTGCTCACTTTCTCATGTGGCAGTTTTAATGCTCACTTGAACAGTGTATATGATTGCTTTGACAAGAGTAATTATTTAAAGGAATAATGAATGTTACATGAACTCTTACACATGCATACATACTCAGAATTAGTGCATTATTCAACATTAAAAGATATATGTTATATTTTAACTTTGTACAAATGACAGAATTGACATTAATGGAGTTATTCTATCAGTATTAACACAAAACCATAAGTCAGCATGCCTTTATTTTTCAAGACCTCTGCCTGACCGGAGCATTGTGATTGGTAGAGAGCTGGCTTTGTGGCTGCTCTCAGGGTGCTTCTTTGCTGTAGCCGTATAGCTTCCAACAGGGGCAGCATGTTCAAACGTAGAAGTGCGGGCTCATTGTTTGGGTCTTTTGTCGCTTTTGATGCTTCCAAAAGCGATCGTGGTGTTAAAACTCAAATTCAGCTTGCTAGTAGTTGCAAATGTACCAAAGACAATACTGTAATTTATCGGTTATCGGTTATCTGTAACTTCCGATACATTTTTCGGTGGTTTATCGGTTTATCTTTATCAAAGATAACTTTTCAGTTATCTGATTATCTGTTATCAAAGTTAATTGTTTGGTTATCTGTGCCCACCACTGCTCGTTACAAAAAAAAAAAACACACACACACACACGAAAAAAGTCGTGTTTTCACCCAGAGACACCACTGATTACTAGTAACTGCAGGCTGATTTGTCATGAGGCATGTCCAGTAGGCTTTTTTGCAGTTGTGCACTTGGGGGGTGTTTGTCAGGAAAATGATCATTTCTATACATTGATTACAGACCTGCAGTGGGTCTGTAATCAACTTTTCTGCAGCGCGGCTTTACTTTGAACCTTGAACCAATTGAAGCAGTGATTCGCAGATTCGTGGATTGATTGTTTTATTTCGCTTTATCCTAATTTGTCCCCGCTAAAACCCTGAAGAGCATATGTCTGTGAGTAATATTTAATATTTTTATGTTAAACCGACCTGTTATGGTCTTCTGAAACAGTTGATAGATGTATTTTATAACTTACAAATGGGACCGATGCTAACGCGTTAGCATGTCTATGGCGTTTTCAATGTTAAAACTAGCATTAAGCTGTTCACATCAGCACGTTTTTGTTGATTTGTTTTCTGTATAATTAATGGCTCAGCGTTCGTTGTTGTAAAAGAGTTCAATTGTAATTTTTTAATTTATTTTTATTCATATTTTATAGCAACAACAATAGTCTGCATAATAGACAATAATAGTCAATAATAATAGACTAATAATGTTACAATACAATTTTAGAGAAAGAGACAAAAAGAACCTAATGAAACAAAACACAACAGAAAAGATAAAACCATGTAACAATGAAAACAAATAAATACATATAGAAATAAATAACTGTTTCCTGTGAACACCTAGTGAGTAACCTACTCTCGTTTAGGTTTTGAAACCTTGTTTCTGAAGTGTTTTTGCGTGATGTGCACAATTTTCAGTATTCTGAAAAAATCAGTCTGTTTTTGATTATTAACATTTACTTGTACTTTTACTTTCATTACTTGAGTACATTTAGTTGTACATTACTTGTCATACTTAAGTACAACAAATACTAGATACTTTAAGACTTTTACTTGAGTAGCATTTCAATCAGTGACTTGAACTTCTACCAAAGTCATTTTTTAATGGGTA
Organism: Thalassophryne amazonica; assembly: GCF_902500255.1. Taxonomy (NCBI): domain Eukaryota; kingdom Metazoa; phylum Chordata; class Actinopteri; order Batrachoidiformes; family Batrachoididae; genus Thalassophryne; species Thalassophryne amazonica. The sequence continues at coordinate 29,504,474 of NC_047113.1, forward strand.
TCTGTACTTTTACTTAAGTGTGATTTTCCGGTACTTTATACAACACTGGTGCTGTGCAGTAACACGTCAGGCTTGGAGCTGGATGGATCTTACGCCGTAATAAATGTTCACCTTCTAACTCTGTAGGAGATATGACATGGAACTTGTGCCAGGCCATTACACCATTAATAAACCTCCATTAATCTTACCTCCAACAGCAGTCTAGGAGTGTTTCACAGCACCTACGTGGACATGAAGCCAGGACAGCAGCCTGCTGTTAGAATCCTCTCAGCCAAAAGAAAAGAGTTGTGTTGTGCTCCTGAAATGTGCAAACAAGAAAAAAGAAAGTTCCCTGAAAAGACGCTCCATCTGAGGGACTGCATGGCCCAATGCCAGCAAACTTTGGAGCGAAGCTGTCCAATGGCAGGTGCACGCATGTTTGCCATGCACGCGCTTAGTGGCCCATGCAGTATTATGCATAGTAAGTAAGTAAGTAAGCTTTATTTATAAAGCGCCTTTCACAGACCAGGGTCACAAAGCGCTGCACATGGCATACAAAAATAATCTAAAAATAACATACGAAAACAATAAAATACAATATTAGGCTAAAAAGCTAACTTAAAAAAATGCGTCTTTAGTTGCCCTCTAAAAGTATCTATACAATCCAGAGAACGAAGGGCACAGGGAAGCTCATTCCAGAGGCTAGGCGCCACCGCTTTAAAAGATCTGTCCCCGCAAGTTTTAAAACAGGTCCGAGGAACCATCAACAGGTTCTGATTGGACGACCTGAGGTTCCTGGAGGAAGCATAAGGCTGGATCAGGTCCCTAATGTACTCCAGTGCTTGTCCATGCAGAGCTCTAAAAGTCAATACCAGAATTTTGTAATGAATCCTGTAGGAGACAGGCAGCCAATGCAAAGTATTAAGAATAGGAGTAATATGGTCCCTTCTGCGGGTGCGGGTAAGCAGGCGCGCAGCAGAATTTTGCACAACCTCCAGGCGGGCCAACTCCTTCTTATTCAGACAGGTGAAAAGACTGTTACAATAATCCAAACGCGATGAGACGAACGCATGAACAATCATCTCAAGCTCTTTTAAAGTCACCATCTTACGGAGCTTAGAGATGTTCCAAATTTGGAAAAACCAGTTCTTAACCAGGTAATTTGTGTGCTGCTCCAGAGACATCCCTCCATCCAAAATGACACCCAGGTTACGCAGGCTGCTTTTGACCGTGCAGCTAAGGCGTGTGCGCCAGGCTTAATTCCAGGTACAGCACTATCTGGTGCTACAATCAGAGTCTCAGTCTTATTGGAATTTAACTGCAGACTGTTCTCAGTGAGCCATTCCGTAATTTTGGCCAAACAATTTGTGAGAGAGCAGAGTTTCTGTGGCTCAGTTGTCTTAAAAGAGCAGTACAGCTGCAGATCATCAGCATACAAATGATAGGACACATCACTGAACTGCTGGATCAGCATGCTGAGAGGAAGGAGATACAATGAGAACAAAACAGGTCCCAAGACCGATCCTTGCGGCACACCCCACAGGAGATCTGCAGATTCCGACACTGCATTGCCCACCATCACACTAAAAGTTCTACCAGTCAGGTAAGAGGTAAATCACTCTAAAACACAACCTGACATTCCAACCAAATCCCGCAATCTGTTTATCAGAATGCCATGATCAACGGTATCAAACGCCGAAGACAGATCAAGCAGAATCAGCACAGAACATTTGCCAGTGTCAGCGTCAAATAAATTAATATTTTTCATTCATAACTTCATTAATAATCTGCAGCCGGTAAAAATGGTGAAAAAAATCAAATTGTGAATCGTGAATCTTATTAAACCATGAGTTGAGTGGTTGTATCATTACATCCCTCACATCTGTATTCTGAGCTGTTTATTTCCAAAAGTGATGGTTTGCAAATTTGTTTTAGAAGGTATTATTGTTGGTTTTTGTCTTGAGGGCCACCCAGCTGTAATCATTCCTAATAAACCAGTGTGACTGGACTTGTCAAGATCGTCCTCTGTGTGCTTAAGCCTCGCCCTGATCTTATCCAGTTCTTAAGTTTGATGTAAATGGACTGTTGTGAAAGTGTAGGAACACGGACCCACAACAGGGGGCGCAAATGAACGGACAATGGAGGAAGTCAAATAACAACACTTTGCTGTTGTGAATAAGCACAACAAACACAGCAGATTACAATAATAGTCAATGAAGTCAATTCACAAAAATGTGTCACGTGGGCAGGCTCGAAGATAAAAGACGTCTGTCCAAAGCAGAACCGGAACCACACGATTTCCTCCGCCACCGAACCCCGGGAATACTGGAGCCGCCAAGTCCCGAACTCCCAGGTGGCCACTGCCTCCGCTTGTTGGATCTGGTACTGCTGGCGAGGAACAAAAACAGTTAGATGTGGGTGCGTCTGCACCCAGCAACACATATGGTGGAAAACCACCTCCACCTCTCGTCGGAAAAAAGGAAACAAAATATCTGCTATCCAACACAAAGCAACAGGTATTCCTGTCAGGAAGACAACAAAGTCGGCTGAGTACGTTACCTCCTCGGTAGAGCGATATCTCGGCAAAGAGGTGGAGATGTCGTCTTGCTGATATACCACTGAAGATCAGATGATTGGTGACAGCTGTCGTAAGTGATAAGTGACAGCTGTCACCCCGGCTGCTCCTGTGAGGCGGCAGCGCCCTCTTGTGCCTGGAGCCCGCACTCCAGGCAGGGTGCCCTCTGGTGGTGGTGGGCCAGCAGTACCTCCTCTTCAGCGGCCCACACAACAGGACCCCCCCCTCAACGGGCGCCTCCTGGCGCCCGACCAGGCTTGTCCGGGTGGCGGCGGTAGAAATCGGCCAGGAGGGCCGGGTCCAGGATGAAGCTCCTCTTCACCCAGGAGCGTTCTTCGGGTCCGTACCCCTCCCAGTCCACCAGATACTGGAAGCCCCGGCCCATCCTACGGACATCCAAGAGCCGGCGCACAGTCCGAGCCGGCTCGCCATCGATGATCCGGGCAGGAGGCGGTGCCGGACCCGGAGCACAGAGGGGTGAGGTGTGATGCGGCTTTATCTGGGACACATGGAAAACAGGATGGATCCGCAGTGAGGCCGGAAGCTGAAGCCTCACTGCGGCCGGATTGATGACCTTAAGGATCTTGAAGGGACCGATGTAACGATCCTGCAGTTTGGGGGAGTCCACTTTGAGAGGGATGTCCTTCGTCGACAACCATACCTCCTGCCCTGGCCGATACGCAGGGGCCGGGGTCCGCCGACGGTCTGCATGGACTCTTGCCCTCGTCCGGGCCTTTAGCAAAGCAGAACGGGTGGCGCGCCACACCCGACGGCACTTCCGCAGGTGGGCCTGGACCGAGGGCACACCGACCTCTCCCTCAACCACTGGAAACAGCGGGGGCTGGTACCCCAGACACACCTCAAAAGGGGAGAGGCCGGTGGCTGAAGACACCTGACTGTTATGGGCATACTCGATCCAGGCCAAATGGGTACTCCAGGCCGCCAGGTGCGCGGCCGTCACCCAGCGTAGGGCCTGTTCTACTTCCTGATTGGCCCGTTCTGCTTGCCCGTTGGTCTGAGGATGATACCCGGACGAGAGACTCACCGTGGCCCCCAGTTCCCGGCAGAAACTCCTCCAGACTTGCGAGGAGAACTGGGGACCGTGATCGGAGACGATGTCTGTTGGAATCCCATGCAGCCGGACGACGTGGTGGACCAGGAGGTCCGCTGTCTCCTGGGCAGTCGGGAGCTTCGGGAGGGCCACGAAGTGGGCCGCCTTGGAGAATCGGTCCACTATCGTGAGGATGGTAGTGTTGCCCTGGGACGGTGGGAGGCCCGTGACAAAATCCAGGCCGATGTGGGACCAGGGGCGATGAGGCACAGGCAGCGGCTGGAGCAGTCCCGATGCCCTGCGGTTGTCAGCCTTGCCCCTGGCGCAGGTGGTGCAAGCCTGGATATAATCCCGGACGTCGGCCTCCAGGGACGCCCACCAGAAGCGCTGCCGGACAACTGCCACGGTTCTTCGCACCCCCGGATGACAGGAGAACTTGGAGCCGTGACAGAAGTCCAGGACTGCAGCTCTGGCCTCTGGTGGGACATAAAGTTTGTTCTTTGGCCCGGTTCCGGGGTCCGGACTCCGTGCCAGGGCCTCCCGGACGGTTTTCTCTACGTCCCAGGTGAGGGTGGCCATGATAGCAGACTCCGGGATGATTGGTTCCGGTGGATCCGACGACTCCGTTTTGACTTCGTCTTCATGCACCCGGGACAAGGCATCCGATCTCTGGTTTTTGGTCCCGGGGCGATAGGTGATCCGGAAGTCAAAACGGCCGAAGAACAGTGACCAGCGGGCTTGCCTGGGGTTCAGCCGCTTGGCGGTCCTGATATACTCCAGGTTCCGGTGGTCAGTGAAAATCGTGAACGGCACGGACGTTCCCTCCAACAGATGTCTCCACTCTTCAAGAGCCTCTTTCACCGCAAGGAGTTCTCGATTGCCGACGTCATAGTTCCGTTCGGCCGGGGTCAACCTGCGGGAGAAATAGGCACACGGGTGAAGGACCTTATTGGTCTCTCCGCTCTGGGATAGCACGGCTCCTATCCCTGAGTCCGAGGCGTCCACTTCAACCACAAACTGGCGACTAGGATCGGGCTGCACCAGAACGGGTGCAGACGAGAAGCGCCGTTTCAACTCCTTGAACGCGGCATCGCACCGATCCGACCAGGTGAAGGGGACTTTTGGAGAGGTCAGGGCTGTCAGGGGGCTAACTACCTGACTGTAGCCCTTAATGAACCTCCTGTAGAAATTCGCAAAGCCGAGGAACTGTTGCAGCTTCCTACGGCTGGTGGGTTGGGGCCAGTCTCTCACCGCCGCAACCTTGGCCGGATCAGGAGCGACGGAGTTGGGGGAGATGATAAACCCCAGGAAGGACAAAGAAGTGCGGTGAAACTCACACTTCTCGCCCTTAACAAACAGCCGGTTCTCTAACAACCGCTGCAGGACCTGACGTACATGCTGGACATGGGTCTCAGGATCCGGAGAAAAGATGAGAATATCGTTCAGATATACGAAGACGAATCGCTGCAGGAAGTCCCGCAAGACGTCGTTAACCAAGGCTTGGAACGTCGCGGGGGCGTTGGTAAGGCCGAACGGCATGACCAGGTACTCAAAGTGACCTAATGGGGTGTTGAATGCCGTCTTCCATTCGTCTCCCTTCCGGATCTGAACCAGGTGATACGCATTTCTAAGATCCAGCTTAGTAAAGATCTTGGCTCCATGCAGGGGGGTGAACACGGAATCTAATAATGGCAACGGGTATCGGTTGCGAACCGTAATCTCATTCAGCCCCCAGTAATAAATACATGGACGAATTCCGCCATCTTTCTTGCCCACAAAAAAGAAACCTGCCCCCATCAGGGAGGTGGAGTTCCGGATCAGCCTGGCAGCTAATGAGTCCCGGATGTAGGTCTCCATTGATTCGCGCTCAGGTCGTGAGAGGTTGTACAGCCTGCTGGACGGGAACTCAGTGCCTGGAACCAAATCAATGGCACAATCGTACGGACGGTGCGGGGAAAGGGTGAGTGCCAGATCCTTGCTGAAGACGTCAGCAAGATCGTGGTACTCAACCGGCACTGCCGTCAGATTGGGAGGGACTTTGACCTCCTCCTTAGCCTGGGAACCGGGAGGAACCGAGGATCCTAAACACCCCCGATGGCAGGTTTCGCTCCACTGAACCACCACCCCAGACGGCCAATCGATCCGGGGATTGTGCTTTAACATCCATGGGATGCCCAAAATCACGCGGGAGGTAGAAGGAGTTACAAAAAACTCAATCTCCTCCCGGTGGTTTCCAGACACCACCAGAGTTACTGGTTGTGTCTTGTGTGTGAGTAAAGGGAGGAGGGTGCCATCTAGTGCCCGCACCTGCAACGGCGAAGGAAGCGCCACCAGAGGGAGCCCTACCTCCTTTGCCCATCTGCTGTCTAGCAGATTCCCTTCTGACCCCGTGTCCACCAGTGCTTGGGCTTGAAGGGTTAAATCCCCGCTCAGGATTGTGACTGTGAGTCGTGTGGCAATTTGTGTGTGTCTCACTTGAATGTCTTGACCCCCCCTTAGCCCAGTCTCTAAGGGCGAGTGTTGACGTTTTGGCCGTTTGGGGCAGTCTCTCTGTGTGTGCTCTGTTGAGCTGCAGAGAAAACACTCTCCACGGATCAGCCTCCCCATTTTGGCCCTGTGCGTTTCCCTAACAACGTCAACAGGGGGAGCTGTTGCCCCACAAAGTGCTGCGGCTGTGGAGCGTGGGGAGGGCGGCCCCTTTTCGAACCCGGAAGGGAGAGGGGCGGCACATATCCGGTTATGTCCTTCGCCTCGCTCCCGACGGCGTTCCTCTAACTGATTGTCTAATCGTATAACGAGATCAATAAGCCCGTCCAAATCCCGCGGTTCGTCCTTAGCCACCAGGTGCTCCTTCAGGACCAACGACAGTCCGTTTACGAAGGCGGCACGGAGGGCAGTGCTATTCCAGCCGGACCTCGCAGCCGCGATGCGGAAGTCGACTGCATAAGCAGCTGCGCTCCGGCGCCCCTGTCTCATTGACAGCAGCATGGCTGAAGCGATTTCTCCTCTATTTGGGTGATCGAACACTGTTCTGAATCCCCTCACAAACCCATCATACATCAGAAGGAGCCGTGAATTTTGCTCCCAGAGCGCTGTAGCCCAAGCGCGTGCCTTACCGCGAAGCAGATTAATCACATAAGCTATCTTACTAGCATCAGTCGCGTACATGATGGGACGTTGTGCGAAGACGAGCGAACATTGCATAAGAAAGTCCGCGCACGTCTCCACACAACCCCCGTACGGCTCCGGAGGGCTTATGTATGCTTCAGGGGAAGGTGGGAGGGGTCGTTGAACGACCTGTGGAACGTCACTGTTGCGCACAGGATCGACAGGAGGGGGAGCCGCAGCAGCGCCCTGAGGGCGCGCTTCCACCTGCGCGGCGAGAGCCTCCACCCTGCGGTTAAGGAGGACGTTCTGCTCGGTCATTAGATCCAACCGAGCCGTAAAAGCGGTGAGGATTCGCTGCAACTCACTGATCATGCCTCCTGCAGACGCCTGTGCACCCTGCTCTTCCATTGGCCGTTCAACAGCCGGTTGACGCCCCTCGGGGTCCATGACGTTGGCCGAGATATCCTGTTGTGAAAGTGTAGGAACACGGACCCACAACAGGGGGCGCAAATGAGTGGTTGTATCATTACATCCCTCACATCTGTATTCTGAGCTGTTTATTTCCAAAAGTGATGGTTTGCAAATTTGTTTTAGAAGGTATTATTGTTGGTTTTTGTCTTGAGGGCCACCCAGCTGTAATCATTCCTAATAAACCAGTGTGACTGGACTTGTCAAGATCGTCCTCTGTGTGCTTAAGCCTCGCCCTGATCTTATCCAGTTCTTAAGTTTGATGTAAATGGACTGTTGTGAAAGTGTAGGAACACGGACCCACAACAGGGGGCGCAAATGAACGGACAATGGAGGAAGTCAAATAACAACACTTTGCTGTTGTGAATAAGCACAACAAACACAGCAGATTACAATAATAGTCAATGAAGTCAATTCACAAAAATGTGTCGCGTGGGCAGGCTCGAAGATAAAGACGTCTGTCCAAAGCAGAACCGGAACCACACAATTTCCTCCGCCACCGAACCCCGGGAATACTGGAGCCGCCAAGTCCCGAACTCCCAGGTGGCCACTGCCTCCGCTTGTCGGATCTGGTACTGCTGGCGAGGAACAAAAACAGTTAGATGTAGGTGCGTCTGCACCCAGCAACGCGTATGGTGGAAAACCACCTCCACCTCTCGTCGGAAAAAAGGAAACAAAATATCTGCTATCCAACACACAAAGCAACAGGTATTCCTGTCAGGAAGACAACAAAGTCGGCTGAGTACGTTACCTCCTCGGTAGAGCGATATCTCGGCAAAGAGGTGGAGATGTCGTCTTGCTGATATACCACTGAAGATCAGATGATTGGTGACAGCTGTCGTAAGTGATAAGTGACAGCTGTCACCCCGGCTGCTCCTGTGAGGCGGCAGCGCCCTCTTGTGCCTGGAGCCCGCACTCCAGGCAGGGTGCCCTCTGGTGGTGGTGGGCCAGCAGTACCTCCTCTGCAGCGGCCCACACAACATGGACTGCATTTATATATAGCGCTTTTCCATCTGTATCAGACGCTCAAAGCGCTTTACAATAATGCCTCACATTCACCCTGATGTCAGGGTGCTGCCATACAAGGCACTCACTACACACCGGGAGCAACTAGGGGATTAAGGACCTTGCCCAAGGGCCCTAGTGACGTATGATGTAACGCATCATGTGATTTTCAACTTCCGGGTCCAAACAAAAAAGGCGCATTGTCAATGACAATGACAACTGCACTGAGAGGCTCTTATCAGGCTGCACTTAAACCTTTGCACATGGACAAAAGCGTTAAAAATCAAAAAACAAACATAAAACAACATAAAAGTCTTTGTATATTGTGCCTAAAACTCTCCTGGATATATTAACTGGGTTTTTAGATGTTGTTATTGCATTTGTTTTATGTAAAAATGCCAGAAGCTCAGGTCGTTTCTCTGTTATTTTCAATGGGAGTTGCTGTGAACTGCAATCGCTTCCTGCTCATGACATTTGCGGGGAAAGTGAAGTTTGCACTTTAACGTCCTGTTTATTGTCCTTTACAACACTGTTTGTCCTCTTTGTTCCAGAGTAATATATATATATAAAAGATGTCTGAAATTCGATTTGCATTTATTAAATTAAACGCAGGTTAAATGTAGCAGACACGGATCATTTGGAATATTTGATTTAGCAAGTTTTCAGGGTCTCATGGATGCAGTCTCTTATTAAAGTGACGAAAAGCATAAAAAAATTTACATTTTAGTAGTACAGTGGAACCTTGATTTACGAGTTTAATTTGTTCCATGACCAAGTTCATAAGCCAATCTGCTCATATTTCAAACAAATTTACCCCATTGAAAATAACTAAAATAATTAAAATTAGGGATGTCCCGATCAAGTTTTTTTTGGCCCTGATCCAATTCAGTCATCTGATTTTGAGTATCTGCCGATACCGAGTCCTGTTCGATACTTTGAAAAACTGAATGAACAATGAACAAATGCTAAATATATAATATTTTCATTTTAATCACCTTATTTTTTTATTTATCACTTAAACAGTGCACTTCTCCTTGAGGTAGCTTGAACAATCAAGTAATAAAAGTACAACAACATAACAGAGCACTTCTGTAAGGTAGTTCAAACAATCAAGTAACAATAATGCAAAAATAAAAATATAAATTTCAATTAAATAAATAAATACAAACAGTATCTCAACTTACAAGTGTTCCAAACCTTTTTTTTTTAACAGTAATCAGAAATTTTGAGGTAACAACAACATCAAAAAAACATTTCCAAGGATTTTTCTTCAGAAAACTGCTCTATAAATGAGCATTCCTGTGACACGTTTCTGTTTTGTACAGATCAGTGGTTTCTGCGCCGATCTGTTTTGTAGAGGTCAGTGGTTTTTGCCACTAGTCTTCCGTGTTTTGGCCCAACACATCGTTCCTATTGGACAGGGCAAAGCTACGTCACAGCTCAGAGCGTCGAAAGTTGGATTGGCTTCTGACGCCTCTAAAAAGCAGTGCGTCTCATTGAAAATAATGCTTTTTAGACTGATTCTTGACACCTCTGACGCTTACAATGCTTTCAGTGTGGAAATCTGCAATAATGAGCTTGAAATAGCGTTGATCAAAATAATGAAGATAAAATCTATATCAGATTCCTGATCGGGATGCAACATCCGATTTCATTCAAGTCTGAAACCACGTGATCGGGCCCGATTTCTGATCACGTGATCGGATCGGGACATCCCTAATTTTAATCCATTCCAGCCTTATAAAACATCCCCAGATCACTCTAAATTATGAAAATATATTTATTATTAACAAGCAGACATGTATATTTTACCTGTACATAATAAAATATATAAAGTAAAAGAAAAAAGTTTTATTAAGTGTTCTTACCTTAGAAACAGACAAATGAGATGGAGGCAGAGAAGGGAGGGACAGAGGTTTGTGCACACTGTAAACATAAACTAAACTTAAACTGTAGATCCTTAAAAGGATCATACAGACGTAACTTTAATTGTTGTAAACTTGCAGGTCTTTGGAACCGGAAATAGATTTATCATGTGATGCGTTACGTCAGAGCTTAAAAACCAGATACACATTCTCCTACATTAGCAGCTGAGCCACAGCACAGGGCCTATCGAAGCTACAAGTTCAACTTGGCTGCCCACACAGAGCCAAAGATCTAGGCAACATGACAGGCAGTCAGAAAGAAAAGCAATAATTTGGGAATTTAATGAACACAAAACACATGCAGACAGAATCCAAGGCTCTTGGGATCGAAGTGGTTAGCAGTCAGAAATATTAGGCGTTCTGAAGTGTAGGACAGAAAATGTCCTCAGGGCTCTGTGGATGGAAATGTCTTATCATCGCAATCACACAGTCGTTTCCATCACAATTGTAGCATCCTTATCTGCACAGAGTGTTTCTCATATGTTCTTTCATCCTGTAGAGCTCATCAAGGCTCTTCTCAAAATCAGCATAACACAGCAGTGTTAAAAATAGCAACCACTCCAGGTCTGGAATTTATGCTTCTAAATGAGCTGCACTTGTGTTAGTCTGACTTTTTCTTTTTTCTTTACTGTGATTATGGGAGTTGCATCACGACTTTTGCCTGTCACCCTGTAAAACTCTATTGCTATTACCAGAGTTCCCACCAGGGGTCAGTATGAGTTTAAAATCTCACACCGTGGTTTTTCTCAACAAAACACTCACTTCTCTCATTTTGTGTTACATTAACACAAATCAACCATTTGCTCAGTTTTTCAGTGCCACATCTGCATCTGTGCATGTTACTTTCCTGGTCAGATTATGATTTCTGTAAAGATCAATCTCATGTCTCGCTTGTCCTTCCCACGTGGCGACATCTGCGTGGGTGTGTGTGTGTTTGGGCTGTGATACTTTAGCTGTCCAGCTGGGCAGGTTTGATGGAGGGCAGAAGAAAAGCCTGCTCTGATAGGGCTGATATGGGAGGATGAGGAAGGACCCAGGTGGAGATAGTAATGATACCCCAGGAGGGACCAATCAGGCAGGCTGGGGGTGTATGTTGGAGGGCCGAGGCGACAGAGCAAGCGGGTTCTGTCATGCACACACACTTGCAAAGGCTAGAACTCATGCACGCAAACTCACAGCTGGATGGGACTTAATGAAGACTGAGCTGTAATGGCCACACATATGCAGTCCCCAGAGGCAGTAAGACTCACACAATGTGAGTCACAGAAAAATCAGAGGGCACGTTTTGTCGAGTGCCCACGCTGTTATTCCCTGTAAGCAGGGGGACACAAGCACATGGTCCATCACGGTCTAATGTCATTCTTTTTGTTATTGCTAAAGGGTGCTTAGGCAGACAAACAAGTGCCTGCAAACACTTAATCAGGATGGAGACTTGGACAGAGCTACTGAAGCAGTGGACCTGTCACTATATGTTTCACTCACCCATGCATGACAACCCTGCAGAAAGAGAGGGATGGAGATGAGGTGAGAAAAAAAGAGAGACGTGCAAAAGAGGAACTCAGTTTGACACACTTAGAGGGAAAAGTTGTGCATTGTGTGAGCAGGCGGGGGGGGGGGGGGGTGGCGGTGAATATTACATCAGAAATGAAGTTAAACATTAAGTCTCAGAGCAAATGCAGTACAATTACAACTGACCTCAGCAGAGTGGAGGGAGACAAAGGAGGAGGAGAGATGCACAGGGAAGAGGAGGTTGTTCCCGGCTCTGTGTTTCTCTGGGACACACAATTAGACAGAGTGAGAGAAAGTCAAACAGCAGACAAATCATAGCGTTAACATGGATTTTAACATAAACCTTTTGAAAAGGAGGGTGGAATAAGAAATAACAGAATACGGAGCAGAGGTGTAATTCAGTATGTTAACAAATGTTGTTAAATGGCACAGGACTTTTCATTCAACTGGATGAGACATGAGAAAGTGGGGACACAGTTTATCCACATTAAGAAAAAGGTCAATGATACATAAGAGGTAAAGAAGAATCGAGAAGATGACAAATGACAAGAGTGTCAAAAGTGAAAGATCAGAGATGAAGATGCCAAAACAGAGAAACTGTAGTAAGAGACATAAGTACTGAAAATAGAATGAAAGGCTGCTCCGACATTGTGAGAAATGGTCGGAAGGGATGGAAGGGAAGGGAAATGTATATTTCATGAAAACAAATGAGTGTCAAGTTCAGTCACATCAGTCAAAAACATCTGAAGACAATTTCAGCAAACATTGAGAAATAAAAAAAGGAAAATGGTAAAGTATGGCAGCCAATAGGGGCCATACTTCTAAATTAAGACAACACTCACAAATGCACCTGTATCGATTCAAGAACAGGTAGCTGCATCAAAAAACATATTGCAAATTGAAAAATGCTTGCAAACATACAGAATGCAGGTATAAGCTACAGCATGTATAAGCAGTTTGATAATGTGGCTGCTGTACATTCACACAACACAAGCAAACACAAAAGCTTTGCAAAGCTTCACAACATAAAGTGCAAACAACAAAAAGACATTTCTGCCCAGAGAAATTAAGTTGACTTCTACTCTTCAGTGTGCTGCAAGTAAAGTAGCAAAATGTGAAAATATAGCTCACATCAGAGTAAGTAAATAAATAAATTGGCTCAGCTCTGCCTAGGTTAAAATGTCGAGTGATGCGATGTGCAGAATGGTGCAGCAGTTAAAGTGCTCCAGGCAGCAACTGCTGTTTGTGTTGTGACTACTTAAGTTGTGTTGTTACAGCTTTCATTGTGTTGTGAAGCTTTGCAAAGCATTTCAATGGTTGGGTGTGTATTTGTATGAGATACATTATTAAATTAAGTTGTTGCACATGTTGTGGGTTACATTTCTTTATGTTTTCTGTGTTTGTGTTTTTGATGCAACTACCTGTTGTTGAGTTGATGCATTTGTAAGTGTTTCTTTGATTTTTTTTGATGCTGTCTTCATTTTCAAGTGTTGTGGCACCGATCGGCCACTGTAAAAAGAGACAATTCAAGATTCAGCTGAGGCACAGTGGGAGGGCTAATCATTATTCAAGAACTAAGGCAAACCAACAATATGCAGAGGTTTCCTTTTAAAGGGTGCAACAGGTGAATAAATAGTATTCACAGGCAAAGTCCAGAATTCAAGATCCATCTATAACAACTAAACAGGAACAAAAGCACAGGGAATTAAGGAAGATGGGAATAATGCTAATTCAGAAATCAAAAGCTGAATGCTCGCTGAAAAAAAAAAAAAACAACTCAAAGCAGAAGAAGAAAAACTATTCACTAGGTGATTCATAGATGATTTAGACATATTCATTGCAGAGGCCAGTGTCAAAACTGCAATCCAGGAAAGTTACTAGGTATAAGGCAAGCTCACAGGTGAAATACATGTAGCAGAGGTCAAGACACGGTAAAAGTCAGGCACTAAGAGTAAACACAAATAAAACAAATCCTGAACGCTAGAAGCATGGGGATTTTGATATGAACATTGAAAATGCTCACACAATGGTGAGAACGTGAGATGGCACACATGATGATCTGACAAGAGGAGTAAAATGGCTTATACAGGACGCTTGCGATATTCAGCCTACATGCTTGATCCCTCAGATCTCAGAAGCTAAGGGCCCTGTCCCACTGGGGAGAGGATTAATTGCGCATGAATTGAGTATACAAATTGCGGGCATTCGTTGTCGTTTGCAACAAAAATGGCCAAAAATATCAGCAGTTAACGGCAGATATACAGCGCATAGAGTGAGTATGTATTGTGTATGAATTGAGTATATATGGTGTATGTAAGGCGGATGTTATCCGCATCCAAATTTTTGAGCTACTCAAAAATCCTGTCTGCGGACATACGTGCCTCTGCGGATGATCACGGGCGTGTTCGGATGACGGCCGACTCATACAGGCATGTTACACGGATATTGCGGATGTTTGGCAAATATGGGCCAATTTTGTGCGCAATCCTTATGCAAATCCTCCTAAACGCCAGTGGGACAGGGCCCTAAGCAGAGTAGGTCCTGGGGAAACTCCTTAGGAAAACCAGGGGTTGTGTGTGTTTCTCTGGGTAAAACGGGAGTTGCGTTAGGAAGGCCATCCAGCATAAATCTTGTGGCAAATCCCAGTGTGGACCTGTAGTGGATCCGCTACAGTGACCATAACCAAAAATGTGTGCAGCAAAAAGACAAAGAACACAAATAATAAAAATATGGAAGCACAAGCACACAGGAGAATTACCACTGGAAATGCCAGCTCATGAGGGGAACAAGCAATGAGAAACAACATGTGCCAAAATCATGTGGAAAAACTAATATAAATATTCATCCAGTATAACTGAAGGCAAACCCAAAAAGGCTCCACGCCTTTTTGGGTTGGAGGATGTGGAAACAAGGAAGAGAATTAAAACGCAGCGTGCATGCACAAACCAAAAGCTCATTGTTCTGTGTGCTAGGTGGAAGATGAGTGAAGAATCATGAGGAACAGCAACAACAACAAACTGGGATCATGAGAAAATATTAACTAAAGATCTCCATGGGGGCAAGGAGAAGGACAATTAAGATGTGGAGGAAAAAGACTCAAATGTGAAAGAATGACATAAAAGTAGCAGAGCACACCGAAATCAAAAGTAAACTGAAGCGACACCACCACACTGCCCCATGCACTAAAGGAAAATGAACAAGAAAAGGTCACTAGGGTTCTAAGTGATGACGGCACAACTAAAACCACAATTACAGCCAGTGCTGTGAGAAAACTAAACTGCAGAAAGAAATAATCTGTCCATTTTGTGTACCCGCTTACTCCACTGAAGGGTCACGGGGGGTGGGACAATAAAAATAAAGACAATGTTTCACTGTGAGGGAGGACAACAAGGCTGAACAGGAGAACAAAATGGGCAATAATAAAACAAATAACCACATACCTGCAAACTCGTGACAGTATGTTCAGGAAATTGCTTGCTTACCGTTATACATCAGTGACATTCATATCTCTGGGACTTCTGTCCTTGAGATGAGGAGATATTTAGGAAGAGGTCATGGAGTCATGATTTTGCTAGACAATGAGAGGTGTTTTTGTGAGGCTTTGTAGAAGAATGAAGGTCCATGTTTTTAGCGTCCTGGTGCTTCCAGTCTTTCTTACTTTCATGGATATGCATCTTGGAAGGAAAGGTTTGAATCCTTCTCCATACTTTAGAAAACCTTAGAGGGTAGGTGAGCATGTCAGTAATGATCCAGGATATTTCATAATTGAGATATACTTTATTGATCTCACAGTGGAGAAATTATGTTTACACTCCAGTTACCTCAGACAACAATTAGTCCACAATTATTACTTGTTTACCCTAATAATGGCACACATCAGAATTAAAGACAGCACATACACATTTGACATTGTTTATGTGCACTAAGTTTGAAGAAGTCCGTTATCCGAATTGAGGCAAGTGGGTGAAGGCCACACAGCAACCCTGAGATGCGCCGCCGTCAGCTTGGGGGAAAGAATGGGGGCTGCAGCTAAAACTGCACCGCCCCCGCTAAAGGAGAAAGGAGTACTGTTAGCAGGCGCCGGAGAGGGGAGTATTGATGGGGGATAGGAGGCGCGTGGGGGAGGGAATGGAGCATGCTTCAGTCCTGTGAAAAGCAGTTTATTGTCTTTGTGAGTTGAGATAAGAAACAGCCAATGTTCCCCAGGCCGAAAAATTCCTCTGGAGGAAAACAGTCAGGCAATTTGACCTTCAGGCTTGATAAGCCTGTAATGTTGTTGTGTGGGCCGCCAGAAGAGGAGGTACTGCTGGCCCACCACCAGAGGGCGCCCTGCCTGAAGTGCGGGCTTCAGGCACGAGAGGGCGCTGCCGCCACGGACACAGCCGGGGGTGACAGCTGTCACTCATTATCTCATGACAGCTGTCACCCATCTACACTTCATCGTACTACTGCATAAAACCCGGACGTCATCTCCACCTCATTGCCGAGATATCTACCTGTGAAGGTAATATTCTTTGCTGTATCTGAACTTAACACTGACTTTATAGTCTGAACGTCTTTGCAGCCGTTTTCCTGTGGGTGTTGCCTTATCTGTGGGATTGGCGTTTTGGTGTGATCAGCGACGGCTTCGCTTCACACCCCAACCAGATAAGTGGTTAACAGGAGCTGCACGAGTGTGTGATTAGAGGTGGAGGTGACTTTCCACCTTCTGACTGTTTTTGTTACTGGGTGTGCACACACCCACATCTCACTGTTTGTGCTCCTCGCCAGCAGTACCAGATCCGACAGTCGGGGACGGTGATCACCTGGGAATTCGGGACTTGGCGGCTCCAGTATTCACCAGGTTCGGTGGCGGCGGAAATCGTGTGGTTCCGGCTCTTCTCAGGACAGACGTCTTCTATCCTCGAGCCTGCCCACACGTCACCTTTGTGTGTTGACTGCTATCAGATTCTGAGATTGTCTGTATATTCGTTGTGCACATTCACAACATTAAATTGTTACCTTTTGGCTCATCTATTGACCGTTCATTTGCGCCCCCTGTTGTGGGTCCGTGTCACTACACTTTCCCCAACAAATGTTATGGTTTGAGCAGTGAAAAACCATGTCTTGCCAATTTTCCGGTAGATCAGGGCAGCACATAGCAGCAAAAAGTACCAGCCCTGCTACGATAAGACCAAAAATTAATAAATCCTCAACGACCTCAATGGAAAAAGGCACCAAGCATGCCACACGCCAGAAACTCCAGGAGTCGAGAACATAGCCCGCAGGATACGTTCCATCTGGGCAGGTAGGATCCTCCAGTCCTGATCTTCTTGTAGAAAAAATGGTGTCAGTAGCATTCAGAGACCAGCTGATCAATTCCATGGTTAATCTAATAGTAGTCCAATAGATCCAGAATCCAATATAATTTGAGGAATTCACAGTCTGGTGAAGTAGGGACTTGAAGGTTTAAAACAGAGAACAGAGATAAGGGAGAGTGGAGGAGATGCGACCGCCCTCGTCGGAGTCCCAAGCTGTTTTAACCATAGCAGGATTTTAAATGTCCAAAAATTTAATTTACTTTTTGTTTTGTTTTGTTTTTGTTTTTTTTACAAATATTGACATGCTTTGGTAATCACCTAGGAATCCCTAGCATTATAGAACATGCCATTACATCAGCAAGACATTTTTTTTAGAAGTGCCAAGGATGTGCTAAAGTTATACTACAGTTGTTTATGCACAAATCAGATTGTACAAGTCCAACATGTTACATCATCCAAGAGTTTGTCATGGTTCTAGATCGTGATCTTCCAGAAGCCATACTGCATTACATTACATTGCATTCAGTTAGCCAATGCTTTTATCCTAAATGAAAGGATCACAATCAACTTACAGCTCAAAGGGGTGTGGTTCAGCATAATAATGCATACTGTCTTTACCATTTATAGGATACTTCAGGATAATGATAAATACCATTTTACATAAACATACAAATCTTAAGGTCCATAATCCCAGTTGCTCCCGGTGTGTAGTGAACGCTTTCCATGGCAGCACCCTGACATCTGTGTGTGAGTGTGTTTGTGTGAATGGGTGAATGTGAGGCATAATTGTAAAGCGCTTTGAGCTTCTGATGCAGATGGAAAAGCGCTGTATAAATGCAGTCCATTTGATACCAGAGAGTTAAATTTGAGAAGGCAATGAAATGTAGAGAGAAAAAAGAAGTACATGGTAAGTGCAAATTAGGGTTTTTAGAGATGTTAGGAGAGGACTTACTCTAGGAAGAGGTGGGTTTTAAAGAGCTTCTTGAAAGTAGAGAGGAACATCCTGTGATGGCTTACGTTGTTCATTGTTTTTCATTCTGACCTCTAGGTTCTATTTCTAGTGCTATCTCCTGTGTATTATATTTCCAGTGCTTTCTGGTTTGTTCCCTTCGGTGTTAAGCTGGGCATACACTGTGCATGTTAGTTTAGGGGTTGTGTGCCTTCCTCCAGGTAAAACTGGACTTGTATCAGGAAAGGCATCTGGCATTTTCTTTTTGTTTTTTGGGGGCAGGGTTTGGGGGAGTTTTTTTTTTTCTTTTACAGCCAGATGACATTCTTAACATCAGCCCTCAGGGCCAAGGTTTCCTCAAGGACACTTCAAGGACACTTTGCATACATACATGGGAAGTTAGAGGTGAAACCACTATTTTAATTTGTTTTTTGGCTAATGGTTAACCTGAGCCATAGTCACTCAATACTGAGCAAAGGACAGTAAGTTTGAATATTTTTTTTTTAAATGGTGAATTATTTGTCAGATATTAGATAACATTGATAAATTAACTATCTTTGTGTTGGAATGTTGTATGGAAGAAGCAACTTGAAGGCATCACTTTGAGCTCTGGGAATGCAGAAAAATTTTTAAATAATTGTGATGTTTACAGGCTACTTTCACTGCAGCTGGTCTGCTCTGTGTCAGCCTGATCCCATCAGATCTCAGAAGCAGTGCAGGACCTGGTTAGTACTTGGATGGGAGACCTCTTCGGACCACCAGCGGCTGTGTGTGTTTCTCCTGGTAAAACTGGAGTTGCGTCAGGAAGGGCATCTGGTGTAAAACCTGTGCCAAATACAGATGTGGATCTGGTTGTATCCGCTGTGGCGACCCCAGACAATACAGGAGCAGCCGAATGGACAACAACAACAACAGGCTACTTTCAATCATAACACTATGTAATTTTTATTTTTGTTTTTGTTCCTGGGTACACAGTGTGTTTTCCTAATCTGTTATGCCTTAAATAAATAGAAAATAGCTGTTATTCCACAGAAACTTTGCTTCTGTGATCAGGGCAATGATATTTTGAAATTTGTCTGTTTTCAAGAATATTCTCGATTTGCCTTCACTACTACTGAGTAGTCTTCTAGAATATTCTTTAACTGCTAGAACTGTCCAGAATTTTCTAGAAGTTTCCAGAATTATCTAGAAATTTCAAGAAACTTTTAGAACTTTCTAGAATGTTAAAAAAAAAATTAAATCAAAGTTTGTGCTGAATGTAGTCATTTTTCCATAGACTTTAGACATAAGCAGTTGAAATATAACACTTAGAAGCCAGGAACAAAAATTGTGTTACATAGTGTAATCAAAGGCAATACTAACTGCTACAAACAATCCAAATCAATAAAAAAATCAATTAATTTCAAATTGAAAAAGCACTTCTCGTTCCAGAATGAGTATGAACAATTTATACTTTTGGAGCCATGAACACGAAGAGAAAGACAAACAGCCACTGAGGGGTAGAAGCAAATTTTAAAGATGATGTTGTGCCCGATTTACTATCAAAACACTCTTAATTAATCATCTTGTGGCATTGTGTTCCCTGCTTAATAAGATTTCACTCATAATCTGCCTGGAGACATTCAAACTCCAAAACATTTATTTATTTATTTGAGGGCGGGGGGGTTCACCTCATTTTCTATCTCACATACATGCACACTCACATCTCTTTTCATCTCTCAAACACACACAGAGTCAGGCAGCCATTGCTCATGCTGCCCGTTCATTAACGGCAACAGACGGCAAAGCAATGCCCCTGCCATTGTCACGGTAACGATGAGAAGCAGAGCGATAGTTAAAATCATTTAGTGTGTAAATTATATTGCTTTTCTGTGTGTGAGGAGGAGACATGGAACAGGAGAAGAAGAAGAAGAAAGGGAAGATGAGGGAGCATGAATGAGGTGATGATACAAGGAAGAGGATAGAAACAAAAGAGATGAGAGGGTTAGGGAGGAGGAATGATAAGAAGAAAGGGAAGAGGAAACACTAAGAAGAAGAGAGCAAAGAAAGGTGAAAGAGGAGAAAAACAAAATAAGTGAAGGGCACAATGGGGGCGCAGTCACTCACTTTTATATTTGGCCAAAGCTTGTGCAGAATAAAGGAGTAATTTATGAGATGGAAACAAAGAGCAAAGCAATATAAATCAAAATAGACAGTGACATATAGAACATTAGCAGTAATACAATGTTTAAGAGAGGAAAATATGCGCACGCACACACACACACACATATTATATATATATATAGATAGATAGATAGATAGATAGATAGATAGATAGATAGATAGATAGATAGATAGATAGATAGATAGATAGATAGATAGATACGAAAGCAATAAAATCCATATAATGGCAAAGAGAATGATGGAGAAAATGAATGAGAACAAGGTTTGAGGACATGGCACGGAGAGCTGATGCACTGAGAGAGAGAGAGAGAGAGAGACAGAATGTCTCCATGGGGGAAGAGGTTGATTTCGGCCTCATGGTGACTGGCTTTCGGGATGCAGTGACTCATACGTACACGCACACACACTGTTTCGTGTGTGCGTGTAAGAGAGAGAGCTGTCATGGTTTTTTGCAACCTATTGGGAGGTGTCAGTCTTAATAACAGATAATAGCACAAACACATTGCCCATGTAATTTTACAGATCCACATTCACTGTCTGCTGTACATTTCAGTTACAATACACACATACAGACAAGCACATAAAATGAAATATTCTCATGCTCAAGTAACATGGGAGCATTCAATCTGGAGTACCTAGTGTCTCCTCAAATAATTGTTGTGACCGTGAGGTCATATTTAGTATTTTTGTGGCGTGTCGGTGTGTTTGCCCTCCCCACCTAAGTATGGGGGCCATTATTGTAGCAAAAGTATTTGTAAATGTGTATTTCAATCCACAAATGTATAACCATATCTAAAAATATGTAATCACATCCACAAATATGTATTTCGATCCACAAATGTGTAAAAAAAAAAATGTGTGTCTGTAACCAGATCCATAATGTGTAAAAAAAAATCTGTGTGTGTGTGTGTGTGTGTGTGTGTGTGTGTGTGTGTGTGTGTGTGTGTGTGTGTGTGTGTGTGTGTGTGTGTGTGTGTGTGTGTGTGTGTGTAACCACATCCACAAATGTTTAAAAAACGACCACAGAAAATGTTAACACAAATAGTATTGTATCCTACGGAAGAGCATTGCATTCACTGGATAAAAAAAAAAAAAAAAAGAGCTGGAAGTCTGGAGGGAGGCGTGAGCATGCTAAGGTTAGCCGATGGAGAGCAGCATGCTGTGATCGCACAAAGTGTGGATTTTACCTTAATAGTGCAGCAGATAACCAAAACAATCATTCAGTTTGTGATAAAAGCATGAAATTTGGTACACATATAGCCAAAGGCATACCGAAAAGATTTGGATATGGAGGCATTATGAATTTTCAACATGGCGCCCATGGCAGCCATTTTTCAAAATGGCCACCAGCAACGCCTGTTTTCTTATGAGCGATGGACATAATGTGATATTTTAGACATATTTACCATATTTACTTGGTAAATGTCTATAGGATAACTGAAAAGTTGTCATTTCATATTCAAGATGGCCACCATTTCCCAAGATGGCAGCCATCACTTGTATGACGGTCTGATATGTATGATCTCGGTGTCAAATCAGTCATCCTTTATGATGCAGAATTCAAATTCTGAACTTAAAATTGGCCAGAAGCATCCTTCTACCTCACAACTGAACATGACCACTGTTTCTCTCAAAATGGCAGCCATATGGCCCACAATAAAATGTATAATTGCATGTAAATAGAGCTATTATATATTTTATTGGATTTAAAATGTTGAACAATAAAGTAAAAATCCCCATATCTGCAAGAACGGAACCATTCAATGAATGGAAATGTAATAGAGTGGATGTCAAAGCACAGCCAGGGCACACAGGTGACACCACTGCTGTGAAACTCAGCCTGGGGTTCAGTGCCAGCTAAATACACTCCTCTAGTCTTAATAATGCCATATTTTCTGTAATTTGCTGGTTGTGGTGATAGTTTAGTGGTAGTGTAGTTTAGTTTCCTAAATGCTATCTAATGTTAGGTAATCTACTTAATAGTTTATTAATTTAGATGTAGTTAGATAGCCGCACCTGAATGGACAGGATGTGCCAGAGCGGGAGAGCTGAGCCAAGGGTAATGGGGCTTTATATGACTTTCATATTGTTACCCGGATGGTGTACAGACCGCACAGGAATGAAATGGCATTGGATGAACGATCAGGCTAGGTGTACGGCAATTTTCTTGTCCGAACCTAGTTGTATCCCATACACAAATGTGTTACTGTTGTCCCTGGTTGTAAACGGTGGTAAAAGGATAAACCCTCGGCCTTTACTGCAAACATTTTTTTGTTGTTGTTGTTGAGAAAATGTCAAAGAAATTACAACTTGTGAATTTTGATGGTCAAGGACCGTCAACTTCTTGCGCAGCCAAGACTGACTGGAAGCTCTGTATTATTTGCCAAGAGCACACAACAGAGGCATTGAGATGTCCTTTGCAGTCTAAGCGAGAAGATAAGGGGAGTGGATATACTTCACTTGCAGAGCATTTAATCCAGTTCAATGAACTTGGCCAGCTCCCTTCAACATTTCCTATTGGAAGACTGGCTGAGGGTCATAGTATTGAAGCAGCCATGGTTGTGAACAAAGCTCAATATTATCAATCATCATCAATAAGACAGAATTGTTTGCCTTTCTCTCAAAAGCTCTTCTCACATCGTTACTGCAGGAGGACAAACAGCTTGTTATCACTAGTGACATAGAAGTCCTTAGCAAGCCACCACTCCCAGATAGGTCTTCGATTGCTCCTTGTTTGCATGAGGAAGCCGATAGTTGCATGTTATTACATGTAGCCCATGCAGCCAGAAATGGCCATCATAAGATCATGATTAAATCAGTAGATACTGATGTTGTGGTGCTAGCTGTGGCAGTGGCTCAGACTCTACAACCAGAAGACGAGCTTTGGTTGGCTTTCGGAACTGGAAAGAGTTTCCAATACTTAGCAGCCCATGAAATTGCAGCAGGGCTAGGACCTGAGAACGTGTGCTACCACTGTTCCATGCAGTGACGGGTTGCGACACTGTGTCAAGCTTTGTTGGCCATGGGAAAAAGACTGCGTGGGCTGTATGGACTGTGTTTCCTGAGCTTACGCATGCCCTGTTGAAACTGTCTTCAACCCCAACTGAGATACCACAAGAGGTAATGGCCACAATTGAGAGGTTTGTTATCCTACTCTATGACCGAACCAGCACATGCACAGAAATAGATACGGCAAGAAGGAAGTTATTCGCCAAGACGCACAATGCAAAATCAATCCCTCCGACCAAGGCTGCCCTGGAAGAGCATGTCAAGAGAGCAGTATACCAAGGAGGTCACGTGTGGGGTCAAGTGTTGGTGTCAACACCAGAACTACCTTCACCGTGCAAATGGGGTTGGTCAAAGACATCTGAGGGAGACTTTGAACCCTTCTGGACATGCCTACCAGATGCAGGCCAGTCCAGTTACGAACTTGTCTCTTGCAAATGTAAGAAGGGTTGTGTTGGGCATTGCAAGTGCAAAAAAGCTCAGTTACAATGCACTGCCCTCTGCTTCTGTGAAGGCGAGTGTGACTAGTCTTCCTTGTGATAGACCCTAGATTTGGCCTCACTTAATATATGTCTTGTGAGATAGAACAAAGCTTCTCAGAAATTCTACATTTGCTAATTCAATTTATTTTTATTGAATTATTTATTGAATTTTTAATGAAAATGTCTAATCCAAAAAACACATTAGCAAGCACTTATGGTAATTAATTAATCTAATTCTGTGTACAATGTCACATTATATCCATCACTCATAAGAAAACTGTTGTTTCTGGTGGCCATTTTGAAAAATAGCTGCCATGGGCGCCATGTTGAAAATTCATGATGCCTCCATTTCCAGATCTTTTCAATATGCCTTTGGCTATATGTGTACCAAATTTCATGCTTTTATCACAAACTGAATGATTCTTATACATATTGGAGTTAAGCTGCTGGACTATAAGGTGTTCCTGGATGAAAGAAATTCCTCTAGGGAGGGGCACAGGCCCTCCAGACTGAAAATCGCCTGGCTGGGAGTTCCTCTGGAATCAATATCTTCAAAGCAAATGACACCTCTTAACAAACGTTCTACAACTGGTCAAAACCGTGTTTCCCCAAAATGAGACGTCCTCCGTTCTTTGTGAATTACAACCCCAATTCCAATGAAGTTAGGATGTTGTGTAAAATGTAAATAAAAACAGAATACAATGATTTGTAAATCCTTTTCAACCTATATTCAATTGAATACACCACAAAGGCAAGATATTTAATGTTCAAAAACTTTATTGTTTTTGTGCAAATATTTGCTCATTTTGAAATGGATGCCTGCAACACATTTCAAAAAAGATGGGACAGTTGTATGTTTACCACTTTGTTACATCACCGTTCCTTCTAACAACACTCAATAAGCGTTTGGGAACTCTATCCATCCATCCATTTTCTTCCACTTCATCTGAGGTCGGGTCGCAGGGGCAGCAACTCAAGCAAAGCCTCCCAGACCTCCCGATGCACACACACCTCCCCCAGCTCTGCCAGGGGAACCCCGAGGCATTCCCAAGCCAGCTGTGAGACGTAGTACCTCCAGCGTGTCCTGGGTCTTCCCCGGGGCCTCCTCCCGAGGGGACGTACTCGGAACACCTCTCCAGCGAGGCGTCCAGTGGGCATCCGAAAAAGATGCCTGAGCCACTTCAGCTGGTTCCTTTCAATGTGGAGGAGCAGTGGCTCGACTCTGAGCTCCTTCCGAGTGACCAAGCTCCTCACCCTGTATCTAAGGGACTGCCCAGCCACCCTGCGGAGGAAACTCATCTCGGCTGCTTGTACTCGCGATCTTGTTATTTTGGTCGTGAGCCAAATCTGACGACCATAGGTAAGGGTCGGAACGTAGATCGATCGGTAAATTGAAAGCTTTGCCTCCCTGCTCAGCTCTCTCTTCACCACAATGGTCCGATACAGCAACCGCATCACTGCAGACACTGCACCAATCCATCTGTCGATCTCACTCTCCATCTGTCCCTATCTCGTGAACAAGACCCCGAGATACTTAAACTCCTCCACTTGAGGCAAGGACACTCCACCGACCTGAAGAGGGCAAAGCACCTTTTTCCGGTCGAGAACCATGGCCTCAGATTTGGAGATGCTGATTTTCATCCTGGACACTTCACACTCGGCTGAAAACCGCTCCAGTGCACGCTGAAGGTCATGATTGGACGAAGCCAACAGAACCACATCGTCCGCAAACAGCAGAGACGAGATTCTGTGGTTCCCAAACCAGACCCCCTCTACACACTGACTGTGCCTAGAAATTCTATCCATAAAGGTAATGAACAGAACCGGTGACAAAGGGCAGTCCTGGCAGAGACCAACATGCACTGGAAACAGGCTTGACTTACTACCAGCAATGCAGACCAAGCTCCTGCTGCAGTCATACAGGGACTGGATAGTCCTTAGCAAAGGACCCCATACTCCCGGAGCACCCCCCTCAAGGCACCTCAAGGGACACGGTTGAACGCCTTCTCCAGATCCACAAAACACATGTGGACTGGTTGGGTGAACTCCCATGAACCCTTGAACACCCGATGGAGGGTGTGGAGCTGGTCCAGTGTGTGGCGACCAGGACGAAAATCACACTGTCCTCCCGAATCCGAGGTTCGACTATCGGTCGAAGTCTCCTCTCCAGTACTCTGGAATAGACCTTACTGGAAAGGTTGAGGAGTGTGATCCCCCTGTAGTTGGAACACACCCTCCGGTCCCCCTTCTTAAACAGAGGGACCACCACCCTGGTCTGCCAATACAGAGGCACTGTCCCCGACCGCCATGCGATGTTGCAGAGACGTGTCAACCAAGACAGTCCCACAACATCCAGACACTTAAACTTCCGGAGGCTGGATTTGTTAATCAAGGGCCATGACTCTGGTAAAATGGGACCAACTTGAACAATATGATAATATATGTATTACCAACCTATAACAAGAACTTGTAGCAAGTTTCACGAAATTCCTCCTAAAAATGTGAGGGGAGTTGATTTTAGAATGCATGCACTCATTCATGAAACTAACGGAGGTTAGATTTGTTAATCAAGGGCCATATGTCTGGTAAAATGGGCCCAACTCAAACGATATGATATGTGCATTACCAACCTATTTCAAGGACTTGGAGCAAGTTTCACAAAATTCCTCCTAAAAATGTGAGAGGAGTTGATTTTAGAATGCAGCCACTCATTCATGAAACTAACGGAGTCCAAATTTGTTAATCAAGGGCCATATGTTTGGTAAAATGGGCCCAACTCAAACGATATGATAATATGTGTATTACCAACCTATTTCAAGGACTTGGAGCAAGTTTCAAGAAATTCCTCCTAAAAATGTGAGAGGAGTTGATTTTAGAATGCATGCACTCATTCATGAAACTAACGGAGTCTAAATTTGTTAATCAAGGACCATATGTCTGGAAAATGGGCCCAACTCGAACGATATGATAATATGTGTATTACCAACCTATTTCAAGGATTCAAGCACGTTTCATGAAATTCCTCCTAAAAATGTGAGGAGTTGATGTCAGAATGCTTATACCCTTTTTGGGATGGACCGACAGACAGACAGAAATTGCCACAACATAATCCCCCTTTGGGCCTTCGGCCAGTGGTGGATAAAGATAAAATGAAATTGACTGGAAAATTATGAAATATCTTGGGTTGATGCTGTCTGCTGTGAAATACATAGAAGTCAATGTAAGAATCAGTGCAGCGTTTCTTAATTTGCTTTTTCCAAACTTTTTCTGATTTGGGATTGTAAATTCTACACACCCTCACAGTTCCTGATGATCAACACAGATTAGATTAGTGGTAATCAGAAGTATTATTTCAGTGACATTTATCATGATAGCAGATGAGAAGGTCATCAGTATACAGTGAAACTGAGCTATCAATAATGCCACGAATTTCCCAAGTGATCATGCTTGACATTTTCAAGAATGATGGCCTAAGCACAGACAAGAAAGCTTCCAATATGCAGACAGGTGATAAATTAAAGTATGAAAGGATCCATGTGTAAATTGCTGCCTATGGCTTTCTCATCCACAGATAGGTCCATATATTATTCACTTCTTTAGCCTTCCATCACAGTGTATTATAGATGAAAGGAAGTAATGTATAGGAATGTAATGTAAAGGAAGTAACTGTCATCTTTAAACTGAGGGTAAGTCATCAAAATTAGGTGAACAGTGTATCAACTAAAGCGTGCATGCATGTGCGCGCGTGTGTGTGTGTGTGTGTGTGTGTGTGTGTGTGTGTGTGTGTGTGTGTGTGTGTCCCATTTTTAAGAGATCAGAAATAGCTGAACGTCTAATGTTGAGGGTTTTTTTGTTATTGTTGTTGTTGTTTTTTTACAGCCAGGTGGGTTATTCCCATAGATTGCATATCTACTGGATAAACCCTATACTATCCATAGGCTTTTTTTTTTTGGAGAGCAATTTTGAAGCTTAAATAGTGCACCCCTGGATCTCGCCATCTTGGCTTACTCTTGGCACACCTTTAAATGTGTAAAAATGTGGTGCATGGGCAAGACCAGTGTAAACTCAGAGGGATAAATAAAGCCCAAATATGTCCCCCCATCTTGGAGTTCCCAAACAAGCTAAGCCTAACAGGCTAACTTTGATTCAGGTGTTTGATTAATACTAAAATAAAAATTAAATAATATTAAAATTTCACCCAAGTTAAATGCTTCAGCACTTGTCGTTTGTTATTACATTGAACCTACAGCATTCCTTCCTATCTTTGTAATAAAATGCTTAAAAAGGACCAACACTGTCCATCTTCAAAAGCAAGCAGGCAGTGGTAGCAGCCCCTGTTGGCCGGGCTATGGAGATGGCTCACCGGCACACACTAGCTGTCACTCAAAGTGACCAACATAACTTTATTGTTTAAAATATATGAAACTAATGAGTTGTAAAAAAAAAATGCCCACCTGTACAGTTGTCATGAAGCTATAGAGGCCAAAATTATTTTTGCATCAGGCTGTGAACATGTTTATTTCTGGACTAAAGTTGGGATTATATATATATATATAGTCATGAGCAGGGTAGGCGTGGCACAGAAGGAGGTTGAACACAAATGCAGACTCAAAATACTGGGGTATACATTAAAGGTTTTATGTCAAAAAATCAGGCTGGGGTTCAGTACACAAAAAGGCAGTTTGAGAAGCAGCAGCACAGGCAGGGGTCAGGCAGAGGCGTAGTCAACAACAAGCACGGTTCCAAAATACCAGGAGACACAATACATGGGCTGAGGCAGGAGCAAGGTCAAAAAACAAAGCACGGTCAAAAATGGCAAGGCATATACAGAGCAAAAACAAAGGCTGGAACGTGGACAAGAAATCACAACGAACTAGCAGGGAGTGGAGAAAGTGAGGAGCTTAAATAACAGGTGCAAGTAATTAGGGAAACAAGGCACAGGTGTAAGGGAAGTTTCTGGAAGGGGTGTGGTCAGATGAGACAGTGGTGAGACAGGAGTCAAGAGAGTGCAAGAAGACAGAGCAGACAGAATTACAATGAAGGTGAGAGAAGCTGATGCAAGATAGTGCAGGAAGACAAATGCAAAGTGAACAGGACCTGACAAGATGGTGAACCTAACCACAGTGATCAAAATAAAACACCAAGACAAAAGATGAACAAAACCCAAGTCCCAATACACAAGAAATAAAATAAAGAAAACCTGACATGAAGGAACAAAGAATTAAACCATGAAACAAATGTAAGAATTGAAAAGAGCAAAAGAAGAAAATAAAGACTAAGACCAAACCAGAATGGAACTATGTGGAACCATAAACAGATAATTCAACATAAGACAAAAGAAAAGCAAACAGGAAATAAAACTAATGAATATACAAAGGTAGGAATGAAACTAGACACATGACTAAAGTAAGATAAACAGGAAATAACTGAAACAGAAAATAAAACCACTGACAAAAATATTACACACAGGAACAAGATAATCAGAACCAAAGTATGATGAGACTAGATTAATAACTAAAATAAAATAACCAAATAAAAACAATAGGGGACAAAACATGACTGGGCCAGACTGGGGCCGAAACCTGACATATACATATATATATATATATATATATATATATATATATATATATATATATATATATATATATATATATATACATATACATATATATATATATATATATATATATATACATATACATATATATATATATATATATACATATATATATATATATATATATATATATATATATATATATATATACTTTTTCATGGAGGTCTACTGGCAGTGACTTGCTTTTAGAACCAGCCTCAAGCAACCATTCAAGGAACTGGAAGATGTGCCACTTCTGCCATTGCTTTATTTATCAGGACTGGAAGTTGGGGCTTGGATATTCCCTCAGTATGTCATTGACAAATGTGCAGATATAAAGATCAAGAATGGATTGATTGACATGATTTTCACACTAAGGCAGCTCCAAGAAAAAACATTTGGCAACATCAGTCATTGTATGTGGTGTTTGTCTACTTCTCAAAAACCTTTGATATGGTAGATTGAGAAACCCTCTGGAAAGTCTTGGGGTGCTTGTATGCTGGCCCTAACCGTTTTATGCTTTACCTTGCTGCAGTCTTAGTAAATGAGGACACTAATCTCAACAAAGGAATTGTAATACAGACAAGAACAGATTGCAAGCTTTTAACATTTGCAAGACTGAAGGCTTCTAGCGAAACACAATAAGCCCTGGTCCCACCAAATAATGAAGGATGAATAATGAGCAACGCAGCATGTTTTTTTTTTTCTTTTGCTATGAGAGGATTTAGTCAACTATCGTGGGAGAATGGTAGCTCTGAGAGGCTCTTAGAGGCAGTATCTTCAGTTAAAGAGGCTCTTCTCTGAGCGTGGCGCTAATTTCAAGATGTTCAAAATTTAGCAACAACAGCCTGGGGCAGTTTGTGTACAAGTTACTACGAGGACTAACAAGGATTATAGAGGCATGTGTGTGGTGCGGATGAGGCTGCTAAAAGCCCATTATCCGGGAGAGGCCGGCTATGCTAAAATATGAAATGGAGCAAAATGGGGCAAGATGGAGCCTAATAATCACGAAATGGGGGTAAAAAGTAACGATATGGAGGAGACTGACCCAGACTGACTCCAAATATGATTAAATATGATTCAGTTAATTACTTTTATTATTTTTAAGCAAAATGGAGCAAAATGGGGACTGATAATACCAAAACGGGGGTAAAACGTAACAAAATGAAGCAGGAGGACCCAGACTGACTCCAAATATGATTAAATATGATTTCAATTTAATTTCAATTTATTTTCATTTATATAGCACCAAATTACAACAAGTTGCCTCAAGGCGCTTCACACAAGTAAGGTCTAACCTTACCAACCCCCAGAGCAATACTGGTAAGGAAAAATTCCCTCTGAGGAAGAAACCTCAAGCAGACCAGACTCAAAGGGGTGACCCTTTGGGCCATGCTACAGACACAAATTATAAAACAATTCACAAAATGAACATACAGGAAATGTTGCCTGTGCACAGGGCAGTTTCCGGAACAGATACCATATCCATCTCTGGATGGAGCCGCACCTCAAACAGAGAGAAAAGAAAAAAGCAGAATCAAGCATCAGAAAGACAAATACAGTGTAATTTGTCAGCATTAAGCAACAAGAAAAACAGAAATAATACTAAGGTGATCGCCGGCCACGAGCCGTAAGGTTCACTAAAAGACCCAGAATTTAGATAAAGATGAGGCCGCGGCATGCTCCGTTTCCTAATAAAATGAATTAAAAGTGTAAAAAGCATAGAAACATACAATGCCAGTATGCCAGCCATACAAAAGGGGAAATAAGTGCGTCTTAAGTCTGGACTTGAAAGTCTCTACAGAATCTGACTGTTTTATTGATGCAGGGAGATCATAACACAACAGGGACATGATAAGAGAAAGCTCTGTGACCCACAGACTTGTTATTCACCCTAGGGACACTAAGTAGTCCTGCACTTTGAGACCACAAAGCCCGGGCCAGTATGTAGGGTTTAATTAGGTCAGCTAGGTAGGGAGTTGCCAGTCCGTGAACAGTTTTATAGGTTAGTAGCAGAACCTTAAAATCTGATCTCACTGGGACAGGAAGCCAGTGAAGCGATGCCAAAATGGGTGTAATGTGGTCAAACTTTCTGCTTCCTGTCAAAAGTCTGGCAGCAGCATTATGAACCAGTTGGAGACCCCTAATCCTGGACTATGGTAAACCAGAAAATAGAACATTGCAGTAGTCCAATCTAGAAGAGATAAATGCTTGGATCAGGGTCGCAGCATGGGACAAATCTTCACTATAAGAACGCAGTCCTCGTAATATTTCTAATGTGGAGGTAAAAGAACAATGTAGGATCAAAAATTACCCCAAGGTTCCTCACTTTGTCAGTGTGATGTATGACACACGAGCCTAGGCCAAGCATTAACTGGTCAAATTGATGCTGATGTCTCACTGGACCAAGAACCATCATTTCAGTCTTATCAGAGTTTAAAAGTAGGAAGGTGGTAGACATCCAGCTTCTCACTGATGCAAGGCAATCTTCTAAGGATTTTATGTGGATGAAATTACCAGCAGTTATTGGCATGTATAACTGAGTATTATCAGCATAGCAGTGAAAGGTAACCCCAAAACACTGCAATATGTGCCCATGGGGTGTTATATAAAGGGAGAAAAGCAGGGGGCCTAAGACATACCCCTGTGGAACCCAAAATTTCATGATACTAAGGTTAGCAGTAGTTATTGTACAAAACACAGTGAGAACAACTGGTCAGGTATGACGTCAACCATGCAAGGGCACTCCCAGTAATCCCAAAATGATTCTCCAGCCTATCAAGTAGAATATGATGGTCCACGATAACGCAGCATTGAGATCTAACAGCACCAGAACTGTAGTGGTGTCTGAATCCATTGCAAGCAGAAGATCTCTGTGGAATGATCTTTTCGAAAAGCAGACTGCAGTGGCTCAAAAAGATTATTATCCGTAAGGTAGTCCAGAAGCTGCCGTGAAACCACTTTTTCCAGAATTTTAGAGCAAAATGATAGATTTGATATCGGCCTATAGTTTTTCAATACACTAGGGTCAAGATTAGATTTCATAAGTAATGGTTTAGTCACTGCAGATTTGAAACATTTAGGAACAGATCCAGAAGATAATGAGAGATTAATAATTTCTAGCACAGTCAGCCCAAGAATGGGCCACAGGTCCTTAAGCAGTTTTGTTGGTATAGGATCAAATAAGCAGGTTGTGCTTTTTGTAAACGTTACGAGTTTTGTCAGCACGCCTAGTGAGATACTATCAAATTCTGTAAATCTAGGTAATACCTCAGTAATGGCACCCACCTCAATAGCAGGGTATAGTGGCTGGGTTAAGGCATGCTGGGATATGCTCAGCCTAATGTCTTCTATTTTCTTCTCAAAGTAATCCAGGAAATCTTGTGCTGTAATTTTGTTGATCAAATCAGAGTAATAGGTCCGCTTTGTAGCCAGTAGTGCATGCTTATAGTCTAAGATGGCATCACACCACACAAGGTGGAATATTTCTAATTTTGAACTACGCCATTTCCGTTCTTGACCTCTAACCTTATGCTTGAGGTCACGCAAGTAGTCATTGAACCAAGGTGACTGTATTTTGGGGTGCATGGTTTTAACAAAGGTGGTGCAATCATTTCAAGTGTAATTTTGATTCAATTAATTACTTTTATTTAATTATTTTAAGCAAAATGGGGACTGATAATAATGAAACAGGGGTTAAACATAGCAAAATGGAGCAGATTGACTCTAAATATGATTCAGTTAAGTACTTTTATTAAGTTGTTTTTTTTTGTTTGTTTGTTTGTTTTTTGCTAAATGGGATGAAATGGGGACTGATAATAACGAAATTGTTATGTGTTGGACGCAGCCCGGAGAACCGACCAGCGTTTGAAGGACCCAGTATAAAATAAGCAGAGCACGGTACAAAGGATAACAGAGTTTAATGAACATAACAGTGCTGTGATAAATATAAAAGTGCGCGGTCTGGCGTGGTGGATTGCGGTGCGCTCCCAGCAGCGCTAACGGTCCGGAGCCAGAACTGGTTCGGACCCAAGGACCCCGCCGACACCCCCCAGGTGGCCGTGACAAACCGAGTCTGTGAAAGAAGGAATCATTATGTGAGTCCACACTCAACACACAGAGAGAACGCTCAAAGGTGCACAAACAGCAAACACTTCCTGGCTTAATTACTAATCAGCTTCCCACCCTGCAGGCATGGAACATCCAGTTCACAAAACTCCACTGCAGTGGAAGCTGATTTAAACGACCAACATACAGCTCAATATAATAAGGTGTGAGGGACACCACATTTACTGATTGTATAAATGTTAGTCACAAAATCTAACGTACCTCAGGAAGTGTGCTGACGAGCGTGAGACCTCACCCTCTCCTCTTTCACAGACCATGCATCAAAACTGGACGTTCTCTGCATCCACTGATGATGAGATGGCTCCCGAGACGACGATCTCACCCGTCTGGTCACAAGGTCGAGTCTCTGGCAAATACACACTGTGTACTCCAGTCTTAAATGCCACCATGTTCCAATCCATGTAGATGCACCACAGCTGTGAGTCCTGACGAGCCGCAGGTGATCAGGGTGAGGTCCTGATAAACTCAGCTACACAGCCACTCAGTCCCAAATGCAAGCCACCTGGAAGGAAAAACAAAAGACAGAAACAAAAAGGCAGCCAGGCCCCCCAGCCATACAACAGAAATAGGGGTAAAACTTTCAAAATGGAGCAGACTGACCCATTGATTGAAGTTTCATCTCTCGAACACCAGATTGTGCACCTGCCCCTACTACATGTACTGCACATTTCACAAAAAAACAAAAACAAAAACAAAAAAAGCTAAACAATTAAATAAAAGTAATTATTTGGAGTCTGGTTCACTCTGCTCCATGTTGTTACATTTTACCCCCATTTCGTGATTATCAGTCCCCATTTTGCCCCATTTCACTCCATTTCGCCCATTTCGTATTTTAGTATGGCCCGGGAGAAGCTATTTTTGGAGCGGCTCATCCCTGTTGCATACACAATTCCACTTGCTTTTTTTCCTCTCTCTCTCATGCACCATGAAGTGGAGAATGGATTTGAAGCAGCTAAAAGGTAATTATTCGTAATGTTTTTATTTTAATAGCTTGATAAAACAATTGCATGTTCATTCATTTGATATAATCAACTGTAAAATTATGTCTATGATAGATTTAATATCTTGTTAGGTTATTTTTGGGGTGGCTCAGCCCTCTTGCATACACAATTCCACCTGCTTTGTGCGCCAGACTGTGTATATAAAATAATTATTTTGTAGCGGATTAATCCTTTTCTGGCAAACCTTGCATGTTGAAAACACCTCTCATCGCTTCTGGAATCACAGAAGACTGTTTCATCTGGACGTTTTTTTTCCTCTCTTTCCTGCTCCATGAGGAATGTATTTTGGAACAGCTTAAGGTAACTATTTTTAATGTTTTTATAGCTTGGTGAAACAGTTGCATGTTCATTCCTAGCAGTAAAAATATGTCAAATATAGATTCAATATTTTGATTAATGGATCAGATGAGCTCCACTGTGTGACTGGCACCCAAGACAAGCATTTATGCAAAACGCTAGCTCACAAAAGAGTGATTTGTGTGAATAACGGACGAATACAAAGTTAAAAGTTGGATTTCGGTGTAAAAATGGCTGTGTGTTTTATAACGCCAATGAAGCCGGGAGAAGGAGCGCAGAGCTGCAACACAGAACAAGAGCATGCAAAAGAGTGATTTTGCAGACATAACACAAAGTTAAAAGTTGTATCACGGTGACTGTAAGCCATGGAAGAAATAACAGGTTTTTTTTGTGATCACAGAGAGCTGGGTGAATAC
The DNA here is from genome assembly GCF_902500255.1 of Thalassophryne amazonica. Classification (NCBI taxonomy): domain Eukaryota; kingdom Metazoa; phylum Chordata; class Actinopteri; order Batrachoidiformes; family Batrachoididae; genus Thalassophryne; species Thalassophryne amazonica. The sequence continues at coordinate 29,539,435 of NC_047113.1, forward strand.
ACAGAATGGCGGCATTTGACTCTGGAACACAGGTGAACCGCAGCCTGGGGCGGACTGGCCGGTGTCGTGCCAAAGTAGTTATCCCATCAGAATTTGTATCCAGGAGCATGTTTTTTGGACTGTGTTTAAAAAATGTAACAACATCTTGAATCAATGCTGTGAATTGAAAACCCACACTTTAAAGGGACCAGGTGTGGGAGGGCTGGAGGTTTGGACCAAACCCATGCCTAAACGTGCACCAACGTTGCAAGGATCATATGTGGCTTGACGTGGATCATGTGTGGCGACACAAGCCACTCGAGGCTGGACAGGGCTCAAATGACAGGTCAGTCATGACTCATTAGAGTCTGATACCTGGCACATGCGAGGTACAGAGAGGCACATAGAGGCCCCTTAAGGCCCACTGGCACGAGCATGACTTTGATTCATGCACTTGCACGCACGTCGTCGTGATGATCCCACCCGCTGTGTTCCCAGCTGGATTCTGTGCTTTGTTCCACCGCTTGCGATGTACTCTACGCTAGGCACTGTGTTTATAAAATAATTATTTTGTAGCAGATTAATCATTTTCTCTGCAAATTGTTTATTGAAAACAGCTCTAATCGCTTCCTGAATCACACAGGACTGCTCCAGCAGCGCAGTTCGCGCGCGCGCTGAATGAGCTGGAGAAAGCCTTTGGAGCCGTCCAAAAGGGTAATTATTTGCCATGTTTACATTGTCATGGCTTGGTAAAACAGTTGCATTTTCTTTCCTTCTTGTCTGCAGCTGTTAAAGTATGTTCGTGACAGACTTAACATCTGGTTACAATCCTTCAGCACACATGAGAGAGAGAGAGAAAAGCTGCTGTTGGAGCGGTCCTCTCTGTTTCCGGAAGCAATTAGAGGCATTTTCAACAGCCAACTCTGAGAAAAAATTATTCATCTGCTACGAAATAATTATTTTACATACGCAGCGGCGGACCTGGAAGTTGACTGATGTATGCAAGCAGCCACCAGAGCTTTCAGATCCCTATGACAAAAGTAGTCTCGCCATGACATCAAGAGGAAAACAAAAATGAAGGCGTACAACACATCACTGCTCTACTCAAGAATGTATAACCCTCTACCAACAATACATCAAAAAAGGGACTAGAACACACCATCATCATCACCAAATACAAAGTATTTGCTAGGAGGACAAAATACCTGATGTTGAGGTTTTCAGAAGAGTTGAGACAGTTTCCAAATGCGAGTCGTCACAGCTTCCCAACTTCACTGGACTCTCCATATGCGCAGAATGTCTGACACAAGATTTCCAAAGTTAGTTTTCTGTGGTGAGCTGAGAGAAGTAAGAAGACAAAGTGATCAGAAATTGCACTTCAAAGATGTGATGAAGTGACAAATGTAGAACACTGGAATGAATATATATATATATATATATATATATATATATATATATATATATATATATATATATATATATGTCATATGTAATGGATTCAGGTGCAGCAGCAAAGTTTGCCTGTTATAATCTAAATCCACTATATGTATAAAATGGACCTGACCTTGAACGGAGGCCTGCCTCATTTAATGGCCGGGTCAAAACTTTGTCTGAGAAAAAAATGAACACCTGCCCAGTGTTGGGCACACTTCCGCTAATCCGCTAACCGCTAATTATCAAAGATAATGTTTTCATTATCAGATTAGCTTTTCAGATAACTTTGAAAACCATCATCGGACCAATTATCTTCTGATAAGTTTTTGTCCGATAATTTTTAGACCACTAATATTTTTGCAGACGTAGTGAACAAAGCTTAACAGGTACAAACATTTATGAAGCCTAAAAATCAGTTGAGTACCTCCCTGTTAAATGTTTTGTAGTAGATGAGCAGTTCTATCCTTTACAAACAGAGGAGAGCTGGTTCTCGAAGAAACCGCTCTATCCTCTGCAGGCAAAAGAGAACTGGTCGTAGTAAATAAAAAAGCTTATTTCTTTTGACCCCATACTGATACTCTGGCAATATCACCCAAGTCATCCAGAGGCATACAGTTTTACCTTATGGTTAAAATTTGAACCAAACTAATTTTGGACAAGTTATTTAAATTAACATCAGTTTTATAAGTTAGTTTAGAAGTTTTATAAAGAAAAATATCAGATTTAGTTTTAAAGCAATGCACTAATTTTGTAAGTTTTAGTATTATATATATATATATATATATATATATACAGTGAGGAAACTAAGTATTTGAACACCCTGCAATTTTGCAAATTCCCCCACTTAGAAATCATGGAGGGGTCTGAAATTTTCATCTTAGGTGCATGTCCACTGTGAGAGACATGATCTAAAAAAAAAAAAAAATCCGGAAATCACAATATATGATATTTTTAATAATTTATTTGTATGTTACTGCTGCAAATAAGTATTTGATCCCCTACCAACCAGCAAGAATTCTGGCTCACACAGACCTGTTAATTTTTCTTTAAGAAGCCCTCTTATTCTGCACTCGTTACCTGTATTAATTGCACCTGATTGAACTTGTTACCTGTATAAAAGACACCTGTTCACACACTCAATCAATCACAATCCAACCTGTCCACCATAGCCAAGACCAAAGAGCTGTCTAAGGACACCAGGGACAAAACTGTAGACCTGCACAAGGCTGGGATGGACTACATGACAACAGGCAAGCAGCTTGGTAGAAGACAACAACTGTGATGATTATTTATTAGAAAGTGGAAGAAACACAAGATGACTGTCAATCTCGCTCAGTCTGGGATTCCATGCAAGATCTCACTTTGTGGGGTAAGGCTGATTCTGAGAAAGCTCAGAACTACACAGGAGGACCTGGTCAATGACCTGAAGAGTGCTGGGACCACAGTCACAAAGATTACATTAGTAACACATGATGCTGTCATGGTTTAAAATCCTGCAGGGCAGCAAGTTCCCCCTGCTCAAGCCAGCACATGTCCAGGCCCATTTGAAGTTCACCAGTGAACATCTGGATGATCCAGAGGAGGCATGGGAGAATGTCATGTGGTCAGATGAGACCAGAATAAAGCTTTTTGGAATCAACTCCACTTACCATGTTTAGAAAATGAGAACAACCCCAAGAAAACCATCCCAACCTTGAAGCATGGGGGTGGAAACATCATACTCTGGGGGTGCTCTTCTGCAAAGGGGACAGGACGACTGCACCGTATTGAAGGGAGGATGGATGGGGTCATGTATTGCGAGATTTTGGCAAACAACCTCCTTCCCTCAGTAAGAGCATTGAAGATGGGTTATGGCTGGGTCTTCCAGCATGACAATGACCCCAAACACCTAGCCAGGGCAACTAAGGACGGGCTCCGTAAGAAGCATTTCAAGGTCCTGGATTGGCCTGGCCAGTCTCCAGACCTGAACTCAATAGGAAATCTTTGGAGGGAGCTGAAACACGAAACCTGAAAGATTTGGAGATCTGTATGGAGGAGTGGACCAAAATCCCTGCTGCAGTGTGTGCAAACCTTGTGAAAAACTACAGGAAACATTTGACCTCTGTAATTGCAAACAAAGGCTACTGTACCAAATATTAACACTGATTTTCACAGGTGTTGAAATACTTATTTGCAGCAGTAACATACAAATAAATTATTAAAAAATCATACATTGTGATTTCCGGATTTTTTTTTTTTTTTTAGATTATGTCTCTCACAGTGGATATGCACCTAAGATTAAAATTTCAGACCCCTCCATGATTTCTAAGTGGGAGAACTTGCAAAATCGCAGGGTTTTCAAATATTTATTTTCCTCACTGTATGTGTGTGTGTGTGTGTGTGTGTGTGTGTGTGTGTGTGTGTGTGTGTGTGTGTGTGTGTGTGTGTGTGTGTGTGTGTGTGTGTGTGTGTGTGTGTGTGTGTGTGTGTGTGTGTGTGTGTGTGTGTATACATACACACACACCAAACTGAGTATGAGATTTTATGCGACACCGTTAGACTGCATTTTCTGAACATAAAATGAGGTACTTTTAGATGGATGTTCATTGTTCATCCATCAAGTAGAATTCAAAATATTCTGTATGATCTATTCTAAAGGCCCGTGGTGTTCCAGCACCTTTTTTTTTCCTTTTTTTTAATTTGTCACTAGGCAGTGAGGATGATTGACTATATCTGATCTGTATTAGGAATCTTAACTAGATTAGAAACCCAAAGGCCAGCATGATAAAAGGAGTCTTTGAAGGGTTGCATTATAACTTTAGCAAGCAAGGTTGTTTTAGGACAAGGATGATGCAAGAACAATGATACCTGAACTTCATTTGTCATGTTGTGCCAAGTTTGAGCTCTCAATATGTTCACACTTGTTGATAAATGTCTGTCTAGAGAGCTCTGTATTTTTCAAGCGAATGTGTTCGATAGAGCCAAATCAGATTCTTGGATGTTTTGTTTCCAAGCGAGGAAGCCGGAAAATATACACACACAGATATTTTCTTGAAGGTTAAATACGAACTTGCCCTTTTTTCCCAAAATGTTGAAGCCGAATAACTCTGAGGAATTGTGCGTTTTCATGTGTGAGAGAGTGAAAGAACAGCGTGCCTGTGTGCGTTTACAGCTCGGTTTTTTTATGCACAGAAGAGGGGTTTTTATGTTTTTGTTATTGCCTGTGCCGTCAGTTGACTGCCTGCAAGCAGATGGAACTGCCTCACTTTGAAAGAAGTTAATTTGGAGATCGCCAGCATCTTCTCTCCCTCTACTTCCAACAACACAACTCAGCTTCTTCCTCCCTGCTGTATTCTGCCTCATCATCTCAAGCCCATGACTTTCCTTTCATGGAATATTTCACAACAAACATGTACCTGCATTTCAATGCTCAAGACTCTTGCAGTCTTGTGCTGTTTTAACCCCACTTGCTCATTTCTCTCTTAGACCTTTGACATGCACACAAACACAATGGGTCAGTGTAGAAAATAATCTTTCAGGCTTAAAGGCCCGGTCCCACTGGCGTTTAGGAAGATTTTCATATGAATTATGCACAAAATTGGTTTATATTCAATAAACATCCGCAATATCCCTGAAACATGCTTATATGAGTTGGCCGACATCTGCACACGTCCGCAATTTTCCGCAGAGGCACATTTTTCCGTTGCCAGGATTTTTGAGCTGCACAAAATTTTGGTTGCGGATGACATCTGCCTTACATACGCAATGCATACTCAATATATGCGTTGTATATCCGCCGCTATCTGCTGATATCCGCAACTGATGGAGTATTGCGGCTTGGCAGCAGACTGGGACAGTGTGTAAAATGGATATATAGCGTGCCTATCATGTCCACATCGTGAACTAAAATAAGTTGTAGTGATTGCATACAGATTGTCCACAAATAAAGTGTTTGTATGACATCTGCTTTGCATCTGATTTGCGGACAATTTGCGAATGCATAACAAACACTTCACGTAAACCCAAAGTACTATAAAAATGTGGCAGAAATCGACATACTTGCCAGTCATTGACAGTCCAGCTGTGGAGACGTACAGATGTAGTTATGGATCGCTAAAGACGTAGTGTGACAGTTGCTGCCATCCAACAACATATCAATCAACTTGTCCAAGTCCAGCAATTGCTCCAGAGGCTGTGGTGTTGGTGTGAATAGTGATGCCCAAAGCCCAGAGTGCACTTCTTTTATGACCGCAATGCAGATGCCACGCATGCGCAATACAACTGCTGTTTCTGCAACACGTGCGTAATGCATTCTCAATACATCCGTAATACTTCCGTGATAATCGCAATGCGTCCGATCCGTTTCCTCAATACATGCGTCATACAGTAGTGTTCAGAATAATAGTAGTGCTATGTGACTAAAAAGATTAATCCAAGTTTTGAGTATATTTCTTATTGTTACATGGGAAACAAGGTACCAGTAGATTCAGTAGATTCTCACAAATCCAACAAGACCAAGCATTCATGATATGCGCACTCTTAAGGCTATGAAATTGGGCTATTAGTTAAAAAAAATAGAAAAGGGAGTGTTCACAATAATATTAGCATCTGCTGTTGACACTACAAACTCAAAACTATTATGTTCAAACTGCTTTTTTAGCAATCCTGTGAATCACTAACTAGTATTTAGTTGTATAAACCACCAGTTTTTCATGATTTCTTCACATCTGCGAGGCATTAATTTTGTTGGTTTGGAACCAAGATTTTGCTAGTTTACTAGTGTGCTTGGGGTCATTGTCTTGTTGAAACACCCATTTCAGGGGCATGTTCTCTTCAGCATAAGGTAACATGACCTCTTCAAGTATTTTGACATATTCAAACTGATCCATGATACCTGGTATGCGATATATAGGCCCAACACCATAGTAGGAGAAACATGCCCATATCATGATGCTTGCACCACCATGCTTCACTGTCTTCACTGTGAACTGTGGCTTGAATTCAGAGTTTGGGGGTCATCTCACAAACTGTCTGTGGCCCTTGGACCCAAAAAGAACAATTTACTCTCATCAGTCCACAAAATATTCCTCCATTTCTCTTTAGGCCAGTTGATGTGTTCTTTGGCAAATTGTAACCTCTTCTGCACATGTCTTTTATTTAACAGAGGGACTTTGTGGGGGATTCTTGCAAATAAATTAGCTTCACACAGGCGTCTTCTAACTGTCACAGCACTTACAGGTAACTCCAGGCTGTCTTTGATCATCCTGGAGCTGAACAATGGGTGAGCCTTTGCCATTCTGTTATTCTTCTATCCATTTTGATGGTTTGTTTTCCATTTTCTTCCACATGTCTGTTTTTTTTTTTTTTTGTCCATTTTAAAGCATTGGAGATCATTGTAGATGAACAGCCTATAATTTTTTGCACCTGTGTATAAGTTTTCCCTTCTCCAATCAACTTTTTAATCAAACTACGCTTGTTCTTCTGAACATAGGATGGGTAGCGAGACCGGTTTCCTTTTCGGGTATCGTTAAGAAATGATTCGATCCACCGACATCAATAAGCTTTTGCTTAATGATTCCGTTATCGGTCCTTTAGAGTGGCCGTTGTTTTTGGGGGTGTTTGTCAGGAAAATGATCATTTCTCTGCATTGATTACAGACCCTGCAGCGGGTCTGTAATCAACTTTTCTGCAGTGTGGCTTTGTTTTGAACCTTGAACCAATTGAAGCAGTGGTTTGTAGATTGAAGCAGTGCTTCGATCTATTGCTTTGTTTATTCATTCCTTTCCTTTCGCTTTATCTTAATTTTCCCCCGCTAAAACCCTAAAGAGCATATGTCTGTGAGTATTATTTACTTTTTTATGTTAAACTGACCTGTTATGGTCTTCTGAAACAGTTGACAGATGTATTTTAGACCTTAAAAACGGGAGCGATGCTAACGCGTTAGCATGTCTATGGCATTTTCAACGTTAAATGTTAGCTTTAAGCAGTTGCAGCTGTCATCACGTTTGGGTGCATTTGTTTCCTGTCTAATAAGCGTTTGTTGTCGTAAAAGAGTCAAATGTATTACAAATTCTAATATTTTTACATTTATTTTTGTTTATATTTTAATAATCTAATGATTAGTTATTATATACAATTTTAGAGAAAGAGACAAAAAGAACCTAAATAGAAACACAACAGAAAATATAAAACCAACTAACAATGAACATACATAAATAAATAAATACATACATACAGAAATAAATAAGTGTTTCCTGTGAACACCCAGTGACTCTTACACCTCCATTTCATCCCTGTTTTATTTAAGGTTAATGACAGTTTGTTTCGGTCAAACCATATTTTCAATGTGTTATTTCTTCATTGATTTCCTCCAGAACTATCTGCCAAGCTAGAAAACTGCTGCATCCTAGTAAGAGCAGAATACTACTGGAATGAATTTGAATAAGGAAAGTTATTTTGTTTTTGTTTTTTTCTCAACAAAATGGATGCTGCTCTCACTGCAGTTTATCATCTGGAATAGTCCCAGATTGCATTTCAGAGCTTCTAGAATTCAAACATTTTTGTGCAGGTGGTGGTTTTGGGTTTCAGCTTTTTTTTGTTTTTCACCACTTTCATCGCTGAATATGTGAAATCGTGAGTCACTTTTGTGCGGATTAAAGTTACTAACTGGGACTCCTGTCTTGTTGCGAGAAAGAAACGAGAATCGTCCTCCGTTCTGTTCACACAGCTCCAGACGCTGCGAGGCTGTCTGACGAGTCAAGTCAGAATGATAGAGTCCAGTCGGAATTAATAACTTCAAAGTGAAACCCCTTTTTGTTGATTTTTATTTATGTCCAGAGATCAAGGATACAGTGACCAATTTCATATTTATTTACTTTAAGATTCAATTAAATACATAGAAAACCTGTAAAGCCTACTTTTTGTACAAAATTCACAAGAGGTATCGATAAGGGAATCGATAAGGAATGGGATCGATAAGCAGAATCGATAATGGCATCGATATCGATAAAATCTTATCAGTACCCATCCCTACTGAACAATGTCTTGAACGTCCCATTTTCCTCAGGCTTTCAAAGAGAAAAGCATGTTCAACAGGTGCTGGCTTCATCCTTAAATAGGGGACACCTGATTCACACCTGTTTGTTCCACAAAATTGACGAACTCACTGACTGAATGCCACACTGCTATTATTGTGAACACCCCCTTTTCTACTTTTTTTTTTTTTTTTTACTAATAGCCCAATTTCATAGCCTTAAGAGTGTACATATCATGAATGCTTGGTCTTGGTGGATTTTGAGGATCTACTGAATCTACTGGTACCTTGTTTCCCATGTAACAATAAGAAATATACTCAAAACCTGGATTAATCTTTTTAGTCACATAGCACTACTATTATTCTGAACACTACTGTACATCCGTGATTGTTCGTCATATATTCGCTATACATTATTAATATATCCGTAATTCATACTGAGAAATTTGTCATTTTTGACCAATTTTGTTGTGGACGACAACGAACGCCCGAAATTTGTATACTCAATTCATGCGCAATTAATCCTCTCCCCAGTGTGACTGGGCCTTCAGGTAAACTTGTATATTTTTTAAGTCTGGTAGATATTTATATCTCATTTCAACCAGAAAAACAAACACTAAATAAATACAAATGTTTATTATAAATGCAAAAGAAAATAATTTAACAATGACTGCAGTGTGATTGTAACGTAGGATTTCTGTGACATAAACGTCATGATGAATTTTTTTTATAGTCATTTAAACTTGTAATTTTGTCAAAATATGTAATTACCTTTAATGTTATCAGGACAGAGTCATTTCTAAAATATGAATTTGAGCACAATAAATGGAGAGCTTCTACTTGTGCAAATGTCTTTTGACTTTGATTTGTGGACATTTTTAATGATCCGTTCATTTATTGTTAAAATATAAAATGAAACAGCTTTTTTCAAAATAATAAAATAGTTGCTGTTCAAAGAGCCTTTTATTTAGAAGCAGATGATGTTCTGCTGGATTCTCGGGACCAGATAAAGGTCTCTTCTGCAGCTTTGAACTCTGGTGGTATTGCTGAAAAGCAGAGATGTTTTCTTTCAACTGGACTTCGCAGTGTTCAGCTCATCAATGGAAGTTTGGTTGTCTGCACAGCAAATGTTCCTGATTGGGACAAATAAAAATATTTCTTTAAATATAAAGAAAACACTAACAGTTTATATATAAAAAAGGGGAAAAAAACAGCAAAAAAAAAAACGATGGAAAAAAAAAAACGCCCGAAAAAATAAGTTATTTAAAGTTGAGCTTTTGTGGTGTCTGAAAAAAGCTGTAGCTTTATTTGGTAAAAATAAAAAAGACTGAACCATTTACAAATTAAAGTGTTCACTCAGATCAACTGTGCTAAAAGGCTAAGCTAACATTAGCCGATCATTAAACCTTCACAGTTCAGTAAACGTCACATTTTATTTTTACATTATTCTCACCTCAGTAAAGCTGCAGAACTAAAGTCCGTTGGGCAAACTGGGACTTCGCATATATCCAAAAAGTGGGAGATTTCGGACTGAGTGCGTCTGCTCCATCACCCGGCGGCCTGGATTGCTCTGCCCAGTGATGATGCCTGAAGGCCGGCTTCTCCATGCGAGTCGGCCCGCTGTCGCGGTTCGATCGATATCCCACCAAGTCGTAAGTCCTCTCCCTCGGTCGGCGTTACTCCGAAAAGTAGCTGAAAAAAGCTTCTCCCAGCGGGGTGATGGGAGAATCGTTCTACTGCTGTTTTTTCAAGGTTTTTTTGTGGTTCAGGTGACCGAAGTTCAAGACGGCGATCGCTGAACTTTTTTCAGATTGTGGAAACAGCCACAGTGTGACGTAGCAATCTCTGCCCCCTTGCTGCTTCTGAAGCGACGCGTCTGATGTCACGACGCGTTGGAAACGCACCGCCCTCTGCCGCACTGACAAGCGCAACCCTCAACCTATCAAATCCCTTGAACACAGACACAAGCCATATCCGTTTGTTTTAAAATTAATTACTTTAGTTAATTAATTTGGTTTATTTGTTAAATATGTGATATTATTGAATAACTAATATTTTTCTATATTTTCCAGTATTTCTTTTTCTTTCTTTTTTATTTTTTTGATAACTCTAACATCCGAGGGGGTGAGGTTGATGACGTGAGGGGGCGTCGCCCCCAAATGCCCCCTCGTGGCGCCGGCTATGATTTTAATCCAGACAGAAAAAAGCGCAGTATCTCAAAAATATGAAGTCTCAGTTCTACTCAAATTAAACTTACATTAAATTTCTCTGTCTTTTTGTTTTTAAATGTTATTGTTGTTTTGAATGTGCTAATTCAACCAGCATGTTCCTCATTCAGGAGCACCTTATATATCTTATCGCTAACAAATTTTATTGTTTTATACTGCAGTGACATTTCACTCGCTGTGTTAGCTAAAGGTCTGCTGATGACTAGACAGGACAACTAATGAACTGAGTTCCATTAAGCAAATTATCTTTAATATAGTGCATCTGAGTCAGGCCCTGTGTTTTTTTTTAGTACTTTGCCTTGTGTACGTACAGTATGTGTAGGAGAGATGCTATATGTATGATAATTAGACATGAATCACTGATTATTTCATCAGTGTCACTTCATAACTCCCACTACATTGAAACGTGTATCTTTATTTGTGAGTGTAAGAGCAACTGTACATATGTGCACACAATCAAAATATTTTGTTGCTGCCACATCACTTTCTTTTGTCGTTGCAGGGTGGAAGAAAGTTTTAAGACACTTTTCTGGTCAATTTTCGGCCTGTCCGAAGTGATCTCAGTGGTGCTGAAGTATGACCATAAGTTCATAGAGAACATCGGCTACGTGCTCTACGGAGTCTACAATGTCACCATGGTGGTCGTCCTCCTCAACATGCTCATTGCCATGATTAACAACTCATACCAAGAGATAGAGGTAAATTGATCAATGGTTAATTTAGACTGAGTTTGCTGTATTCACTCTGATGAAAAATATATGGAGAAAAAAAGTGGAAAACTGCAACAATGCCCCATTCAGAGGGCGTGGATCCTCACTAAAACTTCTCACTGTCTTGCACCATGTATCATCTTTGTCCTCTGGCCACACCCCTTCCAGAACATTCTTCCACATGTGCACCTTATTCCCCTAATTTGTCTGCCAGCTAATGTAAGCCCTCACAGTCCCTCACTTCCCTGCCAGGTTGTTGTATTTGTACTCATCCTTGCATCCTGTATCAGTCCTGTTTGCCCCATGTTTTCAACCTTTGCTGGTGTTCTCCGTTCTCCACCACGCTCTGCACCTGACCTCTGCCTGTTTGCTGACCTATGATTGTGCCTCTCATCGTACTGTACCGCCGCCCTGCTGACTGTCTCTCTGTGTACCGTACCATTGCCTGTTATCTTGATAAAGCCTTTTTACCTTTACTCCTCTGCCTGCGAGTCCTGCATTGTGTGTCCTACAACCACCTGTGTCATGCCACACCCAGCCCTGACATATATACTGTTGGTTCACTCATCTTTTTGTTGCTGACCTTTTTGTTAGTAAGCTAGGACTGCCCCCTATATATATATATATATATCAATCAATCAATTCAATCAATTTTTTTTATATAGCGCCAAATCACAACAAACAGTTGCCCCAAGGCGCTTTATATTGTAAGGCAAGGCCATACAATAATTATGTAAAACCCCAACGGTCAAAACGATCCCCTGTGAGCAAGCACTTGGCTAAGTGGGAAGGAAAAACTCCCTTTTAACAGGAAGAAACCTCCAGCAGAACCAGGCTCAGGGAGGGGCAGTCGTCTGCTGGGACTGGTTGGGGCTGAGGGAGAGAACCAGGAAAAGACATGCTGTGGAGGGGAGCAGAGATCGATCACTAATGATTAAATGCAGAGTGGTGCATACAGAGCAAAAGAGAGAAAGAAACAGTGCATCATGGGAACCCCCCAGCAGTCTACGTCTATAGCAGCATAACTAAGGGATGGTTCAGGGTCACCTGATCCAGCCCTACTATAAGCTTTAGCAAAAAGGAAGTTTTAAGCCTAATCTTAAAAGTAGAGAGGGTGTCTGTCTCCCTGATCTGAATTGGAGCTGGTTCCACAGGAGAGGAGCCTGAAAGCTGAAGGCTCTGCCTCCCATTCTACTCTTACAAACCCTAGGAACTACAAGTAAGCCTGCAGTCTGAGAGCGAAGTGCTCTATTGGGGTGATATGGTACTACGAGGTCCCTAAGATAAGATGGGACCTGATTATTCAAAACCTTATAAGTAAGAAGAAGAATTTTAAATTCTATTCTAGAATTAACAGGAAGCCAATGAAGAGAGGCCATATGGGTGAGATATGCTCTCTCCTTCTAGTCCCTGTCAGTACTCTAGCTGCAGCATTTTGAATTAACTGAAGGCTTTTTAGGGAACTTTTAGGACAACCTGATAATAATGAATTACAATAGTCCAGCCTAGAGGAAATAAATGCATGAATTAGTTTTTCAGCATCACTCTGAGACAAGACCTTTCTGATTTTAGAGATATTGCGTAAATGCAAAAAAGCAGTCCTACATATTTGTTTAATATGCGCTTTGAATGACATATCCTGATCAAAAATGACTCCAAGATTTCTCACAGTATTACTAGAGGTCAGGGTAATGCCATCCAGAGTAAGGATCTGGATAGACACCATGTTTCTAAGATTTGTGGGGCCAAGTACAATAACTTCAGTTTTATCTGAGTTTAAAAGCAGGAAATTAGAGGTCATCCATGTCTTTATGTCTGTAAGACAATCCTGCAGTTTAGCTAATTGGTGTGTGTCCTCTGGCTTCATGGATAGATAAAGCTGGGTATCATCTGCGTAACAATGAAAATTTAAGCAATACCGTCTAATAATACTGCCTGTATACTGCCTGGAAGCATGTATAAAGTGAATAAAACTGGTCCTAGCACAGAACCTTGAGGAACTCCATAGTTAACTTTAGTCTGTGAAGAAGATTCCCCATTTACATGAACAAATTGTAATCTATTAGACAAATATGATTCAAACCACCGCAGCGCAGTGCCTTTAATACCTATGGCATGCTCTAATCTCTGTAATAAAATTTTATGGTCAACAGTATCAAAAGCAGCACTGAGGTCTAACAGAACAAGCACAGAGATGAGTCCACTGTCCGAGGCCATAAGAAGATCATTTGTAACCTTCACTAATGCTGTTTCTGTACTATGATGAATTCTAAAACCTGACTGAAACTCTTCAAATAGACCATTCCTCTGCAGATGATCAGTTAGCTGTTTTACAACTACCCTTTCAAGAATTTTTGAGAGAAAAGGAAGGTTGGAGATTGGCCTATAATTAGCTAAGATAGCTGGGTCAAGTGATGGCTTTTTAAGTAATGGTTTAATTACTGCCACCTTAAAAGCCTGTGGTACATAGCCAACTAACAAAGATAGATTGATCATATTTAAGATCAAAGCATTAAATAATGGTAGGGCTTCCTTGAGCAGCCTGGTAGGAATGGGGTCTAATAAACATGTTGATGGTTTGGATGAAGTAACTAATGAAAATAACTCAGACAGAACAATCGGAGAGAAAGAGTCTAACCAAATACCGGCATCACTGAAAGCAGCCAAAGATAACGATACGTCTTTGGGATGGTTATGAGTAATTTTTTCTCTAATAGTTAAAATTTTGTTAGCAAAGAAAGTCATGAAGTCATTACTAGTTAAAGTTAATGGAATACTCAGCTCAATAGAGCTCTGACTCTTTGTCAGCCTGGCTACAGTGCTGAAAAGAAACCTGGGGTTGTTCTTATTTTCTTCAATTAGTGATGAGTAGAAAGATGTCCTAGCTTTACGGAGGGCTTTTTTATAGAGCAACAGACTCTTTTTCCAGGCTAAGTGAAGATCTTCTAAATTAGTGAGACGCCATTTCCTCTCCAACTTACGGGTTATCTGCTTTAAGCTACGAGTTTGTGAGTTATACCACGGAGTCAGGCACTTCTGATTTAAAGCTCTCTTTTTCAGAGGAGCTACAGCATCCAAAGTTGTCTTCAATGAGGATGTAAAACTATTGACGAGATACTCTATCTCACTTACAGAGTTTAGGTAGCTACTCTGCACTGTGTTGGTATATGGCATTTGAGAACATAAAGAAGGAATCATATCCTTAAACCTAGTTACAGCGCTTTCTGAAAGACTTCTAGTGTAATGAAACTTATTCCCCACTGCTGGGTAGTCCATCAGAGTAAATGTAAATGTTATTAAGAAATGATCAGACAGAAGGGAGTTTTCAGGGAATACTGTTAAGTCTTCTATTTCCATACCATAAGTCAGAACAAGATCTAAGATATGATTAAAGTGGTGAGTGAACTCATTTACTTTTTGAGCAAAGCCAATAGAGTCTAATAATAGATTAAATGCAGTGTTGAGGCTGTCATTCTCAGCATCTGTGTGGATGTTAAAATCGCCCACTATAATTATCTTATCTGAGCTAAGCACTAAGTCAGACAAAAGGTCTGAAAATTCACAGAGAAACTCACAGTAACGACCAGGTGGACGATAGATAATAACAAATAAAACTGGTTTTTGGGACTTCCAATTTGGATGGACAAGACTAAGAGTCAAGCTTTCAAATGAATTAAAGCTCTGTCTGGGTTTTTGATTAATTAATAAGCTGGAATGGAAGATTGCTGCTAATCCTCCGCCCTGGTCCGTGCTACGAGCATTCTGACAGTTAGTGTGACTCGGGGGTGTTGACTCATTTAAACTAACATATTCATCCTGCTGTAACCAGGTTTCTGTAAGGCAGAATAAATCAATATGTTGATCAATTATTATATCATTTACCAACAGGGACTTAGAAGAGAGAGACCTAATGTTTAATAGACCACATTTAACTGTTTTAGTCTGTGGTGCAGTTGAAGGTGCTATATTATTTTTTCTTTTTGAATTTTTATGCATAAATAGATTTTTGCTGGTTATTGGTAGTCTGGGAGCAGGCACCGTCTCTACGGGGATGGGGTAATGAGGGGATGGCAGGGGGAGAGAAGCTGCAGAGAGGTGTGTAAGACTACAACTCTGCTTCCTGGTCCCAACCCTGGATAGTCACGGTGTATATATATATATATATATATATATATATATATGGGGGTGTATATATAGTGCTTCATTTTCAAAAATATTACACAACAAGAAAGTTTTACAATAAACAGTAAACACATTTGTGCCTTGATAATTTCATTCACAAGTTTTAAATTTAAATTGCATCCAAAATGTTAATCAAATAACCCATTTCCAAATTAAATTCCCTTGAAATGCGTCAAACCAACAAACAGTGGAATTAATAGTAACAGTGCATCATATTTTGGCAGCTATTTTGAACGCCATCTGGAATATCTGGCTTGTAGTTTGTTTTTGTTTTGAGAACGTCCTGATTTTGCTTTGGGATCATCTGAGGAACCTAAAAAAGTTGGTTTGATTTAATTCTGGGGATGGTACACACTTGGAAAACTCTCTATTTATTTTGTTTATTTGACAATCTTTCAGAAATCTGGGTTTACATCATCTTGACAAAAATTACATCCAAATGAACAGGAAAGGGTAGTTGTGATTCTCATTAGTGGAAACGTCACAGCAGCAGGTTTCGCAAACACTCCATGTCAATGCGTTGACTATTATGAGGTTGCAAAGGGGATATGACACCAACAGCACAAATAACCATGAACTAATAGCCACATTTCCCTTGACCATATGCAACTACACCTCAATATGTACGGCCATATTTATCTAAAGCACTTATTACATCGCTTCTGTCCTGCTACTGTTACTGATACACAAACCAGAGAATGTCACAATAGCCAAATCAGTGTGAGTTTGTGACCCCAATCATTTTTGTTAATCCAGAAGTACACCTCTAGTTTGAGAAAATGAAAACTGGATGCGTAACATTGATGTTTCTTAACAAAAGATTTGAATTTGCAATGAATTCTATGAGGTTAAACTAAATCTAAAAGCATATTGACTGTCAGGTTTTGGGGTTGTTTTTGTGTTATGCATTAGTGTGTTTGGTTCTGATCATGTTCTGTGTGGTGATTTTCTTGTCTGTCTTTTTCTGCTTGGGGTTTTCTGTATCTGTTTCTCTTGTCTGTCACTTGGTGTTCAGTGGTGGGCGTGTCCCGCTGTCTTTCCACTCCCACACCCCCCGATCTTTTCCTCACACCTGTTCCTCATTTTCTGCTTATCACTTTCCTGTATTTAAACCTCACCTTTTTCACCTGTTCCCTGGCCGATCTGTGTGCTTCATGCTTTCACTTCCAGCCTTGTTCCTAGTGTTTTTCTTGTCCTGCTTGACATTCTGTGTATTTATTACTGCCTACTTGTTTTTTGGACCACACCTCTACCTGATGCACTTGTTACTGTTGCTTATTCTGGACTGCTTTTTTGTGTACTGAACCCTTCTTGTTACACCAGTAAACCTTTTTGAACAACTCCACTCTGTATCTGAGCTTAGCACTTGTGTCCAGCCATTTCATGTTACAAAGCCTGATATTGCTTTAAAGTGTTCAGTATATTATCAGTGAGCTCAAGGTCAGCAAAACTTTCCTTGCCAACACAGGCACCTAATCCACTGGTATACAAAGCATGATTGTTTATAAGTTCAATGGTATGAATATTTCATGAGGTGAAAGATTGAATGTTCCATTCAACGAGGCAAAGCCAGGTTGAATGGTACATTCCAGCTTTCACTGAATTAAATATTCGTTCCATTGAAAGAATGTAAAAACACTCATTATTTGTTTTGTATAATGGCTAAAACACATCCCAGTCATTTGATATTATATTAATTTACAAACAACAGAAAAGGGACTAACATTTTGGTGTAGTGCATTGACATCAACAGTCTAACACAAACTTTAAATAGGAGTCCAAAATTGTTCTCAGTCAACTTCGAAAAACAGTTAGTCAATGATAATTAAAAAAAAAGACTTTGTGTACTTCCTCAGTCCAGCAAAAAATCGTGTCAGAAATTTGTCCAGCTTTTCATCCTAACAGCGCTTCATGCCTCCAGATGCACCATCAATTAGCTCATTCGAATCGTCATCCGTCAGCAAAACAAACTCTGCCATGTTTAAAGGACATGTCTCACGTTTTTTAACATCCCAGGTAGTAATACAACATAAAAGTACTCATGATTATAAGTGTCTCCACACAATTAGTGAGCTCTGATGTATTTTATTCTTTTCACTTTGAGCGTCAGCAGGTGCATTTCCGGAAAATTTCTTATTCGGCAATCCTCAGCATTTTTCAGTGTGTGACGTCCTTATTAGCAAAACAGAAACATTCCAATGACTGACAGACAGAGGGAAACGAACCTGCTTTGTCCAAAAACGAAGCTTCTGAGCTGCTGTTCGAAAGTGATGGCTCGGATTTACAGAGAGGAGACGACCCACTTCAACGCGAAACTCTTAACTTTTTCAGTGTGTCGGATTTTGGAGCCTAAAGTGTGGTGACATGCTGTTTGTGTGGATACTGGTTTACTGAAGCTGTGGACATGGATGTGGGGACATCTGACACTGTTTTAACAGACTGCGTGGACATGGAGATGGATTTGTTACATCGGTAAAAGTCAAAATACATTATTTCCAGGAATTAATGGACGTCATTTGACTTGCCATGATCATGAGAGAGGTATAGCTGGAGCTGGAACCGGTGCATGTGGGCACTTCTTTGTTCATGTGAAGAACAATATAACACAGTGTGTCTGGCATGTTCAAGATTATACCCCTTTTGTGTTTTGTGGCAAGTATTTTTTCTCACCTTGCTGTCAAAAAGAATGTCTCCAAGACGGTTTTTCCCCCCAACAGCAGATGTATTTTTTTTTTTAGATTTTATTGATAACACACTCATAATTAATTGTGCACAAAGCTGAAGCTGGAGCAGAGATGGTTATTGACAGGCTGCGTTTATGACTCATGGCTGTGCAGGTGCACAGAACCCTTCACAGAACTGCAGCTTTTACCGTGACTACATCAAAATGAACAGTTTTCCCTTAAAAATGAGTCATCATAACACAACATTACACTTATGTAAACTTTGGAATTAATCTGTGCTTCCGTTCTTAACGTTATCATCTACAATACATTCCATTGAAGCACATGCTGGGACACTTCTAGTAGCGACGTCACTTGTCAGAAACACCCGTGTACTCATGAGTACTTTGTTTTCAGGCGTATCCGTAGTTGTGAATGTCGCATACTTTGAAACCGGTCACGGAAGTGCACAAAGTGTAATCCTGGTGGATCATCGCTTGGCCACTAACAGCCTAAATCTAAATTGTTATGATTTTGGTGCAACATGTCCTTTAACGAAATGCCACCCCCACTAGTGTGTGTGTGGGTGGGGTTCACAGTGTGCAATGCTACAAAATGCATGGAACCAAATTTGCACAGTAAATGGAACCATATTTTCACGCTAAATGCAATGCAACACAAATGGGACAAATTATCCATGTCACGTGATATAAAAAGCACCAATCAAATGACAAGGGTCCACTCAGCCATTGTATAATTCCAAACAACTCTAACCAACACCCAGTCCATGCAAGCATTAACTAGTGTGAGAGCCAGAACACATCCCTGCCAAAAAACAGTATTCATTTGGAAAAATTGAGAGATTCTGACCCTGGTTTGGCAACAAATAACTATTAATAAAAAATAAGTTTGGCTTTTATCAGTGTTGTTACATCCCAGTGAGACAAAAGCTGGACGGACAGATGCGCAGCACTGTAGATGTTTGGATGGTGAGTTAGTGATGGCAAACAGAAAACATGAATGGAAGGTACAGCAGCTGTCTTGGAAACAAGAAAACTGAAGTACACCAGAACTTTTGTTGTGAGTAGAAATACTTTTATGTCAGCTGCTGCTCCTGTTGTTATAGCCTACATAATGATCTGTATGATTTCGTGTCCTGCTAAAAATTATTGACACATCTCATTATCATGTTCATCATGGGTGGGAAACTTGTTCCAGAAAGGGCCAAGAGGGTGCAGGTTTTCTTTGCAGCCACTAACTTCACCAGGTGATTTCACTGATTAATATCACTTTGATCAGATGGAATCAGTTAATCAGTGAAATCATCTAGTGGAGTCACTGGCTGCAAATAAAACCTGCACCCTCTTGGCCCTTTCTGGAACAAGTTGCCCACCCCGATGTACATATACTGGTCAAAAAAAAAAATTAAAGGAACACTTTTTAATCAGATTATAGCATCAAGTCAGTTCAACTTCTGGGATACTGATCTGATAATTTAAGTACCAGAGGGTCTTGTTAATCACTTTTAGCTGCGTTGGTGTTAATGAAATCAACAATAGGTTCAATAGAGGGGCAACAATGAGATGACACCCAAAACAGGAATGGTTTTACACATGGAGACCACTGACATCTTTTCTGACTGATTTTTCACTAGTTTTTGGATCCTGCAGAGGTTTCACAGGTAGTCCATCTCCTTCAGGATGGCATGTGCCATTGCCTGAAGTCTTGCTGTGTCTTGAGACAGTCCCAAGAGCATGGAGGAGACTCCAGGAGACAGGCAGTTACTCTAGGAGAGCTGGATAGGGCTGTAGAATGTCCTTAACCCATCATCAGGACTGGTATCTGCTCCTTTGTGCAAGGAGGAACAGGATGAGCACTGCCAGAGCCCTACAAAATGACCTCCAGCAGGCCACTGTTGTGAAGGTTTCTGACCAAACAATCAGAACAGACTTCATGATGGTGGCCTGAGGGCCTGACATCCTGTAGTGGGCCATGTGCCCACTGCCCAACACTGTGGAACTCGACTGGCATTTGCCATAGAACACCAGACTCGGCAGGTCCACCACTGGTGCCCTGTGCCTTTCACAGATGAGAGCAGGTTCAACCTGAGCACATGTGACAGACATGAAAGGGTCTGGAGATGCTGTGCAGAACATTATGCTGCTTACAACATCATTCAGTATGACCAGTTTGGTGAGGGTCACTGATGGTCTGGGGAGGCATATCACTGGAAGTACATACAGACCTCTACGGGCTAGACAATGGCACCATGACTGCTATTACATATTGGGATGAAATCCTTGGGCAATTTGTCAGACCCTACATTGGTGCCGTTGGTCCTGAGTTCTTCATGGCGCACAGCAATGTCAAGCGTCATGTGGTGAGAGTATGTAGGCAGTTCCTGGACAATGAAGGAATTGATACCATTGACTGGCCCCCACGCTCACCTGACCTAAATACAATAGAACACATCTGGGACATTATGTTTCAGTCTATCAGATGCCACAGGGTTGCACCTCAGACTTTCCAGGAGCTAAATGATGCCCTGATCTGAGAGCAGACTCCCCAGGAGACCATTCATCGTTTCATTAAGAACATGCCCGACATTGTCAGGCATGCATATAGGCATGTGGAGGCCATACAAACAACTGAGTACTATTTTGAATTGCTGCAGTGAAATTTTGGCAAAACAGATAAGTCTGCTGTACCTTTTTTTAACGTTTGATTTTTGGGGTGTCTTTGAATTTAGCCCTGTGTAGGTTGACAGTTTTCATTTCCTTCAACCAAGGTGGCATTCTTTGATTCCTCACACATTACCCAGTCCATATCAGGAACGATATCCAGTGTGGGTTTTTCTCCAGCTGAGATCTAATGTGTTTTCAAAGTATTTCTTTAATTTTTCTGAGCAATGTAAGTGTGAATATCCTCAGAAATCAATTGTATTTATTCAGACCACAGTAACTGAATAATCAAGGTTACTGACCAAAAAGAACAAAAATGATGGTACAAATCTGGCATTATATTAAGATAATACAAACAAAAAATATGATGACATAATGACTGGCAACCTTTACTAAGGGCCCCTTCACACATAGTATAAATAAGAACAAATCAGCTTGAATCACGGCGGTACAGCTCATATGAGTGAACCAGGAAAACATCAAGCCGACAGGCAGGCATGAATGAACTCGCTGCAGTGGTTTCATGCACACGACTGTGTCATGCACGAGCGTGCATGAAATCGTTGCAGCGGGAACACAGTGCGAGGGGTTAAGGTTAGGTTGATAAGGTTAGACCTTAATTGTGTGAAGCACCCTGAGGCAACTTTGTTGTGATTTGGTGTTGTATAAATGAAAATAAATTAAAATTAAGCAGCTGGAGCATGTGTAACCACGTTGCGCAGCTGCTGTGAAAAAAAAATAAAAAATACATGTCACCCACAGGATTCGAACCTGCAATTTACAAAAGCTTTGATTGCCAGCCAGAAACTTTACTACTGCTCTACTATCACTGTCCTGTAAAAGCTGAGGAGAAATGCCTGAAATCAGCAAGGAGCAAGCGAAACATGCACACGTATTGTGGGGGAGCCGACACTCTGGCATGTCACAGGTGTACTCGGCAACTCCACAGTTGTGGGGGCACTTAGACAAATTTCACCTCAAAGGTGAAATTTGCCACCTCGAATGTGATCGTCTGCTGACTGTTTGCGTGCTAATAGCGCGAATGGCCACACATTTTCTAAGTGCCACGTGAGCGGTGTCAGATGTTCATGTTTGTCACCTGGAATAGCCATCAAGCATTTGCACCAGTCTTTTTTGCAATGGCAGATTTCAAGTCTCTTCAAAGGCTTCCAGTGTGATTTAGGTCAGAACTCACTGACCAGTCTAAAAGAGACTACGATTTCTGTTCCAATTATTCTTATGAGCTCTTAAATGTGACTTTTGGGTCATTGTCCTGCTGAAAGACCAAAGACCTGCCTCGGACCTAGTGTTCTCTCACTGGGAAGCACATTTTGCTGTGAAATGCTTTTACACAGCATGAAACAACCTGTATCATGTTTTATTGTAGGGAGTCTGTTCTTCATCTGATGGGTTTTCCATCCATCCATCCATTTTCTTCCGCTTTATCCGGAGTCGGGTTGCGGGGGCAGCAGCTCAAGCAAAGCCGCCCAGACCTCTCGATCCACACACACCTCCCCCAGCTCCTCCGGGGGAACCCCAAGGCGTTCCCAAGCCAGCCGAGAGATGTAGTCCCTCCAGCGTGTCCTGGGTCTTCCCCGGGGCCTCATCCCAATGGGTCGTGCCCGGAACACCTCTCCGGCGAGGCGTCCAGGGAGCATCCAGAAAAGATGCCCGAGCCACCTCAACTGACTCCTTTTGACATGGACGAGCAGCGGCTCAACTCCGAGCTCCTCCCGAGTGACCGAGCTCCTCACCCTATCTCTAAGGGAGCGCCCAGCCACCCTGCGGAGGAAACTCATCTCGGCCGCTTGTACTCGCGATCTCGTTCTTTCGGTCATGAGCCAAATCTCATGACCATAGGTGAGGATCGGAACGTAGATCGATCGGTAAATCGAGAGCTTTGCCCCCCTACTCAGCTCTCTCTTCACCACGACGGTCCGATACAGAGACCGCATCACTGCAGATGCTGCACCGATCCGTCTATCAATCTCACGCTCCATCTGTCCCTCACTCGTGAACAAGACCCCGAGATACTTAAACTCCTCCACTTGAGGCAAGGATACTCCACGGACCTGAAGAGGGTCAGTGGTGATGGGTTTTGTCTTCTGTAAACAAATTGGTGCACTATGTTGGTTTCCTCTGAATGTTATCCCAGAAATACGTGTTTTATTGGTGAAATTATCCTTTGTAAAAAAGTATCCTTTACCTTTTTGTGTTTTTCTATCATTTGCTGTGCCCTCCTTTGCCTTCACCTATGGAGCAGTACTTGGTTCAGTGTGCAGTGTACAGGCTGAAACTTCAAGTCTACATTTCAATAGGCTGTAGGATTTTGCAAGTTTTTTTTTTTTTTTCTGAGATCCACACCAATATTCCTGAATGTCAGTCATTTCACAGTCTTAAGCCTGTGACATTTAGAAAGTATGCTTTTTGGATAATTCCATTTCTGATGCTTATTTGTCTTTATCATTGTGAAGAACAAACTCAAAAGAATTATCTCATTTTGTCCAATAAAACTATTATTCATTGGTTAATTCAGTCCATGTGAACACTTACAATTAAGTGCAAGTGAGTTTTATTTGTTTGGAATTTTATTTGTGGAACTAATTTAAATTCTTTTAAATATGCATGCACTATATTATTTCTGCAATTTTATCTTTCACTACACTGAAAAAGGGATACTTTGATAAACTTAAAAAATTACTGTAATTTCTTAGATCTATATTTATTAGTATATTTATAATATGGTCAGATCCTTTAGTTATGAATATACATTGAGAGAAACAATTAAATTAAGGTGTACCAAATTACAAGTTAGTCCAAATTTCACTTTTTTCAGTGTATATGAAACCACTTTATACATTTTATTAAATTGTCTGATAATGCAAAAATGGCTCAGTAACATTTATTTCTGAAAATATTCTTAATTATTGACTTGAAAAGCAGGGTTGCCAATAATTTTCGCCAGGGCTAATTATCCAAGAAGGAGTTCATCCAAGAATGAGAATAAGAACATGTAATATTAGCAATCTCAGAGTGTGCTTTTTTAAGAGGCATCTCTGATGTATTTGTCTCTGCAGGAGGATTCTGATGTGGAGTGGAAATTTGCAAGAGCCAAATTATGGCTCTCCTACTTTGATGAGGGTCGTACTTTGCCTGCTCCCTTCAACCTGGTACCCAGCCCAAAGTCCTTCTACTACCTGATCCTTCGCATCAAGTCTTGCCTGATGTGCCTCTGCAAGGCCAGTGGACATCCCCATAACAATGAGTTAGAGATGGGCATGCTCAACTCACAGATTAAGGTCAGTAACAGCAACTGTTTCAATGCATATTAAATTGCAGATGCAACTGAAGAGGTATTTTTGTTACTACAAGGAAAGGAATTTGCAGTTTCAGTATCACAAGTAAACATGGAAAAAAAAACAATCTGCAGGAGCCAGTGCACCAAAGGCTTTGATCATATCAGCACACTTTAATTCACCTTTTAGAGATTGTTGTGAGTCTGTAATTAGCAGCGTAACTATAGAAACCATTCTGCTTGGTTTGCTTTCTTCAGATTATCTTAATTGCATTCTTTATGCACAGGCGGCTCAAGGATAGTACCTAATGGGGCTGTTGCCCCATCAAGCATTTCAATAGCTTCACCAAAACAGTACCAGGAAATTAACTGACATTTGCCATTTTAAGACTTTTGATTTCATCTTTTTTTTCATTTATTTCCACACTGTTCCATTCTGATATCTCCCCAGTAGTTGATGCTATGGAAAGAAAAAAGCATTTATTTTTACTTAGCACATCTTTCGGCTTGCTTTGGTATGATGAAAAAAATGTTTTGTTTCTTTGCATGAATGATGAACTGTTCTCCTTTGGTTTCTCCTTTTCCACAAATTTTGCTTCCTGTATGAGGTCATTTGACAAGAAAATGACCTTGTGCAGGAAGCTGATGATAAGGGGAAGATGAAAGAACACAGTCCATTCAAAGACAGTGAAGGAGAATTGTGGCACCTAAAGATCAGCCTCTATCATGTTTTCCTGTGAGGTTTTTCCAAACATTTTGCCTTCAAGTGTTCCTTTATATATATATATATATATATATAAACACACACACTGAGGTCCTATCAGCAGAATAATTGATATATGTTTTTAACGTTAAGTGCTGTTGTGAGAATCCATATGCAGACACTTGAAATTAAGCTTAAAATTCATATTTGCAGAGTTAATACATAAAGAAAATCACCTGATAGACTTTACTGTGGTTATTTGCAGTACAATTTTCTCATTACTTGCTAATTGCTAGCTGTGAACTCTCAATCCACATTCTTGTTTTTGTGTGATGTCTGTATTCCCACATGTTGTGGGGACCACAAGATAGAGGTTCGAATCAGTCATACTTTTCACAAGGAAATATTTCAGTGTATGGTTAAAAATAAAGTCAGGTCTGGAAGTATGTACCAATACTACACATCACTGCATCCGCCACACCATAGAACCACCTTGGATGGCAACCGCTCAGGGAGAAAACCCGTCGATCCCCACCTCTAGAAAGTAACCATCTTTCTGCCATACCCAGGTGAAATGTGGGCATCCCCTTGGCCTTCTCCAGCTGCTGGGGTCCTCAACACTAAGGCACCATCATGCTGGGTCATGCCAAGAGAAACACACCACATGGACAAAATGGCATTGCTGACATTCTCTCACAATGCAACTGATAAGCCTGACATGAGTCTCCTTAAGTCTGACTCAGTCATTCCAGCTGCACCAAAGGATTCTTCAAAGCCACCTAGTACAACCCCTGGCAATAATTATGGAATCACTGGCCTTGGAGGATGTTCATTCAGTTATTTAATTTTGTAGAAAAAAAGCAGATCACAGACATGACACAAAACTAAAGTCATTTCAAATGGCAACTTTCTGGCTTTAAGAAACACTATAAGAAATCAGGAAAAATAATTGTGGCAGTCAGTAACGGTTACTTTTTTAGACCAAGCAGAGGGAAAAAAATATGGAATCACTCAATTCTGAGGAATAAATTATGGAATCACCCTGTAAAACTAACACCTGCATCAAATCAGATCTGCTCGTTAGTCTGCATCTAAAAAGGAGTGATCACACCTTGGAGAGCTGTTGCACCAAGTGGACTGACATGAATCATGGCTCCAACACGAGAGATGTCAATTGAAACAAAGGAGAGGATTATTAAACTCTTAAAAGAGGGTAAATCATCAGGCAATGTTGCAAAAGATGTTGGTTGTTCACAGTCAGCTGTGTCTAAACTCTGGACCAAATACAAGCAACATGGGAAGGTTGTTAAAGGCAAACATACTGGTAGACCAAGGAAGACATCAAAGCCTCAAGACAGAAAACTTAAAGCAATATGTCTCAAAAATCGAAAATGCACAACAAAACAAATGAGGAACGAATAAATGCACAAGTTTACGTTGATATTTTGGACACTTTTCTTATCCCATCAATTGAAAGGATGTTTGGGGATGATGAAATCATTTTTCAAGATGATAATGCATCTTGCCATAGAGCGAAAACTGTGAAAACATTCCTTGCAAAAAGACACATAGGGTCAATGTCATGGCCTGCAAATAGTCCGGATCTTAATCCAATTGAAAATCTTTGGTGGAAGTTGAAGAAAATGGTCCATGACAAGGCTCCAACCTGCAAAGCTGATCTGGCAACAGCAATCAGAGAAAGTTGGAGCCAGATTGATGAAGAGTACTGTTTGTCACTCATTAAGTCCATGCCTTAGAGACTGCAAGCTGTTATAAAAGCCAGAGGTGATGCAATAAAATACTAGTGATGTGTTGGAGCGTTCTTTTGTTTTTCATGATTCCATATTTTTTTCCCTCTGCTTGGTCTAAAAAAGTAACCGTTACTGACTGCCACAATTTTTTTCTTGATTTCTTATAGTGTTTCTTAAAGCCAGAATGTTGCCATTTGAAATGACTTTAGTTTTGTGTCATGTCTGTGATCTGCTTTTTTTTCTACAAAATTAAACAACTGAATGAACATCCTCCGAGGCCGGTGATTCCATAATTTTTGCCAGGGGTTGTACTAAAGCCGTCCAGTTGTCAATCTAAGTCACTGTTTAGCATCCAAGTCCCAAAGCAAACAGTAAGTCAGGAATCACAAGGACAAACACACTCACAATGTGTTCCACAGTATTCCCATTGAAATCTGGGTTTGCTTTTCTGTTTCTTAAGGGTGTTGTCCATCTAAACCAAATCCCTAAAATGCAAAGGAAATACAAGCCACATAACACAGAATCAACCCACAACCATTTCCACTTTTCCTGTGATTTCTCTGATCAAGTGGCTAATCTCAAAGCCTCAGCTAAGCTATTAGACTATTGGATCGGCTGGCATCTGTTCAAAAACCTGGGACAGTTTTCGACAAGATGGAGACAAGGTAGGTTACACCCTGCTGCCTCTGTGAGCTCTTGAATGTCAGAATGGCTCTGACAGTTTAACTGCAGAGCCAAGCCGCTGCAGCAAGTGATCAATGCATAAACTCACACTCGACTGAGGCACAGTGAAGAGAATGCCAAGTGAGATTTAAAGAAGGCAGCATTGCCCTTAATAAACCAGTGACTTTTTGTCTTTCAGTCTGCGTTTCTCATATTAATACCTGAGAAAATAAAGATACCTTTGCCAGTGGTTGATGGAAAAGCTAACTTTAATTAGCACTCTTATTCCAGAAAGTTACAGTGGTTTAATTTCTAAACAATGAATACAAGATTACATATTTGATGTAACAATCAAAAGTTTACTTTTTTAATACATGCAGCAGTGGAAGACTGTCATCCTAGCACGGGGAAAGGATCTTCTACATTCCCACCTGCATGAGCTATTTCAGGTACAGACCTGCAGTGTTGCCAACTCCTCAGTAAGAAAAGTAGCTATTGGCTGTCCTAAAAGTAGCCAGAAGTTGCTAAATAACAACATTGTCTAATTTTATAATATTTGCAGAATATGATGTCGTAACAGATGCTGTAGGAAAAAAGAATAACGTCGTGGGAGAGACAAAAAAAAAGTGAGCAAAAACACCTTTATAATATTTAGAACAACAAATAAACTTGATTCTTGGTTTGTTCATTTTGAAATGGATGCCTGCAACACCTTTCAAAAAAGCTGGATCAGTGGTTTACCACTGTGTTACATCTTTTTTTTTTCCTTCTAACAACACTCAATAAGCGTTTGGGAACTGAGGACACTAATTGTGAATGTCATGGTTGGGTATAAAAGGAGCATCCCCAAAAGGTTCAGGCATTCACGAGCAAAGGTGGGGTGAGGATCACCACTTTGTGAACAACTGCGTGGAAAAAGTAGTCCAACAGTTTTAGAACAATGTTTCTCAATGTTCAATTGCAAGGAATTTAGGGATTCCATCATCTACAGTCCATAATATAATCAGAAAATTCAGAGAATCTGGAGAACCTTAAGCGGCAAGGACAAAAACCAGCACTGAATGCCTATGACCTTCGATCCCTCAGGTGGCACTGCATTAAAAACCAACATCATTGTGTAAAGGATCTTACTTCGTGGGTTCAGGAACACTTCAGAAAACCATTGTCAGTTAACACAGTTTGTCACTACATCTACAAGTGCAAGTTAAAACTCTACTATGCAAAGTGAAAGCTATACTTCAACAACATCCAGAAACGCCGCCGCCTTCTCTGGGCCCGAACTCATTTGAAATGGACAGACACAAAGTGGAAAAGTGTGCTGTGGTCTGATGAGTCCACATTTCAATTTGGTTTTGGAAATCATGGACGTCATGTCCTCTGGACAAAAGAGGGAAAAGACTATCCAGATTGTTACCAGCGCAAAGTTCAAAAGCCACCATCTGTGATGGTATGGGGGTGTGTTAGTGCCCACGGCATGGGCAGCCTACACATCTGTGATGGCACCATCAATGCTGAAAGGTACATCCTGTTTTTGGAGCAACACATGCTGCCATCCAAGCAACATCTTTTTCAAGGACGTCCCTGCTGATTTCAGCAAGACAATGCCAAGCCACATTCTGCAAATGTTACAAAAGCATGGATTCGCAGTAAAAGAGTGCGGGTACTAGACTGGCCTGCCTACAGTCCAGACCTGTCACCCATTAAAAATGTGTGGTGCATTATGAAGCACACAGTACGACAACGGAGACCCCGGACTGTTGAACAACTGAAGTCGTACATCAAGCAAGAATGGGAAAGAATTCCACCTACAAAGCTTCAACAATTAGTGTCCTCAGTTCCCAAACGCTTATTGAGTGTTGTTAGAAGGAAAGGTGATGTAACACAGTGATAAACATACCACTGTCCCAGCTTTTTTGAAATGTGTTGCAGGCATCCATTTCAAAATGAGCAAATATTTGCACAAAACAATAAAGTTTATCAGTTTGTCTTTGTGGTGTATTCAGTTGAATATAGGATGAAGACAATTTGCAAATCATTGTATTTGGTTTTTATTTACATTTTACACAATGTCCCAAATTATTGGAATTGGGGTTGTATTTTGTCATTAAAATTGGCCATCACCTCTCAAAATAAAAAAAACTTGTCAAAGCCAGGGTGCGCAGAAAACAGGGTAAGTAGGCTGACCAAGTCTGAGTGAGGTTTGCGAATCAATTATCACATCATTGCAGCAGCACTGATTTAGGTGAGAAATTCATTTTTTGTTTTAAATCCTGTTCTGAATCAGGGCATGATCAGCCGCGGTGGCATCACGCATGCGTGATTCATTTGCACTTTGAATGTGGAGGAGTGTAGATCTCCATCCACTCCTCTCCCATGACCTTAGAGCTGCCGCAGGCGGAGCACACTGTCTATTGACTGCCTGTGACTACATTTAGGGCAGCGGGTGCTGCCGTGAGGTTAGAACAGAGATTGTAGATCAATATGTGCTTTTATTTTTGAGTCGCCAACAACCAGAAAAGGCTCCAATGACGGCAGGAACAGTAGCTAGATTTGTTGCTTGTTCCTTTTGAGAAAATAAGTCACTAAGAGTGTTTGGAAAGTCGCCAGATTTAGCAAAAAAGTCGCCAAGTTGGCAACACTACAGAACTGGATAGTGCAGTGGACAGTCCCTCGGCCCCACATCAGTCACCACCCCTCAAAGACATGATTCTTGGTACTTTCCTGTGGTTTCTTCTTCCACAGATGAGGGTCCAAACAGTTTTCTCTCCTCCCCTTCATGATGTGTGCTACCCTCTCATAGTGGTAGCTGAAGGGTTACTACCAAGGCAGCTGGTGGCCTAATCCCACCACAAAGCCACCAAAAGTAGATTATCTGTAGGCTTGAAGACCACCTCTTGTCCCTGGATGAATAAAAATTTCATGCCAAGGATGCACAACATATATTATAATATATAAAGCTCACATTTCACCTGGAGGCACCAAATAGGGTACTTTTGAAATGTGGGGATACACCAGTTTTCTGTCTGGGTGGCTGCCATCCAGGACCCAAGGCAGTTCCATAGT
The DNA here is from genome assembly GCF_902500255.1 of Thalassophryne amazonica. Classification (NCBI taxonomy): domain Eukaryota; kingdom Metazoa; phylum Chordata; class Actinopteri; order Batrachoidiformes; family Batrachoididae; genus Thalassophryne; species Thalassophryne amazonica. The sequence goes on from NC_047113.1 coordinate 29,569,799, forward strand.
GTGGTGGATATCGCACCACACAGCATCGGAGCAAGCTCCCAGACCTGACATGACATGAATATGTGTATTACATGCATGCATGTTTGGATATTGCATGCAAGAGCTCATGCAGTTCTTCCTTTGACTCATATTTATCCACTACGAGTTTCTGTGTTGGCGTTTCTTTGCCATACATCAAACACACTGACTGTTTGTTAAATGGAAGCATCAGAGGTCTGCAAAGCAGCTCATTTGTGGGGTTAGATCACAGAGTACACAGCAAAGAGATATAGCCTACTGGGATTTTTAAAATCTTTGCATAATAAACGTTTTCCTCATACACATAAAGATGAAACACTAGTTGGCAGTACTTATGTTTAATATACCATATATTTGCATCTCTGCAGCAGATGAGCTTTTTAATCTTTTTATGACTAGATTATTCATGTCATCACAAAACCTTTTTTCTACAGCATATTAAAAAAAAATTCCATTTATGTATTTTGTCAAAAGAATCAAGTGATTACAATATAGAAACACAATGTGATACCTGTGATTACTTTAAATAAGGGAAACTGATCTTGGAGGCATTGCTTGATTATTTTAGGGTTATTACTTGCTGATCTGGAATGGAACTGGTCTTTTATTCATTTAGCACATGCATATTAAAGAACACATTGACAGTGATCAGCATTGCCGTGCCGGAATTACATCAGCATTCAACCATTGTGAGAGCACACCACCCTGACAAGGGTGTAATTTGGATGGATCTCAAATTGAATTAAAGATGGTTCTCTGCCATGAACCCAGATGCATCAGTGCATCCAGAAAGTGTTCACTTTTTCCACATCTCTGGAGAGATCTGAAAATGGCTGTGCACCGACGTTCCCCATCCAATGATGGCGCTTGAGAGGTGCTGCAAAGAGGAATGGGCAAAACTGCCCAAAAGTGCACCAAGTTTGTGGCATCATATTCAAGAAGACTTGAGGCTGTAATTGCTGCCAAAAGTGACAAAAGTATTGAGCAAAGAAATGCATGTGATTTCTTTTGGGGGGGGGGGGGGGTATTATTTTTAGTAAATGTGCAAAAATTTAAAAAGACTTTTGTCATGTAGTCATTATGGGAGGATTTGAGGGGGAAAATTAATTTACTCCATTTTGGAACAAGGCTGTCACATACCAAAATGTAGAAAAAGTGAAGCACTGCGCTGTGAATACTTTCCGGATACGCTGGACAGTACATGCATGCGGTCCTGTTTCTACAAATTCTGATTACAAATACAATAGTGTAGAATTCTACAGTCTTGGCAGAAAGGATAAATAAAAAAGACTTTAATGTGAAATTAACTTAATTTTCCCCGTTGGTAAATTTGTCTTGGGCATAATGCTGTTTTGATCACACTGGCAAGTCTGCTTTTCAGGTGCACTATTAGATTGCCAAACCATAATGTAAATCCCCATCTAATGAAGGCATACCAGGGGCAATGTATAACCTGTGAGTACACATAATAATGTGGTGTAACAGTGTGGTAGTCTTTCACGATATAGGTGTTAATGGTACCAGAGCGACCAAAAAGTAAGATATTGTTAATCTCAGATTAATGGTTGCAGATATGGTTGTGAAGATGTCCGGGAAAATGCCCCCTGCCCCAACTATATTTTTGATGATCTTGACTTTTGACCGATCTCCAAAAGATAATTCCTGCAGATACTCACCCAAGGAATCTTCCTAACAAGTTTGGTGAAAATATGCTCACAAACACACAGACATATATGATCAATGAGAATACTCAGCTGTACCAACAGGGTGCAGGGTAATGATGTGTGTCAGGATTGATTGGTACAACATCAGCGTGATCAGGCTGCTCGTTCTGTATGGTCTCAGTCAATTTACAATGTAAAGTATCTGCTGCAGTCTTTTGCACATGTTATCAATGTATGTTTCCAGCAAATATGGTAGTCTCTGTGGATATGTGAACACCTAAAGTGTCCACATAGACAACTATCAGTCAGGTGTCCTGTCCATCAGTAAATGAACTAAAAAATAGATGGAATGGACATACAAAGGGTAAAAGAAACGAAATTTCTAGGAGTCATGATTGATGAAGATCTTACATGGAAGTCACACATAAATTACACAAAAGGAAAAATAGTGAAAGCCATTGCTGTTTTGCATAAAGTAAAGTTTTTGTTAAATAGTTATGGTTTATTAACATTGTACAATTCATTGATTGTCCCATATTTAACTTATTGTGTAGAAATCTGGGGATCAACATGTAAAACTTATACACAACCATTATTTATTCTGCAGAAAAGCGCTTTAAAAATGATTAACAATAGTCGTTTTAGAGATCCATCTAATCCATTATTCATTAAGTATAGGGTACTTAAATTTCATGATTTAGTTGATTTGAAAATATTACAAACAATGCACCAAGCTAATAAAAATACCTTACCAGTAAACATTCAAAATATGTTTGAAAAAAGAGTAAGTAGTTATAATTTGAAAGGAATAGAAGTCTTTAAAAAACCAAGATTCAGAACCAAAGTAAAGGAACGGAGTATTGCGGTGAATGGTGTAAAATTATGGAACAACCTCAACAAAGAAATCAAAGAATCAAGGTCGCTTAAATTATTTTAAAAAACGTATTAAACTAGATGTATTAAGTAAGTATGAAACTATGAAATAAGTCAGTGGGTTGTGACAGTCTAAAATGTAATTTGTTAATAATGTCTAAAATGTTTTAAGTCTAAAATGTAACCTGTTAAAAATGTAATCTTTTAAATAATGGCTAAAATTATGAAATAAGTCAGTGGTATGTGACAAAGTCAAAAAATGTAATCTGTTAAATAATGTTGAATAATGATGCTTAAAATTGAAAGATTGTATTGTAAAAAGGGGCAGAAAATATGACTTGTTCTTCCCTCTGCTCCTTTTCATTCAATGTCTTGTAATATATTCATTTCTGCTTTTCTGTTTTTCTTTTAAATGAATGAAATAAATATTGAAAAAAAAAAACTTCACAGCTGAGCTGATCTGAGTCAAACTTAAACATACTGTTGTGAAAGTGTAGTGACACGGACCCACAACAGGGGGCGCAAATGAACGGTCAATAGATGAGCCAAAAAGTAACAATTTAATGTTGTGAAATGTGCACAACGAATATACAGACAATCTCAGAATATGATTACAGTCAAATTACAAAGGTGACGTGTGGGCAGGCTCAAGGATAGAAGACGTCTGTCCTGAGAAGGGCCGGAACCACACGATTTCTGCCACCACCGAACCTGGTGAATACTGGAGCCGCCAAGTCCCGAATTCCCAGGTGATCACCGTCTCCGACTGTCGGATCTGGTACTGCTGGCGAGAACAAAGACAGTCAAGTGTGGGTGTGTGTACACCCAGTAACAACAACGGTGGGAATGCCACCTCCACCTCTCACTCAATATGTGATGAGTACCGCAGTGATTCCTCAGGGGAAAAGAGTGCCGTCCTGCACTCACTCAGCTTCCACAGATAGAGGAACCGGTACTCCTTAAACACTCACAATATACAGATATATTGTAACACAAAACGGCTGAGGATATTACCTTCAATGAAGTACGATATCTCGGCGATGAGGTGGAGATGACGTCTGGGTTTTATGGAGTGAGGTGATGAAGAATGAGTGACAGCTGTCAGGAAGTAATGAGTAACAGCTGTCACTCCCGGCTGTGTCCGTGGCGGCAGCGCCCTCTCGTGCCTGAAGCCCGCACTTCAGGCAGGGCGCCCTCTGGTGGTGGGCCAGCAGTACCTCCTCTTCTGGCGGCCCACACAACAGGACCCCCCCCTCAATGGGCGCCTCCTGGCGCCCGACCAGGTTTGTCGGGGTGTCGGCGGTAAAAGTCGGCCAGGAGGGCCGGATCCAGGATGAAGCTCCTCTTCACCCAGGAGCGTTCTTCGGGTCCATACCCTTCCCAGTCCACCAGATATTGGAACCCCCGGCCCATTCGACGGACGTCCAGGAGCCGGCGCACTGTCCAAGCCGGCTCCCCGTCAATGATCCGGGCAGGAGGCGGCACCGGACCGGGAGCACAGAGGGGTGAGGTGTGGTGAGGTTTGATCCTGGAAACATGGAAGACCGGGTGGATCCGCAGTGAAGCTGGGAGCTGGAGCTTCACCGCGGCAGGGCTGAGGACTTTGAGGATACGGAAGGGGCCGATGAACCTGTCCATCAATTTTGGAGACTGTACTTGCAGGGGGATGTCCTTCATTGACAACCACACCTCCTGCCCGGGCTGGTATGCAGGGGCCGGGGACCGCCGGCGGTCTGCATGGGTCTTGGCCCTCGTCCGGGCTTTCAACAAGGCAGAACGGGCGGTGCGCCACACCCGAGGCACCTCCAAAGATGGGCCCGGACCGAGGGCACACCGACCTCTCCCTCCACCACGGGAAATAATGGGGGCTGGTACCCCAAACACACCTCAAATGGGGAGAGGCCGGTGGCAGAAGACACCTGGCTGTTATGCGCATACTCGATCCAGGCCAGATGATTACTCCAGGCCGTCGGGTGCGCGGATGTTACACAGCGAAGGGTCTGTTCCAGTTCCTGGTTGGCCCGCTCTGCCTGTCCGTTCGTCTGTGGATGGTACCCGGACGAGAGGCTCACGGTGGCCCCCAGTTCCCTGCAGAAGCTCCTCCAGACGTGTGAGGAGAACTGGGGACCACGGTCAGAGACGATGTCGGTGGGTATCCCATGCAGACGGACGACGTGGTGGACCAGGAGGTCTGCTGTCTCCTGGGCTGTTGGGAGCTTCGGGAGGGCCACGAAGTGGGCCGCCTTGGAGAATCGGTCCACTATCGTGAAGATGGTGGTGTTGCCCTGGGACGGCGGGAGGCCCGTGACGAAATCCAGGCCGATGTGGGACCAGGGGCGATGAGGCACCGGTAATGGCTGGAGAAGTCCTTGAGACCTTTTATGGTCTGCCTTGCCCCTGGCACAGGTGGTGCAGGCCTGGATATACTCCCGGACGTCGGCCCTCCATAGATGCCCACCAGAAGCGCTGCCGGACAACTGCCACGGTCCTTCGCACCCCTGGATGACAGGAGAGCTTGGAACCGTGACAGAAGTCCAAGACTGCAGCTCTGGCCTCTGGTGGGACGTATAAACGGTTCTTCGGACCTGTTCCTGGGTCCGGGCTCCGTGCCAGGGCCTCCCGGACGGTCTTCTCCACGTCCCAGGTGAGGGTGGCCACGATAGTGGACTCCGGCAGGATGGGCTCCGATGGATCCGACAGTGCAGTTTTGACCTCCTCTTCGTGTACCCGGGACAAGGCATCCGACCTCTGGTTCTTGGTCCCGGGTGATAGGTGATCCGGAAGTCAAACGCCTGAAGAACAGTGACCAGCGGGCTTGCCTTGGGTTTCAGCCGCTTGGCGGTCCTGATATACTCCAGGTTCCGATGGTCAGTGAAAACCGTGAACGGCACAGACGCTCCCTCCAACAGGTGTCTCCACTCCTCAAGAGCCTCTTTCACCACAAGGAGTTCTCGATTGCCGACGTCATAGTTCCGTTCAGACCGGGGTCAACCTGCGTGAAAAGTAGGCACACGGGTGAAGAACCTTATCGGTCTCTCGCTCTGGGACAGCACGGCTCCTATCCCTGAGTCAGAGGCGTCCACTTCAACCATGAACTGGCGGCTAGGTCGGGCTGCAACCAAAACTGGCGCAGTAGAGAACCATCGTTTCAACCTCCTTGAACGCGGCTTCGCACCGATCCGAACCAGTGAAGGGGACTTTTGGAGAGGTCAGGGCTGTCAGGGGGCTAACTACCTGACTGTAGCCCTTAATGAACCTCCTATAGAATTAGCGAAGCCGAGGAACTGTTGCAGCTTCCTACGGCTTGTTGGTTGGGGCCAATCTCTCACCGCCGCAACCTTGGCCGGATCAGGGGCGACGGAGTTAGAGGAGATGAATAAACCCCAGGAAGGACAAAGACGTGCGGTGAAACTCGCACTTCTCGCCCTTCACAAACAGTCGGTTCTCTAACAACCGCTGCAGGACCTGACGTACATGCTGGACATGGGTCTCAGGATCCGGAGAAAAGATGAGAATATCGTCCAGATATACGAAGACGAATCGGTGCAGGAAGTCCCACAAGATGTCGTTAACCAAGGCTTGGAACGTCGCGGGGGCGTTGGTGAGGCCGAACGGCATGACCAGGTACTCAAAGTGACCTAACGGGGTGTTAAATGCCGTCTTCCATTCGTCTCCCTTCCGGATCCGAACCAGGTGATACGCATTTCTAAGATCCAGCTTAGTAAAGATTTTGGCTCCATGCAGGGGGGGGTGAACACGGAATCCAACAATGGCAGCGGGTATCGATTGCGAATCGTAATCTCATTCAGCCCCCTGTAATCAATGCATGGACAGAGTCCGCCATCTTTCTGCCCACAAAGAGAAACCTGCCCCCATCGGGGAGGTGGAGTTCCGGATCAGCCCGGCAGCTAATGAGTCCCGGATTTAGGTCTCCATTGATTCGCGCTCAGGCGTGAGAGGTTGTACAGCCTGCTGGAACGGGAACTCAGCGCCTGGAACCAAATCAATGGCACAATCGTACGGACTGTGCGGGGGAAGGGTGAGTGCCAGATCCTTGCTGAAGAGTCAGCAGATCGTGGTACTCAACCGCACTGCCGTCAGATTGGGAGGGACTTTGACCTCCTCCTTAGCCTGTAAACCGGGAGGAACCGAGGATCCTAAACACACCCGATGGCAGGCTCAAGGATAGAAGACGTCTGTCCTGAGAAGGGCCGGAACCACACGATTTCTGCCACCACCGAACCTGGTGAATACTGGAGCCGCCAAGTCCCGAATTCCCAGGTGATCACCGTCTCCGACTGTCGGATCTGGTACTGCTGGCGAGAACAAAGACAGTCAAGTGTGGGTGTGTGTACACCCAGTAACAACAACGGTGGGAATGCCACCTCCACCTCTCACTCAATATGTGATGAGTACCGCAATGATTCCTCAGGGGAAAAGAGTGCCGTCCTGCACTCACTCAGCTTCCACAGATAGAGGAACCGGTAGTCCTGCAAACACTCACAATATACAGATATATTGTAACACAAAACGACTGAGGATATTACCTTCAGTGAAGTACGATATCTCGGCGATGAGGTGGAGATGACGTCTGGGTTTTATGGAGTGAGGTGATGAAGAATGAGTGACAGCTGTCAGGAAGTAATGAGTAACAGCTGTCACTCCCGGCTTTGTCCGTGGCGGCAGCGCCCTCTCGTGCCTGAAGCCCGCACTTCAGGCAGGGCGCCCTCTGGTGGTGGGCCAGCAGTACCTCCTCTTCTGGCGGCCCACACAACACATACTGTCAAATATCAAACCCAGATTTCTTGCAGAAGGATTGTTATTAGATACTAAAGGGCCAAGATAAATATTGGCAGGACTGAGGAAATACAAGAGGCGAATTTATGAAATTTTACTTTTCTCATCTTTCAGGCTGCCAACATCCCAGCATTGATATATTTTAAGCAATACAAAAGAGATTGGAAGGAACTGCCATTATTGGTCTTCTGAGGGAAACAGATCTGAGTATCATCTGCATATAAATGGGGAGAAACTTGTTAAAAATAGTTCATAGAAGAAGCAAATAATCACAGAATAAAGCACAACCATTTCACATCCACTAGAAAAGGAAGAATAATTATAAGACTATCAGGAAAACCTGTGTTGGTCAGAAATGACTCAGTCCACTTCAAAGAGAATGTGAAAGACGTCCAGGCCTTTCAATCTGATGAAGTTCTCTTATGTTTCCTCCGTCTATGATCATCATAAACCAGCAGGGCACTGGATGTACAACACTCAAGCTTGTTTTGTTTGTTTGTTTGGTGGTGGGAGGAGTTGTTTTTTGTTCTTGTCGCAGTCTGTTGGCTGCTGTAACACTCTTCTCACATTGTTCTGTAATTGAAGATCACTCAACCTCTAAAAATATGATGTGGAAAGCTGCACTGATCTCTGCATTTCACTGTTGCAACAGGATGAGTCTTTCAGGGCTTATCCACGGCCAGAGGATGATCTTATCCAAAGAAAATCAAGAAAACACCCAACCAGATACCAGGTAAGACAAATCACAGAGCAAAGCATGGACTACACAGTGTTTGATAATCATATGCTTTTATTCATTTTAAAATAAACATATGCTTTTTGCTAACATACTCGTAAGTATGAGCTAATGCATTCATATGTTAAAATTAATTTCTTTTAGCTTCTCACATTTTGGTCACATGTCGGTTTGGCACAGCTTTAATGGGTGATGGAACTTTCACATCAGTCATATCAGAAATAAAATAAATAAATAAATAAAAATTAAATGTCATCCTAAGTGAAAGTAAGGTCATTTTAAATTATACCGCTGCCACATACATAACACCAGCATATTCATTACAGAAAAGAGCAAAAAAGAATGATAAAGCATAACCATGGGAGGAGACAAAATAAATCTGAAATTTAAAGACCTGGTTGATTTTAAAATGCGGAGATTAAAATGCTTTATTCACATCTACAGAAACTGTTTGAGGTGGAAACTTCATTTTAAAAATCAGTTTGCACAAACCACAGTTTACCACTGTGTTACATCATTTTTTCATTCTAACAACACTCAATAAGTGTTTGTGAACTGAGGACACTAATGGTGAGTGTCATGATTGGTTATAGTTGTTAGAAGGAAAAGTGATGTAACACTGACTACGTTACATACAGACAATAACCCTTTCATAACCAGGGTTGGGAGGGTTACTTTAAAAATGTATTCCGATACAGTTACTAGTTACCTGTTGAAAAATGTAGTCAGTAATGTAATCCAAGTACCATAATATTAAAGTAATGTAATTTGATTACTTTCAATTACTTCTGGATTACTCCAATATCAAATATGCTAATACTGACAAAAGAAACTAAATATAGTCTTGATCACATAGTACAGTTTATTAAGCAAAAATAAAACTGTTTCTTTTACATGGCATGCTCTGTTTTACTTCACATTATGAATTAAGAGCACCCACAATATTGTTTTAAACACACCTAGTGTTTACCTGCTAAATTTTTAACAAAAAAATGCCAAACAAATGAAGGATAATGAAAACTCAGGCAGTGTGAGCATGAATATGTAATTAAAAGTGGCTTGCAGAACAATATACAAAACAAAAAAAAAGTCTGCTACTTGTTCAGTAAAATTATCTTACTTTAGTCTTTCACGTAGCATTTGCACCATGTTTAACATATCAGTCCACTTATTGAACTTTCAAAATAAGAACAAAAGCATAATGAAAACCATTAAGTAAATACTGTCAGTAAGGAGGCGTGATCGCCATTTTAATTCTGGGCAAGTTAGTGATTTGCGTGGATAGAAGTTCAAGAAACAGGTGGAATATGGCGGAAAGCTGTGCATATTGGCAAAGCCACAAACGGAGGAACAAGGGAGACAATATTTCCTTCCATAAGTAAGTGGTTTTGGTTATTCTTGTCACTTTGTCCGTGATATTTGGATGATAAACAGCTGTATGTTTCCTGCCGTACCTGTGTCGCCCGATGACACAGACCATTAACTCTTCACTTATGTCTAGTTGATATTTTCCACTGCTAGACCAATGTCTAGTTAAAATACTTGTCGTTAGTGATTAAAATTATTCGACAAGACTGGGGATTTTTTTTAATTTGCACCTTAAAATAATGAGATTATAATGACCTGCGTTGTGCGCACAGCGTGGGTCATTATAATGACTGTGAGCAGCGCTGCTCACAGTCATTATAATGACCCGCGCACTGTGCCGCTCACAGTCACACCCACACATAGATATGTGTACCCACACCACTGACTTCATGAATGAAACTCTGTCAATAAAGGATAATTGTGTAAAAATATAATATGTATACAAATGTATTGTAATGGTTTTAGGAGCCGCGCTGCGTTGAACACAGCAGCTGCATCGACGCCTCAGCTCAGCAGCTTGAACAGCGCAGATCCGTGTAACTTTGAACACTAATATTTGGGAATGTGTGTGTCAGAGTAAGTTTAATACTTTCCTGACATAATTTAATGTAATTTAATTTTACTGGCTCGATATCCAGGTCAAAATGGCATTTTAACACGTATTTTGCGAGCATTTTTCTGAGTGTGTTCAGTCGCGAATCTCCATTGAAAATGCATTAACATCTGGGCACTTCATCAATATTTTGCCCGGTTAAGAGACGTCATGTCGCTGTCCATGAAGGGATGTTTTTGTTTCAAAGAAAAAAAATATTATATACATATAATATAAAATGCCTTAAAATTGTAATCCTGTGAACTAATCCCCATTTTTACTAAATATACCTGTAATCTGAATACGTCTTTTTTTATGTAACTGTATCGGAATACAGTTACCTTTTTTTTGTATCCTAATTACGGAACGCCCTTACATGTATTCCGTTATTCCCCAAGCTTGTTCATAACCGGAATATTGCGGCCATGTAAACACCCGCAAAAACCCGAATATGCTCATATTCCAGTTTTTAAAAACTTGAATATGACCCCTGGTTTACTCCTTTTCTAACCCGAATATCAGGTAATATAAACGCGCATCAGGATATCCCCATAGAAAGGAAATTTATTTATTCGCCCTCATCTAACTCAGGCGAATATCTGTCATTTTGGGTGACTGGTCATGAACGTCAGACCTCTGAAAATGCATCCCGCACGGCAACAGCATGTTATTTGCATTATCACTTTTTACTGAGATTCACAACATGTAATGCGTACATAAAAAGTTGACTCACTTAACTTTTTTCGTGTTGGCTGGTGCGCTGCTCTCCAAATTTGTCAGTGTGTCCTCATCAAGCTGGCTGCTCTGACTGCTGTTCATTGTCGTACTATCCATGAGAAAATCATCCAGAATATCCATATTGGGACCAACACACACTTCTCTCCTTTTTAGTTTATTTATTTTTTTCCCCTCTGCGGACAGTTTTTGGGCTGCGCTATGATGTCATTTGTTTACGCACAGCGGCCGGGTATAGCCAGATAGCGTCGACGTAAATCTACGATACCGGCCCCAGCAACGCCCCGGTAAAGTGATAATAATGTCTTTATTGATGGTAGAAAGTACCAAGACAGCGACATTTACAAGAAGGTGGCCGAAAAGTTACGTAAAGCAGGATTTGCACGAATACCAGACCAAATCAAGCACCGGTGGAAGACGTGCATCACAGTTTAGATGGGGATATTCCAAATGATACCAATGACCATGTATACAGCAGTAAGTCTGTCTGCTTAAGCATGTAAATGGGTTATTCCTAATGATTCAGAAACTGGAATATTGACTTTATCCTGAATATTAACGGCATGTAAACGTAGCCACAGTGGTAAACATACCACTGTCCCAGCTTTTTTGAAACATGTTGCAGGCATCCATTTCAAAATGAGCAAATATTTGCAAAAAAACAATAAAGTTTATCAGTTTGAAGATTAAATATCTTGTCTTTGTGGTGTATTCAATTGAATATAGGTTGAAGAGGATTTGCAAATCATTGTATTCTGTTTTTATTTACATTTTACACAACACCCCAACTTCATTGGAATTGGAGTTGTACCAAGCTATTAAAATAAAAATATTACGAATAATAACCTTTTAGCTGCTTTAAATCCATTCTCCACTTCATGGTGTATGAAAGAGGGAGGAAAAAAGTAGGTGGAATTGTGTGTGTAATAGGGCTGAGCCACTCCAAAAATAGTCTCTCCCGGTCCTTGTAGCGGGTACGCACTTGGACAATGGGCGTTTACAGCCTCGTCCTCACCACAAACATGCCTCTATAATCCACGTTAGTCCTCATAGTAACTCACACACAAACTGCCCCACGCTGTTGTTGCTAAATTTTGAACATCTTGAAAATAGCGCCATGCTCAGAGATGAGCCTTGTTACCTAATGATAGTGTCTCTAAGAGCCTCTCAGAGCCACCGTTCTCCCATGATAGTTGAATAAATCCTCTCATAGCAAAAAACCAAGATGGATTCCAAATGATCAAAAAGCATGGAACTGTTCTTCCCTTCACATTTGACCTTCTGATTTGTTCACTAGTCACCGGTGTGCTTTTTACTCTTTTCAGTTTTGTAGCAGTATTTTGACATGCAGCACTCAGACATACATAAAGCATTAAGCTGTCACTGGAGCCTGCTGTTTAGATGTGTAAGTGTTGTGACAGGTATTGTTTCTTTCTTCGTGTCAACATACAGGGAGGAAGTATGGAGGAAGCAACTATAGAAGGTCCCTGCAGGCCACCGATCAATGTCTAGCACTCAATACATTGTGCCAACGGCACTGAGCTGTTATTTCCAAGGTTGAGCCAAGGATTCATACATTACCATAGGTTTAGGAAATGGGGCAGATAGAGTTTCTGGGATTGTTTCTATAGTTTCTTACTTGAGAAATGTGTTTCTAAAGTGTTTGGGGCACATGCTTCATCTGATCCCTCCCCCAACACACACTTTATAAAATTATTGATTTTGTCAGTCAGTTGATTTTGACACAGTGTACATGTGATTCTCCACATTTCACCAGCTATAATCCAGTGCAGGACTTCCAGTGTAATTTCAGACCACCCACTTTTTCATTTGTATCTTCTGCCTCTGTTATAAAGTTTCCCAAGACATAGAACTGAGTGAAATATGCAGGATGAATTTATTTTGAAATACTATGCAAATAATAGCTGTAAAGATCAGGGTTTCTGTGTTATAACATAAGTTACCTGACTGCGATGACATCTTGCCACACAGTGTTGGATTCATCTATGGAAAAATGTATTAATCAACATAAATGTACACGTAAAAGTTCAAAAACCCCATACTCTAAGCTCATGAATTATTAGTCTTTGTAAAGATGGAAGCACCAGTTGCTGGGAGGTCTTCTAACTGTGATGACTTGCCAACTTACTGGTGCCCAAAGTTCATTGTTGCCCCTTCTACATGCCATGAGAATAATCCCTAGTTTGCTTGTCCCTGGTCTATGACTACACCTGGTCATGAAAGGTAGATGAGTATCTCATTCCTGTCCGTGGGAACAGCCAATAATGGTATAAACAAAAGCCCATTTTTATTTGTACACGTGGTTAACTACAGTTTGGCTTGGCCACCATAATGGTGGCCTAGTAGTCGGTTAAATATGATCATGGCAACTCTGTAACATCAAAGCAAATGGTCTGTTGTTTTTGTTGGTGCTGTGGTTCTTAGGGATTAGCCATCAATCAATCAATCAATCAATCAATCAATCAATCAACCAACATTTATTTATAAAGCGCTTTACAGCACCGACTGGTGTCCAAAGTGCTTAACATTAAAAACAGAAATTTACAAAAATAAAACACTTATAAAATAAAATTTTAAAACAACACATAAAAAAGAACATAAAAATAACAGAACATGTCACCTCCCCACTAAGTGTTAAAAGCCAGTTTAAATAAATAAGTCTTTAACTTAGATTTAAAAAGTGCTAGGTCAGGAATAGTATGTAACTCAAGAGGTAGCTCATTCCACAGTCTGGGGCCAGCTACCGCGAAAGCATGATCACCCCAGCATTTATATCTTGACCTTGGAACATCTAAGTAAAGCTGGCCAAACGCCCTTAATGTCCTACTGTAGGTGCGCAAAGTTAAAATTTCAGACAAGTAGGGAGGTGCAAGGCCATAAATAGCTTTAAAAACAAGCATTAAAATTTTAAAATCAATTCTAAAACGAACTGGAAGCCAGTGGAGTGAGTACAGGATGGGTGTAATATGCTCACGTCTAAAAGTGTTTGTTAAAAGACGAGCAGCAGCATTCTGCACCAACTGGAGACGTGCAAGAGACGACTGATTAATGCCCGAATAAAGTACATTACAATAATCAAGTCTGGAGCTGATGACATAGCCATATCGTTATTGATACACTGGTAGAGATTCTCCCCATGACAAGCATTTGTTATTACACAATATTAGCTGTGTAATTGACAATGTTTTTCAAATGCACTGCTTGTGGGCCACTCGTAAGAGTATGGTGGAAATTCAAGTGGATGAGGAACAAAAGTTGACCATAAACTATACATTGAAATGATGCTATGCTGCCGCATCATAAATATGTCAGTGCAATAAAGAAGGGTTTGTAGAACAACAGAATAATGTGTTTCAATTAGATGTTTAACAATGTATTGTGAATCTTGATAATCATATCATGAAGGCCGTATTGAATCATATTTTTTAAAAATGAGCATTGTGAAACCATGACAAATCAACTACTGCATGGAGGAAATGATGATCTCTTGCAGAAGAATCATTAAAGATTTAGAAATTATACAAATAGAAAACGGATAACATCAAGGAGTACAATTTATACTTCAGAAGAATTTGTTTATTCATAACTAAAACAGCCACCACAGAGTACTTTTGACATAATTAGTTTTTTTGGCTGTTCCACTTACAGCTACTGGCAAAAAAAAACAAACTTGAAATGTGTGATATCATTTTAAGTCTATATCATCCATACCGTTGGACTTGATACCAGAGGATCCTCAGTTCAAATCCCAGCCTGACTGGAAAATCACTAAAGGCCCTTGGGCCCTTAATCCTTAAAGCCTTAATCCCCTAGTTGCTCCCAGTGTATAGTGGGTGCCTTGCATGGCAGCATCCTGACATTGGGGTGAATGTGAGGCATTATTTTGAAGCGCTTTGAGCATCTGATGAAGATGGAAAAGCGCTATATAAATGCAGTCCATTTACCATTTATTCCTTTTTGTGTGATTCACAACACCAAAGTTGCCCACCCTCATGTTTGAAATTCTTCCTACCCCTGTACAATTATGCACAAAAATGTTCAGAGATGGAGGCAGTTGGCAGTTGACTAAATGCACCGTGTTGACATCTTTCTATTCAATTCTCTCCTGATAGAACATCATGAAGCGCCTGATAAAGCGGTATGTGCTGAAGGCCCAAGTGGATCGAGAAAGCGATGAAGTCAATGAAGGTAAAAAATAACTCTGTTGGCCCACTTCTACTTCTTTGTGTGTGTGTGTGTGTGTGTGTGTGTGTGTGTGTGTGTGGTGTGTGTGTGTGTGTGTGTGTGTGTGTGTGTGTGTGTGTGTGTGTGTGTGTGTGTGTGTGTGTGTGTGTGTGTGTGTGTGTGTGTGTGTGTGTGTGTGTGTGTGTGTGTGTGTGTGGGAGGAGTGGGGCTGTGGCTGTTGAGCACCTTTCAAATGTGCACACTCCACTGTCAATTTGCCTCCAATTTGACTCTGCGCTGTCATGTCTGAAAAGAGCACAAGTACTTTTCCATAAAAGTTGTGCTGGAAATTTAAATCAGTGTGACCTAGTAACATTTCTGTCAAACTCGCTTCACAACTCAAGTCAGCACAAACAGGCACCATGCTATTAAAACACACACAAGACTGGGACACACATGCATGAGACATTTGTTTATTAGCATGCAAACCGATCACATGAGACAAAGTGAAGTTTTTCTATCTGCGACTCAGTTAATGAGATCAATTTAGAAGCTGCAAATAGAAGACTGGAGAAGAAGGAACTTGGTTATTAAGGAAATGTGTTTTTGCGAGGTAGATGTCATAAAGTTGAGTGGCATACCGTATTTATTCAAAAAAAAGAAAAACACCCAGGGCCATGAAATATTCATGAAGGAGGGCATTTATTGATGATTGTTTGCATACGCATGCATGTTGTACACAGTATTGCCTTATGGTACGTATGTACATGTGTACTGCATGCAAGAGAAGTGACACGCTGGATGGCACAAAGTGGTAGCAAACAAATGCAGGATTCAGAAGTCAGTGTTACAGAGATTAATGTCAGTCCAGGCAGGGTTCGGTACACAAAAAGGCAGGCCAGTATAAACAACGGTAGTCGAAGCATTAGGCTGAGACAGGTTCCAAAAGCAGGTAGACAGGTCAAAAACACGAGTAAGCAAAACTGGACAGGATACTTAGAGGATAAACACTTGAAAGTGGCACAAGGCACAACAATCTTACAACAGGATGAGGGAAAAGGCGTGACGAGTATAGGAGGAGTGACAATGAGGATATGCAGGACAGATGTGTGAGGATAGATCTGGAAGCTGGTGGCAAGCAGGACGGGAGGACAGATGGGAAACACCCAGCACCAAACACCAGACACTTAGACAAGAAAAATCCCTCCATCAAAACCCAATCACCAAAAATAACAAAATAGAGAACAAATACAACACAAAACCACCCCACAGTCCCAGTCATGACAAGAAGCAACACAGACTTGAAACAAATGTTGTTTTTCTGCATGCAGTAGCTGCTAGACAATTCCATAAAATGGCTCCAAATATTTTTACTTGGCAGCGTTCAAGCTAAAGTTGTGAAAGAAACAGAAGAGAATGGGAAGCACCATGCCACTCTGATTGTCCTAGTTGATAGGGAATGCATATGGGAGTGGTGAAGGAACAAGGATAAGCTTGCATCCCTGGCCAAACCAGCAAAATGCCTGCTTGTTGGGGGTTGGGGGGCTGACATTCGTATGACAGGGAAGGGTCTAAAAAATGAGGCACTGTGGCTGTATAAGCAACATGGAAACCAGAACAGACTTGATGAGATTTTGTGGCAATGATGTAGGACTATTTCATTTTCATTTTACTCTGTTCTCTCAGGAATTCACAATTTCACTATATCTACATCTATGACTATCCTCAGTACCTGCCAGTAGGCATCACACTGAGCACCAACAGGTGGCAACCGCACCCTACATTCATCCAAAAAAAGAAAAATCACTTATGTACAAACTAAAACAATTAAAATTAAAATCACATATACAGTACAATAGGCATGTGGAGATTAATCGATACGAATTGGTATCTAAATACAAATGTGATGTGAGTGTATCGATTCATTCAGTGTGCATAGATTCAATTAACGGGTGAAATCGTGATGCATCGCTCGCTGCGTGCTTGCATAAATTTTTTCCGAGGCATATTGAATGTACCATCACTGCTTCACATTGTGTTTTGAACATGGACGGAAGCCAGTAAGCACATTTCTGCGGCAACAAACATGGAGGTCCGCGAAAACAACTGCAAGCAGTCAGAAGAAGTTTTTGAGGCGCCTAAAACCTTTAAATCAGGTGTTTGGCGATACTTTGGCTTTTTTTAAAAAGATGGGAAATTTGACAAGATGCAGGTCATTTGTAAAGAATGCCGTGGCTGCCGCTGCTCATCCTAACTCAGATTCCTCAGACTGTAAACCGAGCTCCAGCAAACTTGTGAGAAAGTATCTCAAATTACTTTTGCCAAGGCAGTGATATTGTCTTATTGTTTTCTGTACTGTTAAAGTTCTGACAGTGTGATGAAATGGGTTCCACATATGAGGGAACGATTCCTCTTCCTTAATGTTGAATCTAGTAAATTTGCTGCTTATAAGGAGTAAAATAAATCCTCTGTCTCTAGTAGAATCAGAAGAAGAAAAAGAATACCATAGTACCATACTGAATTGCAGCTTCTTATTTTCTATTTGAATTTTTCATATAATTTCTTTGCATTATGTTGAATTGCATCGTATCACACCAAATCACATCATATCGCATTGTGAGTAATTGAATTGCCATCAAATACATATCAAATTGCATTGAATCTGAAACAGGGGTGAATCGTATTGCATCGTATCGTATTGTTATGTATCGCTATATGTACCGTATCGCTGGTAGTGTATTGAGTTGTGCATATCAAATTATTGTCAGTGATGAGATTCACATGCCTAATATACAAACTAAAAAAGCTAAAAATGATGCATGCAATGTGATGAAAAACTCAAGGGGGAGCTTTTATTAGAGAGGGAGTATTTATTAGAGTAAATATGGTAGTTCCATTTGAACACGTACAAAATAATTCAGTTTTACCAGAGAAAAATGAATTGACAGATTCCTTTCATTGTAACTGCATTATTAATAAGGTATTCTTAACAATGGTACTTGCAGTCAAAAGTGAAACATTTTCAACATTTACTGCCTGTCGCAGCGACACACAAAACAGACAGATAGCGGTGCAGAAGTCACCCCTTTTAATCAAGTAAATTAACTCATTTTTTGTCTGCATCTTCTTAGGCTTCTTAGGCAGCTTTTCATACCTGCTATTTACCTGCCTGTCATGGAACATCTGAATTCATCCAGTCAGCTTCATTTGACATGTGCTCTTATGTGTTTCTGGTAAAAATGAGGTGTGGTCTGGTGTGCTATTAGTCCACTATGAGACAGCAGAAAGCAGTTACAATGTAAACCGACAAAAGCCTGGTCCTAAATCGAACACAGTTTTCCTACACCGCATGTACACACAGCGAAACTGAATTGAAAACAACTATCAAACAAAATAACAGTAAATGTTAATGGAAAAATGCAAAACTTCACTGTACTGGCTGATCTCCCCTTCTTCTTAGTGGAGTCTGCTGTCTCAATAATGTATTAGTACTTCAGGTTCCAACACACTCTGTGTCTTAAAGGGGATGACAGATAACAATCTGACTGGTTTGTCATGTTATGCCCAAAACACACCAACAACTAATTTAAGTTTAAAAAAAAAATAAAAAAATACAACCCCTTTGCACAGTGTGCCTCACCTCATGCTTAAGCGCCGGTCACACGGCACTAACAAAGAACACCTTAAGCTCCGGTCACACGGCACTAACGAAGAACACCAAAGCCAAAACGAGACATCATTTAACCGTTGTCCAGCTTCGTTTCTGTAGCTGGCACTTTTTCAGAATTTTCAAACTGTTGAAAAATGTAAACGAATCCTGACAACAACCTCAATTCATCCGTATTCCATTTTGCTTTCTGTCTTGACAGTTCCTCATGGTTTGTGTAGTTCCTGTACCGTCAGCATTCGTCCAACTTCTCCAGCCTCCAGTCTCTCGCTCTCTCTCTCTCGCTCTCTCTCTCTCTCTCTTTCTCTGTCTCCCTCTCTCTCTCCAGCACTCTCAATGTCTCTGGCCGTTACGTACGTGAGCTCACACGTTGTCAAGACAACGGAGATGCAGTCACTCTGGTGGCAGCACAGACTCGCTGCAGAAATGATCACACGCTGGCACTTCGTTCGCTTCGCCGTTCGCTTCATTTTTCTTTTGTTAGTTTTGGTTTCGTTTTGGTCTTTTATGCGCTCTGCACTTTTCAGTGATGGGAGAAGTCCAGGCTCATTCATCTACTTTTTCTCGACGATTTGGGACTTTGGGACTTTTTTCCTTCGTTCAGCTAACGCCATGTGTCGTGTGACTGGGCCCTTAGATAATGCTTTGTAAATAGCAAAATGGAGCTTACTACGTCCCTAACCATGTGGCACAGATTTACAAGATAGGGCCCTATGTGTCACCTGGTGACCCCTGATTCTCTCCGTCAGCCATACGCAACAGTAATGAGCAGCAGGGAGAAGTTAAAACTGGTCCAAAAAGAAAAGGATTCTCCAAGAAGGAGCTGTTGATGTGTTTTCTGTTTGTTACAAGCTACAAGGTCATATTAACTTAAAATATCAAAGAACCGCATCAGCTTTCAGATATGCCACTTTTAGTTTACTACTGTAAATATTGTTTTTATTGTTGTATTGTATTGCATTAAAGCTGATGTGAAGCCACAATTGCTTTAAAAAAATTGTGCTGACAAGGTTGATCAACTCATCCATAGTATTGATGTAACTTAGCGACGTATTTACCATTTTACTGGTAGTTTGTTGTGGTTAGGTTTTTGTTAGGGTGAAGATGAGGACACATTCTGCCGCTGCCAAGTTGAAAGTCTGTGTGTGACTCTGTGTCCGATACCAATGAAAAAAAAAGGCAAAACAGATGCTATGTGCAGGGCCTTGGAACGTGACCAGGATTTTTTTCCCTGTAAACATAACAGTAGACAGTTAACATTCAGCAGATGGAGTCTTAACATTAGCAATAAAGTTTGAAACATTCTGTTTGGTGATTTGTACCGTGCTTATAGGATATGACACCATACGAATACTTATTACGGAGAAATGTTCTTTTCCAATGTGGCAGGTTTCTAATTTTACAAGCGATTTGAGGCAGATGATGTTTGTTGCTCTGATGGATGTTTGCTTTTCTGGCCCTGATTGGTAATAATTACAGACGCTGCAGGAAGATGTCTTGATTCAGTCATCTGTCAACTGATAACTAATAACCAGCAACTGCATTAAGAGTATTTACAGTGTGTCCTGTCCAAATCACAGAGCCACCAAGTTAAAAGAAAATGTTTGACTTATAACAAGACAGGTGTGCAAAGAATCATGGGACAAGTGAAACTTTGTGTGTGTTCAATTAGATGTCACCATCAATATTATGAGCATTTAAAAAAAACTTACTCTTTTTTAAAGTAAATAACTGTTTCATTTTGTTTGTCACATTGTTTGAACTAGTGAATTATTTTCTGGAACATTGTTTTTTTCTATTTAGGCTCTGAGCATTTCAAAACAGTGACTAAAATCCCACTTTTGACAATATGTCACCATTTAAACATTTAGAGAAGTTCAACAGTCTGATTTATTTTGTAACAGTTGTTTAATGTAGTACTTAAAAAATTCAAACTCATTCTCTGATGCAATTAATCATTTCATTTTCTGGAACATTTATTTCATTGTGTGTTTTGATTTCTTGTTCAAGCAATAGTTTTATTTACATTTTCAAACATTTCACGATAACTAATTTTCCAATTTATTTGATGATATTTGAGTGAAAGTATTGGCTGTCCCTGTGTGTGGAATCATTTAGGAGTTGTTTAAACAGAAAATGCCTGATGATGCTTATCATAGTTTTGCTGTTGTACTCTGTGCTTGAATCTGCACACATGCAGTGTTGTGTAAATGTTAAGATCATGCGTTTCTGCTTTCCTGCATATGTGTGTATTTGCTGATAATCTCAACCATTCTTTTGTATTTTGTGTGTCTTCGACTGTGTTTCAGGTGAACTGAAAGAAATCAAACAAGACATTTCCAGCCTCCGTTATGAGCTCCTGGAGGAGAAGTCCCAAGCTGCCGGAGAGTTGGCTCTACTCATCCAGCAACTAAGCGACAAGTTTGGCAAGAACACCATGAGACTCTGACATCACTCACAAAAAGGAGCGAGGGGAAGGAGGGGCAAAGACGGCAGTGTGAAAGAGGATGAGTTCGAGAGCAAAGAAGGAGCAGAGTGGACATTGAAAAGACCACAATTCTAGAAATAATGGAAAAGAGTGGAAAAGGGGGAGGAGAAACGGTTGAAATTAGGAATAATAAACAGAGTGCAACTTAACTGATTCAAGGAAAAGAGGAAATGTTTTGGTTGTGAACAATTATTGTCAGTTATAGGACTGGAGTCAGAAGTGAAAAGAACTAATTTGCGGTTATTTGTACTGACAGATGAATTATAATTATTAAAGGTGTGTCTGCAGGAAGAAAAAGGAACGAAAGAGATGAAAGAGGTGGCGAAAGCAGGTACGATGAGATAGGATCAGACACTACAGAGTGAAGGACTGAGGCAGAAAAAAATCAGTGCATTACCAACATGGAGCAAAGAGAGAAAAAACAGAAATAAGAAAGAAAAAAAAAAATGCTGTACTGTGATACAGCCAGAGGGGCTAGAAGCGTGATTCAGATAGAAACAGACAAGAAAAAAATATATGAAGAAAAATCCACTTTTGCAACTGGATATTCACAACAAAAAACTTAGGCTTTGCTTCTGTTTCCACTTTTTCAGGACAAGCATCTGACTGTGAGACACTGTGTATCCCTTTGTATACCAGGCAATCTAATTAATATACAGTATTTCAATGCACAACTTTCACTCAGCAGTCAGAGGGCAAGCAGGCAGGAAAAAGCAAGAAACGTCAAAGGATGAATGGGGTTTTTACAAAATATCTGATGTGGTCATATTATGCAAATATATATATAATTCTATCATTTACAATTAAATATAGCTGGTGTCTCATCTTATACATCCTCATAGTACCACAATTCCATGTAAGTGCATGTATAATCCACCCTCTTAGAAGCTAATATTACGTAATATTAAAATACCTTGTTTTAGACTTCATGACATATGTCACAGAGGTCTGTGAGTGGAGTCCCATTGCTTTGTAGGCGACACCCATTGAACCAGTTTGTGTGCAATATATTTGCAGTTGCTGGGAATGATGGAGAAGGGGTGTGGCTTGTAACAGCTGTTTTGCATTTAAAGCAACAGACACACAAGTAGGTCGTTTCCAAGACATTTTTATGGTTTTTATTTATTTATTAATTTTAGGATGAATCAACTCTGTGTTTTGTGTTGTATCTTTTTTAGCTGCAAACATTAATGTCTGCATTTAAGACACCCGGTGACCTATATTAGTTTGCTTAAATAGATGTATAAAACAACCCCTTTAACCAACAAGCATAGTGGAGGTTTTGGTATGTTACTTCTGGTAAAGCTGCTGACATTGTGACTTCATACATGCTTCTCAGTCACTAGCACATAAATCGGCTCTGAAGAGGGATTTGTGATTCCATTGTGTACTGTCTTCTTCTGAATTTTCTTAAAGCTGCAGACTTATAACAACCACTCGCGTTCTTTCAAGTGGACTTTAAAACATATGTTCACAGTTTAAGTTCCCTCACCTCCCAAAACCTATTCCTTCATAAAATGTTGACCTAAGAAGATGAAACACTGAAACACTCTCACATGTTTGTCAGACAGGGATTTGGGGGGGGTTGGAGCTGGTTGTCGGTATTTGTTCCCCTGAATCCTCACTCTTCCTCAGAGTTTTTAAGATCTCTGTCAAAAAGCAGAAGCATTTTCACCAAAACTCTCTTGCATAACCATCTTCTTGAAATGGTCAGTGACTTGAAGTGAGTTTGTTTGACTGAATTAAAACATGAGTTATGTAACTGATGCGGATATTCTCCATTTCATTGAGCCTTTGCATCACAGAGTAGCTCAGCGTGGCTCATTTTCAACAGTAGTACTTACAAAGCTTAAGGTTAGTCTTTACATTTTTGTTGTACTTCAGCATGCATTCAAACCTCTCTTTAATGCTGGTGTGGTTTTGTGAGAAAGAATGTTTGGCTTCAGAGTCCCCACATTATGAACCAGTGTTAGATTGTTCTGTTTTTTCCTGTAGATGTTTCAAAATGTTCCCCATCATCCTAATTCTTCGTTTCTTACTTGATTGCTTCCTGTTTTACACCCACGTTGTAAAATGTCATATTCACACACCTATTAAGTTCTTTTCATCAAGAGCAATATGAATAAATTACACAAAATTGCAACTTTTCAGATGTAAATCTATTGCAGTAATTTTAGCTGCACCAAACAGTGCAGCATCTGTGAATATAGAAAAAAACTCCTGCAAAAGAATGAGCATGATTTGGATGAGGCCACACTTTGAGCACATGGGGTAAAGAAACCTCTTTTAAATTGTATACAGTGATTTAACTATTCTATAATTACTGCATGTGTACTACCAAACGTTTTCAAAGTGATGTTACCTGCTAACTTCACTTTTATTTGGCTCAGATGTGCACATTTCAGGGAGAAATGCTGGAAAAAAATCAAACTTGATTCAGAGAAATAAATGCCATAAATTTATCTCATGAAATTCTATTTTTAATGTAAAAGGTTCAGTTAAGATTGGATCAAAAATATGTGAAAAATAATAAAAAAAAAAATTGTCTCTAATGTAAGAGGGTGAGTTCACACTGAGGCATGTAGATTCCTGCACTTTTCCAATGGAAAAGCTTATCAAACCCTTCCATCCCTCTCAAAATCAGTGTCACAATGCAAAAATGCCTCACGTTTATTTCATTATTATCTTATCACGTATGACCTAACCACTTTGAACCTTCAGGCAAACCATGGAGCACTGACACATGTCCTCATGTCATTCATGTCAAAATGTAGGCTTTGACATTGAGGCTTTTTTAACTCATTCCAAAGCCATTCAAAAATGTAACAGGTGGTTTAATGCCTGCCCTTGGGGTGGTCTCCCATTGCAGATTTTTGGCCTCATGTTGTGTCCCGATTCCAAATTTGAGGGACTTATAAGTCTATAGACCAGCCTTATTAAAATAGCAGTACATTTTGTATTTCCTTCTATTATATTACAAATGAATATAACCAATGATCGCCAAGTATCGCGGGTGCTTGGCAAATACAACCGAGTACATACGTATGAGTTCCATAACATCTTTCCACAAAGGTAAAATGCATCTGTTTAGATCTCAAAACTGTCTCCTGTTGAGGAGCACCATGTGCTTTTCATGAGATTTGTGTTGCAGTGGAGAGAACAGTAGGTCCCATTCACTGCATATTGTACCCCCATGTCCACGTCCACTACTTTTGCAAACTTTTTGCACAAATTACATTGGTTTTGTTCACTGTTTTGGATCATAATGTCACAAGGTTTTTAAGCATATTAAAAAATTTCTGGAATGGTCACAGTTTCTATAACACTGCTTTTACCTCCACTTACACTCAATGTCAGGGTATCCTATTATGTTTTGTGCCACAAACATTGCCAGTCGGGTGTCATAATTTGGCAATAGGAGACTGGCCTTACTTTGTACCTTCTATGCCAGGTGCTGTCAGTTTCCACCAGGACAAGTAGACGCTTTTAAAAGCAGATGTTATGATATTGATACCTTGCATAGAAGGGCCCAATTTGGACTTGATCAAAAGCTTGGGTTCTCTCATGAGCTTAAAATGAGATTTTGTTCATGCCAATGTTACTGTTCCACTTCTTTGATTCAATTTCTGCTTTGGCACGCTAGTTGGAAGGGCTCATGAAGTACTTTTCCTCAAAATGTCAGGTGATACCTGAAGGCAGTTGAAGTTCCCCCACCCCCCTTAGGTCACCAGCCACAAACATCACAATTATGAATGTTATCAAATGTTACATCACTGTAGACTTGGCTGCCTGTTATTATAAAGAAAATTGAACATGTGAAATGTGTATATCCAGAGGAAGAAGTAGGTTCTTTAAGGCCCTGAGGCCCATTGGGCTGATACATATTCCCGGAAAACTGTAACATGAAAAGGAGAGTCAATGACTCTCCCTGAAGGAATGTCAGTCCATAGCAGGTTACTTTCCCAGCCAAGGCCAGTACCCATTAACAGCAGGGAGGACAGGGGCAATGCAGATGAAGCATCTTTTCCAAAAATGGTAGCCCAAGCACACACCTAGAATTGAGCCCTTGTGTATATATTGGGCATTCAACTTCTATCCTGCAAATTGACCTACCTAGAGGAAAGTAACTCCCGCCTGTTGGCTAGTACATGCTTGTGTTATACCTTGACACCTATAGCAACATGCACCCAGCATCCTTCACCCTTTTTTGATAGTCCTGTGACATTTTGGGGAAAGCGTGTAACAGTTACAAAATGCTCAATGCTGAGCTCTGAGGCTTCCTACCTCTTCCATTGTAAAACCAGTGATGCCACTTATTGGTAGGTAAATGTATTCTCATTTACTCATTTACTACACTCCGTTACTCCAATTAAGGGTCATCGGGAAGCTGGAGCCTATCTCAGCAGTCATTGAGTGAGGGGCAGGATGCATCCTGGACAGGACACCAGTCTATCGCAGGGCCACATATAGACAGACAAACACATTCACACTTATGGTGAGAGGGAACCTACGTGGACACATGCAAACTCCACACAGAAAGGACCAGGCGGAAAGTGATCCCACAGCCTTGTTGCTGTGAAACAACAGTGCTAACCACCAAGCCAAAGGACGAATGTACTCACGCTTAAGACCAAACTACACTCACCCAAAACGATCCAAAAGCCTCTTGTGATACACTTTTATTTTGTCAATATGACAAATGGCATATTTTTATCAGCATTTTTAGCACTGCAGGTATCCTGACTGACAGTGTTGTTATAATGATGTTTATAGGAATGAACTGTAGTTTTAATATTATTAGTATTAACTTTTCAGTATCTAATCTCAGTAGTAGTTTAGTGCTGTTCTAATCTTAGAACAGCACTAAATATAGAATTGTATTTATATATTTGTGACATAAACCACATTGTGCAAGGACAACTGTCTGATGACTTACTGCCGTATTTGAAATCTCTGCAGTTTTTGACACATTTGAAGTCGTAAACCCTCATGTACTCATAGGTGTGTAGCAGACTCCAGCAGCCCACACTTTATGGAGATGATGTCACCTCCTACCATCCAAATGAGTCATAATGTCCAGATTGAAATGGAAATAAACAGCCTTAGCTTCTCTAAAGGTGATTTTTTTTCAATGAAGTAATGAGATTGTCATCTCATAGCAACAGATGTTTGTTTCAGCTGTATGAATGTTGTCACGAATTTCTACTAAACAATAGAATTGTATTTGTCGGTGAATGAGAGCAGCTCATTAGCTCCTGTGTGTGGAACCAGACCTTCTCCCACACAAAACATTTTGTGATATCCACAAATGAATCTCACAGCCTGAAACTCAAACTTACCTGAGAAACTGTATTTTTTGATTGTATGTGAGAAGTATTAAATCTTGTACTGTATATTGTCATATTTTTGATCCTCAATTAAAACAGAGTGAACTCTAAGCTTATTATTCGTGCAGTTTATTTGTTTGTTTGATTTCATCGCCAAGTACAATATGATTTCAAAGAAAAACAAGCTGAATATTTACAGCTTTTGTTGAAATTTTGTCATGCAACAATTGTGTCAGTATTTACAGACACCAATTTCGTCAATCTTTTCCAACATGTCAACATAATCACTCATCCTGTCCTTCCCTGTGTTGGACAAGATACTTCCAAAATGTAATACATTAAGGCTGACTAGTTACTGTTAGACAGATAGATAGATAAATAGATAGATAGACAGATAGCCTTATTAATCCCAACAGGAAATTCCGATTGTCATAGTAGCCAAGTACCTCAAAAAACAATAAAAAAAAATTGAGGTAAAAATACAGAGACTATCGTATATCCAATTTCACAGTCAAGAGTATTATTGTGTGGACTGCACTAGATAAATAATATAAATGTTTTAATCCAGTTCAGTGACCACAGGTCTAGCAGAGGCAGCTGTATTAAAGAGTCTGATGGCACCGGGCAGGAACGATCTCATGTACTGTTCCTTTAGGCAGTGTGGTTGTATGAGTTTGTTGCTGAAGCTACTCTTGAGATTTTCCAGTGTCTTATGGAAGTGGTGGGAGGCATTATCCTTAATTGCCAACCGTTTTGCCAAAATTCTGTCCTCATCCACCTCCTCCAAGGTGGATGAGGTGGAGCTTGGAGCCAACAACAGACCCTGCCTTTTTGACCAGTATATTCAGACTTCCTGTACCCCAGCAAACCACAGCAAAGTAAATGGTACTCGCAACAACAGACTGATAAAACATCTGGAGCATCCTGTTACATACATTAAAGGATCTGAGCCACATCAAGATGTAAAGCTGGCTCAGGCCCTTCTTGTAGACTGCCTCTGTGGGCTGACACCATCCAATCCAGCAGCTTTCCCCTGGTTTAGCCTCTCCAACTGTTTCATCACCTGGCTGACTGTGATTTGGAGTCCAGTCCAAGGCATGGAGAATGTAACAGAATCCATGGAATATGTCGACAAGGGGGTGGGGGTGGAAAAATATGAAAAGGTGTCTGCTGCAGGAGTTGGTGGAAGACTGTGGGGGATATGAGAAAGTCCTGGGGTCATTGCTCAGAAGAGCAGTCAGGATGCTGTAGGTGGGATAGTCGAGCTGGAGTCAAACCTGTTGAAAACTGGTTTCGCTCATTTGCTGATTCACTCACCCACTCATACACCGATTCGCTCATCCACTCACTCCCTTGTGCACACTGACCTCTGAGCAGGATATTGCGGCTGCAGGACATGATTGTCCCACACATGACAGACTGTCAGTACTGTGCTCACGGACACAGCACGGTGATGAGCACACAGAACACGGAGGAGCTGTGTGCAGCTCTGACCGGTTGGATCACCGACCCGCACCATGCTGCAGGACAGCGCCTGACATGGAATATATTTATGCCGTGGTGGATGAGGCATTTCTGAGCCAATGTCATCAGCACACAGTGCAGCTGGGGCGAGAGGGGCTTCCCTGGCTGTTGTCTGCCCTGCACTGTGCAACATATGTGGGGCCGTACCGGAGGTGAGTTCACATGTATATTTATGGTGTCATGGGCTGGCGAAACACTTCCACCATCATTCTTCCGACAGAGTTGGATGGTAAACATGTCATAATCTGTGTATTACAGGGGTGACATCCCATTCAGCTGTGTTGCGGGTGCCGCACCGAGCCTCTGACATGCAAAGTGAAGCATGGACTCGCAGTGACAGGGCTTTCAGTTTGATTGTGCAGTGTTTATGTCCACTTCACATGATGGATGTGTGCCACATACATGTTGCATATCAACATATCCTTTGTGCTCCCTGAACGGGATCCAGTAAAGGTGCACATACGTGACACAAGTGGGACATGCCGACAGGATTTGACGTGGCCGATCAATTTTGAGGTTCCCCCAACCACGATCAGATTGTTCCAAATGCTGTTATGATGCTGCTATTGCACTCAGACTGCACATTGATTGCCGTTCAATGGGTGTTTCACCTTGATTGCCCCACAAGTGTTTTGCACGTCCAAAACATTCGAGGCAGCCGCTGCTGTGCACACTCAATTCAGTAGGCTCAGACAAAATCAAATACAATCTTGGTTTCAAAGTAAATATGGTTCAAGTCGTATTAGTTTATTGTTAAATATTTAGATATTTTTTAAGTAGAATCTGGTTATTATTATTATTATTATTATTATTATTATGTGCAAAAACTGTCTTTAAAATGTCTTCCAAAGTGGATCTTTAAGAGGTTTGGAGGGAAGGGCTTCCCCACCCGTCACCCTGTGTGTCCATTCCTGTCAAGTCAACTGTATTTGGTTTTATCTGGAAACAGAAGTAATATTCTCACCAAGTTTAGTGAAAATCTGTCAAGGTCTTTTTCATTTCTTTGCTTGCTTGTTTGTTTGTTTTGAATTGTTTTGTCTGTTTATCTCTCTCTCTCTCTCTCACTCACACACACACACACACACACACACACACACACACACACACACACACACACACACACACACACACACACACACACACACACACACACACACACACACACACAAGCAATTACAAAACCCTGCTCATTGCATGTGTGGGGTGACAAGATTTTTCCCAAATAAAATATAAGATCATGCATGACTAAATTAAGAAAAAGTATGTCCTTTGCATGCCTCAAGAGCAGCCTTTCTCAAAGAGTGGTCTATGGACCACCGGTGGTCTGTGAGTAGCCCGTAGTGGTCCATGAGTACACTGGTAAAATATGACATTATAAATGAATTTCATATTCGAATTTAAAAGTGTTTCCCAAATTAGAAAAAAAACAATCATTATGAGGTGGTAATTTGGAATATGCTGTTGGAGTAAGCAGACCTGTTGCTTTCGACATTTGGGGAGTTAGGTAGCCCTCAAGATTTTTTAATTCGTTAAGTGGTCCTTGGTCTGAAAAAGTTTGAGAAACTGATTAAGAACCATCGGTTCACTGCTTATCCTTGTATATATAATGTGAATCAAACTGGTTTTCAACTCTTTCTGAGTAGTGTTGCCACTGTTACTTTGAAAAAGTAATCCAGTTACTGTTTATTGATTACTCCTAGATAAAGTAGCTTAGCTACTTTACTGATAGCTCAATTTTAAAAGTAACTAAGTTAGATTAATAGTTATTTTATTACATTCAGCAGCTACTGAAAACAACCCACTGCCATCTCAACATGAAAATGATAACCAGTTTTGCCAGTATTCACTTTATTGGAAGTGCATTTTTAACTGTCATTTTAGGTTGAACTTAAATACAATTTGCTGAAAAATAAATTGTAAAACATGAAATATAATCAGTCTTTCTTGACTTAAATGAACATACTTGTTTTATACACAATAAAATAAAGACATCTTTCTTAACTATTGATAGCACTCTAATGGTAAACTGTACAATTTCTGACTTGCATTGTTTATAAATGTAGTTATTAAATTCTTCATAACTTTTTTCTGACATTTAAATTCTTTATAAACATTTTAGTTGTTCACATTATTATTAGTGGTATTATTATTATTATTATTATTATTATTATTATTATTATTATTATTATCATTAGTAGTAGTATAACAAAATGTCTTCAAAAGTGTACCTTTAATCTAGCAGTGTTGTGGGGAGCCCCCCCCAAACGCAGCCTTTCCCTCTGGATTTGCCCCGGTTTGCCTTCTGAGCAAGAAAAATACAAATGTGTATTTATGCAGAAAAAGTGACCAAATTTACAGGTAAGAAAGTTTTATCAGCATTTTTTATGTCATGTCTTCCTCAGAAAGAGACTTTAGGTGCATGTGGGGAAAAAGCATTAGTATTTGTTGTTAAAGCGTTGCGGGGCTTCAGTTGTTTTTAGTGAGGACACTGACAAAGCAGCACAGAGTTTTAAAGGAAACAAAAAAACTAAAAATATCATTGCAAAGCTCAGTCCAGGTGTGTTGCTGTCACCGTGCATTGAGAGACAACTGTTTTTCAACTAGGAGCTGCTGCACAAAACTACAGATGAACAGTTTGCAGCATCAAATGCAAAGTGGGCGAAGTGGGCAGTTCAGTTGAACCCCCGATCTCCCCCTGCCCACGGGTCAGTTTTAATACTGTAATCGACTCACACTATTTCTACGATCAGCACCCCTGATTTATACTGTATAAAGATACAAAAATAATAGTACTGCACCATAGAGAAGTAACTTTAATCTGATTACTGATTTGGAAAGATGAATGCATTAGATTACTCAATACTGAAAAAGCGGTCAAAGAGTAACGTGTTACTAAGTAACGCATTGCCAGCACTACTGCTCCCAAGTGGAACCCAAGTCCATCACAGGTTAATTCATCAACTAAAGGCTGATTCCCATTTACAGATGGTGGGACTGGGACAATGCAGATGAAGTGTCTTGTTTAAATTCACCAACAGCTGGTGTGATTGGCAATCAAATGCACATCAGTATATTGGTAACCCAACAGTAGAATCAATGCATAAAGCTACAGTAGACTGTACTGTACTTGTGTCAAAGAGCTCCTGTGTGATTGTTAAACTGTCTTCCATACCATCAGCCTGTTTATACTCATGACTGAGACATTTTTATGGTGCAGACATCCTCATAAAGAAACACGCGTAAACTCTGCTCCATTTGTCCTTATATTTATAGACCTGATTTACTCCACCCACCATTCATTTACTGCTTTCACTAGACATCGCTGTAGTGCTTCAGACTGTCACTCCCTTTAATTTTATGTGTGCCAGTATACAAATGCTAAAGAAGCTTGTTAAGTTGTTACTAAAATATTAACAATAGATCATCATCTTTGACCAGACAACACAAAGTCAGGGGTCAGGAGAATTGCTGCAACATCTAGCACAGATATTGCTGGTTTACACAAAATGTGATTTGTGGTCTTAAATGGCTGCAAATAATGCATTAAAATTTCATGTGACACTTGCAATCACTGATTTAAGAGAATTTCCTTTCCAAAGTGTCTTTCAAGTGTGGCACAAACAATCAAGATCAAGTAAAAGACAGAGTACTACGTACTGCCTCTATTCAAAGACAAGAACAAGTGTGTAAAGAAGTAAGAGAGTTAGGTATGTTAGAGTGTTTGGGGAGGAGATGCTCTAAGAGGAGATCCTTAAAGATGGAGATGGACTCCCATTCTCCAACTCTTTTGGAGATACAACTGGGACTAGTCTGGACTGATATTGCCTTGTGTGTCAGGATGACAATGCCAAACAGAGTTCTTCTGAGGAACATAGTGGACAAGACAGAATGTTGCCACAGCCCCCCAGGTACCCTCAGGGTATCTCAGTCCTGCCATCGCCCCACAGTGCCTGTCTTCCAGATATTTAGTTCCATCATTCCTTCTCCTGTCTACCCCCCCCTGCACCTTGCTGTTTTGTCTTGCTCCCCATCTGTGTCTTCTGTCTTCTTTTATTTGTGTATGTTTGACTGAATTGTAAATCAAATAATAATCGAATAACACACATGGCTGTGAAACAGCTCAACGGCCATTTGCCCAAATGCTCTTGGTGTCTTTAAATAGTGGATTGGACAGAAAAAGTGCTTTAATCCTGCAGTGTTCATCTGATTTACATTTAATTACTCTCAGATTAAAGATGACTGCAATATGGTCTCATTCAATAATTACTTACAATTCTAATAAGATAAAATGACATTGTTTTGTCTGTGTCCAAACACCGAACAGTGTCTAAACACTGAACTGCATCTATTTTCAGAATTCGCTCACCTCTGCACAGTGCACACAGACCAATAAAGCAGAAATGTCAAAACACTGTCTCAATACAGGAGACTTAATTTGATAACACACACACATACACGCGCACACACACAGGGGAAAAAAACAGCAGTCAACACCCCTGACTGGACTATCTCCATAGCAACTAAGTCAGTCCAAAGAAGATGTGAGTTTGAAAGTTCACAGAAAATTCTATTATCTGATTTGGTTCAGTGCTCCACCTGAAACGTCTGCTGTGAGCTTTAACCTTAAGGACGTTACTTAATAACACAGGCGATGTCTGTGTGTATTTGCTTGAACAGCCTGATGGGTTTCGACCTGTGTAATTTCACAACATCATCCTCAGACTTTGGCCTGATTGTGTGCCACAGTCAGACCTTGGAGCGTATGTCTTTGCACCACTTATGTCCCTGTCTGGTGTAATTTTTCCTTAACATCCAAAGGCAAGGTATTATTTCTAGCAATCCCTCGCAGTATCTCTGCTCAGGCTCCTGCTTTGTCTGTCCATCCCACCTCCTCCATTTGTCTCTGTTTTCTGTCTCCTGGCAGAGCAATAAGCGATATGACCTCCTGCCTCTGAAATACAGCAATTCTGAGGATTTGGTAGAAATCTTCTCCAACGCTCCTCCCACATACTGACTGGAAGCCCGCTCTAGAGACAAACTCAGCAGCAGGAACACATAAAAATATGCTTACTTGTTTGCACAAACTCACACGGACAAGGTTCCTTGTGTATTATTAGGACCTTGAATACTCCTGTAGGCAGGTCCAAACACCCTCTGTGTGGACACATTACACACTCAATGATACATGAACCTTTGAATATACATGTCTTTCATAGGCACATTTATAAAATGGCTTACACAAATGAAACCCATGTCGTAAGAGATGCTTTAACACTGATTCAGGATAAGTCAAAGAAAACTGTCTGGGTGTACACACATTTGAAAACATAGAGTGTGTATCACATTCTGTGCACATTCACGGGGAAATCATGAGAATGCAAATGGGGAACAAGACCAACATCAATGAGGAGCCCTTCTAGCATTGCTTAGACCCCATCACACATAGCATGAATGGGGCCGAATGGCGGCCGAATGACGAATCAACCCACATCTGAAATGTGTCGAGGTGCAGTCTGAAGACGTTGGACAGCAGTCTTAGAGCAGTCGACACAGACAGGCACATTCGTGTGACTGCCTTGAATGTTTTGCACATGTGCAAAATACTCGCGGCGCAGTCAAGGTGGGACACCCATCGAACGGCAATAAATGTGCAGTCTGTGTGCAATAACAGCAGCGTCATAACAGCATTTGTAACAGTCTGATTGCGGTTGGGGGAACCTCGAAATGGATGTCAAATCCTGCCGGCATGTCCCACTTGTGCCACATACGTGCACCTCCACTGGATCCCCCTCAGGAAGTGCAAAGGAAATGTTGATATGCAACGTGTACGTGGCACGCATCCATCAAGTGATGTGGATGTTGACATTACGCAATCAAACCGAAAGCAGCATCTGTCACTGCAAGTCAATGTGTCATTGTGCATGTCAGAAGCTCGATGTGGCGCCCGCAACACAGCTAAACAGGATGTGACCCCCGTAATACACATATTATAACATGTTTACTATCTAACTCTGTCGGAGGAATGATAGTGGAACTGTTTCGCCAGCCCATGACACCATAAATAAACATGTAAACTCACCTCTGGTACGGCCCCAGGTGTGTGTCACAGCACCGGATGGACAGCGGCCAGGCACTGCAGCCTGTGGTGAAGTCTCTCTCACCCCAGCTGCGCTGTGTGCTGACAACATTGGCTTACAAATGCCTCGTCCAACACGGCATAAATATATCCCATGTCAGGCATCATCCCGCGACACGCCATGCATCTAAGATCCGACCAGACAGCGCGACGCACAGCTCCTCCGTGCACACCTTGTGCTCGGCACATCAGCATCGCCATGCTGTGTCCGTGAGCACAGTGCTGACACTCTGTCATTTGTGGTACACACGTCCATCCTGGTAGCGCAATGTCCTGCTCAAAGGTCAGTATGCACGAGGGAGTGAGTGGGTGAGCAAATCATTGAGTAAGTGGGTGAGTGAATGAGTGACAGCAGGCCCATTTGTCCGGCAGTCTGAGTGCTTTATTTATGATCTTTGTGCAGTCTGACAGCAGCCTGTGTCTAAGTACTGTTGTCCAACAACGTTTGGGCTGCAGTCGTGTGGGTGTGCACGACTCAGTTCGGACTGGATCAGCCCACATTCTACGTGGTCATCTGGCAGTCATACACAGCTGTCCAACTGTCTGTCCCTCCAGACTGTGCCTCGAAGTTTGTTTTTTTCCCATTCAGGCTGATTCTGCTTGATTCCTGCTCATTCTTGCTGTGTGTGACTGGGGTCATAGGGGAATCAAACAAATTGTCAGCTACTCAGAGACTTTTTATTGAAAAGGACATCAAACTAATAATTTACAGCTGAAGCTACTAAACGTACAGCTACAAACTCCACCACAATCATAGCCTACTTCATGTGACCCATCAAAAGACAAAGTTAACGCAACATAATAATGCACATAGACACCAAAGACATACCATCAGTAGAGCTGAAATGAAGCACAGAAGAAAGTCTTTACAGTCATTTGTGAATTCATGGCTTAGCTTATTGTTCATAACACCAGTAACCTCAGACATCTGACTTGGAAAGTCACACCGTATATATATATATATATATATATATATATATATATATATATATATATATATATATATATATATATATATATATATATATATATATATATATATATATATATATAACAACATAACATATTATTTTAGAAAAATCATATAGTAACAAATCAGAAAAAGTTGGGATGATATAGGAAACACAAACAAAAAATGCACTGATCCTTACATTTTCTTTGAGTTCTATTTCATTGTATGCAATATGAACCCATGAAATTTCATGTTTTGTTTTATCACCTTCATTTCATTTGTTAATATATATCCATTTCTGCATTTAAAGATGCCAATACATCACCACAAAAAAACAAGTTGGGATGCTAAAGTATTTATTACTTTGTAATGTTGCCATTCCTTCTCACAACACTTAAAAGACATTTTGACATTGAGAATACCAAGCCACAAAGCATCTCAGGTGTTATTTTGTTTCATTTCCTGGAAACACATCTTAAGATGTGCAAAGGTACAGGGCTCGTTGTTGCATTTTTAATTTCTCCACACATTCTCAACTGGGGACAGGTCAAGGACTGTAGGCAGGCCAGTCCAGCAGACATAGCATCTTCTTCTGCAGCCATAACTTTGTAATGTGTGCAGAATGTAGTTTTGAATCATCTTGTTGATCAATGTGTGTATGTTCCTGAAAAAGATATCATCTTGAACATAGCATTTTTGAATGTTTAAAAGTTCTTTGTTGTACTCTGTTTATTTGATATTTGTTATTGTTAGTATGGCCTAAGCAGTTGTCACCCCACTGAGTCTGGTCTGCTTAAGGTTTCTTCCTCAAAACTCACCAGAGGAAGGTTTTCCTTATGGCCCCTTTACACATAGTGCGAAGTTTGGACAGAGTTTGGACAAAAACAGCGAAACAGCGCAAAACAGTTCGAAATTAGCGCATGAAACATCGCGCACGAAACACCGCGCACAAAACATTGCGCCGACAGGCAGGCGTGTACGAACCCGATGCGGGAGTTCGTGCACACACCGATGTCCATTGAGCAGGAACATTGCCAGGTGCACCAGATGGCGCTGCTTATGTGGAATAAATAAAAAATAAAAACCAGCTGGTACCTGTGGGACCACATCGCTCCGCTTATATTGAATAATTAAAAAAAACACACACACCACCTGGGAAGCAAACTCGCGTCTTTCAAAACCTCTGATTCACAGTCAGAGACTTTACCACTGAGCTACAGAGCTGTTCTTTAAAAGCTGTGGGAAGTTGCCTCATATCAGGAGGGACGTGGAAGTATTAAAAAAAATTAAAATCCTACACCATATAAAAACACTGCATTTATCAAGCGAGCAATACAAATATGATCCGCCTGTTCCTCTGGTGATGACCCATGGTCACAGACATACAGTCATGAAATGACAAGACTAATGACTAATTACCTTTACTACAATCTTCTCCTGTGATGCCTTATCCTTCTTATGTCTTATTACTTATTATATTATATATACCTTTTTCTTGAGCTGCTTGGGTTGGTAGGGAGAGTTCCCATGGGATAAAAAAAAGCTTTTTCACCTACCATCCTTGGTTCTCAAGACCAGTCACCTAAGTGGCTCTACTCTACTCTTTTCTACTCTCCTATTTTACTCTTCCTTTTTAGATATTTAGATATACCTTTGTATACTGGCATAGTTCCACCTTAGAATTGGAATATAATATATAAGATATACCTTACTGAATTTTCATGAATGAGAAGCAGCGTGCTCTGATGTCCACATCTACTGGTCAGGTGCGTCCAGTCGGCTGTGTGCGTGTTCTGCCCAACACAGTGCACAGTGCACAGTGCACACGTTGTCTTTCAGGCACTTGTGTGTGAAAATAGTTGTAGCAATAGGTGTGCGAGGTGTTGGCGGCAGGCACGACATTACACAGATTGCACACGATTCCTGTGCCATACGCACTAAGTGTTGCAGGCCTGAAATGCAGGAACGATGCATATTAACATATGAAATGAAGTTCACCGCACCGCAGAAACCATAAAATATCTATCTGCAATGAAATAGTAATATAATAATAATAGTATAATAGTATATAGTATAGTATAATAGTAATAATAATGAAATAGTAAAAAAAAAAAAAATCTTTTTATTTAATTATTTTTATTTGCTTGTGTTCAGGATTTTCCATATTGTCCCACCTTTTTCTGATTTGGGGTTGTTGTTTATATATTTGAGAGACCACACTGGCTGATCTTGCCTGGGCACTAGCACTTGGCCACGTGTATTCATCGTTAATTTATTTATTCATTTCTTTTCTGAACCCAATTATTCCCAAGACCTTCTCGCTGTGAGGCAACACTGCAAACTACTAAGCCACCATGCAGCCCATTGCACCATGAATCAACTCCTAAATCCATCTTATTAGCTCATTATAAGAGTAGACAGAACATTCAGAGAACACAACACCCACACAACATGTTTGACATGGATTAAGGAAAATTAATTGTTCGTGATTCATAGAAACCATAATATATGGCTCTGGGTGGTCTTAACATTTAATGATTTCTCTCTAAAGCTTAATCACTTTAACTTTGAGTAACTCACAACCCTTCTGCTGTGCTTATTGGCACCAGACTGTTTAAGTTAAATATTTCTATTTCTATTATATTTAGATTTATTTAAGGTTACCCAGGGACAACTGTTATGCAAACAGTCAAAAGGTTACATATGGCTTTGTATTGGTAGGTCAAAGGTAATGTGACCTATAGAAAAGGGATGAATGACAGATTACGTAGTATTTAATATTAAATAGTGTTTAATATTAAACAATTTAACTTACATTTCAAAAATTCTTTAAAAGCAGTTTTAAAACAATTTATAGGGGGTGAGTGCACACCAACTCCAAGATTAAAGTCCAGGCTGGCCAAGGTGGACAGCAACTGAGGGTTTGTAGAACATCTTCAGAATGTCACACAGAGCAGCTCAATCGACCAAATTCAAGGCTTTGTGAAGATCAGCACTGGTCCCAAAGAAGATCTGTAAAAATATTCAACAGAGTTTTGTTGCAACCACCAATAGATTTTTTAAAAAAAATAAAGTTGTCTGATGAGTAGGTTCATATATTATTTGACATGGTGGCCACACAGAGCCATCCCCAGCCATCTTGCAATTCCAGCCATTCTTCAGTCCAACTTGTTTTCTTCTATGTTTGGAACATAAGTTCCTGTGATAAAAAATCAGTAAAAAGTAAAATTCATGTTAAATTTTCTCAGCAGTAAGAAACACTTTAAGAAACTAGTGAGCCATTTTCCCATAAATGGTAAATAAAATAAGCAAATGAAGGTTCTTACGTGTATTTTGTTGTTCTGGAGTTTGAGGTCCTCCATGTCTTCCAACAGTTTGTCCTGGACAGCTTCTTTGGTGGCCAGCTCCTTCTGGTGTCAGTCCTCATAGCAGTCGCCTCTTTCATATGTTTGTCCTCCAAATCCATCAGATCTTTCTGGGGTTTGTCTTCCAAAGCGGTCAGTTTTTTGTTGTATCTGTTCTCCAGAGTAGTTTGCTCTGGAACACGATCTTCATGTCACTGAGATCCTTCTGAAAGTGGCATTTTTCAGCTTTACTTGTTTCTCTTTGTTCGTGTAAGCTTTCCATGATTAGTCGCTGCTCCATCATGCTGGTCTGCTCGTTCTGCCAAGCAGTTTTTTCTGCTGTGACTTCCTCTTTGAAGGCCTCCTTCATGGTCAGGAGCTCCTTTGTAGAAACTCCTTTTGAGCTGCAACCTCATATTAGAAGTTCTCCTTAATGTTGTGCAGCTTCTTCTGGAAGTGGGACTTTTGAGCCTCCAGTTCCTGTCTTAATGTTTGGTTAATTTTAGTTTGTTCACGTAAAAATGCCATCACACCCCTCAGCTCCTCACAGATTGAATCGTTGTCAGCTGCCATTTGATTCTGAAGCACCTCCACCATTGTGGTCTGCTCCTTGTGCAGCTCTTTGTGTAATGACTCCTTTTCAGCTGCTGATTGACTTTGGAAGGTATCTGACGGTGAGCAGCTCCTTCTTTGTGGCTATAATATCATCTTTGAAGGCAAAAATAAACAACTGCTTCTCGAAAAGTCCTTTGCAGCTATGATTTCATTTCTAAAGGTTTGTTTGATCGCAGGCAGTAACTGATTCCTTGCAACCATCACATCATCTTTGAAGGCTTCCCTCACAGTATGCAGTTCCTGCTGCAGTAACAGGTTGTTGTTACCGCCCACTGTACTGAATACCTCCTTTGTGGATCTCTGCTCTTTCTGCCACGGATCCTTCAGAGCTCCCAACATATTCTTCACTGTGATCTGCTCATTCAGCACATCATTTTTGGAACCTGTCAAGTCAAGTTGGCTCAGTCTGTCAGTCAGTTCTTGAAATTCTGCATCCATTACATCATGCCGTTCCTGCTGCTGCATCAGATCTTGTTTTAGCTGCCAGGGAATACTCATGAATTGGATTTGGTTGGTTAGAACCAACCAACTGAGCTGTTTGAGTTCTTTGAATTAACAGTCTTTTTCAAGACTTTTTTACTTTTTTTACTTTTTCACCGTGCTCCAACGCCTAAGGAAGACCTCTAACGGTCGAAGCATCGCGACGGAGCTCTTTTATCAGCTGGCCTTCATCAGCGTTGGCAGGCTAACTAGCTTGCTAACGCTTTCGTTTTTATTTTTGTTTTATTTTTTAGCACTGTTGTCGTGCTGCTCCACAGCTTGCCTAGTGGATTTTTATTTTATTTTAGCACTGTTGTCGTGCGTTACCTGTGCTGCTCCACAGCCTGTTCAGTGGATTTTATTTTATTTTTTAGCACTGTTGTCATGTGTTACCTGTGCTGCTCCACAGCCTGTTCAGTGGATTTTTATTTTATTTTTTAGCACTGTTGTCATGTGTTACCTGTGCTGCTCCACAGCCTGTTCAGTGGATTTTTATTTTATTTTTTAGCACTGTTGTCGTGCGTTACCTGTGCTGCTCCACAGCCTGTTCAGTGGATTTTTATTTTATTTTAGCACTGTTGTCGTGCGTTACCTGTGCTGCTCCACAGCCTGTTCAGTGGATTTTTATTTTATTTTTAGCACTGTTGTCATGTGTTACCTGTGCTGCTCCACAGCCTGTTCAGTGGATTTTTATTTTATTTTAGCACTGTTGTCGTGCGTTACCTGTGCTGCTCCACAGCCTGTTCAGTGGATTTTTATTTTATTTTTTAGCACTGTTGTCATGTGTTACCTGTGCTGCTCCACAGCCTGTTCAGTGGATTTTTATTTTATTTTAGCACTGTTGTCATGTGTTACCTGTGCTGCTCCACAGCCTGTTCAGTGGATTTTTATTTTATTTTAGCACTGTTGTCATGTGTTACCTGTGCTGCTCCACAGCCTGTTCAGTGGATTTTTATTTTATTTTTTAGCACTGTTGTCATGTGTTACCTGTGCTGCTCCACAGCCTGTTCAGTGGATTTTTATTTTATTTTTTAGCACTGTTGTCGTGCGTTACCTGTGCTGCTCCACAGCCTGTTCAGTGGATTTTTATTTTATTTTTTAGCACTGTTGTCATGTGTTACCTGTGCTGCTCCACAGCCTGTTCAGTGGATTTTTATTTTATTTTAGCACTGTTGTCGTGCGTTACCTGTGCTGCTCCACAGCCTGTTCAGTGGATTTTTATTTTATTTTTTAGCACTGTTGTCATGTGTTACCTGTGCTGCTCCACAGCCTGTTCAGTGGATTTTTATTTTATTTTTACGCACTGTTGTCATGTGTTACCTGTGCTGCTCCACAGCCTGTTCAGTGGATTTTTATTTTATTTTAGCACTGTTGTCATGTGTTACCTGTGCTGCTCCACAGCCTGTTCAGTGGATTTTTATTTTATTTTTTAGCACTGTTGTCATGTGTTACCTGTGCTGCTCCACAGCCTTTTCAGTGGATTTTTATTTTATTTTTTAGCACTGTTGTCATGTGTTACCTGTGCTGCTCCACAGCCTGTTCAGTGGATTTTTATTTTATTTTTTAGCACTGTTGTCATGTGTTACCTGTGCTGCTCCACAGCCTGTTCAGTGGATTTTTATTTTATTTTTTAGCACTGTTGTCATGTGTTACCTGTGCTGCTCCACAGCCTGTTCAGTGGATTTTTATTTTATTTTAGCACTGTTGTCGTGCGTTACCTGTGCTGCTCCACAGCCTGTTCAGTGGATTTTTATTTTATTTTTTAGCACTGTTGTCATGTGTTACCTGTGCTGCTCCACAGCCTGTTCAGTGGATTTTTATTTTATTTTTTAGCACTGTTGTCATGTGTTACCTGTGCTGCTCCACAGCCTGTTCAGTGGATTTTTATTTTATTTTAGCACTGTTGTCATGTGTTACCTGTGCTGCTCCACAGCCTGTTCAGTGGATTTTTATTTTATTTTTTAGCACTGTTGTCATGTGTTACCTGTGCTGCTCCACAGCCTGTTCAGTGGATTTTTATTTTTTTTTTAGCACTGTTGTCATGTGTTACCTGTGCTGCTCCACAGCCTGTTCAGTGGATTTTTATTTTATTTTTTAGCACTGTTGTCATGTGTTACCTGTGCTGCTCCACAGCCTGTTCAGTGGATTTTTATTTTATTTTTTAGCACTGTTGTCATGTGTTACCTGTGCTGCTCCACAGCCTGTTCAGTGGATTTTTATTTTATTTTTTAGCACTGTTGTCATGTGTTACCTGTGCTGCTCCACAGCCTTTTCAGTGGATTTTTATTTTATTTTTTAGCACTGTTGTCATGTGTTACCTGTGCTGCTCCACAGCCTGTTCAGTGGATTTTTATTTTATTTTTTAGCACTGTTGTCATGTGTTACCTGTGCTGCTCCACAGCCTGTTCAGTGGATTTTTATTTTATTTTAGCACTGTTGTCGTGCGTTACCTGTGCTGCTCCACAGCCTGTTCAGTGGATTTTTATTTTATTTTTTAGCACTGTTGTCGTGCGTTACCTGTGCTGCTCCACAGCCTGTTCAGTGGATTTTTATTTTATTTTAGCACTGTTGTCGTGCGTTACCTGTGCTGCTCCACAGCCTGTTCAGTGGATTTTTATTTTATTTTAGCACTGTTGTCATGTGTTACCTGTGCTGCTCCACAGCCTGTTCAGTGGATTTTTATTTTATTTTAGCACTGTTGTCATGTGTTACCTGTGCTGCTCCACAGCCTGTTCAGTGGATTTTTATTTTATTTTTTAGCACTGTTGTCATGTGTTACCTGTGCTGCTCCACAGCCTGTTCAGTGGATTTTTATTTTATTTTTTAGCACTGTTGTCGTGCGTTACCTGTGCTGCTCCACAGCCTGTTCAGTGGATTTTTATTTTATTTTTTAGCACTGTTGTCATGTGTTACCTGTGCTGCTCCACAGCCTGTTCAGTGGATTTTTATTTTATTTTAGCACTGTTGTCGTGCGTTACCTGTGCTGCTCCACAGCCTGTTCAGTGGATTTTTATTTTATTTTTAGCACTGTTGTCATGTGTTACCTGTGCTGCTCCACAGCCTGTTCAGTGGATTTTTATTTTATTTTTTAGCACTGTTGTCATGTGTTACCTGTGCTGCTCCACAGCCTGTTCAGTGGATTTTTATTTTATTTTAGCACTGTTGTCGTGCGTTACCTGTGCTGCTCCACAGCCTGTTCAGTGGATTTTTATTTTATTTTTTAGCACTGTTGTCGTGCGTTACCTGTGCTGCTCCACAGCCTGTTCAGTGGATTTTTATTTTATTTTAGCACTGTTGTCGTGCGTTACCTGTGCTGCTCCACAGCCTGTTCAGTGGATTTTTATTTTATTTTTTAGCACTGTTGTCGTGCGTTACCTGTGCTGCTCCACAGCCTGTCCAGTGGATTTTGATTTTTATTTTATTTTTTTTTAGCACTGTTGTCGTGTGTTACCTGTGCTGCTCCACAGCCTGTCTAGTGGATTTTTATTTTATTTTTTACCACTGTTGTCGTGTGTTACCTGTGCTGCTCCGCAGCCTGTCCAGTGGATTTTTATTTTTTTATTATTTTTTTTATTTTGTTTTTTTTTTTTTTAGCACTGTTGTCGTGCGTTACCTGTGCTGCTCCACAGCC
Source organism: Thalassophryne amazonica (assembly GCF_902500255.1). Lineage (NCBI taxonomy): Eukaryota > Metazoa > Chordata > Actinopteri > Batrachoidiformes > Batrachoididae > Thalassophryne > Thalassophryne amazonica. Next base: position 29,612,931 of record NC_047113.1, read on the forward strand.
TGTCCAGTGGATTTTGATTTTATTTTTTAGCACTGTTGTCGTGCGTTACCTGTGCTGCTCCACAGCCTGTCCAGTGGATTTTGATTTTGATTTTATTTTTTTTTGGCACTGTTGTCGTGCGTTGCCTGTGCTGCTCCACAGCCTGTCCAGTGGATTTTTGTTTAGCGCTGTTGTCGTGCGTTGCCTGTGCTGCTCCACAGCCTGTCTAGTGGATTTTTATTTTGTTTTAGCACTGTTGTCGTGCGTTGCCTGTGCTGCTTCACAGCCTGTCCAGTGGATTTTTATTTTTATTTTATTTTTTAGCACTGTTGTTGTGCGTTACCTGTGCTGTTCCACAGCCTGTCTAGTGGATTTTTATTTTGTTTTAGCACTGTTGTCGTGCGTTACCTGTGCTGCTCCACAGCCTGTCCAGTGGATTTTGATTTAGCACTGTTGTCGTGCGTTACCTGTGCTGCTCCACAGCCTGTCCAGTGGATTTTTATTTTGTTTTAGCACTGTTGTCGTGCGTTGCCTGTGCTGCTCCACAGCCTGTCCAGTGGATTTTTATTTTTATTTTATTTTTTAGCACTGTTGTCGTGCGTTACCTGTGCTGCTCCACAGCCTGTCTAGTGGATTTTTATTTTGTTTTAGCACTGTTGTCGTGCGTTGCCTGTGCTGCTCCACAGCCTGTCCAGTGGATTTTTATTTTTATTTTATTTTATTTTTTAGCACTGTTGTTGTGCGTTACCTGTGCTGCTCCACAGCCTGTCTAGTGGATTTTTATTTTATTTTAGCACTGTTGTCGTGCGTTACCTGTACTGCTTCACAGCCTGTCTAGTGTCGGATTCCCTGTTTGGGAATCCGCTAGCTTAGCGTAGCTACTAGCTCTTAGCCGTTTTAGCATGGCGGCTTCTCCTGTCTCTCCCGTACTTTTCTGCTCTGGGTGTGAAATGTTTAGTTATTCCTCGGCCTCTTTTAGCAGTAACGGTACTTGTAATAAGTGCAGCTTATTCGTAACTTTGGAGGCCAGGCTGGGCGAATTGGAGGCTCGGCTCCGCACCGTGGAAAATTCTACAGCTAGCCAGGCCCCTGTAGTCGGTGCGGACCAAGGTAGCTTAGCCGCCGTTAGTTCCCCCCTGGCAGACCCCGTGCAGTCGGGAAGGCAGGCTGACTGGGTGACTGTGAGGAGGAAGCGTAGCCCTAAACAGAAGCCCCGTGTACACCGTCAACCCGTTCACATCTCTAACCGTTTTTCCCCACTCGACGATACACTCACCGAGGATCAAACTCTGGTTATTGGCGACTCTGTTTTGAGAAATGTGAAGTTAGCGACACCAGCAACCATTGTCAATTGTCTTCCGGGGGCCAGAGCAGGCGACATCGAAGGACATTTGAAATTGCTGGCTAAGGCTAAGCGTAAATTTGGTAAGATTGTAATTCACGTCGGCAGTAATGACACTCGGTTACGTCAATCGGAGGTCACTAAAATTAACATTGAATCGGTGTGTAACTTTGCAAAAACAATGTCGGACTCTGTTGTTTTCTCTGGGCCCCTCCCCAATCAGACCGGGAGTGACATGTTTAGCCGCATGTTCTCCTTGAATTGCTGGCTGTCTGAGTGGTGTCCAAAAAATGAGGTGGGCTTCATTGATAATTGGCAAAGCTTCTGGGGAAAACCTGGTCTTGTTAGGAGAGACGGCATCCATCCCACTTTAGAGGGAGCAGCTCTCATTTCTAGAAATCTGGCCAATTTTTTGGGATCCTCCAAACTGTGACTGTCTAGCGTTGGGACCAGGAGGCAGAGCTGTGGTCTTATACACCTCTCTGCAGCTTCTCTCCCCCTGCCATCCCCCTATTACCCCATCCCCGTAGAGACGGTGCCTGCTCCCAGACCACCAATAACTAGCAAAAATCTATTTAAGCATAAAAATTCAAAAAGAAAAAATAATATAGCACCTTCAATTGCACCACAGACTAAAACAGTTAAATGTGGTCTATTAAACATTAGGTCTCTTTCTTCTAAGTCCCTGTTGGTAAATGATATAATAATTGATCAACGTATTGATTTATTCTGCCTAACAGAAACTTGGTTACAGCAGGATGAATATGTTAGTTTAAATGAGTCAACACCCCCGAGTCACACTAACTGTCAGAATGCTCGTAGCACGGGCCGGGGCGGAGGATTAGCAGCAATCTTCCATTCCAGCTTATTAATTAATCAAAAACCTAGACAGAGCTTTAATTCATTTGAAAGCTTGTCTCTTAGTCTTGTCCATCCAAATTGGAAGTCCCAAAAACCAGTTTTATTTGTTATTATCTATCGTCCACCTGGTCGTTACTGTGAGTTTCTCTGTGAATTTTCAGACCTTTTGTCTGACTTAGTGCTTAGCTCAGATAAGATAATTATAGTGGGCGATTTTAACATCCACACAGATGCTGAGAATGACAGCCTCAACACTGCATTTAATCTATTATTAGACTCTATCGGCTTTGCTCAAAAAGTAAATGAGTCCACCCACCACTTTAATCATATTTTAGATCTTGTTCTGACTTATGGTATGGAAATAGAAGACTTAACAGTATTCCCTGAAAACTCCCTTTTGTCTGATCATTTTTTAATAACATTTACATTTACCCTGATGGACTACCCTGCAGTGGGGAATAAGTTTCATTACACTAGAAGTCTTTCAGAAAGCGCTGTAACTAGGTTTAAGGATATGATTCCTTCTTTATGTTCTCTAATGTCATATACCAACACAGAGCAGAGTAGCTACCTAAACTCTGTAAGGGAGTTAGAGTATCTTGTCAATAGTTTTACATCCTCATTGAAGACAACTTTGGATGCTGTAGCTCCTCTGAAAAAGAGAGCTTTAAATCAGAAGTGTCTGACTCCGTGGTATAACTCACAAACTCGTAGCTTAAAGCAGATAACACGTAAGTTGGAGAGGAAATGGCGTCTCACTAATTTAGAAGATCTTCACTTAGCCTGGAAAAAGAGTTTGTTGCTCTATAAGAAAGCCCTTCGTGAAGCTAGGACATCTTTCTACTCATCACTAATTGAAGAAAATAAGAACAACCCCAGGTTTCTTTTCAGCACTGTAGCCAGGCTGACAAAGAGTCAGAGCTCTATTGAGCTGAGTATTCCATTAACTTTAACTAGTAATGACTTCATGACTTTCTTTGCTAACAAAATTTTGACTATTAGAGAAAAAATTACTCATAACCATCCCAAAGATGTATTGTTATCTTTGGCTGCTTTCAGTGATGCCGGTATTTGGTTAGACTCTTTCTCTCCGATTGTTCTGTCTGAGTTATTTTCATTAGTTACTTCATCCAAACCATCAACATGCTTATTAGACCCCATTCCTGCCAGGCTGCTCAAGGAAGTCCTACCATTATTTAATGCTTCAATCTTAAATATGATCAATCTATCTTTGTTAGTTGGTTATGTACCACAGGCCTTTAAGGTGGCAGTAATTAAACCATTACTTAAAAAGCCATCACTTGACCCAGCTATCTTAGCTAATTATAGGCCAATCTCCAACCTTCCTTTTCTCTCAAAGATTCTTGAGAGGGTAGTTGTAAAACAGCTAACTGATCACCTGCAGAGGAATGGTCTATTTGAAGAGTTTCAGTCAGGTTTTAGAATTCATCATAGTACAGAAACAGCATTAGTGAAGGTTACAAATGATCTTCTTATGGCTTCGGACAGTGGACTTGTCTCTGTGCTTGTTCTGTTGGACCTCAGTGCTGCTTTTGATACTGTTGACCATAAAATTTTATTACAGAGATTAGAGCATGTCATAGGTATTAAAGGCATTGCGCTGCGGTGGTTTGAATCATATTTGTCTAATAGATTACAGTTTGTTCATGTAAATGGGGAATCTTCTTCACAGACTAAAGTTAATTATGGAGTTCCACAAGGTTCTGTGCTAGGACCAATTTTATTCACTTTATACATGCTTCCCTTGGGCAGTATTATTAGACGGTATTGCTTAAATTTTCATTGTTACGCAGATGATACCCAGCTTTATCTATCCATGAAGCCAGAGGATACGCACCAATTAGCTAAACTGCAGGATTGTCTTACAGACATAAAGACATGGATGACCTCTAATTTCCTGCTTTTAAACTCAGATAAAACTGAAGTTATTGTACTTGGCCCCACAAATCTTAGAAGCATGGTGTCTAACCAGATCGTTACTCTGGATGGCATTTCCCTGATCTCTAGTAATACTGTGAGAAATCTTGGAGTTATTTTTGATCAGGATATGTCATTCAAAGCGCATATTAAACAAATATGTAGGACTACCTTTTTGCATTTACGCAATATCTCTAAAATCAGAAAGGTCTTGTCTCAGAGTGATGCTGAAAAACTAATTCATGCATTTATTTCCTCTAGGCTGGACTATTGTAATTCATTATTATCAGGTTGTCCTAAAAGTTCCCTAAAAAGCCTTCAGTTGGTTCAGAATGCTGCAGCTAGAGTACTGACGGGGACTAGCAGGAGAGAGCATATCTCACCCGTGTTGGCCTCCCTTCATTGGCTTCCTGTTAATGCTAGAATAGAATTTAAAATTCTTCTTCTTACTTATAAGGTTTTGAATAATCAGGTCCCATCTTATCTTAGGGACCTCGTAGTACCATATTACCCCATTAGAGCGCTTCGCTCTCAGACTGCGGGCTTACTTGTAGTTCCTAGGGTTTGTAAGAGTAGAATGGGAGGCAGAGCCTTCAGCTTTCAGGCTCCTCTCCTGTGGAACCAGCTCCCAATTCAGATCAGGGAGACAGATACCCTCTCTACTTTTAAGATTAGGCTTAAAACTTTCCTTTTCGCTAAGGCTTATAGTTAGGGCTGGATCGGGTGACCCTGGACCATCCCTTGGTTATGTTGCTTTAGACGTAGACTGTGTTTCATAATTATTGTATGGCCTTGCCTTGCAATGTGGAGCGCCTTGGGGCAACTGTTTGTTGTGATTTGGCGCTATACAAGAAAAAAGTTGATTGATTGATTGATTGATTAGAGGAATTGCAAATTCTGCTTGGGACTCTGGCAAGGACGGTCGCATTCCTCCCCTCTCGTCTCCTCCTTTTCTGTTCTCTATCTCTGCCCCAACCTTCAAAGTCCCAGCTTCACCAGACTGTTAATTCTTCAAATTAAGATATGGATTAACCATGGAATTGATCAGCTGGTCTCTCAACGCTACTGACACCATTTTTTCGACAAGAAAATCAGGGCTGGGGGCCCCTCGTGCCCTGATGGAACCTACCCATTGGGCTATGCTGTTGACGCCTGAGAGAAATGAAGCGTGGCATGTGTGGCTCCATTCTCTGCGGAAGACGTTGAGGATTCATTTCTATTCGCTTTTATGGTGGGAGGTTTGGCACTGATTGGTTTGTGTGCTGCCCTGACCCACAGGAATATTAGCAAGATGGCTGCTTCCAGAATCTTGTCCCCTCATCTGTCCGTCATGATTAATGAGTTGGACAATGCTATGTAATCTCAGACTGCGTGAACTCTTGAACTCAAACGCAAAATGGATACCATCTTGGAGCATATCGCTGCATTGCAAAGGAATGTGCTGCTGAGGACTGGGGAATATTCTTCATAAATTTGGACTCTAGATAGTCAGAGGGGCAGTAAATGGAATTCTGTATCTCTCTGCCTAACAGCAACATGGCAGCCTTATCGGCTCCTGAAGGTCAAATGCCCTGCTCTTCCCCCAGAAGGATCTACAGCCTTGGTGAAGGAATTCGGCTCCCCCTTCTCATCTATCTACCCCCCCAGCCTGCTGTTGCCTAGCAACCTCAGACTTTACACACACATGGACAGAAACCGACAGAAACTTAACTCATCTGCACATGACGCATGTCTCCCTTCCTCCATCCCTATTACCCCCCCTTATGTCTCTCCACTCCCCTCACCCTGGCTTCCTCCCTGCCACCTCGAAGGCAGCGCAGTTTTTACTGCTGCAGCCTTCAACACCCCAAGCTGGGCAGCGCAGGCCCCTCCTGCTGCAGCCTTCACCCACTTTGCCTCAATTTGGATGACGGACTACTTCAAGTTTAGTGCACATAAACAATGTAAAATGTATATGTGTTGTATTTAATTCTGATTTGTGCCATTATTATGTTAAACTAGGAATAATTGTGGATTATTAATTGTTAATTGTATTTTGTCTGAGGTAATTGGAGTGTAAACGTAATTTTGTTGTTGTTGCACTCATGTAATCCATCCATCCATCCATTTTCTTCCGCTTTATCCAGAGTCGGGTCGTGGGGGCAGCAGCTGAAGCAAAGCCGCCCAGACCTCCCGATCCACACACACCTCCCCCAGGTCCTCTGGGGGAACCCCAAGGCGTTCCCAAGCCAGCCGAGAGATGTAGTCCCTCCAGCGTGTCCTGGGCCTTCCCCGGGGCCTCCTCCCAATGGGACATGCCCGGAACACCTCTCCAGCGAGGCATCCAGGGGGCATCCGGAAAAGATGCCCAAGCCACGTCAACTGACTCCTTTCAACATGGAGGAGCAGCGGCTCGACTCCGAGCTCCTCCCGAGTGACCGAGCTCCTCACCCTATCTCTAAGGGAGCACCCAGCCACCCTACAGAGGAAACTCATCTCGGCCGCTTGTACTCGCAATCTCGTTCTTTCGGTCATGAGCCAAATCTCATGACCATAGGTGAGGATCAGAACATAGATCGATCGCTAAATCGAGAACTTTGCCCCCCTTCTCAGCTCTCTCTTCACCACGACGGTCCGATACAGCGACCGCATCACTGCAGATGCTGCACTGATCCGTCTATCGATCTCACGTTCCATCCGTCCCTCACTCGTGAACAAGACCCCGAGATACTTAAACTCCTCCACTTGAGGCAAGGACACTCCACCGACCTGAAGAGGGCAAAGCACCTTTTTCCGGTCGAGAACCATGGCCTCGGATTTGGAGGTGCTGATTTTCTCCCCCTGTAGCTGCCACCTTATCGTGGTGGGGGAGTTTGCGTACCCGGATGATCCTAGGAGCTATGTTGTCGGGGGCTTTGTGCTCCCTGTAGGGTCTCCCAAGGCAAACAGGTCCTAGGTGACGGGTCAGACTAAGGGCAGTTCAGAACCTCCATGACCAGTAAAAAATCAAGGGCCGAGACGTCGCCCGGTATGGCGGAGCCGGGGCCCCACCCTGGAGCCAGGCCTGGGGTTGGGGCTCACGCACGAGCGCCTGGTGGTCGGGCCTTAGCCAATGGGGCCCGGCCGGGCTCAGCCCGAAAGAGTGACGTGGGTCCGCCCTCCTGTGGGTGCACCACCTGCAGAGGGGGCCATGGGGGTCGGGTGCAGAGAGGATTGGTTGGCGGTCGAGGGCGGGTGGCCCGGTGGCCCGGTCCATGCTCACAGCCCCTGGCTGTTGGGACGTGGAATGTCACCTCGCTAGGGGGGAAGGAGCCTGAGCTTGTGCGGGAGGTTGAGAGATACCGACTAGAGATAGTCGGGCTCACCTCCACGCACAGCTTGGGCTCTGGTACCCAACTCCTGGAGAGGGGCTGGACGCTCGTGTAATGACAATGACAATAAATCTCATCTCATCTCATCTCATCTCAAATGTGCTTTCTCTGCTCAACCCTAAACATGGCAGGCTTATCAGCCTCCGAAGGTCAAAACGCCCCACTGTTTTGCTCCAGAAGAATTTCGACAGCCTTTGGGAACCATTCGGCTACCCTCTTCTCTTCTGCCCTCCTCGACAGTCAGTCTGATGTTGTCAAGGCAACTCCAGACATTATACACACACTGACAGAAACTGATACAAAACTCATTTGACTAATACGAACTCATCTCATCTGCACTCATGACACACATCCCATCTCTCCCCCCCACCTCTACTCCCCCCCCCCATTGCCTCCACCTTGCTCCCCCCCCCCCCCACCCTGAGCTCGCGGCTGCATGGGACACTGCTGCCCCCCCATGCATGCACACACACACACACAAACAATCAAATGTATATATATGGGTGTTGTAATTCTGATGTGTGCCATTATTACTTTCAATGTTATGTGTCGGACGCAGCTCGGAGAACCGACCAGCGTTTGAAGGACCCAGTATGAAATAAGCAGAGCACGGTACAAAGGCTAACTGAATTTAATACATAACAGTGATACAAAAATAACAGAAAGAAAGTGCGGTCTGGCGTGGTGCGCTCCCAGCAGCGCTAACGGTCCGGAGCCAGAAGCTGTTCGGACCCAAGGACCCCGCCGACACCCCCCAGGTGGCCGCAACAAACCGAGTCTGTGAAAGAAGGAACCATTATGTGAGTCCACAATCTACACACAGAGAGACCACTCAAAGGTGTACATAAACAGCAAACACTTCCTGGCTTGATTACTAATCAGCTTCCCAACCTGCAGGCATGGAACATCCAGTTCACAAAACTCCACTGCAGTGGAAGCCGATACATGACTAACATACAGCTCAATATAATAAGGTGTGAGGGACACCACATTTACTGACTGTATAAATGTTAGTCACAAAATCTAACGTACCTCAGGAAGTGTGCTGACGAGCGTGAGACCTCACCCCCTCCTCTTTCACAGACCGTGCATCAAACCCTGGACGTTCTCTGCATCCACTGATGATGAGATGGCTCCCGAGATGACGATCTCACCCGTCTGGTCACAAGGTCGAGTCTCTGGCAAATACACACTGCATACTCCAGACCCTGGGAGGTGAAACTGAAAAAAAAAATAAAAAGAAAGACTAACAGACTGACATAAGGTTGCTCGGGTCCTTTTTTTTTTTTCATTTTTGGCAGAACTGCAGGGTCACGACCCCAGACACTAAATAGTGAAAAACAAAAAATAAAATCCCACACAAAAACCAACTCAAAAAACACCCACACAAAATGAACTAACACAAAACAAATAAGTGATTTATACCGTCAAGCTCCAACAAATGAACACACCTGTTCCAACTTAAGAGCTTGACGGTAATGTGACTCAGTCACCAAAAGAGGGAGCCAAAGTGCTAAAAATGAAAAACCCCCTTTGGTGACAAAAAACAAACGAGCTGCATCTCCGTGCGCAGCTGTGTGCAACACACAACCAAAATGTGCTCAACTAAATAACGCCGGAGCTGATACAACAGACGCAGTAGTTATCTTTATCCGGGGAAACGGGGCTACAACTGTAACATAGGAAGCTCAGCGACCCGTGCCACAGAGCTCCGCCGTGCGCGTGCACCCATTACAGACACACTCTTGCAGCTCCCGTTTAAACCTCTTATCCGGTCGGAGCGTGACGCGAAGCCGTCGCCAGTCACACTCCACCACGACCCACGGATAAGGCACAAACACAGGAACACGGCTGCAAGAGAGCACAAATCAGTATTCAGTAATGGGTCTCAAACACGCACCATCCGGGCGGAGAGCACCCGCAACTGATCCGGATAACTACTGAACGTCTGCTGCCGCCTTCCCGGCGCGTTACCGTCTCTGCTACCGCTGGGTCCGTGATGTTTGGCCAGAGACTACTGTTATGTGTCGGACGCAGCTCGGAGAACCGACCAGCGTTTGAAGGACCCAGTATGAAATAAGCAGAGCACGGTACAAAGGCTAACTGAATTTAATACATAACAGTGATACAAAAATAACAGAAAGAAAGTGCGGTCTGGCGTGGTGCGCTCCCAGCAGCGCTAACGGTCCGGAGCCAGAAGCTGTTCGGACCCAAGGACCCCGCCGACACCCCCCAGGTGGCCGCAACAAACCGAGTCTGTGAAAGAAGGAACCCGTATGTGAGTCCACACTCTACACACAGAGAGACCACTCAAAGGTGTACATAAACAGCAAACACTTCCTGGCTTGATTACTAATCAGCTTCCTAACCTGCAGGCATGGAACATCCAGTTCACAAAACTCCACTGCAGTGGAAGCCGATACATGACTAACATACAGCTCAATATAATAAGGTGTGAGGGACACCACATTTACTGACTGTATAAATGTTAGTCACAAAATCTAACGTACCTCAGGAAGTGTGCTGACGAGCGTGAGACCTCACCCCCTCCTCTTTCACAGACCGTGCATCAAACCCTGGACGTTCTCTGCATCCACTGATGATGAGATGGCTCCCGAGACGACGATCTCACCCGTCTGGTCACAAGGTCGAGTCTCTGGCAAATACACACTGCATACTCCAGTCCCAAATGCCACCATGTTCCAATCCACATAGATGCACCTCAGCTGTGAGTCCCGACGAGCCGCAGGCGATCAGGGCGAGGTCCCGACAACCTCAGCAACACAGCCACTCAGTCCCAAATGCAAGCCACCTGGAAGGAAAAACAAAAGACAGAAACAAAAAGGCAGCCAGGCCCCCCAGCCATACAACATTCAACTTGTGATAATTGTGGATTAATTGTATTTGTGTCTGAGGTGATTGTGTGGGAAGAAATTTTGTTGCACTTGTAATGACAATAAATCTATCTATCTATCTATCTATCTATCTATCTATCTATCTATCTATCTATCTATCTATCTATCTATCTATCTATCTATCTATCTATCTATCTATCTATCTATCTATCTATCTATCTATCTATCTATCTATCTATCTATCTATCTATCTATCTATCTATCTATCTATCTATCTATCTATCAGTGCTCTGAAGGCCTTCTGCATGGATCTCTGCCCTTGTCTCAAAGAGTCATTGGAGATTCCAACATATTGATGAAGATACTTTTCATTGTGGTCTGCTCATTCTACACAGGATCATTTTCAAGCAATGACTTCTCAATGAAGACATTTGTTGTTGTGGTGCACTCATATGGTAAAGCATGTTTTGGAGCTGGAAACATTTTTTTGACCAAATTTGGTATGTGCATTTGTTCTTTGTGCAGAGGATTCTTCATTGCCTCCAAAGTATTTTTGAAGCTATTTCAATTGATGGTCTGCTCAGTCTGCACAGGATTCTTTGGACCTGTCAAGTCAAGTTGACCCTGTATGTCAGTAAGTTCCTGCACTTCTACCTCCCTCCTATACAGTTCCTGCTGAGTTGCTTCTTTGCTGCCTGCTTTCTGATGCCCTTCTTTATAGGTCTCTGGCTATGCTGTAGTGGCTTTTTTGGAGTTTCTAACATATCATTGAAGACAACCTTTGTTGTGATCTGTTCATTCTGCAGGGGATCTTACGGTAAAGCACTCCTTCACATTATGCACTTCCTCCTGCTGCAACAGTTGTTTCTTTTAGCTGCCTGCTTTCTGGTGGCCTTCTTTGTGAGTCTCGGCCATTGCTGCAAAAGCTTCTTTGGAACTTCCAATGAAACTTTGAACAAATCTGGCATTTTTTCCTGCTGAATCTGCAAAGGATTCCTTTGAGCTCCCAGCTCACCTTCCTTCTCATAACAGTGGCTCTGCTGAGTTGATGAAACACTTGCCACCATAATGTACTTTTTAATTTCATGGATTTGCATGTTGTCCTTTTCCTGTCTGCCCTTTGTCCTTGTGTTACAGACCTGTGCACAAAGAAAGAACAATGTCCAGTCATCAGCACTTACAGGAACATAGTAAACCTGATTGGTTTTGGACTTTGATAGAACAAACAGAAATACCCCTTGTTTAGAATACATGATGCAAAACATAAAAATGAAGGAAATGCACTTGACCATATTATATTACTCAGAGAATGAACTGTTTTCTGTGGGAAAACAATGGTCACTGTAACCATTTTTCAATGTACTGTTGCCAAATGCTCTGCTCAAGTTGAAAAATGAAAACGTAGCTCAAAATACATGTAAGATCAAAGCCAATCTCTCTGTCAAGTTAACTATACATGTATTTATTGTCTTTCAGACATCATCACATTTATAAAGCCACAAAGCACAGTTATCCTAACACATTTAACTATCAGGTTTGCTCCAAAATAATATGAAGTCATGAATAACACACACTTATTACACACACACAGATTTTTTTCCTTCTCTCCTTCTTCTTTGGATGTACCGTACTCATATTGCACACTAACAACTGTACGGGAAGGAATTTTTTTATTTGAATGTCAACAATTAAGGTCAAAGTTCAGGGATCAGGATTTAAAAGTCATGATCGAACCCTTGCACTATGCAACTCTCCCACCATGTTTAATTGATATTAGCTCCAAACTGCCTGAGTTAAACAGTTATGACCTTCAGTTTGAACAATGTGAAGAAAAAGAGTTTTGTACTTGCACTTCATTGACCATTCCACAAAGATTCATACTTTAATTACAGTTTTTCCTCAATTGCTAAGACACATTTCTCGAAAGCTGCTCTCCTTTTCTCTAAACTGTGAACACAAAACCCAAATTTCAAGCTACATTCACAAAACCCCAGGCTCTTCTTGCAAAGCCAAACTTTCACCTCAAAACAGTTCAATCTGTGCTCAAAACTAAACCATTTTGTCAAATCGTGCCCTGAAAAAAACAGAAAATACAATGATCAGGACATGAAGCTGTACAAATGAATGTTTATTGTTCACTGTAGGCTAAATGCATGTTGCAAAACAAAAAACCTGTGCATTTAGAACTTCTACAAAGTAAAAAAAAAAGTACAAATAACAGAAATCCTGTGCATTTACACATAGCACGTGTACAGTACAAAAACAAACAAATCCTGTGCATTTAGCACTTGTATACAGTAAGTCTATGTAAAAAATAAAGTACAAAAATATACATGAAATACTAGGCCTACAAACAGTTAGATTAACCCTCCATTACAATACCACAGTATATTGGCACAGTGATGGACTGAAACATGTATTTACTACACAGTATATAGTATAGTCATACAGTAATTCCTGTGAACATTTACATACTATAATGTCAGAAAAGGTAACCACGCTCACCATTATGCAAGACAGGTGCATCACAATGAAAATGTGTTGGCAAGTTGTGTCTAAACAGGTGAAAAGTGTTTATGGTTTTGACAAAAGAGTGACTGATTCAATCAGTGGGTTCAAGCAACTGAGCTTTTGGTTCAGACAATAGGATTCAGTGTTTTAGCAATTTAGAAAAACTGTAACACAAACCTTAGAACAGACTGGTTTGGTTTAGATTCAGGAGTCCTGGATATGACGTGATGCTTTCACGAGAAGCAAAAGAAAGACTGAGTGATTGAAACACAAAGCAACATGCCAGCATGTAGGTGTCAGTGGTAAGAGAAACTCCATCCAGTTTTTTTTTTCAGGAAGAAATCTCAAGCAGACCATCCACAGGGGGATGACCAACTGTTTAAGCCATTCCAACAATAATAGATAAAGGAGGTCAAATAGACAAAGTACAGCAAAGAATTTTCAAACATGCAAAACAAGAATGAGCAAAAAAACAAACAAAAAAACACTCCAGTTATAGATTGGTGCAAGGGCACCTTGACACTTGCATGAATTTGATCCCTGCACTGCTGCGCAATTCGTTGTGCCAGTGCATCCCGCTTTGTCATGCTTGACGCCACACAATACAAATTATAATTTCATAGCCAATGACACATTTGCTGTCAGAACGTGGCTGATGAAACCTGGAGCAGCTGGTGAAAAAACTCTTGGTGGGGCTGGTGTGCCAATAGATTTCCCTGCCTAGTCCAGTACAGGCATTCAAATGAACAGTCAGAAAATTACTACAATTCCACAATAACCATTTAATGTCCTTCTCAAAATCAGCAGTTACACAGATAAAGTCAACCATTTACAGCTATATTAGGCCTCATTTATACTTTGGAAAGGAATGATATCAAATACAATACAACAATTAAGTTCTTGAGCAAGGAACATTTCACCATTTGACACCAATTACACACATAGTACACCAAACTGTACTGCACTGCCATTATCTTCAGATAAACAGATCCTGGGTTTCAAAATGACACCCCCTTAACAGAATAGAAAATATCACCAAATTTAGACTCTTTCAATTGTCAAGTGAGGAAAAAATCCTCAATTGACAAAAGAACATTATGTACATATGAAAAGAGAGGGAGAGAGAGAGAAAGTGTGTGTGTGTGTGTGTGTGTGTGTGTGTGTGTGTGTGTGTGTGTGTGTGTGTGTGTGTGTGTGTGTGTGTGTGTGTGTGTGTGTGTGTGTGTGTGTGTGTGAATAAGTTGAGGAGTTTCTAAGATGAGTGGAGGACTGAGTGATTGTATGAAAACAGAGGGAGAGAGAGAGAGAGAGAGAGAGAGAGAGAGAGAGAGAGAGAGAGAGAGAGAGAGAGAGAGAAATGTGTGTATGTGTGTGTGAGAGGCCAAAATTGAGAAGAGCGGTGCACCTAAAGAGGCGATGAGCTGCCAGACAGTCAAATCCACAGCCGAGACTCAATCCAGAAAATGTTTCAAGGTACAAATCCTCACACTTTGTCCCTGTTACGACTAGAGATGGGATTTATGGCTCTTTTGGGGGATCCAGATCTTTATGGCTCGTTCCTTTCAAAGAGCCATTCAAAAAACTGGCTCATATGGCAATTTTTTTTTTTTTTTTTTTTTTTTTGGTATTTTAGGCTTAATTATCAATTTCCGCCATGTGTGCATTCGTGGCGGTGCATGCTGCAGTGTGCATGTGCACTTTGCCATTACAATGCATTCTGGTTAGAAATTCCTACCACCATTTGTGGCATAAATTGATAATGAGAGAGAGAGAGAGAGAGAGAGAGAGAGAGAGAGAGAGAGAGAGAGAGAGAGAGAGAGAGAGAGAGAGAGAGTTCTCAATGTCACTTTTCTAATTTGCTCCCCTATTCTGTGTCTCCCTACCTTTTCTGCCAGCAGTGGACATCGAAAACATAAATCCTTGGGGAGAACAGCATGCTCAGGCAAAAGACTGGTGTTGACTGACTGAAATCTCGTTCCAAACGAGAACAAGGAATAGAAACCTGACATTAAACCAAACCTGTTGTTGCTTAATGTAGCCAGTAGATGGCGTTAACGCATTGTAAATAACCAAGGAAACCTATACTGAGAAACACAAAAATGAATGAAAGGTCATTAAGACAACACCATTTGTTTTTGTTCTTTCCATATATTTTTTGATTTTGAAAGTTTTTGTATTGCACATGTTCTTTTTTTCTATTCACTTTAAATCTGATATTACAGCCATTATCAAACATTATCTGAGTTTGAATTATTTGGAAATACTGATTGTAACCCCATTATAATATGTTGAGAAGAATTTTCTGAGACTGGGTGACTTGTTTTCCTGACCGTGTGCGCGTGTCGGCGTGGCGCCGCTTATTTTCGCGCCACAAGAACCCCCCTCCCCCCTGCAGGAGTACTCATGTCATGTGAAGGCACATGCTGCCTGTGCCCCTCCCCCCGTAGCTGCTCTCTTTCTATGCGGGGGGGGGGGGGGGGGGGCACAGCCGCAACTGCAACTGGATGTTCCTGGAAGCTGTGTGAAACAAACACGCATGAAAAAATAAAAAGAACGACAAAAAAGAACGGCTCCCGCGCAGCCGCGACTCAGCTCCCTTTGTTCACATTAAAGAGCCGTTCAAAAGAATCGGCTCGTTCGCGAACATCACAACACTAGTTACGACAGTCGTCCCACTCCGAACTGCAACATATTCAGTGAAGCAGTTTGCGCATTTTTTCTCACAGACCTGAGCGCAATGTGCGACCACAAGCCTCTGTAAAAAACCAAACAAACAAACAAACTAAAAACTCAAACAGACATTTGTAAGAAGTGAGGCTGCGAGCAACCATACACAACTGGTCCATTCTATTGCCCCCAAGCCATTAAATTTGGTGATGCTGATTGGCTATATATATATATATATATATATATATATATATATTTTGTTTTGTTTTTTGTTTTTGTTTTTTTTCCTTAGCAACCATGCACAATTGGTCATTTCACTGCACTTCAAGGGGCTCGTGAGTGATCGCCCAAGAAGAGAAATGATACATTCTGTCGGTGGAAATGCACTGTTGAATAAGAGTCAGTTGGTGGAAATGTTGTTTAAATAATTCAGATTACATGTAGGCACATACTATTAAGTAAAACTAACTGACATTGATAATACTTTTTTTAAATATATTTTATAATTTTTCCACTCCACAACAGGGAGGGCAGCGCCCGAGCACCCTCTATGGGGCAGCCGCCACTGAGGTCAGGCCCAGTGAGGTGCCCAGTCCTTAGGCTATTCCAAACGACAGTAAAAACAACCTAGCATTAGAGGTTTTCAATAAGTTCAGATACACCTCGCATCTTCTGTGGCGCCACTGAGTGAAAACAGGGGAGCAGCTGAAGGGACTTATTGTGTCTTGTCTGTAACTCTGCTGAGGCAATTTATCCATTGGGTATCCACTGTGGGTATGTGTGCTATATTTTAATTTCTATACACACTTTTTACTTTTATTGTGTGTAATAATGGGTTTTTAAATTAATTTGTATTATGCTTATGCTTGTTCAAATGAATTGCTTGTTGCAGACACTCAAAGCGCTTTACAATAATGCCTCACATTCACCCCGATGTGAGGGTGCTGCCATACAAGGTACTCACTACACACCGGGAGTAACTAGGGGATTAAGGACCTTGCCCAAGGGCCCTTGGTGATTTTCCAGTCAGGCTGGGATTTGAACCGAGGATCGTCTGGTCTCAAGCCCAATGCTTAACCACTAAACCATCACCTCCCCCACATCAGTGCTGTATAAATAAAGTTTTATTTTTAGTTGTAGTGGTAGTAGTAGTAGTAGTTGTTGTTGTTGTTGTAGTACTCACAGTAGTAGTAGTGGTGGTAGTAGCAGTAGTATTTCCTTTTACTTCATGCCATATACAACATAATAACTGAGCCTTTTTGGGCACAGGGTTAGAATGAGGTATGAGTCTATTTGATGGACACTGCATTTCTTAGGTTATAAGATGTTCAATGTACACCCCCGTTTCCTTTTTTTCTGTGTTCCCATCACAAAATTAGTCGCATTTACATTTTTTTATTTTATTTTATTTTACTATTTGTAACCCTACCCCTTCCCCTAACCCTAACCAAAACCACCCCCTACCCCTGTCAACCCACATTGTATGCTCACATCACAAAATGAATTCAAAATGAACCATAGATTAATTTACATTTCATGATGCCATCAGGAAATGGTGTGAGACTGGGCTGTCAAAGTAGTGTGATCTTAGAAAGTTCTTGTGTTTTGATGTTACCCAGGATCTGTTGTGTATATCTCCATCCTTTTCTTTATTAGTCCCAGTGCTCCAATCACTACTGGTATTGTTATGGCTTTGATTCCTCACAGTCATTAAATCTAAATTTTAAGGTCTTTTATATTTCAAAAGTTTTTTAGTTTCTTTCACAGAGACATTTCTTTCAGCTGTCGATTATTAGGCATTCTGTCCTTGTTGACATTGTCTGGTCTGTTTGCTTTTATGTCCCAATGTGTCTGTATTGACATGTCCCACAGGATTCTGATGTTGTCTTTTTCTGTTGGTTCGGGCTCATGCTCATACCATTTTTCTTTTGTGTTACCGCTGAATTGTCTGGAGATGTTCCTGTGCAAGTATGTAGAGACCATGCTGTGACTATGAACTTCTTCAGTTTTGGCCAGTTCAGGGTGCCCTACCACAATATGGTCAATGTTCCTTGGTTACTTTGGCAGCTATGATCTGGATTTTAGCCCAGCTGTTTTCAGTCATTGCTTGGTCCCGTATTGGTTTAGGTTCTTCTTACCTACTCTTTTTGCCTACCACCCATGCATTTGTTTCTCTTCCCATTTTTATTTAATTTGTTCTTGGACAAAATGCTTTCCTTTTAATTTTTTTTTCCTTTTTTTTTACTTTCCTAATGTAGATGGTTGAAGCTTCATTTTCAAGTGGCAGCTTTTCTGTATGTATGTGCTTATTAATTATTTTATTACTGTTATTATTAATATGTATGTGTCAAGGACATGAACAAGCAAAGCTTTTCAGCGTCTCACCATGTCACTTAGGTCCTTCCGACTCTTTTTTTTTCAGTAAATGCTTCTGGGGAGCATTAGCATGGCTTCAAACCTTCATGCAATTTATACTCTAAACAGTCACTGACTGACCTCATGTGCTGTAAAGGTGTGCGCTGCCTCCCACTTTAGTGTTCCCGGATTCAATTTCATCTCAACATTTAGCATTTTCTGTTTCAGTGTTGACTGTGCACTGAATTCCTGCGAGATCTCCTTGATTCAGGTGTGATCCCCTCTTTCTCTTTTTTTAAATTTTCTTTTCTTTTTTTAATTGAGACAAACAAAAAGTTACACAAAAACCTTACAGAGGATAAACATAGCAGCACAAAAACAATATAATGAACAACAGATAAATATCCTCTGCTGTAGCTCCAGGAAGTGTTCAACATTTGACATTTCCTGTTTCACTGTGGCCTCAAAATTTTTCACTTCCTGTTTGTGACACAGTGCACCATGAGCGAGCTTAGCGCCACAGCATGTCACTTTGCTTGTATTATTATTATTATTATTATTAGTAGTAGTAGTAGTAGTATATTTGACCAATTCCTAGAAATAGCGATTCTAAAAATCAGTGAGCATATACGAGGTCTGTGATGAAAAAAGCGGTCCTTTTTATTTTTTTCAAAAAATAAATGGATTTGATTCATATGTTTTTACGTCAGACAAGCTTGAACCCTCGTGCACATGCGTGAGTTTTTTCACGCGTGTCGGTGATGTCATTTCCCTGTGGGCAGGCCTTGAGTGAGATGTGGTCCCGCCCTCTCGGCTGAATTCCTTTGTTTCACACGCTGCTCGAGGCGGCACCCGTTGCTTTATCAAAAATTTTTTCTGGACCTGTGAGGAATATCCGAGTGGACACTATTCGAGAAATTAAGCTGGTTTTCGGTGAAAAGTTTAACGGCTGATGAGAGATTATGGGGTGTTTCTGTCGGTGTAAGGACTTCCCACACAGCGGGACGTCATGCAGCGCTTCCAGGCGCCGTCGTCGGCCTGTTTCGACCTGAAAACATCCTAATTTAAGGCTTAATTCACCCAGGACGTCGTGAGAGAACAGAGAAGATTCAGAAGAGGCCGGCATGAGGACTTTATGCGGACATTCCACTGTTTAAGGACATTTTGTAATGAAAGACGTGCGCGCAAATTCGCAGTCGTTTCTGTGACGACTCGGCAAATCTGTGTGCGCCGCGACAGGAAAAACACCTCCGTGTTGAAAACCATTTGTAAAATTCAGGCGGCTTTTGATGGCTTTCAACAAGTGAGTAACTGAGAAACTGTTTAACAGCTTGGGCATGTTCCAACTTGCCCGTTAAGGTTTCCAACGGAGGTGTTTTTCCTATCGCGACCCCCCGCGGTCGGGTCCAGCCCGACATGCGACTCTGCCCGCACGTTCTTTCATTACAAAATGTCCGTTAACAATGGAATGTCTGAATAAACTCCTCATGCCGACTTCTTCTGAAAGTTCTCTGTTCTCTGACGACTTACTGGGTCAACAGAGCCTGAAATGTGGAAGTTTTCAACTTGAAACGGCGCGACGCTGCCGCCTCGAAGCGCAGATCGCCGTCAGGCGCTGTGGGCCGTCCTTACGGCGACACTACCAGACCAAAATCTCTCATCAGCCGTTAAAATTTTTACCGAAAACCAGCTGAATTTATCGAATGGTGTCCACTCAGTTGTGCCTTACAGTTTAAAAAAAAATTTGATCAAACAAAGCAGCAGTCTCTGAGCCATTCCTAAACAATGAAAAAATCGACGAGAGGGTGGGCGACTCCTCACTCAAAGACTGCCCACAGGTGAATGACGTAACCGACAGGCGTGAAAAAACTCTCGCATGCCCACGAGGGTTCAAGCATGTCTGATGTAATCACACGTGATTCAAATCCATATGGTTTTTGAAAAAAAATAATAAGGTCGGATACTTTTCTAATAGACCTCGTATTTTGCTAATTTCCACAGTAAGGTATTTCTGTCATTCTATGTCTATATATCATCTTGTCATGATAATGAATGGCTTGGTAGAATCGGAGTCTCTACTAGTAGAGTCTCCAATCGGAGTCTCTACTGATAGATTCTTCGATTCTGCCAGTAGATTCTCCGATCACAGTCTCTACTCGTAGAATCTCCGATTCCACCAAAACGCTGACTCTACTTTAACATATGCATTGTGTCAAAATGTTGACCGCAGCCTGTGACTTTGACTGTTAACTGATTTTTCTAATCAAAATCTAATAACTTTTTTGTTGCCTGACCTTCAGTCATTGCACAAAGTTTGGTGTAAATCAAATCAAGACTCTTTGTGTTGTGTTGTTCACACACAGTACTGCAAGCAATACTCCCAGTCTCCCACGTGTGCTCCTGCTGCAGTGAGAGGAATATCTTTAACAAAGTAAACAACTATGACAGAAAATAAATCTCTTACATGAATGATAAACCATAGCCATTTGTCACTGAAGTACAAACTTTATTCCAGTAAAAATATATCTGTAAGTAATGAGGGTCTATAAAAATCACCAAAGACCATTTCTAACATATCTCCATCATTAGGTCAAACACCAATATCTCATTTCTTGAGCAGTCAGACAGATGATGGAGGAGCGGAGGAGGAAGCTACTGGGGGTCTATCACAAAAAAAAAAAAAACTCCAGAGCTTAGCGAACTTTTCAAAGCCAGAACGCCCAAGTTCCAGATGGATGAAGCGATGAACGTGACAATTCACCGACAAGCCCTCCAGCTGGATCGACCGGCCCCTGAGGCATGTGAGCTGCCGTGCTGAGGAATGAGAACATATGAGCAGCCGCAAGTGCACTCATTACTGCAACAGCAGTATCAGAGCGTGCACGTACATGTGTAACACACATACACATGAGATAAAGTTGTCAAATGTGTTTTTGTCTCAGGACAATATATTGATTTTTTTTTTTTCTTTTGTTTTTGGTCATCATCATAGCTGCCACAGGAACAATGAGCAAAGTTTTTCTGTTGTTGTTGCGTTGCTGTGTGAGAAAATCAAATTTGGCTTTAGGCTTGAAGAAATTAAGACAGTTCACAGACAAACAGAAAAGTAACAGCTACAATCAGTCAAGATACAAAATGCCAAACTTTGAATTGTTCCAACCTTTCCAATGTGAGGAATTAACCAACATCTGCTTTAGCTGATAAACTGGGTTTAAATGACCGTTCACAAGTAGTCCCTTATTATGAACTGGTTTCAAAGAGTTAAAAAAAAGTAAAAATTCCTACAATCCTGGGCCCGTATTCACAAAGCACCCGAAGGCTAAAAGTAGCTCTTAGTGATGTAATTCTAAGAAAAATCTTAGAATTCCTCGAATTCTTAGACATTTCTTAGAATTTTAACCTTGGTAAGATAAAAGTTATTCACAAAGCATCTTAGACTTGAAAAGGGCTCTCCAAAGTGTTAAGAGGAGGAAGGAGGACTTTTAAGAAGCAGAAGAGAGTCTAAAACAGACAAGACGGCGAAAAGACGGAGAGGAAGGAGAGACATTCTCCGTATGTGGAATGATAGTGATGACAGTGGTTCAGGAACATGTTTGGGGTTGACCTCATCAGGAATGAGCTTACATTTCCCACTCAGCATAGTAACGTAATAACGCGTGGGATGAAGGTCATCACAAGACTGCAAGACCTAGCTACAGGAAAAATGTAAATTGCATGTACTGTACTGTTCTATAACATTCATGCATTTATTAATATCAAAGTAAGTGATGTCTGCAAGCTGCAATCTCCACTCTCGCTTTGTATTACAGCACGTACCAGCGCTTCTCCCACTCATTACTTGTGTGCAATTACCAGCAAGAGTAAAGATAACAATAAGCTAATCAATAAGCATCTGAATGAAGTAGGTTCAAACATTTTGAAGCTGTGTAACAAATCATTTAATTTTGCTGAGTTTCATCATGATGACATTAAACTATCTTCATGATTACACATTTCTTAGGGCCCCTTCACACATACAGTGAGGAAAATAAGTATTTGAACACCCTGCAATTTTGCACGTTCTCCCACTTAGAAATCATGGAGGGGTCCAGGGCTGGATCCAGAGTGAAAATCTGACAGATGCATTTTTGCCCAATGATAAAATAAAAATCGTATGCGTCTTGTTATTCAATAATCTTCATTCTTTTATTCGTGTGCAACATACACTGTCACACTTCTTTTAATATTTCTGTAAAGGCTCTCAGTTGTCCAGGTGGTGTCCATAGTAGAGAAGCTTGAATCTTCGACTGGACTGGGTTGCTTGACGCGAGGACGTTCGCTTCAAATCGCAGAAGCTTCCTCAGCTAAAATTCTTGCTCTGGTAGTCTGACTTCTGTCTTGACTCTTGTTCATTCTTCTTCTCTACAAGAGTCAAGACAGAAGTCAGACTACCAGAGCAAGAATTTTAGCTGAGGAAGCTTCTGCGATTTGAAACGTCCTCGCGTCAAGCAACCCAGTCCAGTCGAAGATTCAAGCTTCTCTACTTCTTTTAATATATTTATTTTACTTCATGGACCATCGTGAACACTTCTTATTTGTATAAATATGATGTCCTAAAAAAACACTATAACAAATATTGACTATAAACAGGATCAAATTTATTGCCAAAATCTTTGTTATACCTGAATCTATATATGATTATTTTCAATTGATAAAATCAATAAAATGACTGCATATTCTTAATAATAATATATTGAGATACAGACAGTTCACAGAAGACATTTTCCATTGATACCAATCAAAATTAGAAACAGTCCAGCAGGTAACAATATTCATCATGTCCATGTTTAAATATACTAACACAAATACATCACAACTGTACACATATCACAGTTGATATATGTGTACAATTGTGATGTTTTTGTTTTAGTATATTTACACTCAACAAAAATATAAAAGCAACACTTTTGGTTTTGCTCCCATTTTGTATGAGATGAACTCAAAGATCTAAAACATTTTCCACATACACAATATCACCATTTCCCTCAAATATTGTTCACAAACCAGTCTAAATCTGTGATAGTGAGCACTTCTCCTTTGCTAAGATAATCCATCCCACCTCACAGGTGTGCCATACCAAGATGCTGATTAGACACCATGATTAGTGCACAGGTGTGCCTTAGACTGTCCACAATAAAAGGCCACTCTGAAAGGTGCAGTTTTGTTTTATTGGCATTGTTAAAACAGGGACGGAAACTCAAAGGAACAAACGTATTCATCAATGAACATCTGACCAAAAGAAACGCAGACATCGCCAGGAAAGCTCGTTTCTTAAAAAAGTAGGGAAAAATTCAACAGACATGGACATCCATTTGCAAAACATTTATCAAATTGAATGGAACACCAGAACAAGCGAAGGTTATGGTAATCAGGAACATCGAGGAACTGGACAAATACGACCAATAAGGTATGAGGACACAAACACATCACAACACCATGACACAGACCAGAGGAACCTATTCATCTACTACATCATCTACATCTGGAGACAAGAAGGATATAACTCAAAGGATTGCTGATCATGGAAAAGTAGAACTGAGAACATTTAGCACGATATAGACCCGGACAATAATTTCTTCTCAAATATCAATGACAGTTGTTGCTATTATACAGATGAACAGTTTAATCGGATCATTAAAACGGATAACAAATTATCAATAATCCATTTCAACAGCAGAAGTCTATATGCAAACTTTAACAACATTAAAGAATATTTAAGTCAATTTAAAAAATATTTAACATATTGCTATATCAGAAACATGGATCAATGAAGATAAAGGAATGGATTTTGGATGGATATGAATTTAACTGTGTAAACAGAAAGAATAAGAGTGGAGGAGGAGTGGCTGTGTATGTGGATAAGAACATGGATTATAAAATAGTAGACAATATGACAACTGTGATCGATAACTTATTAGAATGTATAACTTGAAATATGTGAAGAAAAAAGCAAAAATGTATTAGTCAGCTGTATATATAGAGCACCAGGATCTAGTATTGAAACATTCACTGACTGTATGGAAAAAAACGTTCTCAAAAACTAATCAAAAAACTGTGTTCATTTGTGGTGACTTAAATATTGATCTGCTCAATCCAAATAAGCATAACATTACAGATGAATTTATCAATATAATGTACAGTATGAGTTTATATCCAAAAATCACCAGGCCAAGCAGAATTACATCCCATAATGCTACCTTAATTGATAATATATTCAGCAATGATATTGAGAATAATACTGTGAGTGGATTATTAATCAATGACATTAGTGATCATCTACCAGTTTTCATCATTTATAATAGAAACCATCGGCGGAATCAGCCAGAGGAGAAAATAAAATACAGGCGAGTGCGGACAGAGGAAAACATGAACACACTAAAGAAGGATTTACAGGAGCAAAACTGGGAAAAGGTATACAGGTGAAAGTGATGTTGATAGTGCATATGAAACTTTTTACAAATATTTACATCATTATATGATAAAAAATTGTCCAATTAAACAAGACTACAGAAAACAAAAAATCCAAGCTCGACCATGGATGACGAAAGGGTTACGAAATGCATGTAATAAGAAAAATACACTGTATAGAGAATTCATAAAACTAAAGACTAAAGAGGCAGAAAATAGATATAAGAAATACAAAAATAGATTAACTAATATTATACGAGTATGTAGGATGGAATATTATAGTAACATATTATATAATAACAAAAACAATATTAAAGGAATATGGGATATATTAAATAGCATTATCAAAAATGGTAATAAAAAACAGTTACCCTCAGTATTTCATTGATAATAATGTTAAGAAGGAAAATAAGAATGAGGTAGTCAATGGTTTTAATAATTTTTTTGTAAATATTGGACCAAGCTTGGCAGAAAAAATTCCCGATTCCCAACCTGAGGATTGGAATAATAATCTCATAGAAAGAAATCCCTGTTCTATGTTCCTCACAGCAGTGGATGGAAAAGAAATTATAGACATTGTGAATAATTGTAAACATAAAACATCTACCGATTTAAATGAAATTGATATGGAGGTGGTAAAACAAGTCACTGAATGGATTGTAGAACCATTAACATACATCTGTAACTTATCATTTCAAATTGGTAAATTTCCCAATCAAATGAAAATAGCTAAGGTTGTGCCGCTGTAAAAGACTGGGGATAGACACCACAAATCACATTCAGTTGGAATATTTATAGACCTTAAAAAGGCTTTTGATACAATCAATCATGACATATTAATCAATAAACTTGAACAGTATAGGATTAGGGGGGTGGTGTTGCACTGGGTGAGAAGCTACTTAAGTAACAGAAAACAGTTTGTGAAGTTGGGGGAATATACATCATCATGCTTGGACAATGCTTGTGGCGTCCCACAGGGGTCAGTATTGGGTCCAAAACTGTTTCTAATTTATATAAATGATATTGTCAATGTTTCCAAAATATTAAAATTAGTATTATTTGCAGATGACACAAGCATTTTTTTTGTTCAGGGGGGGATTTGCAGGAGTTACTGAGGAGGATCAGTATAGAAATGGGAAAATTGAAAATATGGTTTGACAGAAACAAATTATCATTAAACTTACGTAAAACAAAATACATGTTATTTGGCTATTGTAATACAGACATACAGGTTCAGTTACAAGTTGAGGGGGTAGATATTGAAAGGGTACATGAAAATATGTTTCTGGGGGTGATAATAGATGATAAGATAAACTGGAAGACTCATATAAAACATATACAAAGTAAACTGTCAAGAAGCATTTCAGTTCTAAACAAAGCGAAACATATTCTGGACCACAACTCACTCCGCATTCTTTGCTGCTCACTGGTTTTACCATATTTACAGTACTGTGCAGAGGTATGGGGTAATACTTATAAAGGTACAACACAATCACTATCAGTAATGCAGAAAAGAGGTATAAGAATTATTCATAATACTGGCTATAGAGATCATACAAATCCACTATTTTTACAATCCAAATCTTAAAATTCACAGACTTGGTTCATTTTCAAACAGTACAAATCATGTATAAAGCAATAAACAATTTACTTCCAGCAAATATTAAAAATATGTTTTTTAACAGATCAGGGGATTGCAATCTGAGGGGGAAATTTAATTTAAAGCATCAGTGGGCACGAACAACATTAAAAGGTTTCTGTATTTCTGTCTGCGGGGTGAGGATGTGGAACAGATTGGGAGTGGGGCTCAAGCAATGTCCAAGCATGAACCAGTTCAAACAGCGGTACAAAAATATGGTTTTTTCTAGGTATAGGGAGGAGGAAGGGTAATGAGGGTTAGGGTGTTTTTGTTTTTTGCTTCGGCTTGTAATATATAGTATTTGTATGTAAGGAGGTATGTGTAGGTATATATTATGTTTGTGTATATATATATATATATATATATATATATATATATATATATATATATATATATATATATCGGTTTAGGTGTGTAGGAATCTATGTGTATATGTGGCAAAGGGTATTACTGGTTGCCTGGTTGTGGGGAAGAAGGGGTAGGGATAAATAAGCTGATGCTTCACCCTACCCCTTTTCGGACATGTTGGGTACACAGTAGTAACTTTTTTTGTTGTTGTCTTCACTGATCTATCTTGTATTTGTTGTTGTATCAAATGTTCGAAATAAACAGTTTTCATTCATTCATTCATTGGGGGGGGGATACCAGTCAGTATCTGGTGTGACCATTTGCCTCATGCAGTGCAACACATCATCACATTTTCAGCTTCCAAGAATTGTGTACAGATCCTTGCAACATGGGGCCGTGCATTATCCTGCTGCAACATGAGGTGATGTTCTTGGATGTGGCACAACAATGGGCCTCAGGATCTCGTCACGGTATCTCTGTGCATTCAAAATGCCATCAATAAAATGCACCTGTGTTCTTCGTCCATAACAGACGCCTGCCCATACCATAACCCCACCGCCACCATGGGCCACTCGATCCACAACATTGACATCAGAAAACCGCTCACCTACATGACGCCACACATGCTGTCTGCCATCTGCCCTGAACAGTGTGAACCGGGATTCATCCGTGAAGAGAACACCTCTCCAACATGCCAAACGCCAGCGAATGTGAGCATTTGCCCACTCGTCGGTTACGACGACAAACTGGAGTCAGGTCGAGACCCCGATGAGGACGACGAGCATGCAGATGAGCTTCCCTGAGACGGTTTCTGACAGTTTCTGCAGAAATTCTTTGGTTATGCAAAGCGATTGTTTCAGCAGCTGTCCGAGTGGCTGATCTCAGACGATCTTGGAGGTGAACATACTGGGTGTGGAGGTCCTGGGCTGGTGTGGTTACACGTGGTCTGTGGTTGTGAGGCTGGTTGGATTTACTGCCAAATTCTCTGAAACGCCTTTGGAGACGGCTTATGGTAGAGAAATGAACATTCAATACACGAGCAACAGCTCTGGTTGACATTCCTGCTGTCAGCATGCCAATTGCACGCTCCCTCAAATCTTGCGACATCTGTGGCATTGTGCTGTGTCATAAAACTGCACCTTTCAGCGTGGCCTTTTATTGTGGGCAGTCTAAATCAGCATTTACGGACTATAGGTTGACATGAAAACCAAAGCTGTGTTCACCGCGGGGACATGTTCAGCACTATTCGGGATTATTCAAGGTTTTTTTTTTTTTTTTTTTTTTTACCGATGACAAACGATGCGTAAAAAATTTACCGATGCAACTGTATCAGTTCAAACCAGTCTGGATCCTGGCCTGGGGTCTGAAATTTTCATCTTAGGTGCATGTCCACTATGAGAGACATAATCTAAAAAAAATTCCATAAATCACAATGTATGATTTTATAATAATTTATTTGTGTATTACTGCTGCAAATAAGTATTTGAACACCTGTGAAAATCAATGTTAATATTTGGTACAGTAGCCTTTGTTTGCAATTACAGAGGTCAAACATTTCCTGTAGTTCTTGACCAGGTTTGCACACACTGCAGCAGGGATTTGATCCACTCCTCATACAGATCTTCTCCAAATCTTTCAGGTTTGGAGTTTCAGCTCCCTCCAAAGATTTTCTATTGAGTTCAGGTCTGGAGACTGACCAGGCCACTCCAGGACCTTGAAATGCTTCTTACGGAGCCCGTCCTTAGTTGCCCTGGCTGTGTGTTTGGGGTCATTGTCATGCTGGAAGACCCAGCCATAACCCATCTTCAATGCTCTTACTGAGGGAAGGAGGTTGTTTGCTAAAATCTCGCAATACATGACCCCATTCATCCTCCCTTCAATACTGTGCAGTCATCCTGTCCCCTTTGCAGAAGAGCACCCCCAGAGTATGATGTTTCCACCCCCATGCTTCACGGTCGGATGGTTTTCTTGGGTTGTTCTCATCCTCTAACATGGTAAGTGGAGCTGATTCCAAAAAGCTCTGTTTTGGTCTCATCTGACCACATGACCTTCTCCCATGCCTCCTCTAGATCATCCAGATGGTCACTGGTGAACTTCAAAGGGGCCTGGACATATGCTGGCTTGAGCAGAGGGACCTTGCTGCCCTGCAGGATTTAAAACCATGACGGCATCATGTGTCACTAATGTAATCTTTGTGACTGTGGTCCCAGCTCTCATCATTGATCAGGTCCTCCTGTGTAGTTCTGAGCTTTCTCAGAATCATCCTTACCCCACAAAGTGAGATCTTGCATGGAATCCCAGACCAAAGGAGATTAACAGTCATCTTGTGTTTCTTCCACTTTCTAATAAATAATCATAACAGTTGTTGTCTTCTACCAAGCTGCTTGCCTGTTGTCCTGTAGTCCATCCCAGCCTTGTGCAGGTCTACAGTTTTGTCCCTGGTGTCCTTAGACAGCTCTTTGGTCTTGGCTATGGTGGACAGGTTGGAGTGTGACTGATTGAGTGTGTGAACAGGTGTCTTTTATACAGGTGACAAGTTCAAACAGGTGCAATTAATACAGGTAAAGAGTGCAGAATAAGAGGGTTTCTTAAAGAAAAATTAACAGGTCTGTGTGAGCCAGAATTCTTGCTGGTTGGGAGGTGTTCAAATACTTATTTGCAGCAGCAACATACAAATAAATTATTTAAAAAATCATACATTGTGATTTCTGGATTTTTTTTTTTTTTTTTTTTTTAGATTATGTCTCTCACAGTGGACATGCACCCAAGATGAAAATTTCAGACCCCTCCATGATTTCTAAGTGGGAGAACATGCAAAACCTCAGGGTGTTCAAATACGTATTTTCCTCACTGTAGTTTGAATAAGTACAAATCAGGGTGAATCACGGCGGAACAGCTTGTATGAGCGAACCACAAAAACACTGAGCCGACGGGCAGGTGTGAACAATGCCACTGCGATGGTTTCATGCACGCAGGAACACAGTGCAATGTGGTTGCACATCGTGCAGCTGCTGTGATAAAAAAATTAAAAAAATACATGCTGCCACGGTTTTGTGCACACAGGATCACAAAAATAAATACATGCCACTCACGGGTATTCGAAACCACGCAAATTCCAAACAGCTGTGATTGCCAGCCAGAAATGTGACCACTGAGCTAGCAATCACTATCCTGTAAAATGTGCGGGAAAATACCTATATCAGGAAGGACATGGACGTATTAAAAAAAAATAAAACCACACACCATATAAAAACACCGACACGCACGTCTTTTGGACACCGCGTCATGTGCAACAGAGCTCATGTGGGTGACATGATATTCAGATTGCACACTGCGATTTATGATCTGAGTTCTGTTTCACCTGGGGTAGCCTGTCAATGTGCGTGCCATGCACTCGCTCGCTGCAGCCCATTGCAACAGTGATATATGTTTTTTATGTATGTCTTCATGAGGACAACAAGCCCACACACGTGCATCACAGTAGAC
The DNA here is from genome assembly GCF_902500255.1 of Thalassophryne amazonica. NCBI lineage: Eukaryota > Metazoa > Chordata > Actinopteri > Batrachoidiformes > Batrachoididae > Thalassophryne > Thalassophryne amazonica. The sequence goes on from NC_047113.1 coordinate 29,642,709, forward strand.
AGTTGTTAGTTCATGTCCGTCCAAAGCTGGTACATGTTCCCCAGCCGTGATGTCCAGAACCACAGATCTCCACAGCCACTCTTGTGGGTGGACATACCCCCTGTCAGTTCAGCACACACACCTACGTGTCACTGTGTCTGTTTGCAAAGCCACACTCGTGGGGGCACTTAGACAAATCTCACATCCAGCTCAACAGTGATCGACTGCTGGCTGTTGTCATGCTAATAGTGCAAATGGCCACACACAAGTGCCAAGCAGCGGTGTTAGATGTTTGTATGTGTCACCTGGAATTTGACACCTGCCATAGGGAGGGTTTGATGGGCTCTCACAGCGCACACTCTGTCTTTCAGCCACTGGTGTGCGCAAATAGTTGTAGCAACAGGTGTACGAAGAGTTGGAGGCAGCTACGATTTTACACATATTGCATACGATTCCTGCTTCATGTGCACTTCATGCGCAATTCAACCACATTCGTACTATGTGTGAAGGGGCCCTTAATACAGTTCACTGGTTAGAGTCAAAGTCTCACAACTATACAGTAAAACTGTTAGCATCATGACCCTCTGTTCTGTCACTTGCAAGAAGTCTTCAAATAATTTGAAATGCTCCTGCTAGAGGTCTAACCAACTGTACTGTAATTCTTGCTTACTTCACTGCTTCTTGTACATGAGATAAAACATTAAGACTTTTGTTGTTGGTATAACAAATACTGCACAGTTAAACGCCCTCTGATCTGGCTGATACCATAAAGTCTTTTGTACTTTCTTGAGGATGAGGATGAGGATGAGATTTATTGTCACTGTCATTACAAGTGCAACAACAATGAGATTAGGTCCACAATCAAATTGCCACATACAAGATACAGCAATTAATCCACAATTATTACTTGTTTACTGTAATAATGGCACACATCAGAATTAAGACAACACATATACATTTGACATTGTTTATGTGCACTAAACTTGAAACAGTCCGTTTTCCGAATTGAGGCTATGAGTGTGGGGGGAGCCACTGCAACAGGAGTCGCGCCGCCATCGGCTTGGGGGGGAACAGGGTCCTGCCGCAGCTAAAACTGCGCAGCCCCCAGAGGGGAGAAGGGGTGGCGTGAGTGGTGGCCGGGAAGGGGTGTGTGATGGGGCAGGAGGGGAGGATGGGGGGGGCATGCTTCAGTCTTTGTCCATGTGTGAGTCAGTTACTGTCCTTGAGTTAGAGAGATAGGAGGCAGCCAATATTCTCCAAGGCCGTAGAGATTCTTCTGGAGGAAAACAATGGGGCATTTTATCCTTGAAAGGCTGATAAGCCTGCCGTGTTTGTGGTTGAGCAGTGAAAAACGCTTTTCCAGCTTCACATGAACAAACCAGATCCCAAATTATGAATATTCTCCGGTCTCTGAAATCTTCACCTTCTCCTGCAAGGCGTGCATTTGCTCCGAGATGTTATCCAATTTGCATCTAAGTTCAAGGGTTAACGCAGTCTGAGAATGCATCGCTTTGCCCAAATCATTAATCATGACGGACAAGCGAGGAGTCGTGGATTTGGCATCAGACGTTTTGCCAATTTTCCGGTAGGTCAGGGCAGCACATAATCCAATAATTACCAGCCCTCCTACTATGAAACCAAATATGAATAAATCCTTGACGTCCTCTACAGAGAATGGCGCAAAGCATGCAACTCGCCATGTCTCCCAGGCGTTGAGAACATAGCCCGCAGGGTACGTTCCATCTGGGCATGCAGGGTCCCCCAGCCCTGATCTTCTTGTTGAAAAAATGGTGTCAATAGCGTTCAGAGACTAGCTGATCAATTTCATGGTTAATCCAATATAGTTTGAAGAATTCACAGTCTGGTGAAGTAGGGACTTTGAAGGTTGGAGCAGAGATAGAGGAGTGAGGAGGAGATGTGACCACCCTCGCCGGAGTCCCAAGCTGTACCTTGTTTCCTGCATCCTAAAAAGGCAGACCAAATTCAGATCAGATCAGCTCATCACCACATCTACCGCCACACTGTGATGGCAACCAGACAGAATTTTTCACTTTTTGTTTACTTTCTATCCCAAAGGTGTAAAAGACATTAGCAGGCTACAGTGGTTTGTCTTTTCTCTGGAAAATCAAACAATGTGATTTTTTTTCAGCCCTTTAAATCCAAATTAGGAACAAACTTAAAACAGTTTTGTTTAACTAATCATTAGACGTTACATATTGCTGGTTATTCTGACACCTTAATATTCATCATTTCTAGTGCCGGGATAGGACTGAGTCCCAGTTTACTCTAATTTAGGCTTAATTTCAAAGCATATACTCTCCATTGGGTTCTCCACATCAGAGAGAGAATTAGAACAGATGGTGTCAAATGTTGTAGCCCATTCTGTGATTTCAGCCTTTATAAATAAATTAGAATTGAATTTAGTTAAATGGTTTGAATCTGTTTTTAAGTAAAGCCAGAATTAGTCTAATTCAGCATACTTAAAGACTGATTACCTCCTCTTCTGATGTTTAAACTGAACATCTCCTGTTTGCTCAGTACCTCTCTTAACCCCCAAAACATGAATCAGCTGAAAATCGTGAATTCTCTGCAAACAGTGAACTGCAAAGTGCAAATACTGAAAAAAGATCTCCCAAAACATGAATGCACATCTCGCAAAATGTGAATTTCTTCACGATTTGGCTGAGGAGCCAGTGGTGCAAAGCTACCATCTGTGGCATTCTAACTGCACACCTCTCATTTTCATAGCTAACACACTCCTATTCACTTTTTGTTCGAGTCACATTTAAGAATGAGTGACGGGTAGAGGTGAAGTTATGTTGATGGTAATATGGTCCATGTGCTGCTGCTGGTCACATATATACCAACACATCCCTCAGTGTGTTTACGTACCAACAGCATACGTTCCCTTTTACAGACTATAGCTGTTGTAACATTCATCTTCTGACTCACGGTCTTTCCTTGTGCTCCCATTTGCTTGGGTACTTTTTTTAACCTTCACCTTCTCACTTACTCACATCATGCCCTCTTGCTTCACTGTCTCTTTTTCTGTTTACTGTTTGTGTCTTCTACATTGTGTATTTTCTTTCCCTGTCACACTTTATCTGCTTGACCAGTCCTCTTTCTGTCCCCAGCAAACCTAACAGCAATAATTACTGTAATTAACAGTTTCTTTTATAGTTTTCCCCAAGCCTCTACAAAAACATGCACTTCACACAACCAAACAGGCAGCCAAACATTGCTTCAGTTACTACCTCTACAAAGGAGGTTATATTTTCATGCATGCATTTTTTTAAATGAAAGGATACGTTCATTATTTTCACAGCCTTAATCATATTTAAACATTGTTACATGCAAATAAGCACTTCTTCCAATGCTGACGATTGCTTTTAAAACTCTGTTTCTAATGAGATTAAGGGATTTACAAAAATCTGTCATATACTGAAAACAGCAACGAAACAGCAGACTATCGACAGGTTAGGGGTATTACGTTTACTAGAAGACACATTCAATTTGAATTGTTTTATTATTATTATTAAATTCTTGAATTGGGCAGCACGGTGGCTTCGTAGTTAGTACTGTTGACTCACAGCAAGAAGGTTGTGGGGTCCTTTATGTGTGGAGTTTACATGTTCCCCCCTTGTTCAAGTGGGTTCCCCTGTGGGTGCTCTGGCTTCCTCCCACTTCCAAAGACATGCAAGTTATGGGGAAGTGGTGACTCTAAATTGTCCAAAGGTGTGCATGTGAGTATGAATGTGTTTATCCTTCTATATGTGGCCCTGTGATAAACTGGCATCCTGTCCGGAGTGTATCGTGTCTCTTGCCCTATGATTGCTGGAATTCCCGGGAAACAGCTCTGGTGTACATTCCTGCAGTCAGCATGCCAATTCCACACTCCCTCAAAATTTGGGACATCTATGGCATTGTGCTGTGTGACAAAACTGACATTTTAGAGTGGCTTTTTATTGTGGCCAGCCTAAGGCACACCTGTACAATAGTCTTACTGTCTAATCAGCATCTTGATATGCCACACCTGTGGGGTGGGATTGATTATCTTGACAAAGGAGAAATGCTCACTAACAAAGATTTAAACAGTGAACAATATTTGAGGGAAATGGGTCTTTCGTGCACATATAAAATGATTTAGATCTTTGAGTTCAGCTCATGAAAAATTGGAGAAAAAACAAAAGTCCCATCCAATCCCATCTGCTCAACCCGTCTGCCGTTAATCAGTGAAACCACCTGGTGGAGCTGATGGTTACAAAGAAGCCTGCATTCTCTTTTTGCTATCTGGGACCAGGTTGACACTTATGCATTAAGGTTGCGCCACTGGCACAGTTCCACCAAAGCTGGCACTGTGGTTCTAACAGAGGCCATCCACACACATGTCAAATTTCATGTCATTTGTTTATCCCATTAATGAGAAAACCCATAATAAATTAAATAGCTGTGCACATGGTCAAAATCAAAGCCAAAAAAACCTGCAAACATAGGAAAAAAATTTAAAGTTTCTGGTCAGATTTTTGTCATGAAGCAGAGAACATTTTGGCACCAATCTGGCCTTTCTCTGTCAAAAATCCAGAGACAAGTTCATGTTGACTTATTTGCATATTTCAGAATTTTGTGAAAAAGTATTGAGATACAAAAGGGCGTGGCCTATTCCAGTGCACAGAGATTATTCCACTGATTGGAACAACATAAAGTTTTCCTATGTGTGACTGAAATTTCACAAGTTATTAGAAGTTGTTTTTGTCAAAACATATTTATTATTTATTGCGCCACCTAGTGGTTTTTACTGGACATTTTCTGGATATGGCTAGGTTGTTCTGTGCTCTACAAAAATCCCAAATGTCATGCCATTTGATAATCCCATTAATGAGAACAGAGTAAGACCCTTTGTCTGCTCCTTGGTTTTCACTCACTCACAGCAAATCCAAGGTGGACCTGCATGTTGAATTGGCACACGTATTACACCGGATGCCCTTCCTGATGCAACTCCACATTACAGGGAGAAATGTGGCGGGGTGGAGTTTGAACCAGGAATCTGCCGCACTGAAACCACTAGCCGCTTGCCCACCACAAATACCATGGTCAAAAGTCAAGTAACTTGTCAACAAAGTAATAAAAATTCAAGATTTCCGGTGTAATTTTCCAGAGTCACGCTCCAGAGAATGTTTTGACACCAGTCTGGCCTTTCTGCAACAAAAATCCAGAGACGAGTTCATGCCTGACTATTTTGCATATTTTACAAATTGCAAAAAGCCTATCTTGGCACAAAGAGGCATGGCCTATACCACTGGAAAGAGATTGATCCACCAATCGCAATAGTATAAAGGTTTCCAATGTGCAACTGATGGATCAGAATTTATTACAAGTTGTTTTTTTCAAAGCTGTTTGATTTATAGTGCCACCTAGCACTTTTTACTGGCCATTTTTTAATATACAGACAGTCTGTACTGTGCTGTACACACTATTCTGGTTGAAGATGGAAATTTGGCCCATCCATTCATGAGAGTGCTTTTTGAGTTGTTTCGGCTGTTCTAAAATGAATTTAAAAATCTGAAATAATTTTTTAAAGAGGTGATCTATCATCGTCTTTGGTCTGACAGTAAAACATCACCTTGTAGGACTATCAGGGAAAATCTACATGAAATTTTGAACAATTTGTACCTTTGAAATAAATAAAAAAAAAACATGCTTTACAGTGGCATCATAGTGGCGCAGTTCCACAAAATTTGACACTGCAAGTGGTTGGCATATACCTGGGTGATTTCATGCCATTCGGTGTTCCTATTAATGAGAAAACACATCATGAAGCAAAGAGTATCATACATGGTCAAACTCAAAGCCATGGAAATTGCAAACAGAGCAACAAATTTTCAGGTTTCCAGTCCAGATATTGACATCTGCTAACCAAAGAATGCTTTGACACCAATCTGGCTTTCAAAATCAAAAATCCAGAGACAAGGTGGAGGTGATGGTCTAGTGGTTAAGGCATTGGGCTTGAGACCAGAAGATCCTCGGTTCAAATCCCAGCTTGACTGGAAAATCACTAAGTACCCTTGAGCAAGGTCTTTAATCCCGTATTGTGTGTGTAGTGTATTGTGTGTGTAGTGAGTACCTCGTATGACAGCACCCTCACATCGGGGTGTTACATCGCTTCAGCGTCTGATGCAGATGGAAAAGTGCTATATAAATGCAGTCCATTTAACATTTACAAGTTTTTTCTGGCCAATTTTGCATATTTCACAATATTGCAAAGAAAAAAAAACTACAAGGTCTGTTAGAAAAGTATCAGACCTTTTTATTTTTTTCAAAAACCTGATGGATTTGAACGCCTGTCGATTGCGTCATTTCAGCACCGCATCAAATTTTGCCAGAAACTGGGCGACAGCCAGGTGGAAACCATTCGGGTTATTCAGATGGCTTTCGGTGACTTTTCAGTCATGTGACTATCCGAGAAATTGTGTAAGAGGTGGGCATGTCACAGCATGTCCTGTGAGACTTCAACACAAAGGCGCTTTTGCTCCGCCGTCGGCAACTTCGTGCCGAAGCCATCGGCATGATTTTCACCGCCACTCTTTTCATGGCCAAATCTTCTGTCACAGTGGAATGTGCCGAAAAAGTGCTGATGTCCACCTCTTCTGCAATTTCTCGGACAGTCACACGACGGTCCCGCATCACCACAGCGTTCACTTTGGAAATGATCTGGTCATTTCAGCATGTTGATGGCCGACCGGAGCGTGGCTCGCTCTCCACCATTGTGTGGCCGTCTTTAAACCAGTTGTACCGCTCCTTAATCTGTGTGATGCCCAGAGGATCGTCACCGAAAGCCGTCTGAATCATCCGAATGGTTTCCACCTGGCTGTCGCCCAGTTTCTGGCAAAATTTGATGCGGCACTGCTCCAGTTGTTCCGTCTTTTTCCTTGGAATGAAAATCCACTGAGCGCATGACACACACCTCACATAAAGGCTGTTTACCAGCAAATGATGCAATCAACAGGCGTGAAAAAGTTCACGCATGCGCACGAAGGTTTGCTCATGCAAGCACATGTGATTCAAATCCATCAGGTTTTTGCAAAAAATAAAAAGGTCCGATACTTTTCCAACAGATCTCGTATTGAAGCGCAAATTGACATGGCATACATGGTTAGAACAGGTTCACTCCACTGATTGAAAAGGTATAACATTTTCCTATGTTTGACTCCATGGATCAAAAGTTATTAGAAGTTGTTTTTGTCAAAATGTTTTTATCATTTATATCACCACCTAGCGTTTTTCACTCATCACTTTTTGTATATGACGAGTTTTTCCTGAGATTTACCATCCCTGTAAATTTCACATTTCAGCTCCGCCTGTTTTTTTTCCCACTGATGAATAAATAAATAAAATCAGCACAAAAAGGTCAGTATCCAGGCAGTTTACCTTGAGGGGTGGGTTTTCTCTGTAAAAACATTGCCAAGCTCCTGCAAATACATGTCATTTGGTCACTTTTCAAAGGGGTCATTCTCATCAATAAAGTCAGTTTAATGTACAATGGTTCATTTCAGGTCGTCTTTGTTTATAAATCTCACCGTTCAAAGCAATGATAGCTGTCAGCTGGCCATTAGAAGCAATAAAAAAACGTCTGATTTCAATAAAGCAGCATAGAGACCGAACATGTTTTCACCGAGCGGACAGTCACAAAAGTACGAATTCTCGCCTTCGGATTGGCCATTTTGTCTAGTGGCGTAGCGCGGACCTTGAGAATAGGGTCCTTTGACCAGCGTCGCTGGTGCTTGGACCTGAATAAAACAAGCAAAACTTTAACTGCCTGCACAGAATTTGTAAACAGAACAGGCATCAACAGCATTTGGCTATATTTACTTGAATTAAACAGCAAACTGAATCTGAGATTATGCTTCTTTCTATTTCAACGTAGAGAATGAATGCATATTTTCTTTTCACATTCATCAGCTGATTTAATTTGTTTATTATATGGCTATTATACAGTGTGAACACAAAAACACTGCTTCGTGTCAAATATTTATGATATCAAAAGTTACATGAATAATTTTACAATATTGGTATCTACAGTTGCAGAAACTCATCAAGTTGTTTCTCTTTTGCAGATTCTTCTTCTTCACAGTTGTAAAATTATTCATGTACGTATCTTTTGATATTATAAACATTTGAAACCAAGCAGTGTTTTTTAGGGATGTGAATCGTACAACAACTCACGATTCAATTTGATTCCGATTCATGGGGTGACGATTCGATTCAGAATCGATTTTCGATTCAAAGAGCTCTGAGAAATAGTTATATTACTTAAAAAATGTTTATGTTTAAGAAAATGTAGCTTTACAAGGTTAATCAAGTGATTCTAGATGTAAATTTACTTATCTGCTTTGCTCGTTCAGAGTTGGCTGGCAGTTTAGCGATGCACTGGTCAGTAGTCGGCAGAGACCACTGCTCCCCTCTTTTACCTACGGGTGATGCCGTAGCATGTGGGCTTGACTTTCATTTTGCAGATTTTGCACACTGCATAAGTCGCGTCAAGCTCCTTCTTACGCAGCAAATAATAAAATCCAAAATGCGCCCAAACAGCCTTCAGTAAAGATGGTGCTGGCTGAATTAGCTCTTCGTCCGCCATGCTAAGCTGCAGCTCACAAATGTTTGAAGCATGTCGGACCCTCCCCACGTGGGGACGTTGTAGTACGGAGGCTGCTGCCTGACAAACAGTACATGCAGCGAGTAAGCAAGAAAATGTTTAAAAAAATGCTTTTTAAAAATCGATTCTTGGACATTTTGGATCGATTGAGAATCGTTATAAATAAGAATCGTGATTCAGACGTGAATCGATTTTTTTCCGGCACCCCTAGTGTTTTTGTGTTCACCCTGTATATATATATATATATATATATATATATATATATATATACACTCAACAAAAATATAAACGCAACACTTTTGGTTTTGCTCCCATTTTGTATGCGATGAACTCAAAGATCTAAAACTTTTTCCACATATACAATATCACCATTTCTCTCAAATATTGTTCACAAACCAGTCTAAATCTGTGATAGTGAGCACTTCTCCTTTGCTGAGATAATCCATCCCACCTCACAGGTGTGCCATATCAAGATGCTGATTAGACACCATGATTAGTGCACAGGTGTGCCTTAGACTGCCCACAATAAAAGGCCACTCTGAAAGATGCAGTTTTATCACACAGCACAATGCCACAGATGTCGCAAGATTTGAGGGAGCATGCAATTGGCATGCTGACAGCAGGAATGTCAACCAGAGCTGTTGCTCGTGTATTGAATGTTCATTTCTCTACCATAAGCCGTCTCCAAAGGCGTTTCAGAGAATTTGGCACTACATCCAACCAGCCTCACAACCGCAGACCACGTGTAACCACACCAGCCCAGGACCTCGACATCCAGCATGTTCACCTCCAAGATCGTCTGAGACCAGCCACTCGGACAGCTGCTGAAACAATCGCTTTGCATAACCAAAGAATTTCTGCACAAACTGTCAGAAACCGTCTCAGGGAAGCTCATCTGCATGCTCGTCGTCCTCATCGGGGTCTCAACCTGACTCCAGTTCGTCGTCGTAACCGACTTGAGTGGGCAAATGCTCACATTCGCTGGTGTTTGGCACGTTGGAGAGGTGTTCTCTTCTCGGATGATGCGAAGGAGATGTGTTGCACTGCATGAGGCATATGGTGGTCACACCAGATACTGACTGGTATCCCCCCACCGATAAAACAAAACTGCACCTTTCAGAGTGGCCTTTTATTGTGGGCAGTCTAAGGCACACCTGTGCACTAATCATGGTGTCTAATCAGCATCTTGATATGGCACACCTGTGAGGTGGGATGGATTATCTCAGCAAAGGAGAAGTGCTCACTATCACAGATTTCGACGGGTTTGTGAACAATATTTGAGGGAAATGGTGATATTGTGTATGTGGAAAAAGTTTTAGATCTTTGAGTTCATCTCATACAAAATGGGAGCAAAACCAAAAGTGTTGCGTTTAAATTTTTGTTGAGTATATATATAGTATGCATACTTTGAGTGTATTTCGTTGCTCATAAAATAAAGAAAAATTCAATTTCATCACATATTATAACAGAATTGGACCTCACTTTTTCAACCAGGTCATATTTTTTTCAAACCAACCTCAAGGCAATTGCATTGTGCGTTAGTCAATAGAAAACCCATGACATGAAAAATTAAAAGTAAATAAAAGGCCCTTGAGTCAATTTTAAGTACAAAAAAATTAAATTAAAAATGACCCTTGTGGATGTTACGCCATCTGTCAAAACCAAGTGGGAGATATAGATGGTTAAAAGTTGCATAAACTATAGCTAACATTTACACTTAGATGGGCATTCTACTCTGAAATATGTATTCTCCGATATACATTGTCAATTTGTATAAAAGATATGCGTATTAAGAATTATAACAAGTTGAAAACAACCTGAGAATTGTCCATCAAAAATAACATCTGCAAGGGTCCTTACTCTTATTAATTTCACTTTTCCATAATGGAAAAGTGAAATTTTTAAAGTTAATTGTTAATGAGTTATCTTGAGCTTTGTATTTGATGAAAGAAATATATGTGTACTACAATTTCAAACTAGTTTGCAATAAAAACATGTAACTTGAAAAACTGATCTTTGTGTTACACTTTCATAACAGTTTAGCATATTGTGAGCCGTATCTGTGGTGAAGTTTGTCAAAATCTGTGCAGTAGTTGACAGGTCATCAAACCACCGCAGAAGCTTTTCAACGTGCTGACATGCAGCCAAACCATTAAATGTTGAAAAATATTTTATGAACAAGTCCTCACCTGTGCATCACCACACTATGGACCCCTCTTGTTTCCCGGATGACAACCACCCAGGCAAAATCAGATCTATCCACACCTGTCAAAAGCAACCATCTATCTGCCACAGCCAGGTGAAATGTGGGCATCCCCTTAGCCTTCTCCACTAATGGAGTCCTCAACCCTGAGACACCTGTGTGCTGGATCATGCCCAGAGAAACATGCAACATGACCTACACGTCATAGCTGACGTACCCTCACAATGCAAGTAAACCACTTCATCTGAGTGTCCCTAAGTAACCCTTTTTAAAAGGCTAAATTATTCCAATGATACCCAAGGATCACAGAGACCAAGTACCAAAGAGATCCAAGTCTCACAACTACACAGGAAGCACCATGAGTCAGGAGGTGACTCATGACTTCCCAAGCATCTCTCAATCTCAAAGGGAGAGGACCCAGAAACTTGAAAATCACTACTGAGACATAACAAGTGCAGAAAATTGCTTTATTTTGCGATATATTATCCTCCAGGAGACACAACGTACACAGCTAGACTAATGGGATAAAAGTGTTTCCACTGTGAACTTCTTTCTCACCCCTAGTGCTGATGTTGGACTGTAAAGGCAAAAAGCCACACAACCATAGTCAAATATTTATAGAGACAACACAGACATTTAAATCAACAGGCACAGAAACAGTGTGACTGTTTTGTATCCTTTCTGATGTGTTAAGGAGGGATCACTTCACTCTCGATGGGGTATGTTACAAAATAAGCATTATTTATCTGTTGTCAACGATGCTGGCTTGCGAAAATAGTGCATAAAGCCAATAAACTCTTTTAAGTCTTTTCTGTCTCAGAGACATGTGGTTAAAATCTAAATGACAGCTCCTGTTCCCATTTTGAGTCATTTTTCATTTCTATTGCCAAACAAATGAAGAAATAAATAAAGTAAATGCTTCTTACTTTATTTAATTCTGAGATGAGACACAGCGTTTGGCATTCCTGCAAGATAATCAAATGACTAATTGCAGAGCGTCTGATTTCTGCCAATGGATGGCACAGACAAATAATTTGCAGTCTGACTTTTTTGTTCCATGAGCTTTAAATAGGAGAGAGTTGGGAAAAATACAAAGAAAATGACACAGGGGAGATGTTTACACATCACTTTTTTTTTTAACCCAAGACTCTTGTTAAAAATCAGTCAGTCAGAAAATAGAACTGTATTGACGTAAAAGATAAAGGAGTCTCAGATGCTTTTGCAGTCATGAGTGACCATGTTGTTTGAGTTTTACACGTGCAATAACACGAGTTCTCACCCCGCTGATGTCAGCGTGTGCGCTGTATGTACTGCATGTTTGTGTGAGCACATCAAAGTCTGTCTCATTTCAGTCTTTTATCTATAGGCATCACTGCTTTCAAATATTTTGTGTGTGCACGGACACACGCGTGCATGCATGCATGCATGTGTGAATGCATGCATATTTTGGTAGCTAGGGGATATTGTGTTATCCTGACAGTGGGGTTTTGTGTGTGCACAACAGAGCTGGGAGAAAGAGAGAGACGTGGGTAAGAAGGAGAATGGGGGGGACTAAATACATGGGCTGGGTGACTGAAGGAGAGATCAGAGAATCTGCTTACACCACCCAAAAGATAAAGGTTGATTATATGCATATGTGTGAGACAGAAAGCATGCAAAGAGGGAACGTTGTATTGTTAAGAAATGAAGACTGATTGATGATCTGCAGCTTTTGCAGACTGCCAGCGAGCAGCAGAGAGGGATCGACAGAGTACAAAGTATATTCTTGTGCTTGGTGGACTTCTCTCTGCTGTGGGTAATGACTCAACTCAACTCAACTTTTTTTTTTATATAGCGCCAAATCACAACAAACAGTTGCCCCAAGGCGCTTTATATTGTAAGGCAAGGCCATACAATAATTATGAAAAACCCCAACGGTCAAAACGACCCCCTGTGAGCAAGCACTTGGCAACAGTGGGAAGGAAAAACTCCCTCTTAACAGGAAGAAACCTCCAGCAGAACCAGGCTCAGGGAGGGGCAGTCTTCTGCTGAGACTGGTTGGGGCTGAGGGAAAGAACCAGGAAAAAGACATGCTGTGGAGGGGGGCAGAGATCGATCACTAATGATTAAATGCGGAGTGATGCATACAGAGCAAAAAGAGAAAGAAACAGTGCATCATGGGAACCCCCCCCCCACAGTCTACGTCTAAAGCAGCATAACCAAGGGATAGTCCAGGGTCACCCGATCCAGCCCTAACTATAAGCCTTAGCGAAAAGGAAAGTTTTAAGCCTAATCTTAAAAGTAGAGAGGGTATCTGTCTCCCTGATCTGAATTGGGAGCTGGTTCCACAGGAGAGGAGCCTGAAAGCTGAAGGCTCTGCCTCCCATTCTACTCTTACAAACCCTAGGAACTACAAGTAAGCCTGCAGTCTGAGAGCGAAGCGCTCTATTGGGGTGATATGGTACTACGAGGTCCCTAAGATAAGATGGGACCTGATTATTCAAAACCTTATAAGTAAGAAGAAGAATTTTAAATTCTATTCTAGAATTAACAGGAAGCCAATGAAGAGAGGCCAACACGGGTGAGATATGCTCTCTCCTGCTAGTCCCCGTCAGTACTCTAGCTGCAGCATTTTGAATTAACTGAAGGCTTTTTAGGGAACTTTTAGGACAACCTGATAATAAAGAATTACAATAGTCCAGCCTAGAGGAAATAAATGCATGAATTAGTTTTTCAGCATCACTCTGAGACAAGACCTTTCTGATTTTAGAGATATTGCGTAAATGCAAAAAGGCAGTCCTACATATTTGTTTAATATGCGCTTTGAATGACATATCCTGATCAAAAATGACTCCAAGATTTCTCACAGTATTACTAGAGGTCAGGGAAATGTCATCCAGAGTAAAGATCTGGTTAGACACCATGCTTCTAAGATTTGTGGGGCCAAGTACAATAACTTCAGTTTTATCTGAGTTTAAAAGCAGGAAATTAGAGGTCATCCATGTCTTTATGTCTGTAAGACAATCCTGCAGTTTAGCTAATTGGTGTGTGTCCTCTGGCTTCATGGATAGATAAAGCTGGGTATCATCTGCGTAACAATGAAAATTTAAGCAATACTGTCTAATAATACTGCCTAAGGGAAGCATGTATAAAGTGAATAAAATTGGTCCTAGCACAGAACCTTGTGGAACTCCATAATTAACTTTAGTCTGTGAAGAAGATTCCCCATTTACATGAACAAACTGTAATCTATTAGACAAATATGATTCAAACCACCGCAGCGCAGTGCCTTTAATACCTATGACATGCTCTAATCTCTGTAATAAAATTTTATGGTCAACAGTATCAAAAGCAGCACTGAGGTCCAACAGAACAAGCACAGAGATAAGTCCACTGTCCGAAGCCATAAGAAGATCATTTGTAACCTTCACTAATGCTGTTTCTGTACTATGATGAATTCTAAAACCTGACTGAACCTCTTCAAATAGACCATTCCTCTGCAGGTGATCAGTTAGCTGTTTTACAACTACCCTCTCAAGAATCTTTGAGAGAAAAGGAAGGTTGGAGATTGGCCTATAATTAGCTAAAATAGCTGGGTCAAGTGATGGCTTTTTAAGTAATGGTTTAATTACTGCCACCTTAAAAGCCTGTGGTACATAGCCAACTAACAAAGATAAGTTGATCATATTTAAGATTGAAGCATTAAATAATGGTAGGACTTCCTTAAGCAGCCTGGCAGGAATGGGGTCTAATAAACATGTTGATGGTTTGGATGAAGTAACTAATGAAAATAACTCAGACAGAACAATCGGAGAGAAAGAGTCTAACCAAATACCGGCATCACTGAAAGCAGCCAAAGATAACGATACATCTTTGGGATGGTTATGAGTAATTTTTTCTCTAATAGTCAAAATTTTGTTAGCAAAGAAAGTCATGAAGTCATTACTAGTTAAAGTTAATGGAATACTCATCTCAATAGAGCTCTGACTCTTTGTCAGCCTGGCTACAGTGCTGAAAGAAACCTGAGGTTGTTCTTATTTTCTTCAATTAGTGATGAGTAGAAAGATGTCCTAGCTTTACGTAGGGGCTTTTTTATAGAGCAACAAACTCTTTTTCCAGGCTAAGTGAAGATCTTCTAAATTAGTGAGACGCCATTTCCTCTCCAACTTACGGGTTATCTGCTTTAAGCTACGAGTTTGTGAGTTATACCACGGAGTCAGACACTTCTGATTTAAAGCTCTCTTTTTCAGAGGAGCTACAGCATCCAAAGTTGTCTTCAATGAGGATGTAAAACTACTGACGAGATACTCTAACTCTCTTACAGAGTTTAGGTAGCTACTCTGCTCTGTGTTGGTATATGACAATAGAGAACATAAAGAAGGAATCATATCCTTAAACCTAGTTACAGCGCTTTCTGAAAGACTTCTAGTGTAATGAAACTTATTCCCCACTGCAGGGTAGTCCATCAGGGTAAATGTAAATGTTATTAAAAAATGATCAGACAGAAGGGAGTTTTCAGGGAATACTGTTAAGTCTTCTATTTCCATACCATAAGTCAAAACAAGATCTAAGATATGATTAAAGTGGTGGGTGGACTCATTTACTTTTTGAGCAAAGCCAATAGAGTCTAATAATAGATTAAATGCAGTGTTGAGGCTGTCATTCTCAGCATCTGTGTGGATGTTAAAATCGCCCACTATAAGTATCTTATCTGAGCTAAGCACTAAGTCAGACAGAAGGTCTGAAAATTCACAGAGAAACTCACAGTAACGACCAGGTGGACGATAGATAATAACAAATAAAACTGGTTTTTGGGACTTCCAATTTGGATGGAAAAGACTAAGAGACAAGCTTTCAAATGAATTAAAGCTCTGTCTAGGTTTTTGATTAATTAATAAGCTGGAATGGAAGATTGCTGCTAATCCTCCGCCCCGGCCCGTACTACGAGCATTCTGACAGTTAGTGTGACTCGGGGGTGTTGACTCATTTAAACTAACATATTCATCCTGCTGTAACCAGGTTTCTGTTAGGCAGAATAAATCAATACGTTGATCAATTATTATATCATTTACCAACAGGGACTTAGAAGAGAGAGACCTAATGTTTAATAGACCACATTTAACCGTTTTAGTCTGTGGTGCAGTTGAAGGTGCTATATTATTTTTTCTTTTTGAATTTTTTTGCTTAAATAGATTTTTGCTGGTTATTGGTGGTCTGGAAGCAGGCACCGTCTCTACGGGGATGGGGTAATGAGGGGATGGCAGGGGGAGAGAAGCTGCAGAAAGGTGTATAAGACCACAGCTCTGACTCCTGTGCACTGTGGATACAGCTCATGCTGAGGACAGCAACAAAACAATATTCGTCTTTCACAAGGCAAAAATAAACCAAACTCAGTGGACTGTGTAGAAAAATAATTATAAAAGGTATTTGGAGTGTGTTGGGGGAGCAGCCCGGGGCTGTAGGGGGCCCCCTCTGGGCAGTATGGGTCACCTCTTACCTGGTTGAAGTCCGTGCGTGTTTGGCACTGACAGCTATCCCCACTGGCTGCAGTGTGGAGAATTTCACCCCCAGGGAGTGCAGCGTTGCCTGGGAGATGGTTGTGGCTGGTGCTCCAGGGGGTGGTCCAGCATGGAGTATTGACCTGCTCTTTCTATGGGGTTTTGGCTCCTATCTGGCCTTTGGACTTGGCGCCTGTGTCCTGTATCTTACTTACTCTTACTTGCAGGCTGTTTGATTGCACCCTCTCATTGACTAGCTGGTCCACAGTCACTGTTGTACGGAGGTCTCAAACTGATTCCAGAAAGGGCCAAGAGGTTGCACGTTTTCTTTGCAACCACCCGCTCCACCAGGTGATTTCACTGATTCACTGATTCCATCTGCTTAAAGTGATGTTAATCAGTGAAATCCCCTGGTGGAGCGGGTGGTTGCAAAGAAAACGTGCAACCTCTTGGCCCTTTGTGGAATCAGTTTGAGACTTCTGCGTAGCTGCTCACCCCAATGTACTGCTTGGCACTGGAAGGGTAGAGGGTGAAGGGGGGAGTGCTCTGTGCCCTGTCATGCTTCCCATGTCTGCTGGTCCCCGGCCTGCCATAGGGCCATGTCTGCAATTTGGGAGCCTGGCGACATTGATTGGATATTAGGGTTGTTTTTTTTTTTACCTTCTTTGTTGGCATTCTTATAGTCAATACGACACTAGTAAAAATCACTTGTGTGTACGTGTGTGCATGTACTGGTAAGGGAGAAGAAAAAAAAATCAAAGACATTAATACCAGTAGCTGCACCTTGTTAAGATCACCAGTGCCTTCATAAGCACCTTTAATTTATAGTCTTCATTGTTGAGACCTATTGTAAAGTGTCTAAAATTTAAAGGTGAATTTTCCTCTTTCTTCTTTTTTCTTTTTTGAGGGGGAGGTGATGGTCTAGTGGTTAAGGTGTTTGGCTTGAGTCCAGAAGATCATAGGTTCAAATCCCCGCCTGACTGGAAAATCACTAAGGGCCCTTGGGCAAGGTCTTTAATCCCCTATTGCTCCCGGTGTGTAGTGAGCGCCTTGTATGGCAGCACCCTGATATCGGGGTGAATGTGAGGCATAATTGTAAAGCACATTGAGTGTCTGATGCAGATGGAAAAGTGCTATATAAATGCAGTCCATTTACCATTCTCTGATTTCTCTTTTTTGATTTAAGCCATAAAACAGATTCTTGTCTCTACCACCATAATTTTGTTACTTGTCATTTAAATAAAGAATACACATTCTTATATCAGCAATAGGATCAAAATGTAACTTGTCTGGAAAAACATTGACCCAAATGCATTAAAATGCAGCAAAAAGGTGCCATGACATACTTTCTGTGGTGTTTGTCCTATTTAAATAAAAATTCTGAGTTCCCATATACTTGAATACAGCATGAACTTCAAATCTTGCCAATGTACACATGTGCTTCTCACACAGCAAATTCACTATTTACCATGGAATCCCCCTAAAATAAATATTTTACAGCAATAAAATGAGCTGTAACTTTGTGCTATATCACAGAAATTGTTGTGTGGGCCGCTGAAAAGGAGGTACTGCTGGCCCACCACCACCAGTCGGCGCCCTGCTTGGAGTGCGGGCTTCAAGCATGAGAGGGCGCCGAGACAGAGTGACAGCTGTCACTCATTTACACCAGCTGTCAACAATCACCGTCATCTCTATAAAAGCCGGATCATTACTCCACCTCCTCGCCGAGAAATCTACTACCGTCGAAGGTAATCTTCTCTGCTGTACCTAACGATATTATTATCATTATTATTCTGCTTTGCAGCCGTGTTCCTGCGTCTCAGTCCCTGCTGGAGTGGTATACAGTGAGAGTCAGCGACGTCTTCGCCTCTCACTCCTCCTAAGGAAGCAACTGACAGGAGCTGCACGTTTGTTCTTTATTGGAGGTGGAGGTTCTCCCTCCCGAAGGAACTAGTTCCAAGGATTGCTGGGTGTGTGGATACACACTCACCTTAACTGTTTTGTCATCTTCTGCCAGCAGTACCAGGGTCTGCAACAGAAGATGGTGACCACCTGGGGACTCAGGACTTGGCGGCTCCGGTGTTCTTCAGGCCGTTGGTGGTGGAAGCTGTGTGGGTCCCGGCTCTCAGATCGCCAGAGGTCTCCTATCTTCGAGCCTGCCCGCACGTCACCTTGTGTACAATTGGCACTATCTGTATCTGTATTTAGTTGTGCGATTCACAACATTAAATTGTTACTCTTTGTCTTATCCATTGTCCGTTCTTTTGCGCCCCCTGTTGCGGGTTCGTGTTACGACCCTTTCCCAACAGAAATAAAAGCACTTTATAATGACTATATTCCAAAATAAATTACATTTTCTGAAAAAATCAAAAGGAACTACATCTTTAACGATGTGACACGGATGTAGGAGGCTGCAAGGGAAGATTTTCCATATGTCAAATATTCTTTTCTGGCAAAATACAACACACAGCTCAGAGGTATGTGTCTATATGCTTTGTAATTGTGTGTATATATGTGTATTTGAAAGAGCTGTGAGGTCGCCGTGTGTAGGCTATAATCTCTGACTTGCACAGCTTCCAATTTGCTTTGGTTATGTTATGTCACCATGAACATTAAACTGATTCCATAAGTACTTTCCTTTTCCTGTGAAACAGCACAATTAAACTCAGTGACAGAAATTCCAATTCCAGGGGTGGTGCAGGGCTACTGGAGGTAGGTGGGTGGGCTGAATTTTACTACTCCAGGCCCCATCGCACCGTAAGGTGTTGTGTGTTGGGGGGTTTGGCTGGACATTTTGGTGTTGTTTTCTTTTCTTTGCTCTCCAGGTGGTATGCAAACTGGTTTTTTGTCTGTGGAGAAGGTGCTGGCAGAAGAGTCCTTCACCCTCATCAGCATCATTGGCTGCACTTGTGGAGGATGTTCACGTGCAGGCCTAATGACTTGCAGCACATGTGGATGATGCTCACGTGCAAACTTAAAGACTTTCAGCTGAAGCAGATAATGAGATGGCGTTCTGCATTTAAGCCATGAGTGGTTCAAGCAGAATTGCCGGGAACTCGACCTTGTGACGTTCGTTTGTGAGACGCTGAGGACCGCGCCTGGGTTTGACACATTGTGCCTGTGAAGGAGGACAGGTGAGGGACACATGCTGTCAGCACACATCAGAGGTGATTGATTGTCTGAATAAGTGTTAACAGTAATTTTGTATTTTGTTACGCAGTATATTTGAACATTGATGAGAATTGTGCAGCTCGCTTCTCACTGCCGTGGCGTACGGACTGATGATCCTCCACCTGTTGTGAGAAGCTGCTCATTTACATAAAGCTTAAATTCAGACCTGAATGTGTTGCTGATAGTGCATGCCTTTGAAGGATATTTGTTGTAGCTGTTGACTTACCTCACCTTTTCCATCCTTCACAGTCAGTTTGTCGTATCCACCTGGGGGGTGTTCGGCGGTGAGTCTGGGTCCAGAAGCGTCGGGCTTCGATCCATTTGGGCGCTGGAGAACGCGCCGTCCTTCACCTCGCCAGACAAACCGCACATTTATGTTGTACACAATTATTGCACAGAAGGGAAATAAATGTTTTGTTTTTGGAACCGCTTTCTGGTTATTTTAGCGCTGGGTTCAGTCAGACGCTGGTCACGCTCCTCAACTCGCGTCTGCACATAACAGTAAGGTGTATTGTGAAACTATTGTGAAACTGTCACCATGAACATTAAACTGATTCCATAAGTACTTTCCTTTTCCTGTGAAACAGCACAATTAAACTCAGTGACAGAAATTCCAAAGATTTAGTTTTTTTGTTTATCTACTTTCATGGCTGGTTTGTCTTTCTTTCGCCACCCCACCCCCACCAATACCCATTATTTATGGGTTAAAAGGATTAACAACCAGAAAGAGAGAGAGAGGGACGAGGAGAAAGATAGAAAGAGTGAATGGAAAAGACAAGTAAGAGAGAAAGACCATGCAACAGGGAAAAGCAGGAGTGACATGAAAGAACAAGCGCAATCAGAGATTTGTGATGTCCGCCAATCCAGATCCGTATCACCTCCAAAATTCAGTGGAGTCCTCCATGCCCTAATATCTATCTAAGGTGAAAATTTCATTAAAATCTGTGGAGTAGTTTTGACGTAAAGTTGCTAAGAGATAGACAGACATATAAATAAACATCTATGATTTTATTACGTCCTTGGCGGACATAATTAGGTAAAGCTGAGTCTACTGCAGGGTGGTTAAAGTGGAAGTGCAAAAATACACTTTGTGTGACACAGAAACAAAACATGTTTACGAAGTGCTGTGCAGGCGCATGAGGACAGCTGTTCAACATACAACCCCTGGCAAAAATTATGGAATCACCGGCCTCGGAGGATGTTCGTTCAGTTGTTTAATTCTGTAGAAAAAAAGCAGATCACAGACATGACACAAAACTAAAGTCATTTCAAATGGCAACTTTCTGGCTTTAAGAAACACTATAAGAAATAAGAAAAAAAAATTGTGGCAGTCAGTAACGGTTACTTTTTTAGACCAAGCAGAGGGAAAAAATATGGACTCACTCAATTCTGAGGAATAAATTATGGAATGACCCTGTAAATTTTCATCCCCAAAACTAACACCTGCATCAAATCAGATCTGCTCGTTAGTCTGCATCTAAAAAGGAGTGATCACACCTTGGAGAGCTGTTGCACCAAGTGGACTGACATGAATCATGGCTCCAACATGAGAGATGTCAATTGAAACAAAGGAGAGGATTATCAAACTCTTAAAAGAGGGTAAATCATCATGCAATGTTGCAAAAGATGTTGGTTGTTCACAGTCAGCTGTGTCTAAACTCTGGACCAAATACAAACATGGGAAGGTTGTTAAAGGCAAACATACTGGTAGACCAAGGAAGACATCAAAGCATCAAGACAGAAAACTTAAAGCAATATGTCTCAAAAATCGAAAATGCACAACAAAACAAATGAGGAACGAATGGGAGGAAACTGGAGTCAACGTCTGTGACCGAACTGTAAGAAACCGCCTAAAGGAAATGGGATTTACATACAGAAAAGCTAAACGAAAGCCATCATTAACACCTAAACAGAAAAAACAAGGTTACAATGGGCTAAGGAAAAGCAATCGTGGACTGTGGATGACTGGATGAAAGTCATATTCAGTGATGAATCTCGAATCTGCATTGGGCAAGGTGATGATGCTGGAACTTTTGTTTGGTGCCGTTCCAATGAGATTTATAAAGATGACTGCCTGAAGAGAACATGGAAATTTCCACAGTCATTGATGATATGGGGCTGCATGTCAGGTAAAGGCACTGGGGAGATGGCTGTCATTACATCATCAATAAATGCACAAGTTTACGTTGATATTTTGGACACTTTTCTTATCCCATCAATTGAAAGGATGTTTGGGGATGATGAAATCATTCTTCAAGATGATAATGCATCTTGCCATAGAGCAAAAACTGTGAAAACATTCCTTGCAGAAAGACACATAGGGTCAATGTCATGGCCTGCAAATAGTCCGGATCTTAATCCAATTGAAAATCTTGGGTGGAAGTTGAAGAAAATGGTCCATGACAAGGCTCCAACCTGCAAAGCTGATCTGGCAACAGCAATCAGAGAAAGTTGGAGCCAGATTGATGAAGAGTACTGTTTGTCACTCATTAAGTCCAAGCCTCAGAGACTGCAAGCTGTTATAAAAGCCAGAGGTGGTGCAACAAAATACTAGTGATGTGATGGAGCGTTCTTTTGTTTTTCATGATTCCATAATTTTTTCCTCAGAATTGAGTGAATCCATATTTTTTTCCCTCTGCTTGGTCTAAAAAAGTAACTGTTACTGACTGCTACAAATTTTTTTTTCCTGATTTCTTATAGTGTTTCTTAAAGCCAGAAAGTTGCCATTGGAAATGACTTTAGTTTTATGTCATGTCTGTGATCTGCTTTTTTTCTACAAAATTAAACAACTGAATGAACATCCTCCGAGGCTGGTGATTCCATAATTTTTGCCAGGGGTTGTATATGACTTAATGTTAAATTCTGTGAGAATTTTTTTTACAATTAAATTACACACATTCAGGTTGATAACTAAATTAAATTTCCTTCGACCATTTATAAGAAAATGGGTTGTAATTAAACAGATTTTGCAATAACTGTCATTATTATTATTATTATTATTATTATTATTATTATTACAATGAAGCCCTGGTTATAAGATTACAAAGCCCCCCCCCCCCCCCCCCCCCCCCATCCCCTTAACACACAGTTTTGGAAAATGCTTTCTGAAGAAAATACTTTTCAAGACAATGCTTTCTTTTGAACGTAATATAAATACAAGTACAAGCTCCTCATGAAGTATTTGTTCCATTGAAAGAATGAAAACCATTCATTATTTGTTTTATATAACGGCTAAAATAGATCCATGCTATTTTGTATTCTTATTTTACATGTCCATGTGGGTATGCTACTATTGCCTGAAGTTACAGTTTCATTGAAATCCACCAACTGGTTGAAGAGTTGTGCTTAAGAAGCAAGTATCATATGCTGCATCAATTAAAATAAAAGTCCAGTTATATCCAGTTGAAGATATCGGACTGTTTGATATCAATCAGTGTTGTAATTCACAGCAAGAGAGGTCCAAAGCCTGGTCCGTGACAGGGTTGCACTTACAAGACTCATCACCCCAGTCTCATGGTTTGTTTTTTTTTCATCTTCCCGTTACGAAATTATTCAAATTTTCGTGACGGGGTTTTTTTTAACTCACTATTACTAACCCTACTCCTACCCCCAACCCTAACCTTAACCATAACCTAACCCTACTCCTTCCCCTAACCCTAACCATAACCACCCCGACCCACCCCCACCCCACCACCACCACTGCACTTATAATTACGTGCACCCATCACAGAATGAATTACAATAAATTTGTTCTCCCATGACGAAAATTTTGCAGTTTTCGTGACAATATGGTGAACCAATAGATTAATGTTTATTTTGTGCTGCTGAATCACAACATGCCGTGAGACTGGGTTGGACTCATCGACACAGGGACAGATAGGGTAAATCCTACAAGTTAAGTTGCTTTGGCTTCTCTCTTTTTTCACTTGGGCTCACCACAGCAGATTCAAGATGGATCTTCATGTTGATTTCGTACAAATTTTACACCAGTTGCACATCAGTTCCAGATGCAACTCCACATTACACAGAGATATGAACAAGGGTGTTTGCGAACAAGGATCCTTCTGAGCTAGAAAGAAGTGCACTGACCACTGGCCATCACGCTACCCAGACTGGGTGAATTCCTATGCTTAAGAAAAAAAAACTTTTGCGGAGGGTGAAATAAAAACATTAAGTACCATATTAGTATTAAGGTTCTATTGTGCCTAAAACATTTCAACAATACTGTATGAAGGCACTGCTTTGTTAGACATGAGTTAAACAAAACTCCAATATCAAGTTCACACGTGAGGATGCCAGAAACAACCATTTAGCCTTCTTGGACTGTGATGTTACGATTGGAGAGAACAGGCAGCTCCAGACAGGGGTTTACAGAAAAACCCACTCACACTGACCAATATCTACTCTTTGCTCAACCACCCCTTGAACACAAGCTCAGGGTGATCAGAACTCTTCATCACAGAGCCCTACAGGTGCCTACAACTGCAGAGGGAAGGGCCTAAAGAACAACAACTTGTCCAGAAGCCCTCACAGTATGTGGGTACCCACAATGGTCCCAGGACAAAGTGCAGAAGTCCCAGAGAACAAAGAGATCAGATAGACAGGAGACGGAGACAAGAAGAAAAGGAGTGTCTCTCCCTTATTTAGCAGGAGTAGGGGAAAAAACTACATGAGAATCTTCAGACAGCACAAAATCCCAGTTTTACTTTAAAACCGGTTAACACCTTGAGACAGAAATTAGTCACCCTAAGGACATGATCACTAGTTACAAACAGAGCAATGTAGTGTATTCTATCAGATGTTAGGAAACTGTACAAACACTACATAGGTGAGACTAAGCAACTTTTACACAAAAGGCTATACCAGCACCGCAGAGAGGGTGCCAGTGGCCTCAGTCTGCAGTTCATCTCCACCTTAAAGACACTAACCACATGTTTGAGGACAAGGAAGTTAAAATCTTAGCCAGAGAGAAGAAATGGTTTGAGAGAGGGGTCAAGGAGGCATCTATGTGAAACAGTTGAAACCCAGCCTTAACCGGGGAGAGGGTCTGAGACACGCTTTGTCCCTGTTTACAATGGGGTACTCAGGTCAAAACATTTCAGTCTTTTGTTCATGGTAATGAGTCATTCACAACATCAGGAGAGTCGTCAAGGGAGCCATCAGGAGAGGCGTCCGTCCATCATTAGGAGGGACAGCTGCCCTGTCATTAGGAGGGTGCTAACTAGAGCACAATAGGTGCTAATTAGAGCTATTGTTTAGTCACTAGCCTATAGCAGTCTGCCTCTCGGTAGGAGGGGTCTGGTTAGGTTTAAAACTCCAGCTTTTGTGGCTTCTGTTTATTCTTCTCTACAAGAGTCAAGACAGAAGTCAGACTACCAGAGCAAGAATTTTAGCTAAGGAAGTTTCTGCGATTTGAAGTGAAACGTCCTCGCGTCAAGCAACTCAGTCCAGTTGAAGATTCAAGCTTCTCTACTATGGAAACCACCTGGACAACTGAGAGCCTACACAGAAACTTTCATATTGTAAAATTTCCTTGTATCAGTAGTAACATACCGAGGTAAACCTACATACGGTGGTTTACACCTCTCAGTTAGTCAGAATTGGTCGTATCTTGATAATTACCAAGTTTTTCCACTAGACACCATAACTTACTAGTAGATTAGTTAAACAAGGGTTTCTGTATAACAAATTGGTTCTTCAGTTCAAAAGATTTTCTAATACACATCAAGAAATAATATCTAAGTTTGGGGTCCCATTAAAAACATGTAGAAGATGGAATTTCTTCTGCCTAGATTAGCTAACCATAACCTAACAAATAGGGTAAACCTTAGATAAAACCTATAACATACGAGGTCTATTAGAAAAGTATCCGACCTTTGGCCGGGGAAAAAAAACTGGCTTACCTGGAGGGTTGGAAACCTAATCACCCTCGAAGTACACTCCTTGGACTCCACACACTTCTCCCAGCGGTGTCGCCACTGTTGGAAGCATTCCAAAAACGCCTCTTTCGGGGTGGCATGCAGCTCCGCCGTCGTTGCAGCCATGATGTTCTCCCTCGTCTCAAAACGCATTCCTTTTAATGGTCTTTTAATTTTTGGGAACAGCCAGAAGTCGCAAGGGGCCATGTCAGGAGAGTATGGCGCCTGTGGAACCACAGGAGTTTGGTTTTTAGACAAATAAGTCCGAATCAAGTTGGAGGAATGAGCTGGCGCGTTGTTGTGGTGGAGGCGCCAATTTCCTATGGCCCACAATTCCGGTCTCTTGCGCCGTATAGCATTACGGAGGCGATGGAGGACATCCCTGTAATACTCCTTCATTACTGTTTGACCCTGTGGTGCATACTCGTGGTGTACCACACCGCAGGAGTAAAAAAAAAACAGTCAGCATTACCTTCACATTGCTGCGCACTTGGTGCGCCTTCTTCGGTCGTGGCGACGTGGAATGCTTCCACTGTGACGACTGGAATTTCGTTTCCGCGTCGTACCCGTACACCCAGGACTCATCGCCGGTGATAATAGTGTCCATAAAGCTGGGATCAGTGTGAATGGAGTCCAGCATATCCTGTGAGACTTCCACACAGAGGTGCTTTTGCTCCGCCGTCAGCAACCTCGGCACGAACTTCGCAGCCACTCGCTTCATGCCCAAATCTTCTGTAACAATGGAATGTGCCGAAAAAGTACTGATGTCCACTTCGTCCGCAATTTCTTGGATGGTCACTCGACGGTCCCGTATCACCACAGCGTTCACTTTGGAAATGATCTCGTCATTTTGGCATGGTCAGCCGGAGTGCGGCGCGCTCTCCACCATTAGGCGTCCGTCTTTAAACCGGTTGTACCACTCCTTAATCTGTGTGGTGCCCATAGCTTCATCCCCGAAAGCCGTCTTTATCTTTCGAATGGTTTCCACTTGGCTATCGCCAAGTTTCTGGCAAAATTTGATGCAGTAGCGCTACTCCAATCATTCCGCCATTTTCCTTGCAAGAAAAATCCGCCGAGCGCACAGGACCACTCCCCACACAAAGGCTGCTCACAGGCGAATGACGCAGCTGACAGGCGGGACAAAACTCACGCATGCGCACTAAGGATCAAGGTTGGCTGATGCAATCTCACGTGACTCAGATCAATAAAGTTTTAAAAAAAAATAAAAAGGTCGGTTTTTTTTCTAATAGACCACGTATTATATCTGAGCCTTTGTTTATACAGTTATACTGCTACAATTATAGCTTAGCCTATTAGGTATTATTTATCTAATAGGCTGCCTCACCCTCATTCACCTTATATATATATATATATATATAGTTTAATGTTTAACGCTTTAAGTGGTTACTGGGATGATCATCTGCAATTACATGTGTTCCCACACGAAGGCGAAGCTACTGAATACTGTGTTAAAAATATACCAGAAGAAGAAGAAACAGCAAGATGTGTAACATTAGCAGCTACAGGTTTGGTGATTAAAACACCTGCCGTTTATCTCTTTTCTGCAAATATATGTACTTATGTCTCCATATACATTTCTACACGCTTTACTTTTTCTTATTTCCCCCTTTTTAATATTATTATATTTAAGTAAATATTGGAGGAGTGGGGGTACAATTAGTTATACCTAACAGCTAACGTTAGCTTATCTAGCCGGCCTTAGCAACGTTCATCGTAGTTTACAAAATAGTTGGTTCCTTTGTGTTCGATAACAATCTTCTCCTGTGATGTCTTATCCTTCTTATGTCTTATGACTTATTATATTATACTCAACAAAAATATAAATGCAACACTTTTGGTTTTGCTCCCATTTTGTATGAGATGAACTCAAAGATCTAAAACTTTTTCCACATACACAATATCACCATTTCCCTCAAATATTGTTCACAAACCAGTCTAAATCTGTGATAGTGAGCACTTCTCCTTTGCTGAGATAATCCATCCCACCTCACAGGTGTGCCATATCAAGATGCTGATTAGACACCATGATTAGTGCACAGGTGTGCCTTAGACTGCCCACAATAAAAGGCCACTCTGAAAGGTGCAGTTTTATCACACAGCACAATGCCACAGATGTCGCAAGATTTGAGGGAGCGTGCAATTGGCATGCTGACAGCAGGAATGTCAACCAGAGCTGTTGCTCGTGTATTGAATGTTCATTTCTCTACCATAAGCCGTCTCCAAAGGCGTTTCAGAGAATTTGGCAGTACATCCAACCAGCCTCACAACCGCAGACCACGTGTAACCACACCAGCCCAGGACCTCCACATCCAGCATGATCACCTCCAAGATCATCTGAGACCAGCCACTCAGACAGCTGCTGAAACAATCAGTTTGCATAACCAAAGAATTTCTGCACAAACTGTCAGAAACCGTCTCAGGGAAGCTCATCTGCATGCTCGTCGTCCTCATCGGGGTCTCAACCTGACTCCAGTTCGTCGTCGTAACCGACTTGAGTGGGCAAATGTTCACATTCGCTGGCGTTTGGCACGTTGGAGAGGTGTTCTCTTCATGGATGAATCCCGGTTCACACTGTCCAGGGCAGATAGCAGACAGCATGTGTGGCGTCATGTGGGTGAGTGGTTTTCTGATGTCAGTGTTGTGGATCGAGTAGCCCATGGTGGCGGTGGGGTTATGGTATGGGCAGGCATCTGTTATGGATGAAGAACACAGGTGCATTTTATTGATGGCATTTTGAATGCACAGAGATACCGTGACGAGATCCTGAGGCCCATTGTTGTGCCATACATCCAAGAACATCACCTCATGTTGCAGCAGGATAATGCATGGCCCCATGTTGCAAGGATCTGTACACAATTCTTGGAAGCTGAAAATGTCCCAGTTCTTGCATGGCCGGCATACTCACCGGACATGTCACCCATTGAGCATGTTTGGGATGCTCTGGACCGGCGTATACGACAGCGTGTACCAGTTCCTGCCAATATCCAGCAACTTCGCACGGCCATTGAAGAGGAGTGTACCAACATTCCACAGACCACAATTGACAACCTGATCAACTCTATGCGAAGGAGATGTGCTGCACTGCATGAGGCAAATGGTGGTCACACCAGATACTGACTGGTATCCCCCCCCCAATAAAACAAAACTGCACCTTTCAGAGTGGCCTTTTATTGTGGACAGTCTAAGGCACACCTGTGCACTAATCATGGTGTCTAATCAGCATCTTGGTATGGCACACCTGTGAGGTGGGATGGATTATCTCAGAAAGGAGAAGTGCTCACTGTCACAGATTTAGACTGGTTTGTGAACAATATTTGAGGGAAATGGTGATATTGCGTATGTGGAAAAAGTTTTAGATCTTTGAGTTCATCTCATACAAAATGGGAGCAAAACCAAAACTGTTGCGTTTATATTTTTGTTGAGTAGGGAGAGTTCCCATGGGATAAAAAGCTTTTTATCCTACCATCCCTGGTTCTCAAGACCAGGCACCTAAGTGGCTCCACTCTACTCTTTTCTACTCTCCTATTTTACTCTTCCTTTTTAGATATTTAGATATACCTTTGTATACTGGCATAGTTCCACCTTAGAATTGGAATATAATATATAAGATATACCTTACTGAATTTTCATGATGGAGAATAAGAATTCAACCAGTTTAGCTAAGGTCTACTCTCTATATTGTAGATGATGTTCTCTCTCAGTTTGTTTGTGTAACAAGGTAAAATCCAGATTGAAAAGATGTTCCTACAGTTCTAACTGGAATTCCCCTTTGGCTGACCTGGTCGTGCATTGAGATCGGGAGTAAGACGTCTGCTGTTCGCACTCTACCAGAGCCACAAAGATATGTCACTTGGTTACATTTGGTCATCAGGTCACCTGATAAACAAGAATGAAGGTTTATCTGTCACCAATCATGCTTTACAGTTGTGCAAGCCTTAATATTTAGCTGATGTACAGTAGATTTTAGAAAAGTGGGTTACACCTATTTTGTATGTGTGTGGACTTGTCTTTGTGCCGGTATTGTATGATTTTGTGTGCATGTGTGATGGGAACAAGGACAGTAGAAAGCCTGTAGTGAAGCAGAGAATGAATGCAACATCCAAAAGGCAATAATAAACACTAATCGCCTTAGCCAGCCCAATTATTGCTGTCTCCCCACGTCTGTAAACAAGGCTTTGGGCTGTTTTTAGATTTCCCATGCGACATGCACATTTCATCAAACTCTGCTCCACTATAATCCTTTTTTCATGTTAAACACAAAGTGGATGTGGGCCGGCAGGGCATCACCATTGTCTCCAGAACTAGTTTGCCTCAAACTTTGCATGTTCGTGTGTCGTCACAGTCCAGTGTTAGCCCAGTTTTTTGTGATGCCACGTGTCTGTTCCATCCATGTGTCCTTGCGCTGTGTCTGGCAAACTTTCCGCTGTAGCAGAACAGGTGCAGATGAATAAGAATCAGATGAGCACAGCTTGAGGGACTGGCCCTTTGTATGCATGCTCGTGTCCATAGCATGACGTTTCAGCAGGTTGGCCCTTTAGGGCAGGCTTAACGAGGTCGTACTGTGCAAAAAAAAAAAAAAAAAAAAGCCTCTCTCTAGAGTTTAAAACGGTTGTATTCTTGATGCGGTTTGCAACTTGACCAGGTTTGAATCCCACCCTGGGTGACCTTTGCTGTATGTTTCTCCCTGTGATCCTGTACCCTGTCAGGCTCCATGACAAGAAAGCTAAAAAAAAAAATGCCTCTAAAAGCAATATAATAATGGTTTTCATGTAGCCATAATTCTGTTCTTAAAATCTTTCTAAATTCTACCAAAGTCGTAATAAATATGAGAGAAACTATCGTTTTTATGTTAAAGAACAAGTTCATTCTTGTTTCTCTTGTTTAAAACCTTAACCTTATTAAAACATTGTTAACAATCAAGCCTACTGAGCTCAGCTTCTACAACTGTGTCATATGACACCAGGTTTTTTACCCCCACAAATTAATAAAAGGGATATCAATATTTGATATGGGCATCAACAAGGTAACTGCAGCTGAGCTCTAAATTAACTCTTGTTTTTTTCCAAACTTTCCTCTGTGTAGGTTTTAAAGAACTTATGTTTTATTATTTTGGTGTTAATCAGTGACATAGATTAAATTTCTATCAAGCAGCAAACAAACTGACCAGAACTAACTTCGAAAATACAGCTAGCTGACCCTATTTCCCCTGTTGCTGTACCACTGATGTGTTGTGATTGAAAAATAGCTTGCCAGTGTTATTTGTTGCTGTTTGGAGTGCATGGTGGATTTCCATCAACCGGCACAGCTCCTCATTCATTCTTATTCCTTCCTTGCTAAGCTAATTTAAATTAGAGAGATACTGGGGGTGCAGGGGGAGCTTCATTGCTAAAGAGGTTTTAATATGATTCGAGTTGCTATGCTTTAAGTAAAATGGGAAAAGGAACTGAGCGTAAAAATATCAGTGATGTAGAGCAAAGTTATACAAAGAAAACATCTACAAACTACAAGAAATCATGTTTGTTGGCCTGAATGTTTATGCTCCAGTATTAAAAGCAAATTCCTTCAATCATCACAGCAATGCTGGAGACATGGTGTTCAACTTCCCCCCCCAAAAAAATACAATGTCTAAAAATTCTAGTGTTTTACAAAAATATCTGTGAACTCTCAAGTGAGATTTTACAATATATCAGAGTACTGTACCTTGTACACACACACACACACATGCACACACTGATATTTGTGCAAACGCTATTCATTTATTATTTTGTTTTGTTGTGTTTTTGTTTGTTTGCTTGGGTGATCAGCCTGGAGGACATTGCCAGTTCTCACTACCTCAGCAGAGCTGCCAGCATCATCAAAGACACATCCCACCCCAGCAACCACCTGTTTGACCTACTACCCTCGGGTTGCCGGTATAGGTCAATCAAAACTAGGACAAACAGACTCAAGGACAACTTTCTCGCCAGAGCGATTACTGCACTGAACAATAACAAACTACATTAATCTGCACTTTTCAGAATTTCTTGTGCAATATCTGTACCCATGTGCAATATTTTCCCGTGCAATATCATTCCACAGTTGTACATAATTCTTGTTTTACATTTTATATTTTGTCCACATTTTATTTTTAGTTGTACATATATTTAAATCACTTATTTTGTTAATTTTTTATTATCTTTTTATTTGGTTAGTAATTACTTGCACCTCAGAAAAGGACCTTTTGGAGTTGTACTCAAATCTCATAATGTAAATTACAATGGCAATGAAGGTGATTCTGATTCTTGTCATCAATTATCATACTAGTTTGGGAGGTTGTGTAGTTGATATTCTGAAGTGATTTGTATATGAAAAAAATACTGCATTATCATCTACTGCCACAAAATGGCACTGTCTACATACATGACAATCTGCTCCTGTATACTGAATGAGATACTGTGATCACACTCCGGAGGTTAAAATGGCAGTAAAGCATCATTAAGATGGATGTCAATCACCATATAAAAGAAGAGTAACAAGAAGAAGAAGAAGATCTGAATGAAAGAAAACAATTCATCTTCGAGAATGAACAAATTTAATAAGCATGCTCTCAAACTGAAGGATGACTCTGGAATTAAAACAAGGGTATGAGGGTAGGTTTTTACTACTCAAATGAACACTTGTTTGGGCAACACCTGTGTCTGTCATCCTCTTGTATTGTTGGCTACAAACTTGAATATTTTTTTAAAGACAAATTGTATAATCTCCCTGAAAAAAGCATATAATGTGACCCCTATTGTTACATTTTCTTCACAGAGAATTGATGTTTGTTTTCAACTCTGGAACCAAGGAGTCTGATAGCTGTGCAAAGGGTGGTTTTGGTTTATCTTCAATTTAAAAATGCCTTCCCTGGAAATGTAGTAGATTGTTCCGATATCAACATATGAATCATTCTCTTACAGACTACCTGTTAGACCTTCTTTCAGTTCTAATCATCGCCACCTTATAACACACACAAACACCACCACCTGCACAAACCAAACTCACACCTCCTGCTCTCCCATCACTACAATGTGAGACATTCCACACATGGCCTTAAAATGTCTCTGAGAGAGACAGATAGACAGACAGATAGATAGACCCTCCAGCGCCCCTTCCTTTTTCTTCTCTCTCTCTCCTCTCTCTCTCTCTCTCTCTCTCTCTCTCTCTCTCTCTCTCTCTCTCTCTCTCTCTCTCTCTTCTCTCTCTCTCTCTCTCTCTCTCTCTCTCTCTCTCTCTCTCTCTCTCTCTCTCTCTCTCTCTCTCTCCCCCTCGCTCACTCATGCGCGCACCTTGGACTAGGATGGGAAGCTGTTTACGACCTGGTGCGCTGCTGCGTCCTCCATTAATCCCTCCTTTTGGCGCATTTTTGTCACACCGGATCGATAATTTCATAAGGGACGGGGCCGAATTGCGCCTATCCGACATTTATCGACCTACACTGGATGAAAAATCAACTCAGCTGCAGGGTGGAAGAGGCGCGGTGCCCTTCGCGTGCGCCTTCATACGCACGGTCAGAGGGGACCTCGCTGTTGCACATCCCGGCACAGAAAGAAGACATGTGTGAGCACCGACCCTTCAGCGCCCCCTCCAGACCCCGGAGTCATCTGGATTTGACCGCCGTTCAGTCCGCACGTAACGTGACGCGTGCTGTTTGGATTAAACGTCCATGAGTGGAAGCTGGTTTTGCGAGTCTTTGTCGGGACTTGGATGCGCGCTGGTGGATTTCACATGTTAGAGTATTTGTGTTTGGGGGCACTGCGTTAATGTGCCACCCGTATGGACAGCAGGCGCAGATTTAAAGTTATCGACCCGCCGCGTCTCCAGTCTCCACACCGCGTCCTCGGCGGGGCTGGGGCGGACAGATCCGGGTACGCAGAGGAATGCAGAGCCGGGATTTCGTCTCTTCCAGCTCACCTGCCGAACTCTGCGCAACGCACATCAAAGTAAGTATCATCCTTCAACCTTTGCGCCATGTGCATTAAAAAATTAAGTGATGTAAAATATTCCACACTGTGTTTAACCTGATAAACTCCAGGGTGTTTGGCGCAATCAAGTGGAGACTTTTTATTAAGTGACCTTGTCAAATGTGTTCGACAACATCCTGATTTTTATAGTTTTAATTGTAGTTTTGTTTTTAAGAGAACATTGTGTCTTCTCATTCTTAATTCCAGCCGACAGACGCATCGGGTGAGCGCGCATGGATGAGCCATGCTGAGGCAGATTCTCAACTCCACCGACGCCCCGGACTTCAACCTGGTGCTCATGGCCCAGTCATCCACACAGACCCCCTCCTCCCTAAACGCCTCCCACGGCGGCTCAGTAAGCGTGGCCGCCCTGCTCAGACCCACGACGGGGCGCGGGGGAGGAGGGCTCCGGGAGGGTGAGCTCCACAAACCGGACCTCGTCACCTACATAGTCATGTGCCTACTGCTCTTCTTGCTGGTGCTGCTGATTGTGTTTTTCATCAACTGCCAGCTCCGCAGCTCCTTCTTCGCCTCCATGCCATATGACAGGTCACTGAGAGAGGCTCGGACCTCCTACAAATAGGATGGACCCCTGAGACAGACTGAGACTTTATGGGGGTTATGGCTTATATCAAGCTGCAGGTTGAACTGCGTCCTGGACACGTGATGTTTTTGCCTTCATCAACTTGCCTGGAATCCTACTGTACAGTCCCAGTCAGTTTTTCCCTTTCCAAACACAACCCCAATCTATATTATATAAAAAAAAAAAAAAAAAAAAAAAAAAAAAATCACTCCAGGCTACTCTGCTATGATTACTTTGCATTAACAAAGGAAATGAAAATCCTAACCAAATCAATGTTTTAGTAAAACTGAACCTCCTGTGATCCCTGCTGTTCAGTTTGGAACATTTAATTATTATAGACATAGTTTCCATCTGACCTGCAGCCACATTTCTCTGACTTGGACCTGACAAGATGTGTGACAGCAGAGCCTGTAAGCCTAAAAATGTTACTTGATTGTATATAAAACGTGCTGTAATTGACTGTATTGTGAAATGATGTGGCCATATTTATATTGTCTGTAAACTGGTGATTAAATGAGGTATGGTCACACATTTGAATGTGTTTTTCTGGCAGATTACAATTTGAAATGAAATGCATCAGAGGGAGGTTCAAACCCTCTGCACACTGGAATATATCAGATAGTTCACGGCAGCTTTTGAGTGTGCACAGTGTTTTGATTTCAAAAACTTGTGATAATTTGTCCTTAGAATCCTCCAACTTTTTGTTGAAATGTAACACGACTTATTATGTTTATTATTCTCTCACTTCCAAACTGAATTTATTTATAAGCAGAGATCATGGTAACCTCAAAGAGAATGAAAGATTGTGAATAATATATATTTTTTTAACAAACATGACTTCCTTGTGACAGCATGGTGGATTAGCGGTTAGCACTGTTGCCTCACAGAAAGGAGGTCATGGGATCGATTCCACCTGTGGCGTTTCTGTGTGGAGTTTGCATGTTCTCCCCGTGTTTGTGTGGGTTCATTCCAGGTGCTCCGGCTTCCTCCCACATCCAAAGACATGCAGGTTAGGACTGGAAAATTTTAATTGTCCTTAGGTATGTATGAGTGTGTTTGTATGTGCAGGGTGTACCCCGCCTCACGCCCTATGACTGCTAGGATAGGCTCCAGGCTCCCATGACCCTTAATTGGAGTAAGCGGTTGAAGGTGAGCGAGTGACTTCCTTGTGACGCTAATTATACCAATCAACCACAAATATTTTGCTGATCAATGTAAAGGTTTAATCAACTCTGTAGTCCTGTTAACTGCTGAGAAACATCAGAAAAAAATATTTTTGCACCATGTGTTTTATTGCCCTTGATGTCTACGTTTGTCCAATACTCTCCAAAAAATTTATTCTCTCAAGATATCTGCCCAAGTAATATCCTCACCAAGTTTGGTGAAAATCTGTCAAATTGTTTATTGTTATTATTATTATTGTTGTTGTTATTATTATTATTGTTATTTTTCTCTTGTTCACAGACATGCACAGGACCGATTGCAATACCCTACTTTGCTGTTTCACTAACATGCAGAATAATAGTTACTGGCTGCAGCTGATGATGATGCAACCATCCTGTTTTTTGGCATCTGTCCTGCACTTTACCTTTAATTTACCCACCGTAAATAATATATAAGAGCAATCCCAGAGAATGATGCGTAAATCCTCTCCAATCCTGTTGCTGGAAAACATATTTAACATACTGACACAGAAATATGAGCCTATCTCTGTAATCCTGCAGCCTATCCAATGATAAGACATAGAATGAAATAGCTCCACATCTGTGGTCTGAGTCACCAAAATATTTTGTGAATCTATTTCTGAAAAATTGGGGTTAACATGGATTTTAAAAGTTCTTCTTTACTGCTAAGTGTTGTAACAATCCTGTATATTGAATATTCTTTAGTTCTCTTATTGCATTTAAAGGGAAAAATAGATAATCCATTCCTATTTTCCACTTTATGTCAAATGCTAATGTTCACAAATATTTAAGTACTGGATTAAAAAAAAACATATAAAGTGGGTGGCATGGTGGCTTAGTGGTTAGCATTATTGCCACAGCAAATAGGCTGTGGGATCATTTCCCACATGGTCCTGTCTGTGTGGAGTTTGCATGTTCTCACCATGTTCATGTGGGTTCCCTCTGGGTGCTCAGGCTTCCTCCCACCTCCAAAACATGCAGGGTAGGCGAATTGGAAATTGACCGCAGGTGTGCATGAATGTGTTTGTCTGTCTAAATATGACCCTGTTTTAGACTGGTGTGCCCTATGGCTACTGGAATAGGCTCCAGCCCCCCTCTGTGACCTTTGATTGGAGCAAGTGAGTATAGAAAAAAAATGAATGAATATATAAAGTGGAGGGGCAATCAGCACATACGTATGTATGCACTTATGGTAGATTTTATAGCATTTTACCATCTGATGTTGGCAGTCAACAGTGATACCTGACATGCAATTTATGGATTTTGTTCAAGGGCACCATAAATATGTCTCCTATCTGATGGAGAATCAAACTGAGGATCCTCTCCTCACAACCCCAGTTCTCTAGGATCCAGTCCACCAATTCGTCACTATGATTTTTTTCTGAGTTCTGGTGTTACCCAAGTTGCACCACTGCACCAGATGTTTTGCAAAATGGTAGATATGTTTTAGAGTAATTCTGGTGATAATGAACTCAACCAACATTCAGACAGGGTTGAAAAGATTGTTGCTTTGGTGAAAATAATAAATACATGAGAAAAATAATATTTTTAATCAATTATTTATGACAATCTGGAGGTCAGGATTCCCTAATGAAAATTTATGACACATTGATGTGCATTTGTAGAATGTAAAACTTGAAGGTGCAACGGGGCCTCTCAGTCATTGTAACACCAACGGACCCAACTTCTGAATGCAGCAGAAACCATAATAAGTTTTTAGTTTTTACTCTGACAAATGACTGAGAACACATTGTTGTTACACATGTGCATGGTAGCTAATGGCTAATGGCATTACGGCTCCAGAATGCCGAGAAAGACCGGCATCTGGTGCAGCTGGAAAATAGAGTGGCTGAATTGGAGCAGTACACCAGAATCAACGACGTCATCATCACAGGTCTTCATATCAAACCACGGTCCTACGCACGGGCGGTAACAGATGAGAGCGGAGGGGAGCCCAGTGAACAGGAGGTCAGCTCTGTGGAAAAACAGGTTGCTGATTTCCTCCTATCTAAAGGTATAGAAATGGATTTAAATAACATTGAAGCGTGCCACCCTCTGCCCCGGAGAAATGACGGTGATAAACGAACCGTCATCATGAGATTCATCAACAGAAAACACAAAACAGCACTGTTAAAACAAGGAAGAAAACTGAAAGGGACAAACATATTCATCAATGAACATCTCACCAAACGGAATGCCGACATCGCCAGGAAAGCACGCTTCTTGAAGAAACAGGGAAAAATCCAGCACACATGGACTTCAAACTGTAAAATATTCATCAAACTGAACGGATCACCAGAACAAGCAAAAGTCATGGCAATAAGGAACATCGAGGAGCTGGACAAATATGAACAATAGTGTTTCTTAAAGCGAGGATCTGGACAAATATGACCAATAAGGTATGAGGACACAAACACATCACAACACCATGACACAGACCAGAGGAACCTATTCATCTACTACCTATTCATCTACATCTGGAGACAAGAAGGATATAACTCAAAGGATTGCTGATCATGGAAAAGTAGAACTGAGAACATTTAAATACACAGACCACAATGTACTGGACTTGGAGCACGATATAGACCCGGACAATAATTTCTTCTCAAATATCAATGACAGTTGTTGCTATTATACAGATGAACAGTTTAATCGGATCATTAGAACGGATAACAAATTATCAATAATCCATTTCAACAGCAGAAGTCTATATGCAAACTTTAACAACATTAAAGAATATTTAAGTCAGTTTAAAAAAATATTTAACATAATTGCTATATCAGAAACATGGATCAATGAAGATAAAGGAATGGATTTTGAACTGGATGGATATGAATTTAATTGTGTAAACAGAAAAAATAAGAGTGGAGGAGGAGTGGCTGTGTATGTGGATAAGAACATGGATTATAAAATAGTAGACAATATGACAACTGTGATTGATAACTTATTAGAATGTATAACTATTGAAATATGTGAAGAAAAAAGCAAAAATGTATTAGTCAGCTGTATATATAGAGCACCAGGATCTAGTATTGAAACATTCACTGACTGTATGGGAAAAATGTTCTCAAAAACTAATCAAAAAACTGTGTTAATTTGTGGTGACTTAAATATTGATCTGCTCAATCCAAATAAGCAGAAAATAACAGATGAATTTATCAGTATAATGTACAGTATGAGTTTATATCCAAAAATCACCAGGCCAAGCAGAATTACATCCCATAGTGCTACCTTAATTGATAATATATTCAGCAATGATATTGAGAATAACACTGTGAGTGGATTATTAATCAATGACATTAGTGATCATCTACCAGTTTTCATCGTTTATAATAGAAACCATCGGCGGAATCAGCCAGAGGAGAAAATAAAATACAGGCGAGTGCGGACAGAGGAAAACATGAACACACTAAAGAAGGATTTACAGGAGCAAAACTGGGAAAAGGTATACAGTGAAAGTGATGTTGATAGTGCATATGAAACTTTTTTACAAATATTTACATCATTATATGATAAAAATTGTCCAATTAAACAAGACTACAGAAAACAAAAAATCCAAGCTCGACCATGGATGACGAAAGGGTTACGAAATGCATGTAATAAGAAAAATACACTGTATAGAGAATTCATAAAACTAAAGACTAAAGAGGCAGAAAATAGATATAAGAAATACAAAAATAGATTAACTAATATTATACGGGTATGTAGGAAGGAATATTATAGTAACATATTATATAATAACAAAAACAATATTAAAGGAATATGGGATATATTAAATAGCATTATCAAAAATGGTAATAAAAAACAGAGTTACCCTCAGTATTTCATTGATAATAATGTCAAGAAGGAAAATAAGGATGAGGTAGTCAACGGTTTTAATAATTTTTTTGTAAATATTGGACCAAGCTTGGCAGAAAAAATTCCTGATTCCCAATCTGAGGATTGGGATAATAATCTTATAGAAAGAAATCCCTGTTCAATGTTCCTCACAGCAGTGGATGGAAATGAAATTATAGACATCGTGAATAATTGTAAATATAAAACATCTACCGATTTAAATGAAATTGATATGGTGGTGGTAAAACAGGTCATTGAATGGATTGTAGAACCATTAACATACATCTGTAACTTATCATTTCAAACCGGTAAATTTCCCAATCAAATGAAAATAGCTAAGGTTGTGCCGCTGTATAAGACTGGGGATAGACACCACTTCACAAATTATAGACCTGTTTCTTTGCTTCCACAATTTTCCAAATTATTAGAAAAGTTATTCAATAATAGATTAGACAAATTCATAAATAAACATAAATTACTTACTGATAGTCAATATGGATTCAGAGCACATAGTTCAACATCACTTGCATTAATAGAATCAGTTGAGGAGATTACAAACGCCATAGACCACAAATTACATTCAGTTGGAATATTTATAGACCTTAAAAAGGCTTTTGATACAATTAATCATGACATATTAATCAATAAACTTGAACAGTATGGGATTAGGGGGTTGGTGTTGCACTGGGTGAGAAGCTACTTAAGTAACAGAAAACAGTTTGTGAAGTTGGGGGAATATACATCATCATGCTTGGACAATGCTTGTGGCGTCCCACAGGGGTCAGTATTGGGTCCAAAACTGTTTCTAATTTATATAAATGATATTGTCAATGTTTCCAAAATATTAAAATTAGTATTATTTGCAGATGACACAAGCATTTTTTGTTCAGGGGGGGATTTGCAGGAGTTACTGAGGAGGATCAGTATAGAAATGGGAAAATTGAAAATATGGTTTGACAGAAACAAATTATCATTAAACTTAAGTAAAACAAAATACATGTTATTTGGCTATTGTAATACAGACATACAGGTTCAGTTACAAGTCGAGGGGGTAGATATTGAAAGGGTACATGAAAATAAGTTTCTGGGGGTGATAATAGATGATAAGATAAACTGGAAGACTCATATAAAACATATACAAAGTAAACTGTCAAGAAGCATTTCAGTTCTAAACAAAGCGAAACATATTCTGGACCACAACTCACTCCGCATTCTTTACTGCTCACTGGTTTTACCATATTTACAGTACTGTGCAGAGGTATGGGGTAATACTTATAAAGGTACAACACAATCACTATCAGTAATGCAGAAAAG
This sequence comes from Thalassophryne amazonica, assembly GCF_902500255.1. NCBI lineage: Eukaryota > Metazoa > Chordata > Actinopteri > Batrachoidiformes > Batrachoididae > Thalassophryne > Thalassophryne amazonica. Next base: position 29,683,028 of record NC_047113.1, read on the forward strand.
AGTTATAAGAATTATTCATAATACTGGCTATAGAGATCATACAAATCCACTATTTTTACAATCCAAATTCTTAAAATTCACAGACTTGGTTCATTTTCAAACAGTACAAATTGTGTATAAAGCAATAAACAATTTACTTCCAGCAAATATTAAAAATATGTTTTTTAACAGATCAGGGGATTACAGTCTGAGGGGGAAATTTAATTTAAAGCATCAGTGGGCACGAACAACATTAAAAGGTTTCTGTATTTCTGTCTGTGGGGTGAGGATGTGGAACAGATTGGGAGTGGGGCTCAAGCAATGTCCAAGCATGAACCAGTTCAAACAGCGGTACAAAAATATGGTTTTTTCTGGGTATAGGGAGGAGGAAGGGTAATGAGGGTTAGGGTGTTTTTGTTTTTTCCTTCGGCTTGTAAATATATAGTATTTTGTATGTAAGTAGGTATGTGAAGGTGTATATTTATGTTTGTGTATATATATGTGTATATGTATATGTGTATGTATGTTGATGTGTGTATGTATATATATATGTGTATGTATATGTATATATATATATATATTGATATCGATTTAGGTGTGTAGGAATCTATGTGTATATGTGGCAAAGGGTATTACTGGTTGTGGGGAAGAAGGGGTAGGGATAAATAAGCTGATGCTTCACCCTACCCCTTTTCGGACATGTTGGGTACACAGTAGGAACTTTTTTGTTGTTGTCTTTACTGATCTATCTTGTAATTGTTGTTGTATCAAATGTTCGAAATAAACAGTTTTCATTCATTCATTCATTCATTCATTCATTCATTCATTCATTCATTCATAGCTAACGGGACAGAACTGATCAAATGTCAAGGCCACACAGAACCATGTATTATGGTAACACGGAAACACAGAAAGTGAATTTGCACATGTTGTTGTCAAACACGGAAGAAGCGGGTGTTGCACTTTCTCAGTGCCCCTTCTGTCAGACAGACAGACAGATAGACATATGATATGACATATTTAAGAAGGTTAATTAACACATTACTAAAGTGTCTCTCATTTCAGCATTTCAGTTCATTCACATTTATATCTATGGCTATGTTCACATTACAGACTGAGATGATCAGAATTACATATTTTTATGTGCACAGAATAAACCCAAATACCCCCCCCCCCCCCCACCCACCAAAAAAAAGTAAAGGATAATATGGAAAAATGCAAAAGCTCCCTCCAAAAAGATTTGGGGTTGTAGTATATATTACAATGCAATATAAAAACTAAGTCCCTTCAGCATCTCCATCATCTTCACTTGGGGTCACCATAGCAGATCCTGATCATTGTTGGTTTGGCACAAGTTTTACGCCAGATGCCTTTCCTGAGGCAACTCCACATTACATGGAGGAATGTGGCGGGGTGGGATTTGTACCTTCTGCACTGAAACCAAGGGCACCAATCACATGGTCACCATCCCCGCTAATGCAACATACAATATATTATGTACTATATTTTAATTAGGTTACGTAACAACGGAGGCTAAAGTCATGTTTGTTATTTTAATTTAGTAATATTTATATCTATGATAATGTTCAGATTGATGACTGAAGTGATCTACATCACATATTTGAGTGTTTTTGTGACAGCTCACATTCATTTTTCCACATCATTTGTGTGTTATGTGACTATTCTTGCAGTAGTCACATCAACAGAGATCACATTCAAACTGGAGGAGCACATATATAAATGGTTATATTTTGATAAAAATAAATAAATAAATAAATTGCCATGTTTACTCAGAGTCAGGTGATAATCGTTTCACATGCAGGGGCACCGCCAGGGATTTTGGGCCCCATGAAAAGAAATCTTACTGGGCCACCCCCATATTATTTGGTCAGTATTATAATTATATTACGGGCAGCCGGTCTGCTCTGTGTCAGCCTGATCCCGTCAGATCTCAGAAGCTAAGCAGAGCAGGATGTGGTTAGTACTTGGATGGGAGACCTCTTTGGAACACCAGCAGCTATGTGTGTTTCTCCAGGAAAAACTGGAGTTGCGTCAGGAAGGGCATCTGGCATAAAACTTGTGCCAATTACCAATGCGGATCTGTTTGTATCCGCCTTGGCGACCCCGAACGCAACCGGGAGCAGCCGAATGAACAACAATTATAATTATATTAGGGGGCTCTCTGGGCCCCTGTCAATCATGGTCCCCTAGAATTCTTATTCTTATTCTCCCATTTTCAGTACCCCTGTTCACATGTGCAGAGGAAAGTGTAAATAAATCTATTAGATCTGGGCTCCACCATTTGGAGCCCCTAAAATGACGTGCAACAGTGATTTTGTCCAAGTGCATGATAAACACTAGATAGTAACAGGCTTTCACGTGAGACCTGATTCCTGCCTGTATTGCAACTTTTCTTGTCTTTTATCTACAGACAGGCTACAGTTTTTCAGGGTTTTTTTTTTTTTTTTTATTTGATTGCTTTGCACAGAGTATTTATTTGCAGCCACAAGCAGCAGAGACGCTTATCCTATAATCTATACATGCTTTCTGGAATTTGTTCATTAATTAAATAGCTGAAGTTGTTGATTATCCTGAGGAAACTCAGATCCTTCTGATGTGGATGCATTTTTTTGCAAGGGGGCTGGACAAATCCAAATCTGGGAGGGCTGGGACGGGGACTCCCCATTTACGTCATGTAAAACGGCCAACATGTGCAACGTGATCAACAGGCCTCTGCTGCCCACTAGTGGCTGATTAGATACTTACATTGTTTATTTAAGCGTCACATCAGAAGTCACTTTTTGCAGGTTGTGGGACTGTTGTTAAATTCCTAAATTGCTGGTTGGTTCAGTAGTGGTAGGAGAGGGCGTGGAGTCTTATGTGGGGAGCTTATTGTGGTATTAGTTTAATTGTTGTCCCGTTAACTTTGAGGGCAGTTGCCTGTTACACATACTAATCCCGAGGTGTACACGCACACGCTCAACTCACCTCCGGCTCCGCCCCTTTGCCAGCTCCTGGCTGTCACTCACAACAGGAAGAGTGGTAGTGCTAAACACTCACCGTTGTCACTGAGGAGTTAAGGAGAGGGGAAAAAAAAAGTTACGTGTTCATAGTTTTAGAAACGAAGCTGGGAAACACAGAGGAGGGAAGTCCCCCGCAAAGTTGTCTTTCTTCCAGCCACCGAAGTTGCTCGTGAAGTAGGGCGACTTCACACAAACTCTTTCAGGAAGGCTAGCCAAGCTAAAGCTAACGTTAGCCGTGCGCTTGCTGCTGCGAGTAAAGGTTTCTGAATTTTCGAGTTCCTGTTGACAACGCTTCGCTTTGTTTTACACGCGAATTATGGGGGGAGTATAATAGTTGGTTGTGGCGTATCGCCGCAACAGGTTGTTTCATACTTTTGCTGTATCATTTTTGTGTTTGTGCTTTAAATTTCCCTCCTTACAATCAGACGGTTTAACGGTGTCTGTGCCTACCTACCAAATCATTAGCAGACCTGTGCTAGTTAGCCACTATCTCAGGTCGAATGGAATAAGTAGTTTTTCCCTCCCCCGTCATACGTTTTTGAGCTTCAGTCCAGAGATTACCGCCACACGGGTTTATTTTGACTACTCAATCCAAGGAATCGGATTAACGCGTAAATATGGATCCACAGTCAGGGAATTCCGCATCTGCTGCTGGTTCCAAGAAAGACAAGAAAGCAAAGAAGAGCTATGAGGATGGAGATGGAAAGAAGAAATTTGTGAGTATTCCACTGGGTTATCATCTCGCGTTAATATATTTGGGTATGTGCGCGAAAACTACGATGATGGCTATATTTTGTTGCTCTCAAGTGACATTACAAAGAAACCTGTCATTTCGTTTCACCCCAACACTGCGCACCTTTTATCTTTTAGTTGACCCGCACTAACTCATGACCCAAGTTAGGTTAAGTGTTTTATGAATTTACGAGGAAGTGGCTGCTCTTCACTTCTGAAGAGCTGCACCCTGCAGTAAAACATCAAGTTGTGCACTTTTGTCAAAATGCAACACTTTAATACTACTCATTTTTCTTTCTCCACACTGAAACGAATGAAATGTAGCTTTAGCTTTCAAAGTGACGTTTGGCTCTTGTCTTTGCTTAATTTTCAATGGACTGTGATTTGCACACTGTAAAGTAGTAATCGTTGAATTCTTTCAAATGAATTAAGTAATTTCCTGTACTAAGGTGTGGCAATGACTTGTGAATTTTTCGGCGGCTGCATTGTATTTACAATGACATCATGTGGTGTCTGTTGCACTTTATCAGCATGGATGATTCAGTGTGGTGTCTTGATACCATTACAACAGTAAAGATCAGTACGAGGAATGCCTGTCATCAGCCGCCACAAAGTGTTGTGTAACTAAACTCCCTTGCCATGTCTAGCAACAGGTGAAAACTGATATTGTATACACTGAAAAACCGTAACAGTAGAGCACACACAGAAGACGCATCTGGTCACTGAGTTACCAGTTCCTCTCCACACAAGAAAATAATACTTGTAAGGTTCAAATAGAATGCATGTACTACTATATTTGCCATGTAGTACCATTTATAAATTGGTGAAGTGCTCTTTTTTTAAAATTTTATTTTCATTTTACTTTATACAAAGATGCTTTGCTCAGACAGGAGTTAACAGAATTTGGTTCTGTGACCCTTCAATTAATTGACAAGCCACATTTACCATCTGAGCTACATCATCTTGATCCACTTCATTTAGGGCATTTGAAGATCTGTAAGTTTCCATCAACATTTTATAGCTGTCATGTCGTACACCCTGCCAGGAACATAAAAGGAAAAGCTGTGGTTCCTACAATTTCAAATTTCCAACATGTTAAGGATAAGGATTTTCAGTTTGCAAATAATATCAGAAAGAGAGAGCCAAAAATTCTAACTTACTTATTTTTATTAAATCTAGCAATGATCCAATAAAGTCATTTTTTATCAGTATAATTGGAATAAATTAAATGAGTCATCAAATCAGTTCTGTCTGGTGTTGCTTTATGTGCGGTGTTCCAGTGGTTCAAGGAGTCGAACTTCTGCCTGTATTTGCTTGTGAAGCAGCACTTCAACTTCACTTGATTTAGTTTAATGTCAAATCACAACAAAGTTGCCTCAAGGCACTTCACACAAGGAAAGTCTAACCTTACCAACCCCTAGCAAGCACACAGGTGGCATTGGTAAGGAAAAACTCCCTCTGATATTGTGGAAGACACCTCAAGCAGACCAGACTCAAAGGAGTGACCCACTGCTTAGGCCATTCTACCAGAAAGGTTTACAATACAGAACACAATACAACAACAATTGACAAGAGTCCATGCAGGCGTCCAGTCCACTGTCGGGGGAGGGGGGGGTCATCAAGCCACTCGTTGGATCTGTTCCTACAGTGGAGTTCATCCCCCGTCCGCAGGAGAAATCATCCAATCCAGCATGTGGATCCAGTCACATCTCAGACAGAGAGAATAAGAAATCAGAATCAGTCAGCCAGAAAAACTACACTTAAGATATAATTCATCAGCATTAAGCAACAAGAAAGCAGAAGAAATATTAAGGTGAGTTTGCTAAGGAGCAAACTCACTTAGTATTTCTTATTAAGGCGCAAACTCACACTTTTTACAAACATATTTATGCTTTCACTTCAGATGCAACGTCTTTTATTGTTGTTGTTATTGTTTTATTGAAATTTTTTTTTGTAAGTCCACACAAGTCAACTGTGCACAATCAGTTTCATTGTTTTTCTTAAGCATATTGTCAGCCAACACTCCCTCTCAGTGCTGCTGCAGTGTACATTTTAAAAGCATATTTAGTATCCTTCCCTTCAAATATGTGTCAGGTCGGTCTTGTTGCATGGGAACGTATTGTTTGCTGTTACAGAGTAAGTCACATTTTTGTACATCACAAAACTTGCACCCCAAAGATGACATAGCATTGATGCAGGATGGCTGTTTATGGAATGTCACTAGTTAAGGTGTAGTTAGGATGTAGTTAGTATTTAGTCATCTGTTTCTTTGAATGTATTTGATATCAGGTCCATTAATGATGCACAGACATGGTATGTCATGATTTGTGTATATCACGCTCTGTAGCATTCCAGTTGTTACAGAGCCAGCTTGGAAAAAAACAGAAGAAGACTAGAGCATGTGTACAAGCCGTGTAAGAGCTAATTTGTAGCAAGAAAAGCTACCGCTTTTCAATGTGACACAAAAAAGTAAAATAAAGCCTTTTAAGAGAAAGAGGGCCCATGCTTATCATCTGAAATAGACTTACTGCGCATTTAAAGTGAAACTGACTCCAAATATGACTAAATTAAGTACTTCTATTTATTTTTGGAAATGCGCTCCATTCTCAAAACGGTACATGAAAGAAAACAGCGCTTGCCTTTGCAGACGTTCAGGGGGACGCACTGCTGCCTCACCAGGGCTCGTAACATCAGATCTTAAAGTTCAGAGTCCGTTGTATGTGTCCCCCCAAAAATTGCCAGTACTCACAAACGTACAAACATCTCTTGATTATTGTTTAAGCATTCTAAAAGAGACAGAGGGAGTGAGGGAGAGAGAGCGCTTCATGTACTGTTTTGAGAACGGAGCGCATTTCCGAAAATAAACAAAAGTACTTCATTTAGTCATTTGTAGTCAGTTTAGGTAAATCATTGCACCACTGTGCTCATGTTCAAGTGCAGGCAAAGTCAACTTTATTGTCAAATATGCTGTACATGCTCGACATACAGCACAGATGAAATTTCAGTCCTCTCAGACCCACGGTGCAGAGTATAGAATAAAAACTACTGCTAAGCTAAGTAAAAAAATTACCTTAAATACTACTGATTTACAAAATAAAAATAACAATATAAAACAGTATAACAGTGTAGGTTGTGTAAATATAACAGTATGATGCCGTAGTGCAAATGGCACTGTACTAATGTAAACAGTATGACATCAAATACGATAGTGCAATGGATAACAGCATAATACAGAAAATACAGAGAGGGACACCGATGATCTTCCCAGCTGCTTTCACAGTGCGCTGCAGGGTCTTGTGGCAGGATATGGTGCAGGCACTATACCACACAGTGTGGTACATGAGCATCCTGCTGGTCAGGATGCTCTTGATGGTACCCCTGTAGAAGGAGTACATGATGGGGGTCAGGGCTCTTGCTTTCCTCAGTTTCTGCAGAAAGTAGAGTCACTGTTGGGCTTTTTTGGCCAGAGATGTGGTGTTGATGTTCCAGGACAGGTCTTGGGAGATGTGTACACACAGGAACTTTGTGCTGCTCACCCGCTCCACTTCAGCACCATTGATGGTTAGTGGAGCATGCTGAGCGGGCTCTCTCCTGAAGTCCATGACAATCTCCTTTTGTCTTCTCCACGTTCAGGTGGAGATTGTTGTCCATGTGCCACATGGCCAGGCGGCTCACCTCACTCCTGTAGCTTGTCTCATCGTTGTTGTTGATGAGACCCACCGCAGTCGTGTCGTCTGCAAACTTGATGAAGAGGTTGGATCTGGATGTAGGTGTGCAGTCGTGGGTCAGCAGAGTGAAGAGGAGGGGGCTCAGCACACATCCTTGGGGAGCTCCTGTGTTTAGCGTGATGGTACTGGAGGTGTTGCTGCCAGCCCGAACTGCCTGTGGTCTCCCCATCAGAAAGTCCAGCAGCCAGTTGCACAGGGAGGTGTTGAGTCCTAGCTGGACTAGTTTGAGGATGAGTTGCTGGGGGATGATTGTATTCAGTGCTGAGCTGAAGTCGATGAACAGCATTCTGACGTGTGAGTCCTTGGTCTCCAGGTGAGTGAGGGCTGAGTGGAGGGCAGTGGAAATAGCATTGTCGGTTGAGCGGTTGGACCGATATGCAAACTGGTAGGGTTCCAGTGCGGCGGGGGGGCAGATTTGATGTGGTCCATGATTAGCCACTTGAAGCACTTCATAATGATGGGAGTCAGTGCAACTGGGCAGTAGTCATTGTAGCAGGAGGGAGACAACTTCTTCGGGACCGGGATGATGGTGGTGGCTTTGAGGCATGTCGGGACAACAGCTTGTCTCAGCAAGATGTTGAAGATGTCAGTGAAGACATCCGTGAGCTCGTCAGCACAGTCTCTCAGGACCCGACCAGGAATATCGTCGGGACTGGGGCTTTCCTCACGTTGATCCTTCTGAGCATTCGCCTCATGCTATCCGAAGGTAGTGACAGCACCTGGTCGTCAGAAGGTGGTGGAGTGTTATTGTCTGCCTCAAAGCGAGCAAAGAAGTCATTCAGCTGATTCAGCAGAGAGGGGGTGTTGTCGCAGGTCTGCGGGGTGGGCTTATAGTCCGTGATGGTCTGAATACCCCGGCATAGATTCCCGGAGTCTCTGCTGTGCTTGAAGCGGTCAGTAGGGCTGCAGCTATTGATTATTGTAGTAATCGAGTATTCTATCGATTATTCTGGTGATTAATCGAGTAATCGGATAGAAAGTACTTTTGTGTTTTAAAACATTAACAGTCCAGGGCTCTCCCTAAGTCATGGCACAGTGTCACTGTGTCACCACGGAGACTGTCAAATTTAGTGTATCCCTTTTGTGTTTTTCTGGGTAATTTTTTTTTTTTTTTTCACATCTTTACAAGTTTTGGATCTTTCCTGGTGTCAGGAGCTCAGTCATAGTCTTGACATTTTGCTGAAATGGTGATGGGTTGTGGCTTTCTGTTTTTTGTTTTCCCCAACTTGTAAAATTTAACCATTTTTATTCATTTATTTATTTATTAAGGTGGTGGACTGGGTCCCTGCATGAATTTCTTTGTAACTCTCCCTCTGCGATTCAGCCAATGCATTTCATTTTCTGCTGGAGGTTGAATATGCAGCGTTGCAGTCACTGGTTTATGTATTATTATTATTATTTTATTGGAGTTTCCGTGTTTGTGAAGCATTGTGTGTTGCCCAAAAAAAGTGAAAATTAAAAAGCGAAACACTCATTGCGAGTCACACATTAGAAAGTGCGGACTTCTTCCAGAGACTGTGGCCGGGACAGAGCTGTGTGAGGGCAGTGCTGAGCTGCTCACACCGGGCAGAGACAGCAGCCGTCTGCCGCGCGTAGACCGGCCAGCGGACGAAACTGTTTAAAAAAAAAAAAACACACACACTGCTTTGCTTTAAATGCACAGTAAGCTATTTCAGATGATCAGCGTGGCCCGTCTTTTTCCTAAAAGGCTTTATTTCACTCTGTTTGTCATGTTGGAAAGCTGTAGCTTTTGTGCTAATTTGATTAGCGCTTGCTCTACTTCTTCTTCTGTTTGTTTTTCTGGGAGCATTACAGCGCCACACACAGGCCTGGCATATGTACTACAACGTTAAACGAAGCTTCGAGGCACAGAATTTCCCTCGAACATTTTTTATAATTGAATTATTCAAATTACTCGACTAATCGTTTCAGCCCTAGCGGTCAGCGATCCTCCTGGAGTACTGTGTCTTAGCATCTCTGATTCCCCGTGACAGGTTGGTCCTGGCTGTCCTTAGGTCCACCTCGTCCCCAACTCTGAAGGCAGAGTTTCAAGCCTTCAGGAGCCTGTGGACTTCCCCTGTCAGCCAAGATTTCTGATTGGCCCGAATGGAGATGGTTCTGGAGACCGTGACATCATCCATGCACTTCCTCATGTAGGCAGTGACGGTCTCCGTGTACTCCTGGAGTTCTGTGGTGTTATTGTAGGTGGCTGTCTGTCTGAACATGCTCCAGTCAGTAGTGGCAAAACATTCTTGGAGCCTGACTGACTGAGGATTACACCAGACCGCCTGCGCTTACGGTCTGGTGTCAGGGGAGGGCTGAGCTCTTGACACTGGGAAAGATTCAAAACTTGTAAAGACGTGAAAAAATAAATAATTACCCAGGAAAACAGAAAAGGATACACAAAGTTTGACAATCTGCGTGGTGGTGCAGCGACATTGTCATTGCTTAGGGAGAGCCCTGGACTACTTATGTTGTTTTAAAAACACAAAAGTACTTTTTATCTGATTACTCGATTAATCAATAAAATACTCACTTACTTAAATAATCGATAGCTGCAGCCCTAATCTCCTCTCACCGCATGACACCCCCCCCCCCCCCCCCCCCCCGCAAGTTGTTTGAAAGCCATGTTTTCAGAACAAGGACCTGCATAAAGTGTGTAAGGAATTTTTTCTTAAAAGCAGACAACAGATTGATTGTAATGTATATTACATTACAGAAATCAGCCAATCAGTGCGTCATAGCCATATAAAAAAACAGTTTATTTTTGTCGCGCTGACTTTTTTTTTACCTGCTGAATTCCAAAATTCCTGTTGCCAACCTGTATCTACTTCTTCACCCGATAATTTGCATAAAATGCAAAAATATATGTATGTATATTAGGGGAGGTGATGGTCTAGTGATTAAGGTGTTGGGCTTGAGACCAGAAGATCCTCGGTTCAAATCCCCGAGTGACTGGAAAATCACTAAGGGCCCTTGGGCAAGGTCTTTAATCCCTTAATTGCTCCCGGTGTAGTGGGCACCTTGTATGGCAGCACCCTGACATCGGGGTGAATGTGAGGCATAATTGTAAAGCGCTTTGAGCGTCTGATGCGAAGAGTAGGGGTGCCGGAAAAAAATCGATTCACGTCCAAATCGCGATTCTTATTAAGATTCTGAATCGATCCAAAATGTCCAAGAATCGATTTTTAAAAAGCAATTTTTTAAACATTTTCTTGCTTACTCGCTGCGTGTACTGTTTGTCAGGCAACGGCCTCCGTCCTACCGCGTCCCCGCGAGGGTAGGGTCCGGCGTGCTTCAAACATTCGTGAGTTGCAGCTTAGCATGACGGATGAAGAGCTAATTCAGCCAGCACTGTCTTTGCTGAAGGCAAATGTTTGGGTGCATTTTGGATTTTATTATTTGCTGCATAAGAAGGAGCTTGACAAGACTTATGCAGTGTGCAAAATCTGCAAAATGAAAGTCAAGTACTTCAGAAACACTTCAAATCTGCAAGCCCACATGCTTTGGCATCACCCGGAGCTAAAAGAAGCGGAGCAGCAGTCTCTGCCAACTACTGACCAGTGCACACTAAATCACTTCGCTAAACTGCCAGCCAACTCTGAACGAGCAAAGCAGATAAGTAAATTTACATCTTTAGAATCACTTGATTAACCTTGTAAAGCTGCATTTTCTTAAACAGAAACATTTTTTAAGTAATATAACTATTTCTCAGAGCTCTTTGAATCGAAAATTGATTCTGAATCGAATTGTCACTAGGGATGGGTATTAAGATTTTATCTATCGATGCCATTATCGATCCAATTCCTTATCGATTACCTTATCGATACCTCTTGTGAATTTTGTACTAAAAGTAGGCTTTACAGGTTTTCTATGTATTTCATTGAGTCTTAAAGTAAATAAATATGAAATTGGTCACTGTATTCTTGATCTCTGGACATAAATAAAAATAAAATGGTGTTTCGCTTTGAAGTTATTAATTAAAACTGGACTCTATCGTTCTGACTTGACTTGGCAGAGAGCCGCGCAGCGTTTGGAGCTGTGTGAACAGAACTGAGGATGATTCTCGTTTCTTTCTCGCAACAAGACAGGAGGCCCAGTTAGTGACTTTAATCCGCACAAAATGACTCAAGATTGACATATTCAGGGATGAAAGTGGTGAGAAACAAAAAAAGCTGAAACCCAGAATTACCCCCCAGCACCACCTGCACAAAAATGTTTGAATTCTAGAAGCTCTGAAATGCAATCTGGGGCTATTCCAGACAATAAACTAAAGTGAGTGCATCATCCATTTTGCTGAGAGAGAAAAAAAAAAAACAACTTATTTGAATTCATTCATTCTGCTCTTACAAGGAGGCAGCAGTTTTCTAGCTTGGCAGATACTGTAGTTCTGGAGGAAATCACTGAAGAAATTAACACATTGAAAATATGGTTTGACCAAAACAAACTGTCATTAAACTTAAATAAGACAGGGATGAAGTGGAGGTGTAAGAGTCACTAGGTGTCCACAGGAAACATTTATTTCTGTATGTATGTATGTATGTATGTATGTATGTATGTATGTATGTATGTATGTATGTATTTATTTATGTATGTTTATTGTTAGTTGGTTTTATATTTTCTGTTGTGTTTTTATTCAGGTTCTTTTTGTCTCTTTCTCTAAAATTGTATTTAATAACTAATCATTAGATTAGTTATTATTACTGTTATTGTTGTGGTTGCTATTATTATTAATATATAAACAAAAATAAATTAAAAAAAAATTACAATTTGTAATACATTTGACTCTTTTACGACAACAAATGCTTATTATACAGAAAATGCACCCGAACGTGCTGATAGCTGCAACTGCTTAATGCTAACTTTAACATTGAAAATGCCATAGACATGCTAATGTGTTAGCATCGGTCCCGTTTTTAAGTTATAAAATACATCTATCAACTGTTTCAGAAGACCATAACAGGTCGGCTTAACATAAAAAAGGTAAATAATACAGACGTATGCTCTTTAGGGTTTTAACAGGGGAAAATTAAGATAAAGCGAAAGGAAAAAAAAAAGAATAAACGAAGCAGTAGATCGAAGCACTGCTTCAATCTGCAAACCACCGCTTCAATTAGTTCAAGGTTCAAAGCAAAGCCGCGCTGCAGAAAAGTTGATTACAGACCCACTGCAGGGTCTGTAATCAATGTAGAGATATTATCATTTTCCTGACAAACACCTCCAAAAACACTGGCTACTCTGAAGGACCGATAAGGGAATCGTTAAGCAAAAAGCTTATTGATGTCGGTGGATGAATCATTTCTTAACGATACCCGAAAGGAACCAGTTGTCAAGAATCAGAATTGAGTTGAATCGTTAGTTGTTGTAAGATTCACATCCCTAGAAAAGAGCTATATAAATGCAGTCTATTTACCATTTTACCTTTTAAAACAACATGGCTGCTTGTTTTTTTTTTTTTTACAAGTTTGCTTGTATTGGCTTTGTGAATCAAAATAAAAGTTTTGATTTCCATGTATTGACCTGCTGAATTCAAAGTTGCAGTTGGCAAGCTGTATCGCTACCTCTTCACCCCTAATTTGCATAGAACAGCAAGACCAACTGTTTTATTTATCAGACTGCTTGTATGTGTTCCAGAAATAAAAATGAACATTTTCAAGTGTTTTGGTGAGGTTAACTGCAAAATAACTATATTAAAGCTGTATATGTAATCCTTTATCCCCAATTTGCATAATCAAGATGAGTGTATTCAACAGTTATGCCTCCAGTTATATGAAAATCACATATAGTAAGTCCCTTCGGCTGCTCCCTTGTTTGCACTTGGGGTCGCCACAGCAAATCCAAGGTGGATCTGCATGTTGAATTGGCACAAGTTTTACGCCGGATGCCCTTCCTGACGCAACTCCACATTACATGGAGAGATGTGGCAGGGGTGGGATTTGAACCCGGAACCTTCTGAACTGAAACCAAGCGCATTAACCACTTGGCCACCACCCATGCTCTTATGAATATACACTCAACAAAAATATAAAGGCAACACTTTTGGTTTTGCTCCCATTTTGTATGAGATGAACTCAAAGATCTAAAACTTTTTCCACATACACAATATCACCATTTCCCTCAAATATTGTTCACAAACCAGTCTAAATCTGTGATAGTGAGCACTTCTCCTTTGCTGAGATAATCCATCCCACCTCACAGGTGTGCCATATCAAGATGCTGATTAGACACCATGATTAGTGCACAGGTGTACCTTAGACTGTCCACAATAAAAGGCCACTCTGAAAGGTGCAGTTTTATCACACAGCACAATGCCACAGATGTCGCAAGATTTGAGGGAGCGTGCAATTGGCATGCTGACAGCAGGAATGTCAACCAGAGCTGTTGCTTGTGTATTGAATGTTCATTTCTCTACCATAACCATCTCCAAAGGCGTTTCAGAGAATTTGGCAGTACATCCAATCAGCTTCACAACCGCAGACCACGTGTAACCACACCAGCCCAGGACCTCCACATCCAGCATGTTCACCTCCAAGATCGTCTGAGACCAGCCACTCGGACAGCTGCTGAAACAATCGGTTTGCATAACCAAAGAATTTCTGCACAAACTGTCAGAAACCGTCTCAGGGAAGCTCATCTGCATGCTTGTCGTCCTCATCGGGGTCTCAGCCTGACTCCAGTTCGTCGTCGTAACTGACTTGAGTGGGCAAATGCTCACATTCGCTGACGTTTGGCACGTTGGAGAGGTGTTCTCTTAACGGATGAATCCCGGTTCACACTGTCCAGGGCAGATGGCAGACAGCGTGTGTGGTGTCATGTGGGTGAGAGGTTTTCTGATGTCAGTGTTGTGGTATGAGTGGCCCATGGTGGCGGTGGGGTTATGGTATGGGCAGGCGTCTGTTATGGACGAAGAACACAGGTGCATTTTATTGATGGCATTTTGAATGCACAGAGATACCGTGACGAGATCCTGAGGCCCATTGTTGTGCCATACACATCCAAGAACATCACCTCATGTTGCAGCAGGATAATGCACGGCCCCATGTTGCAAGGATCTGTACACAATTCTTGGAAGCTGGAAATGTCCCAGTTCTTGCATGGCCGGCATACTCACCGGACATGTCACCCATTGAGCATGTTTGGGATGCTCTGGACCGGCGTATACAACAGCGTGTACCAGTTCCTGCCAATATCCAGCAACTTCGCACAGCCATTGAAGAGGAGTGGACCAACATTCCACAGGCCACAATTGACAACCTGATCAACTCTATGCGAAGGAGATGTGTTGCACTGCATGAGGCAAATGGTGGTCACACCAGATACTGACTGGTATCCCCCCCCCAATAAAACAAAACTGCACTTTTCAGAGTGGCCTTTTATTGTGGACAGTCTAAGGCACACCTGTGCACTAATCATGGTGTCTAATCAGCATCTTGGTATGGCACACCTGTGAGGTGGGATGGATTATCGCAGCAAAGGAGAAGTGCTCACTAGCACAGATTTAGACTGGTTTGTGAACAATATTTGAGGGAAATAGTGATATTGTGTATGTGGAAAAAGTTTTAGATCTTTGAGTTCATCTCATACAAAATGGGAGCAAAACCAAAAGTGTTGCGTTTATATTTTTGTTGAGTGTATAATATATTATATATATAATATATAATATAATATATATATGAAAATCACATATAATTAATAATATTTTGTTTTCACAACTGACTAAGATGTTTTCATTTTAAGGTCTTAAGAGTTGCCAGAGATGCCAAATTTCCCAAGGTAATAATTGCTGTCAGTTTTATACATGTAGGAAATTAAAATAAACCTAAACTTATGCTTATTTTAGATTGACAGTTTGTAACGAAACATGTTTCTAGGATAAATATGCATTTCTGTCAAAGCTGAAAATATGGGAAATACATGTACATATGAATTTAACATTGTGTGTGAGAAACAAATAATATTCCTATATGTCTAGCATGAACATTAAACTATCTTTTACACACTATATACGAGGTCTGTCAATAAAGTATAGGTCCTTTTTATTTTTTTCAAAAACTATATGGATTTCATTCATATGTTTTTACGTCACACATGCTTGAACCCTCGTGCGCATGCGTGAGTTTTTCCACGCTTGTCGGTGACGTCATTCGCCTGTGAGCACTCCTTGTGGGAGGAGTCGTCCAGCCCCTCGTCGGAATTCCTTTGTCTGAGAAGTTGCTGATAGACTGGCGCTTTGTTTGATCAAAATTTTTTCTAAACCTGTGAGACACATCGAAGTGGACACGGTTCGAAAAATTAAGCTGGTTTTCAGTGAAACTTTTAACAGCTGATGAGAGATTTTGAGGTGATACTGTCGCTTTAAGGACTTCCCACGGTGCGAGACGTCGTGCAGCGCTCTCAGGCGCCATCGTCAGCCTGTTTCAAGCTGAAAACCTCCACATTTCAGGCTCTATTGATCCAGGACATCGTGAGAGAACAGAGAAGTTTCATTAGAAGTCGGTTTCAGCATTTTATCCGGATATTCCACTGTTAAAGGAGATTTTTTTTTAATGAAAGACGTGCGGGCGGATTTCAGCGTTGGCTCACAGCCGCTGCGACGCTCCGCCACAG
Source organism: Thalassophryne amazonica (assembly GCF_902500255.1). Classification (NCBI taxonomy): domain Eukaryota; kingdom Metazoa; phylum Chordata; class Actinopteri; order Batrachoidiformes; family Batrachoididae; genus Thalassophryne; species Thalassophryne amazonica. The sequence goes on from NC_047113.1 coordinate 29,699,097, forward strand.
GAAAAACACCTCCGTTGGAAGCCTTAAGGACAAGTTGGAACATGTCCAGCTGTTAAACAATTTCTCATATACTCACTCCACTGAAAGCCATCAAAAGCCGCCTGGATTTTACAAATGGTTATCAACACTGCCGCACCGCGTCGGCTGCGTCCCGACGCGCGGACCCGTCCGCACGTCTTTCATTAAAAAAAATCTCCTTTAACAGTGGAATATCCGGATAAAATGCTGAAACCGACTTCTTCTGAAACTTCTCTGTTCTCTCACGATGTCCTGGATCAATAGAGCCTGAAATGTGGAGGTTTTCAGCTTGAAACAGGCTGACGACGGCGCCTGAGAGCGCTGCACGACGTCTCGCTCCGTGGGAAGTCCTTAAAGCGACAGTATCACCTCAAAATCTCTCATCAGCCGTTAAAATTTTCACTGAAAACCAGCTTAATTTTTCGAACCGTGTCCACTTCGATGTGTCTCACAGGTTTAGAAAAAATTTTGATCAAACAAAGCGCCAGTCTCTCAGCAACTTCTCAGACAAAGGAATTCCGACGAGGAGCTGGACGACTCCTCCCACAAGGAGTGCTCACAGGCGAATGACGTCACCGACAGGCGTGGAAAAACTCACGCATGCGCACGAGGGTTCAAGCATGTCTGACGTAAAAACATATGAATGAAATCCATATAGTTTTTGAAAAAAATAAAAAGGACCTATACTTTATTGACAGCCCTCGTATAATAGAATTGACATTTCTCAAACAACTTTTGTATTGATAGAAACATTTTAATAAACACAAGTGTTTATTTCCACTAGATCTATGATGCATCCACATTGCAGCAGTTAGAACTACATTTGCATAAACCACAGGTAAGCATGCTAGACTTTCTGCATTTGCAGAGACAAGAGGAACAGCCAGATGGGGCAGTGTCAGTAGAGATGGCATTAGCTTTCCATTCCTCCTCTCCCAGCCCATGTCGATTGCTGCTGGGACTTGAGGAAATGCTTTGTGTGCCTGTAGCCAAGTTGCTGCCTGAAGATGACTCCTTTTGATATGAAGTTGTGCAGCATCACTTGTTGGTGGCAAAAGCTTTTGCTTCAGTCCTTTCTTAACAGACTGACCCTGGCACTGTCAGTGGTATTGACAGAAGTGCCATAAGCAAGACATATGAACTTCTCAACATTTGTCTGTGTAGCCCTGGTGAGAAGTTCCTGTCCAAGTTTTGCAAGGAGCACCTTGTGCTCACTGAATACTTGTAGAGTTGTGTTTTTACTGTGTCCAGTAGGAAGTCAAATTGCTTCCAGTGAGTGCATGGAAGGTCAGCAACAGCTTAACAGCTTCATCGCTCAGGGCATTGGCTTGGATGACATCTTTGATTGGGATGTATTTTGGCTTCTTGTAAACCTGCCTTCTTGAAGACCGTCTTGCTTCCCATCTGCTGATGGCGTGTCATCAGCAGGAGTAGGACATCTGTGTTTCTGGCAGACATAACAATGACCCCGGTGTTGGAGTTCATGCAATGAAGCACAAGCCATGTATCAGCCTCTTCATGGTGAGCTTTCAGTGGTTCAAGGTTCACAGCATTGTTGTTTGACAGCAAAGTTGTTTCATCCTAACAACCACCAGCAGCAACCACAATCTTGTCCTATGGGGCCTGCTCAAACAAAGTTGTTGCCAACAACCTACACAGGTCTGCTGTGTTCTCGGGTACTGACAGAAATTCCTTCCAGTCAGCAGGAAGTGGAACTGTGGCCTGCAATACTCGCTTTGTTGTTGTGCCTTATTTTGCACAAGCAAACTTGTGCGAAATATAATATAAACAGGCAGCCATGTTGTTCCATGCAAATTAGTGGTGAATGAGTACAGGTATTAGCTTGCCAACTGAATTCAACAGGTCAAAATACATGGAAATAAAAGCTTCATTTCTTTTCTACAGCTAATACTGACATGATAAAATGGATGGGCATGTTGTTTTATGGACATTAGGGGTGAAGGAGTAAACATACAACTTCAATGGTTCTTTGTTTTATTTCACTTTCTTACTTTTTCCCAGCTAAAACCCTAAAGATATAAAAATTATAAAAATGAACAATATCATTGTCACCGACAAAAATAAAATAGTTGAGTATTTTAACAATCATTTTGCTAAAGCTGGTTGTTACAATACATCTCAGTCCACACACACCCTCTGTGTCTCTTCACCTGCCCTGGGACCCCCTCATTCTCATTCCAACCTATACAGGAATCAGATGTACTTGCTGAACTGTGTAAACTGGATACTCACAAACCAGCTGGACTGGACTCATTAGACCCTTTCTTTTTCAAGACAGCAGCTCATATTACTGTCCCCATCTCCTACCTTTTCAATCTGTCCCTGCAGTCTGGTGTTTTTCCTCAGGACTGGAAATGTGCTGCTGTCACCCCTCTTTTTAAAGGGGGTGACAGCACAGATTTAAACTGTTATAGACCCATCTCTGTTTTGCCCTGCTGGTCGAAAATCCTAGAGAGTCTGGTCAACAAGCAGCTCGTGTACCACCTAGAGACTCACAACATCCTGAGTCCAGTTCAATCTGGCTTCAGAGTGGGACATAGCTGCATCTCGGCTACTCTAAAAGTTGTTAATGACATTATCTGTGCCATTGACAGCAAAGAATATTGTGTTGCTGCTTTTGTTGATCTGGCTAAGGCCTTTGACTCTATGGACCATCATATACTGTTGAATAGACTCAAAGACATAGGCCTCTCTCAAAGCTGTTTGTCATGGTTTAGTAATTACTGCTCTGGTCGGTCTCAGTCTGTGAGGGTAGAAGGTCTTTTGTCTTCCCCTCTACCCCTCCTTAAAGGTGTTGCCCAAGGCTCTATTGGGCCCAACTTTATTTAGCATTTATGTTAAAAACATTGCCCTTGCCGCAGGAAATGCTAATATTCACCTGTATGCCAATGACACTATCTTATACACATCTAGTCCCTGTCTTAACACTGCGTTGTCCTCACTTCAAACCAGCTTCAACAATATTCAGCTGGCCTTTGCTCACCTTAACACTGAATACTAATAAAACAAAATGCATGCTCTTTAGCAGATCTCTTCCACATTCTAGCTGCCCTGTAACCCTCACTTCAAACGACGGCTCTGTAATTGATTTTGTCAACTCCTATAAGTATCTCGGTATCTGGTTAGACTGTTCACTCACATTCAAATCACACATCAATACAGTTCTAACAAAAGTCAAATCCCATATAAGCTTTCTTTATCGCAATAAATCCTCACTCACTCACTCTGCCAAACACCTACTGGTCAAGATGACAGTTCTCCCCATCTTTGATTATGGAGACGTCATCTACAGGTCTGCTGCTAAAACTCTTCTTCACAAATTAGATGTTATTTACCATTCTGTCTGTTTTGTTACTGGTGCTCCATTTCACACTCATCATTGTAACCTGTATTCATTAGTCAGCTGGCCCTCCCTTCACTCCCGCAGACTAGTCCACTGGTACCTTCTCATATACAAAACTCTAATTGGTAAAACTCCACTATATCTTCGTTCTCTTCTTCTGATCCATAATTCTGCCCGTACATTGCGCTCAAGCAGTTTAATTAATCTAATTGTCCCTAAAGCCCGTACTTCCTTTGGTGGCTTCTCGTTCCAGTTTTCTGTCGCAAATGACTGGAATCAGTTACAGTTATCACTTAAACTCAGCTTGTTTGTTTCAGTCAGTACCTTTAAAAATTCATTGCATTCTCTGGTCCATGATCAGTGTACCTGTTTTTAACCTGTTTGGTTTGATGTAAACTAGTGATTCTGTTTATTTGTGCATTGTGTCTTTTTATATGAATGTTTGTGTTATGTTTTTGTGCTGTCTGCTTATGCTGCCTCTTGGCCAGGTCACCATTGCAAATGAGAATTGGTTCTCAATTCGCTTACCTGGTAAAATAAAGGTTAAATAAAAAAAAGAGCATAGTATGTCTGTTAGTAATATTTACCTTTATATGTTAAACCGACTTGTTATGGTCTTCTGAAGCAGTTGATGTATTTTATAACTTAAAAACGGGACCGATGCTAACATGTTAGCATGTCTAAGGCGTTTTCAATGTTAAAGTTAGCATTAAACTGTTCACATCTCTGCACGTTTGTGTGCATTTGTTTTCTGTGTAATAATTAATTGCTCAGCATTTGTTGTCATAAAAATGTCAAATGTATTACAAATTATATTTTTTAAATTTATTTTGATTTATATATTAATAATAATAATAATAATAATAATAGCAACAACAACAATAGTAAGAATAACTAATAATACAATTATTATTAGTAATAATGAATAATTATCATGCAAACTTTGCTAAAAAAGGCTGATGGCACGGCCACCAGGTGGCGCTAAACTTCCTCAAAATTGGGTAAGTTGAGCACTTTCGCACCCCCTGATGGCCAATGGCATCAAGACCCCAATATTTTTTCAGTTGCATTTGATAGAGTAGGGCCTATATTTGTTGATAACATTGAAATCTGGTTGGGGTCTTGATGACGCAGAGGGTTATGGGTAGGGATGTCCCGATCAGGTTTTTTGGCCCCGATCCGATTCCGAGTCATCTGATTGAGTATCTGCTGATACCGAGTCCCGATCCGATACTTTTAAAAACTGAATGAACAATGAACGAATGCTAAATATATAATAATTTCATTTTAATCACCTTATTTTATTATTTATCACTTAAACAGTGCACTTGCTTGCTCCCGGTGTGTAGTGAGCGCCTTGTATGGCAGCGCCCTGACATCGGGGTGAATGTGAGGCATAATTGTAAAGCGCTTTGAGCATATGATGCAGATAGAAAAGCGCTATATAAATGCAGTCCATTTACCATTTGTACAGATCAGTGGTTTGTGGCACTAGTTTTCTGTGTTTTGGCCCGACGCGTCGTTCCTATTGGACAGCGCGAAGCTACGTTCGTGTTGTACTCTTTAATCGTGATCGTTACTGAGTTTTTAAAATGCTTATCGCAAAGCGTTCTTTTTTTACGACATCATGCAAGTTTTATAAGTCCGCGGACACTGATCTGTGTGTTAAGCCCCGGTCACAACCCACCGTGCGTTTTTTTTTTCGCCGTACGTTTTCTGCGGATGCCACGGCCACTACATTTTTGTGAAAATGTACGGAGGCAGTAGCAAGAGGAGGGAGGGAGTATGTTCAACGCATGTCTCTAGGAGTGTAACGATAAAGAGAGATGACAATAAAGCAGTGTGTGTGTGGGGGGTCACTTTTCTTTTTTATGAGCGGGACCGGAGCTGCGTCGTGCATGCAAGTCTGTCGGCCTCCCCACATCAGAGTTAGTGAAAAGTCACACAAGGTGTGAAACACTGATAGAGGAATATATTCACTACACACTTGATTACCACCTTTTTAAATTTCAACTTAATTCTAATTTATATATGTGTATCACAATCTTAAAGATCTGATACCTACAATTTAATTCCATAGTATGTGGTGAGTAGCCTACTGCCTCCGTACGGATTTGGTTAATTCAATAGTAATTGAATGAAAATGTGCTGCTTTGAATCCTTACTGAGGCAGTGCTCACAACGTGCGTCATCTGCACTGCTGGTGAATCTGCAGCCTGACCGCAATGAAAGTTCTGCATGCACTAAAACCTCTACGGCGTGTCTGCGTGCTTCTAAATTTGTACTGAGGCAGTACTTATGACGTATGGATCTCCAAATTTAGCCCACGTTTTTGCAAGTACACTGCACGCACGTGCAAGTGTGGCGGGTTGTGACCACGGCTTTAACAGATACAAATCAGTTTCCTCGGATCCGCGGAGTTTCGGGGAGAATAAATGCCACTCAAAGCCTGGCTCTTATGACAGTTGTCGTAAAGCGGGACTGGTTGGTTGCTGCAGTGACACTGTGTGGCTCCTGTGCGAAGCTTAGCTAAAAGTAGCATGTGGACATCACAAACTTTTAGAACTTTCAAGTTTTTAAAAGAAGAACTTTGCAACATGTCTGTGTCATGGAGCGACATCAGACAGAACGAAGATGGAGAGAAAGATGGTTTGAAAAAGTCTGATAAGGACAAGAATCCGTGGAATTGTTGCTGCCTTCATCAACACACCTGAAAGATAAACAGGAAAAGTGAACTGGTAAGAATTTTTTTCTCTCTGGAAAATAAACATTTTGCTGTTCAAACAGAATTTCAGAAAAGATTATGTGCCTTTTTTTCCTTTCATTAATCTAGACTTTCTTTCATTGAAAAAAGACATTGTGGCTTTGAGTGGATTTACAGGTATTTTATTGATATTTTACCCTGATTTTTAAAATATTCTACAAGCTTTAGCTGTGGTTTTTGAAATACTTTAAGTCTTTTCAGTCTTCATGAATTTCATGTAGTTTAATTGTTCTGAGTTAATGCATAATTTGGTTTACAATTAAAAGGAAAATCATACCAGGTCCTACTTCCATGTCATATTCTATTATTTCAACATGATCATTGACGGTTCAAATGAAAGGTTGAATCTAGGTCACTCGTGCGCACACCATCTCTCGCTCCGTTTTGCAGACAAACGATCACAAGACAATTTGTTTTTTTCTTTTTGTTAATCAGATGACAGATCGTCGTCCTGAGGACATGGTCAGCACCGGGTCCTGCTGCGCACGGAGGGATGACTGAGCAAGAGTTTTGGTGGGAAAGTGTCCATCATCCTCTTGTCATTCCATCGAGGCGTCAGGCTGAGCGCGTAAACACACCAACAGCAGTTCTGCGAAAGAAACTTTGCGCGTGTAACTCCCCCCACCTCTGTCCAGTTGAACTTATGTTTTTTTCTTTTGATCAATTAAAAAAAATAAGGATTGGGTTGAACTTTGACCGCGTCAGCCTGCTGACAAGCGGCAATGCGCACTCCCGTCAGAAGCATCATGTCAAAAACCGAGCGACGCCTCCGACGCCTCTAAAAAGCAAGGCAACATGTGTCACGCCTCTGACGCTTCCGACGCGTGAAAGGCCCATTAATCTGCAATAATGAGCCTGAAATAGCACTGATCACAATAATGACGATAAAATCTATATTGGATTCCTGATCGGGATGCAACGTCCGATTTCGATCAAGTCTGAAACCACGTGATCGGGCCCGATTTCCGATCACGTGATCGGATCGGGACATCTGTAGTTATGGGCCTTTAAATACAGCCAATTTCA